>NC_138161.1:4101357-5546282 GCF_964165515.1 Mesoplodon bidens | reverse complement strand
TCTAATTCAGAATTAGCATGAGAAATTACTTGACCTTAAGGAAAATCTGTGTGCCTCCAAGATGCACCATATTGATCTGGTTCCTTGCTGTCCTGTAATAATGTTGCTAAGACTACAAGCAGACACAAGTGCAAAGGACTGTAGCCTTTGCACGCATGCTCTCCTCTGCCAGCCAAGGTACAAGCTTCTGCTCTTGGGCCAGACCTGTTCTAGTGTCCCAGGGATGCTGGGCACCTATGTCTGAATGACCCATGTGGCCAGTGAGGCTTGTAACATGGGAGAGTTTCCCAGCATTTGGGGCATTAGATAAGAAGACACTGAAGAAAACAAAGAGGAGGCTCTACTCTTATGTAGAGGAGAAGAAGCCATTTGTGGCCACATAATAAACTCTCAGTGGTCAGAGTGGTGGCCCCAGGTCTTTTAGCTGGCTCCAGACTACCCAGGATTTCAGCAGTCTGTTGGATGTCAATCCCAACAAAAGAATGTTGAGATGCTACCATGTTATGGAGAAGCCTCATGACACTGTCACCATAGAGATAAGCCCCTCATGAGGAACAGCTGGGATAAGTAACATATCAGATTTAAATTGGGATTTATTTCCATAAATCTCAATTGCTGTCCCTACCTTGTGAATGGCTTCTGAATTATCAACAACCATATGTTTGCAGTCAGTGCCTTGAGGTCTTCAAGGTGTGTAAAATCAGCAGCCTGATTCCTGCATCTGTGGAAGGGCTCACGGTTCCAGTTCATATTTTTCTTTACCATTACATTAAAAGGCAAGATACAACTTTGAGATGGAAAACACCTCCTAATGAATCAAGTTCAGCTACATTTAGGGATCTATAAAGGTCTTCCTCCAAAACTCTAGGTTCCAGCCTTATATTGGACAACTGGACCCTTATACCTCCTGTCCGTTCCACACACACATGTCCCCCATCCCTGACACAGATACCTACAATACATGCATCCTTTCACGTAAACTTTGCACATCAGCTAACAGAAGATTCATAAAAAGAGACACAAAAATAAAGCTAAAATGTGAATTCTCAAACCAAAAGGGTAGACATTGAAGTCTTGATTGAAACCCAGTTCTATTTCCCCCCCACTAAATGGATCATTTCACTTTCATCCTTTTCCCACTTTCACATATGTTATTATTGTCCTAAATTTCATGGTTCAGGGTTTTCCAATTAGCCTGTCATAAGCATGTGCTTCAGGAGACAGTGCAGAAGCATTTGGCACCGTTGATGCTGGGAGATTGCAGCTCAGGAAGAGCCAGTCCTCTCTGGGAATATTTCCTGAGATGGTGGCAGGATGCCACAGCCCAGCATAACTTAACACTTTATCACACAGAGAAAGGAAAAGATGAAAAGGAGCAGGCTGGAATCTTAATAACGTAATCAAGGGAGTCCCATGTAACCTGCTCTACATTAAAAGACAGCAACCGCTGGACCTGTGACTCTCAAGTACACCTAAATAGTTGAAGGCTCTCTATGTAACCACTGATTCTCAAGGCCTGAGTTCATCACAGTTTGGCTTTCGACCAAGCTGCCCACCATCCAACACATCCTTTACTGCTCCAAAGTAATTTGAATTTATCATGGACTGGATTTAGCAAATTTATCTTTAACTGAATTCCAAATTATTTCTAATTCTCCTTTTAGTTCAAGACAGCACGCATTACGTGGCACAGAATGCTTTTAAAACAACATCATTGTTTGAAACATTCGGTGGGGTTGATGCCACATTTCTCTGAAAAAAAAAAAGTCAGCTAAAGAGAAAAGGAAATACCATCATCACCAACATAGGCATCCATTCATTTACTCACCCACTCATTCACTCAAGCATTTGTTAATTCATTTACTCATTCAGTCATTCATGAAAGTATTCACTCATTCATTAACTCAAGCATTCCTTCATTTATTCATTCACTCGCTCATTTAAGAACTATGCGTCACAGCACTACCTAGTGCTGGGAACTGTGCAAGGTGACAATCTCGGCCTCCTGGCTCCTCTATAGGCATCTGTTTATGTCACACAACAAGGGTGGGCATGGGTGTGGGTTGACGACCCCATTCCAAGTGCATAAGCATATTTCCTTCAGTGACAAGGAGAAATGCCAAACAACAAAAAAACAGAAGGAGGGGGTGTTGGCAATATTACTATGAAAGGCACGGGCCTGTGGGCAGAGCCACATTAAGACATTCATGGGTCTTTCCTTCAAAAAATTGTTTAAGATTATATTTTATGACTAGCAGTATTAAGACAAATGCAATCTGGGCTGGATTATGTTCATTTTTTCTTCTGATTTGGAAAGAAATTAAAATATTTTCATGGGATCCTAAAATTATAGTGGCCCTAGACACTGTGCCTATTTTACTAGGGGATAAATTGGCTCTGGCTTTGGGGTCACTCATGCCAGCATCCTAATCTTTCAACACCCATGAACTGCACTGACCGTGCACAAGGCAGCTCACTTCTTAATGCCCAGGTCTTTGTTGCTAAGACATACCTAGGTCTCTTGTTCCTACTCCTCCTCTTCCCATCAAATAGGAATAAAAATAGAATTGGCTCTCAAGGTCAGTGGACCCTAAGAGTGGCAAGACCACAGAAGTCTCTCCTTGGTTGCTCTTAACACTGAACCAGATCATCCAGACTAAGTAAGGCTCATGAAATTGGAGTCAATTTCATCAGTTGCCCACTATGAAGTAGGTTAAACCAAAGAGTTCCCACTTCAGGGAATGAATCAAGTAGGGTCTTTATTTTGTCTCTTATAATAATTCTCATTTTATACCACATTCCACCTCCCCATCCATCCCTATCTTAATTATTGCTTTTAACATACTTTGTAACTGACTGTTTTTTTGGATTTTGAACTCAGTTTGATCTTAAATCCTCTTTTTTTTTTAAATTGGAGTATAGTTGCTTTACAATGTCCATTTCTGCTGTACAGTAAAGTGAATCAGCCACATATATACATGTATTCCCTCTTCCTTGGATTTCCCTCCAGATGAAGCAACCAACAAAGGATTAATCTCCACAATATACAACCAGTTCATGCAGCTCAATATCAAAAAAACAAACAACCCAATCAAAAAATGGGCAGAAGACCTAAATAGACATTTCTCCAAAGAAGACACACAGATGGCCAAGAAGCACATGAGAAGATGCTCAACATCCCTAACTATTAGAGAAATGCAAATCAAAACTACAATGAGGTATCATCTCACACCAGTCAGATGGCCATCATCAAAAAATCTACAAACTGGAGAGGGTGTGGAGAAAAGGGAACCCTCTTACACTGTTGGTGGGAATGTAAATTGGTGCAGCCACTATGGAGAATAGTATGGAGGTTCCTTAAAAAACTAATACTAGAACTATCATATGACCCAGCAATCCCATTCCTGGGCATATACCTGCAGAAAGCCATAATTCAAAAAGACACATGCACCCCAATATTCATTGCAGCACTATTTACAATAGCCAGGGCATGGAAGTAACTGACTTATTATGTCCATCATCTGTCTGTCCTCACTGGAACATTTAGCTCTACAAGGGCAAGCATTAGTATGTTCTGTTTACTATTGTATTATTATTCCTGACATTTTTCAGGCACAATAGAAGCACTACATGAATATTACTTGTTAATTAAATTGATTTGAAAATGATCAGAAACACTGGTTTGAAAAACATTAAAATTCAGCTTTCAGGATATTTTGGGTATATTCTATGAGAATTTTTTCTCTACAAACTACAGCTCTTGATATAGTACTGTTAGAGAGCTCAGGTCTGGCTGCTCGCTGCTCACAAGACAATACTTGAGAGGCAAGTGTTGGTAGAAAGGAAAAGTTGTTTTATTTCAGAGGCTGGCAACTGGGGGAGAGGGAAAGTTCATGTCCAAAGGCTGGCTCCCCCACTGCCGATCAGTGAGCAAGAGCTTTTAAAGGGGAGTTTCAGGGGTATATAAACAGAAGGAGGGGGTTACATGCAGAAACAGCACAGTCAGCTCTGACCGTCATCTTGAAATTGGCCAGCGATGGTCTGATCAGTGTCATCTTGATTGTTTTAGGTACAGTTAGTCTTCAGTTCCAGGGTCAGTTTGTTCCCATTTCTTTGATGTCAGTTCTCAGAATTGTGGCAGCTTTGCCATGGTTACAGTCTAGTCATCATGTAGTTAACTTCTTCCACCTGGTGGAGGGTTCAGTATTTACAAAACAGCTCAAAACGTATGGCTCAGAATATTATCTATAGCCCTTGAGGAGAAACTACAGGTCCTTGACTTTGCTTAATAACTAAACTATTATTACTTTGTCCTGTTTGCTTTTCCTTTGTTTCTGCATTTTCTTATTTCTCTGATTAAACTTATCCTCTGACTAAAGTTTTGCTACAGACAGAGGCAGGCAGAGGGAGGCATGGGGGAGGGGGGTTCTCTCCTGGGAAGGCCTCATAGGGTCCTGTTTTGTTTCCGTATTCCTGGTAGTGCAGCCTAATATTTTTTCTGTCTGTTCATCTTTTCCCACTTCTGATAATGTAAACTATTTTTGACTAAAGTGTACAGCAAGGGATGCAGAATGTATGTGTACCACCCCCTTTTCAAATTCTTCATGTGCCACAATTTCTTATCTAAATTTTATACCAATCTGACAGTTTCTCATAAAGCAAGAAGAACAGAGAGAGCATAGTAGCAAAGTCACTGAGCTAATTTTATTAAGGCACAAGGTGCTTTAGGATATGATTCAAATATTTTTTTTTATTAAGATTGGCCAGTCTAGTTGAAAAAAAGACAAGACTTTGGATTAACCATTTCCAATATTCTGAATGTACAAACTATCCCATTTCCCACAAAGGGGAGCTCTCCCAAGCTTTAGAGAATCCTTTGTTGTCCCTGTGGACCACTGCTATCACACAGACACTCCAGACTCTACATTCAGGAGATGCTTATGGTAATTACAGGCAGAGACGCACGGAAAAGGAAAAACTATTAAGAATCTTATTTTCTTCCTTATGACATATCAACTCATTTCCATTTTTATTCAAAATGTTATTCGTTGTATCGATTTTTATTATAAAATTAATATATTCACATTGTAAAAACTTCTATAAATACAGAAAGATAGAAAAAAAAAATGAACCATGATCACATAATTGCATCTTGCCAAAGCAAAATGCCTTCTATTAACATTTTGATGTAAATCATGTAGACTGTTCTGATGCAATGAGCAGAATGATCTGAAAGGGGCCCCAGGAGTTCACTCAGGGTAGCCTGGACAATGGGCCAACTGGAAGCAGGGTCCCCGTTTCTGCTGGCATAACAGCTGCATCTGAGTGAGGCTTCTTCCCTTGACAGAAGGGGTTACACCTTCCCATGGGCCTGGGGGTCTCCAGGTGCTGGGCAGCTGGCTCTCTCAGACAATTCCAGTAGCAGTCAATGCCTACTAAACCCAGACAGAATATTTAGTAGGATTTCTCTCAGGCTTACAAGAAAGGAGCATCACGATATGCAGAGAGGTTCCTCGAATGACAGACCCAAGCACTGTCGAGAATACCCAACCCCAGCCTGCATTTCTGTGGGATGATGAACAGATAAAGAACCCTTTCATTTTCTCACTTACATCTCTTTTCTTCCTTAATGTCTATTCCTTAACACATACTCTACCACCTTGTAGAATATGCCCTTACCTACTGTGATAGACAGTTTTCTGTGTCAACTTAGAGTTAGGCTGTAGCACTCAGATATTCAGTCAAACACTGGTGTAGGTGTTACAGGGAAGTTATTTTGTAGATGTGGTAAACATCAACAATCAGTTGACTTTAAGGAGATTACCCTGGATAATCTGGGTCAGCACAATCTAATCAAAGAACTTGAAAGAACTTAAAGCAGAAATGAGCTTTCCCTGAAGAAGAAATTCTGCCTGTGGACTGCAGTATCAGATTCTGCCCCAGAGTTTCCAGCCTGTCCTGATGGCTTGCCTTATGGATTTCAGACTCACTCACCCCAACTGCATAACTGTGTGAGCTAATTCATTGAAATACATCTCTATGTATCATCTATCTATTTCCTACTGGTTCTGTTTCTCTGGTGAGCCCTGAATGATACACTCACCTTGCACCAGAGTTATATAATTTCATTAATAAGCTTAAGTTCTGTATAAATGAGAAATTTATTTAGGTAAGGTTTATGAAACTTGGGACTTTTCTCCCATTTATTTGCTTGTTTTTTTCTTTTTCTTTCCTTTCTTTTATTGAAGTATAGTTGATTTACAATGTTGTGTTAGTTTCAGGTGTACAGTAAAGTGATTTGGTTATAATATATTATATATATACACACATATATATATATGTATGTATATATATACACATTCTTTTTCAGATCCTTTTCCCTTATAGGTTATTATAAAATATTGAGTATAATTGAGTATAGTTCCCTGTGTTCTACAGTATATCCTTGTTGGTTATCTAATTTATATATAGTAGTGTGTATCTGTTAATCACAAACTCCTAATTTATCCCTCCCCCCACTTTCCCCTTTGGTAACCGTAAGTTTGTTTTCTATGTCTGTGGGTCTATTAAAAACATGGAATGCTTCACGAATTTGTGTGTCTTCCTTGAACAGGGGCCATGCTAATCTTTTCTGTATGGTTCCAATTTTAATATATGTGCTGCCAAAGCAAGCATGTTTCTTTGTTTTTTATGCTTCCCTTTTTTCCCCAAACTGAGTTGAAGATATCAGTATAGCAAGGTATCATAAATTTAAATGAATATAGAATATTCATATATTCTAGAATGAACATAGACTATTTGTTAATATGTAATTAAGAAATAAAAAAAGGAGGCTTATGGTAGGAAAGTAAAAAGGCAAGAATATATTTAGGAACAAAATAAATGCCAAAAGCTGGGAGAACAGGAGAACTGAGATGAATCACTACAAAGATCCATGGAAATTCACCAAGTACAAAGGCTGAGAGCAGCGCCCAAAGGCAGAAAGAGATGCCCCCAGGTGCAGAAAGCCAGGAATGGGTCTAGAGAGCAAAGAGAATGCACCAGAAACTCAAAATACTGGCAGGAAGGCTGTAACGCAGAAAGAGCATTGCTGTGGTTTGGAAAGCTCGTAGCTGGCCTTGCAATGCACAAAGATCTAAAGAGTGTGGCTGGTGCTCTGATCCCAAGCTCTCCAAAGGCAAAGTTTCAAACCCACCTTCAAAATGTGTGAAGTTTTTGGTGAACTGAATCTAACTTAAGATTCCAACTCTGCAACAGAGTCCAGAGACAGCTCAGCTACATGCTAGATTGACTCAGGCTCACACCATCAGCCTGACAGGGGGCACGTCTTCTCAGGAGGTGAGTATGTCTTATCCCAACACTATGTTCAGCATAAAATAAAAAATCACAAGATGCACAAAGAAGTGAGTAAAAGGGGCCTACATTTAAAAGAGGAAACAGTTCATAGAAATAAATATAGCAATGACCCAGATGTCTGAATTATCACTCAGGAATTCTAAAGTATCTATGATGAAGTGTCTAGAAGAAAATGATGACAACAAATATGAGCAGATGATGAATTTCAGCATATAAATGGAAACAGTAAAAAGGAAAATCAAATGGAGCTATCAGAATCGAATTATGTGGTGTCAGAGAGGAAGAATGCATAAGCTTATTAGCAGACTTGGACACAGCAGAGTAAAGAATCAGTGAACTCAAAGGCAGGCCAACAGACACCACCTTGACAGTAGATAGAGAATAAAAAGTAAAAAAATAAAATAAAATAAAACAAAGTATCCAAGACATGTAACATACTCTCAAGCAATATAAATAATTGGAGTCCCAGAGGTTAGAAGAGATATAGGAAAAAAATTATTTTAAGAGACAACAGTCACTAAATTTAAAATTGATGAAATACATCAATACACATATCCAAGAAGCTCAGCAAACCACAAACATGATAAGCCTTTAAAAAACAATTTTAAAAATCACACCTATCACATCAGAGGCAAACTGCTGAAAACCAAAATTGGAAAGAAAGGGCTTCCCTGGTGGCGCAGTGGTTGAGAGTCCGCCTGCCGATGCAGGGCACACGGGTTCGTGCCCTGGTCCGGGAAGATCCCACATGCCACGGAGTGGCTGGGCCCGTGAGCCACGGCCACTGAGCCTGTGCGTCCGGAGCCTGTGCTCCGCAACGGGAGAGGCCACAGCAGTGAGAGTCCCGCGTACTAAAAAAAAAAAAAAATGGAAAGAAAATCTTAAAAGTAGCCCACAAAACCCAGCCAGGTCATATGCAAGGAAAGCATGAAAAGAGTGATGACTGAATTTCTCAGAGTGAAATAGAGTTTTCAAAGTGTCAAAATAATTTTTTTTAAAAAGCTGTTAATATAAAATTCTATATCTAACCAAGGTTTACATCAAAAATGAAAGGTAAATTAAGACAAGTTCAGCCAAAGAAACCCTCAGATTTTGTAGCCAGAAAACCTGTGCTACAAGAAATGCTAAAAGAACTTCTTCAGGGTGAAATATATGATTCCAGAAAGAAGCTCAAGTCTGCAGGAAAAAAAAAGAAAACCATAGAAAGTGCAAAATATAGGTAAAAAAAGGGGACCTATTTATTACTTTTAATACATGTATGTTTGTATGTACAGACACATATCTATGTTTGTGTAATACATACAGATTTAAACTACAATTGTTCAAAGCAAAAATGGTAGCAACATGTTGTAGGGTTCATAGAATACAGAGGAATAAAAGAGCACAAGGAGCAAGAGGGGGATAAATGGAATTACACATGTAATCTTGGTGTTCCTACATTTTGTAAAGAGTTTGATATAATTGGAAATTGAACTGTGTTAAGTTAAAGATACACATTGTAATTCCTAGTGACCCTGAAAAAATAATACAAAAATGTATATTTAAAAAGTTAATAGATTATAAATAATTACTTGGTCACTCTAAGTCAGGGAATTAAAAAGAGAAACATACACCAATATCAAAGATCTAAACACAAGTTATGTTGATAATTACATTAAATATGAATAGACTAAATGCCACTTAAAGAAGAGATAAATAAACAAGATCCAAATGAATGCATTTTACAAGAAATACACTTAGAACATAAAGAAACAGATGGTTGAAAATGAAATGTTAAAAAGCAACATACTATCCAACCACTGTGCATCATAAATCTAGATAGCTTTGTTTATACCAGACTTAGTGCAATTCAAGACAAATAGTAACATCAAAGATAAAGAGGAGTATTTCATAATGTTCATAGTCACTCCACCAAGAATGCATAACTAACATAAATTTAAATGTGCCTAACAAAATAGCTTCAAGACATATGATGCCAAAATTGACAGAAGATTTTTGTTTTCAAAAAGAAAGCTCAAATTCACAATGGGAGATTTTAACATGCTTCTCCTTATGACTGATAAAACAAGTGGACCAAAACTTGAATAAAATATAGAATATTTAACACTATAAACCAATTTAACATAATTAACACTTAAAGAACACTCCACTAAACAACTGTGTAATACAGATTCTTGCCAAGAGCACACGGAACATTAACCAAGATAAATCAAATTCTTGGACGTTAAAAATCCCTCAATTATTCAAATTATAATAACTCAAAGTATGTTCTCTGAAAACAACATTAACATTGAAATTAATAGTCATAAGATAACTTTAAAAATACTCAACTAGGTCTTCCCTGGTGGTGCAGTGGTTGAGAGTCCGCCCGCCGATGCAGGGGACACGGGTTTGTGCCCCAGTCTGGGAAGATCCCACATGCCGTGGAGCGGCTGGGCCCGTGAGCCATGGCCACTGGGCCTGCGCATCCAGAGCCTGTGCTCCGCAATGAGAGAGGCCACAACAGTGAGAGGCCCGCGTACAGAAAAAAAAAAAAAAAAAAAAAAAAACTCAACTAGTAGGAAATTAAACAACACATTTCTAAGTAGGTGACGGCCTGAAGAAAATCCATAAGGAAAAATAGAAGATATTTTGGATTGAATGATAGTAATATTTGTGGTGGTGGATCTTGAAGATAACCTGGATGCCTATCTCTGAGGAAGTGGATTCATAAAATGTGGTGGATACAAATCATTGACTACAATGCAGCTGCTAGGTACAAGGAATTCAATTTACACATAGCAAAGTGGGAGAATTCCAAACACAGAGTGTTCATGAAAATTAAAAGATGTATAATACCCTTTGATTATGTAAATTAAAACCAACTTTTGCATAAAACAATAATATACAGTGTAAAATGTACCTACAAAAATGCACGCTCAACATATTAGCACATTTCAAATGCTGGGAGCAGTTATCCTCGAGGAGGTGGGCAATAGGAATAAAAGGAAATAAACAGAACAAAAAGGTAAAGAGTCTCTGTTAGACCAATACCCATCGTGTGTCACAAAATGAGAGTCCCAGAATCCTCTGAAACTGACCCCAAACAAACGAAAACTAAACAAACTTTAGACTAGACATAGAGGAAAAAGGAAGAGTACAGAAAAAAGTTGATATGATGAAACCCCCAAAGTGCAACACAGAGAAGTAAAGAGTTAGACCACATAAAAGAGAAGTTAAAAGAAACAGAGATAAGAATAACAATTCGCAAAGCACTTTTAATAGGATTCCTGGAAGAAGACAATGAGAGAGACAATATTTGAAGAGATAAAACCTGAAGGAAATCCCAGAACTGATGAACAACATGAATCTTCAGATTCCAGAAATATAAGCCAAGCAGAATAAATATTAAAAAAAAATTCTTAACTAGATGAAACTATAGACCACCATCAACAGAGAAAAATATTAAAACCTACCAGAGAGAAAAAGACAGATTACTAGCAGCGTAAGGACAAATAAAATGACAGCAGACTGCTCATTGGCAATGAAATATGGGAGAAAGTCTTAAGAAGGGATCACAAAAATTCTGAAGTAAATGTCAATATAGAATTCTATATCCAGCTAGGTTACCAGTCAAAAATGAAGCATGACAAAGTTCTCTTGACATATAAGAAGAAAGAGAGAACTTACTAGTCTTAGACCCTTACTGGAGAAACTATTGAAGATTATATTTCATCAGGAAGGCAACGTGTCCTGCAGTAACAGGTGGGCCTCAGCCAGTGAGCTTAGCATCCTCAGCTATGCACCTTCCGATTGGTCAGGACTCTGTCCCGATTGGTTAGAGTCCATGCCTTACCAGATCTTTACTATTCAGACAAGGCTACCAGGCTACCAGAAGCAATGAGAAGAACTCTATGCATACACTGGTAAATCCAAATAAATATTAACTTTAAAAAGATGAATAGGGCTGTTAAAAGTAAGGCATAATTAAAATTCTAGACAAAGCAGCATGAAAAGCAGAAGAGATCAGAATTAAAGAAGTCAAGTTCAGGAGAAGGGTAGACAAGCTCATTAACTTTAAGTTTTGTATGTGAGGGTACATGTCAAAGTCATGGTTGACAAAAAGGAGTAGAAATAGAATTTGTACCTTCCACACCAATAGAAGAAATAAAGAATGCTAGCATTCTATCAAACAGCAGGAAAGTTCAGTAGGGGAGCCGGAGAATCAAAAACATTGATAAATGAAAATACCAAATATGCCAGAAATTCAAGGAAATATAAATATGCTTACATGACCTATTGAAAATAATCAACTGTGTATTTTTAAAAATGTCTTGTAGAGCGGAGCTACAGTGCTCATTAGAGAGAAATTTACAGCTTGAAATGTATTTCCTTTTAAAAGAGAGAAAGACTGAAAACAAATCAGCCAAAAATTCAGTTCCATGAGCTAGAAGAATGAAGCAAACTCAAAAAAATCAGAAAAAAAGACATAAAATAAAAAAGAAGAAATTAAAATGAAACAAAAAGTACGTTTTTAAAAAGACTAACACCGTAGGAAAGAATCTCAACAAGCACACATCATAAACAGGAATGAGGGAGGAGACACTGCTATGGCTAAATCATAAGAGAATCCTTTAAATGAAGAAAGTAACACTTCGGTCTTCTCTCAAAGCTCAGGGCGTGCCCTGCCACGTCAGGCAGGGGCAGGAAGTCTAGGGTCTGGCTTAACACCCGGAGGCCACCTTCTGCCAGACTCGCGCACGGCTACTGCTTGAAAGCCGTCTGGGTTACAGGGCTTTGTGTCAAGCTCTGAGCCAGAAGTGCCCACACAGCACCTGTTTATATCTTTTCTCTCCCAGCAGTGAGGTAAGGACATCATCCCTGTTTTACAGGTGTGGGAACAGAGACTCAGGGATGTCAAACAGCACAGTTAAGTTCGCCCAGCTAGTTAGTGGGGAAACCATGTTTCAAACTCAGGTGTGTCTCAGTTCAAAACTTATACTCCTAAAACTGCAGCAACTTTCACAGTTTCTCCCAGCTGTGAGTGTAAGGGAGCTGGAATGGGGAGAGAAGTACAAGGAAGGGTCAAGTCAGCATTTAAACTCTCCTTCACTCTTTCCAAAATGTGACTTTCTAGTTCTGTCCGCCTGGCACAGGATATTTTCCCACTCTTAGGTGGGCCCGCCTGGCACCGAAGCTTTCCAGGGTCCACTAGAATCTGAATGCACAGGTCTTACCTTGAAACAGATGGAAAGGCATTTCAAATTGGTAATTCATAGCTAGGACTAGTTTAGTCTTACTCTCTTTTAAAGTTTAACAATGACCTTTTCATATTAGTAAGATGTATTTCTTTCAATTTTTCCTTTAAAAATACAAACAAGTAACTCAGTCAGATAGATTTTCACTTCCAGAGTCACATTTATTTGACCTGCTTCTTATTTTTAATTCCCTGATCCCATATGCTTGTGAGCTTAGCAAATGCTACTGAAATGTGTTTGAGTCTCAAGGTAATTACTTTAGATAAATGTCATTCTGTGGTTTAGGATTAGGTCCTAATTCCAGTTTTTCATAGTACCTGGTTAAGCCCTCCTTGGATTGGCTCGATAGTCCTGGGGACTCTATGTAATAAAACCCCACAAAGTAACTCATTCATAAGCCAGTTCTGATGTGTATATCCTGATGGCTGAATTCATACCTAAATCCAAATCTTCCTGTCAGATATCAGCAAGAAGAGATGAACCAGCATGCACAACTGTGTTTAAATAATGAGAATGTTATTCAAAAGGCAGACCTCAAAAAGGACCTATATGAAATATGTTCACCATGACTTTCAGTTTGTAGGTATTTTTCAGTGCCAAAACGGGATAAAACACACAAAGAAACACATACTCTCATGCACACACACTCCAGATTCAGAACCGAAGAAAATAGTTCCAGCAAGAAGAAGAACAAAACATTGTTAGTTTACATGTCATAAACATACTTGTAGTAAACGTGTGACCTTGGTAACAATATCCAGAAAGTGTTTTTAAAATGCACCATTAAGCACAGGAGGAGAGACAGCAATTTGGAGAAATAGATATGGATACACATAATAAATATTTCAGAGATTTCCAGTCATTGGGATTCTGCACATATCTCATGCACATAAAGATAAGATCCGGAGAAAATGAAACTCTGGTTAGATAACATGAGGCCTTACCCATAAATATTTACTGGAAGTCGAAATGATGTTTTGAACATGGCCTAACTGAAAGCAAAATGTAAGCATTCAGAATAAAGTACTCTAGATTTGGAAAAACACACAAATGAGCAGAACGCTGGGCCAGATGGAACCATAAGTATAACAGAGTGACAATCCTTAAGTAAGCAAAGGGATGACCTTCTTTTTTTTTAATTATTTATTTTTTATTTATTTAGTTTTGGCTGTGTTGGGTCTTTGTTGCTGTGCGCGGGCTTTCTCTAGTTGCAGCGAGCGGGGGCTACTCTTCGTTGCGGTGCGTGGGCTTCTCACTGCGGTGGCTTCTCTTGTTGCAGAGCATGGGCTCTAGGCGCATGGGCTTCAGTAGTTGCAACATGCAGGCTCAGTAGTTGTGGCTCACGGGCTCTAGAGCGCAGGCTCAGTAGTTGTGGCGCGTGGGCTTAGTTGCTCTGTGGCATGTGGGATCTTCCCTACCAGGGCTCAAACTCGAGTCCCCTACATTGGCAGGTGGATTATTAACTACTGCACCACCAGGGAAGCCCCAAAAGACCCATTTTATAAATGGAAAGCAATGGCACGCAATGGGTCCAGCCAGCGAGACAAAAGGCTATTTGGGGCAAGTACACACTGTACCATCCAAAGCCCTCGCTGGTTTCTAGGTTGAGAACAGATTATACTAACCATTCCAGGCTGGGTTTAATGTCTGGCAAGTCAACTCCCATTTGCGGCATATCAACCTTCAGAATTAAAGGCCACAAATGAACCCTCAGACAGGAAAACGCTTCTGGGCCTGACCGGTGAAGGAAGTAGGCACTTCATCCACCCTCCTTTCTTCCACTACACCCTACACCTGCCTCAGCTGTCCCCAGTGGTGGTCTTCTCCCAACATCACTGCGACGCTGAGGGTCCTCAGCGCAACCAGGTGAACAGGCAGGAGAAAATAGAAAAGTGCAAAGAAGGAGAGAATATCATCTTAGTTTTTAAAAATGTGAACTTCCTCTTGCTCAGCCAACTGGCTCTGAGGGAAATTCCTTGAGTCTTTCCCAAATTTTCAATGAAACCAATGTAATGATTGGATAATCTCAGAAGAACGGTGCTCCTGTGCCTGTATAATGAATGAGTCCTCGTATAATGCATGGAAGGCAGAATATAGAGTGTTCTGGGTGTGTCACCTTGTGTTACAAATGATGGAGCTAAATTCCAGAAATGTTGGCTGACGTGGTCTCCATCTTTTTACTTGGTATGATGCTGTGTAACCCATGAACGTGGTCAATGATGGAGCAAAAGCCTTCTTTAAACAGAAGAAAATCATTCCGTTTGTGAAGGAAAATCACCAACTTAAGAAACAAAAAAATCCCCAAAGTTCTCATCTTCTCACAGTCCTACCTCCATTCCATTCTTGAAGGTGTCTATAGGCCCACGTGGCCTGGGGATCAAGGATCCTCTGTAGTGCCGCAATATTTGGGGCTCACATCAGCAAGGTCAAGTCACTGAGCACTGAGTGCTCAGTATCTCAGAGTCTGACCATCAGCTATCACTCTGAGTTTGGCAAGAAAAGGACTGTAAAATATCAAAGGGAGTAAAATTTCGTGATGAAAGAAATTTCGCTTGAAAGGCAAGATTACTATACATTAAGGAACAAGGCAAAATTGCTGATGTGGATGGAATTATGCCTCAAGAAAACTGAAGGGAAAAAACAAACTATATCATTCAGAGAAAGACCTGCAACTTGATCCCCACTGCCTCTGTGTGTCATGTTGAAACCCGTAAGAAAAGGAGCACAGGATATTTGATTTTTGTCCCATGAACCCGCTGGTTGGTTCCTTTCCTGGATGTTCTGTGGGGGTTTGGACCGAGATCAACTGTGCCACCAACAGCTCCAGCTCAAAGCCCTCAATGTGAGTTAGAGGTCGCTGGGTCGGGTCTGGGCAATAAACAAATTACAGGTATTTTGCAAATCTGTCTGCAAGTCAGATGAAAGACAATTTGGATTTAGCTCTAGACATGAAGCTGGCGTGTTGTAATGACAGGGAACAAAACCAACTCCCATCTCAGAAATGCTGGCAGTAGGGTTAGGGAGGTGCTGGGAAAAGCACAGATCTGAGGAATTAGCAAGAGTTATAGAATGGAAAGAAAAAGCAAAAGGTGCCCATGGCTATGTGAGGAACCCTGGGCAGTTCGTGAAGTGTTTTTGCATCCATCAGCGTAACTAGCTCACATTCCCTCCCCATCACTCAAAGAAGAGACAGGGGCTCTGCAAAGTCAGGTCAACAGGCCCCAAACATGCACATCACCAGAAACCCTGAAGAAGGTTTTCACAGATACCAGTGTCTGGGTCCTTGTGGTCCAAGGGATGCTCTGGAGGTGGGAACTGTGAACCTGGAACTATCAAAAACCCACCTTGGTGACTGATGATCCACAGGCATGAGAACACAAAAAGGGACACAGAGATGGGAAGTATTGGATCCCATTAGATTCATGAGGAAATTCTATTAAATGTTAAAGAAACATGCTTACAAAGGCTTATATTAAAAATTATTATTATTAAAAGTATTAATATGTCTACACTTTTTTTTCAGTATGTCAGTACAATAGCAAGGAACATAGATGATTTCAGAGAGAGTTTATTTTTCCTTATTTAATGTTAAAGGGAAAATAACCCCACGCACCCCTCATCAGTAGTGACAGATGAAATGAGAGGGCTGTGTTTGATTGTTCAATATCACAGAGGCAAAGTTGGTTAACGAGAATGATAAATCTGCATCCTAGGAGGAAACATTCGGAAACTGCCATCCCAAGGTTGATCTGAAGGACAAGGATGTTTTAGACCAGCTTCTCAAACTTGAGTGTGTGTAAGAACCACCTGAGATTGTTAATGTGGATTCTGATGCAGGAGATCTGGGAAGGGGCCTGAGAGTCTGCATTTCCGACCAGTTTCCAGGTGATGCAAAAAGGCACACACACACCCAGGGGTGTAGCCAGGTGTTCCCAGCAGCTCAGCAGTAGGTATCTGCCAGGAAGGCAGATAGAGCGTGGACAAAGACCCGTGCTTGAAACCCAACTTTCATGGGAATACATTGGTCACTGCAGAAAGGAGCCTAGTCTCTCAATATCTATACAGTCCTCAATTTGTTTCTAAAGCAAATTTCTGTAACTAATAATCCTGTATTCCAGTCATAAAATCATAAAATCATAAAATTAGACTACAGGGGAAGGCTGGACTTGAAATGGCAGCAAAGATGACATTGGGGCAGCAACAACATCACATGGCATCTACCAAGAGAAAAGAGGCACTGATTCCATTGCACAAAAATTTAAGAGCAGATGAGTGGTTCAACAGTCCATTAAAGGACACAATCTTTTTTTTAAGAAAAAAAAATTATGCATTTCCTCATTTGGTTGCACTGGCTCTTAGTTGCGTCAGGCGGGCTCCTTACTTGTGGCATGCAAACTCTTAGTTGTGGCATGCATGTGGGACCTAGTTCCCTGACCAGGGATCGAACCCTGGACCCCCTGCATTGGGAGCATGGAGTCTTAACCTCTGTGCCACCAGGGAAGTCCCAAAGGATACAATCTTTTCCAAATTTTTTTTAAAAATCTAGTAAAATCATTTTACTTAAAAACACTAAATAATAACAACACACACACACAAAAAGAGAATAATACCTTTGGGAGGAAAATAATAATAACAACACCTGTAATAACCTCATCAATGAAACAAGGATCCAGTGGAGAAGATACAGGAAAGGTCCCAGATGGCAGACTTTTAATTGGAAATTATCCTGAAATCATGTAATTTTTACCTCCACATTTTTTTCTGACCAGAAAACTAGGGCCATGTCTGAGCCAAAAGCACATAATTTTCTTGACAAAAATTTGGGTTGTAACTCATATAACTACATATTTTTCCTAACAAAAATGCTAATCTACTCACTGATCTTTTTAATGAGGCTTTCACAAGTATAGGTTAATTATAACATGTATTTATGTTGGAAAATGTTTTCTATGTTTATTGTTTTATACAAAATTTTATTAGCATCAGCTAGTTAATTAAAGAAAAAAGATGATGTGTAGCCCATAACTGACTGGATTGCCAAAAGAGTGAGAGTACATGGTCTTTATCCCAAAAGACCAAATTTGTCATTTGGTAAGCCCTTCCCAAATTCTAATAACGTCTCCAAATAACATTATCTCTATATAATACACATCTATTATTGCAATCTCATAAGAATCATCAGCTATATAATAACTAAAAAAATTTAAGATGCTGCAATTTAAGTTTAAGCCCATTCCAACAGGAATATTCTGTAAAAAGAAATCAGCACTTGCAAAGCCTCCGGGCGTGAGTGAGCTGGAGTTGAAAGTTAAGCATCTATTTGCATTTGGTTTAGGAAATCTTTGCCACCTTCCCATGAAATTTCGGCTGTCTCAGTGGATTTGGTGAAGATCATATGGTCACCTTATCTTTGATAAAGGAGGCAGGAATGTACAGTGGAGAAAGGACAGTCTCTTCAATAAGTGGTGCTGGGAAAACTGGATAGGGACATGTAAAAGTATGAGATTAGATCACTCCCTAAACCATACACAAAAATAAGCTCAAAATGGATTAAAGACCTAAATGTAAGGCCAGACACTATCAAACTCTTAGAGGAAAACATAGGCAGAACACTCTATGACATAAATCACAGCAAGATCTTTTTTGACCCACCTCCTAGAGAAATGGAAATAAAGACAAAAATAAACACATGGGACCTAATGAAACTTCAAAGCTTTTGCACAGCAAAGGAAACCATAAACAAGACCAAAAGACAACCCTCAGAATGGGAGAAAATATTTGCAAATGAAGCAACTGACAAAGGATTAATCTCCAAAATTTATAAGCAGCTCAGGCAGCTCAATAACAAAAAAACAAACAACCCAATCCAAAAATGGGCAGAAGACCTAAATAGACATTTCTCCACAGAAGATATACAGACTGCCAACAAACACATGAAAGGATGCTCAACATCTTTACTCATTAGAGAAATGCAAATCAAAACTACAATGAGATATCATCTCACACCAGTCAGAATGGCCATCATCAAAAAATCTAGAAACAATAAATGCTGGAGAGGGTGTGGAAAAAAGGGAACACTCTTGCACTGCTGGTGGGAATGTGAATTGGTACAGCCGCTATGGAGAACGGTATGGAGGTTCCTTAAAAAACTACAAATAGAACTACCATATGACCCAGCAATCCCACTACTAGGCATATACCCTGAGAAAACCATAATTCAAAAAGAGACATGCACCAAAATGTTCATAGCAGCCCTATTTACAATAGCCCGGAGATGGAAACAACCTAAGTGTCCATCATCGGATGAATGGATAAAGAAGATGTGGCACATATATACAATGGAATATTACTCAGCCATAAAAAGAAATGAAATTGAGCTATTTGTAATGAGGTGGATAGACCTAGAGTCTGTCATACAGAGTGAAGTAAGTCAGAAAGAGAAAGACAAATACTGTATGCTAACACATATATATGGAATTTAAGAAAAAAAAATGTCATGAAGAACATAGGGGTAAGACAGGAATAAAGACACAGACCTACTAGAGAATGGACTTGAGGATATGGGGAGGGGGAAGGGTAAGCTGTGACAAAGCGAAAGAGAGGCATGGACATATATACACTACCAAACGTAAGGTAGATAGCTAGTGGGAAGCAGCCGCATAGCACAGGGAGATCAGCTCGGTGCTTTGTGACCGCCTGGAGGGGTGGGATAGGGAGGGTGGGTGGGAGACGCAAAAGGGAGGGGATATGGAAACATATGTATATGTATAACTGATTAAATTTGTTATAAAGCAAAAAATAAAAAATAAATAAATAAATAAATAAATAAATAAAAAGTCTCCACACTCAGCAAGTGGGTTTTAATCCCCGCCAACAGTCAATCATTTGATTCTCCAGTACAAAGAGCTACTCCTGGTGAAGTGCTGCCCACATGGTTAGGAATTCACACGGCCTTGTTTTCACCTACTTCCATTCACTGGGATGCCTGGGTTCCAGGTACTGCAGAGACTTTACAAAATATATACAAGGAGAATGGGAAATGCAAACTCCTGCTCTGAAGTCAGTGACAGAAAACACTGAGGGAAGCCTTTCCCTTCTCTTCCTGCCCGGTGAGCAAGTGACATGGCGTAGCGCTGTCAGGTGAGGGCTAATATCGTCCCTGATCCGTACACCTCAGGTTTACACCCAGGGACCTTGGTGGCCGCTGGACCAAACTGGGGAGAGTCAGGGGCCACCTCCCTTCAAAGGCCCCTCTCCTTCAACTGCATCACATAACCTTGTGATATTACACATTGTCATATGTTTAGGAAAAATTACTTTGTGAATATCACCTGGTTAATATCAACATTGGTCAGAACATCTTTAAAAGGGGGAATATGTCTGTAATTAATCTCACGTTCAGACCAGGATGGGAAAAGAAGTCTATATAAGCATTGATGGACGCCATGAATTTCAGCTAGTGGTGATGGAGCAAAATTGTAGTGAAACTGCCATTTTTAGAGTGACAGACTCTCCTTGCTGAAATCATTCAGACTCTTCATTTTTGTTTTTCTGCAGATTCATAAAAAATGATTGATAAAAATGTTTGATTAGCAAAGTAAGAAGTAATGATAGTTTAATATATGTAATTACAGTATAGAATGCTCATAAATAGTCTAGTCTTTTGTTCTCCCATGATCTAGACAAAAGAAAAAAATAAAATTTTTTGCCAGGCGTACTATTCAATTTGTTCTATTCTGCATGTGCAAAGTGCTTAAAAAGAAAAATAACTGAATAAGAACAAAGGAAATTATTTTGACTGGGGGTGAAGAAGAAAAACTTTATTCTCATAAAAAAGAAAGTGAAACTATTTATGTGAAGAGAAAGAAAGCACAATCAATTATCATTATTCTGTAGTCTTATTTTCAAGAGCTGAATTTTCCATCTTAATAATTAGGAACTCAAGACTACATTTATATGGAAAAAAGAAGACTCCGGTTAAGTTATTTCATGTGATGCATCACAGCCCTGCAGGTGTAGCCCTCTCCACTGCTCTGTGCCGTTTTTCAAAGACCATGAAAGTAACGATTATTCACAATGGAATTGTAATCTATCAACAAGTCACTTTTTCCCTGGGAATAATCAATGAAGAAACAGCAATCTGCCCTGAAGCTCTCACCTCCAAAATATGATTGCTACACTTTGGCAATCAGTACAGTACAATTAATACTTTATTCATGCTTCCTCACCAAACCAAATGAAAAGAAAAGATAAACTATAATGAATTACCATCCTTTTAAGACATAAGGTATCTCACCTAAGAAAATTTTTAGAAAAACAAGCTTGAAATTTTTGAAATCATCTTTAAAAACGAATATGATGTTATCAAATGTGACCAAATGATGATTAAGTACAGAGTTTGCAATTTAGCACCTGTAATCATCTCAAAACCATTTTCATCACTAACTATTTTAAAAATAATAGACACATTATATTCTTTTGTCCTCTGGTGGCTTATGTCTGGATAACACAGGCCAATTTTCTATACAAATGGACTGGCTCTATTTTTTTAATCCACCATTATAAATTACGATACCCTTTTCTCTCCATCCACAGATCTCTTTTAAGACACAGAAACAAATTTAAACATACAACTCCTCTTCCCCAGAATTGAATTGATGGGGGCTGGCCAGCAGTCTCTGCCATTTTATAAGGCAGCCCACATGCTTGATCTGAAGCCCAGGGCACCTAAGAAATGAACCCAATAAGAAACAGTTTCTACACCCAAAGGAAAGACCATACCTGGAGTCAAAGGCCTAGATTCTTATACTGAGTCTGCAGCTTACTCAAGAATATGTAAAAATAGAACATAAATGTAATGTTGGACAATGACACTTCGGAGAAGGTGAGTTTCTAATATCCCCTGAGTGATGTTCCACTATTGGGTTCCCTTCCTTCCCAGGCTTGGACACACCAACCATTCCTGGAGTCTCTGCAGGGCTTCCACTCAGTGCATTGAGGAAGGGATGCAGTCCTCTTTGATAACTTTGATGACTCTGTGAGCACTGAGGAAGTTTACTACACTCTCAGATTTCTCATAAGTAAAACGGTAAGAATAACAACACATCACAGAATCACCGAGAAGAGTAAATGAGATAACTTATTTAAAGTCTCAGCTTGAGCTTGGTCCTGCCTGGATGTCCCAGGATCACAGCCCAAGTCTAAAGCCAAGCCTTGACCTGGAGTTCTCATTTCACTGGCATTTCCCCTCTGTCCCTGATTGGGTTTTCTGTAACTGTCACTCCTCCAGGGAGATGCTGGGGCTCAGCGTGTTTGAGCGTGCCTTGGTTCTGTGCTACCACGTGCCAGAAATACTCTCTGTACTGTAAGAACTACTATGACTCTTTGAAACAAAGCAGGTGAATAAAGAGCTTTATTCTGATGGCAAAAAAAAAAGAAAAGTATCAGTACCATGCTGGGACAGTAATGCATGGACAGGCAGTATAGCTAGTAATACCAATAATTATATCACTTACTATTACTTTGAACAATAGGTCTCAAAGTCAAAAATACTGAAAAACTAACAGGAGCTAGTTTTTCCTTTAAAAAAAAATTCTCATGTGGTATTTATTTTTTTCCATCCTGTTTTATTGAGATATAATTGACTGTACTAAGGTGTACAGTGTGGTGATTCAACTTACATACATCACGAAGTAATTACAAGTTTAGTGACCATCCATCATTTCATATAAATACAAAATCAAATAAATAGACTTTTTTTTCTTGTGATAAGAGCTCTCAGGATTTGCTCTCTTAACAGCTTTCATATATGATACAGAGCAGTGTTAATTATATTAATCCTGTTGTGCATTCTATCTCTAGTAGTTATTCATTGTTCAGAATTAGGACGAAAAGTATTTCCTTCCCCAAACTGAACTTTGGAACTGACTTGGAAACTTTTTGACTAATGTAAACTATACTGAATATGTATGAGTCAGAGTATATGTTTTTCATGTTGGGACTTCACAACAAAAGTTTTTTGTTATTTTAACTCTCTGCTATTAATTTTTTTTTTTTTACATTGTGCTTGTGAAATAATGTGTTTTGTTTTTGCTTTTTTGTTTTTTTTCTTTTTTGGGGTCTTTTTTTTTTATTATTAGTTTTTGCTTTATAACAAAGTGAATCAGTCATACGTATACATCTGTTCCCATATCCCTTCCCTCCTGAGTCTCCCTCCCTCCCACCCTCCCCATCCCACCACTCCAGGCGGTCACAAAGCACCGAGCTGATCTCCCTGTGCTCTGTGGCTGCTTCCCGCTAGCTATCTGCCTTACGTTTGGTAGTGTATCTAGGTCCATGCCTCTCTTTCGCTTCGTCCCAGCTTACCCTTCCCCTCCCCATGTCCTCAAGTCCGTTCTCCAGTATAAATTTTTTTTGAAATTATTGACACATGGGCTCCAGTGCCCATTTGTAGACGTACCATGATTTGGCAACCTCAGCTGTCAGCTTTCCCATCCCCACCTTCACATGATGTGCTTCAATATTATGAACCTGTTTGCAAAGAGCTGAAAGCAGGCATGGCTCTGAGGAGTGAAATGTCAGGGGCTGCGTTTGTCCAAGACCGCGGGTTAGTGAAAGGGAGAACAAGGGTTAGAAGCCTGCTCTGGGCTGACTGCACAGACCACGCTTGTCCACCATCCAAGCTCTCACTGGAGCTTCATGTAATACCAGGGGAGACATGGATGGACACAACGGTAGAACTCATAGACATGGCCGTCCAGAATCCGTCTCAGGTACAGGCACAGCCAGGGAATGCATGGAGGAACTGGGTGGAGGGGACAGCAAGTCGTTAGCTTCGGAAGTCCCCCCAGGGCCAGGCAGCACCAGTCATGCCTTCCTTGGGGCTGCCATGTGTCTTCTTGTTCACCTTTTACTTTGTCACGTTATGCATATCTTCCCATCCTCTTCATCTACCAGTAGGTACCAGAAGTTGCCTCTTTTCAAAATGTAATCTCATCAGTTCTACTGGTCTCTATTTTCCTTACTTTTATGGACAATCTTCCCTATTATTTCTTTAAACATATTCAATGTGATTGATTTATAATCTCTAATAATCTTTATATCTACAATCATTGGGGGTCTGATTCTGTGCTTTATGGCACTTATAGTTGCTCATGACAGCTTATTTCTTCATATATATAATAACTATTTTATTATGAGTTGAAATTCCTTTCACCTTTGATCCTTTGATCTTTTTTAAATCGAAATATAGTTGTGTTACAATATTGTGTTATTTTCAGGTGTACAGTGCAGAGATTCAGATAGATAGATTGACAGATAGATAGAAAGATAGATTCCTATATTCCTTTTCAGATTCTTTTCTCTTTGATGTTACTGCAAAATACTGAGTAGAGTTCCCACTGCTATACAGTAGGTCCTTGTTCGTCATCTATTTTTTATATAGTAGTGTGCGTATGTTAATCCCAAACTCCTAAGTTATCCTTCCCTCACCCCCTTTCCCCTTTGGCAACCATAATTTTTTCTCCAGACATATTTTATAAAGAACCTAATAAACCTATAGAAATAAAAATATAATAGCTGAAAAGAAAACTAGTACACTGAAAAAGTAAATCTGAGAAAAATACAGGGAATGAAGTACAGATATATAAAATAATGGAAAATAGGAAAGAAAAGTCTTAAGAAAACAAGAATAGAGTGAGAAGGTCCAACATGGAGTAATGAGAGTTCACAGAGCTAACAGAAAGTGGGAGAAGGCAATGGATATTTGGAGAGACAATGCACTGGGATTGTCCAGAACTGATGAAAGATACCAGTCTTCAGAATCAGAAAGTCATAATCCTACACCTAAATTCTAGTGAAACAGAAAAACACAAAAAATAAAGGAAAGTTTTATTAAAAAAACAACAAAACAGCTATTGAGAAAAAAACTGTTACCCACAATAAACAGTGTTTCTCAACTTACTGTCTTCTCAAGAGCAAATATGAAAGTCAGAAGGTAATAGAACAATAGTCTTCAGATGGTAAGAGAACATAATATTAAACTAGAATTCTATAGCCATAAAAGCATCTTTGAAAAATGAGGTCAAAATAAAAACATTTTCATTAAAAAAAAACTCAGAGATGACCCAAACTAGACTGTCAAAAAAGAAATTTTAACTGATAGGTTTGCAAATTCCCAGATGTAAGGTCGTAGCAGCAAGATTTTAATTCCTGACTCAGTATCACACTATCTAACACTGTCCATGTCAAAAATCTCAGGATTTAAACAGGTTGGATGATCCTTCCAATTAAAAAAAAAATTAATCCTGAGATAGCACCGCACCGGGCCCATGATAGGTACGTCACAATGGATGAAGAGAGGAATGGATGATTATATTTGCCTTCTCTGCATTAAGAACTTTCTGGGGAAAGGCGCATACTAGGGTTTTAAAGAACCAGCTCCGCTGAAAGTCATGCTGCAGGCTCACGCTGGTGAAGGCACAGACAGGCTCTGCATGCACCACAGAGCACACAGGTCTTGCTTGGTCAGGAGTATGAACACGTCTTCTCACCTGAAAGGCAATAATCCATTCTTCAGGACCACCTACCCCCACACACACACATAATTTATTCCTCCTGATAACGTATGTTCACTATAAACAACTAGAGCCACTCTTTTTTTTCTCCCTCAGAATTTGGCATAAACTTTCTTTTGGGGTCTGAATATATTGATGAACATACGTGAAATTCCCTCCTTGCTGTTAAAGACCCCTGACTTTGACTGTGTATCATTTCAAAATAATGACACAGTGTTGTTTCGATAGATTTGTAACAAGATTATTCAAAATAGATTGAGTTGTTGAAAAGATCAAAACTACACACACACACCTATGTGTGTGTGTTTATTTATATTGGAATAGTAGACAGATAACCTTTTTGACCCAGAAGAAAGTAATATTTGATTTATTTACTTCCATTTAATCCATACAAACTGTAAAATTTATAAGTGCTTATTAAGTGAGAAGGCTTCTTTCTTTGAGAGGAAAGCTTTAATATTTTGTTTATCAGATCAGCTCATGTTTAATTCATTTCTTCTCCTGCCAACTCTTTAAAGAAAGAACAAGTATCAGCCAAAAAGAGGAAGCAGAAGTCAACCATATATTCTGGTTCTGGTTTAATAAGGGGAGCAGATCCAAATTCTGTTTAATGTTATATTGAAAGGAAAGTTCTGACGACCCAACACGTTTAAAAGAAAGGAAAGGAGATAAAAAGAGGAAGCAAGCAGGTTGCAACATCACAACAGTCCCAGGACACGAGCATCACTGATGATAAATTCTTTAGGCAAAGTAAAATTTATGATGTGGACAAGATAAAGAGTATCCTGGCATCTAGTAACTCCTATTGCTAATGGGATATATGCTGCAGCAAATCGTGGCATGTGTGTGTGTCTGTGTGTGTGTGTGTGTGTGTGTGTGGCCTTTTTCTTACTTCCCAGCTGGCCTCTGGTTTTACTTTGGACAAAGACTACAGAGGGGGAGGACTCTGAGAAACCCACTGTCCCTGCAGTGGTTTCCTAGCCCTGCATTAGGGACAAGCCTTGAAATGGTGCATGAATGTGAGCAAGAAATACCCTAACATTGACATATCAACACGGCCAACTCACTTGTTCCATAAGAATATGTACTACTACCTAGAAAAGTGGGAGTTTTAGAAAAATAATTTTATATCCACAGGACTGGTAATACCATCAAACTTCCTGATACATGCTCGCTAATACAAAAATGCTTCCCCTGAATGACAACCTTTCAGTAAAGCACTGATTTTAAAGCATATTATTGCCAATATTCTGATTTCACTGATGAGTGGAAGCTGATGAATCTGAGCCCACTCACAGGCCCTTGATTCGCTTTCTTGGTCAAAGAGTTTTTGCATTTTTCAGTTATCAATTTATTCTGTTCAGATAAAAAGAAGAAACCTCTTGTCTATTCAGAGTTCTACAACACAAGGAACCAAAGGTCTTGACTGGAAAGGTTGGAAAGAGTACGCTGTATGCTTTACAGGTAAATATCTTAGAGAAAACAAGAACAAAAGGAAACAGTACAGAATTGTGGTGATTCCTTGCAGCAAGAAAATACTCTTGAACTTCAATCCCCTCAAACAATCTAGGTGATGTGAAATTTACACATTAAGAAAAACTACTCAACTCTGTTCAAATTTTAAGGGAAATAGAACGCTTTTACTGTGATTTAAGGCCTGGCTCACATTACAGTTTTATAGCTGAAAATCACTCTTCAGGAAAAATAAAATAGCTCATATATGCCTCATTTCTTGAATATATCATACAAATACATAAAGAGCTGTTCTCATCCCTGTGTTCCAGAATCCATCACAAGATAATAGGTGAACCAATGTAATGGTCTATTAAAAATAAAGAGCACTGTCTTCTGCATTTGTCTTGCCCTTAGAACACTTTATAATTCTCCTTGTAATTAAGGTGCTTCCAGATTATTTATATATATATATATATATATATATATAAATAATCAATTAGTTTTCTTTTTTTTTTTACCAATCCCAATAGTTTGACATATTTTAAGAATCCACCATCACATCACACAATGCTCCCTTAATAAATAGTAAGCACTGAGAACATATGGAATGTATTTATACAGTCATTGCTAAGCTAGTTTGGCTCTGGCTGGCTTCAACTGGCTTCTGCCTGATCAGATGTCACTGGTATGTCTCAAGTGTAAACAGCAACTAGGGCAAATCAAAATAATCTGCTTTCCCAATCTCAAGTGGCCTTGTACATTTTACATTGGAGCTTGATTTCTTGGAAAAATAACCTCTTCAAACAAATGAAAATTTACCTCATTGATGCAAGATGCTAATAGGGAAATTGTAGGAAGAGGTAGGGAGCAGTGTATGGGGAATCTGTACTATTTACTCCCCTTTTCTA
Source organism: Mesoplodon bidens (assembly GCF_964165515.1). Lineage (NCBI taxonomy): Eukaryota > Metazoa > Chordata > Mammalia > Artiodactyla > Ziphiidae > Mesoplodon > Mesoplodon bidens. Next base: position 5,518,751 of record NC_138161.1, on the reverse strand, counting down.
TAAATCTACAAATGTTCTAGAAATAAATTCTACTAATTTATAAAAGATAGGTTTAAAAAAAAAAGATTTGCCAACACTGGTCTGGGACCATGAAGCTTTCTCTATTAAAACCCTGAGAGATGCTTGGTAAATATGTTACAACTGATAAACCTATAGTGATACATTATTAAACAAAGGACAGAGTTTATATTAAGTTTCATTCTTTGTCTTGTACATTCTCTGGGTTTTGATAAATGCATAATGTCCTGTATTCACTATTACAGTATCATACAGAATAATTTTACTATCCTAAAAAATCCTCCATGTTTAACATATTTTTCTCTGGCCCTTACTTCCAAATCCTTGAACTTTTTACTGTCTCTGTAATTTCAACTTTTCCAAATGTCATGTAGTTGGAAACATACACTACATAATCTTTCCAGGCATGCTGTCTTCATTTGGTAGTATACATGTAAGTTTTTTCCATGTCTTTTTGTAGTTTGAAAGCTCTTTTCTTTTTATCACTGAATAATATTCCATTGTATGGATGCACCAGTTTGCTCATCCATTCAATTATTGAAGGACATTTTGGTTGCTTCCAGTTTGAAGGAATTGTGAATAAAATTTCTATAAGGATTTGTGTGCACACTTTTGTGTGAACATTAAGTTTTCAACTCATTTGAGTAAACACCTAGGAACATGATTGATGGATCGTATGGTAAGACTTCATTTAGTTTAAAAAACTGCCAAACTTTTTTGAAAGCAACCCTACCATTTTGCATTCCTACCAGTAATTAAAGAAAGGTTCCCATTGCCCCACATCCTCATCGGCATTTGGTATTGTCAGTTTTTTGGATTTTAGCCATTTTAATAGCTATGTAGTATTACCTCATTGTTGTTTTAATTTGCTATTCCCTAATGATATAAGGTGTTGAGCATCTTTTCATATGCTTACTTTCCATCTACATGTATCTTTTGTGGTGAAGTGTCTGTTCATTTCGTTTGCCCTTTATAGAACTGGATTTTTTTTTCTTATTGTTAAGTTTCAAAAGTTCTTTGTTTATTTTTGAGGCAAATCTTTTTCAGATAATTGTTTTGCAAAGATTTTCTCCCAGTATGTGGCTTGTCTTTGCATGCTCTTAACGGTGTCTTTTGCAGAGCAGAACTTTTTAATGAAGTCCAACATCAATTTTTTCTTTCATGGATTGTACTTTTGTGGCTGTGTCCAAAAAGTCATAACCAAGTCAAATGCAAGGTCATCTACGTTTACTTCTAGTGTATCTTCTAGAAGTTGCATATTTTTACATCTATATTTAAGTTTATAATCTATTTTGAGTTAATTTTTGTAAAAATAAGTTTTATAAAATTTTTACTAAATTTTGTGTCTAGATACTTTTTTTTTTAATATGGATGGCATCAATTGTTGAAAAGACTATCTTTTCCCCATTGAATTGCTTTTGTTCCATTGTTAAGAATTAGTTGAATCTATTTGTGTGGATCTATTTCTGGGATTCTCATTCTGATCCATTAATCTAGTTGAATATTCTTTTGCCAATCCCAAACTGTCACAATCATTGGAGATCTTAAAGTCATGTAGTGGTAGTGCTCTAACTTTGTTCTTCTACAATACTGAGTTGACTATTCTGGGTCTTTTGACTTTCCATATAAACTTTAGAATCAATTTATTGATATGCATAAATTAAATTGCTGGGATTATTTATTGGGATTGCATTGAATCTATAGATCAAGTTGAAAAGAATTGATATCTTAGCAAGATTGAATCTTCCTATTCATGAATATGGACTATCTCTCCAATTATGCAGATCTTTATCTTCTTTAATCAGGTTTTGTAATTTTCTTCATATAAATTATGTTCATATTTCATTAGATTAATATCTAAATATTTATCTTTCTGGTGTTAATGGAAGTGGTAGTGTCTTTAATTTTAAATTTCGATAGTTCATTCCTACTATATAGGAAAGCAGTTGAATTTATATATTAACTTGTATCCTGAAACCTTGCTGCAACTGATTATTAGTTTCAGGAATTTAATTGTTTATTATTTGGGATTTTCTAATTTGACATTTATGTCATCTGTGAACAAAGTTTTATTTCTTCCTTCCCAGTCTGCATATCTTTTATTTCCTTTTTCTTGTCTTATTACATTAGCTTGGGTTTCCAGTAAGATGGTGAGCAGGAGTGGTGATAAAGGACATCCTTGCCTTGTTCCCAATCTTAGAGGGAAAGCATTTAGTTTCTCACCATTAAATATGATGTTCGCTGTAGGTATTTTGTAGATATAGGTCTTCCTCGACTTACAATGAGGTTATATCCTATTGTAAGTTGAAAATATCATAAGTCAAAAAATCATTTAATGCACCTAACCCACTGATCATCATAGCTTAGCCTGGCCTACCTTAAACATACTCAGAATTACTTACATTAGCAAACAGTTGGGCAAAGTCATCCAACACAAAGCCTATTTTATAATAAAGTGTTGAATATATTATGTATTTTATTGGATTCTGAACTGATGGTTAAAAACAGAATGGTTGTATGGGTACAAAATGGTTGTAAGTGTGTAAATTGTTTACGCTTATGATCGCTGACTGGAAGCTGTAGTTCACTGCCACCATCCAGAATAAAGAGGAAGTATTATATTGCATATCACTAACCTGGAAAAGGATCATAATTCAAATTTTTAGGTACAGTTTCTATTAAATGTGCAACTCTTTCATACCATTGTAAAGTCAAAAAATCATAAGTTAAACCTTTGGAAGTCTGGCACCATCTGTATTCTTTTTCAAGATGAGAAAGTTCTCCCGTATTCCTAATTTGCTGAGAGCTTTTATCATGAATGGATGTTGTTTTTTATCAAATGCTTTTTCTATTGTTAAGATTGTATGATTTTTCTTTTCTTTAGCTTGTTAATGTGATGAGTTATAGTCACTGATTTCCAAATGTTGAACCAGCCTTCCATACCTGGAATAAATCAACTTGGCCATGGTGTATAATTCTTTTTACCCATTGTTAGATCGGGATCTACTAGTATTTCATTGGGGAATTTTGTATCTATGTTCAGGGGAGTTGTTCTGTAGTTTTCTTTTCTTGTAATGTCTTTATCTTGTGTTGGTATTAGGGTAATACTACTCTCATAGAAGGCAATAAGATACATGACTTCTATTTCTATTTCTAGAAAGAAATTGTACAGACTTGGTATCATTTCTTCCTTAAATAGTTGGTAAAATTCACCAGTGAAACCATCTGAACCTACTGTTGTCCTTTTTGGAAGGCTATTAATTATTGGCTCAATTTCTTTAATAGATACAGCCCTATTCAGATGGTCTAATTTTCCTCACATGAACTTTGGCAGTTCATCTCCTCCAAGAATTAGTTCACTTCATCTAAGTTACCAAATTTATGGGCATAGGGTATTTCATAATATTCCTTTATTATCATTTTAATGATCATAGGGTCATGAGTGATGGCCCCTCTTTTATTTCTAGTATTAGTAATTTTTGTCTTCTCTCTTTTTCTTTGGTAACCTGGACAGAAGTATACCAATTTTATTGAGCTTTTCAAATAACTAGGTTTTAGTTTTGTTGATCATTTTTTCTTTTGGCTTCCTGCTCTCAATTTAATTGATTTTTGCTCTAATTATTATTATTATTATTCTTTTTCTTTTTTTGCTTTCCTTAAGCTTATGTTGCACTTCTCTATTTTCCTAAGGTGGAAGCTTATATGACTGAGTTTAGATCTTTCTTCTTTTCTAATATATACATTCAATGCTACAAGTTTATGTTAAAGTAATGATTTCACTGCATCCAACAGATTTTTATGGTTCAGTTTCATTCTCGTTTAGTTTAAAATATTTTTAAATTTCTCTTAAGACTTTTCTGTACTCGTGTTATCTAGAACTGTATTTTTATTCTCCAAGTTTTTAGAAATTTTCTAGCTATTTTTATGTTATTGTATTAAATTTAATTCCACTATAGTTTAATTCCATTGTAGCATGAGACTATAATTTGTATGATTTCTATTATTTAAAATTTGTTGTGGTGTGTTTTACGGCCAGAATGTGGTCTTAGTGAATAATTCATTTGAAAAGAATATGTATTCTGCTGTTGTTGATGAAGTTTCTGTAAACATCAACTAGATTCAGTTGATTGATGGTACTGCTTAGATCACCTAAATCCTTACTGATTTGCTGCCTGCTGGCTCTGTCAATCACTAATAGAGCAGTGTCAAAGTTCCTATAATAGTGAATTTGTCTGTTTCTCCTTGAAAATGTTATTTATTCCTTCTATCATGCTTGTCCTTTCTTTGAGTAGATCCAAGTTTCTGACTCACTTCATTTTCCTTTTCGCCAAATAACTTATTTTAGTATTTTCTACACAGCAGGCTTACTCAAGATAAAGTCACTCAGTTTTTGTTTATGAAAATATTTCTCCTGCACTTTTGAAAAATCATTACAATGGATGTAGAATTCTATGTTGGTAGTTTTTTTTTCTCTTTTTTCTTTCAATACACTACATATTTCACTACATGTTCTTGCTTACATAGTTTGTGGCAAAAAGTCCACTGTAATTCTTATCCTACTCCCTTCACAGGTAAAGTTTTCTTCTCCTATGGCTTCTTTCAATATTTTCTCTTTTTCTTTGGTTTTCTGAAGTTTAAACATGATACACTTAGGTGTAAAATTATTGAATATTTATCCTGCTTGATATTCTCTGATACTCTTGGATCTGTGATTTGGTGTCTGCCATTAATTTTGGAAGATTCTCAGCTATCATTTCTTTAAATATTTCTTTTGCTCTTTTTTCTCTTTCCTCTCTTTGTGGTATTCACATTATGCCTATGCTACACTTTTTGTAACTTTCCCACATTTCTTAGATATTCTCATTGTTTCACTTTGCTTTTCAGTCTGTGAAGTTTCTACTGACATAACTTCAAGCTCACTTATTCTTTCTTGGCTGAATCCAGTCTACTAATGAGTTCATCAAAAGCATTCTTCATCTGTTGCATTAGGTTTGATTTGTAACATTTCCTTTTGATGCTTCCTTAGAGTTTCCTTCACTCTGCTTATATTACCCATCTGTTCTTGAATGTCATCTACTTTTTCCATTACGGCCCTCAACATATTAGTCACAGTTATTTTAAATTCCATTCTGATATTTTTAACCTCTGTGTCATACCTGAGTCTGGTGTTCACTCTTGCTTTGTCTCTTCATATGTATATTTACTTGCCTTTTATTCTTTGCAATTTTTTTCTGGACAAACAGACACATAACATAGAGTAATAGGAACTGGGATAATTAGGCTTTTAGTGTGAAGTTTTATGTGAGACTGGTGAGGATCTGGGCTGTATTTAAAGTGTGATGTAGCTGAAGGTGCCAGAGGCTTCAGTTTTCTCTAATTCCCTTGCTCTATTTTTTTAATCTCCTATTCCTCATGTTTCCCTATGAATTTCTTCTTAGGTAGAGTCTGTGTCCCACTGCTCTCTCAGTTGTACTGTTACTATTTTGGAGCCCTGCTGATGTGGTGAGAAGGTGTTAGGAAGGGAAGCTTTCTACAATCTTATGATTAAATCTCAGATTTCAGAATCCCTGAGTCCCTAGGTTATGATATTCAGAAGTTTTCGTTTGCGTGTTTGTTTTTTTAAACATTTTACCTCCCTTTATGTGAGATGAGAGGAAAGCTAGAGCCTGTCTAATTGCTCTTTCCCAGGTTAGATAAACCTCTGGTAAAGTAATTTCCCTTGGAAGACAGGGCTTTGTGATGGAGAACTCCCGGGCTTAACTGGTGAGTTTCCACTTGCTCAAGACAGAAGGGGTCTTTCTCTGATTTTCATTTGTGAACATGATGAGTTTGCTCAAGGTAAAACCCAGGGAAGTATGGGGCTCCCAGGAAATTTTAACTCTCAAGCCATCCACATTTAGGCTCCAGCAATTTTTCAAAATTACCATTTAAATGTTTCTGCAGTTCTGTTCCCAGGAAGCTGATCTTGGCTGTCATTCTCTGTTTGGGCCAGGTCTCCAGATTTCAGAATGGTGGTTTGCCCTGTGACCTCAATTCTCTGAAGAATCTAAGACAACTCACTGACTTTCAGCTTGTTCAGCTTTTTTCTTGTTGTGAGGGCATAAATGATAACTTCCAAGCTTTATATGTGTCAGAGTTGAAAGTGAAAGTAAGCAAACTTTTTCTATAAAGGGTCAAATAGTAAAGACTTTTGGCTTTGCAAGATACACAGTTTTTATTGCTGCTACTCAAGTCTGCAGTTAGAATGTGAAAACAGCTACAGACAATATGAAAATAAACAGGCTTGGCTGTGTTCCAATAAAGATGTATTTACAAAAACAGGTGGTGGGCTGAATTTGGCCTGTGGGCCACTGTTTGCAGCCCCTGCTCTAGACTATAGGGTCACAAACTGAAATCCCACCAGGACACAAGGTGATAGCAAACATGAGCAAAGTTGGATGGGTTTTAAACAAAAAATAAAGATTCTTGAGTTATATATTAAATACTTATTCTTTATGGCCACAAAATATATGCTATATCTCATTTCTCTTGAAATATTTTTCAATATTTCAAATAGTTTACTTTGCATAGAAATGTGGGTACCACGCATCACTTAGTCCTTAGATAGCAGCACGTAGTAAACGTAAATGGTGACTGCTACTTTGTCTGAGTATCAGGCTCACCCAGGGATGGTGGGGACCTTGATGAACTGCAGAGGAGAGAAATGCCCAGCCAGCTGCTGCCCAGCAGGAGTAAAAGCCTGCATCACCAGACCTACATTTTTTCAAGAGGACATAGAAATGTAGATTGTGTGCTACCCTTCCAATTTTCAATGATGGCAACTAAACTTGTAAGCATCATAGAAGCCAAGACTGTGTAGAACAAATGCAAATATTCTAGCTGCTGAGCCTGGCTCGTGCCTGAACTTGTCCTCCAATCTAGGCCTTCCTCCAGCTTTACCAAAAGAAAGCCCAGGAGTTAAAGAACATGCCAAAGATCATTCAGCCAGGGATGGCCGAGTGTGACATGTGTTATAGCTGCCAAGTAGACCACTTCTCTGGGACAGTTTACAGCTCCTATCAAATGCACCTTTTAGCCTCCATGGAATTAAAGTCACCCTGCTCTGAATTTAGTCCTGAGTATTGTGTCATTCTCTTCCACTGATATCAATAATCCCCAGGCTTACATTCCTAGATAGCTTTTTTTTTTTTAATTTATATTTTTGCGGTACACGGGCCTCTCACCACTGCGGCCTCTCCTGCCGAGGAGCACAGGCTCCGGATGTGTAGGCTCAGCGGCCATGGCTCACGGGCTCAGCAGCCATGGCTCACGGGCCCAGCCGCTCCGCGGAACGTGGGATCCTCCCGGACTGGGGCACGAACCCATGTCCCCTGCATCGGCAGGTGGACTCCCAACCACTGCACCATCAGGGAAGCCCTCCTATATAGCTTTTTAAATCCACTAACTACATATTTTTTAAATTTTTTTCCCTAAAAGTACCATTATATTTCACTTAAACAGCAAAGAGCTAATAAAACAATCACAGTACGTTTGTGCTGCAAAATCACAGCAAGATAAATGGTTCCAATCAGTTACAGGAAGTCTGAAACGAACATCTTCTTCAAAAAATGTGTTTTGGCAGACAAGCTCCTAACAGGCTCCAGGGCTGGGCAGAGCTGCTGGTGAGGCTCCCAAGTGGGACGACACTCCTGATACACTACACAGTTGGCACTGAGAGAGAGAGAAAGCAAGTCAGATTGAGAGAGAAAGCGCTGCCCACCATGTGGTTGACAGGGTCTTGGTGCCCCAGCCTGGTATCAGGCCTGAGCCTCTGAGGTGGGAGAGCCGAGTTAAGGACATTGGTCCACCGGAGACCTCCCTGCTCCTCGTAATATCATACAGTGAAAGCTCTCCCAGAGATCTCCATCTCAATGCTAAGACCCAGCTCCACCCAAGGGCCAGCAAGCTCCAGTGCTGGACACCACATATCAAACAACTAGCAAGATAGGAACACAACCCCACTCATTAGCAGAGAGGCTGCCTAAAATCATACTAAGTTTAAGTTCACAGACAACCCAAAACACACCACCAGACACGGCATTGCCCACCAGAAAGACAAGATCCAGCCCCACCGACCAGAACACAGGCACCAGTTCCCTCCACCAGGAAGCCTACAAAAGCCACTGAACAAACCTTACCCACTGGGTGTAGACACCAAAAACAACACAAACTACAAACCTGCAGCCTGCATAAAGGAGACCCCAAACACAGTAAGTTAAGCAAAATGAGAAGACAGAGAAACACACAGCAGATGAAGGAGCAAGGTAAAAACCCACCAGAACAAACAAATGAAGAGGAAATAGGTAGTCTACCTGCAAAAGAATTCAGAGTAATGATAGTAAAGAGGATCCAAAACCTTGGAAATACAATGGAGAAAATACAAGAAACATTTAACAAGGACCTAGAAGAACTAAAGAGCAAACAAACAATGATGAACAACACAATAAATGAAATTAAAATTTCTCTAGAAGGAATCAATAGCAGAATAAATGAGGCAGAAGAACAGAAAAGTGACCTGGAAAGTAAAATAGTGGAAATAACTACTGCAGAGCAGAATAAAGAAAAAAGAATGAAAAGAATTGAGGACAGTCTCAGAGACCTCTGGGACAACATTAAATGCACCAACATTCAAATTATAGGGGTCCCAGAACAAGAAGAGAAAAAAGAAAGGGTCTGAGAAAATATTTGAAGAGATTATAATTGAAAATTTCCCTAACATGAGAAAGGAAATAGTCAATCAAGTTCAGGAAGAGCAGAGAGTCCCACACAGGATAAATCTAAGGAGAAGCATGTCAAGACACATATTAATCAAACTATCAAAAATTAAATACAAAGAAAAAATACTAAAAGCAGCAAGGGAAAAGTAACAAATAACATACAACAGAATCCCCATAATGTTAACAGCTGATCTTTCAGCAGAAACTCTGCAAGCCAGAAGGGAGTGGCAGGACGTATTTAAAGTGATGAAAGGGAAAAACCAAGATTACTCTACCCAGCAAGGATCTCATTCAGATTCGACAGGGAAATTAAAACCTTTGCACACAAGCAAAAGTAAAGAGAATTCAGCACCACCAAGTAGCTTTACACCAAATGCTAAAGGCATTTCTCTAGGGAGGAAACACAAGAGAAAGAAAAGACCTACAAAAACAAACCCAAAACAATTAAGAAAATGGTAATAGCAACATACATATCGATGACTACCTTAAATGTAAATGGATGAAATGCTCCAACCAAAAGACAAAAACTGGCTGAATGGATACAAAAACAAGACCCATATATATGCTGTCTATAAGGGACCCACTTCAGACCTATGGACACATACAGACTGGAAGTGAGGGGATGGAAAAAGATATTCTATGCACATGGAAATCAAAAGAAAGCTGGAGTAGCAATTCTCATAACAGATAAAATAGACTTTAAAATAAAGACTATTACAACAGACAAAGAAAGACACTACATAATGATCAAGGGATCAATCCAAGAAGAAGATATAACAATTGTAAATATTCATGCACCCAACACAGGAGCACCTCAATACATAAGGCAAATTCTAATAGCCATAAAAGGGGAAATCAACAGTAACACGATCATAGTAGGAGACTTTAACACCCCACTTTCACCAATGGACAGATCATCCAAAATGAAAATAAATAAGGAAACACAAGTTTTAAATGACACATTAGACAAAATGGACTTAACTGAGATTTATAGGACATTCCATCCAAAAACAACAGAATACACATTGTTCTCAAGTCCTGATGGAACATTCTCCAGGATAGATTATATCTTGGGTCACAAATCAAGCCTTGGTAAATTTAAGAAAACTGAAACCATATCAAGTATCTTTTCCAACCACAACACTATGAGACTAGATATCAATTACAGGAAAAAAAAAACTGTAAAAAATACAAACACATGGAGGCTAAACAGTTCACTACGAAATAACCAAGAGATCACTGAAGAAATCAAAAAATTCCTAGAAACAAATGACAATGAAAACATGACAGCCCAAAACCTACAGAATGCAGCAAAAGCTGATCTAAGAGGGAAGTTTACAGCAATATAATCCCAACTTAAGAAACAAGAAAAACCTCAAATAAACAACCAAACCTTACACCTAAAGCAATTAGAGAAAGAAGAACAAACCCCCCCAAGTTAGCAGAAGGAAAGAAATCATAAACATCAGATCAGAAATAAATGAAAAAGAAATGAAGGAAACAATAGCAAATATCATTAAAACTAAAAGCTGCTTATTTGAGAAGATAAACAAAATTGATAAACCATTAGCAAGGCTCATCAAGAAAAAATGGGAGAAGACTCAAATCAATAGAATTAGAAATGAAAAAAGGAGAAGTAACAACTGACACTGCAGAAATACAAAGGATCATGAGAGATTACTACAAGCAACTATATGCCAATAAAATGGACAACCTGGAAGAAATGGACAAATTCTTAGAAAAGCACAACCTTCTGAGACCGAATCAGGAAGAAATAGGAAATATAAACAGACCAATCACAAGCACTGAAATTGAGACTGTGATTAAAAATCTTCCAAAAAACAAAAGCCCAGGACCAGATGGCTTCACAGGCAAATTCTATCAAATATTTAGAGAAGAGCTAACACCTATCCTTCTCAAACTATTCTAAAATATAGCAGAGGGAGGAACCCTTCTAAACTCATTCTACGAGGCCACCATCACCCAGATACCAAAACCAGACAAAGATGTCACAAAAAAAAACCCTAAAGGCCAATATCTCTGATGAACACAGATGCAAAAATCCTCAACAAAATACTAGCAAACAGAATCCAACAGCATATAAAAAGGATCATACACCATGATCAAGTGGGATTTATCCCAGGAATGCAAGGATTCTTCAATATATGCAAATCAAACAATGTGATACATCATATTAACAAACTGAAAGATAAAAACCATATGATCATCTCAATAGATGTAGAACAAGCTTGTGACAAAATTCAACACCCATTTATGATAAAAACTCTCCAGAAAGTAGGCACAGAAGGAACGTACCTCAACATAATAAAAACCATATATGACAAACCCACAGCCAACATCGTCCTCAATGTTGAAAAACTGAAACCATTTCCTCTAAGATCAGGAACGAGACAAGGTTGCCCACTCTCACCACTATTATTCAACATAGTTTTGCAAGTTTTAGCCACAGCAATCAGAGAAGAAAAAGAAATAAAAGGAATACAAGTGGAAAAGAATAAGTAAAACTGTTACTGTTTGCAGGTGATATGATACTATACATAGAGAATCCTAAAGATGCTACCAGAGAACTACTAGAGCTAATCAATGAATTTGGTAAAGTAGTACGATACAAAAAAAATAATGCACAGATCTCTTGCATTCTTATACACTAATGATGAAAAATCTGAAAGAGAAATTTAGGAAACACTCCCATTTACCATTGCAACAAAAAGAGTAAAATACCTAGGAATAAACTTACATAAGGAGACAAAAGACTATAAAAAGACTACAAAAGACTATGCAGAAAACTATAAGACACTGATGAAAGTAATTAAAGATGATACAAACAGATGGAGAGATATACCATGTTCTTGGATTGGAAGAGCCAACATTGTGAAAATGACTATACTACCCGATGCAATCTACAGATTCAATGCAACCCCTATCAAACTATCAATGGCATTTTTCACAGGACTATATCAAAAACTTTCACAATTTGTATGGAATCACAAAAGACCCCGAATAGCCAAAGCAATCTTGAGAAAGAAAAATGGAGCTGGAGGAATCAGGATCCCTGACTTCAGACTATACTACAAAGCTACAGTAATCAAGGTAGTATGGTACTGGCACAAAAACAGAAATATACATCAATGGAACAGGATAGAAAGCACAGAGATAAACCACATAAGATCACCTCATTTTTGATAAAGGAGGCAAGAATATACAATGGGGCTTCCCTGGTGGCGCAGTGGTTGAGAGTCCACCTGCTGATGCAGGGGGCATGGGTTTGTGCCCCAGTCCGGGAGGATCCCACGTGCCCTGGAGCGGCTGGGCCCGTGAGCCATGGCCGCTGGACCTGCGCGTCCGGAGCCTGTGCTCCACAATGGGAGAGGCCATAACAGTGAGAGGCCCGCATACCACAGAAAAAAAAAAGAATATTCAATGGAGAAAAGACAGCCTCTCAATAAGTGGTGCTGGGAAAACTGGACAGCTACATATAAAGGAATGAAATTAGAACACTTCATAACACCATACACAAAAATAAACTCAAAATGGATTAAAGACCTAAATGTAAGGCCGGACACTATAAAACTCTTAGAGAAAAACATAGGAAGAACACTCTATGACATGAATCACAGAAAGATCCTTTCTGACCCACCTCCTAGAGAAATGGAAATAAAAACAAAAATAAACAAATGAGACCTAATAAAACTTAAATGCTTTTGCACAGCAAAGGAAACCATAAACAAGACAAAAAGACTACCCTCAGAATGGGAGAAAATGTTTCCAAACAAAGCAACTGACAAAGGATTAATCTCCAAAATATACAAGCAGCTAATGCATCTCAATATAAAAAAAAACCAAACAACTCAATCAAAAAATGGCCAGAAGACCTAAATAGACATTTCTTCAAAGAAGGTATACAGATTGCCAACAAACACATGAAAGGATGCATAACATCACTAATCTTTAGAGAAATGAAAATCAAAACTGCAATGAGGTATCACCTCACACCGGTCGGAATGGCCACCATCAAAAAATGTACAAACAATAAATGCTGGAGGGCTTCCCTGGTGGCGCAGTGGTTGGGAATCCACCTGCCAATGCAGGGGACATGGCTTCGACTCCTGATCCCAGAAGATCCCACATGTCGTGCAGCAGCTAGGCCCGTGCACCACAACTGCTGAGCCTGTGCTCTGGAGCCAGCAAGCCACAACTACTGAGCATGCATGACACAACTACTGAAGCTCACACACCTGGAGCCCATGCTCTGAAACAGGAGAGGTCACCACAATAAGAAGCCTGCTCACCCAACGAAGACCCAATGCAGTCAAAAATAAATAAATAAAAATAAATATTTTTTTTAAAAAATGAAATGCTGGAGAGGGTGTGGAGAAAAGGGAACCCTCTTGCACTGTTGATGGAAATGTAAATTGGTGCAGCCACTATGGAGAACAGTATGGAGGTTCCTTAAATAACTCAAAATAGAACTACCATATGACCCAGCAATCCCACTACTGGGCATATACCCTGAGAAAACCATAATTCAAGAAGAGTCATGTACCAAAATGTTCATTGCAGCACTATTTACAATAGCCAGGACATGGAAGCAACCTAAGTGTCCATCAACAGATGAATGGATAAAGAAGATGTGGCACATATATACAATGGAACATTACTCAGCCATAAAAAGAAACGAAGTTGAGTTATTTGTAATGAGATGGATGGACCCAGAGTCTGTCATACAGAGTGAAGTAAGTCAGAAAGAGAAAAACAAATACCGTATGCTAACACATATATATGGAATCTAAAAAAAAAAAAAGAAAAGAAGGAGTGGTTCTGATGAACCTAGGGGCAGGACAGGAATAAACACACAGACATAGAGAATGGACTTGAGGACACGGGGAGGGGGAAGGGTAAGCTGGGACGAAGTGAGAGAGAGGCATGGACATATACACACTACCAAACGTAAAATAGATAGCTAGTGGGAAGCAGCCACATAGCACAGGGAGATCAGCTCGGTGCTTTGTGACCACCTAGACGGGCGGGATGGGGAGTGTGGGAGGGAGACCCAAGAGGGAGGAGATATGGGATATATGTATACATACAGCTGATTCACTTTGTTATAAAGCAGAATCTAACACAACATTGTAAAGCAATTATACTCCAATAAAGATGTTAAATAAAAAAAAAATGTGTTTCAAGTTATCTTCATCTGACTTCCCTGTGCAACTTAATCCTGCTTGATTCTGAATTCATGTAGAAAATTTTTCATCTTTCCAGGGATTTTGACTGACTAGAAAGCAAGGTAACATCTTTTAGGGGCAAAATGGAAACAAGCAAATGGTTAGAATAGTCTCACGCTGGCAGGTCTCTTTCTCTGTGCGCTGTCCCAGATGGAGTAGGAAGTGGTGTAGAGGGGACGGCCTAGGGGACTTGCTGGAGCTGACAGTGAAGAGACAGTGAGAAACGTGGAGCTTTCAATGTGTGGGTGGGGTGAGGGGAGGGGGAGGGGAGCGGGGAGATGGCTGCATCCTGGGATTCGAAGTTCTTCCAGAGAGAGAGGTGTCAACTTTAAAAGGTACCATAAACGGTCGGAAAATACTGAATATGAACTATATACCATCATAATGAACTCAAATGAAATATGTTCATATCGATAGTGGAACAAGAATCATCCTAAAAACCTGGTGAGGTCACATTATATATATCACTGCTATAATTTTGGAATTCCATAGAAGTATTTTTTAATGGAGTTAGGCATGAAGACTGATATTTCAAAAATATCTTTGAAGCTGGAATGGACAATGAAATGTTCTGCGATTAAACACATGCAATAAAATTAAGGCGAAATGGCGCAGTCTGCTGAGCAGCGTAACAAAAAGGAAGCACCCCCTCCCACTCCTGGCACCAGTGTATAACTTAGCATTTACTAAACTGTCATTCTGAGGAAAAATAAGAGATGTGGCTCTAAACAAATTGTTCCGTGCCGAAACAGGTTTGGAAATGCAGGTTAGACAAAATTAAAGATACTTTTACTACAAAATCTCTCACCACTTTTACTGGGCTTTATGCCTGGCCCTCTCAATGACAGATCTTTCCTCTGAAGTAATTTTCAAGTCCATTGACCATTAAAGCCCATATTCAAATGCACAAATTCCAAATTCTCCCAGAGAAGTGTTTAATGGCACTTAACCTGGGAAATACTGATTTATTTTATTGGTTGGCAAACTTAAATAATAATTTCATATATTAAGAAGTTAAATTTGGTAAACAGTGAGGTCCTACTGTATGGCACAGGGAACTAGATTCAACATCTGGTAATAATCTATGATGGAAAAGAATCTGAAAAAGAATGTATATGTTTTATATTATATATATGTATATATAATCACTTTGCTGTACACCTGAAACTAACACAACATTGTAAATCAAATACACTTCAATTTTTAAAAAATTAAACTTGGAATTTTCTTAAATGATACAGTATTTTTTGGTTATAAGGGTACCAGGCTACCTTTTTTTATCTCTTCTACCTTAAATTTAGGTTATTAGTTCTAGGAGACACCACTGGTTCATACCCAGTGCAATTCTCATGTTCTTTCTGTGTAAATATTTTGAATATAATGAATCGTTTCAGATTTCTAAATTGGAGTTTTCTTTCCAAATGGGTCTAGAAAGAGTTAAAATGTGCACATCATGTGGAATTTTCAATGCCAGCAGAAGCAATTAAGCAAAACTGTCATCATAAAGTTCATACTGAAGCAAGATAGAACACCTGGTCAGTTATCAATTAATACCTTTTTATCATGTTCTGCCTGGCTTTCTTCCTCCTTACGCATGATGATACTTGGGCTAGGGTTATCTATGATTTATAGCTAGGATGGCAATTAAGATGTATGCAAAGGAGATGGTTTGCCTCTCTGCTCTGTGTAGAATAACACAATGCAATGTTCCTTCTAATCACACAGTGGGGAGGAGAGCCGGACCTCAGAGAAAAGGAAGGTGATTTGGGAAGAAGAGAGCTTTGTTGAAGAAGGGAGCTAAAATGACGTTGGAAATGCAGTTGGAGGGATGGCGAGCTCTAAAATGGAAACCTTTGATTGAAATTAGGTACTAATGAGAGGCCAACACTGTCTTTGACAAAGAGGGTGGGCAGATCCTACCTGGGAAAGGCTTGTCCCAGGATGAGCAAGCAGAAGGCAGTGAGAATGCCAATTACCTCAAGATCTGTTTAGAATTCTTATCTCTCAGGGCTCTTGTATCAAGATGATTCTGGTAACAGTCCAACAAAGAGGATCACAGTGCCCGTGGGATTAATTTATAAAATGCTACAATCCTTCCTTGTGGGGAGATGGACTATTTCCCAGGCTCAAAGAGTCGCAGAACACCTTTCATGAGGGCCAATCACCTTTAAAACAAAAACAGGGCTCGGGACATAGTCCAAATGGCAATCCTGCAGATTCTATATTGAGAAATGGCACATTTGTATCTCTTGTCTTCCCAATCAAGATCAAAATTTGGAGTGCCCAGGGAGAAAACGCCCACCATTTATGGTAGAAAGAAGAAAATGCCCACATTTTGGCAGCCAGTTCAAGGGACCGGCAAGACAACATGGCACTTTGACTGGAACACTCGGAGAAAAGGAAGATGATATGGGGAGAAGAGAGCTTTGTTGAAG
This sequence comes from Mesoplodon bidens, assembly GCF_964165515.1. Classification (NCBI taxonomy): domain Eukaryota; kingdom Metazoa; phylum Chordata; class Mammalia; order Artiodactyla; family Ziphiidae; genus Mesoplodon; species Mesoplodon bidens. Next base: position 5,502,296 of record NC_138161.1, on the reverse strand, counting down.
AAGCGGGCAAAAACGACACGGAACACAAGGCGTGACCCTTGGACAGTCCTCCGCACACACAATATACACTTGAAGTTGTATGGTACCTTGATTTCTATCTTCAGCAAACTAGAGAAATAAAGCAAACTAAGACAGAGCCCAGACCTCTGTGAAGAGCCCAGTGTGGGTGGCTGAAAGCCCTGGGGCCACCAAGGCTCTGTCCCCCTCAGAGCCGATGTGACCTCCAGCTGCTGGGGGACCGCATGTGCTTTATGGGCCCTTATATGAGGGATCATGCAGTTCTGGGAGAGTCCTTGAATCTGGCTCTCTCCTGAATGTCCCCCCTCCCCCTAATTTCCATAATGAGATTCACTACTGAGTAAACCATGCCTGTGACTGCAAGTTCAGGCACCCTGGAGGCAGGTACCTAAACCGTGTTCCCCTATGTGTGTATCATGGAAGATGAAAACGCAGGGTGCTGAAAAGAATGGATCCCATGCACGGTCAAATCACTTCAGAAAAACTCTAACTTAAAGTAAACAGGTATCTCCCGCAGGACTTCTCAGTGCCTTTGATATGTTCATTATAAACCTTCCAAAGAACGAGTGCTTGCAGAATTTCTTCCAGCATATGTCACCACAGAACCCTCTATCTAGAGCAGCATCGTTCAATAGAAATATGACATGATCCACAAATGAGAACCTTTGATGTGATTTTAGATTTTAAGAAAGTCACGTGAAAATGTAAAAAGAAACAGATGAATTGAATTTCAATAGTATAGTTCATTAACCCAGTATATCAAAACTATTATGTCAACATGTAATTTATATAAACTATTCTGTGAGATAACTTACATTTGCTTCTGTTGTATTATGTCTTTGAAATACAGTGTATGGTTTACACTTACAGCAACTCTCCTCAGACCAGGCACATTCCCAGCGTCTAGTGCAGCATCACATGTGACCATGGCTACCCCACTGGATGGTGCAGGGAGACAGCTGTTTCACAAAACTGATGTACTTTGGGGTGCACAGATCAGCAGTATTTCTGGATTTGGGCTGATGCGATGTTGACTCATTTGATGAATATTTGTGCTAGGTGCTACAGACATAGTAGGGAACAGCATCAAAACGCTGTGCCTTCCTAAGACCGAGGGCTGAGAGAGGATGTGACGGGGGTCTGGCTGCACCCGGGGTCAGTGAAGGCTTCCCCTACCAATGGCATTTCAATGTTGACCTGGAAGATGTTGTGGCTTTAGCTAGACACTGCACAGAGAGGTGTTGAGGTGGGAAAAACCATTATAGTTCAAGCAGTGAAGGGTGGCATGCTGAAATACATAGAGCAGAGTTGGGGAGAGCCCACCCTGAGAAGAGACTGGTCAGCAGGAACACGCAGCATATTGCGGCCAGCATTAGATTTTATCTGAAAAGCAATGGGAAGCCTCGGAGGGGTCTAAGCCAGAGAGTGGCACGAGCCAATGTGTTTGTGAGCAATTAAAGATAGCTCACATTCTTTGCTGCACTGCTCACTGAGAGTGCCCAATTCCTCCCTCTTTGAATCCAAATTGGACTTAATGACCTGCTTGACCAAGAGAATTTGGTAGATGTGAGGTGCTGAGATTTCCAAGGCCAGGTCATGAGAAGCCTTTCAGCTTCACCCTGGTCTTTGGGGACACTCTCTCTTGAGTCCTGACCCACTGCTTGAGAGCCTAACTACTGCGAGAGAGCCATACTCGGGACACCACATGCAGGGGACACAAGGCAATAAACACAAGAGAGAGAGAGAGAGAGAGGGAGGTCAGCCCGTGACTAAGAACAGTCTCTACAAGTCCCCAGATCAGTCTTTCCCCAAGGAGAGAACAGATTTCCAGTCTCCTGGCCATTCACGTCACCCCAGCTGAGGTGCATGCATCTCAGAGCAGAGATGAGATGCTCTACTGAGCCCCACCCAAATCTCATGATCATGAACAAAGCAAATAGTAGTTATTTTAAGCCACCAAGTTTGGAGATGTTTGTTACACAGCAATGGATGACTGGATGGTTTTCTGATGATCCCTTTGGCTACAGTGTGCAGGGGCACTACAGGGGAACAAGGACATTGGTAGCTGAGCCAGAGTGTGGCCATGCGTAAGGAGGGAAGTGGCTGGATTAAGTCCCACTGAGGAGGAAGAACTGGAAACACTGTCTGCCTTGGTGGGCAGGGGAGGTGCAGCCACACATGTCACTTTCTTCATTTTTGCTTTCTCCTATGTAATGTTTTCTTGTTGAGTTAGAGAACTAAGAAAGGGGTCTTTAATTTTCTTCCCTTTGCTACTTTCCCATGGAGCTCAGGAGTGCTCTTGGCCACTTGGTCATAACACAGAAATGGTGTGACAGATGGCTGTGCATGGGGGTAAAAATGCCTGTCAATCCATCCTCAGAAAGAGGAGATTTGAGTTTATTAAAAAATATACATCCAAGTTTGGGTGGCTTAAGAAATAATGAAAGTGATCTATAAATAAACTAAAACATTTACCTTCACCTCGTAGCTAACTGCAAATCACTAAAATGTTTTCAAGCAGGAACAAGTATTATTAATGGTGAAGTGGTAAAAGGGAAAAGAGTTCCCAACCACTGACTTTCCATCAGGTACATTTGTCTCGGGTTGGAAAGCCAAGGCAAAGCCATCTCCTAGCACCATTTTGGAAAATAAATGTAACAGAATACTGTTTCATTGGGCCATTTAACAGTGATATTTTTATTTGTGTCTATCCATATTGTTTTTATATTCCTAATTTTTAAAGAACCTTTTTTGGTGTGTGTGAAATGTAATGCTAAATTAAACAAGAGATTTCTCAAAAGTTTCTAACAAAATTTCTGTGCTTCAATGAAGCCACAGTTTTTAGTTCTTCAGTGTAATTAATTGCAATCACATTTTTAAAGGAAAATTGTTGGAATGGAGATCGGGATGTAAAACTCGCCCTAGCGTGCAGTACCGCTGAGAAAAGATATTACGGCCCACTTTTCCACTTCACATTCGGGGGATCCGTAGCTATTATTTCTTATTTAGGAAGTAAAATTGACTGCACCTGGGCATATTATTAGCTACTCACCACAGGGAACCTCATGCTGATGGGCTATAATTTAGCAGAGAAGAAAAAAAAGGCAAGCCAATTAAAATGAAGCACATCACTTGATGCCCTTTCGCTGATTGTTTGTCAGAATTTATTATCTTATATTGAACAAATAAGGGATAATTAGAAAAAGAATAAGTGTGACATAATCAAAATTTGGGGAACAAATTACTTCTCCTGCACATGAAGAAAAGGTCTCTCTGAGCCCTCAAAATCGGTCCTGCCCAAGGAGAAAAGCACACCACACTGACTGGCATCTCTCCACTGAGATTCACAGAGAACTTGAGGGAAGACCACCCACCAGATCCCAACCTCACCGCCAGCTTATTTGGGTTGTTTGCACCAACATTATGATTCATGGCGGTCACTAGCTTTCCTTCTGGTGGTACGTGCCCGTGTGACCAGACCCCCAAAAGCCCTGGACCCAAAGACTCAAGAGGGCTTCCCTGACCTGGGACCCTTGGCACATGGCATGCAGTTCATGGCTGGAGGAGTAGCGTGTCCTGTGCAATCACACAGGGAGGACTTTGTAAGCTGTTGCCGGTCTCCTCCAGACCCTGTAGTGACTCTGCTGGATGTTCTTTCACTGTAATAAACTGCCCTTGAGTCCTGAGTCCTGAATCACTGATATTCAGGGTGGTCATAGGACATCAAAACTAGACAAAGAATGCTGGACAGAAGTCAAGGCCCAGGACAAAAGAAAGTCACAGAGTGGACGCTGATGCCTGAATCCCTGAACACCAGAGGCCACAGCCTGCCCCCTCCCAGCCCCTACTAACACCAGCACCACACCAGACACTGGAGATCCCCTGGCTGTGATTCCATCCCTGCCCTGGACACCCAATGTCCTGCAGTCAGAATGGACCTAAGGTCTCTACTTCTTGACCTCATGGGCTCCCAAGTATTGCAACTTAGAGCAGAATTCCTCAGCCTCGGCACAGTAGACATTCTGGTCCAGGTGAGTCTTTGCTGTGGGACATTCTGTGCATCGTAGGATGTTTAGCAGCACCTCTGTCCTCTACTCCTGGGTGTCACTAGCTCCTGCCCAGTCGTGACAATCAGAAGTGTCTGCTGACATTGCCACCGGACCCCTGGGGGCAAAACCACCCCTGGCTGAGGACCACAGTAGCAGCTACAATCACATCTGGAAACTGAGGCTCTGCTGACTCAGCGTCCACTATGTCCTCTCCCCACCAACACTCATACGGCAGACAAGCCCCCAGCTGGAGTAAGGGTGCTCACGGGAGGCCCCCGGGCTCCCCGCACCATGAGGGCCTTCATCAGTGCAGCTGCCTGTGTTCAAGGGAAGAGTCAAAGGCGATAGGAAGCGTACCTCTGCTTTCTCAAGGAAATTTTTTTTTCTCACATTCTGGCTCCTGAATTAAGAGCTGTGTGTGTGGGACTGATTTCTTATGGCCTTGCCTTAAAAAATGAAAGCATCATGTTCCAAGAAACATCTCTGATAAGAAGAAAATTGCTAGTTAGTGCACGTAAAATCAATGGGCTCCTTGGTGTCTCTCAAGATGTGTGCTCCATTTTCATGAAAACTATAAGAGGAGTGAATAAACCCATTTTTAAAAAGTTACCTGATGAAATTTATGGATGAACTCTCCATGGTCTTTGCCCTTGTGGAGCTTTCACTGGGCGTGGTTTGAGTAGGGAGGCGAGGATGGGGGAGGGGCGGCAGGGTGCAGGGTGAGCTGGAAGGCGGCTCCAGGGTGCTGCATCCTGACAGCATGGACCACCATCACCTCCATATCTGAGGCTGGGAAGGGGCCGTGGCAGGGAAGACCATAAATTTACATCCTGCACATCTGAGTTTATTCTGCCGAAGTTTTTCCTGCACATTTGTGCTCGGTCAGATATAATCTACAGAGCTCTTAATAAATTCTGAATTACCTAATTTTAATATTATAGGTGAGTAAGTTACATCAGGTTAAGAACATCCCTCCAGTTAAACAGACTCAAAAAAAAATCAATATTTTAGGGGTAATGTTTTTCAACAAAATAGAATTCACTCTAATTTTATTGTTATGCAGTCCACATTTCTCCATTTTGTTTGCAAGCATGAAATAAAGTATTGTACCTATTAAATTATTCTAATATACAATTTAACTAACTCATCAAAAAGAAAGGAAATTGGGTCTCTTGGGCATAACTTATCCTTAGTGAAGGCTTCTGTTGATTACCACTTTAATATCTACTCCTAAATGATCTACAAAATAATTTGTTCTAGAAGTTTGTTTTCCCATTATGTCTGCAAGCATTGTAAATATGCCAATCCATAGTTTCTAGACTTAATTCATTCTTCTTTTGTGAAAGATAAAATCTGAATCAGAAAACTGTTAAAAAACAATCCCAGTCAAAAGATTTGAGCAGATACCTCAATAAAGAAAAGACATAAATAACAAATAAGCACATGGGGAAAAAAAGCTCCAACATATTAGTCATTTAAATTAGTCAGTTTAAATAATGTGAGACAATACTATGACACCTGTTAGAATGACAGAGAGAGAGGGAAGGAAGGAGGGAGAGAGCAAATAAAGGAAGGAAGGAAGGAGGGAAAGAAGGGAGGGAGGGAGGAAGGAAATCCAACAATACCATGTGCTGGTGAGGATATGGCAATACAGAGCAACTAGGCACCTCATACATTGCTGGTGGGGATTCAAAATGAAGTAGGCATTTTGGAAACAATTTGACAGTTTTTTTATAAAGTTAAACATTCAGTTACTATACAACACAGAAATGCTACTCTTAGTTATTTACCCAAGTGGAATCAAAACAATGTTCACATAAAATCTGTAAATGAATGTTTATAACGGCTGTACGCATAACCTCAAGTACATCATGATAAGTGAGAGAAGCCAGACTCAAAAGTCTACCAGATTTGGGGCTTTCAGGGAGGTGGGGAGTGGGGAAGAGGGAAAGAGGAGTTGACTACTGAGGGATGCCAGAGCGTTTGGGGGGTTTAACGTCGATGTTCTATATCTGATCATGGCAGTGGTTATATGACTCTATGCATTTGTCAAAATTTGCAGAAATAAACATTAAAAACAGTGAATTTTATTAGACCCTCATAAAAATTTAAAAAATCAGCCTGGTTGCAATAATGGAGCCAGGGCTATTGAGGTGAGCTTACAAATACCAACAAATAGTGTATGTCGCCTCACACCCGACATTCTTCTGGATCTCCTCTACCTCATGTCAGCCTTCGGGGCTCAAGACAGCTCACAGCCTCTCATAAAACCTGTTCCAGGTGACATCTCAACCTACTACCATAGAGGGTGACATTTCATTGTTGCAACTGAGGAAACCAGCAAGAAAACGGACCTCTTAGAAAACCATAACATTCCGTATGGTGTAGCTGGATTGAGGATCGTGTAGTCAGAAGCTCCAATTTATAGAACAGATCAGTGGATCCCTGACTGGCAGGTGCCAGGCCATGGCTGCTGAGCCCTCTGCTTTCCTTATGCTGCTTTATGCTACCAAGAGGAGCAGGTGTTTGCTGGAAGAAGTCCTGGCACGATCTGGGGGGGCACAGTCTCACCAGCCCAGCCTTCCCAACTCCTCCCTTAGCGAGCATCCATCTCCATCTCGCTTTTGTATTAAGGGTATTTGGTAAATTTATTTGAGGTAGTGCACAGAGATGGCCCCAAATGCCAGATCTGAGTAGTAATTAGGAATTGCTTTAACGGAGAGTCTGATGCACAAAGAGAAGAATCAGGAAGTGAGGGCTGGTGCTGAACAAAAGCCGTGGATCAGCCACAGAAATAGAACATGTAAGGCGTAAGCTTAAAGAATGAGGAAAGTCACTTCTTACACCATTTACCACCACCATGAAAACAATCTCTAAGAAAGACAAAAGATTTTTAAAATACTTAATTGATGGTTTGCTTAATTTACGCTGAAGTTCATGTATGTTCCCACAAACAGCAGTGGGAACCCACAATTATCACCTTCCATCTCTCTTTGTATCCCTTGACCTTTACCTGGCCCCCTAAGTCAGGGTGCTTTCCTAACTTTAAAGCCAAAAATAGGGATGTGAGTGTCCAACACCCTGCTGGAGGTGTAGGAAAAAAATGTGAGTTTCAGTGGAAAACTATGAGACCTGCAGAGATTACCCGCTTCTGGACTTCATCGTCTTTGAGCTATTTGACAGCTCTGTAGTTTGCAGGTAACTGACAGTCACACAAATCTGCTCTATCTGGTAGGGGTTTAATGACTTGACTTCCCTCCCTACCCCACTCCACCAGATCCACATGGAAAAACCAGTTCTGCCCCCATTTGCATACTTACTTCAATATTCCTGGTGAATAAATATGTTTCATACGTTTCTCTTTTAAATTGGTCATAACACCTTTCCAGCTTCGTCACTGAATAAGCTACACAAAATCTTCAACACATGTTCATTTTTATATCTGCATAAGGTATCTTTTAACAGAAAGGTCTGTGAGAGCTACCCCTCCCTAACCCTAAGTATAGGTAGAGGTCCAGTTTGGAGGTCAGATTCGAAGGTTGCTGGTGCAGCCCACACTGGGTGCCTTTGGACTCCTTGCAGCTTGAGGTCAGGACTAGACTGAACCCAACTCTGTCTTTCTGGTAGTGCTTTTGACTGAGCTGGCTCAAAGCCTGCCCTCAGGAAATATTTGTTTAGAATTAAAAGTACTTAACACTGACTTGTAGGTACCTGATACCAAAAAACAAAAACAATAAAAAACCCACCCAGCATTAAGGGTTATAATGTGCTTACACCTCGTAATATAATTGGACCTAATAAAGAAACATCACATTAGCTACTTGAGTAAATTTCAATTTATTACTAAATTAATAGCTATCCTTACATACATCAAATGTTGTCAACACTTTCCTGGAAGCTAGTGCCACCTACAAATGTAACCAATCAAATAAATAATTGAAGTAAAATGACTTTTATCCAACGGAATGGATATCAGATGCGTGTACTTGCTCTATGAAATCTCCCTTTTCCCACAGTATACCATTTTCTGAGAAGGAGATCTGAAGGTGCACCTGGGCTGGCTCTTTCACTGAAGACTGCATAAATTTTTTATTTATTTATTATTTTTTTTTGCGGTACGCGGGCCTCTCACTGTTGTGGCCTCTCCCGTGGCGGAGCACAGGCTCCGGACGCGCAGGCTCAGCGGCCATGGCTCACGGGCCCAGCCGCTCCGCGGCATGTGGGATCTTCCCGGACCGGGGCACGAACCCGCGTCCCCTGCATCAGCAGGCGGACTCTCAACCACTGCGTCACCAGGGCAGCCCTGCATAAAATATTTTGAAGCTATTCAGAGGGAACACATTAAAAACAACTTTCATACCGGAAGTTAAGTGGCAGAAATCTTTATGGAGAAAAGTCCCTTTGTTTTGTGTGCTATTTCGTGAGTGCCGTGAACTTATTAAGCGCTTTGATGTAGCAAAATTTGTGATGTGTATACGTACAAATGATCCAAACACAGCAAAAAGCAGCTAAAAAACATCAGTAAAGCAGCCTTTTAACAAATGCATTCTGAACTGGATCAAAGGGGTAGCTTGGAAGCTACACGCTATGGATCTAACATTTATATATTTTCATTTCAAGGAAACGTCTTTTGCAGCCGAAAGGTGAAATCTATCTGTAATGAGCTTCTTCTAAGGCAGGAGGAAAGCTTCTTTTCAAATAAGAGACTAAGTCAGTACAGCACCTATGTGGTGTTCTGCAAACAGAAGGGTGCTGAGGGCCCACCTTTGAAACAGAGGCCTCTTGGAAGCAGCTATGGATTCAAAGGGTGAGATTTGCAATTATTGTTTCCTCTTCCTCCTCCCCCCAGAATAGCTTTAATATGTAAATATGTGGTCAAGAGGAAACACTTGCCTTGGGAGAGTGGGTATTTCTGTTTTGTTTTGTGTTTGTTGTTGAAGGTATAGTCAAACACTGGAAGCTGGATGTTACCAAAAGCAACCAGATCTGATTTGATAATGATGTCTACCCCTCATGCTACAGCCCAAGGGGTCGTCTCCTCGCAGACTTTTTTCAAGCACAAGATTTTTCAAACGAGTTCACTCTTCGAAGCCTTGCTTGTTTTCCAGTAGGCACATGGAGCTAGGCCTTGAAGGTGATATGGTGGCCCCAAATTGTGAGCTTACATCCCCCTTCCAAGTCATCTTGCCAGGGCTGCCTGCCTAACATGGCAGCATGGCACCCTATCAGGACACTGGGCTCATCACTTCCCTGCCAGGGGCCCGGTTCACCCTGCAGCCTCTCCACACCTCCTTTTTCATTTCACTAACATGGAAAAGTGCCCCTGCCTGTATCATTGGGTCACAATGAAATAAAACAGAACGGACTCTCAATTAGATTCTGGCAATACAACACAAGTAGGAATAGGATGAATAAGGCTCAGAGATATAAACTCTTTCTTCAGACCTGTCTTACCTGAACATCTACCTCAAATAATATGTCCCCAGTAGTGCCATAAGGTAACCAGATTGAAAAAAAAAAAAAAAAGAGGTTTTTTTCTACCCCCCTCCACTTCCCAGCCTCTCAGAATGGAGGCAAAGGATTTCAGAAAGTAGGGAAATAAACAGCCTCATCTCCAGATGGGGTGGCGGGCACCTGAACCACACACACACTGAAGATGCTCAGAAGCAGGGTCTCCTGGAAGGTAGAATGTTCTTCCAAAGAAAAGCAGGAAGCCTAGAAGAAGATGAAAGTCAGTAGTAGCACGTTTTGTGTCCTTAATATTGGCCCACCAGGAGGGCTAAGGTGGCTGTGCATATGCACATCAGGCCAGAAGGGCCAGGGTATCTGGAGAAGCTTCTAGTTTGCTTTCTTTTGGGCTATAATTTACCTCCATTGGCTCTTACTGTAACCGAGCAGGACACTATGGGGCCTTGTTAGGACAGACCCCTCCCCCATATCCTCTGCTGTGGCTCCTCTCTGAAGGACCTAGATAATAGTATCTGATACACACTTCCTGGGTTGTTTTATAGATGCTAAAACCACCACCAAACGGAAGAAATTAACTACTTGATGCTCATGAGCCCCCAGACCTACTGGTGCCTAAGGACCCCTGTTACCTCACCATCAAACAATCAGAGAACGGTACACGAACTGATTACATACCCTGGGCTGCCCCTACATCAACTGGCCTTTAAAAATGCTTTGCTGAAACCCCCTTGGGGTTTTTGAGCAGGAGCCACCCGTTCTCCTTGTACTGGTGCCTTTACAATAAAGCTGCACTTTCCTTCACCACAGCGTGGTATCAGTAGATTGACTTTACTGCACGTGGACAAGTGGACCCAAGTTTGGTGGTTCAGTAACATTATTGACTCTAATAGATAGTTATATATTCCAAGGAAATGCCAGATTAGAAAAGAAGAAATCTTTGTGTATACACACACACACACACACATACACATTCATGCATGCCAAACTTTTAGGCAAGTGCAAATTGTGAAATAATCTCAAATATAATATGAAAAAGATGAGAAGATATAATTAAACAATTTTCCCAACAGTTTATTTATACCAATCATTTTATAAGCAATGTAGAAAAAATAATCTTTGATTATATGTTAAAATAAACTTTTATAATCTAAGAGTGTATTTATTATGTTAGTTGTTGCTGTTTTGATACATAGTATACAAATATAGTCTTACAAAATATGCAAATAACATACAAATCTTGAAGTTAAGTAAAATTTTAAGTCATTATTTTCCAAGGTGTCCCAATTTGACAAAGGAACATTTACACAATTTCTGAAAGAGGAATGAGTGACCTGGAAAAATGAGAGAAGTCTATGAAACTCAATAGATACAAAACCCAAAATAAAATTAAGATAGGAGTGAAAAACCACAGAGATATACATGGAGTCCAACTTTGTCCAGGTTCTCAGGGAAAATAAAAAATCTTGGGGAATAAGAAGAAAAATGTTATAGAAAGATGCACTGTAATGCACAGCACCGTTCTACTTAAACCCTCTGGAACCCAGCTTCCCCAGGAACCGTCCTCACATGGAACAGTCCCCAAGAGAGGGACACAATTCTGGGTCTAGCAGGCTTCTTTCCATCTCCCTGAGGCGTGATTTTAAGTTTCTCATCTCCGCCATCTCTCCTAAAAGCTCTCACTAGGCCCTCCCCACTCTCTGTCTAAGCAGAAGCTTCAGCTTCAGCTTCTTTAGTTAGAATCTCCCTCAGCTCAGCACCCATCCCGTTACCTCCTCCAGGCTGATCCCCCTGCCAGAGTTCTGAGCCCGCACCCTGTGGCTTTCTTGAGGATCTCATTCCCTCTGTTTTTTTCTTTCCCTGGTATCTACTGCTCAGTACCCTATTCTCTGTTGGATCACTGTGCCCATCACGAAACATGCTTGCTATATCTCATCTTTCCAAAAAATAAAAACCCACATAAACAAATAACAACAATAAACCCAAATTCCTTTTACTAAACATTCTCCTTCACTGCTGTCCCATGTTTTGCTTCTCATTCACAATCACGTTGTTTTGAAGGAGTAAATCACATATTCATCTGCACAGCCTCACCAGCCATTCACGTTCAGCCTCTTCAATAAGGCTTCTGACCCACCACTCTGCAGAGACTGCCCTTTTCTAGATCTCTGATAATTTCGATGGTGCCAAACCCTGTGGATACTTCCTGGGTCTCATCTTGCCTCTCAGGGGCATTCGATACCGTGAAAGCCTCCCTACCACTCTTCTCTTGATGTCCACGACAGCTCCACATTCCTGTCTTTCCTCCTCATCCCCTGGGTGCTCCATTGAGGTCTCCTCCTTCTTTGCCTGATGGCTAACTGTTAGCATTTTCAGGAATTCATCCCAGGCTCTCTTTTCTTTCCTCCATAGGGTATCTCATTCAACCAATTACTTTAGATACAGTTACGTGGCTGACCACTCACACATTTATGTAGCAAGACGAAATCCATGTATACACCTGTCCATCTGGCGCTTCAACATGAGGGTCTATTATAGTTAAAACTCAACCTGTTTAGAAACCATTCTTTCCCTCGGAAATTGGGACCTCCATTCATCCACTTCCTCAACCAGGACTCATTCTTGATTTCACCATCCTCTTGCCTCTAAGCTCCTTCCTCCCTCTCGACCCACCTCAACACCGCCTTCTGCAGATCCTATTGCTTCTATCTCCAAAATATATCCCAGGTCTGTCCATTTACCTCTTCCTCAGGTCCATGTGACCACTATCTCTTAGGTGGACATTTTAAACAGCCCCCCAGCTGAATCTACATTTTCTCCCATACAATTTATTCCTTCTTTTCTTCATTAGTGTGAGTGGCCTCTTTCACCCAATATCACATCATGTCATGAGCTGACAGGTTAACATCCTTCACTGACTTTCCACTGAATTTAGAATAAAATCAAAACTCTTCTACTGCCTCCCAGCCTCTGTGTAATCTGGACCACTTCTCTCTGGGACCCTGTCACCAAGTCACCGAGATTGAGCCACACTGCCTTCCTGAATTCCTCACTGATGGGTGGCACCCTCTGCTCTTTGTGTGACTGTTGCTTTCTCATTCCTCAGGACACAGAGAGACCTCCATGCTTCCCTAATTTAAAATAGATGCTCTCTTCCCTGTCCCCACACTCTCTCCCCTTTGTTTCTTTGGAACATTTATAACAATCTGGAATTATTTCAAATTATTCTGTTTTGCTTATTGCTTTTTATTTCCTATCTTCCCCATTAGACTCCAAGCTCCTTGAAGACAGGAGTCCACAGCTATAGAATTTTCCATTGTCTCCTCAGAATGCCCATCACACAGTAGATACTAAATACATATTTGTTGCTAAAATGATAAGGAATTAGGCAGCTAGGGGAAATAAAACTTCTCAATGAGGTCAGAAGAGGTATTACAAATTCAAATGCTATGGAACTTTATTCATAAAAAACACTTTGAGTTCTTAGATTCTTTCTTTACATCCCAGGAAAACAATAACTCAAATAAATTGGACATCTGGTTTCTAGGTCTTGAGCAAAGTGGGAAAGAAAGAAGAGCTCCCATTGCCCCCAAATTACTCCAATCCCAACTGAGAAGAGAGAGGTGCACTAAGTGAGGACAGCAGCCATTTCTGTTTCCTATTTCATCACCTCTGCTTCCCGCACAGGTAGTACATTGCCTGACCCATAGTAGACAACCGCATATTGGTTGAATGAATGAACAAGCAAATGAACTCTAGTAACCTCTGGCAAACAGAGGTCAGTACAAAGGACTAGGGAAGGACAGAAGAATCAGTGAAAAATGTAGCTTTGGGGCTTCCCTGGTGGCTCAGTGGTGGAGAGTCCGCCTGCCCATGCAAGGGACACGGGTTCGTGTCCCAGTCCAGGAAGATCCCACATGCCGTGGAGCGGCTGGGCCCGTGAGCCATGGCCACTGAGCCTGCGCGTCTGGAGCCTGTGCTCCGCAACGGGAGAGGCCACAACAGTGAGAGGCCCACGTACCGCAAAAAAAAAAAAAAAAAAATGTAGCTTGGGCGATCATGATGATAACTTGAGTGAGCCACGTCTTAAAACTTATGCAGCATCACAACAAGCAGAAAAGGTAAAGAAAGCTGTCCCCACAAGAGGACCCACAGGAGCAAGGCTGGCTGCTTTACTTTATGAGTAAAGATGCTTTGGAGATCCTGAACAATTCTGAGACCTCTAGAAAATCACTTGAGATTTAAAGAGCCAGTCATTTTCCTTAAATAAGTATGAACAACTTGGAATTCAATGACTTTCAACTGCAGTTAGCATATGTTTAGAGCCTTCTTTCTTCATAGGCAATCAACCACATTTCAGTCACCTAGAATTACAGCAAAAACCCTACCCTGACCAACAACAATGGCAATGGTCCCTCACCCTATATCAATAGGGTGTTAGAGCTCCAACACTTGCCTGTACTTAGACTCCTCTATTTTTCACAGCACACCTATAAGTAGATATCTTATCTCCACTTTTCAGAGGAGAAAACTCAGACGTAGAGAAGAATGCATGGCGAGGTGTGCATGGTCACACGGCGAGACTGAGTGACCATGGTTGGGATTCAGTCCTGCTAAACTAAAGTCAGCTGTTTCCCACTCCTGCCACCACAATGATTCTTCCTCATCCTTGGACAGAGTTTCTCTGCTGTGTTTTTTGCCTTTTATTCTACCCTGGTGGGGAGGCATCAGTAAGAAACCTGAACATAGCCCAAGTTGTATGTAGGTGAACACCAGAAATCATGAGATGCAACATTTTTACCACTTTGTATATTATCCAGTTTTTTATCCAGTACAGTACTGGATATTCCAGCAAGATGGAAGCTGGAATAATTTGTGTCTTTGTTTAGATAGTGAGAGAGATCACCCATAAAATAGCCAAGCTATTAAATATCTGGGAAGCCAATCGCTCTTGTTCTGATCTACAGTTCAAAAGTCTGAATCCACCAGAACAGGGTCACCAGGGAACAATGCGTCCTTTACTGCTAGGAACGTGGACCCGGAAGCCAGGCTGCTCTGTTCCAAGCCTGACTCTCCCCTACTTACCAGCTGGGTGAACGCTTATACGTTATTGCACCTCTATGAGCCTCAGCTCCTTTATCTATAAAATGAGGATAACACTAGGATTGTCATAAGGGAAAAATAAGTTAATACAGGGGTCAATAAACTGCGGCCCATGAGTCAAACCAGCTCACTTTTATAAACAGATTTGTATTAGAACACAGCTATGCTCATTGGCTAAAGTATTGTCTGTAGCTGCTTTTGCACTAGAATGGCAGTTACATGGTTATGACATAGATTTCATGGCCCACAAAGCCTAAAATACTTAGTATCTTTCCCGTTATAGAAAAAGTTTGCTGATTCTTGAGTAAACATGTGTTAAACAGAACAGTCCCTGGCATACATATAATAAGTACTTTACCTATCTACCTATCTATCTCTGTGTATGTGTATGTATCTTATTGCTTAGTCTGTGGGAAGTATAGGATATATACAGTACCACTTCCTCTTTGAAATAATTCAGTCTCTACCTCCACACAAAGGCCCAGAGGTTGAGAACCAAGGGCCAAACATTCCTGGAATTGAATGAGATTATCCTTATAAATTTCCTTGAGCCCTTTGATTCTGGGGAAGTCAAAATTAAATTGAAATAAAATTAACGGGAATAAAGACACAGACCTACTTGAGAATGGACTTGAGGATATGGGGAGGGGGAAGGGTAAGCTGTGACAAAGCGAAAGAGAGGCATGGACATATATACACTACCAAACGTAAGGTAGATAGATAGTGGGAAGCAGCTGCAGAGCACAGGGAGATCAGCTCGGTGCTTTGTGACCGCCTGGAGGGGTGGGATGGGGAGGGTGGGAGGGAGGGAGATGCATGAGGGAAGGGATGTGGGAACAGATGTATATGTATGACTGATTCACTTTGTTATAAAGCAGAAACTAATAAAAAAAATTCACAGAATTTACTTCTTCAGAAGGATTGAGTCTTATGAAAATATGTAATTGTATATCTTTTGTGTTTAGACTGTATATCCAGCTAAATGACAGCCAGTCAAACTCCTTTGGGGAACATCACACACCTTTCATCTACTGATGTCAGGACTGGCAGTGTGACTTGTTTTGGCCAATGATGTGGTGGAGTGTTACCCAAAAGTGGACAGATAATTACAATATAATTTGATTTTGAACTAGGGCTCCTAGAGCACATTCAGTTGAGAAATGTGGAGGACACAGTCCTTGGTCTCTGACCACTTGTGGGAGGAAAAACAGGAATCAGAGCTAATGAGTCCTGGTGAGGTAGGATGCCCAGGAAGTCAGATAAAAAGATGGGTTTTAGAGGCGGCCAGGGAGAGAAGACCCCACAGAGAAGCCAGGTCAAGCAGCTGACAAAAGAAAGACCCTGGAGTTGGAGCATCTCTGTAGTAAATCTGGAGAGCAGAAGTACTATCATTTTCTGAAATGAGATGCCATGCCTTTTTCCCTAGGCCCTTCAGCAGTAACAGCCATTAAATACACCATCACCACGTTATGAAGTAGAAACTCTGTACACCAGCGTTAAACCTTCTGGACTGTTAAGTGTCTGCCAAGTAACTTGGAATTACTTCACGGGCGCACCTCTTGACATCCCACTCCCCCTCCGTGGGACTCCAAAGGCTCTGCCCTCCCTTCATCAGCCTGTGGGTCAGCTCCACCCTCTGAGCTCCCCACACCCTCCTCTGTCTGCTCTGTCCTTGTGCGATGCCTCTTGGCCGATGACCCCGCTCAGTAATCAAACCAGTTCCTCATCGGCTCCACTAGCTCGTATCCCCTTTTCCAGTTTTCAGATTCGTTCCAGTCAATTGTTCCCATGTCTTGCTCACCAACGCAACTTGTTATTTCTTCAAAATAAAACAGGTCATCTTGGCTGGGCCTGGCTTTTGGGTGGTATTCTGGTCTCGCAGTGGTACCCAGATCGCTCGTGGAGAGGGCTCACCATTTTCCTCCGACTGATTCAGCACCCTTGAGAGGCTGTTATTGCCTCCCAGGATCGCTTCTCCCTTTGTCCTCTCTCTTGTGCACCACGGTGATGGGACTGGGAAGGAGGAATTAAGACATGAGGATCTGTCGCTTAAACACATAACCGCTCTGTTCACTTGGGCACAGTTAGGTGGTTTTCCATGTTTAGCCAAATGCATCTGGTTGATAGAATTTCAGAACCGAGAGGGCCAAGGAAGTCATCAGTTATTATCTCTGTCCCAAACCAGAAACGGATGCAGCAAAACATGGGATCATCCAGCCTCTGTGTGCACCTCACTCTCCAGGAGGGCTCCCAGTCTAACGTGAGATGCTGGCTTATGGTGCAGAAGGAAAAATAAAGTGTTGATGGTGACTCAACAAAGCCCTGGGCTAGAGATCTGGATCTGACACTAACCTTGCAACCGTGGGCAAGTCTTCAAACTCCCTGCATCTCGGTGCTTCGCTCATAAAATTGAGGATGCCGGCCGTGCCTACCTCCCTGTGTGCTGGAAGGGTCTACAAGAGCCTGCCTTTGGAAGCACGTTCATACGGTGGAAGTGGGTGTCCCTTTACAGGAATGAGTTTGCAAGGGTAGCTCCGTGGCCAAGCATGGGGCCTCCGCTGAGCTGTGCTAGCTTCCAGAACTGCTGACACCAGTGCTGACAGATGTGTTCCTGGGTGAGACCCCATGGCTGCCACAAGCAGGCTTTGAGGACCTTTTGGACATAAGAGGGCAAAAATAATAAATAAAATCATCCCCAAACGAGTCCAGCTAGTGTAGCCCACAAACAGAATTTGCCTAGGCTTGGCTATATTAATATTTATCATTCTGTAAATAAATGAAGATATAGAAAAAGCAGTTCACAAGGCTCAGAGGCGGGGGAGAGGAGGAGGAGGGGGAGAGAAAGAGAGAGGCTATCAGAGGCAATGCGGCTCCGGGTGCCGGGATTCCTGCAGGGAACCTGTCCAAGACGCAGGGAAAGCCAGGAGGAGCTGAAGCGCAGACTTAGCAAACAGCCCCCAGAAGGTCATGATCCAAGTGCCCAGGAGTCCGTGTCTGCCCGCATCCAGGAGCCTCTGCTGCCCCTGCCTGAGGCCAGCACAGGGACCCGCTGAGCCTCCAGTTGTCAGGAGGGGCTGCATCCGTCAGCATCCCTCACAGCAGCCATCCACTGGCCAGGAAGGACACTCTGTGCCACCAGCTGAGCCGGGGCCCCCCTGAATGTCCCCTGGGGGCACCTCCTCGCCTCGCAAGCAGCCCATGAGCCCGCGTGAGGGGGCAGGATAGGTGGGTGCTTTCCCCACCACGGCTGCCCCGTCCACTCGTGGTCATCCTGGGCCGCCTGAGAGCACTGATGGCCGTGGACACACCCGTGGTGCTTACACGCACCCTGCTCCCCTCGACGCGTCCCTGGCTTTGAAACTTGGCTACTCTACCTCAAGTTCTGGAAGCTTCTTGGTAGTCTTGCCTTTCCTTTAGTAACACATCCGAGGCAGAATACTGGCCACCACGCTTTTATCCATTCCGGTGCACCAATCACAGGCACAGCAGCAGCAGCCTCACTCTGCCTGGACCCTGGCAATGAAGTGAGGGGCCCAGCCTGCCTTCCAAACATTCCTGAGTAGTGAGGTCTCTGCTCAGTGTCACCTCCACCCTCTGCTCACCTTGTAACAAAGACGGGAAAAGGAAACCTGTATGCAACGGCATGTTGCTGCCAGTCTGAACAAAACACTGGAATCAGTGCTCTTTTCCAAAAGGGCGCACTTTGATACACTTCAGAAATTCCTAAATAGCCCAGCCCTGACTTGAATATAAATTGTAAAATGTATTAAATATTAAATGTGTGGTTTATACAGAAGCCGTAAGAAACATACGTAAAAGTAAGTGGCTCCTGTACGGCCCGAGATTCGATACTGAGACAACATCCTTTTTAGAAACACATAGGTTAAAGCAAATTCTGATGTGACCCAACACTTCACCCCATAGGCAAGCAATGCCAGAGGCTAGAGGTAAATTCATAAGGCAATGTTCTATGGAATTACTGTATACTGAAAGAGTCAAGTAGCCATGAGAATAGAACTCAGAAGGTGAGAGAGAGCAAGACGGTTCGGGAGTCAGGCAAGGGGCTGAGATACCAGATTCTAGGAGCAGGGTTGCAGGATTGGGGCAGAGATGAAAGGCCCAGTGCAAGGCAGCATCTTCTGATACCTTCCCTGCCGCTCCTACAGTGGAGGCATCTGAACTCTCCTAGGGGTTTTATTACCCTCCCCTCCCATACTGGCGCCTTAGTATTTTATTTGATAGTTAGTGAGCACATCTGTTTTTTCCGCCTACTGAATTCTGATCCCTTTGAGGACAGGGACAAAGTTGCATTCAACTTTGTTGCCAAGCTAAGTTTAATACAAGGCCTTGCTGTGTAAAGTGAGTGCTCAAAAATAGTTCTGAAGCAAAGAATGACTAAATATGTCACTCTGCACACACTGCACACACACACTCTGGTCCCACAAGTCTGCAGGAGGCATAGCTCTGACATTCGCACGTCCTTCCCTCTCTGTGCTCCCTGCTTGTTGCCTCTTCAATTGTCAGAGCTGGGCTCAGCGTCACAAACGGCCATGATCACACAACTGTGACATCCATCATCACGTGGCTGGTAGCCATTTACATACCTCCTGGGCCATAAAAACCATGAGGACCCCATCTCTGGACCCTGGCACACACTGCCATGTCTTAGGCACTCAGGAAGTTTTTACCCAGATAAGTGGAGTGGAATATGTAAGTAAGGTCAGAAGAGCTTAGAGCTATTTTTGGCTTCACCAGAAAAATCACATTAAACATCATTTCTTTTAAGTCTTACTTGGTGTACTGACTATGCCACAAACACATGATAAGTGACAGTCGAGACCATAACTATTATCCAGGGAAAGGCCATGGATCTCTTTCAGGAAGTGAAGAAAATCCTCAAGGCCCTGACCTGGGGTGTGAGTGCAGAGGGTCTGGGGAGGGGACTGAGGGTCTGGAGGAGGCAGTCATCTGGCTTTCCTGCCATCTCTTCACCAGGAGCCACCCCGCGACTATGTCTAAGCATTGATTAGACAGACATCTTTTCTAGGGCCACCTCCATAAGCGTAACTGGAGAGAAAAATCTACCTATTTATATACCGACCCATCCGAGTTACCCACTTCACCAGAGCTGTGAAGGGCAATCTCCACAGGCTGGGGGTCCCTGTGGCCCTAAAGGTCTCCACCTAGGAGGGAGGGTGCCTCAGCAAGCAGAGCTCCTGTCTGGAAAGTGGGAAGAATAACAGTCCCTACTCTGCAGGGTCCTTTTACACACATACACTTGCACAAAAGGGCTGTCTTATACATGCATACACACATGTATGTGCATGCACATGCATTAAAGAGTTGTGTTATATAGGTACATACGTATAAAACATAACATGGCTTATATATTCATACATAATATATTAAAAGACATACATACACACACATATTAAAGTATTGTTTTATACACACATGTTGAAATGTTTTATATACAGATATGCACACATATACTAGAGGTCTCTTATACACACGCGCACACACGTTAAACATAAAGTGCCTGGCAGTTCCTGTTAGTGCTCCACAAATGTGGGTTAATTTACTTGTCCTCAGTCTATCAAACACCAAGCCCCAAACAAAATAATGTGATATGCTTGTTGGGAGGACAGGACCACATCACAGCATTGAAATTGCTCAGTTCTATGTGTAAGTGCTCTCACTTGCTTCTCATTTCTGAAGCTGTAGTTTTTCTTGTCTTGATTTTGTGCAGTACTTTTACAAAGAAGGAGCCTCATAATTGCACCAGATCAGCATGAAGCCCAGCAGCTCTGGAACCGAGAAGACGATGTGACCCTGTGAGAGTCCATTCACAAACTACGACATCACCAATACTTGAATGATTTTAGGTACAAACGCTCAGATAATTTGCTTAAGATTTTCACCCGCATCACTTTTTCCTCTTGCTTGTCCTATGGGAATTGATTCTGGAGATTTTGCAAAACAGCATGGAAGGGAGTTAAGTATCCATTTCCTGTCCATTGCCTACATTTATGGTTCCAAAACAATTTGCTACCCTAAACCCCTCTAAATTGTTTATTGGTATCCTTCCAGTCTGTGGTTCTCCCCCATTTAATATATCATCACTAGAGAATAAAAATAAATGCTGAATGAGAGTTACTTTAATAGATTCCAACTCTGAATATGGTACTTGGATATCAGAAGTGGGGAGAAGTGGTCTGAAATGATTTTCCTATAGCCTCTGTCGTACGGGCCTACAGGAACCATACCCCACACGATCAAATGGTGGGGTTCTCGGGAGGCAGGTGGTGCCTCCACCAGATCAGACGGCAAGACCCACTTTCGAGTCACTTCTGGGTGTGCGGTATTTGACACGTGGATATTACACACACTCTCATCCCAGCGCAGATGCAACAGTGCAGCTACAGTTCCAAACATCTCGTCTCTCTGTCCACTCTCAAAACGTCCTAGAAATTCCAATTTTGGGCAGATAGCATCTGAATAAATCAAACTAGCAATCAGTACAATAACATATGCAAAAATCTAAAACAATTATTTGGAAAACGCCACAGGTGAAAGAAATGTGTGAATGTTAATGTATTAAGTTAAGGCCTGTATATCCATCATCATTTCCTTAGTATACACGCAGGCAGATTTTTCTACTTGGGCCGTGAAGTGTAAGAAAGGAGGGGCTTAGCTAGAAACTGGGGATAAGATCACAACCCGTAAAGGGCATCAGTTAGAAGTGTAACATAAGGAGAGTTTGGGGACAATCTGAGAAATGGAGCAAAACCATGAGGGTCTGGGTGAGTCATAGGAGGGGGTGTTGAACAGCGTAAGACATTTGGGTATGTGTGACTCAGAGAAAATCAGACACAGGACACACAAGCTTGTCTTCTGTCAAAGGAAGAACATGACGGATGTGCCATTTCTTTTTCTTGACCCAGGAATATACACTAATGTTTAAAAATAAGAAAAGAAAACATTAGCAGCTATTTCTTTTTAAGTATTTTGGGATATATTCCTTAAAAAAGTCTCAAAGATACAGCATAAAAGCATCTCTCCTTAAAGGTTACTGAAGAATGGCCATCCTGCTTGGTCTGCCCAGGATCCTGGTGTCCACTCTGCATGCGCCCAGAGCTGGCCCAGCCTGTCGCCACGTGGGCAGTGGGACGTCCTGATGGCAGCTGGAACTTTGGCTCTTGGGGTCTTCACTCCCAGCTCAGAGCACGTACTGTGGCTTCTTCTACTGAAATGCAGCAACACGAATTTTCCACTTTTGCACACAAGGTTGTCTGCCTGGAAGCCTCTTCCTTCAAATGGACTCACATCTTCCCCTGCACGTCCTTGCTCTTCTAGCCACCTCTCTAGGGTGCCTTCACCGACCACCCAATTTAAAGTGTTCAACAGCCTAAACCTCTGACCTTTCCTTGGTTTACTTTTCTCTATAGCACTTAGCAGCAAACATACTATATTTTTCATGTTTATCTTAATAGTCATCCATCTTCTTCTCCCACTGGAGTGCAGGCTCCAGAAAGACAGGAATTTTTTATCTTTGTTTATTCTCTACAGTATTCCCAGCTTGTACAGAGGTCACAGTTTAAGGGAAAAGGGGCACAGCCAGGGCAGGATAACCAAGAGGAACTCCATCAGTAGGAAAGAAAGGGGCAAGGAAAGAAGAAAAGGGAGAGAAATAGAAGAGAGGAAGGGACGGGGGCTCTCAGGAGGAAAGACGGGGAGAGCAGCACCAAATGCCAGGGTCAAGTTCAGAAGGGGGACAGCCATGGCCTTTCAAAATCAAACGGTTGTGGGTGACTCTCAAGAAAGTAGTTTCAGTAGATGGTCCAGACTGAAAACCGTTAGGAGTTAAAGGGAAGATTTAGAAGATAGAGTTCATGAAAATAACCCAACTGAGAAAGAAAGAGGGAGGGAGGCAAGCAGGCCGGCCAGCTGGTCTTAGCAGCACAGACTCTGGGAAGAAGACTTATTACTTCAGGAGTCGTGTGCCAGTGTGTGTGTGCAGCTGACTGTGTTAGTGCGTGTGTGTGTGTGTGAGTCTGTGTAGGTTGAGAAGGTGGTGGATGACCCAGGAGTATTCCTTTCAAGTACCCAAGAACCCACTTCACCATGTTTTCCTTTATAAGTAAATGGGAGAAATTAACACATTTAAAAAGCCACAGACACTGGATTTTAGTTTCCCAATTTCAATTCCAGGACATAAGATATCACAATGATCACACTTCAGTTTATTTAGGACCTTTTTAGATAGTAATTTTACAATAGCTCAGAACAAAGTTTCCAAGTCAAAAGAACTGACTTAAACATGTGCTGTTGATGCAAATAGAAAATAGTGGAAACGAAGTAAAAAAAAAAACCAAAAAGACAAAACCCTGCATAATATAAATAAATAAAACAAATAAAAGTCCTATAGGACCCGAAGACAGAGGCAAAATAAATTCTCTGAAGAGGAAAATGCATTTTGTTCTAATATTCTCTTAATAGATTTTTTAAAACATGATAAGAAGATTGAAAGAAACCTGGGAAACTCTGGATAGATTATGCAAGTCCTCATTCCATTTCTCTGCTTTTGCATGAACTATCGGCACCATTTTTAAAGCTGAAAACCCTCAACACTCCCTATCTCTGCTCCCCAGCTGGTGAGCACAACCAAAGGATTATGCATAATGCGCTCGGGATCCCTGGCAGCAAGACATTTATGCGGAGCTCAAAAGAATCTGGGATACTGCAGTTCTCAGGGGCTTAGAAGGAAGATTTTTAAAATACACTTCCATGATTTTCACCAGCTTATCTCAACCAGGAGGTTAAATATTCTCTCTCTTCTGTGCCTTGCTCTTTCGGGGGGGGGGGGGGGATTTGCTGCTTCTGCAGCTAGAATGGAAATGACTTTGATTCTTTGATTCTAGGTTATCCAATAACCACTAAGACCTTCCTTCATCTCCCCTCTTTTTAAAAATGTGAGGTTTACACCGGTGAATATTCCCCACTAAATTTTACCATAATTATTATTTTTAGGATAATATCTCTAGCATAGAAAAATATGTCTTGCTATCACTTAGGCTAAGAGGAATAAAATGAACATAATATGCTATATTTTTATTGTCTCCTCTTCTGTAACTCAAATGACTCGACTTGTTGGAAAAAAATCACTCCAATCCAAGTGTTTTAATCTAGGATTCCCACAACTTCTTTTTACACCATCTCATTCAACAAGTACCACATGGCTTGCGAATATGCCTCTCTACAGGTGTTCGTGTGTCATCGAGGCGCCCTGCAAATGCAGGTTTCATTAGGAACCCCTCCCCGTCACTCTCACCCCAGAACCCAGGGATCAGGGTGGAATCCAGCCCACCTTGATCTCGCAAACACTATCTTTGTCTGAAGGGAGTTATAGTCCCCGTTTGGACCAAAGAAAAGGATCTAATAAAATTAACCCAGAAGTATCTACTCTTGCTAAAATAGTCATGGGCAAAGGTATATCTATCACCTTCATTCTGATGAGAACAGATAAGAATAGTCTTTCTTAAGTGAACCTCAGATATAAAATGATGTATTAGAGAAATAAATGAACTGCAGCTATATTTGCCTAAATGCTTCAACATGTACTAAACAGAAGTGATCAAGGAAGATGCTTCTTTTCTATACTTGCGTTGCTGTGTAATCTGTCTTGCCAGGTGCTGACTACCCGTGTGCAATCCTGAACTTTCAAATGGAACTTTCTTGATCCGAGAATGTGAACATAACCACTCATAGAGCCCTGGGTATACATAAACTCTGTGTAACTTTAACAAATACAATGTAAAGGGTGGTGGTCTACTTGGGTTGTTTCTAGAAAAAAAACACCTCTTGAGTTCATCACAGGAAATGGATTCAAGATGATTAATTTACAAATAAAATGTAATTCAAAACAGAATGACAAGCTCTGTGGTTTAATATTTGGGTGGCAAGGGAACCCGGAAGTTTATAAAATTCAAATTAAATAGCCAGTCACCATCCTATGCAAGCAGTCAGGGTGAATTCAGATCACTTTCCCGGCTCTTGCCTTCCCTGATTTCAAGCTCTGCAAACCGGAGCTATAATTAGGGAATGGGCAGTATTCACTCTTCACCAGTTGGGTATAAGCTTTAAACTCATAACTCAGCAATTATGAGAAAAATGAGCAGTAATTACACCCATTTTACTCGCAGCTAGACAGATGGAACATTTTCTTCTCGTTATTGGCAAACTGTCACCACATTTATTTCATTTTTACTGTTTACTATTTGTTGTGCTTTGATTAAGAGAAATTACAGGCTAGGAAAATATGAAAAACATGAATGTTGGGTATCTTTTAAAAATAGAAGGAGGCCCTTCTCCTCAATCTGTATTGACGGCGCTCTCATTTTAGATCCTATTGAAATGATACCAGCATTCTCAAGATATTTTGAGGCAGCCTTCGTTTCTGCGATGGCTATTCAGCAGGGAATTTCCATGCTTACTGATTATCGGCTCATCCTAGGGCCCGTAAATACTCTGACTTGTTTTCATACAGCAGCCTCTTTTTCCCTCACATGCATCCCTTTTGTGCCCAGTGACCAAGTAAAGCAGAAATTCACCTGGGCCCAGAACAAAGAAATCAATGCAGAAATAGATCGTTGCTATTGTTTTCCTGGTTTTTAGGAAGTGAAGTCTATTTCCCTCCCACCCTTGTAAAATAATTTAATATAAACTGTCCTGGAAACAATGACAGTAGGAGTTTCCTACTAAAATTTCCCTCTAAAGCCCTGCAGTATAAATGTCACCAATTTTAAGATCACATGATATTTACATTTTAGTTGCTGACAAGTCACAAGCAGTAATGATAATACCAGTGGGGAAAATATACTTGAATTCATTTTCAGCAACCACGTTTCTAGCTAGTGTTATCCACTTTTAATTTCTGTGGCCTAGAAAATTGTACTATTTTTAAAGAAATATTGACAAAAGAGCACATATAGAACTATAGTTCATTGCGCATAGATTTCAGCTAATACTACACACGGAATCTATTTTAGAGTAGGTCCCTGTGAGTAAAATGACATGTGCTCCATTCCTATAACTCTTTGTGATGCTTTAAAAAAATTGTGAATCATGACTACCAAGGATGCGAGTCCAAATTCTACCCTCGGATGACACAGTTCCAGGAGAAATAAAAGCGATCACGGTCCACAACTGGCCACACAAAAGGGTGATTTTGCAGGAAAAAGAAAAATGCTTTTCCCCCTTCCTAAAAGGCACAGTTGAACACATCTGAAAAAGTTGTTTTTGGCATCAGTTTTTCTTAATGGAGAAAAAATCCCCATGCTCTGTTCTACAAGGGCTGCATATTGATTCATGGAAATGCCATGTGTTAATGCACAGACTTGCTAATGGCCCTGCCTGTGTGGTAATCTGCTGTGCTGGTGCAATGCACGGAATTGATTAGTTCCCTTAATGAGCCTTAGATTGTGCTGCCACCGGGGTGCAGAATGCAAAGCAGGGTGAGTGTGCGAAGGAAACCACCTTGAAGCAGCCATCAGGAGGGAAGCCAAGTGGCAGAAAACATGGAGGCATGGAGCTGGAGGGGAGTGATGGATGCAAGGATGCTTTTCTCTCTTAGCAGATGCCACAGCTTCTGCATACCCCGCTGCTTTCTCCCCGACAGGGCAGGGCGATGCTCAAACCCCAGTGGGGAGCAGTAACCACATGCAGCTCCTCCAGGAACAGCTCGAGTCACACATATCTGGAGTCGACCCTGCCTCTGCCCCCTACCTAGTGGGACCCTAACCCTCCCCTCCCTGATCCACGGCTTCCTGTGAACTAGGAAAGAGGAGAATGATGTCACCGCCTTACTTGCATTTGTGTGTGGACTGTGTCATAAAATTTTAGGCAGAAATGTACTAGAGAAAGTAAGTAATATAAAGCTATTAAGAAAGTCAGGTCAGTCACTGGACTGCCAAGAGTGTTGTGTGGGTAAGTGGGACCAGTTGACGGAGCGGGGGGGACTCCAGAAAGCCAGCTGTGGAGGCAAAGGGAGCCCAGGAAACAGATGTTGTGTGGGAGAGGCTGTCTCAGACATGCTCTGTGTGTGCCGGGCCCATCTGCCCTCTGGGGTCTGTGTCAACACCTGAAAGGTGCAGAGAAAGGAAGGGGGGAAAGGAGCAGAATCAGAGCCCCCCATTTCTCTGTCCTTACGTCCCCAGACAGACACACACCATATACACACCACACCGCATACACACACCAAACACACACCACACACACACCCCATACACACACCAAACACACACCACACACACACCCCATACACACACCAAACGCACACACCGCACACATACCACAAACACACCACACACACACACACAAAACGTATACCCATCCCCCCCCCACATGCACACACACTCCAGGAGAGACAAAAATATTAGATAAGCCACTAAGAACTTCTACATTTTTTAACAGTATGTGAAAGGAAATTGAGGAAAACATTTCTACTTTCAGAAAGAAATGTAAACAGACAATCCTGCCAGCTCCACTGTGCTCATGTCAGGAGAGAACAGGGGCATGAAGCCCCACGCCTTATGGAGGAGAAATCCTGTCCTCAAGTGAGATAACCACTCCTAGTAACACACGAGGGAACACGCTACATGAAACTACACGTGTGTCGGTCAGACTTGCCTTCATTCAACGTGAAAGGGTTTCCTAATGAGATGAACAGAACCTGTGGGTAAGAAGCAACCAGGCGGCCACGTCGCAGTCTTGGTGGCAGCATCAGTGTGTGGTCTTCATGGTGGACATTTAAACTCATGTCACTGAGACCCTGAGGATGCTGGAATGGTGACGGGAGAGAGAGAAGACAGAGGAAGTAACTGTAGGAAAAGGTATTCGACTACGTGGTCGAGGAGGCTTCCTCTTCCTCTAGATGCTTAAAAGGGGTCTTTGTTCCATGTACTAATGTCCATTTCACAGATCATACTTAGGTCAAACAGTCATTTGAATGAAAACAAAATAAAATGTTTTTTCCTTTAAGTTGTCTCATTTTGGTAGTCAGAGGCCACTGGCTTTCCAAGAAGCTCTCTTTTACCCTTCTTTGAACTGCGTAATACAAAAGACTTGATACCATGGAAATATCTAGAAGGAAGACTCTAGACTACCCTAAGTCTAACACTTCAGATAAGAATTTATTTGCTTGCAATTCATTGGACTTATTTGCTCTGAAATGGAGACCCTTACAGATTGATAAAAGCCACATTAATGTGTTTCAAAGATGTTCAGTAGCAAAAAACAATGATAATAATTTAGTCGAATCACTATTTTGACCCTTGAGGATTATAAGTCATAATACCAGTGTTTCAAAGTATACCAATACATCACAAGGCATCAATGAATAAAGGATGTTGTACAAAGCTAAACTGGAAAGGTGAGCTTCACCTCAAGCATATGGTTTTCCAATGCTGGCATTGTCTTGTAATATTCATTATTGTATGCTTTCAGATACACCACAGGGAGAGTCACCCTAACAGCGTATATTAAACATTCAGTATGTGCCAAACATCTACAATGGGCCAGAAACTATGAGAACAAACAGGAAGCAAAGTGCTAACTTTCTCCTTTAAATAAATTTATAATGTAGTTGGAGAAAGAAGACCAGTGTTTTTAAAGTATTTTTTTACTGGTTCAAGTCCCTATTTTGTTGTTGTTTTTGGTTTTTATTCAAGTTCTTTTAGACTAGAGCACAACAGAAGGCAGTACGATTCAATGCCAAATCAGACCATGGTAGAAGGTATCGTTTCCTGTGGACCTACTGTGTGCCAGTAGTCCAAAGGAGGATTTGCAGATGTTCTCTCATTCATCCTATGTCATCTCTACAATATCAGGATTATTATTCACACATTGGTTCTTGGATGGGAAAGTGGAGGCTCAGAGAGGTGACGTAATCTGTCCAGGGTCACACATGTTGTAACGATGCAGCTGAAACCTGGTTGTTGGACCCCATGACCCAGAGAAGGACCTCAGAGATGAAAATCTCCATGTTGGCTTTAGCCAGGAAGTAGGCTTCATGGATGAGGAGAGGTCGATGCTGCTGTGCAGAAAGAAGAAACAGTGGAGGAGGAGAGCACAGCAGGGAAGGCAGACGGCAGGGAGGGCTGAGCCACACCCCACGAGAAGCAACACGAGATGAAACTGCAAAGAGCCATGGTCTAGAATGCCAGCTTCCAGGCCACCTGCCTCCAAATCACCTGGAGAACTTCTGAAACCATCAATATTTCTGCCCCCACTCACAGGAGGTTTTGGTTCTGGAGGTGAATGATGAGGCCAGGAGGAAGCCTTTTCAGAGGCTCTCCCATGATGGTGATATGCCTGCTATGAGCCTGGGAACCACAGGGCAGAGGACCCCAGAGAGCCAGTGGGGGTTAGTTATATTAGCTCTGGTAAGACTAGAATCTGGGCTCTGTGATTGCAGAGACTGGGCTGCCTTGTGTCCTAGTCTCTGGAGTAGAAGAAAATGCTTTCTAGTGGATGTGTGAGTGAGTGGATGGATGGGTAGATGGAGGAACTGTAGAGTGTAATAGAATAAAGCTCTTCCAGAATGCAGCTCATATTTGTGTGAGTTGGATGTGCATGATGGATACCGCCTGCAAATAGACACTTACTATTTTCCAATATCTTGAATTGAGTAAGACAGGTTGGTAGTCTCACCTCTAACTCACACTTGGGTGGCCTTCCAGTCAGGGGCCTGACTTCTTGTTTTATTAATACTTTGTTTAGGAATTCAGCAAACATTGGAGCACCGCGGTTGAATAAGCTTGGGATACCCTGGGTTAAATTCAGTTACCCAAGCCTCCTTGGGAGGACTTCTCAGAGCCTTAACTAAACTGTGATGCTCTCAGGTGAGAAAATCATACCCACAGAACACCTACCAGCATTTCACAGAGCAGACTGGGAAACACCAGCTTGGAACGGCTGTGACTCAGCTAACTGGGCCGTATCAGCCAAAGGTGGACTCTTCTGACCCGTTACAGGCTGGATTGTGCCACCACAGGCCCCCCAAATTGGTGCCCCCAGTACTTCAGAATGTGACTGTATTTGGAGACAGAGTCTTCAAAGAGATAATTAAAATGAGGCCATCAGAGTGGGTCCTAATTGAATCTGACTGGTGTCCTTGTAAGAAGAGGAAATACAGACACATGGAGAACTACCAGGGGTGTGTACACAGAGGAAAGACCACGTGATGATGATGACTCAGTGAGAAGGGGGCCATCTGTAAGCTGAGGAAAGAGGCCTCAGGAGAAGCCAACCCTGCCCACACCCTGATCTTGGACTTCCAGCCTCCAGAACTCTGAGGAAATAAATTCCTGTGGTTCAAGCCACCCAGTCCGTGCTATTTTGTTGTGACAGCCTGAGCTGACTAATACATGCTCCATTTCATCCACAAATGCTCTGAAGAGACTCCAAGGCTCACTAGGGGTGAGAATCACTGGTGGTGGGGGGGAGCGGGTTTGGAGGAAGGTGGTCAAAACGTACTAACTTCTGGTTATAAGATAAGTAAGTCCTAGGGATGTAAAGCACGACGTGATGACTACAGTTAACACTGCTGGATGATACACAGGAAAGCTGTTAGGAGGGTAGATCCTAAGAATCCTCATCCCAAGGAGAACTTCTTCTTTTCTTTTTATTGTACCCACATGAGAAGATGGATATTAATTAAACCTACTGTGGTTGTCATTTCACAATATATGCAAATCAAACCACCATGCTGTGTACCTTAAACTTACAGAGTGATGCATGTTAATTATTTCTCAGTAAAACTTTTAAAAAAGTGAAAAAAAAAAAAAAGAATCCACGTGGACTTTGTTGAACTCCCAACTTCCCAAAGCCCAGCCCTGAGACTCAGATTCAGTTGGTCCAAGACGGAGATTCAGAATACAGCTGGTCTCAGAACTCCACTTAGGTTTCACAGCTTGGCAGAGCGAAAAAGCTGGCATATATTCTATGCTCAATAAATGTTTTCTAAACGGATGAATGAACTAACCCCTTCTAATAAGAGTATACTGCCAAATTCAGACTTTATGACATGTCTCACTTCAGCAAGTAGTGTTTTGGGAAAGATTGAGGGGATTTATCTGCAGTGAGGCCCCTCATTAGCGTGCACACAAACCTGAAAAGCTTGGGACATGGAAGACTGGGATGTAGAATTTAAAATCTGAGGGGGGTTACCATACTTTTTCTTTTCAAAATAGATTAAACAATCAAAGTGCAGGATTTTAAAAATTATTTTTGAAGTAGCTGCAAGTCAGACACTCATACTCTTTTATTCCACTGTACAAATATGGACACAGGAAAACAAAAAACAAAAAGAAGAAGAGCTTCATTTTGTTCCAGCTTCAGGTTTGGCCACAGATGCACACACTGGGAGCTGTCAAATCAATGACATTTTCCTAGTCTAACAGTATAAGGGACTCTTTCATGAAGAATTCATGCTCTCCTCCTGCACCTTTTCTCCCTAATATTCCCCCTTTCTTTCTTTGTTGTGGTTGTGTGACGTCCTGGAAGCTACGGCAATTAAGGAAAACGTTCCTGGGAACGGGAATAAGAACCAGTGCCATTTCTCATGGTTTCGATGACTTAGTGGCTACATAGGCATTTGAAGCCACAAAGACGCGATCACCAAATCTGAAGTCGTTGACAAAGAGCGATGTAAATCATGAACCAGGAGCAACAGAGTTTATTAGAGATGATGAAAAGTAAACATGAAATTTAGCTGGAGTGTAGAAGGCTGTTAATTGAATCATGGAAAAGCAGTCAAAGCATTATGTATAGAATAATGCGGTGCTTCCATATGGTCCTTCTGAAAGCATTCGCTAGTTAGTTAAGGCTTATATCCACTGGTAACAGGAGAAGGAGTAGATAAGAAGAGTCCCCAAGGGCTTCCCTAGTGGCGCAGCGGTTGAGAGTCCGCCTGCCGATGCTGGGGACACGGGTTCGCGCCCCGGTCCGGGAAGATCCCACATGCCACGGAGCGGCTGGGCCCGTGAGCCATGGCCGCTGAGCCTGCGCGTCCAGAGCCTGTGCTCCGCAATGGGAGAGGCCACAACAGTGAGAGGCCCGCGTACCGCAAAAACAAACAGACAAAAGAAAGAAGAGTCCCCAAACCTCATGGCCAGTCAGCAAGATCACAAGGTGGCTTCCTTCCTGTTTTATGTGATAAACGTTCACTACTTTCTTCTGTCTGGGGCAAACACTCCCACAGTTTGCAAGCCGCTGTCACAGTTGGTGGTATTCAGTCGAGGGCCTAGATACAATGCACTTATACAGTTATTTTACCCCATTCACTTTTTGTTTTGTTTTGTTTTTGCGGTATGCGGGCCGCTCACTGCTGTGGCCTCTCCCATTGCGGAGCACAGGCTCTGGATGCGCAGGCTCAGCGGCCGTGGCTCACGGGCCCAGCCGCTCCACGGCATGTGGGATCCTCCCAGACCGGGGCGCGAACCCGCGTCCCCTGCATCGGCAGGCAGACTCTCAACCACTGCGCCACCAGGGAAGCCCCCCCATTCACTTTTAAATCCAACTCAGCTTTGCAAAAGGCAGAAATAGAACCTTTAACATGAGAGTGTATTCATCATGGTTCTTGGTAAACTAAAGGTAATTCGTGGGGAAGGGAAGGAGGGATGGACTGAAGAAACAAAGAAAATGCCACTTAAACTTAAAAAATGTTGTTTTGCTCATGGACTATCCCCCGGCCAATGGATCATCTAAACAATCGGTGACACTGAAGAGATTTCCTCCATAAAGTACAATGGGTGCAGAGTGGTTAATGTGTGATGAAAACAACCTATCTATTAGAACCTTGTGGGCTTTGGGCTACAAAATTAGCTGCATTAACTAAAGACATATCCTGATTAGGGAAGAGGCCAGGGCTAAGGGGCCAGGGCACTGTCCCAGCCCAAGGAGGGAAGTCGGCTGGGAAAAGAGAGACATTATGGGTGGAGCAAAAGGCCCAGAACTGAATTATTCCAAAAATCACTGAAAAAAGTGGATGTTCACCTGATCTCCTAAGCTCTGATTTCTTGGTCCTCAAGAGAAATACTGAGGCTTGACTCGCACTACAGTCCAGAAAACTTCACACAAACAGTCTCTTTTCTCTGAGTTTATCTAGTTTTGCTTCCTTGGATGACATATTTAGACATGACAGAAATACCGACCTCAAATAAAAGTATCTAAGAGGAAAATCACCCAGCAGAAAGGATTACAGGAGAAAATGGAACACAAAATAAACGTGGTAAAGGGAGCCGGTGTGTCACCGAATTTCAGCTGGGCTAAACACCTTGCTCCGAAGGCTGGGGGAGCAGGACTGTCTTCTTTCCAGGCTCTTCGAGACTCCTCAGGTGGCAAAGCACTACCTCCCAGGCCCCACCAGAGCTTCTGAGTAGGGCCAACCCGACACGCACCCTCGTGAAGCGCCCCCCAGGTTTTCTTCCAAAGTTTCTCTTTGCTCTTAGCTATGACCCTACGCATTCTTGTTGAGAATCTATAATGTTATAAAGACACAAAGTTCTTTAAACTTTGCTCTGGGTTTTCAAAGGAGGAACAAGTTCAAGCTATGAACACTCTCTTGGTTATGCTAATTGATCCTTGTGAGGATAAGTTTCCTGATCCTTTAATCACCACTTTATCAGTGTCTGCATTGTAGGAGTTGTTAAAATTGGCAACTGACATCAGCAAAATGTTGCTGTAAAGAAGTATATACTATAATTATAGCTCGGAAAGGCCAACCAATTTGCTCCTAAATTACAAATGCAACAATCTTTGCCTAGTCCCCCTATGTGTATAAGTATTGTTTCTCTGGTAATTATATTTATTTCCTTACTTCTGCAAAGTGTTTTTGAATCTCCTCTAATGTTTCTCTAGCAGACATATTTAAGAAAATAACTGTAAAAATAGCCTATTAAATGTTCCAAAACAAATAGCTCAAAAAATCTGATTAAACATCAGTCTTAGATTAATGATACAAAGTAACACTTAATGTATTATGGGGAATTTTAGGTAAGTTTTTATTATTATTAAATAAATTTCACTGCCCTCCAAGAAACTGCGTTACCTAAACCATAGTCCAAGGTCTGGTTCTCCTGTCTAAAATGGCAACATTTCTAGGGACAGGACCAAGATTTAATAGTGCCAGCACAGTTATAAGACAGAACCTTTAGTACAGTTAGAATATAAACTGCACATCGCTTGAGAAATCATGCCCATTCAAAATATTCCTTCTGCAATTGTTTACCTTCAAAACTCATCAGATTATAGTAAGTGACAGCGATTTATCATTTTATGACTCAGAAACTCAGAAAAGACTTTCAACACTAACCAAATTTGGCTGGTTTATATGACTCCACTCATCTGCATGAAAAATAAGACACTGAACATCATCCAGCTGTTTCCAAATGTCCAGATGCTCTGGAATGACCACCCATGTGTCTGTCTTGCACGTTGGAAGTGGCTCAAAGTGTGGAGGGGGCAGTCATGTACTACATGGGGGAGGGAAAGGCATTAATGTTCGCTGGAGAAATGAAATGAGTTAAGTTGGTGCACGCAAGAGAACATATACGGGATTCCCTGGTGGCGCAGTGCTTGAGAGTCCGCCTGCCGATGCAGGAGACACGGGTTCGTGCCCCGGTCTGGGAAGATCCCACATGCCACGGAGCAGCTGGGCCCGTGAGCCATGGCCACTGAGCCTGCGCGTCCAGAGTCTGTGCTCCGCGATGGGAGAGGCCACAACAGTGAAAAGCCCGCGTACCACAAAAAAAAAAAAAAAAAAAAAAAGCAAAAAAAAAAAGAGAACATGTACAGATTGACAAAGAAAATAAATGGAAAAACAAAGATGGCAAAACTGGTATATTTCACATTCTTTTAAGAACAAAAAATTAGGATTTTGAAAAAACAGAATGAAAGATTCAGTAACTACCACACTGCACATATTCCCAAGGGTGATATTAAAATATTCAACAACCTGTACAATTATCTAAATCATTAATTAATTTAAAAATTTTTCTCCAACCTTTTTCCCTATGTGTGTATATACATATATATACATATATATATATATATGTCTGCACACGTATATGCATGCCTGTGCGCATGCACACACACACACACACACACTAAAACTTTTCATCAGGTGACCAAAGTTATAACGCCAATTGTTCACCAAACTATCCCTATACTTCTGATTTTAGAAACTGCTGATGTGCTGATTCATTTGCTGAAACGGTCCCAAGCTGAATGGTGCCCCTAGCTGAGCCGTGACTGGTCATCATACACTTTCATCAGCCCAAGTCGAGAGCCATTAGGCCCCTGCACCTGGCTGCAGAAGGGGAGTTTGGGCAGGATGTGCCCCCCAGATGCCAGCACTGCTCACATCACCTGCACTTAAATGACTGGTGTCTTGGCCCCAACGCCAACTCCCCTCACCTGTTCTGCTGTCTTTGCCATTTCTTGACCACCCCAGAGTGGCAGGGGCATCACACATGCCCTGCCCCTAACCTCCATCTCTGTCCCCATCTAAGACAGCCCTACTCCCAGGTCCTCACCACCTCTGTGGCCTCCACAGGGCAATGCCACTAGGCCCTTTGTAGTCTCAATAAGTAGACTATTTCTGTTTACCAAATGGTACAGAAGACACTGTTGTATATTGGTTGAACACTGGCTCTGAATATATCATCTATGGTCCCCTTTGTCCTGGCAATGAAATGTCAATATGATGACCTGAGAATGGGAACAATAGTAAGTAGTGGTGGAAAACCATGGGACCTGGCAGTTCCATGTTAGAGATGGCCTAGGAAGAAGTCTGGGGGGTGACTGTGCCCCTGTGAGGCCACCAGAGAGAGAAGTTGTGCAGGAAAGGCTGAGCCCGAGTGCACTGCAGGCCAGGCTGGCCCCTCTCTGTGTTGCTGGGCACCAGTTCCACTTTGCACTTTGCTTTGCTTCACCTGTTCTACCTGTCCTGCCTTCCGGAAGGAGACATGGAGAGGGAAGAGGAGTACCCTCCACCTAGAGAGGCAGCTGCTTTGATTGGGAAAGTGGGGCTCTAACAGAATAGAACCCAGCTTATTGGGGGGATGCAAGAGGGGAGGAATAGGGAGTGACCACAGACCACTTTACACGGTGCCACGAAATCACGGATGAGGACTTTGTCTCCTTTAGAAATGAACTGCTTCCAGAGATCAAATATTAAAAACAAAAACCTTTTCTTTGGGGGAAAGCTTTATTCTCATCCAAGCATCTCTAAGCACTCACCACCTACCCATTATGTTTTGCAGGATGCTTGAGGCAACATTTCCACTTATCACTATCTCAGTGCTTTGGCTCAGAGATAAGTAAGGATGTTTATCAGCTTCTCAGGGATGGAGGTAGTTAGGCCCTTTTTACCTATGTCATCATGCCTGACCCAAGAGGAAGCCCTGAAGTGTCAGAATGTCATTAACGGCGATGTAGTAGGGGGAAGGCGGGGACGTCGGGGGGAAGGGGGCGACTGGGGACTGGCTCAGGCAGGAGCTTGGTTTAGGAGCTTTCCTAGTACTAGGTGGATGGTTACCCATGCCAACCAGCTGTCCAGCTCAGAAGCTGGAGCACAAGTCTGGCCTGGAGGAAGAGCCAGACTCTCCTGGACTGTGGTACAGCTGGGACCATGGGGGGAGCCTTGGGGTGCAGGAGCTACAGGGTCTGCAGCACAGGTCTTCAGCTCCGGAGCCCTGGGCACACAGACCCATTCCTGCCCCATCTCCTGGGGAGGAGCAGCTCCTGCACAGACAGCCCCAGCTCAGTTTGGTACTGAATGAAAATGTGTAAGGCTGCCAGGCATCAGGGTCTTCAGGAAAATTGTGGAGCATAATTATGATGGCAGGAACTAATGAAGCCTTTAAAAACAGTAGCAGAAGTTTATGAAATATATTTCTTTGGGGCCTCCTAATTGGTTTGTAATTCTACACATCCTTGCCCACTCCCCTGATGGCTTTGACATACGGCCATGAACTGCTCTAAGGACTGACAAGTCTTGGTTCTCATTTGAAAAGCAGGTAAATCCTGAATATTTGTTCATGTCTTGTCTGTATCATCCCATCAGTGATGTCTCACCCCTCTGATTTACACTTGTAAAAGCAACTCATTTGTTTCTTCTAACCTGAAGAATGGTGTGAAGTTGGGGAGAAAGACAAATACCGTATGCTAACACATATATATGGGATTTAAGAAAAAAGGAAAAATGTCATGAAGAACCTAGGGGTAAGACAGGAATAAAGACACAGACCTACTAGAGAATGGACTTGAGGACACAGGGAGGGGGAAGGGTAAGCTGTGACAAAGTGAGAGAGTGGCATGGACATATATACACCACCAAACGTAAAATAGACAGCTAGTGGGAAGCAGCCGCATAGCACAGGGAGATCAGCTAGGTGGTTTGTGACCACCTAGAGGGGTGGGATAGGGAGGCTGGGAGGGAGGGAGACGCAAGAGGGAAGAGATATGGGAACATATGTATAACTGATTCACTTTGTTATAAAGCAGAAACTAACACACCATTGTAAAGCAATTATACTCCAATAAAGATGTAAAAAAAAAAAAAAAAGATGTAAATCCTCTTGTCTATTGGAAACTCCCTTCTCCTGCAGCTAAACTGGGGCTGCAGTGTACTGTGTCCCACAACTTTTCTCTAGCAGACATTGTTGGTTGATTACCCAAGACTTATCTTGATTGAGTTCTGAAGGAAATACATTCAGTTTTAGGGGATGAGCTAGGTTTGATTTAAGTTGAAGACACCAAAACTAATTCCCTCGGCTAGTGGTTGATCTAGGGGTGGGCATGTGACCCATTTCTGGCCAAAGAGATAAAAGGGGGAAAGCTGGGTGCTTTGGGGGAAAGGTTTCCTCCTTGGAAAGGGACAGGCACAAGGGGAGAGAGCTGCCCTCACCACCTGATCCAGTCACTGTCCTCCAGGCCCACACTTCCCCATTAGAGAGTGCCATTCTTTCTCCTCCACTGTATGCTTTGTCCTTTGCTATTTGAATGTGCATCCTCTCACTGTAAAACACTTTAGCCATGAGAATCACAGCTTTTCAGAGCTCCATGAGTCCTTTTAGTGAATCTCCAAACTTAGAGGTGATTCTGGGGACCCACAACACAGCCTGACTTTCTTATTTGGGTTCCCCTTGACAACATGGCCTGGGTGCATTAGAGGAAAGATGGCAGCTTCGGGACAGGCTCAGAGCTCCTACCTCCAGTGGGTGTGGAGAGAAACCAAGCATTTTCAGGATACCCCAAGAGGGCCACAGAGGCTGTAAGAGAACTCTTTGTGTAGAGGCTTTAAATTAATAGTTAAGACCATAGGAGGCCACAGATAATCTGCTTAGACTGATGGGAGCATGGAAGCTTCAGGGGCAGCTGATATGGATCTGGTCCAGAAGTTTAGATGCAGACATGAATTAAAGTATCCTCTCTGGGGAGTTCCCCAGCAGTCCAGTGGTTAAGACTCCACGCTTCCACTGCAGGGGGAGCGTGGGTTCAATCCCTGGTCAGGGAACTAAGATCCCACATGCCGTGCGGGGCGGCCAAAAAATGTAAAAATAAAATTAACATTAAAAAATTAAAATAAAAAAAAAATTTTTAAGTAACCTCTCTGCCATCAAGGTGCTCTCAGTTTAGACAGGGAGATGAACATGGAAATGAATGTTTATACCGTATGATCACTGGTTTAGCAGGCTGTGAAGCAGCCAGAGGAGGACACAGCCCCTGGCTCTAGCCCTCTTGCAGGGCACGGTCCAAGGCACGCAGCACACAGGCAGACATCCTGCCAGAAACTGGATGACTAAGGATCATGCATCTCTCTTGTTCCCCGCTTCTGGAAGCTAAAACAGCACTCTCATTTCACTTTGTCCTTTTTACCCCCTTTTAAAGGCTACATTCTCTCTTTCTTGAAATTTCTATTTTATTTTCATACACAAATGCGAATGACCTCCAGGTCCCTTCAAAATCCTAACGTGGACAATTGTCATCTATTTTTGCAAACCTTGTAAGCCCAGCCCTGCCCTGCAAGAGCAAACGCTATTTGTCACTTGCTCTGTTAGTTGCTACACTGTCAAACAAGCGCTGTCTGGTTCTTCACTCCGGCCCCAGGTTGGCAGGGAGAAGCCGAGATGCACGATTAGACGCTTCAGTATAAAAAGTGTTTGTCGGCACAAGCCTGCTATGTTTTTCTCTTTTAAAAGAACAAGATGGATCATTTTTCTGCTATCACTACCACATTTCTGCATCACTTTTGTTATGGCTGCTACCTCAAGACAATGAATTGCAATAATATAATTGTTCTTCCCAGCTGTCTTTGATGCTGGCAATTGAAAGGCTGGAGTTTAATTACATATGACATGTGGACAGAAATGGCCATGCCTACTGATTTCAGGCCCACAGCGAGGAAAGCAAGAAATAGAAACCGACAGAATTTATCAACTCAGCTTAAGTAAGGCTGTGATGGTGGAATGTGTCTTATTTTATCTTAACTAACGTAGATCAAAGTTGGGAACGTATCAATTTGTTCATTAAACAAAGAATATTAAGGTCAAATAAAGCACTATCCTACATTATCCCCTAATGCAAGTATGGTTCCCCTACCATTTTATGTCTATCCATATAAAAACCAAGTATTTTAAAAATTAAAATATGTGCTGAATAAAGTTTTCTAAAATTTTTCAAATGCCTATTTTAGGCAAATCTTTATTATAATAAAGTTTTGTGCATGATTTGCTATCCCTTTCTGGACCTTAACCGAGCGTATA
Organism: Mesoplodon bidens; assembly: GCF_964165515.1. Lineage (NCBI taxonomy): Eukaryota > Metazoa > Chordata > Mammalia > Artiodactyla > Ziphiidae > Mesoplodon > Mesoplodon bidens. Next base: position 5,462,833 of record NC_138161.1, on the reverse strand, counting down.
AATCACCTTCCCGTGATCTTGGGAGGACTGAAGCTTAGTCATGAGCTTCTTCACGGGAGATTATGCCCGTGTTCGTTCAGGGGCGTAATCTCCCATCCCCAGAGGTTACTTTCAGGCTGACATGAGGAATACACCCATAATTAGCCCTTAAGATGCAATTCTCCGTGGGCTTAATTAGTTGGGCCATTTTCACAGACAATAAAAGCAGATAAATGAGAGTACAGCTCTTTTTAAAATGTAAAAGGAGTAACATCAGGGAGCTAGTTTGAGTGTCTTTCAAACAGGAAAAAAAAAAAAAAGTGAAATGGACCAACTCTAAGGTTTCATTTTCAGCTCAGAGCCAGAGAGCCAGAGAGCTGCATAGAACAGGAATAAATGCATGCTCTGAGGATTTATCCTGAAGCAACAGTGGCTACTAGTTCCTGAAATCCACTTGCATGGGCAGAAACGTATCTTCTAAAATGTGGCAGTTGGATTAGGGAGTGCTCAGCAGGGGAACCACTGCTATGCTGCTATGCTGACGTGGTGAGTACTAGTGGTACAAAGTGATATGTTCTTACTCCTTTGCTTATGCACGCAGAATTTCTGAAAGGATAGACAACAAATGAATAACAACAGGTACCTATTTGAGGATAGGGTATGCAGACCCGGGTATAAAGGGATGAGGGGCTTGGGCTGGGAATAAAATTTTCTCTATATATGTTTTCTTTTTAAAATACTTTTTGAGTTTTGAATTATGAATGTATTACTTATTCACAAAAGTAAATAAACTATCAAAAATAGGCCAGCAGTAATCTCCAACTCAGAAGATGCTGCTCGATGGGAACAAATTGGTCAGGTAAAGCTCTCCTGCCAGGAGCTGTCACCAAAGCCCTGTCCAGGAGGAAAAAGCCCGGTTCAGTTACAGAGAAGTTGGCTCCTTCTGAGATTTTGTGGGACAAAGCCAATGACAAGAGAAGAAAACATAACAAAGGCAATTCCACAAATGTCACCTCCTCTCAAGTTCATAGCATTAGCATTTCATTCCTGAATGTCCCTGGATCTAGGAAGACAATGACCTTTTCATTTTTTTGTCAAGCCCTCTGGACAAATGTGCTTCTCAGGCTGCTCCTGACAAGGCTTAAAGATGAAGTAATATGTGGTTTGCACTTTGCATGCATAAACACGATGCTGCACTTGAGCCCGGCGGACACTTACAGGTCACAGTGAGCTGACGAAGAATTTTATTGCAAGTCCTCACCATGGGGCATCGTGGGAATTCTACAAAAATCTTCATATTCACGATGCTGAAGTATATCAAAATTGCCAATCTGTAAAATATGGCTGTGTCTGAATACTAGTTTCAAGTCTGACACATGAACAAGGAGACTAAGGTCCCCTGGAGACACCCCTGCAGTATGTGCAGGGAAACACAAGTGAAAGGGAATTAGGGGGAAAAAAAGGAAGAAAAATAAAAACAGATTAAGAGGCACTCTATTTATCCAGAAAAATCAAAATGCCCATCACAGAAAGGGTCTTATTATGTACTTGCAATCAACCATAATATTCAAATTGGTGAATAAAGAATCCAATAAAATCACAAATTTAAGATATTAGTCCTAAAGACAATATAAATTTTAGTTACTGGGACGAATAGGAAGTTGCAAAGGCTGCATACACATCCCATCTGTTGATAATAAGGCCAAATGAGACTCTGTCTTTAAGCCCCTGCAATAATCAACTTGAAATCCTAAGAGCTCCTTTGGAGAGGAGGTGAAGCATCTTGAAATAACCAGGATTGAGGGGCTTCAGCAACGGATGAGAAGAACCATCTCTGCTTACAGAGATCCGCCAATGTGCCTTTTAGGATCAAAAATATATGCCCCAACTATCTGATAAAAACTGAGGCAATTAAACTCTGGCAGGGCTACAGTTTCCTAACAAAGAAATAACCTCTGCTCAAATGAATTCTTCCCTTCACCCTATTGGAAAGATTATCTGGTGTGCTCTGGTCCACAGTAAATTCAGAATCCCATGTTGGTTCATGGTGGTTCCTGTCCACAATATAGGATCCAGATGAATATCTATAACTATCTATCTGTCTATCTATCTATCTATCTTTCTATCCATCCATCCATCCATTCATTATCCATCTCTGTCTGTTTATCTACCTATCTATCATCTATCTATCTATCTATCTATCTATCATCTACCATCCACCTCTGTCTGTTTACCTATCTATCCATCCATCTATCTATACCTCACAGGAGATAGCAGGCATGCTCCTTGCGTGGTCAAGCATGGCCCTGTGGCTGTGTGCAATGTCTCCTCAGATAACATTGAAAGCCAAGGCTGATGAAGATAACTATACTGGATGATATTTTCAGGCAGGTAAGGCCAAGTAACTTACATGGAAGCAAAGACCAAATGTATTTCACACACACACAAATAAATGTGAATAAATTCACTGTTTAAAAAGGAAGAGTAAATGTGGTATGATATCGTAAGGCATGGTAAGGACAGCAGCAGTAATTGCAGGTGTCATTCACTGAGTGCTAGTTACGTGCTGGGAGCCACCTTAGGTGTTTTCACACCCATCACCTTGTTGTGTGTTCACAACACGCCCAAGGAGTAGGTAGATGTGATCATCATCTCAGGAAAAAAGCCCCAGGAGTGACACGGAACATTGGCCAAGCAGGTATCAAGCATCAGAAATAGGATGTAGTCACAGATCTGTTTGACTTGAAAATCTGAGTCCTTAAAGACCATACAATGCTGCCTCTCTCCAAATCCTAATGAAATAACCAAAGAGAGAAAGAAAGGAAGGATGGACGGAAGGAAGGAAGGAAGGAAAGATCTGAGTTAGTGCTGAAAAGCAAGGTGATGCCATCAGCTGGCCAGAATGTGTATGAATTTATAATAGTAATCATCATCATCATCATAAATCTGCAGTCTCTTATCTGCAATTTCAAAATTGAAAAATCCTTGAAAACTGAAAATGTATTTTCATGATTCACCTGCTGGCAAAACCTGGCCCAAACGGACAGAATACTCTACTTAGTCCTTGTCTACCCCACTCAGAATGAAAATTCCATAGTCCTACTGCAGAAATATTGAAGCAACATTGCCCCATGCTACCGCTGGGGGTGTAGGAAACATTCAGAATGTGCACAGTGTTGCCTGTCTAAAATCTGAGAAATCCTGAAACACATTTGGCTCCCAAGGTTTGGATCAGGACTGAGAGCGTGTAGACGCAGAGAATCCCTCTGCCATGAAATGTCCTTGACAATCAAAGCCACCAGAAAATGACCTGTGGCCAAAGCCAAACCAGCAACGACAGAAACAATGGGAAAAGGAATGTACATCTCAATACCTGATGAAAAAAAGCAGCTTGCTCTATTGCAAGGAGAACCCATGGCCATGTTATCACATTAAGATCTGACATCATCCTCTCTCCCCTCCAGATTAATTTCATAACCCAGTTTAGTTTGAGCCCAAGGACATCCACTTCTGGACCCTTATTACATTTGTACCCCCCAGGCTCACCAACCCCTGACCTTGCGGTTTCAAGAAGCAGAATATTTTGGCGCACAGTTTCTGTAGAAAAACAGGGAGAATTTGGAGAAATGATTTAAAAGAAACCTGAAGACTAACCTTAACGTGCATGATATCACTTATATACATTTTAAAATCCACCAAGTAATAGCTTTTCTGCTTTATGGATTCATACATAGCTTGTAAAGGCATCAAAATATGTATAGAAAATATGAGTGGGACTTTAGCTCTTTCTAACATTATTATTCATGAAAAAGATGAATAAAATGTGGCTAAGTATAAGCATCTGTCTTTGTGTTAGATTTAAGTGCCTATTTTATTATTCTCTGTTTACTTAAAATGCATTTATTCATTCAACATTCACTTCAACAAAATTAATCCTCACTGAATACCTACTCTGTGCCAGACACAGAACAAGACAAGGGAGAAAACAGGCAAAAATCCCTGTTTGAAAAGTTTCATAATTAAAATTTAAAAATATATTATTTTGTGTGTCTTTTAAGGACTATAAAAGAAATTGACGTTTCTTAGTATAGATGATAATTTTGTTGATTTGTTTATTTGATTTTAACGGAGTTTACACTGATAAAATAATGAATAGATTTCCCTAACAAAATGGACATATCCTCAAACTGTACAAAAACATTGGTGTATTATCAGGTCCAAAGGGACCAAGGCAACATGAAAACAGAGAGATGCTTAACTTCATTTTCCAAAACTAGGCCTATTTATTTGAGCAAAAGTTCCTTCCTTGGTAAATAAGTGTAAACAATACAGTAAATTAATATTTGAAGAAATAAAACTATAAAACTGAGATTTTTACATTACTTAAAATATTCCTATCAAGAGATTCTTTTTTTTTTTTCCAAAGCACTTACTGTACCCATAGGATTAGAGCATAAAAATCACATAACCATGGGGATTAGCACACGGTAAGTGTTACAAAGATGCCCTGAAAGCAAAAAGATTGAGGGCGTTAAGTGGTTAAAATTTTTTTGTAAAGAGAAAAAAACATTACAATTTATGAGCATCAGCAATTACATAAGGAACAAATGTCTAAAGGAAATTTGTTGCTAATATTTCTTCCTATGAAAGGTATAATTCTGGCTATCCTTCAGTTCTCTAGATTTTTCCCTTTTATTAATCTATCAAAATTATTATCCTGACATATATGACCATATAACTATGTCCTTCCTTTTTTTTTTTTTTTAACATAGTGAGTTCCATGCTTTATGTTGAACATGGTGTATCTGAATTTGGGAGCAGACATGAGAGTGTTGCACTTCGGCCCAAAGTGATTCCAGCCCCAAATCTCACCTCCAAGTGCGTGTTTGGAGAGCAGATGTCAGGTACAGTCCTCTCCAGGCTCTGCTTTATCTCAAAATATACCCCTGGGATTGGTGAGCTCCCTTCCAAGGCACTTAGTAAAAATGGAAGTAAATTTTTAAAAAATAGAAAGGGGTGAGTGCTGAGATGGTCATCAGCAGCCCAACTTTAGGGAGGCTCTGGAAATCTGCAGGGGCTTCCTTTGGTTGTCAATGATGTGTGTGTGTGTATGTCTGTGTGTGTCCCCCATTAGCATGAGTGCCCAGGGCCACCCCACCATGCACAGGTCAGTCCCATACAACATGGAGCTGTCCACACGGCCAACACTCTTCTCCTGCTGCCCCTTAAATGCTGGTTGATGGACATCTGTCATTATTGTCTCAGGGCATCCACTTCCCCTCTCAAGGTAAGAGCCCCTGGGCTTTCCTGGGAGGAGCCATCCATCTTTGGTGTGAGACTCAGGTCACAACTGCTACATCCCTAGACAGAGTGAGTGGCTCACAGATGGCTACGTGACATGAGCCCATACCAGCCTGTGTGGAGAAAGAGAACTCTGTCCCCCTGGGGTCGAATTGCCAGTGGTGGTGAACAGTGTGCTGCTCCGGCCTGCGGAGGGGCCAGTCTAACCCAGAGGAAATCCCAGCACAGCAAGACTGACAGTAAAAGTGAGATGTGCTCCTGCCAGAGATTATTTGGACACCTTGATCCAGCCAGGCCTGAAGGCATCCTGCAATTTTTAGTTATGGGAGACAAGAACATCTTTTTTGGTTCTGGCTTATCACTGGTCATCAGAGTCCTGATTAATATAAATGAACATCCAAATCCTAAACTCAGCTTTTTGCTTCAAAATAAATAAAATACACTACTTCTGAAGTATAAGTTTATGACATATTTGTAAATATGTATTCAGATGCCAATCTGCCCAAATCCTGGCAGGCCACAGTGCATGCACAAATTACATATTCATACTCACACAGCCTGTGTTTCCCTCCTTAAGTCTCTCCCCACCTGCAAGGGCCCCCTTGTCCACAGCCTGAGATAACAGAAGCGGATTCTTCTCAGGGGCTGAGAAACACCTCTGTACCCCCATGACATTTACACGGAACCAGCTGTGAGGTCTAGAAAATCTGTGCTGTCACGGGAGGAGTGAGGGGGTTCCTTCCACCAGGACTCCCAGGTTTTCTGGCCATATCTGTAAAGAGCTGGTCACCCTCCATGTGTGTTGTCATTGCCATCAAAGCATATGTTTTTTCCCCATGAGTCTGTTTCCCGGCATCATCGGTCATTGAAGAAGCAAGCACGCCCCTGCCCCTTTCCCCACAGATGAAGGTGCTGATTACTTGTACTGTAATCCTGCCTCCAGAGAAACTGGTGGAAATCATGGGTTTTAGCCTGGCAGGGAACAGAGCCATGGAGAGAGGCTCTTTTCACCATCACTGGGAGAGCGGCCAATGAATGCCCATGAAACGCCCTATGGGTGACAAAGTACGCTAAGAAAATCACAGAGACTGCAAGCAGGCTGAGCGAGCAAAGTCCTCACCCTTCCTTTCAGTCCCCGCCCATCCCTCCGAGCCACTGTGTAGGCTCAAGGACCCAAAATAGGTGACCTAAACCAGCAAAATAGCCAAAGCAAGTCATCTGTGCCCAGAATCGAGTTGCAAATTCGTACTGTGTATTTGACCTGTGAGTGGAGAGGTCTTTTATGTTGTTTTATTATCGAAACTCTGGCCACACTAGAAACCCCTGTCCATTGTTCCATAGTGAGTGCCTACTACGTGCCAGGCACGGCTCTACACGCAGGGATTAGCACCAGACACGACAGGGGACTTACTTTCAGGGGCTTTCGTTCCAAGGAGGAGGAAGAGATGGTAAGCAAGCAAAGGCACAAGTGAACTACAGAGCTTCAGATGGCGGCAACTGCTCCGAAGAAAACGGGGAGCACGACTGGGTGCCAGGAGGGTGTGGACACGGATTGAGCATCACAGGAGCCTCCTGGGTGAGCGTGTTCCGAGTTACCACTTCAATGGGAAGAGGGGAGCAGCCGGGCCCCGTGAACACCTGGGGACACAGTATCCTGGTGGGAGACAGCCTGAGAAAAAGTCCCAAAGTGGAAAAAAGGGAACAGGACCAACTCAGGGAGCGAGAATGGGCCGTCCGCTCCTCACCCAGGCCCATGCAGGCTCCCGGCCTCGGCCAGCTCCGGTCTCAGCATCTCCCGGCCTCAGGGTCCTCACATGCTGTTCCCCTGCCCAGCACGTTCCCTTCCCCACCTCATCTCTCACTGAATCTAAAGGACCTAAAGGACTGCCCGTCACGGACGCGTCCCTGCAGCCCTCGGCCAGGTCCCCAAGACTCCCTCGTACAAGTGCCCCCCTCTTTCCATGGCCAGCCTGTCTCACTATTATAACCAGAGAGTTATCTGCATGATTATCTGAGGTCTCCCCAGGACCACAGGCCAATGAGTACAGGAGCCCTGACACCACGGCTCCCTCTTCCACCCCCTGCACCTCATGACTCTGCTCAATAAACACTCACTGAATGAACCGATGAATAAGTGCAGCCTGTCATCTCCGAAAGACAGAGAGCTTTGTTGGCCATGACGCTGGTTGTGAAGATGGGGAGATTTCAGAATGATGGTTAGACACCAGCCATAGCCTTCCCTGAATATCCTGTGCCGCCTGTCCCTTTGGCCTACAGGTGAGTCAGGGGCCATGTCAGGCCAGTTTTTCACTTCCACTTGGCGGACGTCTCCCCTGGTTCACACCTGCCTGAGCACCAGCCCAGGACAACAGGGACTTGTGCAGTTGGCCGCCTCTTCTCAGTGATGACCCGACGAGACCAATCCCACCTGGACACGGCCAGGTAAGAGAGCAAGAATCTTTTCTCCTGCCCCAAGCCTTTCATCACACATTGACCACAGATGGCCACAGCAAAGGTCTCTAATTGTGAGGATGGTGACACTCATACACCGGGCACGCCAGCCCTGAGATGAGTCCTTTCTGTGCAATATCTCATTTAATTCTTAAAACAACCCTATAAAAGGGTGGTGTCATCATCATATCCCAGAAAAGGAAACTAAGGTGCAGAAGGGCTAAGTCACTAGCCCAGGATCACACAGCAAGGACACGACAGAGTCTGGATCCCAGGCGGCCGCGCTGCAGACGCAGCTGATCTCAGTCCCTGTGTACCACTGCTCTGCTGTGACCTGGATGCCACCCCCGTCCTTTCTCATCTGCTCTTCCTCTCCCTGCATGCACGCAGCTCTCTGCACAGCTGCCATCAGGACAGCTGCGCCTTCAAGTAGAATGGTGCGTTTGACAAGAACAGGAAAGTCGTTGGTGGGTGTTTTTCTGTCCCTTTGTCCTTAAGGCACAGAGGCCCTCAGCACTAATGCCCTGGGCACTGCCCTGTCCCTCCGCTTTCACAGGCTACTGCAGCTCTGCAGTGCCAGATGTCCCTGGGACTAAAGAATGGAGACTCAAAACTAACCAAACATTCCAAGAATCAGAAGCAAGGACTCTGCATAATTTCAAAGCGATGTGCAGCAAGGCAAAAGCATTGCCGAAAGCCACTGTGGTTAGTTCCCTTCTGAACTTTACTTTTCCTATTAGCCAGCTTCCTTGACTGGCCATGAGTGAATGTGCATGCTTGCACGAGGGGCCCTACGCAGCCCGCAAAGCTCCTGGAGGAGCCTTAATATCTTTAGAGACTACTTCGTGTGGTCGCTCCCATGGCTACGTGGGGCAGTGGATTCTCTTGCTGACCCTGTACTTCTGGAAGAAGCAGGCCTGCCCAGGAAGACGTTTCCCAACAGGGACATCAGGAATGTGATTGGGAAGATAAAACCCCATGAAAGCCACTTCCTGTGCAGGTCTCGTAAGTCAGTAAAAATACTATCTTAGAAAAAAGCCAGAAAGTGCTTTCTTCTCAAATGGAAAAATGCATGCTCTCCTCCCCACCTATACAGTGAGGTCATGCTTCTCTGAGCATCCATCATGGCTCAGGAGGAAAGGGACAGTATCTGAAAAGCAGTCCTTAGCCAGAGACAGCTATTTTCATCCAGAAGCAATTTTATAAGCCTTCATTTCTATTTTTATTTAAACATACTGCTACAAATGAATGCTTGCTTATTTTGCTACATCTGTTGAAACTTGGTGCCCACAGTACCTATCTATGCCCCTCCAACTTTAGTCCCTCAAAGGATACCACCAATTTATGCCTCTCCATTCTGAGTTGTACATATTTGGTTTGTCTCTTTCCTGTCTTCTATCTTTCTATCCATCCATCCGTGCATCCATCTATCCATCCATCCATCCATCTACCATCCATCTATCCATCCATCCATCCATCCATCTACCATCCATCTATCTATCCATCCATCCATCCATCCATCTATCTATCACAGATATAAACTTACTTTTCCACCACCTTTTTTCCAATGCCTCTCCCAGTTTTCATCTGGGCATACGAGGCCCCTTTCCCCCTCCATTATCACCACCATCTAATGACCAGCATTTTTAGGGATATTGATGTACTGTGGCTGTAGCACTAGACCACTGCCCTGGGGATCAAGTCACTGGCCATAATCTACAATGTCTGGAAATGATCACTCACTGGCCCAGCCAACATATTTCTGAGTACTAGTCCTTGTGTTGGGTGCTGTCTTCGGACAATTTCTCTAGCCTTCCTTGCACCCCTAAAAGACCCTGGAAAGAGCCAAATGGCATTAGTGGATTCAGTGATACAGTGACAGACAAGTTGTGCTTGCCCAGGGCAGTGGTCTTCAGCACCCAAAGCACATTAAACTCACTTGAGAGCTTTTAAAACTATGGATGCCCGGACCAATGAAACTGAATCTCTACAAACAGGGCATAGATATCTATAAACATCAACCCAGGCTGTTACGAAGTACAGCCAGGGCTGAGAACCTACAGCCTTGCCACCCAAAGAGCAGCCCTTTGGACCAGCACATCTGGGAACACCTGAGAGCCCATCAGGAATGCTGAGTCTCAGGCCCCATCCTGAACTATCGAATTAGAATCTGTTTTGACAAGATGCCCCCGCCTACCCGGGTGAGTCATGTACACATGGTTTAAGAAACACTGCTCTAGGAGATGAGAAGATAAAACTTTATCTGTTGAATTAATAGGCTGTATTACAGTAGGCTGCCAGTCACATCATTTTCAGAAACTAGCACCTGTGTAACTTTTTGAATGTGAGATGCAGATCCCTCCAGAGCACTGGAGACATCCAAGGACCCTACTTTCTTTTTTTTTTTTAGGGTAATCCTACCAAAAGGCTGTGATTGGATAAAAATAAAATTAAAGGACAAAATCTGGGGCTAAGATGAGGTGGTGTGGCATACAAGGCTTGCACATAGTAGATGCTCACTAAATAAGTATTGCCTAATGTAGCGTCCAGAACAGAGGACAGCTCTGTTACCCATTTATTTTGAGACAATGGACCAATCTCTCCAACCCTCTGTTTTTCAGTGTTTTCATCTATACGATCTGCCTAAAGTATTTACTCTGAGATACAAAATGCTGAGCAACTAAAAGCTCACTGGTAAGTAATTATGTGATAAATGAATAAAATGAAGGGTCCTGATATCTAAAAGTACCATATGCTTCGCTGAGGGGTCCACTCTTCTGCAGACCACATGCTCAAGTTGTATCTGGTACATAGATACCCTCGACATACACTCATTAAACAAATACACACTGAGCTTGTACTACGAATACTATGCGCCAGTCGCTATTCTCAGCATTAACAAAAAAGATCCAAATCCTTGTTTCTTGCAGTTTATGTACCCATTATATATCATTCAGCTGATCACAGTGTTAAAGAAAATAAAGACTAGGGGCTTCCCTGGTGGCGCAGTGGTTGAGAGTCCACCTGCCAATGAAGGATACACTGGTTCGAGCCCTGGTCTGGGCAGATCCCACATGCCATGGAGCAGCTGGCCCCGTGAGCCACAATTACTGAGCCTGCACGTCTGGAGCCTGTGCTCCACAACAAGAGAGGCCGCCATAGTGAGAGGCCCGCGCACCACGATGAGGAGTGGCCCCCACTTGCCACAACTAGAGAAAGCCCTCGCACAGAAACGAAGACCCAACACAGCCATAAATAAATAAATAAAAATTTTAAAAAAGAAAATAAAGACTAGTAAAACTACTATCATATTTTTCCTCAAACGGTATTACAGCTTTCAAGTCTATTTATGGCTACAATTTTTTAAAAATCCAAATTCAATGTCACCAATCACATTCTTTTAAAAAATACTAGGAAAAAGTAATTCTTATGATGATTTTTGAAGCTGTTTGTAAAATAACGATGTTACACTTGCAATACTATTTAAAGTCAGTTCATCCAGGTCTTTGTGAATGAAAGCAATTTTCCCAAGCAGTCATTTAAAGGGAAAAGGTGCAATAATTTATTTTTTGAGGGTTTAATTGTGGTTGAATACATATAATATAAAACTCAACCATCTTAACCATTTTAAGAGGACAGTTTAGTAGTTTTAAATATATTCCCATTATTGTCCATCCAATCTCCAGAAGTTTCTCATCTTGCAAAACTGAAACTCTGTCCCCATTAAACAACAATTCCCCATTCCCCACCCTCCCCAAGTCTCTGGCACCCACCGTAATACTTTGTGTGTCTATGAATTTGACTACCCTGGGTACCTCACATAAGTGGAATCCTACAGTATTTTCGTTTTGTGACTGGCTCATTTCACTCAGCACAATGTCCTCAAACTTCATCCAAGTTGCATGTGTCAGAATTTTCTTTCATTGTAAGGCTGAATAATATTCTCATGCCTGTGTATGCCATACTCTTGTTTATCCAGTCCTCTACTGATGGACACTTGGATTGCTTCCACCTTTTGGCTACTGTGAATAATGCTGCTATGAGCATGAGTGTACAAATATCCCCTCAACAATTTATGTTTAAAAATTCGTCTCCAGGTACTTTTGCAAAGGTGACTGAGCCTTCCTACTCAAAATGCAGTTAGAGAAAATAGAAGACAAGTCAAATATTTTTCATGTAACTTGTACAAAAGAAATTAGTCAGTCTTCATCAAACAACACTGTCATTCCATTATGAGAAAATGCATCCTGATATGAAGGTAGAAATAGGAAGAACTTAAGAAAATTACTCAGCAATGCAGAAATGTGAAACAGGTTGAAAAGGACAGGATTCATATCCATGTTCTAATTTGAAGCATGACCACAGAGTTTCTCCAAAGAAACTCAATTATAGTCTTTGACCACATTTACTCTCTTGAAGAGATATAAAAGTTCATTTTCCTCACTGCATGATTTTAGAAGAAAATGTATGCACTGTTTTTAATGGAGGAATATTTGGAGGGAGATCAAAGTGAGCAAAGAAAATGACCCAAAGGTTGGAAATTGTGAAACGTATAAGGAGATGTTAAAAGAATTTCTTCTAAAGAAGAAAAGGCTAAGAGAGTAGCCGCCGGGGAGGTAAAAAAAGAAGTCTCCACACACTAAACAAGAATAAGGAAGGGGATTTAAAAGAGTAGAAAGATAGTTTAAACTTATAAAGATGAATTAAAGTTAGACTACCTGAAGGCTCTATGGAAGTTGAACACAGAAGATTAAGGAGAATAGAAGACAGCCCTTCGAGAAACCACCTTCAGACAAAAGAGAAGAAAGGGTCTCAGTGTTTTTACATTCAGCGTAAACAAAGGAAGCAAATGAAACAGTGAAATAATAACTATTGTCAACTGTTGTATCCAGAGTTTTCAGAGTGAGGTGACTGAGAAGAGAGGCCAACATCTCCCTTTTTGTCCCAAATATCTAAACCATTCACTTTCCTTTACTTGGACTAACTTGAAATCAGTCAAGAGAATGTATTGAGGTCAGTGGTGAGGGAGAATCGCAGGAAGTCAGATCAAGCCCAGGGTGAAACAGGACAAAGAAAACTGTGAGTGAAGGTAGCAGGTAGGAATCCCGTGTCCTGTGAAAGTCTATGCAAAGCCAGCTCCAGAAAGATATTTTTCGTGAGCTTAAGGGGCTACAATGACTCCTCTCCCACGCCCACCAAGAAGAGAGCTCCTAGAGGGCTTTGCCTATTATTAAAGCTACTTCTGATAAATTTCTGATTAATAAAATTAAATAATGTGTTGCCACCAGTTACTATACCACCATCCACTAAATTCCTTAAGGCAAAAATCTGAGTCATACCTGGTGATCTTCCTTCTTTCACTGCTCCCATCCAGTCTCTCAGCCAGTGCAGCCAACCTTCCACAAACATTCCCTAAATCTGTCCTTTCCTCTGCCCCCATATCTACTGCTGCAGTCAAGTCTCCAGTGTGTCTTGTAATCACTCATTCAAGGATACATTTGCTCCCCACTCACCACTGTTCTTTATACAAGGAACCATGGTCACATTGCCCCCCTGCCCAGTTTTCAACAGTTTTCCCTTATCCCTACAAACTCCTTGACTTGTCTGAGAAGACCCTCCATTTACTGGCCCTGCCCACCTCTCAGCTCTCCCTCTCCAAGCTCATCCCTCTTAGGGGTCTTTGCCCCATGAGGACCCACCCATGGCTGGTTCCCTTCTGCTATGACATCCCAGCATAACTGTAGACCCTTTCCTCCCCACTCTGTACTTGGCCATTCTGGAGCCAGTCAAGCTGGTGTCTTGCTTTACAGTTGTATGAATAAAAATGATGCCCTGAAAGGTACAAAATAGAATCTGAATCCAATCAAACCTGAAGCACCTATAAACTAGATTCTAGAAAAGTAGAATTTTCAGATTTGTTCTACCCAAAAGTGATGTTTCTAAACATCTAGCTCATACTTAATCTTTAATCATTGAATGTAAAGCTTAAAAGAATACTACTGTTACATAAATCGCCTTTAGTTGCCTTAAATTCTAAAGTAGTGCTTCCCAAATTATAGTCTAAGGAGTATCATGGGTTATCTAAGAAAATAAAAGTAAATAAAGATAAAAATTGCCATGATCACACAGGATTTGTGGTGTACGGTCCCATAGTAAAGAACTGTGTTGCTATTGTTTAATATATTATTTCCTAAAAATTTTTGAACCGGAATCCACATGACCTTTTCTCTATCGTCTTAGCCTCTCCATGGACACAGCTTGAGAAATGCTGGCTGAAAATATCCATTTTATTAACTGAGAGGGAATGCTCTCAATTTGGAGAAGCATCACTAATTTAAAGGATGATTTTTTATGGCTCTGGTCTTACCCCAGAGCTTCAGAACTCAGAACCAGCAGGAAAACAACACTTCACTTAATGTATCATTAATTTGTAAATGACGACATTCATAATCTGCCTACTCCTGGCTTGATGAGGTGCCAATCACTTGTGTTGGACCATGTGCTCTGAAGGTTCAAATAAAAAGTATCATGGTTTGTTATACAGGTGTACATTCCTCAAGGTTTCATTATAGAATATTTTAAGCATGCACAGAAGACAAAACTGAATATAAGGAACCTCCATCACCCACTTCACCAATGGTCGAGTCCTGCTGAACCCCACCCCCATGCTACTGGATTCATTTGAAGCACATCACAGATATCATAAAGGCATTTTTAAACAACTAAATTGGTTGGTTAATGTCTGTCACTGAGAGTAAAAAAGCCACCACTTCCACGTCAACATTTGTATATACATAAACTCACACACACACAAATTCACATCTGTTAAAACAAATCATTCCAGCCGCTTCTGTTTTTAGGCTGGCATCTCTGGATTCCTTTCATGGCATGGCACAGGAAGGTGTGCTAATGGATCTCTCTCTCGTGTTCGGCTACTGTTGATAAGGACTAGGCATAAAATATTTGTTGCAGGGCTTCCCTGGTGGCGCAGTGGTTGAGAGTCCGCCTGCTGATGCAGGGGTCATGGGTTCATGCCCCGGTCTGGGAAGATCCCACATGATGCGGAGCAGCTGGGCCCGTGAGCCATGGCCGCTGAGCCTGCACGTCCGGAGCCTGTGCTCTGCAACGGGAAAGGCTACAACAGTGAGAGGCCCATGTACCGCAAAAAAAAAAAAAAAAAAAAAAATTTGTTGCAGACCACGGGGACTAATGTGGAGCACATTCATGACTGTCAGATAGCTTCGGGCCACACAAACCTGCCAACAGAATCAGGTCAGCAGGCTAGAGCAGAGAAGAAAATCAATAAATCTTTGAATTAATCATGCAGCCGTCAGAGACAATACGGGTGCACAGAATGAAATGTATACATGTGGTGTATTTGATTTTCCTTTCTTCCTCTAGTCTTTCTCTCATTTCCATCTGATATGCAGTCCCTCCTGCGGGACCCCCCCCCAATACTTCACTTCTATAACTGAGTTCAGATAACTGTCCCTAAATTATAGTTTCTGTCCCATCTAATTGTTTTAAAAAAGGATTTGAGACTAAGGGTAAATACCCCCAAATTTAAAGGAAAAAGTGCATTCTAAATTGCTCTTTTTCAAAGTGAAAGAGCGGCATGGACATATATACACTACCAAACGTAAGGTAGATAGCTAGTGGGAAGCAGCCCCATAGCACAGGGAGATCAGCTCGGTGCTTTGTGACCGCCTGGAGGGGTGGGATAGGGAGGGTGGGAGGGAGACGCAAAAGGGAGGGGATATGGGAACATATGTATATGTATAACTGATTAAATTTGTTATAAAGCAAAAAATAAAAAAAATAAAAAAAAACAAAGAAAAACAAAATAAATAAATAAATAAATAAAAAATAAATTGCTCTTTTCCCGCCAGTCTTTAAATTCTGGTCTCATTTAATAGTTACTAATAAACAGATAAACTTCTCTGTAAACCTGGATTTGGTGTCCTATGTAATAACCTGATATACATAAAGAATTGTACCAAAGCTTTACATAGATCTCATCACCTTTAATACCTCTGCTGTTACACATGGGGTTTAAAATTCTTGACACTTTAATGTCAATTTAACACTTGTCAATTTAATGGACCCTCCAAAACAGAAATATCCTAAATCACATGTCCATAGGCCTTCTTGTGCTTCTCCTGAAAAACTATTTCACAAGGGCATATGTAAAAGATCTGTAAATCAATAGCCACTATTAGTAAAATGTAGCTTAATCTTAGAGCCTACCTTTAAAATAAAAACAACTTTGGATATATTTTTCCCATGTACAGCAAACAGGTATAGGATTTGAGATTATCAGCGATGGGTGTGCAATCAATGTATATTTTAAATACATGAAATTACTTTTCCAGCTTCATTATTTTTCTTAAAAAGGTTAATAATTATGCATCTACATACATTACTATCTACAACATTTTTTTAAATTTCAGTATAAGTTAAAGGTGTTTAAGGTAAACAGTTTGGTAATTTTGATAAAGGAAGAGAGGAACACATATGTATTTGTCTTTTGTTTCAACAAATTGAACCCAGTAAACAAGAGCAAGAGATTCAGAGGAATAAACCTGGATTCGCGTGTTCAGGACATTAATAAATCACGTAAACAGTCCAGTAAAGAGCTTGCAACAGGCCTCAAAGAAACCAAAGATTCTGTGTCTCACATCTAAAATCGATTTCAGAGTTTCATGGGAACCTTTCATGGGGTCATCACTGAAGGCATGACCAGCAATGGGAGGCTTAGACTTCCTTCTTTTAGTGATGGGGTGGTGTAGAAATCAGCACAAGAGGAAATGATTGAAACATACATTGGTATATTTTTTCCTCATTTAATGACAAGAGATGAAGTAAAACTCAACAGAAGAGGGAATAACTGGGACATAGACTAACAGAAAATATCAACAATGCACAGTTTATGAGCCCTGAAAAAACTCGGTGGATCATTTAAAAATTACCTGCAAGCCTGAAATATACTTGTCTTCAACATTTGGTTATTCACGGAGTAACTTGTAATACAGACTATTTCTTAAAAGATCCTGAATCTCAGGATAATTTTTTCATGAACAAATTACTTAACTTGGAGATGGGAGCTGTAGAAATGTGTCACGTACATCCAGATTGTGTGTGTTCTGGCTTTCCACGGAGGGCTGGAGCCTGGCTGCATTCCCTTTTGGGAGATGGCCCTCCTCAGTTTTAAGTTCATTTGGCTTTTTCAATGATAGGGTTTCAATTCAAATAGATAACAGTGCCAAGAACTAAAAATTTCACCATCTAATTAGGGAGGGGGGGACTCAGTATGGCTTTTCTTAAAGCATCTGCAGTTTGAAAATGACTTGATGAAGGCTTTTTATAAAAACCCCTTGCTTTTCCTGGTATGAGAACAATTGCAGAGAAAGTTATTGGTACAATTCAAGGGGCACAAAAGGAAAAAAAATATATGCATAACAGATGGAGCAAAAGAAGCAAAGACAAATAAGATACCAGAAAAAGGGTGGAGGGGCTGGGGTGAATTGGGAGATTGGGATTGACATATAAATACTCATATGTATAAAACAGATAACTAATAAGAACCTGCTGTATAGCACTGGGAACTCCACTTCACTGTACAGTAGAAACTAACACAACACTGTAAAACACTATACCCCAATAAGAAAAAATTTTTTAAAAAAAGAGTGAGCCTGAAGGTTTCAAAATAAAATTGAGTTCAAAAACAGAGAGAGAGAGAGAGAGAGAGAGAGAGAGAGAGGGAGAGAGAGAGAGAGACTACCCAGCATTTCTATCAGAGTGTTTAACCTGGTATGAATACCTAGTTAATCTGGGCTAGGGGAAGTAAGGATGGGGTTAGGAGGGTGTAAATGGATGGTGAGGTTGAAGGGAAGGAAAAAGGCCTGGAATTAATGCAGGTTTGGGTGCTAATGTGTTTTCCTGGGGATCCACTGTTCCACAGTTTTCATTATTTCCTCAGCACATCCCTGGTCCAAAAAAAGGTCAAGAAACATTGATCTGAGGACATTTCTATCTATAAAGAAATATATATATATATGGTTTCTCTTTTCAGAAACCACCAGCAAACATTCCCAGGTATACAACATATTGTCTGCATCAAAATGCCTTTTATATATTTGCTACTGAAATAAAACTTAGGAACTCAGAATTTTAAGGCCATTCCAAAATGATTCATCTTGAGACATACAGTTTTCAATGAACTTCTTTTAAATCAATAATTAAAAGCACCCCATTGGTCTTTGCCCATTCTTCAATACAGTAAACCTACTGACTTTAAGTAAGTTATTTCTGTGTGCCTCTATCTCACCTGTGCCCTTTTTAAATGGGTCACATAATAAAAATGGCAACTTTAAAAACAACACCTTATGCATATAGTAAATGATTAAATGACAGCAATAAAGAAATTTAAAATCACTTGTGCAAAAACAGCCACACAAAATCCCAGGTTTGAGTCTCCACTTTGCCACTCACTGCCCAGATGACTCTTTCTTCTACCAAGAAGTAATTTTCCGATGCAAAATCGCATCCTGTGATACAGATGGAAGGATGGTCCAGGCAGCATTCCCATCCTCAACCAGGCTCACGAGGGTGAGCCCTCTGGCTAGGTGGTCGCCAATCCTGCTGCCCACCAAGTGACCTTTCAGGGCTCCACCGTCCAGGTCAGAAAGATACTCTGAAGCTCTTCCACACAGATATTCTACAATTTTTAGATGCAGCATCATAAATTGCTGGAGCACACTGATCCCTGTTTGAAACAGGCACATGCACACCCAACAGCCATACAGAGCTCACACTGTGTTTACCAAATGTGTGTGCCCGTGTGGGTACCTCCCTTTAGATTAACAAGAAAAGTGATGTCTTAGGACCAATGGCTTGGTTGTGTACCCAGTGCATCAAGAAATACTATACAATGCCTCTAAATGTCTTGACATATAAGGATTTTCGTTGACTTATTCAGTGCTATATTTTAATAAATACTGCAGCATAAAACTGTAAGGCATTTACAAAAATAAAATCATTTCATGAAAATAAAAGAAGACAGCTTTTGCTTTGGGACTACTAAATACTGGGGATGTGGATATCTCTGTGCGAAAGTCAGCTGTGAAATCGCGGGTTACCTCTGATGCACCTGCTCAGACACTCTTTGCATTGGGTGAAGAGGCTGATTTGAAATTGTACTGTGCAGAGGAAGAAAAAAAATTATAGGAAAGTAAGAGCTCTTCATAAAGCACTAAGAATAATTTGAAAGGAAATAGCACCACCACTTTGATAGAAATGTTGCTCATTCAACATTCATTTAACAAATATCTATTAAGCTCCTACTATGTACCAGGTATCATAATATTATACTTGAGGTCAATGGGAGGGGTCAATTTTAAATAAAACTGAAATTAAGAAAATTATTTTTATCCTAGACAGTTTCATCTATTTTGATTTTTCTTTAGTTGTGCAATATTGTTTCAAAAATCATTAAGCATATTGTCCTCAAACATAATAAAATGCTCTAAATAGATCAAATGTCCAGAAAGGTAAGTCTAGTTTGGATCATACCACATTTTAAAATGTTTTACTTGCTTAAACAAGTTCCTACTCTTGAGTTAAAGCTGTTAAAGTTGTGTGTCATGCAATGTTGACAACTTGTGTTGACTCATGCATTTATGGACTATGGACTGAAAGAAAGTTTGTGTTTTTCTTAAACGAAAAATCTCTATCTTTTAGAGAAAGAGAATTGCAATATAGGATCTTGCACAAGTTACTGAAATTCTCCGTGCCTCAGTTTCTTCACCTGGGCTGATGAGAATAATGACCTATGAGGTTGTTGTGAAGTTGTCAGGCATAATGTGACATACACTGTTAGCTATTTAATAACCCAAATGTGTTGCAAGTGTTTTAATCTAAACATATATTCTGCAAACATATATTCTGCAAACATATATTCTGATATATCTGTGATGGTTAAGGCAAAAAATAAGATTATTTCACTTTTATATCATCCAATATCTGTTTAAGAAAAATAGACATTTAACAAAAATTGTTTATTTTGATAAAATCCAACACAACTATTAGTTCCGTAGCATTCTTATGCTCTTACATTGAAATTGCAAGATTTCGGATCGTTTATCCATGACTTCTTCAGGACACCTCGTATTAAACAACTCTTCTCAAATAGAATTACTTCTGTTCGTACCCCTAACAAGCTCCACACAGCAACTTCTTATTTGTTTTGGACCAGGAGTCCTGACTACCCAGTTTCTGGAGGAGGAACACTTTAGATAGATAGGAGGTAAGAATTACAAGAGTAATAATCTCAAAATTTATGTCAAACACTGTTCTAAGCACTTTACGTGTATTAATTCATTGGAACGTTTCAACATTTTATTGTTACCATTTTATGACTGAGGAAACAGGCAAAGAAAGACTATGTGATTAGTGCAAGGTCACAGTGTGGTCCGTGGTGGGCCTGGAACGTGGATGTGGACAGTGGCTTCAGACTCCATCCTTGTACCTCCTGACGAGATAGCCGAGTGCACAGCCAGGAGCAGAAATTGGCTAAAAAGGAACACCTTGCCTGGCATTTCTAATCTTTATAAAAATGCTGTGTCCAATTCCACAGAAAGGCAATTAACTGATGAAGCTCCCACAGCTGTGAAATTGAGATCCAAAGCCAGGTCTCTCTGAGTTCAAGCTCAAGCCCTCGTGCAGATTTGGCAAAATGGAAGGCGGGCAGAAGCCTGAAACCTTCCCTGGAAGAGCATGTGACCCAATTGGAAGATGTTAAGAAGCCTATATTTCCTTATTTACTCTGTCTGTTTATCAGCATCTCTGAAAAGAACATCTCAACTACGCCCTCCTGCAGAGCAACGTGTGCTGGGGATTTTAATCTTTATACAGCCCACTTCTGAGCAGTAAATACTGGGCATCATCACGGTACTCCAGAAACTAAAGAGCCTGAAATAGTCTATAAATATTCTCACTACTTCTCCACACATGGACCCAGCACAGTCAATGCAACTGTCCAAATATGGCTTAGTTGTAGACGTTTCAGTACTAAGTGATTGTTCACCTAATAAAACTAGAGTTACCTTGGAACTGACTTTGGAATTTGGGGTATTTGGGGGGAAACATTAATTGCATGTAAGTTTTCAGCCCACTCGTCATTTGGGAAATGTAGAGTCGTTCCCCCTTATCCATGGTTTTGCTTTCTGAGGTTTCAGTTACCCACTGTCACCTGAGGTCCAAAAATATTAAGCAGAAAATTCCAGAAATAAATAATTCATAACTTTTAAATTGTGCGCCCATTCTCAGTAGCATGACGAAATGTTGCCCCATCCCACTCCATCCCACACGGGATATAGGCATCACCACTTTGTCTAGCATATCCACACCAAATAAGCTACCTACCTGCCAGTCACTTAGTAGCCCTCTTGGTTCTAGTAACACCGACTTTACTTAATAATGGCCCCAGTGCCCAAGAACAGTGATGCTGGCAACTAAGATATTCTCTTACTGTGCCTAATTTATCAATTAAACTTTATCATAGCTATGTATGTATATATAGGATTTGGGACTCTCCATAGTTTCAGACATCCGCTGCTGGAGGGCTTGGATTGTATCCCCCATGGATAAGGGTGGGGCACTGTAGTCTTCATTTTTCCATTAATAACTGACCCACTTTCCATAGAGAAGGCAAACACAGGACTCTGAGAGGCCAAATAATCCACTGCACTTGAAAATAGTATCATTTAACAAAACCCTGAGCGTTCACTGTGTCATCAAATTGCTTCGTAACATGTTCTGTGGTATTATTGATACACAACCCACAACGTTGCGTAGGGAAGCAGTGGAGGTCAGGAATTGCAGAATTAGAGTTAGAAAGTGAGTTTACATGCATCTTATCCGTGTTGGCCAGCTTGGGTTGCTGTCACAGAGCACCACAGACTCGGGCTTAAACAGCACCTATGTATTTCTCACAGTTCTGGAGACTGGAAGTCTGAGATTCGGGTCCCAGCATGGCTGAGGTCTGGTGAGATGTCTTCCCTTCTTGCTGTGGACTCACATGTCTATTGCTTAGAAGGTCACAGTCTTACTGGATTAGGGCCCAACCTTTATGATCCTACCTAACCTGAATTAGCATCTACAGACCCCATCTCCAGACACATCCACATTGGGGGTTAGACCTTATGCATTAGGTGTGTGGGAGCACAACTCAGTCCATAGCATGATCTGAAAATACAAGTCAAGCCGTTAGCCTACAGCCCCGGTGTCTTGGCCCTGGACCATCTTGATTCTATCCCATCCTGGCTCCCAACCCTGTGTGAGCTACATGCAGCTGGAGGAGAGACAGCTGACGGGGAGGCTGCCAGCTGGCGTTCTGGCACAGCTGGGGTGGACTGGGGGACAGCACATGAACAGCCGGGTATTGGTACCTCTTGCCACACCGCTGAGGCTTTCTGATTTTTGTTTCCTTCCTTTAAAAACAAATTTTAAAGATCTCCTCTAATATGCATTGTCTATTATGTGTCAAGCAGGAAACAGAAAGATGTAAAATATGAGAGAGGGTCAAAAAGGAATCGAAAGGCTTTGTTAATGTAGTGGGTTGAATAGTGTTCTCCCAAAATTCATGTCCTTCCTGGAACCTCAGAATGCGGCCTTATTTGAAAATAGGGTCATTACAGATGTAATTAGTCAAGATGAGATCATACTGGAGTAGGGTGGGTCCTTCATCCAACATGACTGGTGTCCTCATAAGAAGAGAAGAGACACAGAGTCACACACAGAGGAAGACAACCACGTGACAACAGAGAGAGGGATTGGAGTGGTGTGTCCACAAGCTAAGGGACACCAAGGATTATTGCAAGCACCAGAGACTAGGAGAGACACATGGAACAATTTTTCCCTTAGAGCCTTAAGAGAGAGCACAGCCTTCCTGAGACCTTGATCTTGGACCTCTGACTTCCAGACCTGTGATAGAATAAATTTCTGTTTTTTCAAGCCACCTAGGTTGTGATTCTTTGGAAACTAATAGTTACTACCTGGAAAAAAAAAAAAAGAGCAAAGCAAAGGCAAATCCATTTGTGGTTGTGAGAAATGCTTAGCTCTGCGTTAGTTATCCTCAGTTGGAAATGGCAGGAAGGGAGCAGGCAGTGGGGATTAATCAATCCCAGGAGAGAAGACAGAGCCAATGTCAGGGTCATCAATGCAGAAGTCATGGATGAAGTCTGAGAAAGGGATGAAATGAACAACAGAGAAATTGGAGATTGAGAGAGAGAGGTGGGGAGGACTGACTTCTGGGGAGCTACTCACATTTATGAGCAGGGAAAAGAAGATGTGAACTCAAGGAAAGAGATAATGAAGATATAGACAGGAGGAAGTCACCCAGGCAGTGTAACAGGGCACCCAAGGGAGAAGGAAGTCAGAGAGAACTTGCACCAAGCGATGGCCTTGGGATCTGACACCAGGATGCCATGAGTGACCTTGACAAGGTGAGTTTCAGTAAAATGTAAGAGGCATAGCCTAAATCAGTACAGACTAGGAGTAGCAATGAGTATAGACTATTCCTTTAATAAGGTTTCCAGGGGAAAACAGAATGAATGAAAGCATAGCAGTATGAAAGCTGGCCAAGGGAAAGTTTTCTTTAAAACTGGGGCAGCTGAGCACCTGTGTCATAAGAAATACAGCAATCACTGAGGAGGCGATGGTGGCAATAGAGGAGAGAACTGATGGAACCAGGTCCTAGAAAAGTCAAGGGGGAATCATGAGACAGTGCTGGTTGTGAGTAGACTGGAAGGAAAGAGGACCATCTCTTCCTGTGAGAGAAAACATGACAAATACAATGTCTGAGGTAGGAGGGGTCATCAGAGAGAGGTGGTTTCAGACTCAATGAAGTAAAAAGATAGTATCTTTTGCACATTAGACAGTAGACCCACAGTGGGCTGGGAATGAGGGTCTTAAGAACCCCCAGGAAAAGCTTGGGAAAGCCACTTTCAACAACACAAAGCAGATCAGCAGAAATATCCAAAGATCTGGAGAGACAGTGAAGAGCAGTTAAAATTAATTGTTGTGAATGGTCAGGGCACCCAGTCTCCAGCCAGCTCAGCAGGCTGGAGGAGGGAAAAGAACATGGTGGCAACTACCTGGACTGGGGATTCCAGGGGCGATGGGGATGCTGAGGAGGGAAGAAGCTAGAAGTTTACTATCCTGTCCCATCTGCCTGGAGTTAAAGCCACAAAGGGCAGACAACTGTGGTGCCTCTGCTTGGTGGTTCTCTGGAGCTCCTGCCACAGACACACACAGTAAGGGTCTTTCTTCCACTTGGACTTGCCTAATGCACAGGAAGCAGCACCAAGAGCCCCGCATACTTCACGTTCATCTCAGGTCTTGGCCTTGATTTCACACTGACCTCTTATTCTGAGTCAAAAACTATGTTTCGAAATCTTGAACTCTGCTTTCTTATACTATGGCACATTGCCCAAGCAAATGTCAATTCATGACATCTGATTTCAGCTTGATAATGATATAACATCAACAGTATTATTCATTGTCATCACCGCCTGATAATATTTTGTTAATGATCCTGTTATTGTCTTCAACTTCCCTGAGCTGAAATCTCACAGAGGAGCAGGAGACCAGAAAACGCACTTGGGTCCAAACAACATCTAATTGACTTGGCTTACCATCTATTTCTCATGTCTAGAAAGAACCAAACCTTGCAGGTAGAGAGGAGAACAGGTAGGAGATCCCTAACAGCTGAACATAAAATAAAACTGTACTGACATTCAGGTGGGGCTAGGAAAGAATCTGGGTCAGTGTGTTTGGGGACATTAGAGAATCTGGGGTGAGATCTATGTAGAGGCTGTGAATATATGGATATTACGTGATAAAGTCCTCCAAGTATAGATTGTCTTATTCACTTGATTTTTCCAACATTTGGTGCTGGGGATATGCAAAAAGTGATGGTTGAGTGAGGGAAAAAATGAGTGAAAATAATGAGGCACCATCAGGAATTTCCTGGCAGTCCAGTAGTTAAGACTCCGTGCTTTTACTACCAAGGGCATGGGTTCAATCCCTGGTCAGGGAACTAAGATCCCACAAGCCCCACCAGCACGGCCAAAATAATAATAATAATGAGGCACCATCATTGAAGTTGCATTGTACAGACAAGAGTTAACACAGCTGGTCTGAGATTGCTACCCTTAGAAAGGCCTGTTGCGAGTTGACCCTTGGCTGGTGTCTGGGAACTGGAATTCCGGGAGGGTTCCTGCCCCCCACAATGGATAAGAGTGGCTCGCTGTGATTAAACTGTATAAACAATACTGTTCACATGGAAGACCTACTTTCCTTCTAGGAGTCTGGAATTTGGGGACATGCCACGCACATGCCTACGTGACCAGCCCTCCAGTAAAAACTTTGGGCACCAAGTCTTTAATGAGCTCCCTGGTAGATGGCATTCTGTATTCATCTGTTGTCACTGCTCTCTGCTGAGCTAATAAGCACATCCTCTGTGGGGAAAGAACTCCTGGAAGCTTGCATCTGGTTTCCTCCAGACTTCTCCCCATGTACCTTTCCCCTTTGTTGACTGTGCTCTGTACCCTTTCACACTGTGATAAATCCCAGCAGTGCATACAGTAGGATTATATGCAGAATCCTGGGAGTCTTCCCAATGAATGACCGCACCTTTGACACAGGCCTAACATTAAAATTTTATGAGATTAAATCTAAGAAGAAAAAAATAATAACTTGGACAGTAGTTGGCTTGAGAAGTGGAATATTCAGTTTGTAATCTTAATATCCTGCTATTTTATTGTCAGGGGAACCAATGAAACTAACGTTCATCCCATGAGGAAGCTGCAGCAAAAGAGTCACTTCCCCTGCATTACCCAGCTAATCTGTGTCAGAGCTGCAATTAGAAGCCACAGCCTCCTGGTAACACTCGGAGTAGGAAATCAAGGGGCATTTTAGGCTGACCTAATGACCAACACCTTCATAGCAGATAGAGTGTTTTACACACACACACACACACACACACACATACACACACACACACACCAGCACTCCAGAGATGCTCCAGGCTAAATTTGCTACCATTCTCTCTTGTTTCTTTTTCTTGTTTAAATATTATGTTAACATGCCTACTGCTATGGGTCTCTCTCCCTCCCTCAGGAGTTCAAAAATCAGAAACACATTTTTGTTTGTTTGTTTCAGGCTATAATCTACAATGTACAGCTTCTAATTTTGAGAGTGGGGATTTGCCTTCTTTATGAAGGCTAGTAGTAGGCTCTCTGTTTGCTCTGGCTCTTCCAGGGTCTCATTAGCTGGTCATTTTTGAAAAGCCAGGCTTGAGCCCCTCATCAATATGACCTCTAATCTCACTGTCATGTGAGCTTTCTCCAGATCTGTAAACAACCCTGTTTCTAATTACTTCCAGGTGGCAGTAGAATAACATGTAAAAACTAATTTAGTGAGCAATGGACTTAAATGGCAAAATTATCATCAATTAATGGCTTTTAAAAAGAAAGAGAACAGGACTCTCCCTTCCAGTAAACTTCCACATGGAATAATACATTATTCCACTCCCCAAAATAAACACAGTGAAAATATTACATCTCTCCACCCTTTGAATTCCAGTCTGCTGTATACCTCCTGTGTGAAGAATAATTTCCTGTGTTTGAAACGAGGCTCCTATTTGCTGAAAATCAATATAGATAGATGATAGGTAGATGCACTGATGCATGGATAGATAAGTAGATAGATAGATAGATAGATAGATAGATAGATAGATAGATAGAAAGATACTTCCCTTACAGTTTTCATTTGGTCCTATAAATTTATTTTTAGTGAATGTTAAAGAAATGCTTCTTAATTCTGCAGCTCTCCGGTACCTTAAAAATCAAAAGTGAAGCTTTCAGGTGATTACGTCTGCTCCTTACATCATTTTGATGTTGATCTCATTCCTTTTGCTCATAAGCACCTTGAGGGCAGAATCGGGTCTCATCGCCATGGCAACCTGAGCAGCTATGTAGGAGATTGCCTTGAAAATGCCCAGTGACTAGAAGTAAAATTAAAACGCAAGTGCCTCGGAAAGAGGGATCATGGGCTCACAGAGCTCTGCGTTACACGAACAGAACACAGCAGGCAAATACTGCACCGCCCACTGCAGCATTACCCACCCTGCCCGCGATAGTTGTGCTCCTTTCTCCTTCCCAAAGAGTACAGATCACATCAAATCTGCTTTCAGTTTAAGTCTGCTGAAACGTGCTTAAGGAAAACCTTGTCTCATATATACAATGTAATTATTTTTCCCATCCCAAAATGCAAGACTTTCTTAAAAGATCACTTCTTTTATGAAGTGATCTCCCCAGGAAAAATCATGAGAAGGTGTGTGTTCTTGTAACGTTTGCCCATATGGCTCTCACAGCACTCACAGCCCACATAGCACAGTAATCTCTCCCCTGAGCTTCCTAAAAGCAGAAGCCATCTCCACAGGGGCCTGGAGAGGGGGATGCTTCTTAAAGCATAGGCCCTGCCTTATCTATGATGACCAGACCCAAATACAGCATCCAAAACCCACAACAAACGTTTCATGTGAAGTGCTAGGCTGAGGTCCTTTGATATTTAATGTGGGCAGAAAATTGTTCACTTTTACCTGAGATACTGGAAGAAGATAATCATCCTTGGACTTAAACTCATTGATCCTAAGAGATAAAATTCTCCTTGAGTCATCACTAATAGAGGTGTTCAGATGGGAGGTATTGAAACAGAAATTTGGGCCAGTGCAAGAGAGGGAGGTAGATCCTCCGGGAATGTTTGCGCTTCCCATATTCCAAATCCGGTTACCCTTGGGCTGTGTCTTTGATGT
The DNA here is from genome assembly GCF_964165515.1 of Mesoplodon bidens. Classification (NCBI taxonomy): domain Eukaryota; kingdom Metazoa; phylum Chordata; class Mammalia; order Artiodactyla; family Ziphiidae; genus Mesoplodon; species Mesoplodon bidens. The sequence continues at coordinate 5,435,226 of NC_138161.1, read as the reverse complement.
TAATGTAGCCAAACCCCCAGTGAGACTGTCAGAATTTTATCCGAGGAAAACAGACACGGAACGCTGGGTTCTCTGATTGCTGGCCTCCTTAATCGGGAAGAAATTCACAAAAGGCCATTCAGTGAAACCTGGCTATAAAGCTGTTGATATTGTTCTTTTCCAGGATGGTATCCTACATATCCATCCCCACATCAGCAGAACCTCCCACAGTGCATCCCTCCTCAAACTACTATATTTTTTGTAAATAATTTATTTATTTACTCATTTATTTTTGGCTGTGCTGGATCTTCATTCCTGCGTGCAGGCTTTCTCTAGTTGTGGCGAGCCGGGGCTACTTTTTCGTTGCAGTGCATGGGCTTCTCATTGCAGTGGCTTCTCTTGTTGCAGAGCACGGGCTCTAGGCGCACGGGCTTCAGTAGCTGTGGCATGCGGGCTCAGTAGTTGTGGCTCACGGGCTCAGTAGTTGTGGCTCATGAGCTCTAGAGCACAGGCTCAGTAGTTGTGGCGCACGGGCTTAGTTGCTCTGTGGCACGTGTGATCTTCCCAGACCAGGGTTCGAACCCATGTCCCCTGCATTGGCAGGTGGATTCTTAACCACAGCACCACCAGGGAAGCCCTTCAAACTACTACATTTTTATTGGGTTACATTAACATCTGATATTCAAAGGATCTCATTTTTGCTTGGAGGAAGAGAAGTAATAACTGTGCTTTAAAAATGCATTCAGGCTGCATCATGCTTGTTTTTCCTGGCTTATTCAGGAAGGCAGTAAGTCAGGGGCCATCACATTAACAGAGGATTTTACATGCACGGTGTGTGCCCGTGCCTGAGATATCTTGTCTCCACACATTTACAGGCCTCCTATCATCCACTGCTGCAGTCTGAGAGTGAAGGTCAACCACGGGGTGTCCTGGGGCCCAGGTAGACAGCAAAACAGAGGGCACAGCAGCATCAGATGCAATGAGCCTTTCCTTCCCAGGGGGGAATTATGAGATTCCTTCCCTTAGGCCTGTCTTAGCTCTGCTGCTAAAACAAAATACCACAGATGGCGGGGCGGGAGGCTTAAACAACAGACATTTACTTCTGACAGCTCTGGAGGCTGAAGTCAGAGACCAGGGTGCTAGCATGGCTGGGGTGTGGTGAGAGCCCTCTTTCAGATTTCTGGGCTACAGACAGCCACCTTCTCACTCTATCCTCACATGTTGGAGAGAGAGCTCCGTTCTCTTCTTACAAGGACACGAATCCCATCATGGGGGCCCCACCCTCATGACCTCATCTAACCGTAATCACCTCCCAAAGGCCCCACCTCCAAACACCATCCCATTGGGGGTTAGAACGTCAACATGAATTTTGAGGGGACGCAAACGTTCAGGCTATACCAAGACCACTGAAGTATTCCTTCCGAAGACTGATCAAAATAAATGAACTCATTTACATTTCTTAACATCAGTGACCTAATGATCTCACATGACAGAGAGGCACAACTTGATTCCTGAGCCTACATCCAGGCCAACTCAAAACCTCCCTGGGAAGAAATCAGGGCATGACCCAACGTGCATTAAGCCAGTGATGCCACGGTCAGAATGGCCTGTGACACCACGCTGCTCCCATGGAAACCCAGATAGACCTTGGCTGGTGCGCTCACCCCTGTGAGAATGTAATGCAGTCCCTTATTCTCTCAACCAAGATAACGGGCAAAATTAGTATGCTGTGCCAATAGAAGCCTTTGTGTTTCTTTTTATAGGAATACACACACCTTAAATTTCTGTTCCTTTGAAAAGGAAAGCCTAGACAACAGATACCCATTTACCTTAGCCGACTGCCTAAGAGCCCTGGCCTCGAGCCCCAAGGCTCATCTGCTAAAAGCAGGCCTTTGCTGCTCTGGCCCCCCAAGCTCTGGCCCCATGGGGCTGAGCGGTGGCACCGGAACGTCACCTTGGTGGACAGGCCTCGCCTGCACAGGCCGCCGAACCCCCTCTTGACGGCCCCGAGCTCTGAGCTTTCTCAAGGCAGCCCCACCAGCACCCCTCTGGTCCTCCCCCAACCTCACGGCACAAGGGTCCTCACACAGGTCTGTTTCACGCCTGATCTAAGTCCCTGCTTTTCTCCACCTAGAGAATCAGAAACTCAGGAGATGGTCTGTGCAGAGTAGATGTGCTTTGCTGGGACAAGCTTCCCGGCCAGGCTTACTGCAGACCCAGGGGAGAGAGGCAGGCTGACAGCCACTGACAACCTAGCCAAGCTCAGCAAGCAGTTTCAGGAGCCCTCAGTTTATTTACAAAGTAGAGATGAATTAACCTTTTACATAGAGCATCCAGGATGTCTCTGCTGGACTCAGAGCCAACTCAGGAAATGCCTCTCCATCCCTGGGACCTTGTGCTGGGCAGGGTCATCCCTTCCAGTCCAGACGCCCCAGTGCTCCCCCCGCCACCACTCAGCCCTTGGGACGTGTTGGAGGGAGGTCCCAGCCTCCTCCTCAGAGCCTCCCTGCCTCCTACGTGTGGCCACCTGTGCCCTGGCACACTCTGGGCCCTAAAGAGAAATGTAACCCTTCTCCATCTAAACTACCCAAAACTGGTTTTTATTAAGATTCCTACTCTTTTTAACCATTTTGTCATTTCCAGTGGCTTCATCACCTCCTTCCCTGGGCATTTTTGCAACCTCAGAGGATGGGGCTCAGGCGCTGGGAACAGGGTCTGACAGTAAGCGATAGTAAGTCCCATTATAAGGTGTGATTCCAGACTTTCTACTTACAGATCATAACACTGCTTTGGGGCCCTGTGCTCAGGTTGAAATACCTGAGTATAAAAATATCTCTTTCTGTATGTGTCTCAACCTCCCTCTCTCTCTCTCTCTCTCTCTCTCTGCCATGTGCAACATCTTGGGGAAAACTTGTGTTTGTTTAAATAGCTTACTTATAAACAACAAAACCTTACTATGGATGTATTCCTTAATGAGGTAAAAGCCTGTACAATATTGGTTTTCTAATACCTTTGTGAAAAAAGAAAAGCCCGCAGTCCATGCTGTGTTGTTTTAAAAATTTTGCCAAAGGATAAAGCTCCAATGCATGACTGAGGAGAGGACACGGGGTCAGCAGTTCTTATCGGCAAGATATCAACTGTATGCATGTCAGCATCCCCTCCACTGACCAGATACAAAACTCCTCTCATTTTATTTTAATTAGGTTCCTGTTGGAAGGAGAAAAAAGTCTATTCACATAGATTACAAAAAACTGAATAAAAGCATACCATTCATTAAAGATGTCTGGGAAACGTAAGAATAGATATAGATATATAGATTAGATAGATACAGATATAGATATAGATATATAACCTCACGGTAGATATTTCTATTTCTACTTCTCATCCATGTTTCCAGTTCTCTCCTTCCAGGCACATGCCCCATTGAAGTCAGACATGGCCATGTGACTTGCTTCGCCAATTAAATATGAACAGAAATGACATCTGTCACCTCCAAGTAGAAGCACTCAGAGGCAGTTTGTCATTCTCCCCTGCTCTCTTCCCCTTCTAGGGCAGACACTGAGGTTGCATATTGGATGGCCCGAGTGTGGGAGATTGCAAACATCGCCCCAATTTCTCCCCTTCCCTGAACCCACAAGCCCCTGCTGTGTACTTTTGGGGGCTCCTGACTCTGATTCTGGGCTCAGCCAGACTGAGTGTCATTACATCTCTCCATCTGCTATCAAGAAACTAAAAGGACCTCTAAAGAAAAGCAAGTAAGACCATTAAACAATCGAAATGAGCAAATAAAATTGTACAGGTGAGTCTCTATTCTGATTATTGCAATCACATTTCAGGTCTTAAGCTTAATATTTTTTCAACATTCTAAGTTAACAAATTACTATGATTAATTAACATAACAGCAAGGAATTTATTGTTCAGTAAAGTGTGAGGGACTTCAAATTCTCTGTAAAGATGGTATTAAGGAAAGCCAAAAACATCTATTACATCCTAGTTCACTGTAATGTGCTATAAAGACCAACAATTTAATTTTTGATTTGTGTGATGGTTTAGTGATTTTTTTAGTGGTCCTCGTTGTAATAGTAACCTATACTGTCTAGCAAATCAATAAACCAAATAAAAATGCTCTTTCACCTTGGGAGTTTAGTTCCAATTTCTTACCTTTGCAAGCTGACACAAAGTTGGTGGTATTCAAGAGTTACAATAAAATGTGTGTGTGTGTGTGTGTGCATGCACTCACTTGCACACATGTGCAGAGGGGACATGTAAAGAAAAGCAATTATGCATACCATTATACCACATTGAATGCTCATCATGACTGTTTTCCAGAAGTATCCAACAGGCATTACCCAAAGATGTGCAAAACAGAAAAAGTGAGCCTAGTGTCTGCATGGCCTTTCCAGATAAGTAGCAAGGACCAAGAACTCAGCTTAGAAACCATGAGAAAAGAAGAGCCACAACCTCTTAGAAGCTAGACTTCAGTGGTACCATTTCTAGATACCAAAAATAAACCAGGAAATTATTTATTTACATATATATACAGATATAAAGAGACATATGTATATTTCAGTGCTGACTACATATTCCAAATAGAATCTTCAAGAAAGAGGCCACATAATTCTGAAGACATTTGAAAAGGTGAGAACAGCATGAAATCAGGGTTTCCATTCTCCAGATTATAGAGAATATCACGATATCAGCCCTGAGGTCACTCACAAACACAGTAACCCTACTTTCCTCCTCCCAGGAGCAGAAATCAAAACAACATTTCCTTTTAAAAGTAATATAATGATTATACACAGAGCGCAAGGAACTAATTTCTATCCATCGGTCAATTCACTGGAGAACATCTGAGTCGAGCCACATAAACCAACAGAAAACGCTGACATCACATTTAATCACACAGCAGCGTCAACTTTACGCATACTAATTCTTAATTATGATGCGCATATAGACGGAGACCCAATTCGATATGCAGAACAAGGTGCGAGCAGGTGAGCCCGGCGCCCTGCGCCTGGGAAGCCCACTCTCCTACCTGAGATGAGTGAGACGGTGTCTTTCTCCCATGAGACGACAGTGATGTACGCCTCCACCGAGGAGGGGATAATGCACTTGAAGACCGCAACATTGCCTCTCATGGTTTTCTGGTCCTCCACACGGACTGTATAGGGCTCCCGTAAAACTGGAAGGCAAGAAGAGGACCCCGGTAACACACACAGGCTCATTCCCAGAGGATCCCATCTGAATATACACATTGTATCTTACACGTATCAACTGCATCAAATATATTCATTGGAAAAAAATTTTTAAGAAACCTACATGTCACGTCTTAAAGACTTTCATCCTGTTAACAATAAACTACACTAAGAACTAAAAAGCAGGAGTATATCTAAAAGCAGTTAATCTACTCTCTAAACACATCTGGACATGGGAAGTAGTTTCTTAAACAGAAGTTATGATGATGGGAAACTTCCCTCCATGTCCTCTGAGGACCAAGGAAAAAATTTCAGACTATCAAGGAAAAGAATTTAAAAATCAAGAAAGGCAACCTCTCCTGGGAATCCTCGAAACTATGTGACAATTAAAACTCTTCATAAGTAATTTTTATGACAGTTGCAAAGCAGTTTTGGAAAGAATCATTCTGCTTCCTATTACTTAGGGAAGCATGCTGATTAAGGGAGCCTGCCCAGACGTTCCCAACAGCAGGAGTAGCCCAGAAAGTGCCCAGAGGGGACTTCCACAAACTAGATGTCTAGGCTACAGGCAAGGGGTGCACGGATCCAGTGCCCACCCTGCAAGCCCAACTGCCTGGGTTCAAATCCAAGCCCTACCACTTTACAGTGAGCAAGTTCTCTTGCCACCCATATATAATGGGGATTTTGATAAAAAATATCTACCAAGTAAGTCAATTTTGATGATTCAATCAGTTAATGTGGCTAAAGCACCCAGAACCATGCCTGCCATGAACAGTTTGGATAAAGCTACTTGGATCCACACCATCTCCTGGTGTGGAGAAGACCTCTGCTTCCAGGATAAGGAGACGTGGGTGTGTCTAATCCAGGTTATGCCTCCCTCCAGCTCTATAAATATGGGCAAAAGACTTATTTCTCCAGTTTTATTTCCTCAAATTTGAAATGAGGGGGTTGGGATAGGAAGATTCAAGGTCTGAATTCTGTAAATTTATGATTTTTCTCATATATCCACAGAGCCAACTTACCAGCTAATTAGCTCTCTGAAAGTTTTAGTCATTTATTGGACAAACATGTGTCAAGAAAACTGGCCATGAAATTAATTTCAAAAGAAATTAATATACCAAGAGATGTAAGAATGAGTTTCTAAAGGGAAATCTCCTAACAGGCAGACATAAATAATGCTTTAGAAGAAGCATTTTTAAGATCGGTGCTAGCTCTGTGACATGCTAAGTAGTTAAGTGTCAGAGTATATCATTATTAAGAGTATTGATAAGAGGATGGCCCCCAGTACTGATTTTTAAATATTACTATATAAGAGTTTCCCAACTTGGAGAATTTTTTCATTCCTACCCCAAACCAGAGAGACTTTCAGAAGTTTAGGAATTGTTTGAGACCCTCATTCCTGTGCTCTTTGTGCAATAAGATGTGACGGTCCAGGTGGCAGCTCCACATCTGCAGGAGGTCCACTGGGCAGTCACTGAGCGACACTGTGACACACAGAGGGGGAAACTCACTTTGTGCAGAAAAACACCTCGATAAATAGCTCTTTTGAGGGAGTGGAGGTCTACAGTCATAAATTGGAAAGAGGCAACAAAGAGACAGATGAATTAATCAAACTCTTCAATGAATGAGAATCTGGTCCTAGTGGGAGAGTAGAAGACAGAAAATAGGAAAAGGAGCAGCGAAGAGAAGAGAATAGGGGACTGGACAACATGGTGAAGGCCAACAGAAAGAGCTCACTATCACAGGGGTGGGGTCACCTAAGCAGGTGTCTGAGTCCAATTTAAGTTTGTGTTTGCTGATGTTTGTGTCTAAGCTATAAAGTCACTCCATCTCCCCAAACCTTCAGTAAACAAATGGCAACAAATGGCAAACAAAGGGTGCGGGAATTTTTAATGGAAATCAAGGAAAGAAGCCAAGTTCTACGTCTCAGAAAGGAAAGGGCGGGGACAAGAGAAACTGCCTACAGAGAACGGGAGGTGGGCAAGAGGCTTACCCCCAGCAAGTTGCTTGCTAATGTACTGTGGTGCTGCTAGCCTGGGGCAGAGACAGGCTCCACCACACTCCACTGTGTACCCACTCCACCCATACCTCTGCCCAGGCCTCCACTGGATGCAGGGTGCCAGTGTTTGCTGGATGGGGCAAGGAGGAAGAGGCTGTGAAGAGCTCAGGGCACCAGGGATCAGAGGGGAAGCAGTGGCCATTGGGTGGGGTTAGGGAAGTGAAGGCCCAATGGGGCTTGGGGCACCCAGAGCCTGAGGAAAGGGTGGCTGGGAACCCACCCCAGGGGGTGGCATGAGACAGGACGCTCCAAGAGCTGAAAAACCAAGCCCCCAGAGCATGTTCCATTCTCTCATCACACTTCACTCACAAAACACAAATGGAAAGATAGAAGCATTAGTATTTCACGATGGCAGCAGGAGAGCTTGAAGCCTGAGCGCAGGACCCTCAGCCTTGTGTCACCACACTGGCCCCATCCCATGAAGTCAGCCCTGATCCCAATCTGCCTATGCAGCCATCAGAGGAAGTGGGAAGATGGGATGGAGAAAGTTTGGAGAACTGGGCATTGCCAAGGAAGGCAGGTCCTTTCCTGATAGGTTGGATTCAGATTGCTCCTAACCCCCTTGACCCTATGTCTGAAGTGATAAAACATAAACAAATGCCCCAGGGTTGGATGCCTTAGGAACACCAGAAGACTCTGGGCAGGTAGGAGGGCTTTATGCCCGATGTCCATCCTTTTGGGGAAATGGTTATCTGAGGCACAATGAAACCTTAAGGCACAACATCACTTTTATAGAAACTGTGTGGGGGGGTGCTCTTTTATTTTGTAGCTGATTACTTAACTTGGGAGATGCTTTAAATATTCAGTTACATCTTGAACACACCCTCATGTCAAGGACTGCTCAGGGACTAAGGAGATCCTCACATTTTATGGAATAATTAACTGAAGAAAGAAAGGAAATTCACATGGCAGAACACCTGGAAGAAAACAGGCAAAGAGTGAAATGCACGGTCCTGAAAATGACTGAAGGTAACAGGAGTTCAGGGAAGGAGGGAATCTGGGGGCCTTGAGCCGGCCCTGAAGGACCAGAAGGACTGAGGAGGCAGAGAGGAAACAGCAAGAGGAGCAAAGGTGGAAGTGAGCACGAAATATTCCAGAGACTGAGACACTGGCCCAGTGTTGTTTAGCTAAACCAGCCTCCAGACCACAGCCGCTGTGAACAGCCAGCAACAGGCTCACGGAGGCCTCTGTTTCCTTCATTTGAGGATGGAAAAAACATGTACTTCACACGGTTGTGCAGGTAACATAGAGGATGTCTCTAGAGGACTTGGCACGACGTCTAGCACGTAACCTGTCTGAGTCTCTCTCTCTGACTGTTGGCCAGAGAAGCCTACCTGAACTTCCTTGAGCTTAAGACACTACAAGCTCTGGAACCTGCAAGAGGACCTTGGGAAGGGTACCACAGCCTGTGTCCCTTTGATTCTGGCTTCATCCTTCTCTTTGCCCACATATAGGCTTCCTCTGCTTTTCTGGGCCACATGGAAGATGCAAGGTGTCTGGCCCACAGTTCCCAAAATCTCTCTCTCAAGATTTCAGTTTCAATTTCAGAGGACACAGGAACTGATAGACTAGCTTGGTTAACTGCCCTCCATCAGTTCAATCACCTGTGACCAGGGGTTCAAGACCATTTTGTACGATGTGGATGCAAGAGACAATTAAGGGGGTTAATGTGGCCTGGGCAGAGAGGTGTATAGATAGATGCCCACCATATGTGCAGCTATTACTAGCTACTGTTATTATATGAACATCAAGACGACTCTAATAGGTCAGACACGTGCTATCACTGGCTTTTTCTTAAACCAACTTTACAAGATATAATTGACATTCAGTAAACTGCACATATTTACTGATGTTTTAACAGATGTACATACCCATGAAGTCACCACCATAACCAAGATAAAAATAGATCCATCCTCCAAAAGTTGACTTATTCTCCTATGGAGTCCCTCCTTCCCATCCTCTTTACAGGCTACCATGGATGTGCTTTCCATCATTATAGATTAGTCTGCATGTTTTAGAGTTTATATAAATGGGATCATATAAGACATATATACTTACCTGGCTTCTTCTATTCAGTATAACTATTTTCAGATGCCTCCCTGCTATTGTCTTATCAATAATCCATTCCTTTTCATCCCCTTGTGTGGATAAGTAGCAATGTATCCATTTATCTGATGATGGACTTCTTCCACCCACTTTTGGCCATTACAGATAAAGCTGCTATGAACATTCATGTAAAACTCTCTGTGTGGACATATGCTTTGGGTAAGTACCTAAGTATAGAATGGATGGAATATATGGTAGGTGTTTGTCTTTTCAAGAAACTAACTGTCCAAAGAGGCTGTACCATTTACATTCCCACCGGAAGTTTAGGAGAGTCCCAGGTGCTACATATTCTCACTAACACTTGGTCGGTCATGGTTTTTAATTTTAAATGTGCAGAGGAATCTATATTATTGTGGTTTTAATTCCCTTCAAGATTAATGATGCTAAGCATCTTTCATGTGCTCACTAGTCATTGCATATCTTTTTTGTTGCTCTACCGCTCCAAATTGCTAACCCATTTTTAAAAATAGGGGTGTTTGTTTTCTTATGATTGAGTATTTAGATTTCATTATATTTCTGGATAAAAGCCCTTTAACAGATATATGACTTGGAAGTATTTTCTCCCAGGCAGTGGCTTGCCTTTCTATTCTCCTAACAGTATCTTTAAATGAGCAGAAGTTTTTAATCTTGAGAAAATTCAATATAACAACTTGTTTTATATGGATTTAACGTTTGGTGTCACATCTAAGAAAGTTTTAAATAACTCAAGGTTGCAAAAATTTTCCCCCATTTTTTTCTTTAAAAGTTTATTGATTTATATTTAGATCTATGATCCATTTTGAGTTAATTTTGTATACAGTGCAAAGTGTGGACTGAAGCTTTTTTGGTTTTTTGCACATGGATAGAAACTTTTTCCAGCATCACTTGTTAAAATAACTTTCTTTTTTCACTCAATTCCCTTTGCACCTTTGTCAAATTTCAGGTGTCCATGTATGTATGGATCAATTTCTGGATTCTATTACTTATGTTTATAATACTTATCTTTATAATAAGCCTTAAAGTCAAATAGCATTAACCCTCTTAAATTATTATTTTTCAGAGTTCTTTTGGCTATTCTTGGTACTTTGTATTTCAATATAAATTTTAGAATCAACTAATTAATTCCTATTTGTTAAAAAAAAGGCTGCTGGGTTTTCACTGGGATTGTATTGAATCTATAGATCATTTGGGGGAGAACTGACATCTTAACAATACCATATCCTCCAACTCATAAAATACTATTTCTCTTCTTTATTTCTCTCAGAAATGTTTTGTAATTTTCAGTGGAAGTGTCTTCCACATTTTGGGTCAGACATATCCCTAAGTATTTCTTGTTTTTTGATGCTATTATAAACAGTATTTAAATGTGTGTGTGTGTGTGTGTGTGTGTGTTGGTCTTGTATACCACCATTTTGATAAACTCACTTATTAGTTCCAGTAGTTTTTTTTTTTTTTTGTAGAGGCCATCAGATTTTATTTAAATTGATGATTGGAATCTACAAATAAAAACAGATGAATTTTTTTACCATCAGGATGTCTTTTACTTATTTTTCTTGCCATATTGCATTGGCTGCAACCTCCAGTACAATGTTGAATAGAAGTGGTGAAAGCACACATCTTTGCAGTCTTCATATTTGGGGGAAAGCACTCAATCATTCACCACTAAGTATAATGTTAGCTGTAGTAGGATTTTTTTAGTTTTTTTAATCAAATTTCTCTTCTACTCCTAGTTTTCTGAGAGTTTTTATTATAATAGGATGTTGTATTTTGTCAATGATTTTCTGAAATGATCACATGGTTTTTAATATGTTAATGTGGTGAACTGCCTTGATTAATTTTCAAATGTGAAACCTACCTTGCATTCTGGAGATAAGCTCTTTTTATATGTTGTTGTATTATCCTTTTTATATGTTGTTGGATTCAATTTGCTAAAATTTTGTTTAGAAATTTTACACGTATATTCATGAGAAATATTTGCCTTTTCTTGATTTAGTATCGTGGTAATGCTGATCTCCTAAAATAACTTGGGAAGTAGTCTTTCCTCTTCAACTTTCTGGGAGAATTTGTGTAGAATTTTTATTATTTCTTCCTCAAATATTTGGTAGAATAAAGAGTGTATCTATTTGAGCCTGGAATTTCATTGTAGGAAATTTTTCTATTACAAATTCAAATTCTTTAATAGATATGGAGCTATTCAGCTATCTCTTCTTGAATGAGCTTTGACATTTTATCTCTTTCAAAGACTTTCTCATTTTATCTAAGTTATTTGATTTATTGACATCCCCATGTTCTTAATATTCTATTATAATTTAAATAGCTGTATAATTTTGACTACTATAGAATATTGATGATTATATATATATATTGATTATATCTGTAGAATAGTAATGTAACCTCTCTCATTCTTGACATTAATAATCTGTCTTCTCTTTTATTTTCCTCTTCAGTCTGGCCAGCTTACCAATTTTATTGATGTTTTTCAAAGAAACAACTTTTGGCTTCAGAGATTTCCACTCTAATCTTTATTATTTCCTTTTTGCTTATATTGGTTTTAATTTGCTCTTTTTTCTGAGTTAAGACCACTTGAGATCTCTATTTGAGACCATTTTTCATTCCCAATGTAAGTTTGTAGCACTATAAATTTCCCCCCCTAAGCATTGCTTTAGTGGCATTCCCAAAATTATTAGATGTTGTACTTTCATTTTTATTCAGCTCAAAATATTTGCCCATTTACCTTCTGTTTTTTCTTTGACACAGATTATTTAGAAGTGTGCTATTTGGTATCCAAATATTTGGGGATTTCCCAGAGATCTTATTGTTAGTGATTCTAGTTTAATTCTACTGTAGTCAAAGAACATACTTTATATGACTTATTTTTTTTTAAATTCGTCTGACACTTGTTTCATTCATAATATGATTTATTTTAGTAAATATATGTGTTTTCTTGAAGAGAATATGTATTGTGCTATCACTGGATGGAATGTTCTGTATTTGAATGTCAATTAGTTCAAGTTGGTTAACAATGCCATTCAAGTGTTCTTTATTCTTGCTCATTTTCTGTCTATTTCTGGCAGTTATTAAGAGAGGGGTATTGAAATCTCTAACTATAAGTTTTGATTTGTCTGTTTCTTCTTGCAGTTCTATCAGATTTTACTTCATGTATTTTAAAGTTCTCTTATAGGTGCATAAAATTTATAATAGTCATACCCTCTTAATTAATTGAACTTTTTTTTACAAAATGACCTTCTTTAGGCCTTGTAATGTTCTTTGCTCTGAAATATACTTTGTTTCATATTGACATAGTTACTCCAGCTTTCTTCTGATATTTTCTTTTAATTAGACTGATTAGATTGATGATTTGATTTTTGTCTGTGTGCTGTTGTTGATTCAGATAAAGGGTAAATTTTGTCTCTGCTACTTGATCTTGGCCATAAGCAGAAGCCCCAGTCAAATGTTATTAAGCACAGTTCACTAAGGAGGAAACAATCACTAGAAATGTTTTGACTTGACCAAGGTCATATAGCTGATTACCGTTTGCTAAGTAGAAATACGGCATGGGCAGGGCAGTACTGCTTCAAGGGATCCATGTGCATTTCACTCCTTAGAACAAAAAGGGCAAGAAAGTATTTTATGTGAAGGAGAACTAGGATTGCTAATTAAGGAGACAAGATGGATAAACCTTCCCTGTTTTGTTGACAGTCAGACCTAAGTCAAAGTTACTGAAAACTGTTAAGGATAAGAATTCCCTGGACTTACAAAGGAGAGACGATGAAGCCATTTACCTAATGGATTATTCCAGGAAAATTCCAATGCCAATCTAAAGACACACAGACATTTCAGATGACCCGATATACAGGAGGATACCCCTGAGTCAGTGCTCATTCCACTCAAACCTGCACTACAGCCATCATTGGGTAACATACACATCCCTCACCTGCCCTTCTGAACAGCCATCCAGTTTTGTACTAGCATCTACATAAAAATGATGAAACCAGATTTTCCAGCATCCAATAAATAATCTAAAAGACTACTACAACTATAATGTGTTCCTATTAAGAAATAAAATTAAATGAGAAAGGTAATTTCATTGGGGCAACATGACTATCCATCTTGTAAGTTCAAACTGACAGAGCAATCATGTGTATGCTGGGCCTTAGATGTCAAGAATAACAGCACACAGACAGAAATCACATAACTCAGTGGAAGGGGTGGGGGGTAGCACAGATGCCAGACAAGATGATGGAACTTCCATCCCTTTAAAACCTACATGGTCATGCAAAGACAATCAATTCTATGACAAATTTAGAAAATAGCAGTTAAAACAGAAGTAAGCATTTAATTCTTTTATCTGACAGGAAACCCAAGACAGAAATAGCAGATTAATACAGACAAGTATACCTGTTTGAAGTTCCAGGTTTTACTACAAGTGGTACTTTGTAGTTTATAAAGATGTTTTTATGACACACCATTAAACTTGTTAGCCTGCCAGGTAAAAGGCATTCGCGATGTCTCTCTGTCAGGTTTAGAAGTTCCTATACAAATTTCACTGGCTTCATTTTAATTATTCAGGGTATCAACTTTTCATATCGCTTGATTAAAGCCAATCTTTTTCTTCCTTTCTTAAAGGCATTTTTGTGCATGTCTTGAAATTCATGAGCATGTCAGGGAGATCAAAATATAGCTGGGAAATGACTAGCTAGCAGAATGAGTCACAGTCTAATGTTTGATTGCTTACATCAAAGAGATCACATGCAGGAATTCAGAAACATTTCATAGTTTGCTCGTGTTGTGATGTCTTCAAACGGCACCTCCACACTTGCTGCAGAAATTATTACAAAGTTCCCCCAGCTACCTGGTGTATACGTCAATAATCAAAGTCACATTCTCTTTTCCTAGTCACTCCATTATGTCAGTTTACCATAGGATTTGAAAGCCTAGGCTTAAAAACATAATAAAAACACTGTTTTCTAACTGGTGTCTAACTGTGTGTATGTTTTGGGGGGCTTTATTAAATTTACAGAATGACACAATATGTCCTGTATGTACAACTTTTGATGTCTGTGAACCTCAGGCTGTATTCCTGGTTTGGCTTGTATCAGTGGCAATTAAAATACAGTATGATGTTAAAAGGAACATAACCAATTCATGGTTTATTTACTGACAACATTCCAGCAACATGTGACACAGTCAAAAATGTTAAAAGAGCCCTTTTCATTTCACGAGGAATAGAAGAATATTAGACTGATGCTATTCTACTGACGATAAACATTGATGCTATGGTTTATTCCAGTTAAATTCCTTGTCCTCTGTTCTCCCTTTGTCTTCCCCACTCCCCACGCTGCCTGCCTCTGGGACAGAGTTGGGTGAGGAGGAGTGAAGAGGGAGAAAGGAAACAAACACAATGAGCTGGACGCACTGAAAGTGTCAGTCACTATATCAACTGGTCAAAAGACAGTAAGACCGGGATATAGTTTAGACCTTACTAACTTGATATCACTAATTTCAAGTTTTAGTTCCAGCAACGTAAGGCACTCCAAAATCCAGTCCAAAGATGCTCTGACATCTCAAAGCAGCCATCAGTATCACACTGAACGGATGATAGGGTTTTCATTGATTCTCAGCTGATGGTTGTTTCTCTCTCCCCAGTTTTTTACAATATACTCAGCAAATGTCATAGTGCCTCGGACAGAGGCCAACTCTCCATTGTAAACTTTAACCCAATTTTATGTGTCCATTGTCTGACTCCCTCATAAGGACTATGTCCATGAGGCCATCCATATACCAGGCCTTTTTACCCATCTACTCTCTGTACCTGGCACAGTGCCTGAATCAAAACAGAAGCTCAAGGAATATCTGTTGAGTGACAACATTAAAACCGACCCAAGAATTGTACTGCAAACTTAATGTTAGTGCCACAGAAGGATTTTCCCCATTTCCACAGTGTTTAGTGATTTACAGAAATAGAGTTGCAAAGGTTTACAAATGCCTTGAATGCTTTTTTGACATGTCTTGTTCAAATAGCAAAAATGTTGAATAAAAGGAGAAATACCTCAGTCAGCAAAAAGCTAGAGGTGATATTTGCAGGCATCTGCACATTTGTTTCCCTGAGGAAGAGAACCACTAATTTCGAGTTTTCGTTCCAAAAATGTAAGGCGCTCTGACATCTCAAAGCAGCCGTTAGAAGAGTGAACTAAGGATAGGATTTTCATCGGTTCTCAGCTGATGGAGTTTTAATATTTGTCATTGCCCACCTGGACCCCCAGCAGGCACAGAACGAATAAAGGTTGAGGAGCCGTACTTACCAGCCTTGATGTGGACATCCTGACTTCGAATTTTCCCTGAAGGATTTTCAGCTGTGCAATAGTAAGTATTATCATGGATTAAGGTACTAAAGCTTGAAGGAGGGAAGGGGAAAATTTGGAGAGTGCCGTTGGGGTGGACGTGGCGGATCCCGGGGACATCGTAGATCTCCTCGCCCGTTGCTAGGTACCATCTGAGAGACACAGGAGGGATGCCTGCAGCAGGGCAGGGCACCAGGGTCCCTGTGGTGCTCGCAAACACTACCTCTTGCAGAGATGCATTGACAAAGTAGAGGCTGGAGTGAAGGTCCTCACCGAAAACTACAAGAAGACAACACAAGAACATGTCAGTAAAGTGCACGTTCCGAACTTGTCCTCCGATCAACTGGCATCAAGAGGTTATGCTGAGAAACAGACACGAGGCTCAACTAAAACCAGATCATTCGAAATTGCTCAACCTACTGTGGACAGAGAGGCACCATCTTCATAGTTTGTACACGAGTTACATCACCCTGGGTCTTAAACTTTAAATAGATTACTCTTCAGCTCTATGTCCCGTGCCCTGTTCTGTCTCCATGGGACTGACCACTATTGGGTTTTGTATTCACTTATTGTCTGTCTCCCCTTCTAGAACGTAAGGCCTATGAGAACAATGTTGGCATTTGCTCACACAATTACCTGGGGCACAGAGCAGAACATCCTGTGGCGGCTTAAGAAGGAGAAGCTACATGACTGAATAACTAGATCTGCTTGCTAGGATCAAATTGCTCTGGTTGAAAGGTACATTGAGAGCTAACTTTGAATGAAATTAGTCACAAATTTTAAAAATTAAAATTGAAGATCATATGTAAAGCATTTTAAAAAGACAGTTGGTTTTCTGAAAATCAAATCCAATCAACAGTGCATTTTTTAATTGAAAATATGTTGCAATGATAAAGATAGAACTTCAACAAAGTATCATTCAATTCCACCAGCCTATGGCAGATTCTGTTTCGATTTTTCTCTTCTGGCCCATCCGCCTACATGCCTATATAATTATACTATGTTATAATGTGCACACATGCAACATGCAGTTTTTACAGACTCTGTTTCATACTCATAACATTGTTTCATATACATAATGCCATGTTTCACAGAATTCGTTAAGTACAGCTGACCTTGAACAACACTGGTTTGAACTGCGTGGGTCCACTTATACACAGATTCCTATTGACAACGATTGTTGTCGATAGGAAATACTACCGTATTACACCACCTGCAGTTGGTTGGATCTTCAGATGCAGAGAAACTACGGATACAGAGGGCAGACGATAACTTATAGGCATCTGCACAATTTATATAATGTGATTTTCTTAACTAGTTCCCTGACCTGGGCTACTTGTTTCTAGCTTAATCACCACAAATAAAGTGTCTGCAAACGTTTTCATGCATTTATTGACTGCTTGCATTGCACTCATTTACAATTGTAGAGTGTCCTTTACATGAAGCAAAGAAACTCAGTTTCTGGAATCCAAATATTAAACAAAAGATGTATAAATGCTGTGAAGACCTCCTACCTTTTAGACACTGGTGTTTATATATGGCTTTCTAAGAACAAATGCATACCAGGTCACATAGTCACAAGAGAGTAAAGAAGCCCTAGACATTTGGAATTAATCTCACTGGGCAGAGATGAGATGAACGATTACTGAGTGCCCAAGCCATGTCAGGCAATGTTATGAGGCTCGAAGTGTTGTTTCATTTACTCCTATGCACAGCAGTCCTGCCAGGTGAGCCCAGGCTCCGCTCCACAGAGGATGAGACTCAGAGGGGCTGTCACGGGAGCAAGGACTCAGGGTAGGAGGTTGCAGAGCCAGGATTCAGTCTCCCTGATGAAGACTTTATTTCATTGCATGGCTGCCTTTATTGTACGAAGCCAAATCGTGGGGAAGCTGTGTTCATGAGATTTGCCCTACTCCAGATCGCTTACTGGGAGATCCACCTGCTTTCTCTTGGTCTCTGTAACGAGCGGTGACCACGAGTTTGCCCACGGCCTATGCTGCCTACCTCTGCGCTGGCAGCAGAGTGAACTCCATTAGTCAAAAAATGGCAGAGAAAAATACACTTTGTAAAAAAGTGACAGATTTACTCAAAGAGAAGACAGGCAGGGGTATTCATCAAGTAGTAACTGTTTGATGGTTTTCTTCCCCAACCATAACTAAAGTCTTTAATTTATTCTCTTTATGTGTCCTAAACGTGGCCTTGTTAAGAACAGCAGTCTTTGAAAATGTGAATGTATGTAAGAAATATTTCTTCATTAAATATATAATTTTCTATTTTCAACCACATTCTAAGAGCCAGCCTATTAAATTATTTAAATGACTGTGAGAAAAATGCAAAACAAATGTTTAATCCTAGTAGTTAAAGAGATAAGTGACCTATGGGGGATTACTGTCATTTCTCCTGACATTTTTTAGATATTTCACATTAGTCTTTTTATTTCACACCACTGGGTTTAATAACATAACATAAACTCACTTTCTAAGATACACATCATATGGTCACAGGCAAAAGAAAACCCAAACTATATTCCAACAGCTTTTATTTCTTCCATCTAAGGGCCCATCCATCTGCTTAAATAATAGTACTTCTTTCTATGGAGTGCTGAATGCACTTTAAATACAGTAACATTTGCTCCCTCCAATAAGGGCAGATCTTAATGTGAATTGTGTGTGTGTGTGTGTGTGTGTGAAAGTTCCTTGAAAATAACTGCAGTTTATTAACTGAGATCTAAACAAAATGCTTGGCAGAATCTTGTTGTGAGATTCAAGGCATAAAATCCTGGCGTACGAACGCTAAGGGCATAAAAGGAAGGGGCTTTGGAGAATTGTTTCTTCGTTTGCAGATTTCTCCATATTTTTTTTATCGTTATAACAGATGGTATAACCAAGACTCCCATGACAAACATAAAGGAGAATGTTACACTAAAAAGAAAAATAAGTCAATATTGCTTTCTTTAAAATCCACAAACGGCAAAGTGAAAAGAAGGAACATGGGAGAAACTTTGCAGGAAACAATGATACAATCAGTTATTCATGTGACAGTATTTATTGAGCACCTGTTATGTACCAGGCCTTATGCAAGGTCACAGTTAGACACATTTGCAGGAGTCATGCTACTGCTTTTAAGGAATTTTTGGTCTAGAGGGTTCCATGGTCATGTAACGAGATCAGCGATAAGTATATATTTTTCTGAGTGCTGTGGACACAGTTATCAACAAAGTGCTACAGATGCATAAATGATAGAGAAACTAACCCAACCTGGGGAAGATAAGGGTAGATTCCCAAAGGAGAGGGAAAAGCAGATTCTAGGCAGAGGCATTAACATAGTAGGACACTGAGTTGTCATAGGCAGGAGAGAAGTGAGAGGACACTGGATACCAGGAACTTGAGGGCAGAACCAACAGGGACACAGATTTGGGAGAGGAAGCTTGAGTTTCCTTATATTCATTTATTCTGTACATACATATTCAGCACCTAGTAAGTATCTGGCGCTTGCTAAGGCCTTGGGACTTGCTAAGGACCAAGGCTTGGAGGGTGATCCTGGGAGCTTCTATTTCAGAAGCTGATTATAAAGTCTAGATCATAAGGGGTGTCAGATCTCAAGCTAAGAAGCATGTGCTTAATTCTGCAGATGGTAGGACAAGAGGGAGCCCCATTCCTAGGCATACACACAAGCGAAGTGAATGCATATGTCCATGCAGAAACGTGTACACAGATGTTCAAAGCAGTGTTATTTATACTAGACAAATGTGGAAACAACTCAAGTGCCCATCAACTGAAGAATGGATAAACAAAAGCTGGTATATCCATGCAATGGAATTTTACTCAGTAATAGAGATAAGTGAAATACTAATATGTATTACAGACATGGACAACTCTTGATAACATTATGCTCAGTGAAAAGAGTGAGTCACAAAAGAGCATGTACTGGGTGATTACATGCACATGAAATGTCCAGAACAGGGAACTCTACAGAGACAGAAAGTAGATGAGTGGTTTACTTAGGGGTGGAGGTGAGGGGCTGGGGAGAAGGGTGACAGCTAAAGGATGCAGCGTGTCTTTCTGAAGTTATTACAGTGGTCTAAAATTAGCTGTGATGAAGGTTGTGCATATCTTTGAATTTACCAAAAAAAAAAAAAAAAACCACTGAACTGTACAAACAGATGCATGTTATTGTATGTAAATTATATCTCAATAAAACTGTTTAAAAAGTCGGGAGCCAGTGAAAGTTTTGACACAGAACAAGCAATTTTCCAGATTGTCGTTTTGGAAAGTGAACGCTGGGTCGGGGTGGGGATGAAAACTGGAGGCAGGAAGTCTGGCTGGGCTGCTGTGGGTGGCCCAGGCCCTCTGGGGCTCTGGTGCTGTGAAGGGAGGAGAGAGCCTAACTCTACAGGTGTGTCTGATATGGTCCCGCCAGAAAGTGTGGGCAGGGCATGGAAGTAACCAGACTGAGGGAGGATAAGGAACAAGTCAATATGATCCAAATTTAATAGCTTGCGTGCCTGGTTGCATAGTTACACTATGAGCGCAGATAGAGAACATACAGGGCAGAGCCAGCTGGGGGAAGGAAATGACAGTGCCTGTTTTACTGCAGTTAAGGGGGCACTGCCTTGGGGCCACCCACTAGCCAGCTGGGAATCGGAGTGCAAGGTCTCAGACAGAGATTCTACAGTCAGGGAAGCTGAAGCCCATCACTGTGTGAGATATATCAAGGAGACTGCGAAGAACAAGAAGAGACAAAAAAAAAAAAACGGAGATGGATGCTCAGGGATAGTTAATACATAAAAGGTGAGCAAAGGATATTTGACCATGGACTTGCACCCAAAATACATAATGAACTCTTCCAGGTCAATAAGAAAAACATAATCTAATTAAACATGGGCAAAAGGCTTAGATGGTCACTTCACAAAGGCCAATATATAAATGGCCAAAAAGCACATGAAAAAAACAAAAACACCTCAATGTCACTAGTCATCAGGGAAATGCAAATTAAAAGCACAAGGAGTTACCACTACACAACAATGACTAAAATGGAAAAGACAGACTATATTGAGTGTCCCAAGGATGTGAAGCAACATGAAACACATACACTGCAAGCGGGAATGTAAATTGATAAGATCATTATGGAAAACTGTTCCTCAGTAACTACTACAGCTAAACCTATGCCTACCCTATGACTCAACAATTCAATTCATAGGTATTTATCCAACAGAAATGCATGTGTATGCTCATAAATATTACACACTGTAATAGTCACAGCATTACTGCTTGTGAGTCCCAAACTGGAAACCACTCACAATATCCACCAGTAGTAAAAAATGGATAAATATATTGTTATATATTTGCACATCAAATCATTATATAAAAATAAGAATGAACAATCTACAATTACAAACAAAAATATTATGAAACCACAACCATAAAGTTGAAGGAAAGTAAACAGACACAACAAGAGTGCATACATTATTATTCCATTGATATCAAGCATAAAATAGGAAAAACTAATCTATGGTGTTAAAAGTCAGGATAATAGTTATTCATGGGGTGGACACAGAGGATAGAAATGGCATGAGGTGGCATCCAGGCTGCTGTCTGTGCCCATTATCTTGACCTGGGTGCTGGGTACACTGATGTATTCAGCTGAGGAAAATTTCATTTAGCTGTACTCTGTGAAATCCACACTTCTCTGTATGTATTCTATACTTGACTTAAAACATTAAATATTTTAAATAAATGGGAAAAGAGAGAAACATCATGAAGATAAAGAAGACGTTATGAGATAAGTAGCCAAAATCTTAAAGAAAATGATGCCTTAGAAACAAAAGGACAGCATTTTGAAATGTCAACCAGCAGTTTTCAACTGTGTCAGTTGCTTCACAGAGATCAGAAAACATGAAAACTAAAACAGACCATTAGGTTTGCAAATTGAGTATATCTATTTTGAATGAAAATACCATTTAGGATCAAAATAATTTTATTGATTTCATAGGAATCTGTGAGTGTATATGCTTAGTAAAATGAACTGCTTCTATAAAGCTCTTCCCAAAGGAAAAGGAATATACCTAAGCCTCAGGTAAATATTATCTAGAAAGCATTAACACCTAGCTGATTCTGAGACTCCAAAATGTTTTCACATTTGAATAAATGCTTTGAAATTTAGTGTCATCTTGATCAGACAATCTGAAAGCAGATAAATGGATGGTCTCATAATGACTTGGAAAGCATTCCAAATGTCTATGAAATAATTCCAAGTTAAGTTATAAAAATATGCTCATATGTTACAGCAACTGTGCATTTAACTCTAATATATTTCAGTCATTCTATCTATTCCCCAGCACTAAAGCAACAACGCAACTGTCCAAGTAAGAATTGGATAAAACTTCATAATGACACGGAACTTAAAACTATGAAATTCTGTCTTTGAACATGATAAAACAAAATGAAACAAAACAGGAAGTGGATTTACCCTCTTCTACGTAAATATTCATTCAATACAAAACAGTAAGCTGTAAAAGAAGGAAACAAATGAGATGGGGCCCACTAGCATCCAGCTTAATGTCTGGAGAAAATTCACAAATCATCCCAAAAGGAGAAACCTAAATAGAACTTGGTGGAATTTCTGAGTTGAAGCTTGGGGAGGCCAAACACACTGGATTTACAAAGCAAAGAGACGGAAGTTGCATGGAGAGGGAACTCCAACAATCTGAAGAAGTTTCCCTTTGGTGAGTCTTTAGCTGTGGACAGATATTTACAGGTGTGTGCGGAAACTACTGATCCTGCAAAGAAACACCAGAAAGGAGCAGCTGGAAAATCCCTGAAGCTCACACAGGGGAGGGACTAGTTCATGTTCCATCCAGAGAGGAAAGAACTAATATATGGGGTACCAGATAGAGTACTCAGAAGTGTATGACCACTACCGTGGGGGCCAAATTAATCATAACAAAGTTTAAAAGGGATCCCAGTATGGATTCCAGAGGGGAGTAAATTTATTTCAAGTAACTTAACTGCACAACCAACAAATTTCAATGCTGGTTAATGAAAAGAAACAAAATCCAATAATCAATAATGTAAAGTTTACAATATCTGACATCCAATAAAAAAAATTGGAGACAAGCAGGAAAATATAACCTATTATCAGAAGTAAATGTATTCAATAGAAGCAGACACAGAAATGACAGGTGATAGAATTAGCAGGCACAGACATTAAAATAGCTATTATAAATATTCTCCCAATATCATCAAGATGGTAAGGGAAAGCAAGGGAATACTGATGAGAGAAATGGAGACTATAAAAATGGCCAAAAATGAAACTTCTTGAGATGAAAAATACACTATATGAAATGAAACACAGGCAAATGGAATTAACAGCAGATTATACCTTGCAGAAGAAAATATCAATAAACCAGAAGGCAGAGCAATAGAAACTACACAAATTGAAAGATAAAGAAAACAGGCTTAAAGACAGTAAACATAAAATCAGTGAGATGTGAGACAATATCATGTGGCCTAATATATGTATAATTGGAATTCCACAAGGGGGGAGGTCAGACAGAAATTTTTTAAAAGAATTAATATCTAACATTTTCAAAATTTAAGGAATGCCAGAACCCCAAATACCCCATAAATTCAATGAACACCAAACAGAAGAAACACAAAGAAAATCACACCATGACACATCATAATTCAATTGCTGAAAGCTAGTAAAAAAGAGAAAAATATTAAATGCAGCCACTTAAAAAAATACACATAGCATGTGGAGAAACAAAGGTAAGAATGATGCCAGACTTATCAGAAACAATGCAAGCCAAAAGACAGTGAAGAGAAAGAAAATTTAAAGTATTATTTAGAAAGAAAAAAACCTTCCAATCTAAAATTCTATGCCCAGCCAAAAAAAAAATTATAAATGAAGGCAAAATAAAAATGACTTTTCAGACATCCAAATACTAAGAGAATTCATTGACAATGGATCAGCAGTACAAGGAACGCTAATGGAAGTCCTTCAGGCAAAAGGAAAATGTTACCAGATAGACATTTTTGACTTCTCAAAAATAATGAAGACTGACAAAAATGGTAAATATATGGGTAAATATACAAAACACATTTCTTCATTTAAAAAATAATCAAAAGACAATTTACTGTTTAAAGCAAAATTGATAATAATGTATTTTGGAGTATAACATGTATGGAGAGATAAAATGAATGACAATATCAGCATGAAGGCAGGTGGGAGGAGGAGAATGACAATCTACTGTCTTAAGTTTCTTCTATTATACATTGTGTTGTGATGTTATTTGAAAGTAGGCCATGTTACTTTAAAGATTTATGTTGTAAACCCTAAAGCAAACACTTAAAAAACAAAGAAAAACTTAGGTATTAAACCATTCATGTAGATAAAATTGATCATTAAAAAATTCCTTTAATACAAAAGGAGATAAGAAAAAAAACAGAGTGGATGAAATAAATAGGAAGCATTATCAAGATGGTAGATTTAAACCTAACCAAATTGGTGTTCACATTAAATATAAATGGCCTAAACACTCCAATTGAAAGGCAGAAAGTGTCAGATTGATGAAAAATCAAGATTTAATAGTATGTAATCCAGGAGAAACTCATTTTAAATACAAAAAAAACCAAGTAGGTTAAAATTAAAGGGATAGAAAAATATACCATGCTAACACTACTCAAAAGAAAGCTGGAGTGGCTACACTAATATCAAAGTAGATTTCAGGATACAGAATGTTACTAAGATGTTTTTTTCTAATGATAAAGTGATCAATTCAAGAATACATGACAATCCTAAATGTTTATATATCTAATAAAAACTTCAAAGTACATAAAGCAACTCTGCTAGAATTGGAGGGAGGAATATCAAATGCAGAAGGAAAATTGAGAACTGGGTTTCTTTCTTTTTTAGTGCTGATTGCCATTGGGTTGATATATCAATGTTCTTTGTTGAGATTTTATCTGCCTTCTTGTACATTTTGATGTTAAAAGATTGTGCATAGAAAAAATTCAATCTTACCTCATACTGATGGTTTGCTAGGGTTCAGCCAGGCCAGCCTCCTCAGTGCCTTGGGAAACCCACCCCCACCTCAGAGCCAGCACAGATACTGAATGCCTTGCTGGAATACTTCACCATCTTTCACCCAATTCATTAAGACTCATGCTTTGACCCTCAGCTTAAACACCGTTTCCTTAGGGATTTATCCCTGATCTTCTGCTTCCCAGACTGGACCCCATACCCTACCTGTCAGCTTCTTGCTTCATTCATTCATAGTCTCAGCTTAGTTGTTTAGTGTGTGTCTCCAACACTGTTGAAATCTACAAGAGGGGCACTGCGTATAGAGGACGCAACCTTATTCTTTTGTATTTAGTGAACAGACTAGTACACAATAGAAGCCTTCAAATTTTTAGTGAATGAATAAATAAATCTTTAAAAAAATTATGGTTTTCATACCACATATAGCTAAAAGATTCCTTTTAAGGAAAAATAATCTGTATTTCATATGCATCATCTATGTTAATTTAAATTCCATTATAAAGATGTTAAGGGACAGCAAGAATTAGTGGCTGAAAGAATTTCTCGGATATTATAAGAAGAACATGTTTATGAGATTTTAGCTACTCTGTGTAAGAATGTTCTTTTTATCCAATATGTGTGCTGATTTTTCAACAAGGAAGAAGAAAAGCTCAATTTTGCTATGTGTTTTACAAATCTCTGGAGGAAAAAAAATAAGAAAAATGTTAATATTTTACCCATAAAATGTCTACGTATTGTTTCCAATATCCTTCTAGAGAATTATTTCCATGTGTGTCTAGGGAATTCATTTTAGAGATGAAGTCTCGCTGTCCTTTCAGATGGATGAAAGTCACCCTCAGTAACACTGCTGGCAGTTACGTGTACAGTTTCAGAGAAGAATACAGCCTCGGTAATGAATAATATGTGTGTAGTTTGCTATGTTCCAGCACTTACATTTTAGGCTCAAAGATTTCAAAAGGCACAAAAGGGGCTAGTGATTTGAAAGAAGCAGACTCTCTGGGATTTATGATCACAAGCAGCAAAGCGCATGAATAAACCAAAATGATGTAAATAACTCCTTAGGATCGGGGAGCATAGAAATGTGGGAACAAAAATAGAACAAACTAATGAAGAATTAGGGATAAGTGCAGATTCACACAAGGAATTATAAATTAAGAAAATCATCAGAAAAAGAGAGTGGGAAATGGAGCTGACATCATAATAATGTCAACAGAATTGCTTCCTGCAGATTAAAAGGCTTGGAGTGAGGGGGAAAATTACACAAAGAGAATGTCCAAAAACACAGCAATATGAACTAGAAACACAATAACAAAGCAACAATAAAATCAGACTATTACTGGGAGGGAAAGATTGAAATTCACTGAAGCCTAATGAGTTACCTATCCTATGATTAAAGAACAAAATAAACTGGGAGTTTGGGATTGACATATACACACTACTATATTTAACAGAGATAACCAACAAGGACCTACTGTATAGCACAGGGAACTCTGCTCAATATTCTGGGACAACCTAAATGGGAAAAGAATTTTAAAAAGAACAGCTACATGTATATGTATGACTGAATCACTTTGCTCTACACCTGAAACTAACACAACATTGTTAACTAACTATACTCCAATATAAAATAAAAATTAAAAAAAGGAAAAAGAAAAAACTTAAAAGAAAATTAAAAACAATTTTAAAAAGAACAAAATGAATTTAAAGCAGAGACCACAATGGTACCTCAACAGAAAAATGTAAAGTCCAAGTCCTGCAAGAAATCTTAAACTCTGGTGTTGAGTGAGAGCACTGACGTGGAATGATAAAAAGACACGCGTTCTTCTTAATCTCATTGACTATGGCAGTGTTCAGCATCATTTTCTTTTGCTAGAACTTCACCATGCTCAGGGGCACTCAATTTTCCATTTTGCTCTGGTCTAAGGACTTACATTAAGTCTAATTTTTAAGGTACTTTTTTGTTCAGGTAGTGCATGCGTTTTACGTTGTGTTTCAGTGCTAAAATGAATGGTTATTCTCATAATGGCAAATATACCCTGAGTTGTAAGTGGCAACAATCTTCTGAATTAGAAAGACTCTTAGAGGATTGACTCTAGTCTAGCCCCTCTGATTCACCAGGCTGAGTCAGAGACCTGGTCACTGTCTTCCTTCCCCTTGGGTGACTTCCTTGAGTTTTCTCCAGTGTGTTAAAACACTCAACTACTATCACTGGCATCTTATGATTACCATTATTTTACCTCTCTTCCTCTTTATCCTTAGGACGTTTATATTCCATTACTATCATCGTAATGGAGTTTCGGGGGCAACGTGGGTGAACAGTGATGGAACATAGATGTTCACTTATTTTGTGTTACCAGCAATGCCTACTATCTCCAAAGCAGTGATGCGAACAAACCGTGATTGGGTTTCGGGTATGATACAACCCTCTATCTTCCCACAGAACACCTGGGAACACTGCACAGTACCCACCTGACTTCACCATCCTCTGCACTTTCACACCACTTAATCCATTCTTGCATTTTCTGCCCTTGCTTCATCAAGATATTGCCTATCTATGTGACTTTGTTCTGTGCTAAAACACTAGTACCTTGGATGAAGCAAAGGGGACATTATCATCCCTGTACACCATCTGCTTCCACAGCATCAAGTACATAGATAATGCAGTGAACACTTAAATATAACCCAAGTCAGGTCTCCCCTGAGGTAGGAAGGGCACTTCCTTGGGACAGAAAAGTGCCATCCTCCTGGGGTTTCTCCACCATCAGAAGCTACTGTCAGGTTCTGATCTACAACAGTATGGAGGCCAAGGGCCAGCTCTTCAACCTCGGTGTGACCATTTATAGCAAAAGACGTCAGACTGACCTAGAATTCTACACCCAGAGTATTAAGCAAGTGGACAAAGACATTTTTAGACAATGCAAAGTCAAAAACTTTACCTCTTATGCACCCTATTCAAAAAGCTTCTGGAAGATGAATAAAAAGGCAGCAAACTAAGGAGGAATATATGATATACAGGAAACAGAGGCTCAAACACAGGTGATGAGAAACAAAAGGAATTTCCAGAGTGACTCTGAAAGATTATAGGACAACAGCTGTATAGTGGAAACTAGTCCAGATTGATGCAGAAAGAAGGCTCCCAGAGAGATGTTTTGAAAAATAAATAAATAAATATTCAAAGACCCTGATATGTCTGAATGTATTAAAAGGAGTACTTTGTCCTGTTGGAGAATATGGGAAATGAATTACACATGCCGTGAAAACTAAGTAAACAAAAAGGAAGTAATTATTAACCCTAGGGAACAAACAAAGCTATCATAGAAAGGAAAGTGTTTATAATATGCTATGTGGCTCAGCTGTAGCTGAGTTATGTATAAATATTTACATAATTGTAACAGTGCAAACCCCAAATACTGATTTAACCCCAAATGGTAATATAATTATATGGAAAAAATAGCAGAAGGTAAGGAGAGAGGGCATTCATAGCGCAATTTAACAATTAAGTTAAATAGATATCTGGGCCTGATAAATTAAATATTTCAATGTAAGCAGAGAACCTGAGAATGCAGATCTGAATACTCGAAGAAAGTTTAGAAAGGAAAAACATGCAGAAAGCAAAATCGGTAGGTGAATGTGTTTTCTAGAGACTGTGTTTCATTCCAATCACATGAAGACGCAGCCCTAACCAACCCTCATGTTCAACAATGCCTTCCACATGTATGAATCAATGTGTCTGATCTCACCCTACATCAGCCAACATGGAGCACAAGGACACCCGACAGCTCTGGTTGGTGGAATGTAGGATGTAGAAAGCCCACTTACAGAGCCTTAATTGCAAGCCTCAAACACTTAAGACTTTAGAAAAAAAAAAATCTGTTGACTAGGACCCTGGTAAATTGTTGCCCTACTCTCCTGGTCCACTCAGTTACACCCATATTCTGGGATCCAGCATTCTTCTTTTTTTTTAATTTATTTTATTGAAATATGGTTAATTTACAACGTTGTGTTAACCTCTGCTGTGCAGCAAAGTGATTCAGTTATACATATATATATATATATATATATATATATATGCTTTTTCATATTGTTTTATATTATGGTTTATCACAGGATATTGAATACAGTTCCCTATGTTATACAGTAGGACCTGGCTGTTTATCGATTCTCTATATAATCGTTTACATCTGCTAATCCCATACTCCACATTCTTAACATATCACATTCAAGGAGTTTGCTTACCTTCCTCCTCTTCCATGTGATTCTTTTCCACATTTGTTAAGGGTTCAGAAAGAGATAAATTAGAACCACACAAGGTACATACAAAAATATTCTATCCATAAAATATTAGTTTTTAAATAAAGGACCTAATGACCATCCACTCTTAGTTGCTCACAGCAGATGCTCAGGGTCCTCCCCAATGCCCCTCTTTTTCTCATGTTTTGTATTCACTGCATCAGGAAGTCCATTAGCTGCACCCTCAAAATAGCCTCAGAGTCAGCTATTTGCCACCTCTCTGGTCCCACCGCCACCGCTCTCTCTCCCCTGGATTGCCACGACGCTGCCCCATGGATCTCTCTGCCTCCACCACTGCCCCCTACCCTCACGCTCTGTCCATTAGCCAGAGTGGTCCAGTTGAACATGTCAGGTCCTCTCTCTCCTTTGCTCAGAACCTTCCAGGGCCCCCATTCTCTCCCATGAAAGACCATCTTTCTCCGTGACCCCGGCTCACTGTTCCCCTCAGATGTGACCCCCTGCTCCTCTCCCTTTCTCATTCCACTCCAGCCACACGGTCTTCTTGTCATCAAGAGCATCCCCACAGGCTCTGATCTCTGCGTCTTTATACATTCCTCTCCCTCTGCCCGGGATGGCTCTTCCCACAAAAACCACCTGGCTCATTCCCTTGCCTTTTCAAGTCTTTGCTGAGCCACTGCCCCCTCGATGAGGCCCTAACTCAAGTTGTCTCCACCACAGTGGGCACTCCCAACTGCCCTCATCTGTGCCTTCTCTGCGCAGCATCTGTCACCTGCGTCATTTACTTATTTATAATCCTTTTTTATTGTCTGTCTCTCCCTCCCTTTAGAACTTTAGTTCCTAAAGAGTGGACAGTGGATTGGTTTTATTCCCTGATATATCTCCAATTCCTTATACAGTTTCTAGCATGTAGTAGAATCTCAGTAAACATTTCTTAAATACATGACTGCTCTATTAAGCTCAATTAAATATAAGTCGATAGGGAATTCCCTGGTGGTACAGTGGTTAGGACTCACTACTTTCCCTGACATGGCATGGGTTCAATCCCTGGTCGGGGAACTAAGATGCTTCAAGCCACGTGGTGTGGCACATATGTGTGTGTGTGTGTGTGTGTGTAAATAAATCTCAGTGAAATATAACATCTTAAAATGAATGTCTGACTACAAATGATTCATGATTCCACCTGTACATTTATGGAACACTTTATCCAAAGTGCTTTTATTCCAAAGCATTTTCTCCCCCCACTGTCTCATTAAGTCACCAGAGTGTCTGTCGTTACACACCATAGGAGGGGAAAAGACAGAGGCACAGGGAGTGGAAGGGGGTTGGTTATCCAGGATCTCAGGCTGTGTGTTCTGGGCAGTACAAAGAGGAGCGTGTGCTCCCTTCACTTGCTGGGGCGCATCTGTGTACGACATTATTGTACTCTCTCCTTGTGCATCTTGCTAGCCTCATTTCTAGCCAGAGAGTGTCACCAAATGTACTATTACACTTCAAATTTAGTTTATATCTGTTATTATTGTTTTCGTTTTGGGTGTAACTGAATAGCTAACATTTACTGAATATGTATTATGTGCTGGGACTATGCTAAGCAGTTTAATACAAGACTTCACGAATCCTCAAAACAAATCTTATAGGTAGTAGCTATTATTGCTATGTTCCCATTAGGGATAAGAAACCATATTGAACTTTGAACGCTGTAGTGAGGAAGAGACATGGGGTTTGATCCAGGAGTCATTGACACAGGGACTGTGGGCTCAGGACCCTCTGAGAATGAGAGACTTGTCCTGCACTCTCCCCTCTGAAGGAGGGCAAAGGCACCCACAATTCTGAATTCAGTCCCTGAAGATTCAAAGTCCCCAGGTTAGCCACCTTTGATCCAGACATCACTGCAGGATAATGGGCTACGACGCTCATAATAAGATGCGCTTAGCTAGGTACACTGTATTTCTTGGGGCTGATTTCAAAGTCTTTGTCATGTTTCATCTTTGTAATTTTTACCTTTACATAGAGGCTCAGGAATGATATCCTTAGACTAAAACTGAACACAACACGAAAAAAAGAAAACTCTGCCCCTGAAATGTCTTTGATTACAGTTCTTATTTACTCTTTCCTTTCTGTCTTTTTCTTTTCTTTTTTTTCCTAGAAGATCCTAATAATCTACCATAGAGTACTTCTTCCACAAATTAAAACTATGATGAAGGATTGAAAAAACCAAACCAAGAAACATGATTTCCAGAGCGGTTTTTTTCTAAGGACATCCTCTAGGCCCGAATCCATGCTGAACATGTAGCATGTTCAAAGTACACTGTCACATTAATGCCAATTTACAACTGCATGAGGTTTTCCCCTTAAGGGACTGAAGCTCAGCTGGAATTCATTAATTTTGACAGTCTGCCTATCGCAGTAGAATGGATTCACTGAGTGACAGAAACTTCTCTAAAAAGAGAAGAATCACATTCTCCTTCCTCTTAAGTATTCATAACAGAATGGAGTTTGAACATTCTCAAGGCAACCAGACGCACCATTAATAACCCCAGAACCTATGAGATGCGGCTCAGGCTTCACAGAGCAGAAACCCCGCTGCCACTCGAGTCCCTTTAGTAATAAACCTAATATACATCAGCCAGCTGTGTAATGGGCCCAAGCACCCCCTGGGGCTCAGAAGAAGGTCATAAAATAGAGTCCATTATCCCACATTGGAAATTTGACTTGATTCGGATTTGACACTTCATTTGGAGAAATGTCCTAGAGGCATATCCTTTCTAGAAGGTTAGGGTTGGAGTGGGTGGCTGGCTGTTGCCAAATTAATCCTGCAGAACACTTTTAAATGTAAAGGAGTAAGACTTTTCAAATATTCCCTTCATGCTGACTTCTGTAAATCAAATTGAGTTGTAACGTCTGAAAGTTATTACTGGAACATTTTAAATTAAACCAACGCGGCATCGCTCATTCCCAAGAGGGAGCGTGAAGACATTGCCAGTCGTAGCATTTTCTGGTGTTTGATAAAAAAAAAATCCAATCTTATTTGTAAAGACAAAATAGTTCTAGCCTTAAATGGATCATAGGGAGGAAATAATGACCACACAGCCCATCAAAGGACACCCCGGGACCACAGCATGGCATGCTCTTGATCCTATTATGACTATGACTGTCTCTACAGACAGAACAACCTGGTGTGAGATGCTAGCAAGAAGGTGCAGGAGAGGAGGTGGCTGGAGCCTAGGACCAGACTCAACACCAGCTTCTCAATCAGTGCTACCTTCATTTGCATATCTGGGGATGGCTATAGTATCACATTGACAACATAGTGCATGAAACCCACACATGATTACTGAAGCCCAACACAAATACCATGAGGAAATAGCACAAAGCAAATTCTATTATGGACCCCCAAGTATGAATCTCTGAAGAGAAGTTTAGGAAAGGGTCAAAGTCAACCTCACAGAAATGCTCACGTGGCATTAGATTGGCCCTAACCTTGTCTTATTTAACAATTCATTAGTTACTTAAACAAAGATCATATAATGATAGGAATGGGAGTCACATTAACAAGAGGGCCATGCATTTGGTACCGTGCCTGAAGCCATCCATTATCTCCTGTGACCCCGGTCAGCTCTCGGGGCAGGTGTTATTGTTATACAGACAGAAGTTAAGGCAGGACCTTGACAAGTTACACTCACGGGGGATGCGGGGCAGGAGTCGGGAGAGGGTGTATCAGTCTGCTCAGGCTGCTGTAACAGAATACCACAGACTGGGTGGCTTCAACAACAGAATTTTACTTTCTGACAGCTCTGGAGGCTAGAAGTCCAAGATCAAGGTGTTGGCAGGGTTGTTTTCTCCAGAGGCCTCTCTCCTTGATTTGTGGATGACCACCTTCTCACTGTGTGCTCACGAGGTCTTTCCTCTGTGCACCTACATCCCCGCTGTCTCTCTTTGTGTCCAAATTTCCTCTGCTTATAAGGACACCAGTCAGATCAGGTTAGAGCCTCAAACTAATGACTCATTTTAACTTAACCACCTCTTTATGGGCTGCATCTCCAATATAGTCACATGCTGAGAAACTAGAGGTTTTAGGGCTTCAACATATGAATTTTGGGAGGACACAATTCAGCCCGTAACAGAAGGAAACAAAGATAGTGGAGGCATGAGAAAAAGAAAATTTGAAACAACTGAGGTAAAGGAATTCTGAAGATCCTGCAAT
Source organism: Mesoplodon bidens (assembly GCF_964165515.1). Classification (NCBI taxonomy): domain Eukaryota; kingdom Metazoa; phylum Chordata; class Mammalia; order Artiodactyla; family Ziphiidae; genus Mesoplodon; species Mesoplodon bidens. The sequence goes on along the minus strand of NC_138161.1, from coordinate 5,402,073 downwards.
GAATGCTATGAGTAAGGAGATGAAATGTACTCTAGGCCCCCAGACCCTCAGGAAAGAAGTTAAAGGCCGGCAGGTTTTTACCTCCACAAAAGGTAGAATGTTCTGACAACCAGAACTGCCCAACATTGAGGCTAGTGCTGGAATGTTTCAGAGGGGAATGTTGTACTGGTGCAGCCAAGGGCCATGAGGGTTATTGAACTGTGTCTAGGTTCTTACACCTTTTTACTTAGAAGCATGAAGTAACTAAAGCAATGCATATTTCTCTGCCTTGGAATAGAACACTGATTTTATAACTTGATCATCCTGGAAGCTCCTTTTCTGGGTGATATGAACAAGGTTCTTGTAATTAATTACATATTAGCTCTAATTCCTGAAATAACTTATACAATTATTGATACGGTATCAAGTGAACATGCTTTCCAAAGTAAGTTACTTTTCACCCTTTAAGTAGTCCTAATTAGCTACTTATATCATATAACTGGAAGATCACAGCTTGAATCTAAGATAAAGGCATACGAATGATGTATTAAAGACACTTTTTGAGAGGAATCAAACTGAAGAAGGCAATCTATACAACTATTATCACTGTTTAATGATACTTTCTGCTAGGACTGGGCTTGGAGCCAGCACCTCAGCTAAGACAATCACTTGCTATTCTTCTGCTATTTAAAGAGTCCCTACTTTTTGTGCTGGGTAAGATCTGTGAGTTTGGCAGGTCAGATGAATGCATAAAATGATTTGGGGGAAATACACTGACAGCTAAATATTTATATGAGAAAACGTTCACATCCATTTTCTTCCAATATCTGAAAAAAATTCTCTAATACCAATACCACCATACGCACACAAGGCCCTTCTATGCCAAGGGCTGTGCCAGACACTGGGAGGGGTAAAGAGGTGCATGTAGGTGCTCAGGAAACACAAAGCCAGGTAGCTGCTGGCTTCACAACCATCCACAGGTCACAACAATTATAAGAAGGGAGGATGGAGAAAATGGGAGAGAGGCAGTGTAAACAGGGAACTGGGATGGGCAGTGGACCCCACTTGCTGGGATTAAGGGGGACACTGTGGAGGATGCTGCCTGGAGAGCAGTTTGCAGCTTTAACTCCCCGCTCCGGGGCTTTTCTTTCATTTGGAGGGTCCTTATATCGAAGAAGTGATTCTCCACTGGGGGAAATTTTGTTCCCCAGGGAACATCTGACAATGCTTATAGACACTGTTGATTGTCCCAACTGGGGGGTTGGGGCGGTGGTATGGTATCTAGTGAGTAGAGACCAGGGGTGCTGCTAAGCATCCTACAATGCACAGGACAAGCCCCTGTAATGAAGAACTATGCAGCCCCAAATGTCAGTAGTCCCACAGTTGAGACACCCTGCATTGGAGTATAAGACCCACAGACTTGCTCTCCTTCCCTCCTTTACCTCAGACGAGAGGTGAGTTTGGGAGAAGTAAGTAGCACATCTCCTTTTTGTCCTTTCTCCTGCTGGCATCTGTCTGCCTGCAGGGAACGTGTCCTTTGGGCCTGCTGTCATCTGCGTGGTAAACTAAGCAGGGTGCAGCTTGGCCTGGTTCTGGGGTTCAAACTGAGACTTTGTCATAAAAAGATGATATTTTGATCTCCATCCCTCCTCTTTTCTCTTTCCTTCCTCTCTCCTAATTGGTTCCAAGTGTGGAAAGAAAACCAGATGTCTCATTGGCTTCCTTAAAAATCCCAACATCAGTTACCCTCAAATGTAAAATGTATGACAGGCCTTAACTAAATTCTCCAAATGTCAGCACTTAATAAACAATGAGTAGATTAAGGTCAATGAGTAGTGAATTAGATGTGCACAGACTTGGGGTCATCTGGAGATCCATGTCGCCCTAAGGAATTCTGAAAGTGGCCTAAAGATGAAATCTCTAGGACCTCAGATCCAAGGAAACCCTAATTAGAGGCTCTTGGTTTTAAAAGCTTCTCAAGAGGTCAGACTGTAGGGCTACTCTAGAAGAGCCTTTAAGATATTTTTTTAATTACAAAAATTGTGTAACCCTGTGTGGTGATGGATGTTAACTAGATTTATTGTGGTGGCCATTTCAATATATATGCATAGATCAAATCATTAAGTAGTGCATCTGAAACTAATATAATGTTTATGTCAATTTTATCTCAATAAAAATCTAAATTAAATTTAAATTTTAAAATGATTTCTTTTTAATGATCAATAACCACCTTGGAAAAGGCCTCTTTAACAATGGCCAGAGCCCAGAGTCAAGCCATGAGAACAAAAAGTCTTTCTTTCCTTCCTTCCTTCCAAGGTCTGCATAATACGTAAATCACGGCACTTTCTTTTCAACTTATTTCAGCGTGAGCCTGCTCTTCCTCTCTGAATGTAAATAGAATTGCTTGAGAAATCTGCACACAATGTGTCAGCAGAAGTGTCTCTAAAAACTCAATGAAGCCCTTTATCCCCCCTTTGCAATGCAGGTGGTTCTCACCTGATTTTCTAGGACCCTCTTTTCAGTGACTATCTTATTTCCTCAAGAATGCCATATGAAAATGTAGACTACGGAAATGGTTTTTCTGCTGGCTTAATATATGCAATCTCTACCCTCCTTCTGGCTTTGTCAACCCCACTTTGTAGGGTTCCAAGGGTGAGGCATGCTCTCACATATTTATGTAGAAGAAAAATGTGACGTGCTTTTGGAAGAGAGAAGACAAGTAAGAGAATCCGGGGTTTTGAGTCACTGTCTTCATTTGCATCTATGACACAAAACAGAAATGCTCATCAGTTTGAAACGGGACAACTATGCACAAATCAATTTTAAAAACTGTTAAGGCATCCAGAGATAAATTGGCAAAGGAATTAATCACTCCCTCCTCTCTCCTTGTCCGTATGCCTGTTAATTGTGTGTAGACCACTGAGTTATATTGATTCCTGTGCTTGTTTTTCTCTCCCACTAGACTGGAAAGTTTCAGCGAGGCAAGGACTGTATCCCATCCGTCCTCGAGTTTCTAACACCTAGCCCGGTACTGACACAAAGGAGATACTATGTAATTGTTTATTGAATTTAATTCAATTCAAAGGACATATGAGCAGACAAGTCACAAAAGAGGAAATGCAACTAGTTAAGGAACATGTAGAATGTATGGCAACTAAAGAAATGCACAAATAGCCACAGTGTTTAAAATGCATTTGCATTCATTTGAAATGAAACTGTATGCACATTTTAGAAAGCAACTTGGTTAACAGGTACCAAGATGCTGAAAAATGTTACACTCTTTCACTCAATAGTTCTGCTTTGAGGAACCTCCTTTATAATACTGTAATACTAATATACATATATATACTATTGGTGAAGTACCTAACTACAATTATGCTGAGAAACTTCGAATGCCACTGTATCTTTTAATCCTCAAAAAGATAATAACAACAATCCTATGGGGTAGGTGGTCGTCCCATTTTAAGAATGAGAAACAGAGGCTCCTGGACATTCACTAAAATATGGAGGTCGTGAAGGCCACCGGGCTGCAGAGAGGCAGAACCATGATTCCAACCAGACCTGTGAAACTCCCAAGCCTGAGCTTTTTCATCTACAATGTATTCTGAGGTTATGATCTTAAATAGCATAGATGTTTCTGCACAAAGTTCTTCTTCTCAATCTTATTTAAAACCCCACAAAGTTGCAAATTATCTAAATAAACCATAAGAAGAAAATATCTAATTGTGGAGCATTAGTTTAGTACCTATATAGTTTACAGATGAAAAATTCTATTTAAAAATTCTATTATGGGGCTTCCCTGGTGGCGCAGTGGTTGAGAGTCCGCCTGCCGATGCAGGGGACACGGGTTCGTGCCCCTATCCCGGAAGATCCCACATGCCGCGGAGCGGCTGGGCCCGCGAGCCATGGCCGCGGAGCCTGTGTGTCCGGAGCCTGTGCTCCGCAACGGGAGAGGCCACAGCAGTGAGAGGCCCGCGTACAGCAAAAAAAAAAAAAAAAAAAAAAAAAAAAAATTCTATTATGGAATACTATAGATTTAAGACAATATTAAGCAGAAAGCACAATTGTGACTGCACTGTGGTTTCAATTAGAAAAACAAGTTTAAATGTAGGGAAAAAAAGGTAATAAGGAATATTCTAGCCTTATGAGAGTTAGGACTATAAAAGATATTTTCCCTTATTCTAATGTCTTGTTTTCACTAGCGGAGTTTTTACTAATGGATTTCTTGAATTCTAACTGTTAGTTATAAAGGCAGGTTTTGATTTCACTTTAAGGCATAAATGATGTATGTATAGTATAGGATCCCATGTTTGTTAAATCAACACTTTACGGAGCCATGGGAGAAGTTTGCATTTAAAAGCTCAGCAACCTGCATGTCTTGGGTCAACAACTTATTACAGGGCTGGTGGCATTAAGTCACAGGGAGGAGAGAGCAATGGTGGGTCCTCTTCTGATGACCCTGAAAGTCAGGATTTATCAGGAGGAGAGAGCCTGGGGCAGCCCCTTCCCGACTGTGTGTTTTCTTCCCCTGACATTATCAGACTCACCAACCTCTTGCTGAAGTTTCCTGGAACCATTCTATTTGCTGGGCTATTCTGTTGGATCTCTGTTTAGTCTAGCAGCAATGGGACTTAGGTGAAAAAACTTACCCAAGCCTCAGTTTATTTATCACTAAAATGGGACTGAAAATAACTAGCTTATATTTATATAAATAAATATGTACGTTTAGTGCTTTTTTTGCCAATAATATTCAATGAAGGATAGCTACTATTATTAGTATTAAAACAGTAGCAATAATAAAGAAAACAATGTTGATGATAATATATCCACCTGATTAAAAATTAATTTGCTTCAATGGGTCCAGTGTTACTGATGGATGTCCATTACCAGCATGAGTCTATTTCTAGCTCTTTCTCCCTCCCTCCCTGTGTTTGAAGAGCTGGGGAATCTTTTTACCCATCTGTTCATATATTTAGCCACCCAAATACATGCACACCCTGATTCCTCCTACAAGAGCTCAGACAGTGGTGGTTAAGAATACTCCAGAACTCGACTAGCCTCCCTAGGTTTGCATCTTGGCCCTACCACATTCCAACCACATGACTGTGGGTGAGGTAATGACCTCCTGGGCGCCTCTCTTTCCACATCTTTAAGATTAAGATACTAGTAGAACTGACTTCACAGGTTTATTATAATCATTAAGTGGGCCAGCACAGAGGAGCCTTCAGAACACTGTGGGCATATAGCATGTGGCCAGTCAACACAGTCCTGTATCTTCATCAGGATGCTGATTGTTAAAGATACATGCACCCCTATGTTCACTGCAGCACTATTTACAATAGCCAAGGCATGAAAGCAACCTAAATGTCCATCGACAGATGAATGGATAAAGAAGATGTGGTACATATACACAGTGGAATACTACTCAGCCATAAAAAAGAATGAAATCATGTCATTGGCAGCAGCATGGACATGGATGGACCTAGAGATTATCATATTAAGTGAAGTAATTCAGAGAAAGATAAATATCATATGATACCACTTATATGTGGAATATTAAAAAAAAGATACAAATGAACTTATTTACAAAACAGAAATAGACTCACAGACATAGAAAAAAAACTTATAATTACCAAAGGGGATATCAGGGTTGGGGGAGATAAATTAGGAGTTTGGAATGAACAGATACACACTACTGTTTATAAAACGTCAATAGATAATCAACAAGGACCTACTACAGAGCACAGGGGTCTATATTCAACATCTCGTCATAACCTACATGTTTAGGTATCGGCAGGGTTGACTTTTTCTGGAGGTCCCTCTCCTGGGTTTGTAGGTGGCTCCTTCTCCCTGTGTCCTCATGGGGTCTTCCTTCTGTGTGTGCCTGAGTCCTAATCTCTTCTTTTTATAAGGACACAAATTATATTGGATTAGGGCCCAGTCTAAGGACACCATTTTAGCTTAATTATTTCTTTAAAGACTCCATCTCCAAATCCAGTCACACTCTGAGATACTGGGGGTTAGAACTTCTATGTAAGAATTTGGGTGAGGTGGGGGCACAATTCAGTCTGAAATAAGGAGGACAAAGTGTAGTTTTTATTTCCCACAGTCACTGTGTCACTTCAGATTTGTAGGTTACAGTTTTCTCCAACAGAGCAAATCTCCTAAATCTGGCAGGCAGTTTAGTCTTGGTTGTTTTTTTTCACTTTAGTCTACAGTTTTCAGACATGATTTTCAACAGGCCCGTTGTCACAGGTGGAATCTCTCCTCAGGAAAGAGATGCAGGTGAGCCTTCTTCCTGCCAACGTTTCAACCAAGAGCCACAGCAAACCTTTACAAGCAAGCTTTTACTAGTCTCTCTCCCGAGAACTGGGGGAACAACGGGATGTGAGCAGAGGAAAGCCCGTAGCCAACAACCTTTTAAAGCGACTGCTTGAAAGGCCTAAAACTATGCCCCGTAGAGTCCTTGTAAGGAGGGAAAAACAGATTCAGAAGAAGGTCTTCTTCCATATTTGAGATGTGAAGTTTCAAGTATTCACAGTTAGCTTTGAGCCATGCCAGCTCAAGTACGACATGGCTCTCTGCAGCCTCCTTGCAAAGCTAAAGTGAGCAGAGGGCGTGGATGATTTGGTCAGAAACCTAAAACCCTCCGTTTAGTCCCCATCAAACTAAGGGCAGTCCAGGTAAGGAGGTCAGAAAACTGTCCCCAGCATGTGCTGTCCACAGGCATCCCCTAACCACATAGAGTCCCATATATGAGAGTCACTACAGGCTCCTCTTTAAATTTAAGACTTCCATGGAGCATCAAGCCTTATTTACATCTGAGTGCAACCTACTTTAATCATAGAGTCTTCCGCATTAGCCGAGTGTTGCTGTGTGTGTCAAGAACAGACAATATCAGTTTGGATAAAGTAGATGAAAGGGAGGTTTCGGATACATCTGGATGCAGTCCAGGTTTTTGACCCAAGCAAGGGAGGCTGGGGACCATAGACTTCTGGGTGGTAGGGACCCTGGGAATGAGAGGAGGGCTCAGAAAGCCAGGAAGGGAAGCCAGCAAGGAGGGAGGCCTTCGAAATTTTGCCCAGAGGCTTGGAGATAGGTGGTGTGGTCCTGAAACACGTCTCTCGTCATTTACAAAGTCCTAGTCAAAATATCAGAAGTTGGGAACGGTGCTAAGCTCAGCCAATTACAAATTGCTATCATTTCCCAAGTCTCAGTCAGTCAGCAGGCAGTGTCTCTATTCAAGTCGATTCAAGATATTTTAGCTAAGCAGAGATGTGTGCTGTGCAAGGGGGACAGAGGTTGTTTCCCTGTTACAGAATAAGTGGGGGACACGGAGAATCTCCCAGGGCCCTCTCACGGCGGTCACCAAGGTCAGGACAGGAGCCGTGGTCAGAAATGGAGAAAAAAGCTGAGCACAAAATAGTGAAAATGTCTCTAGTCTCCGGAGGGTGTGACTTTGTGACATACTGAAAAGAGGAAGCATAACTCAAACAAAATTCACCTCCCTGGTTTTCTCATTTGTCAGCTAAAAAACTGAAGGTTAAACATGCCTACCTTGGCAGGCTGTTGGAGAGAAGGAATACAATTAGATATCTTAACTGTGTAGAGTGGGTGCTCAATATCTTTTGTGTGTGCACAAACACACACATGCACACACACGTACACACACACACATACTCTTCTAGAATGGTGCCCCGACTGTTCGCCCCAGCGCACGTTGAACGGACTTACCTACTGTACTCCAGAGCAGTGGTTCTCCAAGTACGGTCCCTACAGCAGCAGCATGAGACTGAGGCGGGAGCTTGTTAGAAATGGATATCTCAGCCCCCAACAGAATCAGAAAACCTGCAGTCTAACAAGCCCTCCAGGTGATTCTAATGGACACTGAAGTTTGAGAACCACTACTCTAGACCAACATTGGCTGTCTGGCTGCAAAGTAAAGTCAGCTGGGATGTTTGTAAAAACAGTGGTAATACCACGGCCCCACCCATACCAAATAAATCAGAACTTTGTAAACAGAGTCCAGGCCCAGAACTTTCTTTTTAAAGATCTTTCTCAGATGATTCTAATGTGCAGCCAATACTGAGAAACGACGCTTCCGGGTACCACAGCTGTGGAGTTCCTTGGTGGTTCTCAGATTGAACACCCATCTTTTCATTCCTTTGTTTCCCCCAATACAAGTGCCTCTTCTATGCCAAGCACTGTGGTGGGTAGTGCGGATACAAGACAGATATGGACCACACATTTCTGGAGTGTATAGTCTGGTGGGCATCATAGAGTCCACCACTTACAGCTGCACTACTCGTGCACTGCATAACTCCAGTGGGTGTCCTTCACATCTTTATATACAACCAGTAAAGCCACACACAGTATCCGAGGTTGAAGCCCAAGGTAATCTTGGCCCCTAAAGATGTAGAGTATATCCAAGTAGCTTTAGCCTCTACTCTTGGCACTGCCAATGTCTTCCCAGGGAGTCCCAGCAGCATCCAGGCCAGTGAATTGATTTTCTTATCATTCTGTTATGTATAATCACTACATTTTTTAATTGATGAGGAACGTGACATGGAATATGACTTTGCTGAGCATGGTGGTTTTATTTTTTAATGAACTGGTACCATTATATAGGGTTTTCACTTTGAACTTACTTTATTCTTAGTATGGTAGGCTGAATAGCGGCCCACAAAGATATGCAGGTCTTAACCCCTGGAACCAGTCAACGTTTTCTTATATGGTGGCAAGAACTTCGCAGATGTGATTAAAGATCTTAAGATGGTGAGATTATCCTGGATTATCTGGATGGCCATAAATGCAATCACAAGTGTTTTTATGAGACAGCGACAAAGGGAGATTTGATACAGAAGAGGAAAACAATGAGACCAGCGGAAAAGGATGCTACCCTGTGGGCTGCAAAGGTGGAGGAAGGCCTAGGAGCCCAGGAATGCAGCTCTAGAGAAAGTGAAGGCAAGGGGATGGACACTCTCCTACAGCCTCTGGAGGGAACACCCCTCGACACACTGATTTTGGCTAGTGAACCTGACTTCAGACCTCTGACCTCCAAGCTATAGGAGAATACAGGTGTGTTGTTTTAAGTCACCGAGGTTATAATTATTTGATGCAGCAGCAATATAAAACTGATATACTTATGCCCAAATAAAGAAAATCCAGAACAAGAGTAGACGGTTTGGGAGAGAAGTTAAGGGCACCTGAAATTGAACGGGCCAGGCTCTGCGCTGGTTACTTTATGCGGATTAGGTCTCAACCTCACAACAATCACGTGAGAAAGGGGATCTCATCATCACAATCACCATCATCGTCATCACTACCTTCATCACCAAAATCATTATGTGCATCACCACCATCACCATCATTTCAGTTTTAAAGATGAAAGTAAATTACAGGAAAGGTTAAGTAATGTCCTCCAAATCACCCATCCGGTAAGTAGCAGAGTCTGAACCCATGTCTGCTTGACTCATAAGTACAATTTCCAAAAGGCACCTTCCACTCAACAAATTAACTGAATATTACTGTAGAAGGCTTTTGTATTGAGTTTAAAATTCTGCTCTGATCGGAGCATAACGGGTTACTGATTAATGACCTTTATGGCCTGAAAGCAGAGTGTCTGAAGCAACCACTTTTGAAGAGCTTTTTTTTTATAGTAACCTGCAAAGAGCACAAGTGGATGTGGTGGGTGGTCCCACAGACACTGTTCATACAGCCATAACACAGTTAAATGCCATTAATAATTCCCCATTCAATACAGTCTTGCCCCAAAGAAATTGCTTCTGCGTCATCAACTCCTGGCAGCAACTCTACTATATCTGAGCTGCCATTTCTCACAAATAATGGCCTTTTATCCCACTTGAAACTTGTCACCTGGAACAAATAAGGTCTTTACAAGTCCCAGAAAATGAGAGAATTCTCTCCACAAAGTATATTATTTTTTACTTATTCCTTACCCTGACATAATAAGAGGGGTTAACCTACCAGAGAGGTTGAATTCACATCACCCCAAAAAATGCAGTGAGGATTTGTTCATATCAGAAGGGAAAAATCTGGTTTGTATAAAAAAGTAAAATCTGACATGCAGAAAAATTATTCTAAAAACTAACAAACAAATAAATTTTATTTATTATAAATAAAATTTGATAAAATTTACCTTATAATCTATAATTACATCAGTAAAATGATTTCATGCCACAGAGACTTACTCAGATATCACGTTTTTATGTGGTAAGAAAATCTCAGGATCTCTCACAAGTCCTGGGTCTGAGGAACTTCCCCTAAATCCCTCAAAATTTGTCTTTGTCTTTGTGGTATAAAGAGGTCAACATTCCCTAAATTGATCAACAGTTTAAAAGAAATTGCAATAAAAAATAACAATAATTATGACACCTTATACTCAGCGATCCCCATATACCAGAGGATGTTTGAGGGCCTCACAGCCAGTAACTGTTTACTCCTCTCATTATGAGGAAGTATCTTTGTCATCCCTGTTTTGCAGATGAGGAAACTGAGACACAAAGCTGGTACGAGGTGGAGCCAGAATTCTATGCTAAGCATATTAGGGCCAGAGTCTTCTTAAGCACAATGTTTTAATGTCTCATCAACATTCTAAAAGGCTTTGCAGAGAAACTCGAATATCTTACTTCATAATTTACACCAAAGTCTAAAGAGACAAGAACAGCAAGGACTCACTCTACCTGATAACAAGACTAGTTATAAACCATGGTAATTGCACCAGTGGGCTGCTGGTGCGGGGATGGACCAGTGGGTCTCTGGAGCCAACGAGAGGCCAGAAGAGACCTGCACTACGCAGGAGGGAAGAGAGGAAAAGAAGAAACACTCAGTAAATAATGCTGGGACTATCTGTTACCATATGGAGGTAAATGAAATTTAATCCCTATCTCTCACTGTACAAAAATCAACTCAAGGTAAATTAAGGATTTAATGAAATGAAAGTCAATACAAACTATTCTGGAAAAAAAAATAGGAAGTGTGTAGTAGGAACACATTTTTTAAGACAAAAACACCAATCAAAAATTGTAAAATTAGGGCTTCCCTGGTGGCGCAGTGGTTGAGAGTCCACCTGCCGACGCAGGGGACACGGGTTCGTGCCCCGGTCCGGGAAGATCCCACATGCCGCGGAGCGGCTGGGCCCGTGAGCCATGTCCGCTGAGCCTGCGGGTCCGGAGCCTGTGCTCTGCAACGGGAGAGGCCACAGCAGTGAGAGGCCCGCGTACCGCAAAAAAAAAAAAAAAAAAAAAAATTGTAAAATTAATCTAAGAGTACCTATTCATCAAGAAAAACAGCAAAAAGGTGAAATATAAAGCACAAATGGGAAGATATTTATAGCATCTGCAACCATATTACTAACAAAGAATTAGTATAAAGAATATATAATAAACTACAAAGAGAGAGAGAGGAAGAAGATAAACAATCCAATAACAAATGGGCTAAAGGCATTAGTAGGCATTTCACAGAACTAAATTTTTCCTTTTATTTTTCAAATCACTGAATTCCATTTCTCTACTAGATGATTCCTAACAGCATATGGCTGAAAGGGTATCGCACCCATCTTACCCTCTCATCTCAAATCCTTCCTTGGCTCCGCTTTCCCCCTCAGCCTTCTATTCTCACATCCTAAGCAGGTGTTTTTCCCCACCGCTCCACCAAACAGCTCTTAGAGACGTCACCACGGCCCGCATGTCACCCCAGCATGACATGAACATTCGACACTACTGATCATGCCCGGTTGCCCTCTGATCAGAAGCCTCTTGATGCTCCTACTCAGATTCCTTTGAGGATTCCCTCTCATTTCCTGAATTTTTTTTTGTGTGTGTGTGGTACATGGGCCTCTCACTGTTGTGGCCTCTCCCGTTGCGGAGCACAGGCTCCAGAAGCGCAAGCTCAGCAGCCATGGCTCACGGGCCCAGCCGCTCCGCGGCATGTGGGATCTTCCCGGACCAGGGCACGAACCCGCGTCCCCTGCATCAGCAGGCGGACTCTCCACCACTGCGCCACCAGGGAAGCCCTCGTTTCCCGAATTTTGAAGTGTCTCTGCACTCAGTCTGGGACCTTTTCCCTATTTATACTCACTCCCTTGACAATCACCCATCCTAAAGGTTTTTAATGGTATCGCTAGGCTGGCATCTCCTAATGTCCCGTTCTAGCCCAGACCTCTTATCTGAACTCCAAGCAACTACGCCCAACTGCATCCTCCCATCTGCTCTAGGATGTTGGGTTTGCTTCGCAGAGCGGACAGGCCCCTAAGTGAGCCCTGGCCCTTCCCCACTTCCTGCCCTCCAACCTCTCCTCTCTCCGGCTTCCCCATCGCCACAAGCAGCACCTGAAAGCCATCGTCCTTCCTCTGTCCCCGCAAATCCCATTCATCAGAAAAACCTAACGCTCAACCGAAAAACGACCCCCTTTCACCGCCTCCGTATCCTCTCTTCTGTTTGGGCTGCGAGCTCCCCGCGATGGACAGAGAAATCTGGTCAGAACTCTGGTCACAGAAGGTCCCTCTGCTCCACCGCCGCCCACTCTCTCTCCGTCCTCACCTCCTCCCTCTGCACCCCCTTGCTCACCCTGCTTTCTCCCCACAGAGGCCTCCTTGCAGTGTTGAGACACACTGGACACAACACTGCTGCGGGGCTTCGGAACTTCCTGTTTGCTCTGCCTGGGAAGTTCTTCCCCTGACATCTCCCTGACCCTCTCCCTCACCATCCCCAGGTTTTCACACAAATGTCCCCTCCTCAGCCCCCCATCTGAAACTCCGCATCTCCCCTAAAATTACTCTTCACTGCTTCAGTTTTTCCCTGACACCAATGACCATCTAACCAGCTACACCGTCTATTTATCTTGTTCATGCGCAAGCATGAAGCTACCTTAGGAACCTGGGGTGCCTGTTTTGTTCGCTCTCTAGCTCCAGACCTGGAATCAATGGGCACAGCAACTGCACAGATAATTATTTGTTGGATGGAAGAACAAACTACACACACCATCATGGATAAATCTCAAAGCAATAATGTTGGGAAAAAAGCCAGTCCCAGAAGAACATCTCCTTTGTGATTCTAATTACATAAAGTGCAAGAGCATATGCACATCTTAGCAAGATAGTACTTAGGGCTACAAGCATATGTTGACACAACTACAAAGAAAAGCAAGGATTAACTAACATCCAATTCAGGAGTGAGGCTCCCTCTGGGGGAGGGGGTGTGATTGGAAAGGAGCCCACAGGGGAATTTTCAAGGACACCCTTCAGTTTCTTAACTTCGGCAAGCGTTCTATACACACACATTGTGTTAGTGTAAAAAACATGTAGGGCTTCCCTGGTGGCGCAGTGGTTGAGAATCTGCCTGCCGATGCAGGGGACATGGGTTCGAGCCCTGGTCTGGGAAGATCCCACATGCCGCAGAGCAACTGGGCCCTTGAGCCACAACTACTGAGCCTGTGCGTCTGGAGCCTGTGCTCCGCAACAAGAGAGGCCGCGACAGTGAGAGGCCCGCGCACCGCAATGAAGAGTGGCCCTCGCTCACCGCAACTAGAGAAAGCCCTCGCACAGAAACAAAGACCCAACACAGCCATAAATAAATAAATAAATAAATAAATTTAAAAATTCACGACACATGTCAATATTTTTTTTAAATGTGTAAAAAGACAAGAAAAATCATTTAGCGCACACCAGACCACATGACCTCTTTGGAATCCAATATTCATAATACGGGATTTCAAATATGGTCCCACCACCGATACAGTGCCCTGTTCTGCTTTCTCGGCCATGCTACAAACTCACTGTGCAGCAAAATCAGTTTGCTTATTCTTGCTCCACAGCCCAACTGGATGGCAAAACTCACCCCAAGAGACTGAGCTCTAACAGGCAAGGCAAGAAGCAGGTGACCGTCATCTCTGATTTTGCATCCGCTGACAGCCCTTTGTACATGGCAATGATGAAAAAAGAAATCTTCTAATGCATTACACAAACCACGGAATTTAACTTAGGAGCATGGGGGTTTGTATCAAGAGAGGAGAAGGAATTCCCAAAGACTCTGTTAAGAGCGGGTGCTTCCTTCCTGCTGCACCCTGCCTTTTCTCAAAAGCCAGTTCAGCCCTCCCTCCTGCCCAAGAGCAGCTACCCTCACTGCCCACATACACATGGGTCCTCACGGGCTCCCACAGCTGAAAACGGCATCATGAGGCAGAGACTCCACTAAATGTTCTTCCTCAGGAAAATCACCTTTGGCTCCACTGACATCTGACACTTTGGCATGAACACCGAGAAGATTTGAGACAATATGTGAGAAAACGTGCGGTTATCTTTAAAACATTGTTATAACACTGGATAAGAATGCAAATGTTCAATGGTAGCCCTGTGAATAAAGCTCAAGGAAATAAACAAATTAGATGATAGACAGATGGATAGATAGCTAGACAGATAGGTATGTAGGTAGTAGATAGACAGATAGATAGATAAGCAAATAAGTAAATGGAGGAGGGAAGGAATGAGTTTGTTGTGCTTACTAGTTATCCCCAGCAAATATTATATACTAGACACTCAATAAACATCTGTTGAATGAGTGAATGAGGTAATGGATGTCAAACAACGGGATAAGCTATGGTCCAAAGTATCTAACACCTCGTCAGGTACGCCACACCTGAGTAGACACTATCAGCCCTTCAGCCTCCACTGTGTGGGAAGCTCAGGTAAATGTGTATTTTGCTTCCTTCTCCTGGACACCAGGCCTTTGGGAAGCCAGCCTGTCCATGTTCCTGCTACATGGCAGGTGCTTGATGAACAAACTGTTTTACTTAATCACTTATATATTTGGGGAGAGTATCTACAAGAATCCATCCAATTTCATGTATCAGGAGGTTTCCCTTGACCTCTCAGATACCAGAAAATGACCTTCTCCAGGGAAAATCTGGTTGTACCAGGTGAGTCCAGTGTGGTGACACTAAGACCTCTATCTCTGGGTGACAAAGAGCCTTGGATGGGTCAACACCTTCCATAGCTTATCTACAGTCCTTTGTCCTCCAGAACCGTGCCATCCCATATGGCAGCCAACAGCTGCATGTGACTATTAAATTCAAATCCATGAAAGTTAAATAAAATTAGCAATTCCACTCCTTAGTCACTCTAACCACATTTCACGTGCTTGGGAGTCACATCTGCCTAGTGGCTACAAGCCACTAATGTTCTAGAACATCTCCATCATCACAGAAAGGTGCTTTTAGACAGGGCTGGGCTGGCATGTTATCTGATGTTACAGTATCACCTTTGATTGTACCTTAAAGGATATTGAATATAAACCAGCTAGAAGTCCTGAAAACTACAGAAAGAGCTAAAATGATTTAATAAGCATTATGGAACTTAAAAAGACATGAATCATAGTTTAGGAGGCAAAAATATAAATGAAGTAACGTTTCATGGGGGAAGGGAATGCGTAAATCCTCTACTTAAAGATGAAGCAACACATTATACAAAGTATAAACAGATACAAATGATGCTCTTTAGATCTATATAATACTGAATTGAAAGCAAATGCATTGGTCAAGATATAAACTAATCCATTTACAAACTAATTGGGTTGTTAGGTGCACGTTACTATCAGGAACCTGAGGTAGCACTTCCAACTAATGGTAATAATTGCTTTTAAATAACCTTAAGATGAGTACAGTCATTTCAATGCTCTATTTAACCCCCTTTTCTAGTGTAGAAATTATGCTATAGATCAGCCTAATGGGAACACACACCTGATATGCATACAAAGGACAACTGAAGAGTCAAGAAGTAAACTGTTTAAAAAACAATGCTTTGTAGAATGAATTAAGACAAACAAGAACCTGCACTACCACTGCAGCAGAGCCAAAAGTCTGCACCCTTCACGTGCCCGGTTCTGCACTTGTGAGCTCTGTGACCTGGAATTTGCCACTAACCCTCACTGCATCTCAAATTTCCATCTGCAAAGTGAAAGGGGCTGTGCGACTGTCTGGCATTTCTTTTCATTCCTGTGGTCAGTGAATCAATGACCATGGCAGTGACAGAGATGGGAAGGAAGAGTGGCCGAGTCTTTCTCATCATCAAGCCAGCTCCTCCCACGCCGAGCCCAGATGGAGGCACCGACATCTTCCCAGTCACCTTCCCCAGACACCTTGGACCCAGGCTCCATCCTTCTGCTGACCCTGCCACTATCCTGTTCTCCCTGTTGCAACACCACGTACAACACACACACACACACACACACACACACACACACACACACACACACACCAGGCACACATTAGCGGACAGGTGAGTTCAAGAGCGAACCAAGAGGGCTGATGGGATGGAAGCGAGGGGAGGCGTGATCTCTGTCGTGAGCATCAGTCGCTGCCTTCGCCGCTAACGCTCTGGTATGAGTCGCTAAAACCATGGTGACATCTTGCTCAGCCATTGGATGAGCTTCTCGCTGTTTACCAAATTCCAAGTTAAAAGGACTGACATTTCACGTATTCCCCACAGATGAACACGTCAAAAGAAAATGGGTGTTAGCAAGAAAAGACTTGATGTGAATGCTGCAGGCATTTGGGAGCCTAAAAAAGGAGATGTGTTGTGTTGAAGGCACTTTAAGAAGACAGATTTTGACAGAAGCGCTCCAGATATTAAACTGAATCCTGGAGTCATACCTTCTAATTCCTAATCTCACTTACAGGGGAAAAGAGAAAAGCTTCACTGTAGGAAAAACTTCACCCTCAAGACCTTCCAGTCACAAACCACAGTCACCACCTTGTTGGTGCTTCCTCGTGCATGGAAGAATTCCAGTCCCAGTTCATTTTTAAGCATAGCTACAGTGTAATGGACAGTACAAAGAAACTTAAGCATAAATTAGATCAAGTGATCAGCAAGCTAGAGGATACCAAGAAAAGTCTGCGGAATGTTTTAGATGGAGAAAAACGTTTCCAAAAATCATTGAGGAAGACAATCAGGGAATAAAAGGATGAATGTCTCATCTGCCAAGAAACAGCAAATAGACTGGAAGTTTTCTGTTGGGAGTGATGTCAGGAGAGCATGAACTATATTTCATGAAATAATTTCATGTTATGTTCTACCTAAAGTTGATATTGGTACAGCTTTTCAGAAAAGGATTACCATCATTAAATAATATCCGTCAGGGCATCCCTGGTGGCGCAGTGGTTGAGAGTCCGCCTGCCAATGCAGGGGACACGGGTTCGTGCCCTGGTCTGGGAAGATCCCACATGCCGCGGAGCGGCTGGGCCCATGAGCCATGGCCGCTGAGCCTGTGTGTCTGGAGTCTGTGCTCTGCAACGGGAGAGGCCACAACAGTGAGAGGCCCGCGTACCACAAAAAAAAAATAATAATAATAACAATAATAATATCCGTCAGAAAAAAGAGCAAACCAAGCTATTAATTAAAACATAGAGTATTTATTTAGCAGTTGCCATGTGCTAAGTACTGTACTAAACACTTTCATATTTTAACTCACTTAATCCTTACCACCCACATCCCTAGGAAGGAAGGAGGTGTTTTTATCCCCATTTTATACACAAGGAAATTAAGGCACAGAAAGGTCGGTCAAAGGTCATACAGTTTGTATGTCTTGGAGCCAGAATTGCAACCCAGGCTATGGAGTTTGCAAGCCTGTGCAATTAATTTCTAGAATATCCTACAGCTCTGTGAAGAAAGTTATCAACCAAGTGGCAATATATACATATTTTATTATACTGCATATACAAGAGATCATGTCAATCAAAATCTATGGTTGATTACCCACAAAAATGGCTGCAGTGAATTGTCCCGTCCCTCTGTACTTGGCCTTTGCGATATGGCTGCAGCTCCTTGTATGAAGAAGTGTCTTCTTTTCCACTCCTTGAATCTGGGCTTGGCCATGTGACTTGCTTTGACCCATGGGATATTTTCAAGCATTATGCAAATAAAGGCCTGAAAAGTGCTTGTGCACTGGAACTTGCTGGAGACGTGGGATGACCACCATGTGGACAAGCTAGGCTAGCCCCCTGGGAGCTAAGAAACACAAGCAGAGGCCCAGCCACCCCAGCCATCCCAACAGAAGCCCTTTAAATGGGTGGTTTGAGAATGATCTGCAGTGTTCTCTTCCTTTGCCTTCTAATGCCTGGTCTTTTGGTTGATTTGTTCACCAAGGCATGGCTGAACCCTCCCTATATGCCTGACATTGTTTTGTGTGCAGGACTCTGTACGTATAGTGTAATGAGCAGAAATGTGTCTCCCAAAAAGGTATGTTCAAGGTCTAATCCCCAGTACCTATGAGTGTGAACTTATTTGGAAACAGGTATAACCAACGTTCCAGAGATGCAGAGACAGACACACCAGGAGAATATCATGTGATGACACAGGCAGAGAATGGAGTGGTGCAGCCATAAACCGAGGGTTGCTGGCAGCCACCAGGCCTTGGGATTGAGGGCTGGAACAGACCCGCCTCAGAGCGTCCAGAAGGAACTAACCCTGCCAACACCTCAATTTCAGACTTCTGGCCACCAGAGCTCTGGAACTATCAATATCTTTTGTTTTAAGGCACTCAGTTTGTGGTACTTTGTCATAGCAGCCTAGGAAATTAATACATATATATATTCTGGGAAACACAGAAAAAGAACCCAGGGAAGAAAGAAAGATCACAAAATAAGAAACTGAAACTGAGATACAGATTGTAGGAGGTGCAGTAACTTCTGGCATAAAACTGAATGAATCCCTTTGCTAACACCTATTCTTCTCTGGGGCCAACTGTGGCTTTGCAGTCAGCTGCCTGCTTGGCTAAGGACTAGGAGAGCCACCCTGGATGCCTTGGGAGAGCAAGGTGCTAACCCAGCTCCTAAGGGAGCCTTTACATCCCAAGTGGGCTTGTCTTTCTTCCAGCCAAGACATGCCTGGCAGAAATCCAGGAGAAACAGGCTTCTTCAGAAGGCCTGGTCAAGACACTCTCCTACACTAGCAGGTGATGTTAAGGCAGACATCTGATCTGTAGCTCTTCATCTGGCCTGCACCCAAACATGTATCCTAGTTAGTAAATTACTCCCAAAGAACCCCAATGCACTTGTGATGATCCTCAGAGCAGAGGGGTCTAGACTACACAGGGCTGCCTGACAGGGGTACTGGGGTGTGGAGTGGGGGGATAGAACCATGTAGGAGGGAGAAGGGACAGAGAAAGGTGAGGAGAAAGAGGTGGTGAGGAGAAATCACAACAGCTCCTTCCCAGCCCAGATCTCTGTCTTTGCCCCATCCCACCTCCGGGGTGTTGAGTCCTTCTGGAACTAGAACTAATCGCCCAGGTGGACCCCAGGTTCAATTCCACACCCCTCAGCCTTTCAAGCTGTTTCTTATTCTAATTCCATCCTGAGTGTCCCATCTCACCTCCCACCACTCCCCAAAACCCCAACAATCAAGACCCCTCACTATCGCCTAATTCTTCCAACATCATGGCAGCCTTGCAGCCAACTCTACTCTGGGTGCCTCACGGCACTTTGGAGTCTCTCTGTTGGTTTATATCTTTTTGAAGCCTGAAGAAAATAACCAACTGAACAACCTCTAAAGTGTGTGTGTGTGTCTCCCCTACGCCTTTCCAATCACTGATCAATACCCATGACATTGAGAAAAGCCTGCTGGCTCACCCGTCTCATCCTCTTCCTCTTCTAGGTGGGGGACTCAAGGGAGCGTTCTGAAAGATTAAGACTCATGTCAACAGGGAGATGTGCTGCTAACTCCCTTTGGTGCTGCCTTCAGCCCAGATCTGGTCCAGTTCTCAGACTGCTGGCCTGGCTGTTGGCCTGGTGGACCCCACAGCCCTTGCTATACGAGCAGGAGAACCAGCTAAGTCCGACACAAATAAGAGCGGTCAGAGTTTGCCTACAACAATTAATTAACTAATTAATTTTTATTTTGGGCTGCGTTGGGTCTTTGTTGCTGTGCACGGGCTTTCTCTAGTTGCGGCAAGTGGGGACTACTCTTTGTTGCTGTGCACGGGCTTCTCATTGCGGTGGCTTCTCTTGTGGAGCACGGGCTCCAGGCTCACAGGCTTCAGCAGTCGTGGCTCGCAGGCTCAGTAGTTGTGGCACGTGGGCTCAGTAGTTGTGCCACACAGGCTTAGTTGCTCCACGGCATGTGGGATCCTCCTGGACCAGGGCTCGAACCCATATCCCATGCATTGGCAGGCAGACTCTTAACCACAGCGCCACCAGGGAAGTCCCTTGATGGCCGGTTGACATATAGTTTTTGGATAAATGAATGGAGAGTATGTGGACTGAATTGTGTCCCTTCAAAATACAAGTATTGAAATCATAACCCCCATTAGCTCAGAATGGGACCTCATTTAAAGATAGGGTTTTACAGAAGTCATCAAGGTAAAATGAGGTCATTGTGAGTGGGCTCTAATCCGATCTGACTCTGTCCTTATGAAAAGGGGAAACCTGGGCACAGACACACAGGGGGAGGCCACGTGAACAGGAAGATGGCCGTCTGCAAGTCAGGAGGCATGGAACTCAGTCTTCTCCCACAGGCCTCTGAGGAATCCAGCACCTTCAAAGTCTACTGTTAAGTCCCCGAGCTTGTGGTGCTTGTTACAACAGCCCTAGCAAATGAGTGCAGATAATAAAGCTCCTAATTAGAGAGCGCTCTGGTACATTGAAAGTAAGATTTAAGAAAAAAAAAAAAAAAGAACTTGTCACAGGGTTCCGTGCCACCAGAAGTATTTCACACTAACTGTTAGTTTGGGGGCGGGGGGAGGGGGCTTAGAGCATCATTTCCTAATCAGTGTTGTTGCCATCTCCGGGTGCATGGAGATTAAAGCAAGGATGGCCGGGCACCTGCCCCTCCCCCAGTGAGGCGTTCTGGCACCAGCAGAGGATGCCCCTCGGACCCCCGGGCTCCACCCTGCACAGAGGCAAACTTCTAAGGAGTTGCCAGGCCCCTCTGGTCCCTGGTCAGCCCTCCTGGTCTTCCTGTGTGGTCTCCACCGCATCTCGTGTCTGCCGTCAGGTGCAACTCTCCCCTCAAGCCCAGAGCTCTGTGTGAGTCATCCGCACCTTTATTATGAATTGTTTATTCTCCAGGGTGTCTGTGGCCACAAGTCACATCTCCAGTTAAGAACAACAACTAAAAGAGTGTCCCCTGAGAAAGAATTTGGAGGTTTTGGACAGCGGTGGGGTAAAGAATTTGGGCGAGGGTAATCCAGTCACTGCAGGTAGGGTATGGCCCCCTCACAAGACCATTTCTGACATCTTGTAAGATGTTCAGGAAGGGATTTTCTCCAGAAGAAATTAGTTCAGGGTCATCTTATTAGAAATAGGTTAAGTATTTGCTGGAGGCCACCAATAAGATGGGTGGTGATTTGGTGTCCACGACCAAAGATGACCCCTCTCACTGCGCTGCCAGTGTGTTTATTAAAGCCGGTGAAGGGTCTTGATCTACGGATGCCCCCTTATTGTGCATCTTACACACCAATCGTGGGGAATTACTTACTGATCAATTGTGGGGAACATAATTAGCTTCCCTCCACCCTGGGCTAATTACGGAGAGTATCATTTAGGCAACGCCGTGCACACATGTGCAGCCCACGTCCACCCTGCCTTCCCAGACCGGCCGGGAGGCAGACAGCCAGTGCATTCTGGTGACAGCTGGCAAGCCAGCCTCTGGGAATGAAACATTTTAGCACTTCATAAATTTCTAACAAGGTTTCAAATTGCCGCCGTTTCCCTCCTCTCAGCTCTGTCAACTAGTGAAAGGGAGGGGAAAAAAAGACTAATTAAATCTACAGTGGGAAAGTGCTACTGGTAAGATTGCTACTTATTAAAAATAATGAACTGTTAGGACCAATTTGCAAAGTAGGTGAAATTCTCCCCATTTCCCCTATATATAAAGACACATCCTTCTGATTGTATATGTATTGGGTATGTATGGATATATATCAGAACAGCATATGATATATGACATTCTTAAACCTAATGGAAGGTGACACATAATAAAGTAAAACATTGAGAGACTGTAACAATACTCGATATGAACACTGAGGCTTGATATCGTGTACAAAGTAGGTCATTTCAAATTCTTTTCCCACATGATTGTTACCACAAGAAAAATTATTGCCGGTGACGTACCAAATGGAGAGAAACACAGCCTTGAAAACCTTCCTGAAATGACAATTTCCAAGTTTTTGATCACCATCACTAATTTTTAAAAATAACAGCAGCAATAAAGCTCTCTTCATTCTTTCACTCTCTGTTTTAAAAGGAAAGATAGTCAACTGGAGATATGCAAGACTGAGGGGCAGGGTGCGCACTGGAGAGGGAAAGAGGAAGGAAAATAACTCGCCAAGTATTTCACTGTCAACTCAAAAACATGGAAGCAGCTTGGTGGGAGGGGTTAGTTCGGAAAAATAAAAGATAACATTTTAAAGAATTTTACCCTGAGGAAAGCAATGTACCCTCCTATTTCTATGAGCACAAGTTAAGTAACTGCAGCTGTCTTCAGCCTGTAGGTGTATCTCATACAATAACTATACAGGCTGCTATGCAGGGGACAGTATTGGGCATGTGAATAGAATAGGGCAAAAACGAGGGCGCCGACAATCCTGTCGGTAACTCGGGGTCCAAATCCCTCTGAGCCAAGCGCACAGCCAAGCACAAAGCAGGTACTGGAGAACGGGCAGCTGCTGGGCTGGGATGATCAGTACTGCCTGCCCTTGCCCACCGCATGTCTGACACCCCCTGCGCAGGGCTGATCTATTTCACCTGATGCCTGCTTTCTTTTTCAGCCTGAGAAGGCTGACCTTTAGGATGACGTATATAAACAAACTTCCGCAGCTAGCATGGGAGGAAAATGCAAAGAAGAACGTGTGCCCTATTTACGTTTGGGGAAACAAACAGTCCTTTAAAGTATCGGCCCAGCTGATATTCAGAACGGTGACCTCAGGATTGGAAATCTCACAATGGCTCCCGACTGAATTTCAGATGCAAATGATCACTTGGCATTAATTTCAGCCTTGCTAATACTTGGTCCCGAGCATCACAGCTAATTGGCAGGATGAACTGCCAGTTCCGCTGATGGTGGCCCCGTGTGACACTTGGGATCTTCTGAGTGGCAGAACCCACGGTCATTTGATAGTGTTAGTTTGCCAATTATGAACCTTGGTATGTCGCCCGCCACTCTCTCCCTTCCCCTCCCCTTCCCCCCCTTCTCTCTCTCCGTGTGTGTGTGTGTGTGTGTGTGTGTGTGTGTGTGTGTGTGTGTTTCTACATATGCAGAGGTTTTGGTGACAGGGACAAAAAGAAAAAAAAATGAGAATAATAAAGAGTGTGATTAAGTGGAAAACTACTCATAAAACACTCCAATGTTGACTAATAATGCCAAGCAATGTAAAAGTGGTTCTAGAAATTCATCCAGGCTTTTAACACATAGGCTGCGACTTCACTAAAGAAAACAAGGTCACCCCGGGCCACCCTGCACCCAGATTACAGCTCGGGGCCACTGAAGGGGACCCACCCATCTGCCCCATTACCTTACAGTGACACTCCCTGTGGGGATTGCAATGTGATCATTCTGAGCACAGCATCATAACATCCATTTTCCATGTATTTTTATCCAAACGTCCAAGGGATTTTATGGGCATCGTCTGATCTACTGCTTGCCACAATTACATCCATCTTGTCTTCCACCAACAGAAACGATTATTCTCTATCTCTCCCAGCAATTCCCAAAGGGCATAACCAGTAAGGACAAGACTAGTGACCAGCCAGCATTTTGGGCTTAATGAATGAACCCGACCTGAGTTTATTCTCATCAAACACAATTTCCATCTCCAGGTGTTTACAAGGTGCATCCAACGTCACATGAAGGTCTTTTCCTCCATCTGCTGCTAGAAGCACTGATGCACTTTGCTCACCAGATCTGGAAGTGTTTCAAGGTAAAAACAGGCTTCCCAAGGAATGTGTTGATTGTAATCAGAGTGAAGCCAGCAGTTCCCAGGAACTGAAGTTGAGTGCTGAACCGTGGGCACGACCTGGAGGTATGGAGGAGCTTACGGAGAATGAGAAAAACTGCTTTTTCTCTGGAAAGGGAGGTGGAGGTCTATGTGGGATACAGCTGAAATTATCTGAAAGGGGACATTATCGGAGGGACTGACATTAAACATGGCAGTTAAAGATCTCCTTCAATGTCAAGGTGAAGTGTTTTGGGGCTGCAAAAGTAGACCCATCTCTAGAGGGTGGTTGGGGGATATTTGCTCACATGAACTCACTGGAGTCTCCACCTTAGAAGCTCGGGGGTCCTGCCCCTGCCCTCTTCCATCTCCTCTAAGGCTCTGAGTGGCCATGAGCAGAGCCAGATGCCCTCCCCTGACCTGCAACATTCCAGAACAAAGAGTGACCTTTACATCCCTGTGATAAACTACTTGCTCTCCCATAAATATTCTGAATGGTTTGAACGTTTGGAGCGGAACCTTCTAGAAAAGATGCTGTGGCATCTTGAATGCTCAAACTCCATTTTCTGGGGGGGAAATGTGAGCACCCTGGCCAGAGCCTCACAGGTGACCTCAGCTATGAAAACGGGCCCACTGTGCTGCCTCCGTGGGGTAGAAGAAAGTGAGTCCTGTGCTCCTGGAGCAGAGAGGCTGAGTGTAAGCAGCGCCTGACGTCATGCAGTGAGAGTCCTACAGAGGCCCCGAGTCCTAGGCCGGCCCCCTTCATTCACCCCTGGAGAGGTGGTCTTGCAGCTTTGTCCGGGCATCTTGTGTTTAGCCGCACAGAACCCTGAGCTCTTCCTCAAGTCAAACCAAGAAACACCCTCTAAATTATACCCGTTGCCTTCCTAGAAATAATAGTGAATTGTTACATAGCTGGTCTTTGTTATCACAAAACAAACCACTTCCCTCCAGTTTTTCAGTTTCTCCTCATATTTATTGAAATATGAAAACCAAAGTTAGCATTCGTTTCCCATCCCTTTTCACCACCTCTTTCCTCTACTGGCAGGTTAGGGCCACAGTGTCAAGGCAGCATGTTGGGACTCACAGCTCCAGCCCTAGGAGATCGATAATTCATGCATAAGTACCTCTTCCAAAACTGGGACCCTGGGATACAGGGATGGTCTTGCACCAACTTCAAAATTTGCCCACAAGAACTCGTTATGTGAGTTTTCTCCATGAAATCATAGCGAGATATTCTCAGTCACTGGTGTGGCCAGTTCAGGGCTGGAAGCCCTTTGCATCTTCTCAGCACAGTTGGGGCTGCAGGAGAAGAAATAATAGCTAACACTCAGCACCTGCAGCTGGCCACATGCTGCTCTAAACCTTCTGTGAGCGCAAACTCACTTAATTCTCACAGCAGCCCTACAGGAGGGAGATGTTATTATCAACCCCACTTTCCAGATGAGAAAACTGAGGCACAGAACGGTTAGGTAAGCTGCCCAAGCCATACAGCTGATAAGAAGAGGAACACAGCTTCAAGCCCTGAAATATGAACAACCTAATTAGGAAACCTTTTTCACAGTTACTAAGAAGCAGGTAAAGCATGATAAACATGTTGGGGGCATAATTTCAGTGTAAAAAATAAAAGAAGAGGTAAAAAGGTGCCAAGTTGAGGAGCATATGAGGACCTGGGCAGTCTTTTCTTTTGGAAACCCCTAGAAAGATTTAGGAAAAAAATTTTTTAAAAGCAGCCTTTGGGGCTTCCCTGGTGGTGCAGTGGTTGAGAGTCCGCCTGCCGATGCAGGGGACATGGGTTTGTGCCCCAGTCCGGGAGGATCCCACATGCCGCGGAGCGGCTGGGCCTGTGAGCCATGGCCGCTGAGCCTGCGCGTCCGGAGCCTGTGCTCTGCAACGGGAGAGGCCACAACAGTGAGAGGCCCGCGTACCACAAAAAAAAAAAAAAAAAAAAAAAAGCAGCCTTTGAAGGGAAGGGAATGGAATAAACATAGGCTGCATGGGGATGGGCGTGGGTGTCACTCCCGGGCTCAGGGCGGCAGTCTCCCGGCTAAACAGGGTGGGCGGGTCAGCGGATAGAGACACTTAGGACTGATGTAGTAGGAAACGGCTGGCGAGGTGTGCGGAGTACAGAAGGGACAGAGAGGAGCCTTCATCAGCACGAGAACCACGTGGCTCTGTTTTCCAGGCGCCCTTTGAGCAGGTGCTGGACTGCGTGTCCTTCAAGGACCTCACTGCTCGCTCAGCTGCTGTCAGGACGCCGTTATGAACTGAGATGGGGGAGGGGGGGCTAGTACCGGGAATGGAAGGAAGTGAGGTCACCTCAAAGAACACGGTGCCTTTTGCAGTTTTTCTGAAAGCTGGAGCTCTGAAAGAAGAACTTGAAGACGTGCACCCTGCTGCTCCCTGGGACCATGAACAAGTTACCTCTCGGCATCAACACTAGGTGAGAGGATACCTCCCTGACCCCCTTTCTGCCAGGTGCACCTCTCCCCACGGTTGACAGAAGCTACACCAGAACTTGCTCAGGTTGCCAGCCCTGTCCCTCAGTGCCTGGTTCCTTCCCATCTAAACTGCGCCTCTAAGTAAATCAAGCACAAGCAAAGAAAGTATGAAGGTATAACGGAGAACCCTGAACAACACATTTTTATTCTCAATTACTCTGGATAAAACTCTGAAAACAATTTGTTTGATGTGTGATGCTAGTTTCTGCCTCAAAAACTGTTTTTGATTTGGAAAGGCATTCCAAGTAGGTACACCAGAGAATGCAACCTAAAATAGCCAGGTGATTTAATTTTACATGCACGTTTTATTTCCAGGGAAAATGAATATGTTGCATACAATGGAGAGAAAAAAAATGGAGACTGGAGTTTATGATGTCATCTTTATGTGAACATTCTTTATTATTTCATAAAATGTAACCATGTTAATGGGAAAGAGGCCATGAAAAATATTCATTTTTGCTGCACGTGCTGGTAACCACAAACTAAGATGTATAGGAACGGATACAGAATTTTGGTTAATAAGGCTTACTCCTCTGTCCTGTGGTGTCAACACAAATTCCAGTCCTCATTTTTGTTATTAAACGTTTTGTGAGTCATGGATGCAAAAAGCAATTCGGTGGTCATCACCTATCTCCTTCCTCTCAGGTAAAGGTATTTCAGGCCTGCATCCTGTACCATCAGCTGGTCCCGGTTCTGTATGGAGCTCAGTCAGTTACAGGAACCGCCTCAGCCCTCCCTCAGCAGGAGCCCTGCCCCTCTCCGATGGCCTCTCCAGCCAAATTCCCTGCATCTCTCTGGATCGTTTGACTCCCCTCCCCAACCGCAGAGAGCTGGTAGAATGGCGAGCATCTGATGTGCTGGGCAGCATGGTGCCATTTGTGGGTGTCTCTGGTCAAGCAAAGCGGTTGCCACTCATCACGTATCAGGGCCTATAACAAATTCCACAACCTCACCAGATGTGGATTAAGAAACAATTACTAGGGCCTCCCTGGTGGCGCAGTGGTTGAGAGTCCGCCTGCGGATGCAGGGGATACGGGTTCGTGCCCCAGTCTGGGAGGATCCCATATGCCGCGGAGCGGCTGGGCCCGTGAGCCATGGCCGCTGGGCCTGCGCGTCCGGAGCCTGTGCTCCGCAACGGGAGAGGCCACAACAGTGAGAGGCCCGCATACCGCAAAAAAAGAAAAAAAAAAAAAAAAAAAGAAACAATTACTGGGCTTCCCCAGTGGCGCAGTGGTTGAGAGTCCGCCTGCCGATGTAGGGGACACAGGTTCGTGCCCCGGTCCGGGAAGATCCCACATGCCACGGAGCGGCTGGGCCTGTGAGCCATGGCCGCTGAGCCTGCGCGTCCGGAGCCTGTGCTCCGCAACGGGAGAGGCCGCAGCAGTGAGAGGCCCACGTACCGCAAAACAACAAAAAAAGAAACAATTACTGGCATAGTAGAAGCTGTGATGCCCCAGCACTGGGCCCCTTTTCCAAGCTGGGGCACCCATCTCCTAGCTGCTATGAGGCTCAGCAGCTCATGCTTCTCAGCTACCTCACCACCACCACCCCGCCCCAGAGAATTATCTGCCACCCAAGAACCAGCTGACCCCACTTCTCCCTGACAGCCCAGTCAGTAACTGGCTGAGCCAGGGTTCAGAAGGGTGACCCCTGCCACAGGTGCCACGAGTCCTGCAGGAGGACACTGTGCCCCAGAGCTCTCCTGTGAGGTCAGGCAGAGGGCAGCCTCCCGCTGAAAGCATCCCTGACTCACCTGGCTCCTCCCACAGCCTTTCTTCAACCAGCCCTGTGAGCACTTGCACAACAATCCCCTTCTCAGGTTCTGCTTCTAGAACCAACTGTAGTAGGTTCCTGGGGCTGCCCTGACAAATGACCACAAACTGGGGGAGGCTTAAGGCAACAGGAATTCACTCTCTCACAGTCTGGAGGCCAGAAGTCTGGAATTAGGGTTCAGGCAGGGTTGGTTTTTCTGGAGGCTCTGGGGAAGGAACCATCCCATGCTTTTGCTGACTCCTGGTATCTGCCGGCAATCCTTGGAATCCCTTGGTTTGTGGAGGCATCCTTCCGATATCTGCCTCCATCTTCACACGACTTCCTCTCTCTGTGTCTCTAAGGTCCAATTCTCCCTCTATTTTGTCTCATAAGGACACCAGTTATCCAGATTTCCTGGATCTGGAGACCCTATTTTCAAATAAGGGCACATATCCTGAGGTTCCAGGCAAACATGGATTTTGGGGACACTTCAACCCACTACACCAAAACTAAGGCAACTGAGCAAAGTACCTACAAGCCAACGTTAGCAAGAGAAGGCATGGATCCCCCCATCTTCACTCTGACCCCATGGAAAGTCATGCTGGCTCGGGTTCTACAATGAACATG
This sequence comes from Mesoplodon bidens, assembly GCF_964165515.1. NCBI lineage: Eukaryota > Metazoa > Chordata > Mammalia > Artiodactyla > Ziphiidae > Mesoplodon > Mesoplodon bidens. The sequence continues at coordinate 5,373,275 of NC_138161.1, read as the reverse complement.
CAGTGTGGCTGTGAATTCCAGGGAGGTCCCCTCCACCCTGCCACTCTCCCTTCTAACAAGGCAAGTGTAAGAGCAATACTGTACACAATAGAAGAATCAGGCTACTGGGGCCCCAGGGTGGGCCTGTGGGATGCCAGCTGTTTGTCAGTTGTTTGGGGCTTGGGGATCCACTGGAAGCTGGATTCAGTTGCAACCCCAGCAGGAAGGAAGCCACTGGTCCCACAGGAGGCTGAAATTGGGGTGAGCTCCTCCCTCCCTCTACACACATTGGGGGAAGTGCCAGCTAAGACTCTGTCCAACAGGCAGGAGAGAGCTCCCAGAGTGCCTTCAGACAGTTGTGCTTTTTACACCATACCCTACAAGGACGTCAGCCTGGGACTTGGTGACTGTGAGAGCTCTGCCACGAGACTATTCTTTCTCTCTCAGATTCTAATATAAAATGCAGAGTCCAAGAGCATCAGAGTGCTAAAGAGAAAGAACAGGCATACTTCATAATGGGCAGTGAAGTCAGAGGCGTGTAGGTAAAAGCAGCTATGCCCAGAATCTGTGAGTGAAGTGAACAGCGGGAACCAGAGTGGAGGCCCATGAATTGCACAGGAGGGGTCAGTGAGACGACATGGGCTCCAGAGCCGCCAGGGAGCCTCCGTCACCTTCCAGTTCTAGTTTCCAGAAGGTCCACCTGCGTAACAGTTCCTTTTCTTCCTTGATACCTGGTCATGTATCTGAGGATCCTAGCATTCTCACTACAAATGGATATTTTACAATAAACTTTCATTACTTGCAGTGACATGAGTCAGTCTAATTTTAGTGCATTACAACGAGCCAGCAGAATATCCCATAAAGTTAGGAGGATAAAGCTAGTCCAGTATGTGACACTACATTAAAAACCTTACCCATAGAGCACCTTTACACTGAAAGCCACAACAGTCATTACTGTGTCTTACTTGTGTCTCAGATGAGTCTGAGATTCAGTTTAGTGAAACATCTTGCCATGATCACTCAGGGAGCTGAACTCAGATCTTCTAAATGGCCTCAAAAAAGCAAGCTGAGGGGCTTCCCTGGTGGCACAGTGGTTGAGAGTCCGCCTGCCGATGCAGGGGATACGGGTTCGTGCCCCGGTCCGGGAAGATCCCACATGCCGCGGAGCGGCTGGGCCCATGAGCCATGTCCACTGAGCCTGCGCGTCCGGAGCCTGTGCTCCGCAACGGGAGAGGCCACAACAGTGAGAGGCCCGCGTACCGCAAAAAAAAAAAAAAAAAAAAATAGCAAGCTGAGGCGGACCTCCCAAGGTACTTTGTTACTACTATTCACCTGTACTCATTTATACATTTGCTCACTCAGTGGAGACTAGGGAATAAAATGGTAAGCAAAGTCAGATATAATTATTATGGTGCTTATATTTATCGATGAGACAGATTTATTCACATGAGCACAGAAACAAAGGTAAAATTACATGTCTAATAAGTGCTACAAAGGATATGTGACGTTATGAGGCTATTTACAAAGTAATTTTATCTATTCTGGGGTCATGGACTGATAGGTCCAGAGCGAGAAAAAGTGCTTTTGGACAGAAAGAATAAGGTGTGCGCAGATCCCTGAAACACTAAAGGAAGCAAAAAGAGTACTGAAATCAAGATGGAGCATGATGTAAGACTAGGCTGAAAATGCATCTGGGGAGAAAGCTATTTAGAGCTTCGGGGAATCAAGGTAAGGATCCTGGTCTTTTTTCTTTGGGCAGTTAGCACACTTTAAGCAAGAGATTAGTATGGTGAGACTCTTCTTCAAAAAAATCACACTGGGCTTTTAATTCAAGATGTCAGAATAAGTCTATTCACATTCCCTCTTCTGCCCCAAAACTTCCTTCAAATAAGAGCAACAGGCTAAGAAAAAGGAAAACTGGCAAACAAAATGGAGCGATCAGCCATCGAGAGATTTCAACAGATTCTGAAGCACAGATCCCTCTCACCACAAAGCAAAGATGCCTATTCCACACGCTCTGACCACTTACATAATGCTCCCAGTTTCCCTTTGTAGGTGCTCAGTCTTGAATATAAATACACAACCAATGGCCATCAGATATTTGAGGAATGCTCACATGATAAAAGAGTAAGACCAAGATAAATAAATATGAAAACACAAATCTTGGATGAGACATAATCCAGAAAATGAAAGAAAACTAAAATTATCATCATCGTCATCATCTCTAAGAAATATCCAGCAAGGAATTCTAGAAGATAATTTATTTGTAACACAAGAATAGAACAATAATGGACACTATGAGAAACATTAACAGAAATGAAGAACTGAATGAAAAGGACAGATGCACAGCTAACTGGAATCTCAGGAACATAAAAATGAATGTGAAGAAATACTTAAAGTAATGGTAAAAGTTTTTGGACTGACAGAAAACATGGACCAAAAAACCCCAAAGCACGATATACTAAGTTAAATGAAAGTTAAAAGTTAAATAAAACATTCACATCTAAGCACACTTGGATAAAGATTACAGAATATCAAAATACAAACAGAAGATATTAAATGCAGCCAGAGAAAAAGAGCAAATGATCTACAAAAGGGTAAGAATTTAAATGACAGCTGACATCCCAACTATGCCAAAGAAATCCAGAGACAGTGATCTATTACCCTCAACGTGTAGAGGGCAAATAACAGTCCATGTAGAAGTGCGTACCCAGAAAAATACTCTTTCATGAAAAGGATGAAATAAGGATAGTTAGAGATAATGGAGACTATGAGAGTATACTACAAAGAGACCAGAAATAAAGGAAAATCTAAAGAATACACTTCAAGGAAAAAGAACATGATCCCACAAGGATGGTCTGAGATCCAAGTAGGAATGAACAAATGACATGATAAAACTGTAGGTAAATCCAAACCAATACCATCTGAGTAAGGTCATGATAAAATAATGCCTAATTTCTAGATTAAAAATCGTAACAAGAAGCACATGTAAGCCTTGAGATGGGTAATCAAAATCAGTGTGGTCCAACCCTGTCTCCAAGAGGAGACCACAGACTAGGCGGCTTATAAACAACATACATTTTATTTCTCGCTGTTCTGGAGGCTGGAAGTCCAAGATCAAGGCACCAGCAGATTTGGTGTCTGGTGAGGGCTCTCTTCCTAGTTCATAGAAGGCACCTTCTGGGTGTGTCTTCACATGGTGGAAGAGGTGAGGGAGCAGTCTGGGGCCTCTTTTATAGGGGTACTGATCCCATTCATGAGGGCTTCACCTTCATGACCTAACCACCTCCCAAAGGCCCCGTCTCCTAATACCATCGCATTGGGCATTAGGTTTCAACATATGAAGTTTAGGTGGATGTAAACATTCAACCTATAGTACCTGTTTTGTTCTGGGTTGTTTTTTTTTTCCCTGTGGAAGAAGGTGGCTAGGTTATCATTTGCCTGTAGACCTTTGCTAGTTTAAATGCACATGAGAAATTTCCAAGGTAAATTTAAACATATAGAAAGAGAAAATGTGTCCTAAATAAGTAGAACAAAAAAGAAAAACTCATTAGACAAAGAAAGAAAGATGAAAGTATAAATACAATAAAGTCAAAAAGTAAGACAGGAGAAAGAAGTCCAATGTATCAATCATTAGAATGAATGCAAGCTCACTAAACTTGAGTTTGGATAATCCTATCCTAGTTTGGGGTAGCAAACTATTGTTTTCCAGTATAGAAGACTAATTTTTGAGCATGATTATTTTCATAGGATTTTTTTCTCAAAAGGGGAAGAAAAGATATTCTTGGTTGAAGTATGAAAAAAGAGAATGGAGAGATGAAAGGCTGGCTATCAGGATGTTATCACAGTAGCCTGATCGAGTGACGATAAACATACTTAAACTTTTTGAGGACATCCTCAATTATGTCCATGGAATAAATTCTAAGGAAGAAAAATTTTGAGGTCAAACAGATGCCAGTATTTGTAATTTTTAATATGTACTGTCAAGTTTCCCTGCAGGAAGTTTGCACCCTTGAATGCTGCTACAATATTTATCAATATTCTTGTCATAGTTCTTGTTGCATTTTACCAAGAGCAGGCGCTATTCTAGTTCATAGTAGGGAATGAGACAGACAAAACTCCTCTCATCATACATCTACCATTCCATGTGCAGAGGGGAGGAAGACAAGTAGAATAAAATGTAAACCAGTAAATAATAATTTCAGATAATAAAATGTTACGAGGAAAATAAAATAGGTGAGTTGATGAGCAGGGACTTCATAGTGTGTAGGCAGTGAAGGTCTCTTTGAGCCAGGGCCTGAGAGACCTGGAGAAGGAGCAACCCTGCAGAGAGATGGCAGTGAAGGCTGTCCAGTGGAACTCGCTGGACATGGCCAGGGAATAGAAAAATGCCCATGTGGCCAGTGTATAATGAGGGAAGGGCTGGTGGGCTTTTCTTTCAAATAGACGACTAAGATTTACATATACACCCATGTCCCATGAGGAAGGGAAGTAGGGCAAGGTAACTGATAAGCAGATCAAACCCATAAGTGTGTCTTCATTCACAAAACACAGGGATCTCACCTTTAGTGAGCATTCTTAGGTGCTTGGGACTTTATATATGTCATCTCTCCAATTATAACACAATCACAGACATCATCACCTCCATTGTCATGTTGAGGAAACAGAGTCAGAAGGAGAGAAGTCACAGCTTATAAGTAGTGGAGTCTGGCTTTACACTCAAGTTGTACTGACTGCAAAGTTCATGTTGTTTCCACCCTGATCAAAGGGACCACCCAGATGGACACTGACATGGTGATGAGCTTTAGGAAGCGACAGGCAACGTCTTGAGCGTGTAAACTTGTAAAGGTGAGATGGTTTTCATGACTTTATTTACCATTTATAATTTTATGAACCACCTATTTCCAAATTATATATACTAATCATTGTATATATTATTTAATATATATCCTACATATAACCTAAAGATAATTATTATGAGAAACTAGAGGACAGAGAAAAATAAGTACAGCAGCATCCTATAGGGTGAATTGGCATTACAAGTAGGAATTAGCTTTATCTCCAGCTAATCATTGCTATATTTAGGCTCACTCCAAAAATTGTTTGTGTCTGATAGTCTTGCTACCTCATGAAATAAAAAGTACTGATTCTAATAATTACCAACTCATCTTTAAACTGAGAATTATGATACTGGTAGTGACTATCTCATATTAAGACGTAAAGAGTAAATTGTACTTATATGAGCCCTTTCGGGTCTGGGATATACAAGCCAAAAGTGGGTGATTGTGATGGCTTTCAAACGTTTTCAAGTGAGCTGGAAGAAGGCAGCAAGCAGGGACCACTGGTGCCCAGGAATCTGAAGGATCCTCACCCAAGACAGGAACCACAATTACTTGAAAGGAAAACTTGAGAAAACATTTGAAAGGAAACTCCAACACACTTATGGATATGTGGTATCAGGGAACTCCAGGGTTTCCATCTTGAACACAGGGCTGACTACATTATGAGATCATAATAAAGGAATGATGCTGTATAATGAAAAAGAGGAAAGAGTTCAACAAAGATTTGGGCCCACTATTCAGAAGACTTAGCCAATTCTATTGAAAAGAAATCTCTTGAGTCCTTGTCTGTGGCTATAGGAGACAGATTTGATTTTTTAGACTCTGTAAGATGATCACAGCATCACTGCTGGAGAGAACTCTGGACTGAACAGAGAGGCAGGGCCTTAACGGGACACAAACTGCCTTTCTTGGTCATCACTAGCATGTGCTCCCCATAAGCTACTCCAGGGGTAGTATCATCGCCCTCCACATGCATGGATGAACCCAAAACCTCTTAGCAGTAGCCAGTACAACTCATTTATTCATTTTTTTCAACTGATGATTTATTTTTTTAATGCTCATAGTAAAACATGTTTTAAGTATAGAAAGGTAAAAAATAAGAGCAAAAATGTAACTCTACACTCCCAACCTCAATTACAAAAGGAGGAAACCGTGGGTTATAGTTTTATATGAACTCTTCTGGATCAAAAGTACATAGTATATAAACTATATAATATGTATGTACTTTTGAAATATGCAAATAAGATTAAAATATTATGATATTATGCATCACATTTTTGTCAGTTGATAACCTACTGCTTTATGTCAGTGCACATAGATCTACCTCATTCATTTTAGTGGCACCATGATACTTTATCATATGGTTACTTCCTATTTTTGACTACCAATATCACTGCATGAATATTGTTATTTATGTCTCTTGTGTGAGAATATCACAGAGTAAGTTCCAAGCACAGAACTTGTTGGGTATTTTCATTTTTAAAAAAAATTTATTTATTTTTATTTTTTATACAATTTTTAAAGTTTACACTCCATTTACGGTTATTACAAAATATTGACTATATTCCCCATGTTGTACAATACATCCTTGTAGCCTGTCTTACACCCAATATTCCGTCCCTCCCACTCCCCCACCCCTATCTTGCCCCTCCCCCACCTCCCCACTGGTAACCACTAGTTTGTTCTTTATATCTGTGAGTCTGCTTCTTGTTACATTCACTAGTTTGTTGTATTGTTAGATTCCACGCATAAATGGTATCATACAGTATTTGTCTTTCTCTGTCTGACTTATTACATTTAGCATAATGCCCTCCAAGTCCATCCATGTTGCTACAAATGGCAAAATTTCATTCTTTTTTATGGCTGAGTAGTATTCCATTGTGTGTGTGTGTGTGTGTATACATACATATATATATATATATATATATATATATATATATATATATATATATATATATATATATATATGTATACCGCATCTTTATCCATTCATCTGTTGATGAACACTCAGTTTGCTTCCATGTCTTGGCAATTGTATATGTGTGGCTATAAACATTGAGGTGCATGTATCTTTTAGACTTAGTGTTTTCATTTTTTTCACATATATACGTATATATACCAGAAGTGGAATTGCTGGGTCATATAGTAGCTCTATTTTTAGTTTTTTGAGCAACTTCCATACTGTTTTCCACAGTGGCTGCACCAATTTACATTCCCACCAACAATGCATGAGGGTTCCCTTTTTTCCAGATACTCGCCATTTGTTATTTGTGTTCTTTTTGATGATAGCCATTCTGACAGGTGTGAAGTGATATCTCATTGTGGTTTTGATTTGCATTTCCCTGATGATTAGCAATGTTGAGCATCTTTTCACATGCCTGCTGGCCATCTGCATTTCCTCTTTGGAAAAATGCCTATTCAGTTCTTCTGCCCATTTTTTAATCAGGTTGTTTATTCTTTTGATGTTGAATTGTATGAGCCGTTTATATATGTTGGATATTAATTCCTTATCAGTCATATCGTTTGTAAATATTTTCTCCCATTCAGTAGGTTGTCTTTTGTTTTGTTGATGGTTTCCTTTGGTGTGCAAAAGCATTTAAGTTTAATTAGGTCTCATTTGTTTATTTTTGCTTTTATTTCCTTTACTTTAGAAGATAGATCCAAAAAAATGTTGCTGCAGTTTAGGTCAAGGAGTGTTCTGCCTATGTTTTCCTCTAGGAGTTTTATAGTATCTGGTCTTATATTTAGGTCTTTAATCCATTTCGAGTTTATGAACAGAATAGAGAGCCCAGAAACAAACCCATGCACTTATGGTCAATTAATCTATGAAAAAGGAGGCAAGAATATACAATGGATAAAAGACAGTCTCTTCAACAAGTGGTGCTGGGAAACCTGGACAGCTACCTGTAAAAGAATGAAATTAGAACATTCTCTAATACCATAGGCAAAAATAAACTCAAAATGGGAGTTTCCATTTTGAGTTTTGGGAGATACTCCCTCCTGCAAGTTTGTTCCCATCGGCATGCCCACAGAAGTGGGCAGGGAGGGACCCTGTTCCCCACACCCAGGCTACTGCAGTGGTAAATTTCCATTTTTGCCCATTTGGTACATAAAACAGGGAATGGCATTGCTTTTTGTTTTTCTTGGTGTCCTTTTTTCTTTTAACATCTTTATTGGAGTATGATTGCTTTACAATGGTGTGTTAGTTTCTGCTTTATAAGAAAGTGAATCAGCTATACATATACATATATCCCCAGGCATTGCTGCTTTTATTTGCAATTCTTTATGAGGAGCTGAGCCCATTTTCAAGTCTTTACTGGACATTCAGATTGTGTTTTGGGTATCAACCTGTCCATGTGCTTTGCTCATTCTTCTACTGGCTTATTTATCTCGGTCTTATTCACTTTAAGCATTCCTTACAAAAGAAGAAAATTAGTTCTTTGTTAGATGTCTTCCAGGTTATTATTACAGATATTTTCCCAGAATTCCATGTATATATTGGTTTCATAATATTTAATAAGTTGTAGGTAGTCTTGGAGTGTTTTGCTATGACTAAAGAGTCTCTCCCCACTACAATATTAGTTTCTGACGCAAACATATTTTTCAAGCAGTTTTCTGTTCACATTTAAATATAAATATTTACTTCATTTATAACTAATTTTGGTATGAGAAGTAAGGTATAGATTCAGCTTTATTTTTTTTCCTAAATAATAATTATGTAGTTGAACCAACTTCATTCACCGACGATTCATCTTTCCCTTGCTGATTTGAGCTGCCTTTTTTGTGTAATAAATCTCCACACATATCTGGACCTATTTCTGAACTTACTTCTATTCTATTTAACTGATCCTGCATCTATAACAAGCTGAATAATAGGTACAAATCATCTAATCCTCACTTCATAATTCTTCTTTTACAAAACTTTCCTGTCTTTTCCCTAAAGGACTGGACTCTGGTCAAATCCCACCACTTCCGTTTACTGGGTGTACTTCCACTTAAGCTAAATTTTCTTTAAATGCTGCTTCAACTGTCTTCTGGCATTAAGTGTTCTGGGGAGATGTCTTAGAAGAACGTGATACTTCACCTTTGCTTGCTACTCTTCTGTTCAAATATTTGAAGTGTTTTTTCTTTTATTTATTTATTTATTTATTTATTTATTTTGCGGTACACGGGCCTCTCACTGTTGTGGCCTCTCCCGCTGCGAAGCACAGGCTCCGGACGCGCAGGCTCAGAGGCCATGGCTCACGGGCCCAGCCGCTACGCGGCATGTGGGATTTTCCCGGACCGGGGCACGAACCCGTGTCCCCTGCATCGGCAGGCAGACTCTCAACCACTGCGCCACCAGGGAAGCCCAAAGTGTTTTTTCTTAATCCTTGAATTTTGGTGAGTTCACTCACTATAATGCCTCAGTTTGCTCTTTTTGTATCAATTTTCCCCTGAATACAGAGTAACTTTCTGATCCGCATCTTTACTACTTAATTCATCATATGTTTATTGAGTAGCTACTATGGGTGAGCACTGTTCTAGGATACATTCAGATCTTCCTTCATTTTAGGATTTTTTCATTCATGCCTTAACTTTCTCTTTGTTTGGCCATTTTCTATTTTCCCAATTAACCTCATACCATTGTTGTATGTCCTCTATGTCTTTATACTTATCTCTAATTGGTTTATTTTTGTGATTATCTGAGGTATTTGTTCTATTCATACAACGAATACTGTACCTATTATGTGCCATCCAAATAACTTAGTTTTCATAAGTATCTTTTTCCTTTTCTTCCTAAGTCTTTTTTATTTATTACTTGGGAAAGATATTGGTTTAGTTCTCATCCTATTTCTTTTTTTTGGGGGGGGGCTGTGTTGGGTCTTTGTTGCTGCGCACGGGTTTTCTCTATTTGCAACAAGCAGGGGCTACTCTTTGTTGTGGTGCACGGGCTTCTTATTGCGGTGGCTTCTCTTGTCATGGAGCATGGGCTTTAGGCGTGTGGGCTTCAGTAGTTGTGGCACGTGGGCTGAGTAGTTGTGGCTCACAGGCTCTAGAGCACAGGCTCAGCAGTTGTGGCGCATGGGCTTAGTTGCTCCGTGGCATGTGGGATCTTCCCAGACCAGGGCTCAAATGTGTCGCCTGCACTGGCAGGCAGATTCTTAACCACTGTGCCACCAGGGAAGTCCTTCATCCTATTTCTTAGTAACCATAATTACCTTTTTTTTAAAATTAATGTATTCTTTTTATCAACATTTTTGATTTTTCTTTCAGTTAATTTCATATTACTTAAAGTCCTGTTACAAACAAAACATTGTTTTTTCTTCTTTTTCAGAGTGTTTTCTTCCCAAATGAAATTTCTCATGTATCTGTTTCTCATATTCATATTTCTTTGCTTTTCTTTCTATGCACTATTTTTGCATAGCTCTTATGCAATTTCTTTGTACACTCACCACATTTAACTTGGGCAGCTCAAGCCAGTCCTTCTATTCACTCTGCATGTGGTGTAGGAAAATTTTTCCTGATTCTCTTCCCACTCTAACTGAAACATATCCATCTTCCTTTCAGAAAATCTGATTCGTATTCTAAGTGGTTTGCATTCCACCTATTTCTCAGTAGCTGAGGTCATTTTGTACCTGTTGGAGGGAGGTTGTTTTGGGTGCTGAACTCCAGATGTGGCTCTAACAATCTGTGACCAGAAGTCCCAGCCTCTGCTTGTGACTTACAATCTGGCCCAGGTTCGCTCCACCTACTCAGAGGTGTAGCCCATTTGTGTTGGAGAGGGATGAGTGCAAGATTCAGATCATCCTCCCCAACATGGGCCTGGAAACTTTGTGCCAGAAATGATAAGCCCTTTATTGCCCCCAAAGCCACCTCATATTTACTTCTCTGAGTGGAAAAACAGAAGAGAAAGCCACGGGTGTGAGTCCAGTTAGCCTGCAGTGGAGAAAAGAGTGTTCCAGAAGGATTTTTCTGTGGCCCTTTGCCCCTGAGCCATAGGCCTCCTGCCAACGCCATCTGCTGAGTGCTTATTTATCACTAGATGCAATTAATTATGGTCAATTCGTCTATCTGCTTCCATTCTTCTCTTCCCCACAAGCTTGTAAAAAGTGGGTATATCTGCAGTAGCCCTTCCCTCAGCACTTCTGAGACGGTGAGAAGGTTTCAGATTCCCCATGTGTCACATAATAATCAAATCTCCCACGAGGGTTGCCAGATTTAGCAAATAAAAATACATGACCCAGTTAAATTTGAACTTCAGGTAAACAATAAATATGTTTAAAATGTAAAATGCCTGCTATGGATTGAACTGTGTCACCGTAAATTCATGTGTTGAGTCCTGACCCTCAGCACCTTGGAACGTGACCTTATATGGAAATAGGGGCATCGCAGACTTCATTAGTTAAGATGAGATCAGACTGGAGTAAGTTGCCCCTAACCCAATATGACTGGTGTTCTTTTAAAAGGGGGAATGTGGATACAGCCACACCCACAGGGAGAACAGCATGGAAGACTGGGGTGATGCAGGGACAAGACAAGGAACATCTGGGGCTCCCAAAGCCAGGAAAGAAGCAGGAACAGATCTTTCCCTCACAACCCGCAGAAGGAACCAACCCTGATGACACTCTGATCTCTGACTTCCGGAACTTCAGAAATGTGAGAGTATAAATCTCTGTTGTTTAAGTCACACAGTCTAGGGTACTTTGTTAGGGCAGCCCTAGGAAACCAGCACAACGTCCCATACAATACTGGGGAAATACTTACGTTAAAAGAGTATTCATGTTCATCTGGAATTCAAATTTAACTGTGCATCCTGCATTTTTATCAGCTTTATCTGCCCTCCCTACCCTGAATCAGTCTCCTTATCCCCAAATATGGCGGGAATGGGAATGTCCTGGAAGTTTTTCAAAACTTTGCCCATTCAACGACACTGGCCCTTCTGCTTTGGGCAGGGGTGCGGTCAGTGTCAGGGTATTTCCTGAGACTGCTTGCCTCTCCTTACCTGAAGAGGACCCAGTTTTTAGGATGCATCCATTCCCTCCTGCCCCATTGTTGTTTCTGCCCATGTAATTTCGTGGTGCTTTACTTAGTGCATTAATGCTCAGGGGCAGGAGGTTTTGGACCCAGCCTCACTTAGCCATCAATCCTAGATCTCATCTCCAATTTAATTTCTCTGTAGTGTCAGTAAAATTTAAGAAGCATATGTGTACTCATACAGAGTTAGAGCTGAGCCCTGGTTGCATTATTTTAATGTCTGTTTTAAAAAAATATGTCCCAGTCATGTTTAACCAGGCAAAGGATGGGGATGCCAATCCCCTAAGTGCACAGACTCAGGTGAGTAGGCTGGTGACTAAGATTCATTAGTTGTAGGGTGTGATCTCCCAAAAGGTGATCCTCACAAGTAAAGAAACATTGATAAGAACCATCCTTTCTCTCAGGACTTGCCACATACTACTTATATGAGCACCAGAATGTTCTAGAAAGTCTGGAGCATCAAGGTGAGGCATTATGCCAACAGGTAACTGTAGCAGAGGCCAACATTTATGTAGCCCTTACTATGTGCCAGGTACTATTCTAAGTGTTTTACACATTTACTCATTTAATCATCCTAACAGTGCTATAAGATAACATTATAATCAACCTTCTTTTACAGATGGCGGGGCCTGAAACATAGAGATTCAGTAACTTTCCCACGTTGCTCCTCAGTGATGTACCAGGATCTGAAGCCAGGCACACTGACTCCAGGGTCCCTACTCTCTAACTATGCTGTGATGTCTCCTGAGTAATTCTGGGTGATCTTACTTTTGTACACAAATGACCTAAGCATCTCCCTGATCATAGCTGCCAGGTGGCATCCATCCCAAGTCTGACTTGGGCCTATTCATTGGATAATTATGGAATACTGTCTAATTCACCACAGAATCAGCCTGGGAAGACTTCCAAGTGTCTTCCGTCATCCATCTACATTTCGTATGTAAGAAGTCAGAGGCCTCAGCTTAAATTCCCATCATGCACTATTTACACCACGTGTCCACATTAACCCAGCAGACATGCAGAAACAGCAAAATGGAAGTCGATCTGACTACCAGATTTGCTACCAACTACCTGTGAGAGGGTGGGCAGGAGATTTCTCTTTCCTCTGCCACCATTTGGGCTTTTGCTCGGAGGAAAAATGCACCAAAGAACAGTGGATTCTGTTCTATAGTCTTTTGGATGGATAGCTTCCCTTACTTGGAAAGACTGAGCTTAGAACATGTTCTTTAGGTTTGCAAAAATGAAACACTGGCTTCCATCTTCAAATGTTCATGTCACAGGATGAAAAAGACATGCACAGTCCAAAGGAACATCATTTAAGGTCCACTAGTCTAACTGCTTCTTTGTAGCAACAATTCATTTTTCCATCTTAACATTTCAGGCACTAAAAAGCCAAATATGTGGAACGTGATGGACTGATTTGTGTCCCCCCAAAATGTATATGTTGAAGTCCTGACCCCCCTGCCACCCAGTGCCTTAGAATGTAACTGCATTAGAAGACACGGCCTTTAAAGAGGTAATGAAGGTAAAATGAGGTCACAGGCTGGGCCTTAATCTAATGTGACTGGTGTCCTTATAGGAAGAGATTAGGACACAAGCACACACAGAGGGAAGACCAGGTGAGGACACAGAGAGAAAACGGCCACCTGTAAGCCAAGGACAGAGGCCTTAGGAGAAACCAACCCTGCCAACACTCTGATCTCAGTCTTCCAGCCTCCAGAAATGTGAGCAAATAAATTTCTGTTGTTTAAGCCACCCAGTCTGTGGTACTTTGTTATGGCAGCCCTAGCAAACGAATCCAAGGAACATTTATATATACTAAATATGCTATACAATATGGGAATATTCCTGAAGCCACATTTAAGGTGACACACTTAGTTAAATTCTGTAAAAACAAAATAGGTGGTTAAATACTTATGTTTTGAGTTAGTATCAGTGTCTTAAAAATAACTCAGCTGTGGCACTTTCCAGGTATTTTTGCCTGGTACACTCTGGTTGGGAATCCAGGTGGGTCACACATTAACATTACTGCCCCACGCTTGACCATGGCAGCCATGAAGTCACCTCCCTTCGTGGCACACACATAAAGAGTTCTGACCACGGAGCTCGTGATCTGAGCCCCTCAGGGAGGTAGCCAGCTGGTGGTTTTATTGGGATTGTTCTCCATCCTACAGAAAAACATTGCAACCAAATTATTGTAAGAAAAGAGAGAAGAGAAGGAATGAAAATGGGCCTCGGAGAAAGCCCAAGTCAATGCAATAGTGAAGGAGTCAGAGATTGCTGAGACCCTTACACCAGCCCCCCTTCTTAGTCCAGGGAAGCAATCTACCCAAAGTTCAGGGGAGATTTACCACGTAAGAGGGGTGGTCACTGGCTTTTCCAATTCTGACCAGGAGCAGCACATGTAATTGCCCTAATACATGCAGCAATATATCTATCTGTCATTACAAAGCTGCACCCGTGCACTTGTAAAGCAACAGATGGGGTGAGATTGGATGTTGCATATGTAGCTTTAAACCTCTTACTGTGTGTGTGGGGGGGTGGGGGGGTTGGTGGGGGAGCGAGTGCGTGCGCACGTGTGTGTGTGTGTGTGTGAGAGAGAGAGAGAGAGAGACAGAAAGAGACAGAGGGGGGTGAAGTAACAAACCACTGAAAGGCCCCTGTTCTGCCCTTGGAGAAAGCTCATTCTTTGAAAGAACTTCAAATGAAAAAGTAATTCTCCAGTGGGAGACAAAGGAAAGACATTCCTGGAGTCACATGGAACATAAACATGAAGGGGCCAAAAACCTCTTAAATCGCTGCACATCAAGCTGGCACAACGAACTGGATGTAAACAGTATGATGAAACTCGTGGATGGTATCTTGAGTTCAGCACACATAAAACTGCATAAAAGTGTCTTCCATACATCCATCGGCACAACATTTTTGAAAGCAAATGATTCTGATGCTTTGAAGATGCCCAATTTGAAGAATCTATTGCTTTCCAAAAGCATCTATTTGGGGGTCATGCCCCCCAAGTACCTGGTGAAATTGCCTTCCCTTCCTCCTTCTCATGCACACCTTTAAAATACAGGGAAGGTAAAATTTGATTCTGTATTTAATCCAATGGGCAGGCAATAGTGGGGGAGTTGAGGAAAATTTTTAGTTTAAGGCAAGTTTTTTTAAACAATTAATGTGCCTTCTTCTATTAGAGGATATACAAAACATGCTTTGGATTAATTTCTAGAAATAAATCACCCTTTATTAGAATCACCTTCCCATAAACATATCCCTTCTAGACAAGGCCATGTTATGGCATATTTTATTAATTCGATGATTTGGTTACTTACTTAAAATACACCATTTAGTCCTCTCGTTCATGAAGCCTCAATACACCAAAATATAGTTTCCAACCAAACGGAAGGATTCTGCACTAAAATTTTGGGGGGGGAGTAGAGACCGATACACTTTCAGTGGAAATAAACTTACATTGGGGCAAAGCAATTTGTTTTGAGCCACAAACATCAACTATTTTTGGTGAATTTCAAAGCTGTAAACAGCAACCGCTCCCACGCTATGGAGAAGTCTGCAGGAAATCTCCATTCGTGGACCTTCCCAGCTGACTGTGTATTGTCCCCCAGAAGCTGAGATAACATACTTATAAGAAAACGGTCTCAGGCAGAGATCTTGAGGGTCTGTACTGAAGAAGTAACTGGACCCATCCATGCACCCTTCCCTGAGCTCACCATGGAATTACTCTCATGGAAAACCGACCTTTGTTGTCCTACCTGTTCCTGGGGCTCCTGAAGGTGCCTAAAATAAAAGGCAGGCATGGCCTCTGCAGGCCAGAGCTCTTATTAGAAGAATATTAGTAAAGACTTTTAACTGACAGACAATAGAAAATATTGTCAGTAAATGATATGTAGAAGTAATGATTTTGTATGTTACCGAAGTCTTAATTTTGTATGTGTCTTTCTAATACCATACTTTTTGGCTTTCCCCCACCCTCTGGGGTGTGGCATCTGAGACGCCCAGGGAAAAAAAAGACTTGGGAGTCTTTTCATTCATTCACTCATTAGATATGCATTGATCTGTCCGTGTGACACCAGGAGAAGCTCGAGGTACTAGGGACACAATGGTGAGAAAACTAACATGTCTCTCTTCCCAGAGAGCAAGTGCTAGAGGGGTAGGGACAGTCATTTCACCAAAACCTCACAGAAAAGAGTGCACTCGGTGTGTCTCTCCTCTGCGCACATTCTTATCTGTGTCTTCCACGGAGAGGATATTCTGCCCCCACTGCTAATATAGGAGTATTTCATCTAAGAAAATCACTTCGATAAACACTTCACAAGGAAAGGTACAATACCCGCAGGCCCCGAGCCCTCCCTCACTGAACGGAGGCCCATAAGCCAGCACCGTCAGCATCATTTGGGATTTTAGAAACACGGAGTCTTGAGGCTACCCTGGACCAAATGAGTCAGAACCTGTGCTTTAAGAAGAGCCCCAGGAGATCTGTAGGCACATTAAATTTTGAGAACTGCTGCTCTAAGATGCTTGTCTCAAAGTGCATTCCAGGCAACTCTGCGTATTGGATCCTCAGACGAACCTAAAAATTAGGTATGATTGTTCTCATTTTTCAAATTGAGAATCTACAGCTCAGAGGAGCTAAGTGATTTTTCCAACATGACACAGCTAACAATTAACCAACTGGGATTAGAACCCAGCCCTGTCTGATTCCAAAGCCCAAGGGCTCACTTGGAAACTTACAGCAGTTTTCTAAACATATTTGAACACTGACCTTCCCCCAACACAGACAGAGCATTGGTCAGTTTTGTAAAGATCATATAGGACTAGTCCATGAAATGGTTGGGGAAGTCTTTCATAAAAACACAACACTGGCCATAGTGTGTCAGACCCATACCCCAGGCAAAGAAGCCCCCAGTGGGGTAAGGTCAGGGTACCATCAAATGTGATGTCAGTTTTAAATGGAAGGCTTGCATTCCAGTCACCCAGCAGGTAATGAAACAATTTAAGGGTTTCCTTCAGACCTGGGACATCAGTACACACTTTCAAATTAACCTTGTCTACACTGACATGCCGCTGTCATATATAACATAATAATCACATGTGGCCTAGTCCAGACACACAGAAGACTTATGGACTCTCCTCCCATCGCTGCAAAATAGCTGCTAAAAATGGATCTAATTTTGCTCATATCAGGCTTGGGACTTGTACTTTATATCTTTTCTCAAGTAAATATTCAAGCTCCTTATAATGTCAAAACACTTGAGTTATATTGTTTAAAATTGCATGGAGGCCCATCGTAGGATCCATCCAGTCAAGGTTTATTCATATGCATTCAGTCTTTAGTCATCCATCCAAACCTGTTTATTTTAGTTCCTACTTTGACCCGAGAAGCAGTACAATGTAACATGAGACTCTTCACATTTACAATTACGATCTACTCAACCCAAAATTGCTATACACTCAATAATGGCAGCCATTCAAGCATCTTCTGATACAATATTATATCCACGGATAGACTCAGGGGAATGGAAAGATCAGAATTCAAGGTCAGGCCCAAAATATACCTGGAAAAAATTACACTATAATATTCATTTTCTCCACTCCCTGCATAAGTGTATGCTGAGGAGATGTGTTTAAAGTAATCATTAACAGCAAACTTGAAGTAGGAAAAGAAACTACAGGAAAACGGACATTATGGGTATGATCTGGTATGTAAGCAGGCGTGAAAATCCCGCAGCTGGCTGGCAAAGGTGACCCAGAGTTAAGGATTCGTTTTGCTCTACAGGAAGCTCTGACTATCTCTGTGTGTAACACCCAAGCAAATTAACACCAGAATCAAAAATGCCTTTCACTTCCCTCAGCTCTCTTCCAAGATTTCCTTAAATATTCACAATTAACTAAATGTGTTTACTTCTGAAATAAGTACACACTATTCACTAAGAAAACACTGTTACACAAACAGATCTCAATTTTTTTTTCCAAATCTGTATTTCTGTGTTCTGAGTAAAAATCAATGTCTAACCAACACATATTTCTTTTCATCTAGAAGGACAACATTAGAGAAATTCAATGGGGACATGACCCTGCTTATCCTAATTTATTTTGTTTGTAAATAAGTTTGGGTGCCCTCTGGGTTAAAGTGTAACTTTGATTTGTGACACAAAGAACTTGCATCTTATAGCTTCACTGGAGGAGGTACTCTATCTTGACCGTCCCAGGCAAGATGGAAGCATAATCACCGCCTCCTAGAACCTAGGACATCGTTTACCAGGTTGATCCGTTTCTTCTATTTCATTTTGAGTTGGAGTCACTGGTTACTGTCTCCAACTTGCCCTAGATCTAGGAACAGTAAGTAACTGCCGGCAATAGCTATTGTTAATCACTTTCTCCAAACTCCAGGGTCCTATAAATTGAGCAATTTAGGCACACAATATCTGTAACTCCTTAGAGAATATCATATATGGATTTTGCTTTAATATCAGAATGCCTTTACTGTAAAGACATACGGAAGGTATTCTATGATGATTTAAATCTAAAGCCATAATCCAACATTTAATTTAAACCAGACTATTAGGACATGTAATCAATCAAAAGATTAATTTAGCAATATATCTTTTTTATGCTATTTTATAGTGTAAGGTAACAATTTAATAGGGCCACAGTTTTATATTTAACCCTTAAAGAATTGTTTCCTACTTAGCAATCAAAATCTTAGATTAGAATTTCTACTGGAAAAATATTAATATTTTAATGCCATTGCTTCACAGTTAGCACTCATGAAAGGTAAAATAGTGGTAGAATATTACTAAAGACCTGGGGAAAGTATTTTACTTAAATGCTTCATCTTATCCTTTGGAATAATTAGAGAATATTACACACTCATCTGTTGGAAGGCTGTTGGTAGAACAGATGGGTTTGATGCTACCTTTAGAAGATAAAATGAAACCAGAGAAGCACTGAGATGATCAAGAAGATAAGGAACGATAACTGACAGCTGAAGAAGACAACTGAGGTAAAAATGAACCACACTTTAGAGGAAAACTCTAATGTTAATCCTTTGGCTCCAAAGAAAAAGTGACAGCAATGGAGTGACTGTCTAAGTTGGACAATAAATCAGGCTTAACACCTGCTCTAGAACCTAAGCATGCTAGATGTGACAAGGACGGTATTTAGGTAGCTGTGCAGCTTTGTAAATAAGTGGGACAAAATTCCATAACCATAGCAGCTGCTTCATTATATCCTGATAAGCTGCCTATGTAATTAAAATGTCACACATGATGCAGAAGAGTAGATTGATGTTTCTGCTCCATTTCTTAGAGTCAGATGTTCATCCCCAGCCTCAGTGCTGGGAGCCTGACCAAGCTCTGATGTCCACATGGCTCTGATTGGTGTCTCAGCCAATTTAGCATAGGCGGATCTTATGCGTACTTCCCAATTAAGCATGAGCCTTTGCTTTTAAAGTTCAGTACAGGAATGGGTAATTCTTAGTCATTCCTAATATCTTTTTTAAATTTATTGTTATTGAAGTATAACTGATTTACAATGTTGTGTTAGTTTTAGGTATACAGCAAAGTGATTCAGTTATACATACTGATTCGGTTATATATATATTCTTTTTCAGATTCTTTTCCATTATAGGGTATTACAAGATATTGAATATAGTTCCCTGTGCTCTACAGTAGGTCCTTGTTGGTTATCTATTTTATATATAGTAGTGTGTATATGTTAACCCCAAACTCCTAATTTAAAAGATTCACAAGTCACTATCCAGGACTCATAGGGCCTCAAACCTTTCAGTTAAAAGCCCCCAGTATGTAAATGTTTACCTTTACTGAGCTTACTGTAGGTGACCTTTCTCATAGACCCTAATTAAAGTCCACTTTATCTTACACATAATGGAACCCATAATGGCCCTGACGACTTATTTGCTCTCTACAGGGGAATTACCTTCAGAATTCATCATCCTTCTATGTGTTTTACATTTAAAGAACACTATATGGAATAAATTTGGTTAAAGGATTTCCACTGAGGCTTTCTAATGCTCATATACCCATCATCCTGTTATCCTTATCACTTGAATAGGAAATCGGGGTTGGTTAACTCTTGGGGAGAATAATCGTGTGTGTGTGTGTGTGTTTGTGCGTGTGTGTGTGTGTGTCTGTGGTTCAGTGGCCATGGCTCACGGGCCCAGCCACTCCGCGGCACGCGGGATCTTCCCGGACCAGGACACAAACCCGTGTCCCCTGCATCGGCAGGCGGACTCTCAACCACTGCTCCACCAGGGAAGCCCAAGTATGCTGTCTTTTATGCAATAAAGTATTGAAGACGTCTGGGATGCTGTAGGATAGAACATAACAAATAACTTAAATAAGAATTTGTAAAAATTTATAAAAATTTCTAGGGACCATATAACAAATAAATAAATATTCTATTAATATTTGTTATTGGCTCAGAATGCACACTTTATGCTTCATGTGATGGGGAAAACATCGTTGTAGAAATTGCTCTACGGTGACTGCCTGATAGAAGCAAAGGCCTTTACATGGATGGATGGAGGGCGGGCCAGTTTATATCTATCTTCCAAGAGGCTCTAATAATTTGAAGAGGAAAACAGATAACCTGCAATCCTCCGACAAGATCCTCTTAATATTCACAGTATCAAGAGTTATGTGTATAATAAAATAGAATAAAGAAACATCCAAATGTGTCATTTTTGTTCTTAGAGTTGGGATATAGTAAGATGGTTTCTTGTCCTGTTTCTAAGAGGCTACGTACTCATCTGAGCTGTAAATAAATGTGCTTCTCTTCACACTGTCTTACTCCCAACCCCAGGCACCAGGGTCGTGAAGCACAGAACAGCAGGCGTGTCCCCAGCTCACTGGACGTGGACTGACTTGACCCTTGACCATGCTTTCAAAGCCCGTCCTGTCCCTCCACCCTCACAGTGCTCAGCTATGGAACTAAACAGCGTCTCCTTCAAGAACACAAGTCAGAGAGGGAAAATAGGTATTCATTTCATTTGAGGCCTATTTGGTTTTCTTTAGCTTTCCAGAGGATTCTTACTTAGTAGTTGTTAGGGATGCGGATCAGCCTGTGTTGTGGGCTGAATTGTGTCCCTGCTGAAGCCCTCACCCCCAGCACCTCAGCATGTGACCTTGTTCGGAAACAAAACTGTTGCAGATGTAATTAGTTAAGACAAGGTCAGACTGAAGTAGGGTGGCCCCTAATCCAGTATGACTGGTGTCCTTATAAAAGGTGGACATTTGGACACAGAAACATGCAAACAGGAAGTATGCCATGTAAAGATGAAGGCAGAGCTCTATAAGCCAGGGGTCACTAAAGTCATCAACAAACCACCAGAAGCTCGGGGGAAGGCCTGGGACAGACTCTCCCTCTCAGCCTCAGAAGGAACCAGTCCTGCCCTTACCTTGATCTTGGACTTCTGGCCTCCAGACTGTAAGAGAGAGTAAATCTCTGTGGTTTAAGCTCCCAGTCTGTGGTGCTTTGCTGTGGCCGCCCTAAGAAACTTATACAGCATGTATGTTCTTGGTTGATTTGATCCTAATATAATAACTGTCTTCAATAGGCTGACCCCTTGTGGCCTTGCCCTCTCCTCCCTTATAAGTTTAAGAGTTACAAATAGGTATTTTAAGAGTATAACAATAGGTTCTTCACATCAATAAGATTAGTGTAACACGTTGATCTTGCAAAGACAAGTATTTCCTCCTGAAAAGAGATGATGACCTACTAACAGAAACCCAAAGTTTGCATGGAGTCAAAATTACTTGATGAGGGCTTCCCTGGTGGCGCAGTGGTTGAGAGTCTGCCTGCCGATGCAGGGGACACGGGTTCGTGCCCCAGTCCGGGAAGATCCCACATGCCACGGAGCGGCTGGGCCCGTGAGCCATGGCCGCTGAGCCTGCGCATCTGGAGCCTGCGCATCCGGAGCCTGTGCTCCACAACGTGAGAAGCCCCAGCAGTGATAGGCCCGCCTACCGCAAAAAAAAAAAAAAAAATTACTTGATGAGGAAAACTGTTATTAAAGTAAGAACTTGTCTAAAACTATAAATTTGGAAACCATTTATTTGGTTCTTGCCTCATATAATATTGGTCAAATCCTATTTATTATTAAGCCCACTCTAAACCAAAAGCATTTTAACTTCATATACAGACACATACACACAAACATACATGTCTGTATATGTTTATACGTGTGTACATGTACACACATTAATACAAATACATACATACATGCGTGTGTGTTTGTGCAAAGCTTCTAGGATGTTCTCATCCATGACATTAGGCAGAGCAGAGAACATTTGAAAAAAACAGCATGAAAGGCAAAAGCAATTTTAGTAAGATTAGGCTTTACGAAGTCTCTGGGAGGATGGCAAAGGGCGGTTAGGCTTATTATACAGAGTCCAACAAATGTAGAGTCCTCATTCTCCACCACAAACGCCCAACACACACACACACACACACAGACACACACAGACACACACACACACACACACACACACACACACGCTGGGCTGCTGACTAGACAAATTACTCTCCCATCATGTTCCAAGTTCTCCAGACACACTCTGTCTCCAGCTGGCCACCCAGGCTCTCCCCTCTCCTTTTCTAGAAGGGTCTGTCTCCTCTACCAGCAGTTGTCTGCCCTTCGAACATAAAACCTCTTTGTTCTCTGGGTTCTCTAGCTTTGGTTTCGTTTTGCCCGTGCCTCCCCAGAAAGTCTCAAGTCAGTATCTTCCTGTCCTACACAAGAGACTCCTCAGCAGGGGAAGAGTAGAGGGTGGATGGCATGCGGAAAGAAAGCAGTTACTTTTTATGCTCTGTCTTTTCCTTTTCCCTTACCAAACACACAAAGTCAAAACTGTTGCCACCCTTTCAAAAAAAAAAAAAAAATCAGATGTCTTGCAAGAAGCTCCAGGTTTTTTAGACTTTCAGGTGTGACCCTGCCTACTCAGGGATCAAGCTGGTGCAACGGACCCTCAGAAAAGAAGGGAAACGGGGAGACGTCTAAGGAGCTGCTCAGGGTCACAGCACCCCAGTGTGGGTCCCTCGCCCAGTTTTGGGCACAGATTTCTGCCATTCCACCTGTGGTTTTAAGAGTAGGGGAGGTGTCTTAGTCTGCTCAGCAGCCTGAACAAATACCACAGACTGGGTGGCTTCAACACAGACATTTACTTCTCACAGCTCTGGGGATAAAAATTCAAGATCAAAGTGCCAGAAGGTTGGGTTTCTCCTGAGGCCCCTCCCCTTGGTTTGTGGACACCCTCTCACTGTGCCCTCACGTGGCCTTTTCTCTGTGCCTGAGTGTCCCTGGTGTCTCCTCCTCTTCTTATAAGGACACCAGTTCTATGGGATCAGGGTCCCACTCTTAGACCCTCATTTAACCTTAATTACTTCCCTAAAGGCCTTATCTTGAATATGACCATGTTGTGGCGTTAGAGCTCCAACTTACGAATTTGGGGAAGGCACGTATCAGTCCAAGACGGGAGGGATGAAGGAATGAGTGGGTGAGAATAAGGAAGCCCAGAAATCCGCTGCTGGTGTCACAAATTCAGTTGTCTACAGACACTGCCAGGATCAAGACAGGGCAGTGGGGGAGCCTGTAGATATCTGTGATACCTACATCTCTCAGAGGTAGGTGTAGGTACAAAAGGTAAGATATGTATGTAATTTAATGTCCTGAAACATTTACTTCTGGCCTTTACTTTCCATATATAGAGTAGAAAGAACTCATTTCTACAACCTGACCTAAAGCATCAAGTGATAGATTTTTTTTTTTTTTTGCGGTGTGTGGGCCTCTCACTGTTGTGGCCTCTCCCGTTGCGGAGCACAGGCTCCGTATGCACAGGCTCAGCGGCCATGGCGCACGGGCCCAGCCGCTCCGTGGCATGTGGGATCTTCCCAGACCGGGACACGAACCCGTGTCCCCTGCATCGGCAGGCGGACTCTCAACCACTGCGCCACCAGGGAAACCCAGTTGATAGACATCTGCATGTAGTTAAGAAATCAGACAAGTTGTTAAGATGACAGATAGATGTGACCAGATTCTTAATGTCTCCGATCCTCAGTCAGATGGCAAGTAGGCTTCATGCCACATGTCTATTCTTCTTTTTTTTTTTTTTTCACATGCTTATACTGATCAACTAGCAGTGGCCACCTGGAGTCCTGTGACGAGAAGGATTCTGAGGTTCAGATGGAACCTACAGACACGGCACTCTTATCAATCAGCTGCATCTGTCAGGGATGGCAGAGGGAGGGCTTTGAGGTACCAGAAAATGCAAGCATGGGCATCAAACCAGCTTTCTAGGAGACTCTTGTCTTGAATAAGATCCAGTGTGGCTTTAGCCAGGCAAATCCCTCACTTTGCAGGTGCAAAAAAGGGGAGAGTGTTCTGCCGTGCTTTAGGGGGCCAATAAGCACGAAAAGAGAACAAATGATTTCTTTGGGTGTAGAAGAAAATGAATGAAGATCATGCGAAATATAAGTAGCATACATACGCTATGATTTTAATATGAAATCCAAAGAAACAAATGTTTATCAGTTTTTTTGTTTGTTTGTTTGTTTGGAAGGTTGGTGGTTAGTATTTTGTGGTTGAAAAAGAAAATCTCTGTTAATAAGTTTATTGATTTTTTCCTCTTAAAATAAGCAATATTCTGTGAGGAAAAGGCCAACCTTTCCTGGCACTACCTCTTTTTTCTGGAGATTATTAATTTCTTTTTAATAGACCTCACACTGCAAAATCAAATTTTTATGTCACAAAGGGATTTACATTTATCTTGGGCTGCTCACTCTTCATCGTCGATCAAACTGAGTTTAAGTTTCTAATTGAAATAATTTTTCAAGTGTTGAGCAATAAAGAAGCAATAAGTGATATGCTTAAATTATTTATCCATCTTATTTATAATTAATTCGGTTTTGTTCCTTGCTGCACAGTGAGGCTACCTCGATGCGTTTGATTTCCCTATCATTAGGCAACAACAGAAGTGGCTGTTTCTTCCACACTTCTTGTGTTTCACTTGTCCCTGGGGACTCAGGCAACATCAATTTAAATCACAGTTAAATTTAACACATTAACTTTTTTTACAACACACTGCTCCAGAAACAGAGATTCATAAATAGATTATGCCTATGCTTAGTCAAATTGAAAAAAAATATTAGCCACCTGGTAAGATGAGCTATTGCATTAACAATGCTCTCATTCTTCATCATTTAAGGACTGTACAGGCTTTGGTCTGTACTCTTCCCTGAGTTAAGGTTGATGAGATTAAGACTGACGTATCTTTAACATATATTATATAATGGATTCTCAACTAGTTGATCTGGTTAACTGGTCTAAAGATTACCTGAAACTCTCTTTCAAACGTTGCAACGCAAGCTCGTGACCAAATTGAATGCATCATTTCCTCCCCCATCTAAACCATCTGCCTGTTCATGATTCCTCTTTCTGATTATGGCATCATGGTCACTTTCAGAATTCTAAGGTCACTGGTTGCTCTCTTCTCCCACATACACATACATCTCAACCCGGTTCACTCCACCACTGCTCTATATCACACCCCTATAATCTCTCCTTCCACCAAGTCCCTGACCACCGGACACTCCTACAGCCTATACACGCACATACTACCACAGTTTTTTTCCCTAAAGTCCAGGTAATGTACCTACTCTGCTTACACACCTATAAAGGTACCCCTTGGATCAACAGATATGCTCAAGCTTCTCAGATCCCCATTTATTAAGGCTGGATCCCATCTTTGCAGCCTTTTCCACCACCACTTGGCATTTGGATAGTAATGAACCACAGCTTACACATAGCGTAGGCTAAGCACTCATTCGACAGTCACCATACTTTTTACGTATCTTTGCTGCTCACACAACATCTGGCGTAACTGGACACTCAACATATATCTGTAGAATAAATGATCAAAGAGTGGGTCACAGACAAAATACAGAGACTAGAATAGAGAAATCGAGTGATCTAAAACTCAAGCCAAAAACTCAGAAAATGTGATGGGCAGGAAGATTAAGCCACTGCCTAAAATTATTCAAGAATAACTGTTTGTGTGATAACCCAGCCACCTGGAACTGCAAGCAAGCGCCTAACTTGACCAAATGCCTCAAGTGATCTGACTGTTCAGTCCACATGTTCTACGTTTCCTGGCAGGCAGGGACCTTCCGCAGCCTGGACGATGCAGCAACTTGGCAGTGAGGATCAGGGTGACGTATAAGAACAAACACAATAACAAGTACGATTACAAACATTTACTGAGCTCTTATGTGTCAGGTACCCTGTGCTATCCACTTCAGCTCATTCAATCCTGAAAACAACCCTGTGAAAGTAACAAGAGGGTACAGCTGCTGGGTGGCTTCTGAGAGACGGTTCTGGTCCCAACGCTTCACTCCCTTTCCTGTAGGGGGCGATACATCCCCACCTGCCACTTCGTGGGAGGAGTCGGCTTCCCTACCTACTGACATCAGACTTGGACATGTGATTTGCTCTGGCCAATGAGAAGTGATCAGACATGAAGTACGCAAATCCAAGCAGAAGTTTTAGGAGGTTTCGAAGAGATCTGGGGGAAATGTCCTGCCCCAGATAAGGCTGCCTTCAGGTGGGTGCTAAACGAGCAGAGTTGTAGCCAACATTCAGCCCGACACAAGGAGGCAAAAAAGAAATCATCATTGTCGTTGGCCATAGAGACTTTGAGGTTCATGGTTACTACCCAAAACTTAGCAATGGCAGAGGCAGGATTCACATCCAGGGCCTACGTGTTTACCCATCACATTCTTCTACTCCCTTAAGCACATGCCATATTATTAGAAGAGACTCTAAGTCTACTTCCGTTGAGCTGTGTTCCCTCCTTCCTGCAAGATGGAATCAGCATGCTACTCAGAGCAGGTGCAGGGACCCGAAACAGTATGTGCCTCACCTGGAAGTTGGTGAGATATGCAGAAGCTCAGCCTCCCACTCCAGAATCCGCATTTTAACAAAATTATTAAATATGAGAAGTGCTGGTTTAACACATCTGCATGAATATCTCGCTTCACGGAAGGGCAAGATCAAAGGGCCATGAACTGGAAATGGAAAGGCACAAGCATCCACTTACTTTCCTAGAATCAGAGGGGGAGGACCCATGTGCTGTACTACCGTGCTGTTACTGTGAGACTTTCTAGGGCTTTTGCTCTAGCCACCAAATAATGTCTTTTGATGGAGCATTTCACACCTCACTGCTGGCCATGCTGACCTCTTGTTCACAATCCAATGGCTTGTTTATTGAACAAATAAACATTAGGTCCTATTAGTCCTCATTATGAGCTGTTAGCATGTGAATAAAATGACACATTGCACTATCTTTCCTCTCCTGTTCCAAGATCCCACTATTGGTTTATCACCCTTTTGATGAGTGACATTGACCATTAACCATAACAGTAAACACTACAGCTTCCCAAGCACAAGTTATCATCATAATTAGAAGAGGAATATAGCCCTTACCCAGTGCTGCATAGCTGAGAAGTCAATGTCATGGTCTCCTCTCCACACGGTCCTAAAACCCAGTGGCAGTGAGCCAGGGCATCCAAGTAGTCATGGAAATGAGTAATGACCTTTCAAGATGGCGGGTGATATAGGTAGAACAACTACCTATGCGTGTGAGACACTCTCTCCCCAGTGAAAGCTAAGGTTTTTGACAGGCTGGTTTATGAATAAAGTCATGACATGAAGACATTTCCAAAATGTCTGTTAAGAACGTTTCAAAATGAAGTCATCAAAATTACTGCAAAATGTATACTTTAAATTCCAACGGCTCGGGCAAAGAGTGTGTTTGTTATGTAGAATTCATTATCAGTATCTCAGAGTGCAGCCTCTATAAACATTTGTTTAGGATTGCTTTTATGCAACTGTTTGGAACATAAGCAGAGAAAGAGCTGAATGGGAAATTCCAGAAGTCCAGAGCTTATTCAGCTTTTTTTTTTTTTCTGCTTTGTTAGAAAGCCATTTCTTTTTCTTCAAATTTTAATGCAATTGGAAGAATCTGATTTTTTTCTAATTTATCAGTTTATGTTGTTAAGAGTAAGGACATCTAAAGCAATTATGCCCCAATAAAGATGTTAAAAAAAAAAGTACAAACATCATTTTAATGTGGGAAATGGAAGCCATGTACTAGAGATTTTCTCTTTCATCATGCAGGGCAAAAAAAAAAAGACCCTTTATTAGATGAAAATGACTTTTCATAGGTATTTAATTCACAATATAAGTATGTGCACATTCACAGACTCACATTATATTGATCCTTACATATTTTGAATTCAGCATGGAGCTGCTAAAAGATGAGATTACATGGTCAAACAATCAAATTAGCCAAGAGAGGAGATTGAGGTCAAAAATATGCTAAGGGAAAAAAAAAAACTATTCTTAACATAGAATGAACTAAGTGGTTCATTAAAAATTAGAAACACTACCACTGCACCACAAAGAAGAAAAGTTGTATTGGATCTAAAGGAGAGGCTGGTTAAAATCTGGTGTGCTATCAGAAGTGAAGAAAATCAGTCTGTAAATAATAGAGAATTGAAATCGCCAAAGACACATCCAAAAAGCTAAATAATTTAGAGTACAAAAAATTTAGTAATATTTATATGTCAACGAAGCTTACCATAAACAAAATTAAAATGCAAATAATGAACTTCAAAATTGTACATATCTGTTTAAAAAGTTAATAACCCTAACATACTACAACAACAACAAAAAGCTCACAAACCTATTTTTTCAAATAACATACCAAAAAAGAAATGGGCAAAGCACACGAACAGGCAACAATAAAATTGCAGGAACAACCTGAATGCACAAAAATAGAGGGATTGGCTAATAAACTGTGGAAGATACATATTAAAAAACAGAATGCTGCCATGATATAATTATATTATAGAAGAACATATATCGATGTGGGGAAATGTTCAGAAAACAGTAAAAAAAAATCTGACAAGCATCTAATTATGAATATACCCCAAAATGTTAATATACCTATCTCTACATTGTAGAACTACAAGTGTTTTCTTGTCTTTTTGAGCTGTGCACAAGCATTTTATAAATTTTACACATTCAGTATACACTGTTTTTCAATTTGAAAAAATAAACATCATAAAAAATTTAAAAGGGTTTAAAACTGGAATAATTTAGATCACAGACTTTAGCATAAGTAGGAGAGACTTTCTTCCCAATCTTATAAGATTATAGACTAAGCCACTGAAATATCTTACTTTCAATAGTAAACTGAGTTAGTATTTTAGACAAATGTCATTAGCCTAGGCTGGCATTTTTAGGTATCAGCAGCTATGTTTGTAGGCAAAGGACAATGTTGAGTCACCTATGTAAGGAGAAAGCTTGGACCAATAGGAAGATTCCTTGTGCTTAATTCAGAGCATGTGTGTGCCACATCAGCGACTCTGGCCAGAACACCTGCTATATTCCAGGGTGAGCTGGGTTGACAGGACCAGACTGCTGGGGCTTTAGATTGGGTGGTCCCTCCTCTCTGCCTTTGATTCTATACTGCCAATAGGTTGAGATGGGTGCTAACACACCAACTCAAGTTTATTGCTTGAATCACGCCCCCCCCCATCCCCTCACATGAAAACCAACCACATAAATTCGTCAGGGTAACTGATCAGTGAAACACAAGGGAAAAAACCTCTAAATAAACTACCCTACAATATTAGTGTCTTGTTGTTACTGTTGTGACCTAGCACAAATTCGGTGGCTTAAAACAACTCAAATGTGTTGTTTTACAGTTCTGGAGGCCAGAAGTCCAAGATCCCTTTCCTGGGACTCACGTCAAGGTGTCAACAGACCTGTGCTCCCTCTGGAAGCTCTGGGGGAGAATCTGTCACCTTGCTCTTTCCAGCTTCTTGAGGCTGCCTACATTCCTTGGCTTGTGACCCTTCCTTACGTCACTCCAACCTCTCATTCTGTCATCACATCTCCTATTGTCCCTCTGTTCTCCCCCCTCCCTCTCAGAAGGATCCCTGTGGTTACATCAAACCTAATAGATGCTTTTTATGAATACACACACACAAACACACACACATAAGAACAGGCTTGCATGAAAACGGATTAAGGCTAAGTACATTTGAAATTGGTGCAGCCACTATGGAAAACGGTATGGGGGTTCCTCAAAAAACTAAAAATAGAGTTGCCTTATGACCCAGCAATCCCACTCCTGGGCATATATCCAGAGAAAACTACAATTTGAAAAGATACATGCACCCCTACATTCATAGCAGTACTATTTACAAAAGCCAGGACCTGGAAACAGCCTAAACGTCCATCGACAGTTGAATGGATAAAGCAGATGTGGTATATATATGCAATGGAATACTACTCTGCCATAAAAAAGGATGAAATAATGCCATTTGTAACAACATGGATGGACCTAGAGATCAGCATACTAAGTGAAGTAAGTCAGACAAAGACAAATATCATATGATATCACTTATATGTGGAATGTAAAATATAACACAGATGAACTTATCTATGAAACAGAAACAAACTCAAGACATACAGAACAGCCTTCTGGGTTGGCAAGGTCAGGGGTGGGGGAGGAATGGATGGGGAGTTTGGGGTTAGCAATGCAAACTATTGTATACATGTAGAATGGATAAACAACAAGGTCCTACTGTATAGCACAGGGAGCTATATTCAATATCCTGTAATAAACTGTAATGGAAAAGAAAAAATAGAAATAAAATATATACAGTCAAAACAAACAGAGAAAATAACAACAACAACAAAACAACTTAATAGACAATCTGGGAGAATCTCCCCACAGCCAGAGCCTTACTTTAAATACATTTGCAAACTCTCTTTGGCCACATAAGAAATAGCCACAGGCCCTGGGGGTTAGGACGTGGACATCCTGGGGATGTAACGGCATTATCCACGCCCACCAAGCAGCCAAGCAAGGCCCAGCCCACAGAATTCTCCTTCTTACAGCAGCAATTCGGTACATTGTTATTGATGGTTTAAAGTCCTGACACACTGCCATTCTCTTCAGAAGTATTAAATTGAAAGTAAGTCAGATAAGTGGGTTTCTGAGAGGAAAAGGAATACTCATTCTTAAATTTCCTCTTCTTTCCCCAAGTCTCCGATGAAGGCTGCACAGCTGAACACACGTATGTTTTTAACAACAATTATGGCACATCTGCCATCTGGTAGATACAGATGTGATCAGCAGCTCTTGCTTGACAAATGCAAATGACACCTTTGCCTTTGTGTGGCCTGTCTTTGCCAAGAAGGCAGTGAAATGATGAGACCACCTCTGTGCCACAGGCACCACTCTGATCGCCCACCCCAGGCCTGAGAAAACGACGGAGGGTGACTCTAGCAGACGGTGAAGGTGACTGAAAATCTGCTAAAGACAAATATAGAGGCTTTAGGCTCCTTAATGAGCCAGGGCCACGAGACCGGGCAGATCACCCGCGAGATGTCTCTACCACTGCCACACCCACGAGTGAGCCATGGCTGGCCTCCAGCCTTCCCCTTCTCCTTCTCCTCTTGAATTCACCGTCTATAAAGGTGACATATTTGTGTGTCTATGATCACTACACCACGGAGTTCTTTGGTGAGTTAGTTATGACTAGGATAAGTACTAACTAAAACTAAAAATAAGACAGAAATACTGAACTCCGACTTGGAGAGATTAGGAAGGAAGAGAGATAGGGACAAAGAAAGGGGAGAATGGGGAGGAGCCACCTTCAAGCCCGTATCTGGATGCTTCAAGGTCATTGGAGAAAATCACACAACGGGGAGGATCTGTGTCACGGCAAACTCACGGTCACTAACCTACCCGGGTCTCTCCACGTCTCCCAGGGAAGGTCCCTCTCCTGCTCTTCACAGGGCCTTTTCACTTCTCTAACCTCCTGATCCCTCACTCTTAGGAGCCAGTCTGCCGTCCCTCTTTAAAAAGTGAATTGGGGGGGGTGCTTCCCTGGTGGCGCAGTGGTTGAGAGTCCGCCTGCCGTTGCAGGGGACACAGGTTCGTGCCCCGGTCTGGGAGGATCCCACATGCCGCGGAGCGGCTGGGCCCGTGAGCCATGGTCGCTGAGCCTGTGCATCCGGAGCCTGTGCTCCACGACGGGAGAGGCCACGGCAGTGAGAGGCCCGCGTACCGCAAAAAAAAAAGAAAAAATAAAGATAAGGGGGAAAGAGTGAAAAATGCCCTGAACTGTCTCAGCACCACCGCCAAATCCGCAGACACTCCAGGATCTGATCCTTTCTTTCCTTGCTTGGGTTGGAATGGAGACAATGACCTGTTATATAATAGAAGACACTCCTCCAGTTGTGTCCACAGGGAGATGGGGAGACAGGCCTCCTGGAGTTCTGAGTGTGGAGGTGGACTTGCTGATGCTCAGTCTGGTTCAGAATCCGAAGAGCCCGAAGTCTGCAAACCTCCTTTAAACAGGAGCACGGAGGCTGCTCTTGCAGAGGGTGGTTAAGCCTGGGGGCGAAGCTCTACAGGGGCACCTTTCTTCTTCCGGCCTTTCTCTTAATATCCTCGCAACTGCCACTGATTCTCCACCGACTCAGCTCTCCACTTCCATAGGCTCCAGCCCCCTCACGGAGCAGGGCTCTCCCTGTTCCCCCACTACCTCCCACGACTGACCGATTGCTCCCTATTCCAGGTAAACTGGCACCAAGGAGATGCAAACACCCAGGCCGGTCTCTCCTTCCTCAGTCACTCCACCTCCCACCCTGACCCGCTCCCCGCTCCCTGCCCCCTCCCTCCTGATTTTCTGCCCTTTATGTCCACTGCTTCTCACTCTCCTTTACTGAGGCGTCTGTCTCTGCATGATCCCGAAGTGTCGATGTTTTCAGGGATTCTCACCTAGGCTCTTTTCTGGTCTCACTGCACACCTGCTCTTGAGAGAGGCAGCCACACCCTTGCCTAGATGACCGCTCATCAGCCAGCTCTCTGCTCGCTCGACCCAAGCTTGTCCCCTGAGCTCCACACTTACACTTCCAACAGTTACTATCTGATGCTCCCCTCGGATTCATTCACAGCATCTCAAGCTGACCAGGGCCACACCTGAGCTTATGCTTTCTCCTTCCTCACCCCTAACCTTCTCCAACTCCAATGTCCCCTCCATCAGGAAAAGGCACATCCTCCCAGCTTTCCAAACTAGGCTCTCCTAATCACAGCTCGAACTGGCTCATTTTCCCCAGGTGCACTGCTCAGCCCTAGTCCAAGCTGCCATCCTCTCTCCTAGTGAGAGTGGTAATGGCCTCCTAATGGCCTCCTGGAAACCACTACTGCTCCTCTCAAATCCATCTTCTACTCGGCGACCTCATTACCTTCCTATAATATGCTCACGTGACTCTTTTGCTTAAATACTTGAATAACTGCCCAATGGCTTTTGAATAAAACTGATCCTTAATCTGAGCCAACCATCTCTTTATAATCTGGCCACTGTCCACTTCTCCAGTCCTGACTGCATCATTCTTCTTCCTCCAGGAAGACCGCTTTGTTTGCCCATCCACGCCCCGCTCTACCCTGTTCCCTGGCCCGTGAGGCTGACCAGTCCTGACCACATCACCGAGCTGCCCATGGCCTCAGACTTCCTGTGGGCTCAGGGCAGTGGACCCGCCACAGAAGATCAGAGGTGGGCAGGAAAGTGCAGTCAGTCACTCTCCCCCTGGCTCACTTCCTCATGGGTCTCCTTAGCTTGCTGCATCTGTCAACCACAGGTCACTCCTCATGTAAAGGGGTCCTCTCCTTCCAGGTTCTGGGAACCACTCCATCATCCCCTGACCCCACCAGGCTTACGGACAGTGACAAGTCAGCCATCACAGGACCCAGGGCACTGCATCATCCTCTGTGCTCTCTTGACACGCAGCCCACACCTTCAAAAACGGTGCCTTTATTAAACACTCCTGGCAGGACTTCCCTGGTGGCACAGTGGTTAATAATCTGCCTGCCAATGCAAGGGACACGGGTTTGTGCCCCGGTCCAGGAAGATCCCACATGCCACGGAGCGGCTGGGCCTGTGAGCCACAACTACTGAACCTGCGTGCCACAACTACTGAAGCCCGCACGCCTAGAGCCCGTGCTCCGCAACAAGAGAAGCCACCACAATGAGAAGCCTGTGCACCACAACAAAGAGTAGCTCCTGCTCACCACAACTAGAGAAAGCCCGCACGCAACAACGAAGACCTAACACAGCCAAAGATAAAAAAATAAATAAATAAAATTAAAACAAACAAAACACTCCTGGCATTTTCCCATGAGAGCACCATCCATTTCCTGTTGGCATCCTGCCTGGCGTATCCTTGTCCTCCGTGCTCCAGCCCTGCTGACCTTTTCTCAGATCCTTCAGTGTGCCATGGAGGCCGTGCCACAACTGAGGCTGGTGCTTCTGCTCTGCCTGGCTCACAGGCTAGATTAAGTGCCCCACTATGCACTCCCAGTGTGCAGTCTCCTTTGCCACTGTCACGCTGAAACACTGCCATTAATGACCCATTAGTGACGTATCTCTTTAATTAGCTCCACAAGGGCAGGGACCATGTGGGTGGCACCCGATTCCTAGCGCCTGGCACCAACAGGTGCTCAATAAATATGTGTTGACCAACAAACTCATTTCTCCAAGTTTACCTAGTGGATACCTGATGATATTTAAAGTTTCATTCTAGCTTGTGTATTACACATGCAGAATTGCTACACAAATAGCTTTGGATGACCTTGGGTAAAAAGTGACATGATTTATTTCCAATTCCTAGAGGTATTCAAAACTCATCCTTCATTTTGACAATCATGAAGTCCAAAAAATGTATGAATGCTACAGTATGTACAAATATATTCAAGGGCTGGATTCCCATTAGTTTCATCTTCATAAGAAATTAGACTTGCACAGCAGACCCAAGATAATATACAATGAAGAGCATTATAAATATTTGATTAGTGGTTTATTATTACTGAACTCTGTGGCTGGTTGACCACCTAACCATATGTTATCCAAATTCCTTTATATATTAAAAAAAAGTCTACATCTTATACGCCTGTGGTCCAAACACCGGTTCTTATACCTGCCTCCTTCTAGGTCGGCCTCCTGGGTTTTGGATGGCCATTTAGAAACTGGTTCTTCTCCTTGGTCTTTTGATTGCCCATAACTGCTATCAACCAAACTTCAGGCTCTGGGTCCTCCTGCCCTCACACCTTCTGGGGGACAGTTCTCCTGTCCACTCCCCTTGGAAAGCTTCAGTCCACTCCCCGGACCTGTTCACTCCTGATAAGTGACCACAACTCTCCTAGCTCTTTTCCAGCTCACCAAAAAGGGGGAAACCTTGACTTGTTCACAGTGCTTGACAACCTAAAGTCCCCAAAGTAACAAAATGTAAGGGGGACATCCTGCAAGCAGATAGACAAGTAATAACAGCAAAGCCAGAACCACACAGTAGCCAAACTCTGGCAGCAGATGAGAGAAGAGAAAAAGCAGGTTGGGAAGAGGAGGAGGGGAGGGGAGGGCTGAGGAGGGTACAGAAGTCTCAATTCCTAGCCACCTTCTTCCATCATCCACCCGAGGGACATTTTTACATATTACAACATAAGATTGCGACAGATGCTGTATCTCACAAACCACCAGTGCCCTTTGGCCACATGTTCACTGGAGGACTTTGTTCAGCTCTTGCTGTCTTTGCAGTGGATGCTGTAATCTGCTGCCCAGATGTCGACTAGAGGACTCAGGTACCCACCCATGCATTACCCAGGTGCACTGCCTGCTGAGAGTTCATGGCTGGGCCCCTCCAAGCAATCAACCTCAACCAGTAAAGCCTCCTCTTATCCAATGACGGGTCAAGGGGCTTACAGGGGCCCAACTCAACCAGGGACAACTCTGAGTGGCATCTCAGCTCCAGAGTGTCTCCTGGGATCAGCGGAGGCTCTGGTTGCAGCTCACTGTAGCTTCTCCTTGACCCAATCCTCTCAGCTTCACTTCCTCACAGGCGTTGTTTCTGAGAACATCCCCCGACAATTTCCCGCATTCAAATCTTCCCAGGAACCGACCTAAGACATCAACCCTCCCTGCTAAAATGTTGAACAATGGAGGCTCCATCTTCATTGCCCTTCAATCAGCAATATCTCTTCTCACTAGGCCTCAGGGAGGTCAACAGGCCCAAATATGCCCACTAAAGATGACCTTTGACATTGAGATCCTAGACAAGCCTGGCCTTTATATAAGTACTGTTATAATCTTAAACTTGAAAAAGACCTTGATGGTCACACATTCACCTACTGTTCAGTGTGGGTCGGAATCATCCCCAGAGCACACGTCATCTGCAGACAGCATCCTTCTCTGCCTTGTGTAGGCTGTGACCCCCCCAGGTCATCAAGTCCAGACTTCTCGACCTGTGTCTACCTCTAACTTCCACCCAGAGACTGTCCTGCATCCCCTCCGTTGACCATTCCCAGTGTCAACCTGACCATTCTTGAACAATCTTTGATGACCCCTCCTCACTGGACCCTTGCCCCACCCTTAAAAGTCAGCCTACAAACACCCGGCTCTGGTCTGCTGGGATCCATATCAAAATGTCCATGGCACCTCAGGGCCGCAAACCACTACCACGGTGGAAGCAAGAGAAAAAAGTTGTCACAATGTCCCAGAGCAGGACCAGTATCCCACACTGCCCAAGAGGCAGTGTCTTGGTAGGGCCTCTTCAGAGGCAGATCCTAATTCACAAATTCAAGCGCAATATATCTATGTCCCTGCCACCTAGGGAAGGCATGTTATAAAATCTGCTATCAAAGTGGCCCTGATGCTTCATCCTGCTGGGAAACTCTGAGAAATAGTGCAAAATACACACCTCAGAAGTCTTCCCTGTAATTTGAGGGAGCCATGTTATTTATGCACCCACCGCAGTGGACTGCAGGTTTGTGTCCCCTACAATTCATATGTTGAGATCCTAACCTCCAATGTGATGGTACTAGGAGGTGGGGCCTTTGGGAGGTGATGAGGTCATAAAGGTGGAGTCCTCAAAAGTGGGATTAGTGCCCTTATAAGGGGACCCCAGAGAGCTCCACCACTATCTTTTGCTGCCCTGTGAGGTTGCAAAAATAAGACAGCACTCTGCAACCCAGAAGAGGGCCCTCACTAGAACCCAACCATGTTGGCACCCTGATCGCAGACTTCCAGACTCCAGAAAGTAAGAAATAAATGTGTTGTTGATAAGCCACCATGTCCATAATAATCTGTCATAGGAAGTTGAACTAAGACACCTACCACCATCAAACATCAGTTTTGGTTGAGGGCTGCTATGGGGGCTGTTAATTCTCTGGCATTTCCAGCCTGCCCTATATGGACAGACCAGCCTTGTGGGAAAAGTCCACAGGCACTGAGAGGCAGATGCTGGCAGCTGGGAACCTTCAGATCTCACTGACACAGTCAGGTCTGGGCACCTGGGGGCAGGTAGCACATAGGTGTCCAACATGCCCTGCATCCCCTCTTCTGCTGTGGTGTACACTGATATAAGTCTCACACCCTACTGTGGTTGTTGACATGTATAGTTACTATGGTGGGTTTCAACAACCCAGTTCAGAACAAGCCAGAATGCAGGCAAGTTGTATTGGTGCTGATTTCTAACAATGATCACTCATACCTGGAGACTTCCATGTTGCTCCACTTCCTCTATAGCTTTCTTTAAGAAACAATAGGAAAAAATAAGCAAAACATTTAAAGGGACATTTTACCTAGAATATACATAAAAATAGCTAGTAAGCACATGAAAAGATGTTCAACAGTATGTCTTTAGAGAAATAAGAATTAAAACCACACTGAGATACCACTTCACACCCAGTAGAACGGGTATAATAAAAAAAGATTTAAAATACCAGTGCTAAATACATGTTACTACATATAGAATGGATAATCAACAAGGACCTACTGTATAGCACAAGGAACTCTACTCAGTATTCTGAAATAACCTATATGGGAAAAGAATCTGAAAAAGAATAGATATACGTGTATGTATAAATGAGTCACTTTATTGTACATCTGGAACTAGCGTAACGTTGTAAATCAACTATACTCCAATATAAAATACAACTTTTAAAAAAATACAAATACTAGTGTTGACAAGGACGTGGAGAAATTGGAATCCTCACACACAGCTGGTGGGAATGTAAAATGGTTCATCCATTTTGGAAACAGTTTGATGGTTTCTTAAAAAGTTAAGCATAAGTTAACCATACAACATAGCATTTCTACTCCTAGGTATAGACCCAAAAGAAATGAAAATATATCTCCACATCAAAACTTGTATACAAATTTTCATAGCAGCATTATTCATAGCCAAAAGCAGAAACAATCGAAATGTCCATCAACTGGAGAATGGGTAAACAAAATGTGGTTCGTCCATGTGATAGAATATTATTTGGCAATAAAAAGGAATGAAGCACATGCTACAACATGGATGAACCTCAAACACATTATAGTAAAGTGAAAGAAGCCAGTCAATAGACCAAATATTATATGAATCCACTTATACAAAATATAACAAAAGGACAGTCTATAAAGAAAGGAAAGTAGAACTCACAGACATAAAAAACAACCTTATGGTTACCAAAGGGAAGGGGGGAGGGATAAATTAGGAGTTTGGGATTAGCAGATTACTATATATGAAAAAGAGGACCTACTGTAGAGCACAGGGAAATATATTCAATATCTTGTAATAATCTATAATGGAAAAAATCTGAAAAAGTATATACATATATATATATATGTATATATATCTGAATCACTTTGCTGTACACCAGAAACTAAACTAATACATTGTAAGTCAACTATCCTTCAATTTTTAAAAAAAATGTTTAATTAAAAAAAAAGAAAGGCGAGTACAGGTTGTTGCCAAGCCTGGGGGTCAGGGATGGGGATGAGGAGTGGCTACAATAAGCATGAGGGATATTTTTGGGTGGTGGAGAAATATTTCTGAGTGGCTCTAAAACTGGATTGAGGTGATATTTGTACAACTCTGTAAACTTACTAAAAATCAGTGAACTGTACTTAAAACAAGTGAATCATATGCCATGCAAATTATGCCTCAATAAAGATGTTAAAAAATGAAAATACAATTAAAAGGCAGATAAATGGCTAATACACTGAGCCTTGTGATCACCCAGCACAGACCCTACCCTGCCTCGGACCAGAGTTAGCTGGTATGTGTCTGTGTCCCCATTGAGACTAATGCTTCTTGTCATCTGGCATCTTCATTTTTGTTATATTCACAGCAGAATATTTTGACTACAGTGATCATTCAATAATTATTTGTTGAATTGAACTCTAGTGGAAGGTAAAAAAGACATTTTTCTGGACATCAAAATAATGCTTTAAAAAAACAAGTTTCACAAAACCCATTCCCCCAATATCCCCCCAGTATCCTCGTGTAAGTGACTCAGGAGCACCACGTCTCGGGAGAGTGTGATGATGTGGGTGTGAGAAGCAGGTGACATTTAGCTAAAGACCCAGCAAGTCTGTCTTTGGGGGAAAAAATATAGCAGCAGTGAATGTGTGTTGCCTCCTGATTTCGGGCCAGATGACAGTGGCGCTCCAGAAGGGGCAACCATCCATCCGCCACTCCACAATGCCAGAGGCTGCTGGCTCCGCTGCAGTTTACACACACACATGGCTGAGCCCGTGGACAAAGAAGACAGCTGAAACTGCTTTTCAGTTTAGTCTAAAGGTTCCTGCACATCTCTTTGTGGGACACTGATGAACGTAGCCTCCATCCTGATGAAGCCTGTCACCGAACCCATCAGAAGTTCCTGAGTAGAATTCTGCACCCCAAGACTGCACGCAGGAGGGACAGGACAGCAACATTCAGGGGGAAGGACTTCTCTTGGAGGAGTGTAAGTGGTTTTTCCACTGGAGGTTCACTGGAAAGGGGCCCGGAAGGCGTATCAAAAGAGAAGGATTCATTGGAAGCTCTCCCTGGCCTCTCCCAGGTCCAGGCTACTTCTGACGGGTAGTTTTTTGAACCAAGAATGTAGGTGGATGGGTGGAGTGTGAAGGTTTTAGGGTCCAAGAAACCTGGGTTTGGATCCTGGTCCCATGAGGTATTAGCTGCCCAGCTCTAATCTCCCTGGACCTCACTTTTCTCACTTGTGCAACTGGAATAATAATAAAATCTCCTACTCGAAGTTCTCACAGATTTGAAATGAGAGGATGTACCCTGACTGGTGTTGCTGTGTAGGAAATACTCAGCTAGGTGCCGTGGAGCCCCCAGGGAAGAGCCCGGGTGCAGCCGGTCATCAAATAAGACTGGAAAGCTCAGTGTGCCCTTGGCTGGGTTTTCAGAAGTCCTTCCCAGGAAACATTAAAGGGGAGAGGGTCTGATTGCATCACTTTCCTGCTATAACATGCAGACTCAGAGAGGAAGAAAAAGACTCCCATGTGATATTTGAAGACTGGCTTTTTGAAGGTATCACTGAAACCGTAGGACCCTGTGGTGCCTTCCGGGGACAGACCCCAACCTCTCCCTGCCACTCCCTGCCTCTTGTTTGTAGAAAAGCTTTACCCTCCTAGGCTTTCCCTAAGTTCCAAAGAGCAAATTAATCAGAGAAGTGAAAAATACAAGAACAAAGGAAAACAGTCAAATAAAACCCAAATAACGATAGTTTATCCATAAAACAAAGTCAAGGACCTTTAGTTCCTCCTCAAGGGCTATAGAGAACATCCTGAGCCATACCCCTGAGTTGTTTTCCAGATACTGAAACCCGCACCAGGTGGAAGAAGTTAACTGCATTCTGACCACATGCACGTAGACACCAGAAGGTTGACGATGTTAACTCCCTAAATACCACCCCATTACCTCACCACCAACCAATCAGAAGAATGTCCACGAGCTGATCAGGCACCCTACAACCCTCACCCCCTAATGCTGCCTTTAAAAACCCTTCCCTGAAAGTCACCAGGGAGTTCAGGTCTTTTGAGCATGAACTGCCCATTGTCCTTGCTTGGGCTTTCAATAAACACTGTAGGGGACTTCCCAGGTGGTGCAGTGGTTAAGAATCGGCCTGCCAATGCAGGGGACACGGGTTCAAGCCCTGGTCCAGGAAGATCCCACATGCCACGGAGCAACTAAGCCCATGCGCCACAACTACTGAGCCTGTGCTCTAGAGCCCATGAGCCGTAACTACTGAACCTGCGCTCTACAGCCTGTGAGCCACAACTACTGAGCCTGTGTGCCTGGAGCCTGTGCTCTGAAACAAGAGAAGCCACCACAATGAGAAGCCCACACACCGCAACAAAGAGTAGGCCCCGCTCACTGCATAGATAAAGGCTGTGCTCAGCAACGAAGACCCAATGCAGCCAAATAAATTATTTATTTAAAAAAAAAAACTGTACCTGGTGTCAGTAGATTGGCTTTACTATATTTTGCACAAGTGGACCCAAGTTTGGTTCCATAACACTATGTATTAGCCAGAACCCCAAAATTAGTATCTGCAGCTCTGCATTTTAGAGAGCCATCACTTCAAGTGAGCATTTCTTTTTTAAACTTTTGCCCTTCAGAAATAAATCCTGACTTCATGCAGTCAAGTATCTGATACCTACAAAGTACTTAATAATGCTTGTTGAATTTTAATTCACTTAATTGTTCCCACAGGTTCACCAACATGAATCATGAAGAAAAACTGTATTATAACAAGACTTAAATTTCACCCCAAAATGGTCCTAAGCAGGGAAGGGGGCCCTGGAACTGCCGAGCTGATGGCCCAAGCTAGAGAAGCCAAGAGAGAATGAA
Source organism: Mesoplodon bidens (assembly GCF_964165515.1). NCBI lineage: Eukaryota > Metazoa > Chordata > Mammalia > Artiodactyla > Ziphiidae > Mesoplodon > Mesoplodon bidens. The sequence goes on along the minus strand of NC_138161.1, from coordinate 5,331,644 downwards.
GCCAGTACGCTCGAGAGACCCTGCGGGAGCCTGCAGACCAGAGAGCAGCCGGCTCAACAAGGGGTCACTCCTCAGGTCTAACCTTCCTTTCTCATGTGAGAAATCTCTACCTCCCACCTAGCCTCCCTTCATGCTGAGCCACACAGAGTAGGTTTCTTGATGACTCCTATGGTGTCTCACACAGGACAGGCAGCTGGGACCACTGTAAGTCCACCTGGTCTTGGATGTGACTCACAATCACTGTGTTCTCCATTTTAAGCCTCCGGGCTCCAGTGAAAAGAGAGCATTCCAACCCAACTTCCTGGTATTGGGGAGTAGAAGAAATGGCTTATAAGGAGAAGGACCAAAGATCAAGAAAAGGTTTTATGGTTTATGGGGAAAATGCCATTGACTAAATGGGAAGTGAGGTTCTCTTTATTTTTTTAAATTTTTTAATTTAACTATAGTTGATTTACAATATTGTATTAGTTTCAGGTATACAGCTTCAGACTCTATTACATTATAGGTTATTACAAGATATTGAATATACTTCCCTATGCTATACAGTAAATCCTTGCCATTTACCTATTTTATATACAGTAGTATGTATCTGTTAATCCCATACTCCTAATTTATCTCACCCCCTTCCCTTTCCCCATTGGTAATAGTAAATTTGTTTTCTATGTCTGTGAGTACGTTTCTGTTTTTTAAATAAGTTGATTTGTATTATTTTTATAGATTCCACATATAAGTGATATGCAATATTTGTCTTTGTCTGACTGACTTCCCTTAGTATGATAACCTCTAGGTCCATCCATGTTGCTGCAAATGGCATTATTTCATTCTTTTTTATGGCTGAGTAAAATTCCATTGTATATACGTGCCACATCTTCTTTATTCATTCATCTGTCGATGGACATTTAGGTTGCTTCCATGTCTTGGCTATTGTGAATAGTGCTGCTATGAACATTGGGGTGCATGTATTTTTTCGAATTACAGTTTTCTCTGGATAGATGCCCAGGAGTGGAATTGCTGGATCTGAAGTTTTCTTTAGATGGGGACAAATTACCAAGGGGCAAGAAGCAATACCAGAGTGTTATAACAGCCAGAAATCCCTAGCATTTGACCTCACAAACTGTCTCACCCCAAAGAGCTACTCTTTGTAAGAAACAAACCTTTTCCATTTCACAGCAGGTTCTCAGGTCCAAAACCATCATCCCAGGGTACATGAAAGATGGTGATGGCCCACTCAGTTTTCCCAGGTAACCGCCCCGTGCTCATATCTTCAGATCAGGACACCACATGCCACAATTTGCATGCCCCTAACACCCAGACAACCATCCTCACCATCACAGCCCTCAACAAGCAATCACACCCAGGGCTCCAGTAACACCTGAATGCCATCCCACCCCCCATGCTCTCTTTATGTCTGAATGATTCTTACCCACATGCTTCTAGTATGGCTATTTGTGGGGCACAGAGGGAGAAGATGGAATCTGGTTTGGAGTATTAGCTTGAAAAGTGAATTTGAGAATTCCAAGTGGATGCATCTAGAAAATTGAAACTCAGGTTAGAGCTGGATACATTAAGCTATGGCATGCATTTTACCATCCAGAAAAAGAGTAGAGAATAAAGACAGAAGGGAGACTAGGCTTGGGCATCAAGGAATTCTAATGCTGGAAGGCCATGCATGAGCTGGCAAAGCAGACTGAGATAGAGACTAGAAAAACTGGAGAAAGCAGAAGAGGGACGGAAGCTGGAAGCCAAAGGAAGAGACTGGTGCAGTGAGGAATGAGCAGTCATTGGTGCTGAACACGACTGTAAGGATGGAGAACCATCCGCTGCATTTGGCATGTGGAAGTCACTGGTGACCTTAGAGTAAACTGCTTGAGTGAAGGGAAAGAGCTGAGTGGTGTAGACAGATTGGGTGCTGAGCGACTACAAGGTAAGAACATGGGGCCAGTGACTGTCGACATGTCTCTACAGAAATTTGACTTTGAAGTGTAAAAAGAGAGAAAAGAGGATAGTAGAAAGTGAGGTAAACAACCAAGAGCAAATCTGCATGAAAATGCAGCCAAATATACACTAAAAATATAACAGAGATGATGGTCAAAGCAGCAGAAGTGAAACACCCTTTCATTCCACAAAGGGCTAGAGGATGAGTTGATTGTATCTGAATGCACATCTCTTTGACCTAAAGACCACGGTTGGTCAAGAGAACAGAAGTCCATGAGACCAAACATGCAGTCATTAATCTAAATAACTGTGGCACATGAAGAGAGAGGTGTGGGGCAGGCCTGATTCATCGAATCTTTTAGACACTTGCAACTTTCCAGTGGTCACACAGACACAGCTGAATTTCACCACTGCAGCCAAGCAGCCATAATACCCAACAGGAAGCCAACAGCAAAGGCCCTAAAAAGCATATGTGACCAGAATGCAACTGGAGTGTGCTGAAAATCAGCTTTATTTGTGCCCCCAAACTAGGGGCTGGGTGTGGCAACTGTGCAGCTCTCCTACACATGGAGAACCGCAGAGCCATGCAGGCTCTTCAACTGTTCCAGTTACACCTCTTAGTATAGTAGAGAAAGGACCAAAGTTAGAAGTGCTAAAATCTCTCCTGAAAAGACATGCTATGAAACAAGAAAGACTGCCTTTTCTCAGTTACATCTAATCACTGTGTTTTTTTTTCTTTTACATTCTTTTATTTTACAGTCTTTGAAAACTGGTGTGTATTTTACATTTACTTTTTTTTAGTTGATTTACAATTTGTGTTAGTTTCAGGTGTAAAGCAAAGTGAATCCATTATACATATACATATATCCAGTCTTTTTTAGATTCTTTTCTCATATAGGCCACTGCAGAATATTGAGTAGAGTTCCCTGTGGTATACAGCAGGTCCTTATTAGTTATCTATTTTATATATAGTCGTGTGTATATATCAATCTCAATCTCCCAATTTATCCCTCTCCCACGTCCACCCTGGTAATCATAAGTTTGTTTCCTACATCTGTAACTCTATTTCTGTTTTGTAAATGAGTTCATTTGGACCATTTTTTTAGATTCCACATATAAGTGATACCATATGATATTTATCTTTCTCTGACTGACTTACTTCACTCAGTATGACAATCTCTCGGTCCATCCATGTTGCTGCAAATGGCATTATTTCATTCTTTCTATGGCTGATTACTATTCCATTTTATATACGTACCACATCTTCTTTATCTATTCCTCTGTCGATGGACATTTAGGTTGCTTCCATGTCCTGGCTATGGTAAATAGTGGTTCAATGAACACTGGGGTGCAAGTAGCTTTTCAAATTATGGTTTTCTCCAGATATATGCCCAGGAGTGGAATTGCTGGACCATATGGTGGCTCTATTTTTAGTTTTTTAAGGAACCTCCATACTGTTCTCCATAGTGATTGCACCAATTTACATTCCCACCAACAGGGCAGGAGAGTTCCCTTTCCTCCACACCCTCTCCAGCATGTATTGTTTGTAGTCTAATCGTTATTTTAAAAGCTCACATAAAAGTGTGCATAGATGAGAATGGAGCCGTTTATCTCTACTGTGTTGGTACCAAAGGCTTAGAAGTAATGCTGACGAATAAATAGTTCACTGATGTTGAGATTTTAGTTAATCTTGGGGGAAGAGGATATAATAGAAGATGACGTTGACCTATAGATGTGATTGCCTTGGAACCACATCCTTGCAGCTGTACCGGTAGAAATAAAAGCACTAGGACTGGAACTTCCCTGGTGGCACAGTGGTTAAGAATCCGCCTGCCAATGCAGGGGACACGGCTTCAAGCCCCAGTCCGGGAAGATCCCACATGCCATGGAGCAACTAAGCCCGTGCGCCAAAACTACTGAGCCTGCACTCTAGATCTAGCCCACGAGCCACAACTACTGAGCCAGCATGACACAATTACTGAAGGCCGTGTGCCTAGAGCCCGTGCTCCACAACAAGAGAAGCCCCCACTTGCCACAACTAGAGAAAGCCCATGTGCGGGAACGAAGACCCAACACAGCCAAAAATTTAAAAAAGAAAAAAAACAGTAGGACCATCCACAAGAGGCATCAAGGCAATCCAGCTAACAGGAGGTAGACCAGATACATGAACGTCCAGGCTTCACATAATGACCTTCGATTATTTAATGGTAATGGAAAATACTGTGAAGGCCTATTGATCTCATATACTTATTAACGGAAAACAGCAATGTGTGAGGCAACTGCAAGGTTTAAAAGTGTGATGACAATTTACAGGTTCACAATAAACACAGAAGAAAGACCAGTACTTAAGAGGATACATATCAACTCTTCTAAACATGACTTGATCTGCTTCGGAAGGAAAACGTCACATGCTACAGCCCGTGACGGAGGCAGGCAGTTAAAACTGACCGTTGAGGGGCTGAGTGGAGAAAAGAGACCCACTGTCACCAGCCACACCCTTCCAGGTGCTCCCATTTTGTCGGTTTCTAGTTGCCAAGAAAAAAAGCAGTCTGAAAGCAACTTCAGTCTAAGCTGTGTTTGTATACCAGGAGGGGCCCACGGGCTGGTCATTTCCTCAGGACAAATAGGAATGGACACACTGTCACAAGATAAGGCTCTTTGCCCCCTGAACAAAGCTCATTTGTTTCAACCAGCAGGCTCCACTCCTGGAGGCCACAACCTGGGCTGACACAGATAACGCTGCAAAGGCGGGCTGCTCCCTCACAGGGACACAAGACCCCATTCAGTGCAACCGAACAAATGCAGGTCCCTTTATCTCCAGGATGAAGCTGGCGCCAACCTCTGCTGGGAAAAATTAAAAGACAAAATTTTCCAACACTCATCAAATCTCTTCCACTTAACGAGCACCAACGTCTTCTAGGGCAGCTGCGGCGATGTCTGTTTTACAAATGAAATCCTCAGAAACTGGCACTAAAGGCAGTGTGACAGATACCGAGACATGTTTCGTTTTTCAAGGTATTTTCATTTGCATTAAGACAGTTTGATTTGATGCTTACAATAAGTTCATGGCGCAGACATGGGAAGTACTATGGGCCGGATTTTAGGGATTTGGGTCAAAAATACTGGTCCTGAGTCAGAAGATCTGGGTTCAGACTGAACACCCACCCCAAGTGACCTTGGGCAATTTCCTCAACCTTCCTGTGGCCCAGTTTGCTCATCTGTAAAGGGCAGAGAGCTGGGAAATAAAGGATTTCTATGAGAGTTAAATGTGGTCATCAAAGATGGTACTACAGTGCCTGGTACAACGGAAGTCCTCCATAGACTGTAACTGTCACTCATACCCCTCCTCATCCTTATCACCACAGATGAGGCAACCTGGCCAGATCCCGTAAGACCCAACCAGCAACAGAGGGTGCAGCTCCTGACCCCCAGCCTATCACTTCTTCCAATCTACCATGGAAACAACTTAAAAAAATAGCAAAAAGAATGTTTATGAAAGGGTGGGGCTCTTGTGTTAAATGTGCATTTTAAATAAATGGAGGCCGAAGTCCTACAGAGAGAGCGCTCGTGTGGTTTGAAGCTTGGGCAAAGGCGAAGAAAATGATAGTGGTTTGTCCTTAGCTCTGCCCCTCATTGTGTGATGTGGAATTCAAGATGTCAAGATGCTGGAAGGTTTTTTTGCCTCTGAAACAAAAAAACAATAATTTAAAAATTGGGGAGGGGCTTCCCTGGTGGCGCAGTGGTTGAGAGTCCGCCTGCCGATGCAGGGGACACGGGTTCGTGCCCCGGTCCGGGAAGATCCCACATGCTGCGGAGCGACTGGGCCCGTGAGCCATGGCCGCTGAGCCTGCGCGTCCAGAGCCTGTGCTCTGCAGCGGGAGAGGCCACAACAGTGAGAGGCCCACGTACCGCAAAATAAACAAATAAATAAATAAAATAAAAATAAAAATTGGGGAGCGGCGGTTGATCATCTATATCAAGAGGTGCAATGACAGGAGAGAACCTTGGTCATCACTCACATCAGAGACCCTCAGCATCCTCCTAGGTACCACAGTCCTACCCCAGCAGACAGCACTTTGTTATTTTGAAAGCAACACCAACAGGGCTGCCTTCAGAACAAACGTATTTCTTGAGAATGTATACCTTGAGTCTTGAGAATATACATTTGCATGCATTTTATTTTTCAGATACTCAATAGTTCTGAGTGCTCAAACACACTGAAATTTTCCCAGGATATAACTAGAGTACGTCCAGGAGAAGAAAATGAAAACCACAAATCTGTGCATACTTTCCAGCACTGCTTCTTTCTGAGCATCTCTATTATGTCTTATGCTGAACATTGGAGGTGAATTTCACAGCCTTTAAAATCACTACACTCACTTCTGCAATAGGTAAGGATTGAAACCTCGCAGGCCAAATAACAGGTTACCTTTATTTAAAGATATTCAGTAAATTTGATTTTTTTTTCCTGGTGCCAACAATTAGGAATACACACTTCCTGTTTCTAAGCAATTTCAGGTTTAATTAGGATCCTCTAAGCCCCATTTGTCTTAACAATTTGACAGCTCCGGCTTCCCCTTCCACACCCACACTTTTCCTCTTTTACACTCTTCCCCACTTGCAGTATTTTATTCTGTGTAAATGCCAGGAGGAAAGGGAAGCAAGCGTAAAAGCAAATCAGATCACTTGTTTCTTCTGTGAACACGCCGCTTTCAAGGCACCTTGGATAAAAGGTTATTTTCCCTTGACTGACAATGATCTCTAAGCTAATTATTAAAGTGTCTTATTTAAATGTGTATGTTTGAGGGGTTTCTATGAGAGTCGGTGATGAAACCCCCTGGAAGAAGAATATGACATCACAGGAAAAATGTGCAGGAGGGTGCCCTGTTTGTCCATTTAAATTAGTTTCATCATCCATAACAAGTGTTTAAAGAGCAGAAAAGCAAGCGTGATGCATAACGCATTGTGTCATGATGCATAATAATTAGGCGTGCTCCACGCCACCCCACCTCCCAAGACTTAAAAAGCTCTCCGAGTAAGCATTTTGTTCTAAAGGCTTTGACAAAGATGCCACTTAGGGACTTTGAAATTTACAGCCAAGCAATTTGTCATCATTTATATGAGAGAGAAGAAGGTAAAAGGAATAGAACGCTGTACGGTTCATCGCTTCACAAACCTCCTGGCGACGGAAGCTCCCAGGCCTCCGCTACAGGAAAGCAGCAGCCTGTCCCTGCGGGCAGGACTGCCTGCATGCAGACCCTCCCCATGCCATGCAGTGCTCTCCCTTTAAAAAGAAAACAAGAAAGCCACGTAACGTGTTCATTCCGTGCTGAGACACGAGCAGAATGATTTACTCCAGGAATAGGCCATGTTAGCTGAGGATCTGGTAATAAATTCCCAACATATATGCTTCTCCAGTTCACCAAGACTGGGGTTGAGGGTGGCAAGGCATTCGAGACATTCTGCATTTTAAAACATCACTTTTAGAAGATACGATAAAATCTAAGATAACACTAAATGTATGTAATGACTAAAACAGTGCTGAACCAAAAAAGAAAACAAACGTTCTTTGGAATGAGACATTGTTACTTTAAAATGACCAATTATTTGGAAAGAAACAGCTTTTTCTGGATGTAGAATAAAATTTAGAGCTGAAGTACAAATACGACATTCCCCCGTTGAAGCGGGAAAGGAAATCAGGATTTGCAATTCAATAAGCCATACACAGCATCCTTCCCCTTCCATCCCCCCTTCATTCAACACTGAGCACCTCCTGTGCTTGGACCACCTCCTTGGACCAGGGCTACCTGTCCAAGGAAACCTAAGTGAGGAACAGCACAGAGCAGAAAGGTGCCTAAAGTGATTATTAGGTCTAGCTGGAAAGGGTTCATGGAAATGATTTAATGAGTGAACAATTAATGGAGTCCAAAAGGCAGACTCAAGTAACCAGAAAAATTCTCTTTCAGCTAATTTAACATTTTACCATAATTGAACACAATCGCCTGAAGCCAGGGCTGTGTGCCGGGCTGGAGCCAGGGCTGTGTGCCGGGCTGCACCCAGGGACAAGCACTTTCTGGCTCTGTGTTAATCCCTCCCAGGCGACAGGGAAGTAAGTCCTGGTCACTAGAACATCTTCCTGGACCTTCACAGAGACCTGGGAGAAAAATGCAAGGACCAAACAAGGTAATACGCATGTACACGTTTCCAGTCGCAGTCTTATTTAGCATTCATTAGGCCAAGAATTTAAAAACACGGAGCTGATGTCACATAATTGACCATTCTCACAAACTTGTATTACAGTGAACCCACTGCAGTCAACCAAGGAGAGGGTCGTGGGCCATACTGTCTGGGTAGATCACACAAGATCGCATATATACGCCGATCTGCTTTGACCTACATGCTTCTTTCTAATTTCTAATACTCTCCTCCCCATTCATGCATCTGGCATGATGGAAACTGTCTAGAGCCAAGAGGCAGGCCAGCTCGGTTTGAAGCCTAGCTCTGGCCAAATCCTATTCTGTCGTATTGAAAGAGGTCCCTTTACATCTCTCTTCCCTCTCATCTCTCACACAACAGTGTGACAGGTGGTTGTCAAAATCCTTTCCGTTGCTAACAGTCCAAGGTTCCAAGGCTCTGAGGCCTGAATCCTCCAAATGTAGGGAGTCATTGTCAGGAATGTGCTGAGGTGGGTCGGTGAAAATTTGTGGAGGAAGATAATGTGTGTTGGGACAGAGAAGTGAAGTTCCCTACATGTGACCGGAAATATGAAAGGAACTTGGGTAACAGATTAGAGTCATAATATATATTGAGAAAAAACAAAACATCATCTTAAAGTTAAACCACAGACCATGAGCAAAGATCAAGAAAGGAAAAACAAGAGTAGGGTCTTTGGGTAAGGGGCACAACGTGGCTGGAGCCCATGTCCTTCCAGGGTTTTATGCCAACATAAACATCAGTGACTTCAGGGGACCTCCCTGGCGGTCCAGTGGTTAAGACTCGGCACTTCCAATGCAAGGAGCTCGGGTTCGGCCGCTGGTCAGAGAACTAAGATCCCACATGCTGCGCGGCACGGCCAAAAGAATTAAAAAAAAAAAAAATCAGTGACCTCAGAGGTTTGAGTGTGGGAACCAGCACTAATCTCCCAATGAAGCAATCAGTTCTCTAGAACATAATAATAGATCACATTTTATTATGCCTTTAACTTAGTAAATTGCTTCAAAATCTATCAATAATCTAGTACAGCAAATATCTTTAGCCCAACGTAGCAAATGTGTTTAATTTCTTGAATCATCTTCACTGTTTGGATATTGTCACGTTGTCATTTTTGACTTTTACGTCCTACCGGTCAGGACACTTTCAGTTTTATCCTTTTATCTCTCTTGCACAACCCTTACTCCATCCCAGGGCTGATCTTCTCATATCACTGGTCACTACAGCAACAGTCCAGCTAAATTTTTACCTTCCCACTTTCCCATCATTCCTTCACGTCGCTTTCAGAATATCTTTCCAGAAACACCATTCAACAAGTCACCACAGCAGAACATAAAAAACAGAATCATTCTTTTTTTTTTTTTTTTTTTTTTTTTTTTTTGCGGTACGCGGGCCTCTCACTGCTGTGGCCTCTCCCGTTGCGGAGCACAGGCTCCGGACACACAGGCTCCGCGGCCATGGCTCGCGGGCCCAGCCGCTCCGCGGCATGCGGGATCCTCCAGGACCGGGGCACGAACCCGTGTCCCCTGCATCGGCAGGCGGACTCCCAACCACTGCGCCACCAGGGAAGCCCCAGAATCATTCTTTTTAAGAAGAGGAAACATGGAGTAGGAAATGGAGGTCTTTCCTTAGGAGATGTCTACTTTAATTAAAGGAAAACAGCAGCAAATCGCTTGGACATTCAGATGGGTTGCTGGGAAAGCTAAAAGACATTGTGTATTTAGAAGTCAGAGGACTAAAATAGAAATCCTATTTGCTGTGAAGGTCTCAGGTAACACTAAATTTGACTAGGTTATACATTTGATCATTAGTAAAGATCATGTTGTTTTCCTTGACACTCCTCATGCAGGTGGATAAGGACCCTCTTCTGGTCAAATCATCTTAGCACAGATTTTGCCTTTACTTATTCTATCTGCAATGTGAACCTCTGTGCATGCACAGGTCTCAAGGTCTGTGAAACGTACTTGAGAAAATTATGGAAATCATAAAACATGGCTGGTGTGAGAATACCGAGAGGTCGTAAATGTTACCTTTTATAAATCTCTTCATTTCATTCGTTCGTAACCAACAGGGAACTCACTGTCACCTTTTCCTGCCTCAAACTAAAACCCTTTATTTACACGTTGTAAAAACTTAGCGCCAATGCTACAGCCTCCAGACCATGGCTGTTTGCCACAAGCATGAATCCTGTAGAAGTGTTTCTGACCATTTCTAAATGCCTCACTAGAATGTGAAACTGCATTTTCCCCACTCAGCCTTGCTCTGAGAGTCTTTGAAGGCTTCTTGTTGCAGCCTGAATTTTGTTCCTCAGCCACCTACAGACCCATGGATCAGTCTCCAAATTTACAATACTCACCCCTATTTCCAAGCCTGCAAGCTGCACATACACACACATGCACACCACACACCATTCCTGCCAACACCCTGCCCATTCCTGATATTGCTGTCCAGCACTGACCTATGTCCTGTAGGAGTCTGCTGAAGTCACTCTCCTTCCAGAAAGCCTTCCTTGGTTTCAGCTAACAGAGCTTGCTCCTTCTTCTATTTTTAAACTAAATGTCTTTTCTGAACCATCAGCAACCCACTTTTTAATTTAACTAAATTAGATTACCCAGTTTATCTCCTTATTTTATTAGTTTATAATACCTCCAATTTAAAAACACCTTGTATATGTCATGATTTCCCACTTAAATGGCCAACTCCTTAAGGACAGAAATCTTTATACTTTTCTTACCTTATTCCATATTCCCAAAGGGCATAAAGTAAGCATAGTAAATATTTTCAGGTTAATTAAGGAACATTCTCCTTCTCAGAAAGCCCATTTATGCTTCAACACATGTTTTATGTTTATGCTGGTTTTATGTTCAGTCCTTAGTAACACTGGTAACATTCTGTCGCTAAGGATCAGCCACTGCAGGTAATGCCCGTCAATCATGATCACAGCTTTTACTCCTTACTCCTCAACTCAATTTGCAGTTTTGAAAACACAACTCTTTATCAGTAAATACAAAAGCAAAGGAGGTTTTAATAAATTTATAAGAAATAATGTTTAATGTAAGGACACAGAGATTGAGTGTGTGCATGAACCAGTGCAGATAGTGAGGACAGAAAGGAAGAAATAAAAGGAAATGAAGAAAAAGAAAGAAATCATATAAGAAACCCTATAAGGTGCACACACAAAAAAATGAGACCGAGAATGCATAATATGAACTGAGTTGTAGATTATTTTGAGTTTGAAGATATACTAACTCAGATTCTGCTGAATCTAAATTTGACTAGTCTAAGAGACTTTGGAAACTCACAACATGGAACACAGTGTTTAACTTACATTTTTAACCCCATCATAGATTTCTATGGCGCACAGTATTTAAATCAGAGAAAATGTTCAGGTGATGACATTTTAAATTTGTTGCATGCTAAGGTTAATTTAGTTGCATTGCCTGACAGCAATTATTAATCTCCATTGTGGTGATTACCCCTTCCTTTTCTGGTGACTTTAGAACCCAAACAGGTTCTCACTAAAGGGGACCAAAGTTTAGCTCAATTACCTATAAAGCAATGCATGGTGATAGCTACAGTGGAACCTTAACCCAAATGCACTGTCAATTTTTAATTTTTGTATATTTTACTTTCCAAAGGGATACAAAAGCTATAAGAGAGTAAATTTTTTATTTTTACTTTGTTATTTAATTTCTTATTTGTTGATTTAAGCTGATTAGTTAATCTTTCGGGGTGTGCCCTCTGATTGTGGTCCAGTTTTCAGCATGTTGTGATAACTAAGCTACAGAATGGCTCTTATCACATGCTATAAAATCCCCTGTCAATGATTCCATTCTGGCATACAGTTTGCAGACAGGCAAATTTCACAGTCTCAAGAAAAAAGGACTGAAGTGAAGTAGGGCAGTAATTAAGCAGACATGGCTATAAACCTATTTATGCCTTTAGTTTACCAGTAAGTTCACGTAGTGAGATGCTCCCATGGGGATAACCTAGACTTGACTTTACTCACAGTCAAGCTTGGATTGTCCCCATCCATCTCCCTCTTACCCCATCCCCCCCATTGGTACCCGATCATCCACCACCATCCTGGTGGCCGAATGCTTCCTTCCTGCACCACTGGAATAGCCTTTGGTTACACGTCCACTGAGTCTCTCTACTCTGCAAACGTTCCTGTGCACCAGAGCCAAAATAATGCATCGGCTGCTCACACGACATTGAGATCATAGTTTTAACACATAACTCTTACATTAAATGTATTTGAATTTGAATGTGAATTCAAATGCATCCATATCCTTCCCCCTGACCCTTTTTCAGATGTATCTTCCACTCTGATGTGCACAGAAACTTAATGGAGCTACTACACGTACCCCACCCCCATCCAGGAACCTCTCTCTCCTCATCTTGACTCTGGGTGATCTCCCTGCTGCCCACCTTGTCCAATCAAACACACACACATCCTTAAAAGTCCAGTTTTGAACCCTCCTTCTCCATGAAGGCCTTCATAAACAATCAGAAGTTGTATCTGCTTCCATAAATGCTACAGAACTTTCTCTGTATGTCCAGCATGGCCATCATTACCATGTCCAGCCTTTTTATAGTTGTAAACTTGTCCTATCTTCCTTGGGACTTTGCCATGACCTATAAAACAGGGGATGGCCTTATTTTTTGCACAATCCTCAGTATAATGATTTTCCATCATTTATTCATTCAACAAATGTTTATGGAGCAACCTACATGCCAAGCCCTGTTCTAGGATCTGGAGATACTGTGGTGGACGATATAAAATCTCTGATTTCTGGGAGCTTATAGTTTAGCGCATGTAATAGGTGCTCAGTAAACATCTGTTAGAAAATTGCTGAACCAAATATTTTTGTATTTCCCAAAATACCTGTGTTATTTCTATAATTACATAGCTATTTGATGAAGATTTTTTTAAATCAAGATATTTTCATTGTTATGCCCCTAGGAATGGATCAGACTTGAAAATTCTAGGGCATAGGCTTGCTGACCTTTCCATAAATATGAGCATCCAGATCTTCCACATGAAGTAAACCTGGCATACAGGGATGGACTGTCACTCCATCAGGAGAGAAAAACAAAATTGAATTAAAGAAAGAGCAATGACTTCAGGCCCATGAGAGTCATACCCCTCTAAACACTCATTATTTAATCATTTATTCAGTAAATACTTATTGGGCATCTGAAGTCTTTAGTCACTCTTCTAGGTGCCCACAATGCAGAGGTGACCATGAGAGTCAAGATGATCAACCAACAAATCACTATATTATTCCAATACTCATTGCTACTATGAAGAAACACACAGCACAGCAAGGAGACACAGAATTATCCAGGAGGCCACTTTATTTTAGATCCAGTGGGAGGCCTCTCTTAGGAAGTGATATTTGGGCAGAGGCCTGAATGAAGGGAGACAACAGAGCATAAAAAGGTCTAGGGTAGAGCATTCCAGGAAGGAAAAGTAGTGAGTGACAGCTGTTGATAGAGGCCAAGCTCAGAATGCTGGAGAAACATGCAGGAGGCCCCAGACTCAGATCTCAGAGGGCCTTTTAGGTACAGTAAGGACTGCTGGGTTTATCTTAGGGAAGACGGGACACCCATACAGGCTTTGAGCAGAGGAGTGGCATGACCTGATCTATAATTTAAAGAGGTCTCTCTGGCTACTGGGTGGACCTCCAACTGCTGAGAGCAGGAGTGGAAGCAGACAGGCCAGTTGGCAGGCTGTTGCAGAGACCACTCGAGGCCAGCAAGGAGACTGGCTTGAATTGAAGTGGAGGTGGAGGAAACAGTCATATTCTGAGGGCAGAGTCAATAGAACATGCTGGAGGGTTGGATATGAGACGTGAAGGAAAGAGAGTAATCAAAGATGACCCCGAAGTTTTCATCTTGAGCAGAAGATCTCTAGCGATGCTCAACTTGGAGGGCAAAATCCTGAGACAGGCGCAGGTGTGGGGAGAAGGACCCAGGAATTCTGTTTCAGACAGGTGAGGGTCTGAGAGGCCTGCAAGATCTCTAAAGGGAGATGCTGAATATGCAGCTGGATTTGAGGGCCTGAGTGTGAGCTCAGGGGGGACGTCCTGGATAAAGATGTGAATGTAGATGTCATCAGCATATACATGATATTTAACGCCTCAGCCTGAAGTAAGTCATATAGAGAGGAAGTGTAGTTGGGAAAGCAAGGGGAGGGGAGAGATGGGGAGAGAAAGGGAGAGAAGAGGGCTAAGGACACAGCCTGGGGTACTGCATCATTTATCATTTGACGAGAGGCGAGAAATTAGCAAAGACAACAAGCAGCAGAAACCAGAGCGGCAGAAGGGAAACCTCAAGAGCGCGACATCCAGGATCCAAGCAAAGGTGTTTCAAGGAAAGAGCGATCTGCCGTGTCAAAAGCTGCTGAAAAGTCAAACAAGATGAAGACTAGAAATACAGAGGTCACAGGTGACACTGTCAAAAGCAGATTCAATGCAGTCGTGAAGAGGACGCTGATCGGAGAGTATCTAAGAGAGACAGAGAGGTGAAGGCGTAACGTGGACTCCGACAGCCCTAGCCCAACTGTGCCCAGACCAGCTGCTTGTTTCCTGTCTGCAATCAGACAAGTACAGAATGTGACATGCTGCTGCAACTCTCAAGTGCGTGATCTGCACCCTGTGCTCTCGGTGAGTGGGATACAGACAACTTTGCTTGCTGTTGAACTCCCGTGGCGAGCAGCGTATGCAGCCGCCTGTGCACTCGGCGTGTCCGACAGGACTTCACATCCATCTGCAGCTGACTGGAAACTGAAAAACGCATCCCGCACCTCAGCTAACTTGAGAAACACTAGTATATGCAGCTCTTTCCAGTGATTTTGCTACAAAGAGCGTAAGAGAGAGGGAGGTGAAGGAAATGGTGACAAGACTGGGGTTTTTTTCTATGTCAGTATGTTTACGGGAGAGATCGTCTGCTGCTGGTGTGTCACCCAGAAGAGAGGAAAACGGGGAGATACTTGAGGATGAGATCCTAAATGTGAAGGCAAGGTCCTCACATGGCTGGGACATGATGGGATTCTGGACATGGGTGGAGGTCTCTGCCTTCTACGCAGACAGGCCGGTGCTCCCACTGCCAGGGGAGGGAAGGCAGTGCATACAGGGATTGTGGTGTAGCACCTGAAATGAAGGTTCAATGTTAAGTGTTGTCTCGACATCTGGCACAATGGGAAGGGCCTCAACTGGCTTATCCACTATCCCCCACCCCTGCTCCCCCAAAAGTCCTCTCTAAACGACCCTCCTTCTCAAGGGACCAGGCACAGTGTCTGCTTTTTCCTCCGTATCAGGCATTAGTTTCCTGCTAGCCTGTGGAACTATTCAAACAAGCCAATCTCATCCTCCTGCAGGAAGCAGGGGGCACCTCCCCCTAGTGATAATACAAAGCTCCTCCCCCAGCCCCTGGTTATTCACTCCGTTCCCAAATGCAACCCCCGTGTGGCCCTGCAGAGCATGGGTGTCCTCCTCACCTGGGCTGTGAGCATACATGACTAAAACACTGCTGTCAGTTTCACCTGTCCAGGAGCTGGTGTTCAGTCACCCCCATAACTGAATCCCTCCCTCACCAGTGGGGTAAAAAGGGAGCCATCAAAACAGGTATAGACATAAGCAGGCTGATAAACTGAGTGTGTGGGGAGGGAAAGAGATATTCCAGTAGTTTACTTGAGCCTTCCGATATCTTGCTAAGAGAAATGAGGTCATTGACTGAGAGTCTGGAAAGGGAACGGGAGTTTGAGGTTTTGGGAGGAAGGAGGTGTGAAATCCTCTTCCCACAGGAACAGGAAGCAACAGGGCGGTCACGTGGGACTGAGGGCAGAGCTAAGGGCTCACTTGGGGTCTGTGGTCACAACTTAAAATGAGGCCAAGGGACAGGGTTATTTCTGAATTGTAAAATGGAGCAAAGAAAGCAAGTAGTGGTGGGACTTGGGGTATTAGACTTTGTAATTTTTGATTCATCATTTGCTTGATTCAATGGATTCACTCAGTTGATGCATGTATAATAGGTCAGGTTTTGAAGGGAAATAAGACAGGCATTATATCAAGTAAGATAGACATTCTACGATAAACTATACAATGAATTGTTTAAAAATAAATTAATTAATTAATTAAATAAAATGAGACCGATCAGAAGGGCAGTGTGTCGTTTCTGCAGTCCAGCTCCCCTGCTCTGATCAGGCAGCATATAGGCTGGCTTGGGTTTCATCAGGTGGCTCCTAAAGTCTAAAGTCTCTGACACAAGGGGAATCTGGGGCAGACATGCGCACCTGTGTGAAATGGGTCAGAGCGGAAGCTTGCTGGAGCGAAGACACACAGCAATGCCAGCCGTCCGCTGAGGCACAGACAGGTTCCGAGATCACTACAGAGTGTAGCCACCTGGCATTGTCCACTGGAATTTGGAAGGTTTAATTTTTAGTCCAGACAGCAATGGAAGTAGACACAGGACACAGGACACGTGCTGCGCCTTGGGAAGGGAAGGTAATCAGTGCTTCACAACATGGGGCGGGCGGCTTGGTGACATTTTGGTGGCTGAGTGTCCGGTCTCAGGAACGAGATTCTAGAAATGTGGTGATTAAAACAAACCGACCCTGACACTTCCAAAACTGTGCTTGCACTGCCACATTCTTCCAGCATCTTCCTTCAAAAAACCTGATGAAAGCATTGTTTGCTCTCTGGCCCATTCCCACTTTCTGGCATAACTCAGACTTCCAGCTCCCCAGACAACTACTGCCACGTAAAAGAGCAGGCTTCTCTGGTGGCGCAGTGGTTAAGAATCTGCCTGCCAACACAGGGGACACGGGTTCAAGCCCTGGTCCGGGAAGATCCCACATGCCGCGGAGCAACTAAGCCCAGGCACCACAACTACTAAGCCTGAGCTCTGGAGTCTGCGAGCCACAACTACTCAAGCCTGCGCTCTAGAGCCCGTGCTCCACAGCAAGAGAAGTCACCGCAATGAGAAGCCCACGCACCACAATGAAGAGTAGCCCCTGCTTGCCGCAGCTAGAGAAAGCCCACGCACAGCAACAGACCCAACTCAGCCATAAGTAAATAAGTTAATAAATTAGCTAAAAAAAAAAAAAAAAAAAACGAGTGTGTGTGCTCAGGAGCTTGTCAGTGGATGAGGACCGCATGGTAGCCAAGTTCTGGAAGTAGATGGCCCAGGGACAAAGCCTGCCTTCACCACTAGCTGGATCTACGACTTTAGAAGAGTTACCTTACCATTGTATGACTTGATTTCCCCCAAGTGTAAAATGAGGATAATATGAACAAGTATCTCAAAGACTCGTTTGAAGATTAAATAAGATGATACAATAAAGCACTTAGCCCAGTTCCTGTCACATATTAAGAGCTCAATCAGTATTAGCAGTTATTATAGTCACATGCATTCAGAGCTCCATAAAAAAGTGACTGTAGGCATCTTCGTAGCCATAAACTTCAGGTTACTTACTTAGCCAGTAGAGAAGATGCCAAACATCTTTTAATCTCTCTTCAGTCAGGCCCTCCTTGGGACCACAATCCAAGGTTTAAGATATGGCTAATTGGACAGGATTGCAGGAAAATTCCAAAATAGGGGTCTAATGGGGGATCCAGGCCATGACTCGGCTAGAAGCTCATACTAATGAACCCTAGGCAGTGTGTTTAGTGCAAGGAGGTCACCCAGACAATAAACAGAGCTCCATGACCTTGCAACCACCAGCTAAGGGAAGCCTAGGCCATCCCACCTCTGAGGGCTCACACAGCTGTTTCATAACACCTGGACAATGGAATTTCCTACACTCCATAGAAGACAAATATGTCATGTGTGCATAAGTGGTCTGCATATTACCTAAATGTCAGAGAACAATAAGAATGTTACCACCACATGGTACATATGCGCACACACACACATGCATGCACACACAGGTATTACTCTTATCATACGAACTTCCATTCAAGCTCAAGATGTAAGACTGTCTAAGTAGTATTTTCTAAACTCTTCAAGATGTGTCCCGTGGATACTTCAGTGAAATAATTCAGCTGCAATGACAAGATTCAGATGTGTAGGCACAAAACTGATTTGTGTCTTTTTCTTAAGAGCCTCAACTGATACGGAACTCACATCTAATTTCATTCTCCATTTCCCAACTGCGAAAACATTTTTTATTCTATATTTTGGCATTGAGAAAATCGTGTTCAGTTGAGGACAAATGAAATATAATGCAGGGAACCCTCCTGCACTGTTGGTGGGAATGTAAATTGATACAGCCACTATGGAGAACAGTATGGAGGTTCCTTAAAAAACTAAAAATAGAACTACCATATGATCCAGCAATCCCACTACTGGGCATATACCCAGAGAAAACCATAATTCAAAAAGACACATGAACCCAAATGTTCATTACAGCACTATTTACAACAGCCAGGTCATGGAAGCAACCTAAATGCCCATCGACAGACGAATGGATAAAGAAGATGTGGTACATATATACAATGGAATATTACTCAGCTATAAAAAGGAATGAAATTGGGTCATTTGTAGAGATGTGGGACCTGGAGACTGTCATACAGAGTGAAGTAAGTCAGAAAGAGAAAAACAAATATCGTATATCAATGCATATATGTGTAATCTAGAAAAATGGTACAGATGAACCAGTTTGCAAGGCAGAAATAGAGACACAGACGTAGAGAACAAACATATGGACACCAAGGGGGAAAAGCGGGGGTGGGGTGGTGGTGGTGGGATGAATTGGGAGATTGGGATTGACATATATACACTAATATGTATAAAATAGATAAATAATAAGAACCTGCTGCATAAAAATAAAATAAAATAAAATTCAAAAAAAAAAAGAAATGTAATGTACTTAAAGACAGACATGATTTAAACTTGGGGGTTGGGGAAGACCCTACCATGTAATAGGAATGTAATATAAATGTTATCCTCCTCCAATTTCACTCTTAAACACACCAACAATAGAACATAATACCAGGAAATAGTTCCACCACTGAAGTGGATAAAAGTTAATTAACCTGCCTCCTACTTACTCAACTCAAATAAGTGAATGGGGGTCGACAAGGAAAAGTAAATGAGTTTTCCCTGTTTACACACTGATTCTTAAAAGCTGACATTCCGCTTTCTCAAAACAACTCTTTATTGCTCAACTTTAAAGCAAATGTCATTATTTTCAAAGTTTAAAAAAGTCAAGTGAATAAATGTGCCTTTGTTTGGAAGATTTGAGGATGCTAATGATGTGCAGTAAACAAACCTGTGACTTGAGGCCACATGGGCTCAAAATGCTGCGATCCAATCACGGGTACCATTGACCTCAGGCTGATGATCAGCATCTCCAAACCCTGGTCTCAAATTCTGTAAAACTGAGATTAAAACTACTTATTCAGGCTTCCCTGGTGGCGCAGTGGTTGAGAGTCCGCCTGCCGATGCAGGGGACACAGGTTCGTGCCCCGGTCCGGGAGGATCCCACATGCCGTGGAGCGGCTGGGCCTGTGAGCCATGGCCGCTGAGCCTGTGCGTCCGGAGCCTGTGCTCCGCAACGGGAGAGGCCACAACAGTGAGAGGCCCGCGTACCGCCCCAAAAAACAAAAAACTACTTATTCATTCAACTGTTTGAGGTTGAACACAGGCCATATATCGCTATGGATTTGTAAGCAGACATGGACTTAGGCCTCATCCTGCCTTTTAACAGCTGTCTGATCCATAGCACTCACTTAATCCCACCTTATTTACAATGGTGATAACAATACCTACCTTCCTACAAAGCTTCGAGCATTATAGGAAATACCATGGACACTTAAAGCAGTACCTCGTATCTAGCAATAAATAATGTCAGCTATTATTGACATATTGTCACTATTATTACTAATAAACGTAACTGCTGCATATAACATAATAAGCCAAGTGCCTGCACACTTTAGATGCTCAATATGTGTAAATTTCCTTTTACTCTAATCCTTTTTTTTTTTTTGCAGTACGCAGGCCTCTCACTGTTGCGGCCTCTCCCATTGCGGGGCACAGGCTCCAGACGCGCAGGCTCAGAGGCCATGGCTCACAGGCCCAGCCACTCCGTGGCATGTGGGATCTTCCCGGACCGGGGCACGAACCCATGACCCCTGCATTGGCAGGCGGACTCTCAACCACTGCGCCACCAGGGAAGCCCCTCTAATCCTTTTTTTATGGGAAGAATTACAAGCAGAATTTCTTTCTTCAAAGAAGACCAAGAGATTCTACTCTCTTAAATGACACTGCACAATTTCTGGAGTAGGGGGATGTGAAAATTTAAGCAGGTATTTACTCCCTATATTAATTAATTCTTATGGCCCAGCAGTTCTTAGGGGGAGGTATGGGGGACCAGTGATATATAGTATCATCTTCTGGCCCCTTTCTAAGTGAAAGATGCCATAAGTTCCAGCGAGATCAAAACACATGCATGTTCTGATAGGAAAAAAATGACTATACATAGCCTAAATACTCACATTTCTGGTAACCAGACTATCCCATTATATTAATGTAAAGGGCAAAAGAAGTGAAGGGTATAAAGAAAAATCCAATCATTGCTAAGCTCACTGAACCACAAAAATGAGCCATGGTAACCTTTTACCATAGGGTAGAAATCCATTAATAACAACACTGCCATCCATATTTTTCACTCACGTTCTTTCCCACACATTTGAAATTTTCTTATATCAGAAAGCATTTCATAAGCATTTAACTCAACAAACCTCAGAGTCACCCAAACTAAAGTACTCCTCTTGGGAAAACAATCTCACTACGTGAACTCAGGGATGAACACCACCACCCTAAGCCGTGTTGTTGAAACACAAGGCAAACAAACACAAAATGGTGGACTCCTTTTTTTTTTTTTTTTTTTTTTTTGCGGTACGCAGGCCTCTCACTGTTGTGGCCTCTCCCGTTGCGGAGCACAGGCTCCGGACGCACAGGCTCAGTGGCCATGGCTCACGGGCCCAGCCGCTCCGCGGCATGTGGGATCTTCCCATACTGGGGCACGAACCCGTGTTCCCTGCATCGGCAGGCGGACTCTCAACCACTGCGTCACCAGGGAAGCCCAGGACTCCTTTTTTAAGGACATACACACTTGAAATAAATGCAGAGACACCCCTCCAGCACTACCACAGACACAAGAGGCTTGTGTTCACAGGACACATGGAAAAGAGAGAGAAATGCAAACAGGGAAGTCTCCCGGAGAAAAAGGCTGGTGCCCTTTGCAGCCACACAGCTTCCTCCTCCGAGTTTCTCTGCATCTAATATCTTCAAATAACGGGTGCTTTCTAACCAGGGTTTCCATTTCCCAGAGGCCTCTGCCGTCCAGCCTTTGCCTGGGAAATCAAGTGACACAATATCCCCCTCTCCCTTTACCAGGCAACAAAGAGGATTTACACTGCCTTAAAAACAGAAATCAGCATCTTCAGGATGAGGAGGCCTCTGTCGGCCTGCAGCATAGGGCACTCGGGCACAAAGTAACCAGGAGAAAGAAAATGCATTCCGAGCAGTTAGCACACAGGAGTAATCGAAGTATAATTTAACCATCTGATCAAACACTAATTAGCATAATCATTTGAGGGGAAAATGGCTGGAGGAACCCAGGAACACCTCGATGTCTGTGTTCTTAGTGACTTATGAAAAAGAAGACACACAGATTGGGGATTTTTTTCTTTCTGTTCATGGAAAAAAACAGTAAATAAAGCTTAAACACTAACAAGCATCACCAGCTCTGGTTTTTGCAGTCAAAGGAGTTACAACTGAGATTCGGAAGAAGCATCTTGCTTTCTCTCCAGCATCCACAGAAAAGCACAAAACCAAGCTTACGTTGCAGTAGCGTGGCTCTAAACTATGTGACTTAGTGTTTCTCAACCTCAGCACTATCGACATTTTGGGACAGATACTTATGTGTCGTCGGGGGCTGTCCTGTGCATGGCAGGATGCTGAGCAGCATCCTGGGGCTCCACCCACCAGTGAGGCCAGGGGCAGCCCCTTCTCCCCAGAACTGTGATAACAAAATGTTTCCAGATGATACTGCCCAGTATCCCCGAGGGAGTGGAACTGCCCTGGTTAGAACCCTGTTTTAACTGAAGAACTCAATTTGTCAGGAGCACTAAAAATGATCAAATCGTAAGAGGAGGGAAGGAGGCTTTTATTCCCATCTGCCAAAAATAATGAGCCTATAATAATAACTCCATGGAATTCCATGGAGTTTACTTTATATCTGATGTCTTTGTTTAGAGCTTTATAATAACGCATAACACCTATGCTTGTGCAATTTGGAAAAAAAATAATTATAAATACCAGCCTCTCCCCATTCAGAGATTTCTAGAAAGACACAGCTGACTTCCAGTAGGCAACCCCTGAGGTGGACACCCACAGGCGGAAAGAACACCATCCCTTGCTTCCAGACTTCAGTGTGTCCTGAGCAGCTGGGGAATCACGGCAGTGTCCCTCCACCTGCCCACATCAGGGCAAACCACCGGTGACTTAGGAAATTAATAGAGGCATAGAAGGCCTCCAGACCCCAGGGAAATATCACTTTCTTCCCACACTCTCATCGTAGGCATGGAAGCCCTGATATTTGTTCCCAGTTGCTAAGGAGGGAGAGAGGAAGGTGTAAATGATGACAAGTGAATAAATACAGAAATCCCCTCCGTTTCTCGCAAGTGCATCTCCACTACCAACAGATTCATCGCATTGCCTTAAACTGCCTTGGACATTAGTCGGATGGTACCTGGTAACATCCATTTTTATGGAAAGATGGAAACCTAAGGGAAAAGCACTCAACACTTACTAAAGTATGCAATAAATAGTTTCTATGGGTTAAGGTGATTTGTTCCAATAATAAATCTGAGTCACACAATCTCTCATTTCTATTTTTCTAAGGAGAGTATTTAACCATTTACAATTACTCAGATCTCTCAAAGGGTATTAAACTTGCTGGTGGAAATACTTATGACCTTTCCATGGAGGACATATGGAAAAAGGCTGCCTCGTCTGCTGCAAAATTTAAGAGAGAGTAGTCTGTCCAAGTGGCAGAGGCCGTGAGAACTACAAATCGGAGAGGAACAGTGAGCTATTTTAAACGCATATCTTCTTCTACAAACCCCCTTTGGCAGAGCTTATGACTTCTGAACACAAAGCCCTCCCTGCTTTCTAAAGGAACAGAAGTGCAGGAGCCCTTTGCTGCACAGAAACAGCATCTACCCTAATTCAAGGACTTATGAGCAAGCAGAAATTACATTTTGTCAGCCCACAGTGTCTTTCATGCCATTATTCTTCTAAAGCTAAAAATCAAAACAGCCGCTCTGAAAGAATAATTTCTACAGTGAATCACAATAAAATCGCCCAAGGATTATAACATCCAACTTGTTTCAAATGCCTAGGAGGGAAAGTTATTTTTAATATTATCTAAAATAGGATCTCAGGACACAAAAAGTTATTTTTAAGGTTCTGAATTTAGGCCTCTCTCCAGCACACGTTCGCATCTATTTTAATTCAAAAAATCAAGGACATGGTGTTTTGAAAAGATTATTCCGCCATTAATAACTGTCCTCAATTTTATCATACATATGACAAGGCCTAAGATGCATATATGTCCTTATATGCCCTTTTCTCTTTTTATGACAACTTAGCATTAACGACAATACTTTGTATGATAAATACAGTCCACCTGGGGTCATTTACCTAAAAGAAAGGCGCAGAGGCCAAGAAAACCCAAAAGGGCAAACAATCCCCAAGCCCCTTACACCTGGCTTTGGAAGGAACCTGTGCACTGATATTGGAAAGAAGACGTGTGTAATGTTCCCAGGTTGGCATCCAGGCAAAACCTCAAGCTGCAAACAGACCTGTATCCCTGTCCTGTCTATTCTGTTCTAGTGCCTCTCTTACACTTTTCCAATATAATAACCCAGAGAGTTTCCCACTATTGATCTCTTCCTGGGAGGAATGTGGTTACATTAAGGTTCAGAGGGCTTCTCTGCCAGGACTCCAGCTGCTAGCAAAGAAGGGGTCGATTTGAGAAAACACAATAGGACCAAGTCCAACAGCAAAGCACGTGCTAGCAACAAACCTGGGTATCAAATATGCTAAAACAATAAGAAAAAATTATGTATGTGTATGTATGTGTATATACACACACCTATATATATTTGGATACAAATAAGCATAGATATTTGTGCAGATATATATACAGATGATTCTCCACGTACTAGCATCCAAATTAGAAGTCCCTGGTTGGGATCGCACCCCCCCTCTACTCAGGGTCTTCCCTGTTACCAGCCCCTGCCCCCAACGTTCCTCAAATCTGCCCAAATCCGGGCCTCCCTGGTGGCGCAGTGGTTGAGAATCTGCCTGCCAGTGCAGGGGACATGGGTTCAAGCCCTGTTCTGGGAAGATCCCACATGCCACGGAGCAACTAATCCCGTGCGCCACAGCTGCTGAGCCTGCGCGTCTGGAGCCTGTGTTCCGCAACAAGAGAGGCCGTGATAGTGAGAGGCCCGTGCACCGCGATGAAGAGTGGCCCCCACTTGCCACAACTAGAGAAAGCCCTCACGCAGAGGCGAAGACCCAACACAGCAAAAATAAATAAATAAATAAATAAATTTATTTTAAAAAAAAAATTGTGCCCAAATCCTTGTGGTAGTCAATGAAGCCCTAGCCCTGCATATATATATATATATATATACCCTCTCAATAAATCACTACTCAGTATAGAGCTCCCCAACAGCACACCGGGGTCTACATGAAGCTTTACGGGGTTGACGTTCTAGCTACCGTCTGACCCTCTACCTCAGCCAGGGGCTGGGCAGCCTCTTTCCAAGTTTGTTCTATCCAGAGCTGGATTATGCCACCTGGATCAGAATAATAATACAGATACTTCAGCCATGCATACCCCAGAGCTGCAGAACCAGACCCCTCTGGTGGTCAGAGCTGGGAAACTATAAAACAAACAATATAAAAGATCACACGAGCCGTACGCACAATCAAGCTGAAGGACCCATGGGGGAGGGAAAAGACGGCAAAGGTACATATCAGAATTAGACCTCAGGAGCTTTGCAAACTACAGCCCATTCCCAATACAATGCCAGCACCGAGTCTCCTGTGAGAGGCTCATGAGGGGAGAAGCCTTCCAGGAAACACCCAACTTCTTCCTCCCTGACCCGGCCCACCTGGGCTTTAAGAACCAGTGGCCCTGATCCTTAACTGGACCAAGGTCCCGACAGAGGCACGGTAAAATGGAACACGGTTCGAGGCATCAACAGACTGGCCTCCAGTCAGTCAGCACACACCCTCCCTGCTCCCCCTCACACTCCTGCTGTCCTGACATGGGGTGGCTCCTTCCTCCCTGCCCATGCTTGGTCTTCCCATAAACCTTAACTTCCATGGCTTCCAAGCATCTGATACCACAGAGGCCTACAGTGTATTCTCACCTTCCCAGCCCCAGCGATGGGGTGATGGGGCTATGGATCCATGGGGGTGGGGGAAGACCAAGGGGTCTCTTGCGACTACAAATCAGGGGGGGTTGTGCCTGGTGATATGAGATCTCCTAAGACATAGATGAACTGACCACTGATCAAAGTCATTACCCAACACAAATACCGAGATCACATCTAGGTCAAAATTCTTCTAGCCACGTTTCTACATATAAATATCCATCAAGCCTACAGTAAAACAGTAGCCACCAAAGATTTAATAGCTATTGCTGTTGGTGAGTCGTAATATGCATGTACACGTCTGGTAATTAACCATCCATTCACTTTCTGCTATAATGTCAAGGCACCAGACAGACTCCTGCTAACCGTGGCTTTACCAGCCTGAATAATTTATGAAAGAAGAATTCTGTACCTTGGAGGGCCTTTCATACGTTTTACACATTTCCTTTCACTGGCCAATGAAACAGACAAATGGCTACCCTTTGCAGGAACTGGCCGTGACACGTTCCAGGAGGGGTGATAAAAATCACCACTGCACCCTCGCTAGAGTGTGCAGTTGCTCGTTTGACTAGTAAAGCACGTTGTGGCTGTTGAGGTCTTCAGCTCATCCCTGAAGTCTCACACGTGATATTACAAAGCACTGTTATTTCTACCCTGGCAGCTACAAATCGGTTATTAAGAATGCTCTACAGCCAATATTAAGAAACAAACACTGTAATTAAGCAGACTGGGACTTGGGGTTTTTGGTGTCTTATGGGAACTCAAGATCAAATTATGCCACAGTGGGGCTACTGTGGAGAGAAGAAATGAATCTCAAGTTTCTCTGATGAGAAAGTATGTTTACTCAAAAGCTTCCACAGTAGACCTCAGGTCTTTACATAAAGGAAAAAAAAAAAGAGTAAAATTTAAAAACACAGCAAATTGCAGTGGTTCTAATTATCCTCATGCTTTGCCTTTCTGTAACAATATAATTGTAAAAATTCTCCCACTGTCCTGAAGTCCATGCGATGAGTGAAAAAGCAGGTCTTGTGAGAAAAATCAATGCTTTGCTCAATATTAGGAAAAGGAATCAATGGTAAGAGTGTCCACTGCCATCAGCCATTTCCAATGACATGGCTCCGCAGGGTGTGACACAGGCCACCTCGGTCAGCATCCAATGGACCCATTCATGCTGGTTCTAACCCCAACTTAACATAGCCATCACTCAGTCCCATGAGGGTACAGAAGGCACCTGGGGACCCTGAAGTCATCAGAGTCTTCACTGGGAGTGTTATTACCACTGTCATTTTGCAGAAGCATCCAATAATTTGAGATTCAGGCATCTAGAAAGAACCATAAACTGACTTCACTGTGTTTAGTATTTATGCACAGTGGACAAGAAGAAGAATGGCTTAAGTTCTGTGTAAAGCCAAGCTTCAAACTGCTTCCTGGTTCATCATTTTCATACTAAAAGAGGCAAGGCTCATATGAATCAAAATCTGCAATCAATTAGTTCAAATCTCCTTCCACCACCTCATCAAACCTGCCTGTTCCACAGTCTAAGGAGACTGGCTACAAAACAACCCATTACATAGCTGGTTCTTCACAAGATAAAAGGAAAATGCTTTTCACAGCATCATACTTTGGGGTTGGTCTGGCTTTTGTTCAGATGTGCAACCTGTACACCAGCAGCATTTCCATACAAACTCAAGGATTCTACCCTTAACAGAAAATAAGGTGTGCTTGGGGCCAGTAAAACCAAAATGTTACACTGAATAAATGCAGTCCTAGGAAGGAAGACTATTTCATTCCTAAGAGCAAGTGTGTTCATTTTTCTTTGTCCAGGAACATTTACGTCAATCAAGCAGCCTGTGGTGACACTGCCTATCCCAGCTGGACTGGCCGATTAGAAGAGTATAGGCCACAATTTTTTAAATCTCCAAAATTTAATAACTGATTAATATAGAGGAACCTATAATAATCGCAAGATCCTAAATGGGAACACTTAGTAACTGCTCTACTTTAAACATGCATGCAGATTCACCCTCCCACTCTGTGCTGCTGAGTAGCTTCAGGAAAGACAATGCTTATTGCCAAGTAAATATCTGTGGCAGCCCTGCAAGTTCAACATGCTCCCTTCACTTCATTCCTCTGTTCAGACCTACCGAAGCCCAGTTTCCAAATAACACAGATACTGGCTCCACACCCTCACCTCCCCAAGTCTGACATGGACTTAAGCCCTGAGAGCATTTCAAGAATACTCTGCAGAGTTCAAAGCGATTTCTCAATATTTCCTCAAGGGCTGTTATGCTTTTATTCTCCTCCAAAAAAAAAAAAAAAAGAAAAAAAAAAACTCCATGGTCCTGGGGAGGTAGGGGAAGCCAGCATTTCGTATGGAGGTGATCTCACGTTTTCAATTTTTTCGCTTTCCCAGCCGCTGCATTTAAAAACAGCTTTCTATAAATAGGACTGCTTGCTCACTCTTAAATCTTACTCACTGTCTTCTGCGTAAAAATAACTTAAATAGGGATGCAGGCGAGATTCATTAATCCCTGTCATTCTGTCTCTCTGTGTAGTAGCCTCTTTCCTTCTTCTTATCTCATCATCTATCTGGTCAGCTCCATGCATCCCTCTCTGTTCCACCGTGATATGTATTTCCATAACCCTGGGGGCTTGAAGACCAAAAATTAACCCAAGTGAATGATTTTTTAAAAATAATAAGTATTGACAATATAGAATAAAGACAGAGCTCCAAAAATCAAACGATGATAAACACTGTAAGCTCCAAGACACCTAATTTGATTCTCGTATTTGATACAAATCGCAATTTTAATGGTAAAACATATTCCTTTCATGTTACTTTGATGAAGGAACCAACTTTTACAATTGGTTCTGCTGGAAAAGAAGAAAAAAAAGATAATGATGAGACAGACACCCATAAATCAACAGAATGCTTAAGAAACTAGTAATGTGATTTTTTAAAGACGATTAAGGCCTTTTTGATATCCTTGGAGGCTCTTTGATGAAGAAATGAATTCCCAGGAACCCCTAGGGAAACTTATGTGTTGGTGTGATGTTTCTGACTGGCTTTCAGAACGCGACAGGGTGTTACACCTTGTATAGGATTTTCAAATCGTGCCAGTTAGCAGCGTACACTTGAGAACAAGGGGTCCAATGCATTTATTAACTTATTTCCTGTGACATTTGACCCAATCCAAGTCACAAAGAACACCTAAAGCCATTATAGCATCGTTATGTAACTGTGATGAAGTCCCATCACATATTCCAAATGTGAATCCATTTCGGAAACGAGAAGAAAATGCCCCCAGAAGCATTTCTAGAAAATGAGCATTTCCACAGCCATGGAGTCAGTGCATCAGACAAGATGGCAGCGGCCAAGGAATGCACACTGCTGCTTACGTGCATTTCTCGCAATGGTTTATACAGTAGAATCAGAGATGGGGCAGACAAGAAGCTAACCCGGCAAGGAAGGATAAGAGAGATGCAGGAGCCAGGGGCAGATGGGAGAGAGGAGGGCGCGAAGGAGGGGAGAAGGCTCTGCCCATCATCCTGTCCTTTCTGTCCGTCAGAGAACATCTGTTTCCACCTGCCCTGCACGCGCTTTGCTCTGTGCGAAGGACACACCCCGGCACGGCAGGAGCCTCACCTTCAGACCTTGCCATCCAGTAAGGGAGGCAGTCACTAGCCAAACAGGCACCAAATAAACAGAGTCACAGATTACTCTAGACACTGTCAAGGAAACGGCCAAGGTGTTAGGAAAGCAGATCATGCAGGAATCTAATCTGGGCGAGCAGGTCTCTGAATCCAGTCTTTCCAAACATCCCGATCAGAAGCTGTCTAACCTCTGTACCCAAAACTGGTTATCCGCGCCTGCCCTCCTGCCGCCTGGGTGGACGGTGTGCCACCGGCCGAGGAATTCAGAACTGCACAGTGTGTACAAGTCGGGCTGCTGGAACCTTCCATTCCCCCTGCCTCATCTTAACCCATAAATCCAACAAGGGAAATGCAACTTTGAGTGTTTTCATATTTTCAAAACATGAAAAATAAAAAGTAATAAATATGGGGGGAGGGGCGGGAGAAGATGAGAATTTAAAATGAGAATTTCTGTGCCCGGCTCGGTGGCATGTGAAGGATGAACACCTGGCCCAGGCGAACAGGTGCTGCTCGGTTTGTCTGGGGGCGCAGGAGGAGGCCCTGGACCGCGGGGATGGCCGGGGGAGCGCGGAGGAGCGGCGCGGAGCCTCACCCCCGTGCCCAGCAGCGGCGGCGAAGCGGGCTGGGCCTCCCGCAATGACATTGGAAGGTCAGCCAATCAGGCGCGGGGCTGCTTCCGAGCAGCCACCTCCGCCGAGAGGAGGCGCCCGCGGGGCCGGGCTCCCCAGCCAGTGGGAAGGGAAGGCGGGATGCAAACGCACGGTCCGCGGGCCCACCAGCCCCGGACACCGCCTTTCCCTTTCTCTGCACCTTCGAGATTGCAACAGATTGCTGGGAGCACCGGCCTCCTGGGGAAAACTGGAAACAAAGACGGCGGACCCTGCCTCGCCGGCCGTAGCCTTTGCATTCGTGGCTCCTGTTGGGCTGAACTCCGGGACCCGGGAGGCTGGGCCCGGCGAACTTGAGAAGCCGCGGGGAGGAGAGCCTCCGGCCGCCGCGCCGCGCAGAGCACCGCTGCTCGGAGGCGGCGACTCCGTCTGCCCGTGAAGGCTGGCTGCACCCGTCTTGTGAGGTTTGCCGCCCACTAGTGTCCTGTGGCAGGGACACAACTGACATGAAGGTATAGCACCGCCTCACCATCTCCCAGGCCGCCGATGGAGCTGGTCCCGGGAGCCAGCGTGCGCGGTAGCGCAGCGCCAAGGAAATGCCCAGACACAGCGCCCTCCTGCGAACGCCCGGGGCCTCCGGCCGCCCCGCCAAACACCCAGGGGACCCAGAACGCGGGAGTGCTCGCCTCTGGAAGCGCTGCCGACTTCTCTGCCTTACCTAATGCTAACTATTATTTCCACTGCCTGTTAATTATTTATGAGGCGCATTCATAATCTCAGCCGTAGGATTCGGCTAATTTTGTGAAATTTGGATGCCATAGTTTTGTAAATGCATCCACTGAGAAATCCATCGTTTTATTTTTCAAACATAAATTTCCAGTCTCCTGCAGTGTTCTTAGGTCTTTATAAAATGACCTTCCCTGGTTTTTTCTCTCTCCTTTACATGGAGTTTCAATGCCCATTGCATTGAGTCTCTTTATGAAATACTCACTGCATCTCATCCCAGACACATCAGTGATAAAACACTTTGACAGCTACATGGAGGTCCAGGAATTAGGGATTTAGATTGGCTTTTTTTTTTTCTTGGTCACAATTATTTTCCCCTATCAGCGTGCTGTATTGGACCAGTTCTGCCCAGTGAGTCACTGATTCACAGCAACAAACTGCGGTCACACCAAAGTGGCATTCAGGAGAGAGTAAGAAGTGGAGAAGGATCGGCTGGCATTTAATAAAGGTCTGCATGGCATTTTGTTTTCCTACACAGGGCATCTTGTAGGGGCACCCAAGCTTAAGAGACCTAGAAAATTTTTATGAACCCTATAATTCTGGGGTGGAATTTAAATCTCCTTAATAAAAATAGGAGAGGGAGAAGTGGGGAGCAAGCCCTGGAATTATTCACCTGATAACATTTTTTTGACTTCCACATATGTACATGAATTAAATAAAAATCACCTTAAAATCCTGAAGCTGCATTTGCACTCATAAATGTCTGCTCCTAAATTTAAATAAAATATAAGTTTGCAGTACGTAATTCCCTGTGGAGATGACAGGGGATGCAGAAAGGTGCTGCACAGCCCACTTTCTTTTTGACGAGCACCCTTCTCTCTCCCAACACCCACCCTCTCTAAGCTCCACAAGCTCCCTGAAAATGGCAAAGCGGCAAAGCCCAGAATTGCATGGCTCAGGAAAGGATGATGTCAGGGACCTATGTGTACATAACAACAGAAGTCAAGGATACTAGCAGAAATGTATTATATAGAATATATCTGCTTATTAGGCCCATCTAGGCTTTTAACGAGAATTGTAAACTAGAGTATTCTCAACAGAGTTAAAGCCAAAAGAAATTGTGATAAAACACAATGCAGTGTGTTTCCATCCCAAGGAAAGGCTGTGAGACATATCTGCACATATAGGGACCCCCATTCCCTTGCACAGTAACTGAAGCTCCCTGAGAGTATTTCCAGAACATTGCAGGACAAGTTGACTGCTTTAAAACATGATGACTGCACCTGATCAGGTGAGGTAATTCATTCAAGGATTTAGCCCATGAAGGGACTGTTCTCTGACTTCTATGTTTTACCCTGAATACTGTCTGCAGCCTGTCCAGCAACCATGCTTTCATTATGAAATAAATGCACATCCCATTACATCAGTAGGAAAAACGCTGTTGCCTACTGTTAAAATGCAGATACATTGTGGGCTTCTTATTTTATGAGTACCCCAAAATATCAAACTGCATAATCTTTTACAATTATATTTTTGTTATCATGTCAGACGTTTTGATGTTTCAGGCCTAGCAGTAGTCAGTTTAGCTATTAGAATTCATAGATTTTTTATCACACACATTCAGGAATTTTTCAAAATTAAGGTAGACCAAAATATGACATTATTGAAAAAAAATCTCTCAATTTTCTTCAAGTCTCATTCAGATAGGTAAGAACCATTTAATTTCACATTTTTGAAATACGGTCCTATGAACAGGCATCATTCCAAACTGGACTCTTATTTTATTTTGACATGACTATCTATTTTATGATCCTTTTCACAGTATGCACTGAACATTGTTCCTTGAAAACTCTTTAAAGCCAGTTCCCCTCACAAATGAAAAGAATCCAAAGCTCTACAGTCAGGCCTTTTTTTTTTTTTTTAATGCTTCATCATATAAGGAGAGGGCCATTTTTACATGAGATTCCATATCCTTCTGGTAGATAGGATCAGAACACGTAATACAGCAAAGTAAAATATTCATTTGCATGTACAGTCTATATCTCATATTGTGAAATCTACCTGTATTCATTATAGTATCAATAGTAGTGGTTATCAATCAATTTTAAGGGTCCTGAAAAAGGTATAAGAAGATAATGCTCTAGGACTCAGTATAAATGCACATACATAGCCTTTGCACGTATTTTCCACAGAGTAGATTATTTGAGGTTTTATACAATTTTCTCATTATATATGACTCTATCATGATTATTTTAGTAAAACTGATTCAAAAAAAAATAGTCAAACATTTTAGCATCTCTGTTTCAGAGACCGTACCAGACCTATTTCTGTCACATATAACTATGAAACTGTAAAACAGATACCAATTGACTGACAATCAGAAGCACAACCTCTTTCCTCATCCTGAAATACATACTTCCCAACAGGGTGGAAATTATGTTTCATCCCATAACCCAGGCCCTTCTGAGAAGCCCAGAGATGTACGCCCTGACAGGTGAGACGGGCCGTCAATGCTCTGTGGCGCTGGAACACGTATGTGAGCATTTTTACATTTTCTCTGGGTTCACATTAGCAGAGCAGCATAAAGGGCCGACTTTCCTGATGCCTCACCACACATTAGCTAAAGCAGATCTATCCCCCAAGGTAAATTCCCGCGAGGCTGCAGAAGAGGTATAGTGCCCTCTGGGAAAGATGGGTGTCATGTCAGAACTTGTTGCAATTCTTTCCTGCTAGGAAATCTCAAAATGAAAGTTTTGAACACTTTGCTTTAGGTTATATTAGAGAGCAAAGTATCATTTTAATGTTAATTTCAGGATTTCCTTCTTGCAGTGTTACCTTTCCTTAGTCATCTTTTTTTTTTTTTAATTTTACAAAGTTTACGCATTTCCTCTGGCCTGTCGGTGTGTTGATTCTTTAAGTACTATCTTGGTAGGCAAAGAAAATGCACCTCTATGCAGCTAACACTCAGAGCTGCCCTGTGCATCTTCCAGGAAAATCTTACAGCCTCCCCTTGGCTTCTGGTATTTTCTCATAAGGGCTAGATTTCCTTCCTTTCTCTCTCTCCCCCTCCCTCCCTCCTGGGTAGGGGATTCTGCTTAATGGTTTAATTTTAACTGTCAGCAAGTCATACATTTTATGCAGATTTGTGTTCCGAAATTTGAAATGGGAATTGAAGCTGTAGCGACTCCCAGGCAATGCCAAATGATGACAATTTCCTCTCATTCCCAGATGAGAGGAAGCCATTCATACATGCGAGTTCATATTTACGCGGTGACAGGCAACCAAAGGTGCAGTCACACTTACTAATTGGATCTGACTCAGTCAAGAGCAATAGCTTTTCAAATACCCAGGAAGAAAGCATTTCAAGATATAATATTGGATGGACATGAGGAAAGGAATGCTATTTGCAACAGTCGCTGATTTCATTTTTACAAGTGTACAGGTGTTTTAAAGAATCTGTCAACATTTCAGATGATGTAATGCTTATCAGTGCCTACAGTGCATATTTTTACATAAATGGCTGTGGGGATTCTGTAGTACCAAGAAGGGGGGTGCTGGTGGTAAAAGGACAGATCTTTCTTCAAGGCTTTTCTTGCTGCTGGAGATGAACTGCAGCAGAAATAAAGCACATGTTTTAAAAGCTCAGAAAGCTTTGAATCTGAAGGCAGACGCTCTTAACTGACCCCTCCACCTGCCTGCACTTGGAATGTCATGTCCCTTGCAGTCTGTGGTGTGTCAAACCGGCGATCTTTCTATCTCTCTTCCTCTCAGCAAACCCGGTTTGTTCTGAATGAGGTAGCTATCTAGTACAGGAGTTAGCTCGGAGCTGTCACTTTGCTAGGTAAGCGCCTTTAAATGATTACAGAGCAATTTTTCACCCGTCCTCTCTTCACTGCCTCCTCTCCTCCCCGAAGAAATATAAATAAGATTTTTAAAACATAAAAGCCTGCAAATTTCAACCCAGATGCAGGAGGAAAAGGGAAAGACTTCACCCATGCATCCAGTCCCCCCACACTCCGGTCAATACAAGAAATGAAATTCATCACAAACCGAAAGGCTCACCATTCGCGAAGCTCTGGAACAAGGAGAGAGCCAGTATCCACATGCCCCTGCTGCTCTCCGGCCTCCCGCGAGCGCCGCGCCGGCCTCGCCCCCCGCTCTCCGCCCGGCTCCGCTCGCTCGCCACCCGCCCGGGGGCCGCCGCCCGCCCGCCGCCGCCGCTGCTGCCGCCGAGCCGCCCGGGCACGCGGCGCGGCCGGGCTCCGGGGCGAGGGCTGCGCTCGCCGCGCGCCGCGCTCCTGCACACCTGCTCCCGGGCGCCGCGCCCAACGCTGCGGCCAGAGCGGGCCGGCGGGGCTGCAGCCCAGGTGCGCCGTCAGCTCAGGGGGCCGCCGGCAGGTCGGCAGGTGGACGGAGCCGCAGACGCGGGCGTGAGCTCATCCCGGGCGCCCGGCGCCCCGACTGCGCAGCAAGCGGCCTCCCGTGCGTCGGCCCTCAGCCTCCGCATCCAGGCAGCAGGCGGGCGGGCAGGCTCATCTTTCCTCTCCTGCGGCCCGAATCACATTGATCCCTCGCTAACCTTCCCTGGCTGGGAGGCGGGCGGGCGGGCGGGCGAGGAGCGAGCGGAGCGGAGGCGAGCGGGGACCCCCTCCCCTGCCTCTGGCCGCTGGGGCGCTCTGCAGTCTTAAAGCAGCAGCCGAGAAGTGGAACCGAACTGGAGGCAGGACCGGAGAGAGCGCAGGCACCTCACAACCACGCACAGTCATCGGGATGCATTTCTTCGAGGTTTAAATAATCATTTCAGCAGCCCATTATTTTTAGTTATTTCCTTGCCGGTTGCTAATAAGATTATGGCCAGGGGTGACTATTCCAGAAGGTTGCCAGATAAGCAGAGGTGACCAGGAAAGGGCAGCAGTTTTAATAAAATGTGCAGCTGGATTTAGCTTTCGTATTTACTGTCATAAAAGTCCAGTTCATTTAACTAGAGAGAAATGCAACTTCCAAATCCTGCTGCTACTGTAAAGATCTCTATGGTTTCACGGTCTAATTTTTAATTATCTCAAATACATGGTAGACTGCAAACATAGGCAATTCTAATTTTGCTCTCTGAATGGTGCAAAAAAAAAAAAAAACCTGATTAAAATTGCTGATAATTTGAGTAATTCCAAACATATAACCCATCCACATTACTGTGAAAAGCCAATATGACAACATTTCCTGAATGTTCTGTAAGGTCGTTGAAGTCATAATAATATCTAAATAACACCTTGAAAAAGCTCATGCATACATATTCCATCACTCTGCCAAATAACTACCAACAGGGCTGGAATGCACCCAATTAGGATCCAAGGTAGAATTTCTGGGGCAAGGCATGAAAGACTGAGGAGAAGCATTTAAGCAGGGAGGGAGGTCTCATGGGGAATAAGTTGGGTTTCCTGGGCACTGGGTACCTTGTGCCTAAGCTCCACACGCCCCTCCAAATACAAACAGGAATTAAGCACACCTAGAACAGCTCACAAAATAACAGGCAAAGCAAATGGTGAGGCAGAAACAAAATGGTGTTTTACCAGAGTTGGGCACAAGATGGCCAGGCCCTGTGTATGAGGAAGGGCCAGCTGAGCCCATGATGCTGCATGCTCGCCATCGCTCTGCAGCTGCAGGTGGTCACGTGCTGCAGCCCACTCAGGACTGCCAGCCCAACCCTGCCCTACGCACTCCCCAGTGTCCTCTGGCTTTGCACACCCAGGGTGCTCAGGCTCTGGGCTTTCCTAAACGCAGCCCAGGAAGGCAGGTAATGGGGTGATTTCTGTTCCTGCATCCATCTCCTCCACCCATTCATTCAATTCACAAATTCTTAACTGCATACCAGCCACCTGTGAGGCTCCACTCAGCCTTAATTGTCAGGCGCTCCAGCACTGGGGTCAGACACACTCAGGGTCAGAGTCCAGCTGGACCACTTACCCATTGCAGGGCTCGTGCATGTTACTTGTGCCTCATCCTCACACAGAATGGAAATTAGCAAGGTTGCTGATGCATATGGTGATGAAGATCCGCTGACATATTCCTAAGCATGTTGGTCACTGTGATAAAGGATGGCTGTGGTTATTGCTGAGTTTGGGAGCAGGGCCTGTTACATAATTTGCAGGGTCCAGCGCAGAATGAAAATGGTGGCGGGGGGCTTCTTTTACAAAAAGGAAAAAGGCACTATTTAAGGTGCTAAAATATAAAGCTTTTCCCTTTCTTTCTCAGTCTCTCCCACCCTGTCGTGGTGTTTTTTTGTTTGTTTGTTTGTTTGTTGTTTAATGTCATGCTCCCTTGGTCACAGGAATAGTCCAGGGTGAGTGTGTGTGACTCAGGGAAGCACCAGTGGCCCACGTCCACCACCCTCCACTGGACCAAAGGCCGTGCCCCACCAGTGTTGGGAGGGGGAAGTCCATCCATCTCCCTTTCCTGCAGGCCACTGCCCCAGTGTACGGTGGACAGGAGATCGCCAAGGGACTGCAATCTCCCTGCTGGGTGGCGCTTGTACCTGGATCAGAGGTGGCCCTGGTCAAGTCACTTGTGCAATATGCCATGGCTCGGCAGGCTTGGGGAGGGACACCCTAAAAACCACGCTGATTCGAACCTCAGCACTCCCTGTGTGGTCTCAAGGCCCCACCTGCAGACTGAGGGCACCAGCAGAACCCAAGCCTGCTCTTCCAACATGACCCCGTCGCCCCCCCACCCCCACTCATCCCATCAGAAAGCGGGAGCGACTGCAGGTTGGAGAGGTGGAGGCCAGTCAAGGCCCAGGGCACCACGGGAGGTGACTGGAGGCTGGATGGTGTGGGAGCCGTAAGTACAGAGATAGAATTAATTTTAAAAACTAATAAAAATTTTATGATGGCAGCTACAGAGCATTTAACCCCAAGGGCAGGCCTTTCTGGGAAGGGAGATCCCAGGGCAAGAGTATTTGTCACCAGCAAAGCCCACTGAGGCCCCCAGGGAAAAATAAGAGGGAATTTAGGAGACAAGGTCTCACCTCTTCTTTTGTGCTTAGTCTAGTTTCACTGGCCATTACGATGCCGAGTGCAGAGCCGTCAGATTAGAGTTCCCTCCGTAGCACCGCTGCCAACACCCCGACTTGGCAACTGCGCCCTGTGGAGAAGCCCTGTGCAGAAGCCCTGCGCAGAAGCTCTGCGCAGACGTCCTGCAGAGAAGCCCTGCACAGAAGCCCTGCACAGAAGTGCTGCGCAGAAGCCCTGCGCAGGGCACCTCAATTCAAAATGGCAGCAGTGGGCCATGTGCAGAGATGCTGCGCCCCGGCACTTGGCTGTGAGCAACACGCATGCGCTTCGCGGCAATGACTCCGACCCTCCCTCCGCAGACCAGAAACCTGCAAAGCAGCCCCACCGTCGGCCTGTCGGGAAAGCGTGTGCTCTAGAGCAAGCTGGCACCTCTCCATTCTCTGATCAAAGAATAAAACTTTCCTCTGCTTCTGAACCCAACTTGGTCTCCTTCTATTGTTGCGAGTGACACCAGGCAGAAGGACCCAACTTGAAAGGGTGTGTAACACATTGGTCTCAACTCCATGAAGCCAACCCCCTGTGGTCTTCCATCTAATGCATCTCCTGCAGACTGAGTTGGTTAATGATCCAGAACGGGCCTAACCAAGCACCAAGCTCTCTTTTTGCAAATATTTTTAGAACATACTTCAGTATAAAAATATACTCACATCCCACGAAATTGTGAACTCCATGAGCTCAGATACTGCATTTCTCCAGAAAGCTGTCCCCCAGGCTGGCACATGCACACACTCAGTGAGTACCCATGGAATGGAATGCAGAACTCTGATGCAGGTAGACGGCGGAAACTGCTCTGTGTGATACATACACAAAAGTGCCTCATACACACCTGCGACAATTTAGCTGAGCCTTCAAGTGCAGTTAAGATGTCAACATGCAAAGCAGAGTCAAGGAAAGGGGACATTCTACCCAAACAGCCATCAGGAGAAACCAACTTTTTCAAATACACTGAGGTTTAATGTGTCTTGGTTGAAAACCTCTTTGGAACCTCCCCGGGTGAAACTTGAGACTGACTCCAGCACGCGGAGGGCTAGAGACGGAACACAGAGGCAGCCACCCCAGAAGGTAGGTGACAGGTGTAATAAGCAAGGAAACTTACATAGGAGGCTTGTCTTGGGTACATCTTTGGACTCACCCCCAGAATCTTAAGAGTTGATAACAAGAGAGGCCTTAATGGGGTTAAATCACATATCCAGTCAAGATGGTCTCAACACCTTGCTTTCTCAAGTTTGCATCCTTGAAGTGTCTCCTAGTACAAGAAGGCTATGAGATGGGAGGCTGGAGGGAAGGAGCCTCTGATTGCCTGGTTCCACCTTAAGGGTCAACCGACAGTGGGGTCCTCTTGAGGACCTCCTCCAACAATGTAATTCTCCTTTTTGGTACAGTATTGCTAATTAATATAACCCCTGGCCTCCTGAAGATCAACATTTGACCTAAAACCGTACCATATGGAATTAGCCTCCCTCACCCTCCGCCCTCCTCCTACTGCTCTGGGTCAGCCTTCTCAGCAGAAGAGAGATAAAGTCGAAGGGGCTACTTTTGTGCCCACTTGAATGATGCCAAATAAGAAGCAACCCGCATTTGGAGAGCATCATCATCCAAATTGCCTGGTCTGTTACTCCTCCATTTCCTGTTGGGTTAAGAAAAGCATTTCTGAAGTGGTAACATTTGAGCCGTGGTCTAGAGGAGGGTTGGAGATGAGTCAGGAGGGCATTCAGGTGGAGAGGTCATCAGTGGCCAAGTAAGGTAGGCTCACTCCTTTCTGATACATGGAGTTAATTCTGACCAAGACGATAGGTAGTTGCCCACACGGGAGCTATGTCAGAGTCCTTAGGTGGCTGAAATGAGTACCACAAACTGGATGACTTACAACAAAAAGGTACTGTCTCAGTTCTGGAGGACAGAAGTCCAAAATCAAGGTGTTGGCAGGGCTACACTTCTGAACCTCGTAGGGGAGAATCCTTCTAGCTTCTGATGGTGGCCAGCAATCCTTAGAGTTCCCTGGCTTGTAGATATAACTCTCCAGGCTCTGTCTTCACATGGACTTCTCCCGCTTGTGTCTCTTCCCATCTTCTTATAAGGACACCGGTCATTCTCAGTGAGGCATTCACCCTAATCCAGTGTGACCTCATCTTAACTGATTACGTCTGCAACTTGCAATAAGCCTCCTTCCAAATAAGGTTACATCTGAGATACTGGGGGTTAAGATTTCAATATCATTTGGAAGAGACACAATTCAACCTAGAACAGGACCCAAAATCAAAAGACAAGAGGTGTGAGATGCGTTTCCTAAGAGAAGGAACATGGACTTGGATGGGGACCCCAGGGTCTTGCCCCACCTCTCACTTTCACCCAAGGCCCATTTGTGGTGCATGTGCCAGAGAAGAAGTTCAGACTTCATTGTGGAGTCTCAGTTTCTCCCCTTGAAAACTGAAATAATCATGCCTGCTCTTCTTATCTTAAAGGACCGTTGAGATGATCAAATGTGATATGGGAATTGGCTTAGATAAAGATTGCACAGAGAACAACTACGTGGAATCATTACTGTCTACAACTGGACCTGCAGAAACATTTTGAGTAAATTTATTACTTGATAAAGCCTCCTTCTGGCCGTTGGTGCTTTGATTAAATTGAAATCAGGCACTATTACACCTCTGGTCTCAGAGCTGCAAAGGGCAGAGGTGCTCGAGACTGTCAGCAGTGGCCCATCCATTTCTTCTTCCAGCAAACTAATGGAGACTTCAGCAAATATTTGGAGCATGCCTGCTACCTCCACGTTGCTCTCATATTTCCTGGGAGCTTAAAGATGAAAAAGCATGGGCCAGGAAGGTCTCTGCGTACTGTTAGGGAACCTCTAGGCTGCTTGAAATGTTCTCTGTCTGACTCTGTCTGGGTGGAAGTTACAAGAATACATGCACATATAAAGATTCATCAAGCTGTCCACTTAAGTTTAGAGCACTTTACACAATTGACCATATGTAAAAAAAAAAAAAAGACTATAACACCGTCCCTACTAATCTCACAGTTTAGTGGGGGATTCAGATAATAGTTAAAATAATTTGATCAGATAAAGTCTATAATTGGGACTTTATAATCGGTACATCTAACTCAGCCAACTGGCGTATGTGTGTGTGTGTGTGTGTGCGCGTGCACGTATTTGTGTGTGTGTGGTGAGGGCAGGTGTTGCAGGAAATGGGACAGAAATGGAAGGACCAGTACAACGAGGTGTTTGGACTTTGTCCTGAAGGCGAGAGGAAGTGATGTGGGTAAGCAGGAAGTGACACAATCCGATCTGTTTTGGAAACGTTCCCTGCTAGGGACACAGTGGAGAATAACCTGAGGCTTTCAAGAAGGACACAGGGAGACCATTAGAAGCTTAGCCTGAGTCCAGAGGGGAAATGATTAAGACCTGGGGAAAGCCATGGTCCTGGGATGAAGACACTTGTATCTTAGAATATCAGGAGATATTTAAAAGGTGAGATGATCAGATTTAGAAATCCTACTAATAGTGATGACAGTTGCTGTCACTATCAATGTGGTGGTTCTTCAGCTCGTCAGCACTGGTGAGTCCAGTTCTATGCCAGGTGCTGTACATGCGAATGGAATTCAATTCTTATCTGTGAGACAAGGGCTGTTACTGTCTTTTCCATTCTTCAGATGGGGACACCTCAGCTCAGAGAGACCCAGAAGCTTGCACTGTAGCCCAGTCCATCAGAGACAGAACTTGGCCTGAATCAAAGCTCAACACTTGTAGGTCTGGTAAGGATAGGTCTCCTCTAAACATGGGTGAGATAGGGAGAGGGTGGTGAGAGACAGGCAGGATGTGGTGGGAGATAAGCAGGAAGCGGTGAGAGATAATCAGGAAGTGATGAGAGACGGGCAGGATGTGATGAGAGATAAGCAGGATGTGGTGAGAGACCGGCGGGATGTGATGAGAGATAAGCAGGATGTGGTGAGAGATAAGCAGGAAGTGGTGAGAGATAAGCAGGAAGTGATGAGACATGGGCAGGATGTGGTGAGAGAGAGAGAGAAAGTGAGAGAGAGAGAGAAAGGAGGTGATGAGAGATAGATAGGAAGTGGTAAGAGACAGGAGGTGGTGAGAGATAGGAAGGAGGTGGTGAGAGGTAGGGAGGACACCAAGATGACTCCCAGGGGCAGCTGGGATGGCTGCGTGGACAGAGGAGCTACTGACCAAAAACAGAGACACGATCATCTCTCAGAGGCTTTTCACATTCCACCCACTTCTACCCCCCCACCCACAGTCTATAAAGCAGCCAGCACGGTCTTTTAATACACACACACACACACACACACACACACACACACACACACACATATATACACATAGATCACAAGAAGCCCTGTTCAAAACTCTCCACCGCCCTCTGATCTTTCACAGCATAAAATCCAAAGTCCCCACCGTGGCCATAGGTGGGCGCTCCCACCACCACCACCCTGTCGGGCGGGTCTCCTGCTATGTTCCTAGTCACACACTCAACACTGGCTTCCTTGATTTCCCCCAAACACAGCCAGCGCATTCCCACCCTCCACCTAAAACGTGTTTCCCTCCGATGCCCCCATGGCTCGCTCCTGCTGCCTTTGACCCCCATCCAAAGCCTTCTCCTCAGAGAGACATTTCCTGACAACGCTGCACAGCCAGAGCATTTCTACCCTGCCACTATGGCCTCTGAGCTTCATTTCTCCATACACACACGTACTTACTAACTGGCTCGCCCAGCTCTATGGAAGCTGGGACTGTGGCACTCACCACACTCACAACAATGCTTAGCACATTGTAAGCGCTCAGTGAATATCTGCTGAATGAAAAAGAAAGACTGAGTTTCCAAGACAAATGTCATAGGAGGCAAAATCTCACGGACCCTCAGTGCATCTCCTCCATTTCACTTCCTGGGAGACTACAGGACAGGAATAGCCAAAAGGACACCCAGATGGAGCGGGAAAAACAACCTTCGTACCTGTTGACCCCAACATGCATAAACATTTTATCCAAATAAATATTTCCTTACTCACCACCGTGCAGACAGCTTGCTAATAGGCATGCTAACCAGTTATTTTTCCAAATGAAGACAGTTACCGAGTCTGGGGATTTGGATTGTAAGAGAAGGTCGAAGCGGGGTTCGCATCAAATACGTTTTAGAAGCAGACAACACTTCAAAGGGAAACATAGGCCTGTGTGGAGAGCGCTAATCAAGGCAGCCCATTGGGATTGGAGGCCTGGAGGGGCTGGCAGGAGAGGGGGGATGGGAGAGCAGGACCGCGGATCCTGCAGGCACCCAGGCTCACCCGCTTCAGGTCAGCCCAGGGGGCCTAAAACCAGGAGTGGCAAAAACCGGCCCTCTCTTGAAAGACTAGTATTCACACCAAATTCCTGGAGATGTGAGAAGTTCAGGCAACTGTGCTTTGCACCTCATTACAGAAGGTGCCTCAGCTCTGAATGTGGGAAAGAAATTCTTCTGGGTCTAGCACAGGGCTTTGGTGTCATGGGACGTGACCCCGTGTGGCCCTGAGGGTAGACATAGAGGAAGCAGCTCGGGGTCATTGGGTGATGACCCCCGAGTCCCCAGACACAGCTCAGCCCTGTGGCCTCATGGGCTGCACACCAGACACCACTGGAAGGAGATGAAACAGCTGAGGGGCCCCATCATTACTGGGGGGATAGTGGACAGGGAGAAACGGACCAAAACATCAGTGGGAAAGCCCGGTGGGACAAGGCTGTGTGCCCAGGTGGATGTAGGTCTGGAGCACTGTGGTCCAGACGGGGACTGTGGAGTCAGGCCCTGGCACATCTTCGGACCTGTGTGACCCTGGGAGGGGCTTAGTCTCTGGCCTCAAAAGACTGCTCTATTAACCCTGCCTATGTCACAGGGCCACAGTGACGATTAGATGAGGCAGACCTTGTAAAGTGCCTAGAAAAGTGCACGCTTTGAACGGCAAAATGTCACAAAGAAAGGTGGAGGACACGTGAGGGCTGGGTTGAGGACACAGGCAGGACAGGTAAAGGCCTAATGTCAAAGAAAGCCTGAACACTTACAATTGATAACAAAAAGGCAATCAAGCCAGTAGAAAAATGGGCTCAGGATTTGAATTTGACAGCTCATGGAAGAGAACACAGCCAGTTAACCTGAGCAGTTGCTCAATCACATTAATAGGCAATAAAATGTACGTTTAAGTAACAACTGGATATTGCTTCTCACCACCAAATTGAAAGGCATTAAAAGAAGTGGAGATTCTAACGTTGGAAGGATGCAGGGAGAAAGGGCACTTTCAGACATTGCTGGTGGCAATGTGATGCTTTTGTAGCTTTATTTTTAAAAGATTCTGACAGTATGTATTTAAAAAAAGAAACAAAATGAAAAAATACACTTACCCTTCCACTTGGGAATCTCTCCCACTGAGGTAAAAAATAAGCAGTACTTAAAGCTATTTGTACAATGCTATCCACGGTAGCACTGTTTGCTGAAACAACAGATAGGAAAAGGAAAAAAAAGAAGAAAGAAAATCATCTGTGTGCCCATCAATGAGGGATATTGAATAAATTTTAAAACGTGAAAGTATTGCGACACTAGTCAAAAACATCAGTGATGTGAGGACATTCCCAGCGTATTTAATTGAGAAAAGCAAGATGCAGAGGACCATATAAAATGTCTCATTTTTGTAAAACAAATAGTAAGAGAAACCCTCTAAGTGTGCATGTGTGTGTGAGCAATCTTTGCAAGGCTGGAAAAAATGTTGACACCAATACAAACGTTTGTTACGGATTGGGCTGAGGTGGGGATAGTGGGAGAAAGAAAGGAGAAAATAACTCAAAGAAAATAAGAAAGGGTTGATTTAGAAAAAACAGCATGTATAATATGAGCTCATGTATGTAGAATATCAATGTCAAAATGAAAATGGTAATTATCTATGTAGTGGAATATCTGCTTTTTACTTGTTTATTATCCTTTACTGGGTTGTTTGATCCTTTTTATTTTCTTGATGACTATCTAAAATGAAATTAAAAGACAATAATAAAATAACATAAAGGATCTTAGGAAGCCTGACAGGGTCTGAGTATCACAATACCACGGAGAGCGTACTGGTGCATATGCTCACCCTAGAGGGCAGTGTTCTCTCATCTCCTTCTCTCCTGACCTTTCTGGTCCTTCCTCGCTGCAACCCAGGTGGGAACCCACTTTCCTCCACAACTGTGGACTC
The DNA here is from genome assembly GCF_964165515.1 of Mesoplodon bidens. Taxonomy (NCBI): domain Eukaryota; kingdom Metazoa; phylum Chordata; class Mammalia; order Artiodactyla; family Ziphiidae; genus Mesoplodon; species Mesoplodon bidens. The sequence continues at coordinate 5,286,767 of NC_138161.1, read as the reverse complement.
AAGGGCCTATTCTTCCATATTGTTGGTTACTTCTCCTTCTTGTCCACTTCTTCAGAGAGCCCCACTGGACATGAGACTTATGCTTCATCTGCTACTCCCATTGCACTGAAGATGTATAGGATGAGAGCCCATTTTGACCTTTTCTCAGCATAAAAATCCCTAAAGAAGTAAAATCCCTCATCATGTTCACTTCCCTACTCTCCTGAAGAGAGCGGAGCCGTGGGGTAGGAGAGGGGTCAGAAGCCAAACCCAGAGGAGGTGACAGAAAAAAGGGGCTGTGTCCAGGGCTTCAAGGTGCAAGCTGTCTCAGAGGTGAAGGGTCAGGGGAATGGGAGGGAGACTGGGTGGTTAGAGAAGAAAGGGCACAGAATGTTCACGGGGACCTATGGTGGGGGAAGAAGATGGAATGAGAGGAAAGAGAAGGCCAGATCCAAGTCCACTTGGAAAACTTGCTTGAGATCAGCCGTGGCACCTTCTGTGCCACAGTTCAGTTCTTTGCGTTGCAGAAACATCACATGCACTAGGGTGGCAGAGGACTGGTCCTCTTAACCAAGGAAAGCCCAAGGGAGCAACCTAGCAAAACTCAGTCCATGAAACAGGCAGCGACATCTTTATCCATACCAATTTGTATATGATTGTATCAAATTTTAAGAAAAGTTTTGGAGAACAAATCCCAACATTTTAACTTTGACATTGCCACTTCTCTAAGTACAGTAATGGATATTATTTCAGGAATGAGTATGAAGTAATTAAAAATAAATAATATTTGATGAGCAGAGTTATCAATAGACTTTGTTACGTATGACAAAGGTAACCCATTCAATCTTCAGCAGATTCTTTCCAAAGTAGGTGAAAATCCTCAGAATATGATCTAAAACTAGGACGTTTACTCATTCATTTAACAAATATTTATTGAGCTCCTGCTACGGGCTAGGAATGTGGGCAGATGGGGTACAGTAGTGAACAATATAGAACCACTTCTCTCGTGGAGCTGACAGTCAGCATTATGCCCATGAGAGGGAAACTACTCACTCCAGTTTGTTCCTGAGAGCAACTCAAGGAAGAGAATGCATTCAGTCCTAACTGATTTGTATCCTGGTGTTGTCCTTGAGAGTTCTCTTCTCACGCAATTTACTATCATGGGAAATACCAGTCACAAACATGTATGCAAAGATGCAAGTGGATGGACGATCATTAAAATGATGTTTGCAACAGCAAACTGGAAGTAAAAACCCAAAATATCCATTATTGGGACCAGTTAAATAAATAATGGTGCTCCGAGATAATGGACTACTATGCAGCCATTAAAAAGATGAGGCAGCTTTAGAGCTCCTAGGACAAGAACCCCAGGATGTTTTGAAATGAAAGAAGTAAGGTTGGGGAAATGGTGGGTACTGGGTGTGCCCACTTATATAATGAAATGTGTGTACATTTACATGTTTACACATGCATAGACAACTCATGGAGAAAGGTAAGAAGCTATTATGCAAGGTTACATCTCAGAAGGGGGACTTAGCGTAGGACATGGGAAGGGTACAAAATGCCATGAAATAGTCTTTCCTATCAAATAGAAGTTTCGTTACTACTTTTATTTCATTTTACTATGCATACGTGTACTTTTTCACTTAAAAGTCATTAGCATAAAAGATATGAATGAGCTTTAAGAAATTCTTATCTACAGTTCTATCCAATACGTCAGAACCAGTGTCTGCCACTGGCCACATGTGGCGATTTATATTTAAAGGCGAATTAAAAGAAGAGTTTCCATTATTGCAGAAGTTACATTGGACAGTGCTGGATGCTCTTCATGAACCTAGAGCCAGAGAACTTTTCTGGAAATATCTAAGCCTTCACTCTTCACAGTAGAGTTGATGCAAAACAAACAGACAAACAAAAAACCAATACAGAACAGATTTTGCATACCTAACAAGATAGGCATTTCCTTAAATTTAACGTATGGGTCTCCCTCTCTCCCCGCCTCATTAACCAGAAGGAAAGTGAGAAACTCATCCCTTCAAAAGTCTACAGTGTCATGACTTAAGGCTCTAAGTTATTTTGCATATATTTTAAGTATTAGTACAATGCCTGTGTACTTTTGCCCCATGGAAACATAAATTAATGTTTATTGATGCTATTTGAAAGCATAAAGTAATAAAAAAAAAACCTAACAAGCCAAAAGTCATCTGATCTTTTTATTACTGTATAAGTACTGGTGCCTCCTCACTTTTTTGAAAGAACAAGAATCCCTCATTCTCTAACTTGCTCACATTTCTGAAGTCTCTCTGCACTCCAGGAAGCCACAGTGCTAATCCCAGCTGAGAGTGAAGCTTGAGTAACTACAGATCCCTAAGGGTTGTGAGCAGTATATTTGGTTCAATAAACTACAAAGAGCCAATGAATCAGTTAGGGATGCCCCATCCATTTGTACTCTGAAATTTTCATTTGTGTTTCTTAATCAGTCCAGTATCAATTTAAATCTTCTCCAGCATGCAAACTGGGGTCTTGGTCAATCAAATGTCAAGGAAGTCAACTTTCAGACTTAGTAAGGCTTCTTTCAATGAGTGTAAGATAAAATGCAAAATTATTTCTTATCCTTGTCTTTTAGAGTGAAAGTAGCTGATTCTAAAATTCTCTCCTCTGTGGATGGAGCCACCTTACTCCCAGCTAATAGGACCTCAGAGCATCATCTGGCTGAAGACTTGCCCTCCTGAGAGCTCTCTGTGGAGGACACTTTGTTGATTATAGTGTCTTCCACTCAGAGCCCTGCACCCAGCCATCCCTTAGATGGGGGTTTCCATAATCAACCACTAGAAGAAGAAGTGTGGATGAATATAAAATGCTCTTTCACTCAATTTCCTTTTTCTATCTTTGGACTTCCCTGAAGAAACTGCAGTGACCTGTCTTAGAGGAGAAAACAGAACCTGCAGAGAAAGTGCAAAGCTTTGTATTTATCTGCAAGCAGATATTCAGAATGACCTTCTAGCTACCATGAGAGGAATATAAATCTTCCAACACTACAGGCTCTCCCTTTTCTTATTCACAGAATTATTCACAGAATTGTGTGAGTCAGCTTATAATAGAAACCTGATCTGAACTCACCATGCAGGGAGGTAAAAATGGGGCCTGGTCCAGCTTACAAAGAATATCCTGCCTCAGGCCAGGCACTTACTGGGATAGCCTGAAGACAGGCCAGTGGAGGGAAGACGGGTACAACAGCATAGTTCTGCTATTCACTGTTACTCAGACTGCAAAAACCCAGCAAATACCATCCTGTATGGATCTGCATCAATTTAGGAGGTACAAAATAGTAAAACATAATAGAATCAGTTTTATTTTTCTCTTTATCCACCAAAGCACTTTGAATATCAATTATATAAATAAGTATTGAAAAAATTACATCAGTCAGCCATTATCCAGTCCATTCCTATGGGTAATTTTTAAGTAAATATAGCAGTGGGTTCACTAACACGATAACCCTGATAGATAATGATGTGTTCTTCATCATGAAATTTTTCCAACCAAGTTGTCTTTTCGTGAACAAAAGGAACTTACTCAAATAAAGATTAACATTTTCACTTTAGAGTCAGAAAGATGAGGGTTAGAGTTCATTCCTCTACTTACTAGTAATGGGACCTTGAGCAACTCACTCTATCTCTCAAGGTTTCAGTTTCCTCATCTTCAAAATTGGAATATCAACAGGTCATAACCTGTAAGGTTCTTGTGAAGTTTAAACAAAGCATCATCTCTGCTCAGAACTGTGCCTGGTACAGCAGCAGTGCTCAATGCCAATGATTTACTATGTCCTGTCTTCTTAAGGAACACATGTGGAGCATAACAGAATTTTTCATGATGACTGAAACCCATCATTATGAACATCATGGTGTAGGGCAGAGACCTGCTTGTCCCTATACCTAGTGTTCCTGCTGTTTGGTGTATGGGACCACTTTCTGGCACATCCTTCCCCACCCCCCTATATCAGTCTGCTATGAGCCAGGAATCCAGGTGACCAAATAAGTTACTATTCTGCTTAAGACAAGTGTAAATGGGTTAACAGCAGTGATTCTCATGTAAGAATCCCCCGGGGAGATTGAACTGAAGTGGAGTCAAGGCTTTGGCATTTCATAAATTCTCCAGACGATTCCAACAGGCAGGTGGGTGGTAACCACTGCTGTCAGGGGCTGTTCCCTCATCCTCTGTTAGTGGTCCAGGAAGCAGAGTAGTAACCAAGCTGCTGCAAGTGTAGTAGAAGGGGAGGTTCAGGATGTCCTGTCCAATTGAAGAGCCAAGGTCACAGAATGCTTTACCAATCCAAAGGTTACCCCACCCCCCAAGGGAAGGCAAAGAGGCACTGAGGCAAACTCATTCCTTCAACCAGTGCTAAATGAGGTTACTGTGTTCCGGGCCCGGTGCTAGACACATGGGGTATGTTAGTGAATAAGACAGACATGGCCCCAATCCCCTGCCTGCACAGAGAGGTGAGAAGAAGGCCAATGTGCAGCAAAAGTCGTGTTGGTCTAATCAACACGACAACTGTCTTGAAAAGGGCATAATGGAAGCACACATGTATGTTAGAGTTAAATAGAGACCAAGCTTCATGTACTATCATGGGAAGTTAATAAATCATGCCTAAAACTGGAATTTTTTTAAAAATGTTGTATACAAGCATGTGATTTATAAACAAATTGATCTTTTTTTTTTTTTTTTTTTTTTTTTTTGCGGTATGTGGGCCTCTCACTGTTGTGGCCTCTCCCGTTGCGGAGCACAGGCTCCGGAGGCGCAGGCTCAGCGGCCATGGCTCACGGGCCCAGCCGCTCCGCGGCATGTGGGATCTTCCCAGACCGGGGCATGAACCTGTGTCCCCTGCATCGGCAGGCGGACTCTCAACCACTGCGCCACCAGGGAAGCCCAATTGATCATTTTTAAGACAATTAAAAAGCGTTAAAAGTGATTCTCTCTAGGGAGAAGGAAAGAGAGAATGGGATGCTGTTTCTGTAGCAAACCTTGTAAACTATATGACTCTTCAAATTAAGTACACGTGTAAGTCTGAGAAAAATAAAATAAAATAGAAATATCTAAAATCTAAACAAAAATGAACTAATAATAACATATAAAGAAACACTTCTGGAATGTTGGCATGTTGAGCTACCTGGACCCTCTCTCAAGTGAAACAACCATAAAATTGGCAAAAATTATTTTTTTTTAAATTGAGTCTCTGGAAATTGTTCTAAAAGCATACAGCAAATGGAGAAATATTTATTCCAGAAAATATACTCAATCTCAGTAAGAACAGTGAGTGTCTGTAACATCTGAGCCATGACATGCTCCCTCTCCACCCCACTCCCATCTCAGTGTGATAAAAACTCTACTCCAGGCAGGTACAACCCAAAACACGAGGATCCCACTCCCCTCGGTCCCCACCCAGAAGCTACAGTTTCTCCCCAGGGCAAGGAAGCCACCAACACTTCTCTTTCCCTTTCCCCCAGCTCTATGTATCAGAAGTTCTATTCTAGGCAAGCATGGCCAAGGTGTCTGGGCCTCCCTCTTCCACACAGCCCCCACTCATAGGATGAAAGTTCTATCCCTGCCTGGCACAGCAGGCTGAGAATACTGGGTCCTGACTGCCTGCCCTAACCCCAGCTCACTTTTTGGGTGGAGATTCCACACCAGGAGAAGCAAGCTGAGCATACCTGAGGCTACCACTCTTGCCCCACACACCACTCATAATTAAAGGGTTTCATTTCAAGAGAAGCAGGCCACTGGTCCAGAGCAGTATCACAGAAGCTCTTCCCAGGGGTAGAGACAGGTTGTCAAAACAGAAAGCTCTGTAAATATCCCTCAGGTGACTTACTTCATTTGGAACAGAGTATAGGAAAGTTTAAGCCACAGGGCACTGTCAAAAACAATGGAGATTCCATTGGTGTACAATTAAGAAGAGCATGGAACTAATAGCTTCATGATAGCAATGAGTGAAATAGGAGACCAGCTAGAAGTTTAACAGAGAAAAAGTGCCACAGAAAGAGTGTCAAGAAGAGTCATCCTAGAGTCAGAGCAAGCCCCAAAGACTGGCTTCAGATAACTCCCTTGCAAAGGGGTCTGACCTTAATTGGATTAGACTGTGGAGTACTTTATGCCCCAGAATGTTGTTAAAAATAATGGAGCAATCAGCTTGCAATTACTGGAGGTTAATAGCTGGGTGTGATACCAACAGAGGCAGAGTATCCAGAAGCTCAGCAGGGAAAACAAAGAAAGAGATGGACAGTGACAGCCTGGCCAAAACCATTGTCATGCCCTGGGTGACTCTGAGCATGCCCAAGGGAACAACATCAAAGGTGGCACACTGCAGAGAACATGGACTTCACTGACCTGGCTCAGCAGAGTCACTGAACAGATAAAAAGTCAAACACCAGCAAGCTTTAGGGGAGTGGGGGAGGGGAGTTAGTATCCAGAGTTGCTGAAATGTCCAACAAACAAACAAACAAAATTAATAAACATGCAAAGAAACAAGAAAGAGTGATGCATACACAGAAAAACAAAACAAAACAAAATAAAGCAAAAAATAAAACCCAGGCGGCAGAAACTGCCTTTGAGAGACACATATTTAGAGTTTAGCAGATAAAGACTTGAAAACAGCTTTTATAAAAGATGTTCATCAGGATGCCATGCTTAAAGAATTAAAGAATGGTGTAACAATGTCTCCTCAAATAGAGAATATTAACAGAGAGATAGAAATTATAAAAACTAACCAAGTGGGAATTTTGGAGTTGAAAAGTGCAGCAACCAAAATGAAAAATTCACTAAGGGGCTCAACAGTAGGTATGAGTTGGCAGAACAAAGTATCCATGAACTTGAACACAGGTCAATAGAGACTATGCAATTTGAGGAACAGAAGAGAAAAAAGAAAGACAAAACTGAACAGAACCTCAGCAAATATAGGAGATCATAAAGCACACCAACATAAGGGTAATGGGTGCATCAGAAGAGCAGAGAAAGCATAAAGAATGCTTTTTAAAAATAGCTGAAAACTGCACAAATTTGATAAAAGTCTGCAATTTATGTATTTAAGAAGCTCAGTGAACTCCAAGTCAGATAAATCCAAGAGATTCAAACCCAGACCCACTTTGGACAAAATGTTGAGTGCCAAAGACAAAGAGAAATTTTGAAAGCAGCAAGAGAAAAACAAGTTAACACATACAAGGGAACCCTAACAATATGAACAACTGACTTTTCATTAGAAATGATGGAAGCCAAAGCAGTGGGATGACATATTCAAAATGCTGAAAACAAACATACATACCAAAAAAATCTGTAAACCAAGGCAAGAATCTTATATTTAGGAAGATTATTTTTCCAAAGGGCAAGTGATATTAATGATATTCCGAGAAAGAAAAACACTAAGCAAATTCATTGCTAGCAGACCTACCTTATAAGAAATACTAAAGGAATGTATTCAGCCTGAATACAATTTACACCAGACAGTAATTCCAATTTACACAAAGAAATAAGGAGTGCCAATAAATGAAGTCTTATAGTTAATTGTAAAATAGTGTTTAATTGCATATTTACTCTCCTTTCTCCTCTTAACCATTTTAAAAATCAGTTGCTTAAAATAATACATATGTAATTGTATTATGGGTTCTATAACCTACAGAATTATAATATATTTGACAGTAAAGGGGGCAGATGGGAACAAAATTATATTGGAGGAAGAAAATGACACAAGATGGTAATTCAAATCAACAGAAGGAAAGGAATCAGAAATGATAAATAAGAAGGTTAATTTAACAAGCTTACAATTATACAAAAATAGGAGGAAGGAATGGAATTACACAGGAGTGACATTTCTATAATCTCATTTGAATTAATTTAATATAAATCTAGAGGACATTCTGATAAGATGTATATTGTAAACTCTAGAGCAATCACTAGGAAAAGAACTAAAAATATATAGTGAAAAATCATTAAATAAATTAAAATGCCACCTTAGAAAATATTCACTTAATTCCAAAGAAAGCAAAAAAGACATGACACATATAGAAAACAAAAAGGGCAGACAAATCCATCCATATCAATAATAACATTAAATGTGAATGAATTAAAGAGTTTAACCAAAAGCAGAGATTGTTGGACTAGACAAAACAAAACCAAGATCCAACTACATGGTAACTATAGAAGGCACACTTTAAATTCAAAGGTATAAACAGATTGAAAGTAAAAGGGTGGAAAACAATCTACAGCAATTATAAAAGAAGCTGGAGCAGTTGTGTAAATATCAGATGAAATAGACTTTAAAGCAAAAAATGTTTCTAGACAAAAAGAGGGAAAGTTTGTAATGATAAAACATCAATTCTTCATAAGATATAACTGTTATAAACATATATGCTCTAACATCAGAGCCCCAAAATAGGTGAAACAAAAACTGACAGAATGGAAGAAAGGAATAGACAATACAGAAATAATTATTGAATATCTCATTTTTAATAATGGATACAAGAACCAGGCAGAAGGCCATTGAGGAGGGCTTGAACAACACCATAAATCAATTAGACCTAACAGACATCTCCAAAGCACTTCACCCAACAAGAGCAGGTTATATGTTCTTCTCAAGTGCACATGGAACATTCTCCACATAGACCACATGTTGGGCCATAAAACAAGCCTAAAGAAATTGAAATCATACAAATTATTCTTTGACCACAATGGAAAAAATTAATAACCAATAAGTGAGAGAAATTTAGGAAACTCGCAAATATTTGGAAATTAAACAACATGATCCTAAACTATCAATGGGTTAAAGAAGAAATTAAAAGGGAAATCAGAAAATATTTTGAGAGGGTGGAAAATGAAATACAAAATTTATGGAATGCAGATTAAGTGACATTTAGAGGAAATTTTATAGCTGCAAATGCCTGTATTGAAAAATAAGACAGATCTCAAATCAATGACCTAGGCATCTACATTAAGACACTGGGGAAGAAAAGCATCAGACTAAACCTAAGCAAGCAGATGGAAAGAGACATTAAAGAGTAGAGTAGAAATTAATGAAATAGAAAATAGCAAAGCAATAGATAAAATCAACAAAAACTTCTTTGAAAAGATTAACAAAATTAACAATCCTTTATTTAGATTGACTTAGAAAAAAGAGAGGAGATTCAAATGACTAAAATTAGAAAACAAACATGAGCGATTACTATTGATCTACTAAAAAGTATTATACAGACATACTATGAAAAAATGTATGCCAGTAAATTATATAACTTAGCTGAAATGGATAAATTCCTAGAAAAACACAAACTCCTGAAACTGACTCAAAAAGAAACAGAAAACCTGAATAGACCTGAAATAAGTAAAGAGATTGAATTAGCAATCAAAACCCACCCACCCAAAAAATGTTCAGGCCCAGATGGCTTCACTGGTGAATTCTTCCAAACATTTAAAAATAATTAATACTGGGCTTCCCTGGTGGCACAGTGGTTAAGAATCCACCTGCCAGCAGGGGACACGGGTTCGAGCCCTGGTCCGGGAAGATCCCACATGCTGCAGAGCAGCTAAGCCTGTGAGCCACAACTACTGAAGCCCGTGTGCCTAGAGCCCATGCTCCACAACAAGAGAAGCCACTACAATGAGAAGCCCGAGCACTGCAACAAAGAGTAGCCCCCGCTCACCACAACTAGAGAAAGCCTGAGTGCAGCAACGAAGACCAACACAGCCAAAAATCAATAAATAAATAAATTGTAAAAAAAAATAATAATAATTAATACCATTTTTTCATAAACTTCCAAAAATTAGAAGTGGAGAGAACATCTCCCAGTTCATTACACTAGGCCAAATTCACCTGATACTAAAACCAGACAAAGACATCATGAGAAAATTATAGACCAATATCACTTATTAATATAGATACAAAAATCTCCATCTACATGCTAGAAAATGAATCTAGCAACCTAAAAAAGGATTGTACATCATGAACAAATTGCATTTATGCCAGGATGCAAGATTGGTTTAATATCTGAAAATCAATTCATGTAACACATGTCAACAGAATAAAGGACATAAAAACAGGATCATCTCAAAAAATGCAGAGAAAGCATTTGACAGAATTCAGCACTCTTTTGTAATAAAAGCACTCAGCAAACTAGGAACAGAAGGAAACTTTCTCAGTCTGATAAAGGGCATCTACAAAAACCCACAGCTAACATCATAATTAATGGTGAAAGACTGAATACTTTCCCCCCAAGATCAAGAATGTGGCAAGGAACTTTGCTCTCACCATTTCTATTCAATGTTGTACTGGAAGTTCTATCCAGTCAGTTGGGCAAGAAAAGAAATAAAAGTCATCCAGACAGGAAAGGAAGAAACAAAACTACCTCTGTTTGCAAATGACACAATCTTGTATATATAAAATCCTGAGGAATTCACCAAAAAACTATTAGAACAATTGAACAATTTGAGCAAGGATGCAGGGTACAAGGTCAATATATACAAATCAATTGTAACTCTATACAATTTAAATAAGCAACCTGAATATGAAATTAAGAAAACAATTCCATTTATAACAGCATCAAAAATAATAAAATACTTGGAAACATATTTAACAAAAGAAATGAAAAATGTGCATCCTGGAAACTATGAAACGTTGCAAAAAGTAAAGAAGAAAATTAAATGAAAAACATCTCAAGTTTGTAGATTAGAAGACAATATTGATATTTTTTGTTTTTGTAGAAAAACTATGGAATATTTCCTTAATGACATATTTTTATGAGTAACACATGAGATAAAGAAATTTTTTAAAATTTCACTCAATAGTTTTATTGTTTTCCTTTTGGTTTTACTGAGATATAATTGACATACAGCTCTGTACAAGTTGAAGGTGTAATGATCTGACTTGTGTACATCATGACTTGATGACCACAATAAGTTTAGTGAACATCCATCACCTCACATATTAGACAAAAGAAAAGAAAAGGAAAATAATTTTCCTGTGATGAGAGCTCTAAGGATTTACTCTCAATAATTTTCATATATAACATACAGCAATGTTACTTATATTTTTCATGTTGTACATTACAACCTTAGTACTTACTTACCTTATAATTGGAAGCTTGTACCTTTTGACCACCTTCATAGTTGCCCCTCCCCGTAACTCCTGCCTCTGGTGACCACAAATCTGACCTCTTTTTCTATGAGTTTGTTTGTTTTGAAGTATAATTGAGCTACAACTACATATTAGTTCCTGGTGCACAATAACAGTGTTTCGATATTCCTGTACATTTTTAAATGATCAACGTGGTAAGTCTAGTTACCATCTGTCATCATATAAAGACATTATTACTGACTATATTCCCCATGCTGTACATTTCATACCCGTGGCTCATTTATTTTGTAACAGTTAAGCTTGAACTTCTTAATCTCCTTCAACTATTTCTCTCATCTGTCTTCCCTTCCTTCTGGCAACCCTCTTTGGTCTCTGTTTTGTTATGTTTGTTTATTTGTTTTAGTTTTTAGATTCCACATATAAGTGAAATCATACAGTATTTGTCTTTCTCTGACTTATTTTGCTGAGCATAATATCCTCTAGGTCCATCCATGTTGCTGCAAATGTCAGAATTTCATTTTTTATGGCTAATATGCCATTATATGTATATATATATATACCACATCCCCTTTATCCATTCAGCTATTGTTGGGCACTTAGGTTGCTTCCATATCATGGCAATTGTAAATAATGCTGCAGTGAGCATAGGGGTATATATATATATTTTTTTCCAATTAGTATTTTTGTTTACTTCTGATAAATATCCAGAAGTGGGATTGCTGAATTGTATGGTAGTTCTATTTTTAATATTTTGAAGCACCTCCATACTGTTTTCCATAACGGCTGCATCAATTTACATTTCCACCAACACTGTACAAAGTGTTCCCTTCTGCTACAACCTCGCCAACATTTGTTATCTGTTGCCTTTTTGATAACTGCAATTCTGACAGGTGTAAGGTAGTACCTCATTGTGGTTTTGATGTGCATTTCTCTGATGATTACTGATGTTGAGCATCTTTTCATGTGCCTGTTGGCCATGTGTATGTCTTTAGAAAATTGTCTATTCAGATCCTCTGCCCGTTTTTCAATTGTGTTGTCTGTTTTCTTGATGTTGAGTTGTGTAAGTTCTTTGTATATTTTGGATATTAAATATTAACCCTTTATTGGATATGTCATTTGCAAATATGTTCTCCCATTCAGTAGACAACCTTTTCGTCTTGTTGATAGTTTCCTTTGCTATGCAAAAATTTTTAGTTCAATGTACTCCCATTTGTTTATTTTTGTTTTTGTTTCCCTTGCCTGAGGAGATATATCCAAAAAAATAATGCTGAGACCAATGTCAAAGAGCATATTGCCTATGTTTTCTTCTAGAAGTTTTATTGTTTCAGGCCTTACATTTAAGTCTATAATCCATTTTGGGTTTACTTTTGTATATGGTGTGAGAAAGTAGTCCAGTTTGATTCTTTTTCATGTAGCTATCCAGTTTTCCCAATGCCATTTATTGAAGAGGCTGTCTTTTCCCCAATGTATATTATTAAGATGACAATATTCCCCAAATTGATCTACAGATTCAGTGCAATCCCTATCAAAATACTAGATGGTTTTCTTGTAGAAATTGAGAAATTAACCCTAAAATTCATAAGTAACTGAAAAGGAAAAGAATAGTCAAAACAATCTTGAAAAGGAAGAATAAAGTTGGAGGACTCACACTTTCTAATTCCATAACTGACTACAATGAGAATAGATTTTAAAAGTTCTCATCAAAAGGAAAAATATATATAACTATATGAGATTGATAGATGTTAACTAAACTTATTGTCGTAATCATTTTGCAAGACATACATATATCAAATCATTATGTTGTACACTTTAAACCTATTCAATGTTATATGCCAATTATATCTCAATAAAACTGGGATGGAGAAACTTACTACAAAGCTACAGTTATCAAGATAGTGCGGTCTGTAAATCAGTGGGGCAGAATCGAGAGTCCAGAAATAAACCCTTAATTTTGGGTGACTTAGTTTTCAACAAGAGTGCTAAGAAAATTAAGACGGAAAGCATAATCTTTTCAACAAGCGGTGTTGAGACAACTGGACATCCACGTGCGAAAGACTGAAATTGGACTCTTCACATCACACACAAAAATTAACTCAAAATGAATCATACACCTAAATGTTCAATGTACTCCCATTTGTTCTACACCTATAAAACTCCTGGAAGAAAAGATAGCAGTAAATCTTTGTAAACTTGCATTAGGCAAAATATTATTATATATACCATCAAAAGCACAAGGGACAAAAGAAAAGTGCATAAATCAGACTGTATCAAAATTAAAAGCTTTTGTGCTGCAAATGACACCATCAAGAAAGTGAAAACACAAACCATAGAATGAGAATATTTCCAAATCATATAGCTCATAAGGCACTTATATCCAGGACATATAAAGAACTCTTATAGTACAATGATTAAAGAAATAAATACTCCAATTAAAATAATGGGATCTAATTACACATTCCTCCAAAGAAGATACGCAATTGGACAATAACACATGAAAAAACAGTCAACATCATTAGTCATCAGGGAAATAAGAAATAATTTTTAAAATTTAGTTACATCGTACAAATTTGGCACCCAAATAATATTTAAAGCTCACTGGACATACACGTTTGGCATAGAAAACCGAATCCCTAGCTTCCACCCGTGTGAGTGTGTGTGGGCCTCTGCACCTCATCTGCCTTTCTGCGTGAAGCGGTTCTCAAACCCACCGAGGCTGAGCCCACTGCTGTCTTCTGTGTCCTAATACAGCCACACTAACAGCCTCAGTCTTTCCTCGGGATGGATGACAATTCAGCCAGAACTAGCAAAGCCCAAATGAGACATATTTTGGTTACTATGCCAGGTTTCTGAAGGAACGATTTTTAAAATTACAAAAAGTATTTGGGTGGCTTTCTTGTGGGTTAAGAAGTTCATTGCACTCTTTTCAAGGCTGCTTTAGCCATTGGTGTTCATCCCTTTCCATCAGGTTGTATAATATCAGATCTCTTCATTAACATGCTGGCTGGAGAGGTTTTCTCTACAGCAACTAAAAGGCCCTATAAGGGGACGTTTATGGCCTCTCATGCATCACGAGCCCATCTCTTGGTGACAAACACAAAAGCTGACTTTAAGGGAAGTCAGTCTCTGGGATGTGAGTTGAGGGACCTCTGGACAGAGTCCTTGTCTGGGAATATCAGCCCCTCCACCTGTCACTCTGCTGTGATGGGGTCATCCCTTTCATCAGGGTTTCTCTAAGTGGGTGTCTACATTTGTAGAGTGGAGACTGACACTGGTCAGCCTAGTAACATTTGTTACCCCAGAGGATGGGGCTGGAAGGACTAGAGACAGAGAGAGATTATTAACATTTTATTGCATCGTTTTGCTTGTTACAACAATGTGTATCACTTAGGTAGTTTAAGAAATTTAATACCAAGCATTTATTAGGTTAAAAGTAGCCCCATAGAGCTAGCGTTCTGAGAACGTATTTTGGGAACTCTTGTTTTCAACCAGGCTCCCGCTGATAAAGTTCAACCTCCTTCCCACAGTTTAGAGGGTCCTGGAAAACCACATCTCAGCGTGGACATGCCTCTCTTCCCAGGAAGCTTGTGTGCAAGGATGCTGGGTGCCAGCACCACCAGATATCCACAGCTCCCAGACACACCAACTATATCATGCTGGTCCCTCTGCCAGAAACTCCCTCCTTCCCCTCTGTCTTGGGAGAGCTCTCCCTTAGCCCACGGGAGCCAGTTCAGATGTCACCTCCCATCACCCAGACTGAAGTCTAGTGCCCTCTCTGGGTTCCCACATGTCCCACCCGCTGGCTGTTGACCTACCTCAATTTCTGGGGGCCGTGGAGGGCTCAGGTACCTGAATCACACTCAAGAACAGCAGGTCTTTACAGAGCATCACTTGCCCTTCCCCCCGTGAAGCTCTTTTACAAGAGTCCTCCCAGCAGCCTAGGAGGTAGAGAGGAGTCTTTCCCCATTCTAACAACCAGGGACCCCAAATTTGGAAAAGTTGCAGAACTTGCCCAAAGTTACATGGCTAAGGCCACTGGGGTAGCCAAGATGCCAATCCTGCTAGCCAGCTTTGGACACCCACACTCAACCTGGGAACCTGACTTTGAACCATCTGTTCCCTGCCAGGATGCCAGTGGGAGCCTCTTAGTTTCCCCCAGGAGCTGGCAGGACTGCCACGTGATGGATATTTAATAAATGACTGCTGAACAAATAAAGGAAACAGTTGATTCCTTTTAACTTGTTGCTATTAAGACATTACTACTCCTGGGCAGGGCCGTGCCTTAATCCCTTATGGAATTTCCAGGTATAGCTTCTATCATCAACACCTGAGCAGGGTGACCGGATGGAAACAGTCCAGATACAGTGTCTGACACTCGGTAGACTCAGCAAATGCCTTATTTCCCCCCAAGCTAGACAGAGGTTGGACATGGCGAGGTGTGGGAGGGTCAGAGTGTGCCCGGTAGACACTGATGCAGGACGGAGAGGATGTCACAGCCAACCCCCGTCACCCCTCTATCTCCATTAGAACTGGGCTGTGCACAGTACTGAAATCAGGGCAAGTCCCTAGTCCCACCTCACTCACCAAAATGTCCACTGTGCACAATCAAGTACGGTTTGGAGTTAACAAACTGCCTCACGTGCACTGTCTCAAATAAAATCACTGGCAACCCAGCTCTTGTTTGTAGGTGATCATCAGAACTTGGAAGGTTTCAGTCCTTCGAGGTGACTGCCAGGTGGGGTCGGAGCTGAAGATGAAACCTGGGTCTCCGGACGCCAGTGCAGATCTCCATCTCTTCACATAGCGCATCCTGTGTTCCATGAAAGACCTTAGACGAGAATGACCAGAAATAGTCCATTGCACGTCCTGTTCTGTCGGGGAAAAAAACTGATCCCTGAATTTCTCAAACCAACTGCAAAGGTAAAACCAGAAAAGGGGTTAAAACACCCTGATGGGTGGGTGTCAGCCCTAATTTAAGCCCAACTTGGGGCGCAGACCTCACTATATGACCCCTTATGGACTCAACCCTAAGCCTTTTCAACAAAATGCAATTGAGCATCTCTACTTAGAGCAGCCCAGAATCTGAGGAGGAACCTGGCGGGAAATCGACACTCCTCTGAAATGATCCAAAAGGGAACACTGCGGGGGCGGGAGCGCTGAGAACATAAAAGGCCCACTTCGTGGAAGTTAGATTACGCTGTGGCTTTGCTGGTAAATCCAGCTTGAAAGATGGCACGGTTGTTTGCAGTTTATCCACTGGCAACACAGAAGAGGGTCCATCGCTGAAATCCTGCATGGAAGCTCGATGTCCATTTTTGGATACTCTTTTTAGTTAGCAGAGATTGAAAAGGAGCCCCAGACGCAGAGCGCCGGCCGCTCACCTGGGCGAAGCCCCGCCGCTCCCCGGTCCCCCGCGCTCCGCCCGGCTCCGCTCGCTCGCCACCCGCCTGGGGGCCGCCGCCCGCCCGCCGCCGCCGCTGCTGCCGCCGAGCCGCCCGGGCACGCGGCGCGGCCGGGCTCCGGGGCGAGGGCTGCGCTCGCCGCGCGCCGCGCTCCTGAACACCTGCTCCCGGGCGCCGCGCCCAACGCTGCGGCCAGAGCGGGCCGGCGGGGCTGCAGCCCAGGTGCGCCGTCAGCTCAGGGGGCCGCCGGCAGGTCGGCAGGTGGACGGAGCCGCAGACGCGGGCGTGAGCTCATCCCGGGCGCCCGGCGCCCCGACTGCGCAGCAAGCGGCCTCCCGTGCGTCGGCCCTCAGCCTCCGCATCCAGGCAGCAGGCGGGCGGGCAGGCTCATCTTTCCTCTCCTGCGGCCCGAATCACGTTGATCCCTCGCTAACCTTCCCTGGCTGGGAGGCGGGCGGGCGGGCGGGCGAGGAGCGAGCGGAGCGGAGGCGAACGGGGACCCCCTCCCCTGCCTCTGGCCGCTGGGGCGCTCTGCAGTCTTAAAGCAGCAGCCGAGCATCCGCGCGTCCAGAGTGGGAGGAAGGTAGGACCCTCAGGGATGGAGTACATTCAGTCCGGAAAATAAACAGTGCACTGGTCTGCCGCCCTGTATTCCGGGTCTTTTATCGAAATCTAGCCTTACATCACTGTTGATAGCCTCTGTTTTTTAAAAAGCTAAAGAAATATTATCTGGCGCTCATAAACATGCCCACTTTAGGATAGGTGATCAAATAGGCTGCCCTGACGGTGACACTTCCTGCCTTTCAGAGGGTCTTAGCATACATCGTTGCTCCTCTTCCCCGCGATAGCTGTGTGACGCACGTATTGGTAGATTGGGCGCATTTTCCAGAGTAGGAAACGGATTTGGAGAACTGTGATCTGTCCACTAATAAGCAAGTGTTTGAGGAACAAGGCAGTCTTTCCAGCTGCAGGTCGGTACTCCGACGCCGCTGTTACCCTCTGTGGCTGCCCGAACTGTCCTCCCATATTCCCTAACTTTTGTAGGAAACACTTTTTGAATTCTTTGTGGATCATTCCCTAAAGGCCTAAAAACAGACAATGCATCCTAGAAGCTAGAGGGTTTCCAGTTAACCGTGGAGAGCAGGACACAAGCTCCCCTCGGGAAGCTGACTCCAATGACAGGAAAAGAGTCGAGTCCAAAAGGGCAGAGCGAATGGAGGGGCGCTGAGCATGGGCAGAAGAGGCCAATGTAACCTGAAAAGAGTGGGTTTGTGTGCTGAACTGACAGGAAAGAAGCTGGAAGCTTTTTCTGTTGCAAGGGGTCAACAAGAGGCAAGCTGCCTGGGCTTTAGGAACCTGGAATGACTGAGGCACCTGAAGGCACCAGGTGCTCTGAAGGAGAGTCTTCAAGGAAAGGTGGTATCCCAGGTGACCCCCTCCGTATGCATCTCCCAGAAGATCTGGCAGGAGCCTTGGACAAACCTCCAGAGAGCATCCGGACTCAGTACCAGGAGCCCTGGGAACCCTGTGGATGGGGGTAGGTTGTGAGAAAAAAAAAAAAAAAGAATTCAGTTGAAATCCACACCCCTAAGCTGAGCGCCTCCCTCCCCTTTGCTCACACTCCATGATGCAGGCAGCCAAACTTACATCACCCCTGCCTGCACCCTTCCTTCCCTCCATGAGACTGCTCTTTGGGAAAGTGACCCACAGGAGAAGAGATCCCCCAGATACTGGCATTTGAGGGTGGGGGTGTCCCCAGTGAAAAAGCCTAGAGAGAAGCCCACTAATTAACATGCCCCTCCCTCCCATCTCATGCACATGATATGTAGGTGTCCTACTAACAACTTTGTTCTCTTTCTGAAATATAAATGTACATGGAAGGATTGACAGACTTTTTAAGAAAAGCCCAAACTAAACACAAGGAAAATCTTGTAATTAATGACCCCTGAGAGATAACCAAACCGTTTGCAAACATGAAATATGTATGTCATGATATGAAAAGGATTACTTACCTAAAAATGAGCTCTTCAAAAGTGAAAATATGAGAGCAGAAATTTTGAAAATCAATAGGATGATTGGAAGATAAAGTTGTCAGGAAGTTTCCCAAAAAGCAAAAGGGTGGAATGTAGGAGGAGAAAAAATAACTAGAAAATGAATCAAGGGAGCCAATATCTGAATCATAAGAGCTATTGGAAAAGTGAATAAAGATTGTGGAGAGAAAAATAGTATCAAAAAACTTATTCAAGAAAGTTTCCCAGAACTGAAAGACCTTTTGGAATGAAAAGGTACATTGAGTACCCAGAACAAAAATGTACCCACTGCTATATTTAAAATAGATAACCACCAGGGACCTACTATATAGCACAGGGAACTCTGCTCAATACTCTGCAATAACCTAAATGGGAAAAAGAATTTGAAAAAGAATAGATACATGTATATGTATAAAAAACAAACAAAAAAATAAACCTGGTGTATATCTTTAAACAAAAATAAATAAATAAATCCAAAGCACTTCATTATGAAATTTCTGACCCCCTAGGAATAAGGAGAATAGCCTAAAAGTTTCCTAAAATTTTTCACATTAAATGATCATGGTCCAGAAGGGCATCATATTTCTTTCTTTTTTTTTTTTGTTTTTTTTTTTTATGCGGTACTCGGGCCTCTCACTGTTGTGGCCTCTCCCGTTGCGGAACACAGGCTCCAGACGCGCAGGCTCAGCGGCCATGGCTCACGGGCCCAGCCGCTCCACGGCATGTGGGATCCTCCCGGACCGGGGCACAAACCCATGTCCCCTGCGTCGGCAGGCAGACTCGCAACCACTGCGCCACCAGGGAAGTCCAAAGGCATCATATTTCTCAATAGGGCTATAAGGACACAGAGGAGCGATGTCTAAAATCCTAAGGAAGAAGAATGGCTAGTCTACCCTGGCCTATCCATCAACCTCACAGTATAGGGTAGAATAAAGATAAACATCTCTAAAATGTTACCTTCCAGGAATCCTTTCCAACAAAGCTACTGGAAGACTTAACTTCACCAAAACTAGGGAGTGAAGCATGGAAGAGAAAGACATTCCCCACGCCCGCCCTCAGGAAGCAGGGATCCCTAGGAGAGAAAGGCAGAAGGATTGAGAAGCAGGGTCCCAGGACGAGAGCTGCCAATCATTCTCAAGTGCAGGTAGTTCACACTGGAGCTGGGCACAGAGAGCATCAAGAATGAGGCTTCCAAGGGGCTTCCCCGGTGGCGCAGTGGTTGAGAGTCCGCCTGCCGATGCAGGGGACATGGGTTCGTGCCCCGGTCCGGGAAGATCCCACGTGCCGCGGAGCGGCTGGGCCCGTGAGCCATGGCCGCTGAGCCTGCGTGTCCGGAGCCGGTGCTCCGCAACGGGAGAGGCCACAGCAGTGAGAGGCCCGCGTACCGCAAAAAAAAAAGAAAAAAGAAAAAAAAAGAATGAGGCTTCCAGGAAAATAAATAAATAAACACTAACAGATTACCTGATGTTTCTGAATGAATGGAGAGACTGATAGTTCTGTTTGCATGTGTAGAACTGAAAATGACAGTTATGTAGAAAACAAAACAAGTGGAAACATGGAAGCACCTGTTACCTTCAGGAATAACAAAATGTGTACAAGAAAGGAAATGTCATGGCAGGACTCCATTGGCCAACTGTGATTACCATTTACACAGTGATCATGTAAATACTGAAAGTGAGTTAACCAAAAGTCAGTGCACTAGTATAGTGGGAGGGTAGGGGGAAGTGCCTTCGTACGTGGTAGAAGGAAGAGGTATAACAGAACTGAACCCATCATCCATAGTAGGAAGCCAGTGGATAACGCCTTCAACAAAATGAAATGAAGAAATCACAATAAAATCAGGCTGAGTTCAAAATACGAAAGTATATACCAGAAAAGGAGAAAAGTATTTAAAAATTGAAAATAGCTTCTGGGGAGTGAAAGTTCATGGTGGACAGGGGGTAAAGAAATGTATCTTTTTTTTTTTTTTTTTTTTGCTTTTAACCCCGGGAATGCTAGAGTAAAATGGCACTGAAAAAAAAAGTGATGCTTAAAATCAATAGCATCAAGGGAGGGTGGCATTCTTTGGAAGCTAATGAAAGGCCAGGGTGATCTTGCCTGTCCTGGGGGTCAGGGCACATGGCCCAACCCACGTTGGTCCTTTGTGCAACTGGGCACCACCTGGTGGCCAGCGTCTGCACAGACATGATCCATTGACAGGGATGGTTTGGGTTGTATGGTGGCCTGGGACTCCCAGAAAAGTGGTAGCAGTTCCTGAATTCTCCTGGTGACTGGGCACCAGTTGGATGGTGTTTGTGATCTGAGGAAGGTGAACTGGGAGGTACTGGGAACAAGGAAACTCATTCTTTATCTTCCCACTTATGGAACTGGGGTCTCCTGCCATTTCCCATCTTGGTTTCAACCTTCTCTCTGGGTCCTCCCTCCCTCAGGAGAGAATCAGGGCTGACCACCACTCATGTTATATCTGAATTTTTAACACCACTTTTTATTGCCAACACGTAATAGGAGATTACTGTTAACTTTAACTTACTCACAGTACCTGTATTACTTTTTTTTTAATAATAAAAACGATAAAACATTTAAGGGACAAGAGTGTCATAAGCCCCGAACAATGACCAAATATCTGAGAAAAAAGAATCACCAATCTAACTAACCCATCCCAACCCTCAAGTTCATGTGCAAGGGTAGAATAAACATAAGATCTCAGAAGTGTTACCTTCCATGAATCCTTTGTTGGTTCCCTTTCACACCTTCTAGCAGATTTCAGCTACATTTTCTCAGTTAAAAAATGTTGACAATATATTTCTTTAGCAGCTCAAGGTTGCATGACTTTTTTGTGTGTGATCTGTTCAGTCCTTAACACACTTTTTCTTACAGGGAAAAAAAAATATTTTGGCCTTTTTTTCTTCCCCTAGCTCATTGTGGTTACAATTTGCACTCATGTATTCAGTAAAATTCTAGAATAGGCATCACTGTCCATAAAATGCCCTTGATAACACAGGGGACAGTTTTAAAGTCACATCCTGAGTGGCACATTTCACCTGCCTTTCCTCTCAGATTTTAGGTATTTTGATTGACTTCTCTCCAAGCCTTCCCTTGCCTTTTTGGGCTGCAAATCTCAGCATGGCCTGGGGAACGTTTGCCAGTAAATGTTTATCTGTCAGTAAAACGTTATTATCCTATATGAGCAGATCACTTTTGTAAATGCAGGGGACTGCACTAAAACACCCTACATCCAAATCACTTGAATACAATTCAGTCTTTATGATTCCAAGGACTTTGTCAGCGTGGGACAACAGTTTCTGTAATGGCTTCATGGATACAAGATCAGATTCCTGTGTCCCCCCAAAATACTTTCCCACCATTGAAGAGGATGTCATGTCGGTACTGTGGACTCACCCAACTGGAGCTCCACCCTCCTCCCCGCCCTGTGAGCAGAAACTGGTCCCTTTTCAGGCTCAGGTGCAGACAGTGGTCAGTGCCTTCCTGGACCCCTTCTCTCATGCTTGGTCTTTCCTCGTGTTGCATCTCCAATACCAATATCATCAATGGACAAAATAACCAAACTGGGTGTCAGGCAGTGTTACCAAATTTAACTGTTTTCTTAGTCCAGTCAAATCATCTTGTATGGGTGGACACAGTAACAGTAGAGTGTTTTGTTTTATAGTTGGTAAAAATCAATATTTTGAACTCAGGCTTTTTTCTGTGTTTTTAAATTTTTTTTCAGATAGATCTATACCACTTCTTCCATTTCCTTTTAAGATCTTATTCAGTATGTAAAGCACTTGATATGTAACAGTTTTTTGAAAGTCGTATAATTCGGAGTCAGTCTTTGGGGATGCTCAGGCCCAGCACAGTCATCGGAGATGGGAGTGTCCAGGGCTTGCTGAAGATCTGGCACATTTAGCTCAAAGCCAGGCCGGAGCCCACCCCTCCTAGTCTTCTGCCCGTGTTTCTCCCACCCAGAGCTCTTGTCATCTGACGTGACCAGCGCTGCACACCAGTGCTGCTTGGGGAGCAGAAACCCAGGCACCAGGTTGGGAGAGCGGGATTTGAATCCCACTTCTACTACCCAATAGCCGTGAGACCTTGGCCCATGACTTGGCTTGTTAGTGCCTTGGTGTCCTCATCTACAGAAGGATGCCCCTACCTCCTCGTGGGGCTTTTAGTAAAAAATGAGATACGGGTGACACGCATTGCACAGTGCTTTTCTCAGTAAATATCAGCTATCATCATCATTCTCGTCATTCACCCAAAATTGACCTCGTGCCCCAGAAAACTATTTTCTGAGTACAACCAATGAATGAAAGGTCCACATACTTTTATTTACTGCTGCTCGTACCCTGATCAATCAGCACCACGTATATAACAAGAGCTGTGAAGGGGCTGAGACTTGACCCTGTTTACAAGCAAACAGGTCAGCGTATAACAGTTTCATGGATGCCGGTGGAAGACTCAAGGCTCAGGGTGCTTGGGGTTCTGAGTGGGCTCCACTCCCATCAATGTAGAGTAGCATCAAAGCCACTGGACGCATGGCTTTGAAAGCATGAAATAAATAAACTACTGGGATTAATGGAAATAGTTCACTTAAAATCAAGAATAAATGTTGCTGGACACTTGGACATTTTATAAAGCCTATAACTCATTGACGTTTGACCACCACATTTTGCATGAAGTCTAATAGGCACATCTTTTTATTTACTTACGCATTTTCAATTTTATTTTTTATTGAAGTATAAGTGATTTACTCTGTGTTAGTTTCAGGTGTACAACAAAGTAATTCAATTATATATTCTTTTTCAGAATCTTTTCCATTATATGTTATTACAAGATATTGAATATAGTTCCCTGTGCTATACAGTAGGTCCTTGCTGTTTGCCTATTTTATATACTGTGGTGTGTATGTGTTAATCCCAAACTCCTCATTTTTCCCTCCCCCCTTCCCCTTTGGTAACCATATGTTTGTTTTGTATGTCTCTTTTTAGCCTCACAACAAGCCTGTGTGGAAACGCTTATCATGCCCCCAGAGAGGTTAACGACTTGCTCAGGGTCACACAGCTAATTACTAAGGGATCTAGGACTTGAACTCAGTCTTTGGTTTTCCAACAAAGGTCTTGTGACAACAGAGCAAAGTGGCTAAGACCATGGCCTGAAGAATCTGATTGATCTCTTTCAAAGGCTCTTTATTCCACTGACCAGCCGACTCTTAGAAATCCCTTAACCAATTTGTGCCTGAGTTTTCTCATCTGTAAAATGGGTATAAAAAAGTACCTCCCAATGGGACTGAAGTGACAATTAAATGAAATGTTTGTAAAGAGTTTATATCATAAGGAGCACTAAAGAAACGCAGTCTGATATTATTTACTGCTTTGACTAAATTTTCTAATATTTATTCGAATCCCAATTATCCCCTCATGAATCATCCATCCTCTTTTCTTGGGAATCACTTCTTATGTGTCATATCAACCCAGACTAAAACACATATCTTCTTGATGCTTCTCAGTATGTGAGAAGGTCAATTACAGTTCAAGGCATGAACTGAGATGGTGAAGCCATGGGAGAGTGATGGCTTGGGGCAGGGTGGGCAAACTTTGCCTGGGGAGGACCAGATGGTAAATATTTTAGGCTTTATGATCTCAGTCTCAAGTACTCAACTCTGCCTAAGTAACACAAAAGCAACCACAGACGGCATGGAAATGAACAGGCATAACTGTGTTCCAAAAAACCTTTATTTATTGGACACAAATCTAAATTTTACATAATTTCCTTGTGTCGCAAATACTCCTCTTCTGTTTTTTTCAACCACTTAAAAATATTTAAACCATTTTGTGTCTGGGCTGTGGTTTGCTGATCCCTGGACTAATATATTAACTACAAAATTAATGCTATCAAAGGAATCAAGGAGCACTGGGGCAGGAGAGGTGCTGAAAAGGGTTATTGGAGGTTAAGGACTTGAACGGATCCAGAAAGAGTAGGTGGGGGGTGGGGGGCAGGAGGAAGCAGCAGTGTCTGGGCATGTTCATGAGACTGCTTAAATGAGACAACAAATGCAACAAGATTTAACATAATGCCTGGCGCTTCGCTGATGCAGATGTTTAAAAAATTACTATCCTGTATGAACAAAGCCCATGCAAGAGACTGCACTAAAATACCCTACAACCAAACCATCTGAATACAATTCAGTCCTTAGGATTCCAAGGACACTTTCAGAGTGGGACAGCAGTTTCTATAACACGGCTTCAGGGGTGCAAGATCAAGTATTTTTCCCAAAAAGTCAGTGGTGCCTAGAATTTCTTTATTGGTATTTCATTTCTAGGACTTGAACTTCTGCCTGCAGGTAGATCTAAGCTATACCAGCAAAGAGTTGTACATTACACCTCCTTAAGCATATGCACTTACTGATATAAGAGCAGAACTTTACCCGAAAGGAAAAGGGGCTTAAGTTCTGACTGAAGGAAAAACACCCACACACACAAACACATTATCCCGGGAAAAGAATCCAGAACGTCAGGTCAGAGCCCTCAAAGTCAAACTGTACCAGCTTCCCCTGTTTATTCCGCTTCATGGTCATTACTCTGGACACCAATTTTCATAGTGAAGAGACAAAAAAAATGGGCAACAGAGAGTTCTTGTTTAAAGGAATTTGGGTAGTAAGCTGATTTGTTTAAAGTACCAGTGCTTTATTAAGCCAAGTTTGAAGATTTTGGTGTATCATAACAGAAATTTAAAATTCTATCTAAATTATTTGAAGGGATGGATCCTTTATTAATGATTTTCACATTTAAAAGTATTTAGTTCAAGGTGTTGATATGTGGACATGTAATTAAGATTATTTAGTTTTATTTTAAATGATTTAGCAAGAGATTTTAGGCTTCTGGATGATATAATATGAACACCAAAGATTTTTGTTCCTATCTAAGGTGATGAAAATTATCTTATAATTCACCATTACCAAGTAATTACATTCTTAAATATGTCCTGAAAATAGTGTGCTGTAGCATTTTATTGTCCAGATTATGACTCCAGAATCATCACTGTACACCTTCCTTGTGACCCCATTCATTTCAGGTCAGCAGCCCACTTGATCTTCAAGAGGTCTGTCTCTGTAAAGAAGGAGAAAACGGTTGTGTGAAGAATTGAAAACAGCTTCTATTTGATTTGGAAGCAAAATGCACTAAAACCCATAAGCCACAAAATAACTGTTATATCAAACAGCAAACGTTGAGTGCCAAGTGCACCCAGTTCTATTCTGTTCCATCCCTTGTACTTTTTTAGCACTGTCATTGTTGTCCTGAAAGATGTCAGGTACACTCTGGATTTTCTAACAAATCTTTATGTGTTACCTTGGAAAATAACTTCTAAGCTGCCATTTCTGCTTGGAATTTTATGTCAAAGGGTAAAGAAAATTGAATCAGCCTCCATCTTTCACTAGCATAACTCACCAGAGATCTCCAGCGTCTCAGGCCAGGAGAGATGACACATCCCGGGCTGACATGTGACTAGTGTTTTATAACCACACCCTGATGCTGTAGGTTAGAGGCATGGAAGATACTGTTTTGACATTGCCTTAAAACTTTGTTAATGGCCTGAGGTGAAGAATTATGGATCGCTGGTACACATTTATTTAATTTAGTAGTAATTTGTTAAATTTTACTCCAACTTAGGAAGTTTTGCCCCAAAACATGAGCCTTTTATTTTATCTTTTTAGCAGGCAGATGGATTCAACTATACAAGGCTAGATTAGAAAAAGGAACATAGTAAGGCATCTTGAAGCTAATATTCAGTTTTCCACTCTGTTATTCCATACTGTCTTCCCCATATTTCATTTTGAAAAAAGTCCCAAGCCATGCAATTTTATTGTATCATATCGTATTTTCTTATAAATTTAATTTGTAGGATTTTAAAAACTTTTTCATGGTAGCCATGCTTACAGGCCGGAGGTATGTTCCATGGACCAAAATTATATGACTTCCAGAATTAATTTAATTTGATAATGAAAGAGTGTAATGTTCCAGGAGGAGGGGGAAGTTACAGGGTAGTTTTGATCATGGTGGCCATGGTGGCAGTGGTGGCTGTGACGAAGATAATGACAATATTGATAAAATGATAATAATAAGTGGGGTAAACTTTAAGGGCAAGTAGATAAGCAAATAGGTTGAATCCTGAAGACAGTGAAAGCAAACAAGGGCACTGGAGGCATAAACACCCAGGAGCTGGGGGCAAACATTTTAATTGTATCAGAACCAAATTATTGCAGCTGCTGGGTGCTGGCTCTAAGATGGCGCTAGCGTTAGTCACCCTTCAGATGTTATAAATCTAAGGATATGTTTTCATTCTCATCCATTGCAACAACTTTACTTCCCACAGCCTCCTTTCCCGGATTCCAAGCATCGAATGCCAGGTGCAGTGGCTTCTGACTTGTGCCACCTTCCTGGGTGGAACACAGTCTGGAGTAACTGTCTTTCCACTCTTGGCATTTTCACAGTCTGCCTTTTTTCCCGACTAATCATTGATCCCCAAGGGATTACTGATCGCCCAGTTCTGTCCCTTTAGCTGGGTCCCTTCTCATGCCAAGTAATAAAATACTTTTAATGTCCTTCTGAACAAATCAGTGTCAGAGTCAAGCATTAGTAATACCTTGGACTTGGATTCTTTACCAAATATCCCTCTTAGCAGCTGCTTCCCTAGAATACTAATGATTCATCAACTACACACCAGTTCCTCATTAAATGCTGATATAATTGCTTCCATAATATTTTATTATAATATCACAGCCAAGTGCCCAACAGCTAGACAGGAACAAACTCTCTCAGGAGAAATCAACAGTACATATAATTTCAGGCAGCCTTTCTTCATCTAACAACTGTATTAACCTAACGGCATGTGTTTGTTTCCCTAGGTTTTTTTTTTTTTTTTTGAGTTTTGCGATCCTACAAGTAAATCGGCTAATGCTCTAAGCCTCAGTTTTCCTGTCTGTAAAATGGGCATAATGACCTCACGTCAGAGTGTTTTGAGAGGATCAAGGTTGATGATGTCTATGTGATGATACCAGTTTCTGGAAGGGGCTGAACGTGGGGAAGATGCAGTCAGGACATAGTTTTATTTTTAACCCACCATGATCTCCTGCTTTCAAGTCTCTTTCCCAAAGTTGGATAATGTCTGAAAGAAACCCACAGCTTTTCAGGTATTTGTAAGGCTTCCGTTTTGGATATTAAAAAGTCAGTCTAGTCTAACTCCCGAATTTCAGTATCTCGCTGATTTTTCCACTGTTCAGCCCTGACTTAGGTTTGAAAATCCACAAGGGAGACACAGGGTGTCTCTTTGTTCTCTGATCACCCTCTTGCCGCCTCCTCAGTGAGCCCTCCAGGACAGAGAAAGAAGGAAGAGGATGAGCTGGAGACACAAGGCTGTCTCGTGTCGGCCGGTGCTGTCTGTGGTCCTTCATCATGGCAGATGCTCAAATGCCAGCTCTCTCTCGGCCCCTTTCATGGTTTTCTCAGGAACCTACCCCACACCATCTGCCACCCCTGCCAGCCAAGACATCTCCGTGATGGACACACGCTGTGACCCCCCCTCAGCTGCCGCTGGAGCTCACACCAGGCATCTTTCTGACAGTGGAAGCCCTTTCTGGACGACCGTGGCCCAGCCTCCTTCAGTAGCGTCAGCCCAGAAGGAAGAAGGATGTGGTCCAGCTCCTCCCTCCGTGTCACTCTGAGCGCCATCGCCGGCCCCTACAAGGGGGACAATCACAACCTCTGTCCTCTGCTGTCTCCCTCATCGGCTGCCCTGAGGATTATCTGAGGTGGCCCCCTGCCGCCCCTGCCCCAGCAGCTGGCTCACGTGGCACTTAGCAGACAGGTAGCACGGCCAAGGTGGTCGGGGGCACCTTGAACTACAAAGCTCACTCCCTGGGCTTGGATTCCACACCACCACTTACTGGTTGAACAGCTTTGCACAAATCACAAGGGAGTTGGCCTCTGTGTGACTCAGTCTCCTCTCTGTACAAATGGAGATGACAGGAGTACCTCAGAATCCTGGACATCGTGTACCGGCTTTCAGCAGCACGCTGCCCCCCGAATTCTCCCCGGCTCCATAGGGGCAGAGCCCAGAGACTCACTGCCCACCCTCCCTGCCCGTGGGGTCTGGTTAGATTCTGCCAACGAGGGGCTCATGGGCTGTTCAGAGTTGGGCTGGGGATCAGCAAAGGCAGCTGTGTGGGCATCAGCTCAGGACGGGGCTGGAGATCTGCCAGGGGATCCAGGCTCCTTTGGGAGAATCAAGAACTCGGTTGCGTCAGGCAGGCACACGAGAACCCACCCTCACACCCTCTGGTCGCACTGACCAAGGCTGACTGATGTCTGGCCTCGCAGGGTTGCTGAGGGGATGAAGCGTGTCTGTTCCCCGAAAGCGCTCGGAACAGCTCAGGGCATGGTCAGTGCCTGGTGAATGTCAGCGGCTATGATGTATTCATTACGATTCTCAGTAATACTGATCAGTCTGCGCACAGCCCTTCACCACAGCTTCATGCTCACAGGAGGAGGGAAATGGGGGGGTGAGGGGTGGGCGGGGCAGCTCTGCGCTGCCCCGAGGGCCTGGGCCGAGGGACTAGAGAAGGAAGCGAGCAGAGGCTGCTGTGCTCACACCGCTTGCTCAGGAACAGAGGTGCTATGAGCGCTCGCCCGCGTGGGACATGTTCAGAAACGTGTCGGGAATACACATGCTATGGACAGATGACACAGTAAAGGCAGCTGAGATTTGACCTGTTCAGCTCTCACTTCAGCTGCTCCGGAGAGAAATTCAATGTCCAGATGCAGACCCCTCACTCTTTGGTACCCAAATGGGGCAGATGCGTGGAGGACAAGCCCACACGTTCACCGTGCTATTCAACCATTCATTAGATTTAACTTGAAGTCACCTTATATTAGCAAAAACAAACCAGGGAACTCGAAGGTAGATCAGGGAGTTATCAGCAGGCAAAGCAGAACCAAGCTCGAGAGCTGCTATAATTACCAACTTTGGGCTGAATGGTGCAGCTGCAGCCAGCTTTGCAGCCAGAACCTGCCGCCAGGGCACTGAGAAACATGGCTGCATTTATTTCTGCCCTGCAGGGAGAGTTGTTGTAGGGTGCATATTTGAGTATTGTGGTGATTACATATGTGTCTGCGCCTCTAAAAGGACACACCCACAAAGTCCTAGAATATATGGGAGAACAAAGAATAGAACATAAATAGGTACTTGGCAACACCTTGACTTTTTGCTCGCAGGAAAGAAACTGTTTTTTTTTTCAGTAAAGCTCATCTAAGATACACCCTCAAAACTTTTTATCCCAATGACATATTATAGCTTTATATTTGAACCCTAAAGTGTGTGTCATTTATGTCTAATCTCTCTAATAATGCCTGTATATTGTTAAGGTAGTTTCCCCTCCCCACCTCTAAAACCAGAATAAAAATAAATGTTTTTATTTTTATACAACCTTTATTATCCCTCGAATCAACTCTCTGTGTTTAAAATCCCTGAGGATGACAAGGGCTTACGGCAGCAGAGGCTGCTCCTTTCCTGGGATTGTCACCTACAGTAAACAGATGCTTTATTACCCAGGCATGTGTGGTGCCTCATGCTTAGCCCACATGAAACATTCAGGTTAATGGTCACCAGATTTTTTTCTTTTTTTTAAATTTTTTCTTTGTGCGGCATGCAGGATGTTAGTTCCCCGACCAGGGATCAAACCTGCGCCCATTGCAGTGGAAGCACAGAGTCTTAACCACTGGACCACCAGGGAAGTCCCAGTCTCAGCATCTTTGATAGCAGGTCTATTTCTCCTCTTCCCCCATTTCTCTAGCTTTTTATAACATGATATAAAGGAAATGGACTCACTGTTTGAGATCCTATTTGGTTGTTTAAGAAAGGTAAGATAAATATGCAAAGTTTTGGAAGGAAAAAATAATTAGATGATTTCTGTTGATATCATATATAAATCTATATACACACATTTATGTATATATGTGTATATAATTTATATAGAGAGGGGGATTTTCTTTTAGGGGACATATCTTGGTCTAGGGGTTTCTATTCCACTGTGTAACCAAACTGCATTCAGAGTGCAGGAAACCAAGGAGAAGAAGGCCAAGCTCTAAGTAGAGATAAAAGATTCAAACTCCAGCCTCTCAAACCTGAGGGTTGCACCAAAGACAGGACCTGCACCCAGGAATGAAGACACTCTAATAGTTTGTTTGTTAATTTTCATGTTTATCTTGATGGGAAGACAGCCCGTCCTGCATTCTCTCAGGGGCATTGAGGGCCTACCTGTGATCTCATCATCTTGTAACCAGTGTGTGTGGAGGCTTCCTGGATCCTGGATCCTGGGCAACAGAAAACCAGAGACAGGTTTCTGCCTTTATGGCTATTACTTGCTAGTGGAGAGAAGACAGAAATATAGAGATCAAAGTGATTCAAGGTGACTTTGTGATACGGTCCCTGAGGAAGACTCTAGGCTGTGGTGAGAGTGTGTAATTGGGGGGCCTGGGTAGTTCAGACCAGGTGGGCAGCACGGGGAAGCGTAGGTTGTAAGACAAAACAGAGTGGTGGGGACAAAGGTAAACCATTAAAGCCAGTACCTGCAAAAAATACAGTTACATGTAAACACTGTGCTGGTCCCAAACTCCCAGACTGCTACCAGATTTACCTGCCAAATACTGGCCTCTGCAGTTACTGATGTGTCCACACCACAGTTGGGGGTCCCTGTGATTTCAGGGCTGTCCCACTGAGTTCAGCCCCTCACATCAATTACCTGAGCAGTAGTTTCCTTTTGAACGATGACAATGAAGCTTTTTGGTCTTATGCAAACATGAGTTTTTTCATGGGCATTTATCACAGAGGTTGGAGAATGTGTTTCCAGGGATGCTTATGAAGACCACAAAGGAGGGAGGCCTGGTTGGCGTCCACCCTGTGCATGGTCCTCCTGGGACACCGCTTGTTTATATCCTACTGCCCATGGGGCCAGGGGTGAACCTTGCCAAGCCACATGGGCATTGCCAAGATCTGTAGCAATCGACCATTCATTATTCACTAAATCTGAGAAACAAGAAGGCAAAGTAACCACTGCCCTACCTCCTGCCATGTGCAACAGGGAATCATGATTATCTAGGGGTTATAAAGGATATGACAAAAATGAGTTTTCAAAATGTGTTCACTGTACCAGGGCCATACAGGATTGTGCTCTAACTTTTGATGCATGTATTGAACAAAACAGAACACGTTTACTGCCGAAAAAAGGCAAAATGGTGAGGGAGGGAGGAGGAAGGATGCTTATGATCAATCCCTATTTACGGCTGAATGATTGGTGTCAGAGTGTGCACAGGATTTTGAGAGCTATTCTATCCCCTCAGTTTCGCCTCATTTCTTACCATTTTGCTTCCTTTCCCCGGTACTTTCCCCACTCTGGTCACTGTTCTCTCTCTCTGGCATCTCTCTTCACACCTTCCTTTGCAGCAGTTTGGCAAAATGCCACCCTGGCAGTGTTTGGTACCCAACCCTGGCCTCCATGGTTTCCTTCTCTCTTATACCAAAGAGGAAAACAGCATCTGATTTTTACTGGAGAACAGCTGACAGCCCTTCCTCAGGTTAACGCCATCCTGAGGTCAGGGCCCATGCACACCTCCACTGTGAGCTCCATCATCCACGACGAAGGTCCGTCTCTCCCATCCTCCAGGGCCCAGGTGCATGCCAGCTCTTCCTAGCACCTTTCCAGCTCACTCCAGCCCAGACCAGAGCTCCCATCACAATGTCAGAGCCCTTCTGGTCTGACCACTCATGGTGACAGCCCTTGTGCCCTAAGGAATCCATGCCTTGTTTCCCTATCCATACTTCACGGTCCTTAAACACAGTTCCACATGCAACATCTTTTGTCTCTCTCACTAAATACAACCATGACTGCATGGCAGGAGCTCATTTTGTAACCACCTGCCATGTAGCATGGCCTTGGGGATAAGGTAACGTTGATGACAAGCTCTGCTTCTCAAGGAACTCTGCCCAATGAAGAAACCAATGGCCCCTTGATCATTTGTCGCTAGGTGTTTAAAAAAAAAAAAAAAGCATCACCTGCTCCTTGGTATTTACTCAGAGAGCTGAAAGCTATGTCTACACGAAAACCTGCACACAAAAGTTTACAACAGCTTAATTCATAATCCCCGGGACTTGGAAGTAACCAAGATGTTCTTAAGTAGGTGAATGGCTAAATAAATTGTGGTCCATCCAGACCATGGAGTATTATTTCGCACTAAAAGAAATGAGCTATTAAACCATGAAAAGACCTGGAGGAAATTTAAATGCATGTTATTAGGTGAAAGAAGCCCTTCTGAAGAGGCTGTGTACTATGTGATTCCAACCATGTGACATTCTAGAAAAGAAAAAGCTATAATAAAAATATCAGCAGTTGCCAGGGGTTAGGGGGAAAGGAGAGATGGACAGGTGGAGCACAGAGGATATTTAGGGCAGTGAAACTACTCTGTATGATACCATAATGGTGGATACTTGTCATTGTACATTTGCCAAAACCCATGGAATATACAACACCACGAGTGAACTCCAATGTAAACTATGGACTATGGGTGACTGTGATGAGTCAATGTAGGTTCATCGATTGCAACAAATCTACCCCAATGCTGGGGGATGCTGATGGTGAGGGAGGCTGTGTCTATGTAAGTAAAGGGGGTGTTAGGGAACCCTGTACTTTTCATTCAGCTTTGCTGTGAACCTAAAATTACTCTAAAAGTGGGGGTGATGTATCGGCTGTGTTGAAGGGTCTCTGGGTGGGTGGAGCCTAACCCTCTTTGAGGGTGAATCAAACCACTAAAGAATTGTGAGACTCTGCTTCTGAAAAGTCTCAAACCTAACCGAAATTTTCAGAGACAAACCAAATTAAACACACTTAACTCAGAAATGGCAAGAGATTGATCCTTGTAATACACATGGATTTTCTCATTCTGGCAGGTTAAAATCATAGACCGTTAATCCAAGAAGTGAATTTACAGATCCTTAATTAAAATGATTAGTAGCATAAAGAAACCAAGTCTGGGGGCTTCCCTGGTGACGCAGCGGTTGAGAGTCCACCTGCCGATGCAGGGGACGTGGGTTCGTGCCCCGGTCTGGGAAGATCCCACATGCTGCGGAGCGGCTGGGCCCATGAGCCATGGCCGCTGAGCCTGCGTGTCCGGAGCCTGTGCTCACAACGGGAGAGGCCACAACAGTGAGAGAGACTCACGTACCGCAAAAAAAAAAAAAAAAAGAAACCAAGTCTGATAGAGACAACGTGATTGACCTGAAGTGTAATCCAGTCCTCATCACTTCTCTAAGCCCCCAGCCTCCTAAAAAAGTCTACTTTGGTATGATCCCTGCAGATGAGTGAGAATGTACACCCTCAGGTTTTGAGTCTTTGAAATGGGCAAAATAACACTACCTCTCAGAACTTCTGTGGGGATTCAGTGAGACCATGTAGTTGGCAAATTTCATAATTCCTAAAGCTCCATTCAACAATAGTCTATTCTGTTCCAGAAATTCTATGATGTGGGACATCTAAGGCAGGTAACCTCCCTCAGGAAGCATCTGTTTATCACCAATGTCAGAAAAAATGAATCAGAAGGATCTACAGTAATTCTAACTGTGACTTCTGGGTGCACAAACATGATTAATAAAATGCTTTAAGTGGTTGATGCTACAAATACAGGAAGTGCCTTATTATTAAGAAAGGCCTGTGGTTATCAGAAGCTTTGAGTTTTCATCCATGTTTTCTTGGAGCCCAAACTGTAAGCTTGTAGCTGGTTGGACAACCCCGTCCAGAGGGCTGATTGACAGGTCGTTACAGAGATCAATGGATTATCTATTGGCACTTTAAAGAGCTGGTGTTCACATTTTATCAACAAGGTGTTTGAGTGTGCTCATCACCTGCTTTCATGACACCACTGGCTGTTAGAGGAGATGCCAACTGAGTGAAGAACCAACTTCACAAACATTGTTACATGGGGTACGTTCTTTCAGTTGGGGAAATGAAAAAGCTCTGGGGATGGATGGTGATTGTCCTTAACGTTACTGAACTGTTCACCTAAACATGGTTAAAATGTTATTTTTTATTATGTCTGTCTTACTACAATAAAAAATATTTTTAAAAAGGTTGTTACAGCAGAGAGAAATAGGTTTATTATATAAATTCTATTTAGTGGAAGGGCTAAAAGCCAAAGTACAGTGTGTCTCACTTCTTGCTGTGCTGTGACATATTTTTGGTGATAAGTTTTCAGTTCAGATGGGTTTGAAAGCAAGAACACATTTAGGGAAGGGGTTAGAGGGTTTCCATTTAGTGATTGTGTTGGTTTTGGGTACTTGCTGTTTGAAGTTCAGTGAAAACCACTTGTGTGAAGGGAAATTTAAGCCATCATTTCAATATAACTAATGAATTCAAATAAGAATCCAGGATTAAAAACAATTATGATGGACTGATTTATTCATAAAAAATTACTGTAACAAATAAATGACACTAACAGAACACATGGGGAAAGTCTTCTTACAAGTTTGACCATATATATGCTGTGTCATGAAGATATTTCATTTAATATTTTGAATCTGTTTCATTTTAACTTTGTGTAACGACTTTTTAACCACCTGGCTCCGTGAACTGTAGAAACAGTACCACAATATTTGTTTACAATATCCCATGTGTACTAGTTGTGCTGTGATAAATGAAGCAGAGTCATTTGGACAATTTAATTCAAATAAATATTAATAAAATTGTGAGATTAGGTAAATGATTAAAAACTGTATTTTTGTTTCAGTTATCTGAACTGGGATAAGTACTTGACCATACTCAGGATTTCAAATGATGCCCACTTAGTTATGAATGGATACCAAAAAAAGAAAAGAACAGGAAAATTTTACTGAGAAAATCAAAGAAAAATCAGGTAATGAAAGAACTCTAGAGGGAGAAGCATAGATAGAGTTGGATGTGGGCTGTGGATTCAGAGACCTTGGGTTTATGCCTCCACTTCCCCCTCGGGTAAATGTCCCAAATCCAAAAGGGATTCATTGTGAGAAGGAAAGGAAGTGAGGCATGTAACACTAATGCACCTACTGCTTAGCACCTAATCCAGAGTATGCAGAAGGGATTAGCTCTTTTTATTGGAAGTCCCTCCCCCATCAAGACATACACACACTACTAGATATAAAATAGATAACTAATAAGAACCTACTATATAGCACAGGAAACTCTACTCAATACTCTGTAATGACCTCTATGGGAATAGAATCTAAAAAAGAGTGGATATATGTATCTGTATAACTGATTCACTTTGCTGTACAGCAGAAACTAACACAACATTGTAAATCAACTAT
Source organism: Mesoplodon bidens (assembly GCF_964165515.1). Lineage (NCBI taxonomy): Eukaryota > Metazoa > Chordata > Mammalia > Artiodactyla > Ziphiidae > Mesoplodon > Mesoplodon bidens. Next base: position 5,250,867 of record NC_138161.1, on the reverse strand, counting down.
ACTCCAATAAAAATTAATTTAAAAAAGATTGGATGGGGAAATGTCTTTGGCTACTTCTTCTTGGGAAGAGAGCTCAATGAGAGGACCATTTGCTGAGACGCAGGCAGACAAGAGGGATGCCACGTGCCCCGGGACCAACGTGAGAAGCCATATCCAAACCTCTCTCTCCCTCCCACCTGCAGATCTTTTACCCCTTCCTCCCACTGGTGACCTCATCAGAAGCCAGAGCGTAAGGACCCTAGAGGGATGCACCCACTGAGGTCAGACTCCGGGCCCGGCAGGGAATACCCCTGGGATAGATCAGCCAAGAGTAACCAGCTCAGAAAGCACTTGGGGACTTCTTGTTCTCCGCAACAGGGCTAGATCAGAGGAGCAAGGCCCATACCTGAGTTTCTAACAAGCTATTCTTGTTATTGTTACAAGTTATTTTTATTTCTTCATTGAATTGTCATGAAGCAAGGTACCGCAGGAAGTAATACCCATTCAACTGTCTTGCCAAATGAAATGGCTTTTCCGGCCACCACTTTTCATTCTCATGTGGCCAAAGATGAAAGTAAGAGGAAGCGGATGTAAGGATTAAGAAAAGGAAATGGTTTTAACATTCGGTAGGAAAAGAACATGAGCTTTTGGCAATAATAGTAAACTCAGACTGCGATAGCCTGAATGTCTGTGTCCCAACACAATCCGCCTGTTGAAATCCTAACACCCAACGTGATGGTCTTAGAAGTGGGGCCTTTGGGAGGTGATTTGGTCCTGAGGGTGGGGCCCTCACGAATGGGAGCAGCGCTCTTGTAAAGGGGCCCCGAGAGTTCCCTTGTCCTCTCCACGATGTGAGGACACAGTGAGAAATCTAGGACCCAGAAGAGGGCCCTCCCAACCCTGATGAAACCCTGTCCTCGGTCTCCGAGCCTCCAGAACTGTGAGCGATAAATGTCTGTTGTGTATAAGCCACCCAGTCTGCGGTATTTTATTACAGCAGCCCAAATGGACTAAGACACAGGCTTTAGAAGATTCTTATGAAACAGAAGCTCATGCCCGGCTGTGGGCTCAGCATTACAGCCCCTGTACTTTTCCCATTAGGCACCACCCCTCACATGTGGCTGAAGCCCCGGGTCACTGTCACTTCTAATTAATGGAGCAACGGGCGCGTTGGATTGAAACTCCTTAAATAAAATTAGGGCAGAGGTGCTAAAGGGTCATGGGCTTTGGGTGGGCTGGCCCGCCTCCTTGCTAAGCCCAGCACGCTACAGAGGAGGAGACCTGATTGTTCATCTTGGAATAAGCAGTTTCGAGGGGTCTGCCCTAATTTCCAGACTCATCCTCACCCCTCCCCCACCTCAATGACCCTTTCATTTTAACCAAGTGCGTCTGAGCTGGTCCTCAGGGCGACCGGTACTTTTCCACATCGTTCCCACCCGAGGTCCCACGTGGCTCCTTGTCACTTTCTCACGCCCTCCTCCTCCGGGGAGTGCTCACCCCCCAGGACTCCGTCAGACAGCATCACCGTAATTAAATATTATTAGCGCGGTTTCTATCGCGAAAAGGCAGCCACAGGTAAGTGGGATGCCGCCGCGGACCTCTGGCTCTCACGCTCTCCTACGAGGAAGTTAACGTCGTGCCTCTGATTTGGCACCTACTTAGTGTCTATTCTTGGTAAGAATTCCTTGTGTCGTCTCTCTCCAACCAGGCTGTCAGCATCTCGAGGACGAAAATCATCCCTAAATGTTTCCAGGTCCCATTTATTGGCTGTTAACAGAGCCTCAGTGGAGAGGCATCCAACCAGTAGCCCCTCCCAGGATACAGCCCTGGTGATGGGATCATGAGAAACGCTTAGAATATCAAAAGTCATCCTAATAAACAGCTCACTCCTACCATGCGGTACAGATTGTGCATCATAATTAGGTAATTAAGCTTCACCATGAACATTTCAATCGTAGAACCATTCCAGAATCAAACCGTATAGCCACCACAGGAAATGCGATGGAGCATCCAGAAAACCGATGTGTTTAAAACATTCCCAGAAAATGGTGAACATGTTTTAAAGTGAAACTATATTTTGAATGCAAAAAAGTAAACATTTGAGCTAAATAAATTTAAACAAAGAATAAATGCATAAATAAAATTGATTTGAGGTAAATAAATACACATCTTTATGTAAATTATATATGTTTACTTATAATTAATAAATACAGTATATATAATATATAATTATTTATAATATAGATATAAATAATTATATATAATATATATACATGCCAAGATATATTGTATAATTATGAATAATTATATATTAAATTAAATTAAATTAAAATTATACACAATTATATGGTAATTATATATAATATAATAATTGTATATATTATAATTATAATATAATGTGATTTTATATATTAATTATATGTAATATAATTATATGCATAATCATAATGTTTAAATATATATATTATATAATTATTTATAATATATAAATATATATCTCCCAGGATTCATCATCTGTAGCAAATGAGAGATAAACCTGTGAGAAGTACTAACCAAAGATGCCCACAGGTGAGGGGGTTTCAGGTGGCCCATGAGCCAGGGTAGAGCCAGATAGAAGAAGGTCAGATTTTAGGAGGTAAGGTCTAGGCAGCGTCCAGCCTAACGAAGGTAACACCCAGGACCTGAAAGCAGGTGTGAGTGCCCAGGAGCTGAGAGCTAAGAGCAGAGGAAAGGCTCCAGATACATAAGTGTGGTAGGGCCACCTGTCTACAGCTACCTCCCCTTTGCTGGAAAGATGAAGCTGCTGCTGTGACTCTGGGCGTGAATCCTCACCCTCTGACCTAAGAGCTGCCGCCATAGCTACGGCTGTGACTTTCAGCTCAGGCCCAAGCTGCCCATGGCCTACAGCAGCAGGGCACAGTGTTCCAGGTTGTGTACTGCACACCTGCAGGAGGAAACATGGCATCAACCTGACAGCCCCGCGGCCACAGCCAGCTTCAGAACAATTGCTTCTCCATGCAAACAATATGAATTTATCCAATGCCCATTGAGAAAGGCCACTGGCCACATGTAGTGAACCTTCTGGCAGGGATTTTTGATCACTCCAGTTCTGCCCACCTGGGGCCTACAGTCCCTTCCCCCATGTGTTGTGGGCTACCGATTCCTGTCCAAGGATGTGCTCCCCCTCGGTCACTCGGTGTTTCAGTTATGGTCTGTGGGTCCTTTCCAGGTAACGGCGAGTGTTTGAAAATCTTCTCACGATGCTGCCTTTGCCTGCCTGGCGACCTCTCCCATGTCTTTGCTTCTCCAGCTGCCATTTCTTCTTCCTGCCCATGGCCCCTGCTCTCATCTGGTCCAGAGTTCCTGGGAGAAGCTGGGCGGAGGTCTGTGCACAGCCAAGGCCAGTCACACGATAACGGTTTAGGGTGAATAAGAGCGGCACTTCCACCTCCCTGGGGGTCTCCATCCCTATGTGAGCGGACAGGAAGCCTGCAGTGAGGAGCGTGCTTGGCGGGCAGTGCCCGGCTGTCAAATCTTCAAGATCCGCTGTAGCCTTGACCCTGAGGCCACACTCTCCCCAGGCAGCTCTGGGGCAGGGGGTGTGGGTACAAGAGCCAGGCCATTTCTGCCCATCACTAGGCTCCCCTAAGGCCATCTCTGTCTGGGGCTCCCTGTCAGCCTGGCCAAGGCTTGCCCGGAGCCACATCGCAATCTGAGACTCTCGCACATAGCCCTCCCTCCTCCTGCTCGCCTTGCCCAGGTGTCAGACCTGCATCGTGTCCACAAGGCCCTCTCCTGTTTATCCTCCACAGGCAGCCTCTGTAAATCTCTCTAGGCCTAATTCTGCTTAGCACAACTTCCTTGAGGACCCCAAACCATACACAGACTAAGGAGGGCTGGAAGCCCTGAGGGATCAAGCTGGGCCGAGTATCCAGCAGGTGGGACCCCACCCCCTACTCACCTGAAACGGGGAAGCCCCCTTCTCTCTATTGGTGCATCAGGCTTCCAGAAGCCATCCCCCTCTCAGGCAATGTTTGGACATCTCTGAAACCCTCTTCTTTTGGGGTTGCAGCCCTCACTCCCGCTCCCGTTTTGAGAAACACTCTCTTTGGAAGTGCTAATACCTACATTCAAGTTACCGTTAGTTTAGGAGTTGCAGCAAGCATCTGTGTATATCTGAAAAATAGCAATGAAAATGGTGTCAAACACGTGGTCCTCAGACAAACCTTGTGGCACCTGTGGCTTTGCCATCCCCTTACAATAGCTCTGCAGGCAGAGGTTTGTCATCAGGGGGCCAAAACACTCCTCACACGTCATAGGAAACCTTAAAATTCAATATCCTGTGAGAAACAATAATGAAAAGAGTATGAAAAGAATATGTCTATGTATAACTGAGTCACTTTGCTGTGCAGCAGAAATTAACACAACATTGTAAATCAACTATACTTCAATAATTTTTTTAAAAAATGTAACCATAGGGCTTCCCTGGTGGCGCAGTGGTTGAGAGTCTGCCTGCCGATGCAGGGGACATGGGTTCGTGCCCCGGTCCGGGAGGATCCCACATGCTGCAGAGCGGCTGGGCCCGTGAGCCATGGCCGCTGACCCTGCACGTCTGGAGCCTGTGCTCCACAACGGGAGAGGCCACAACAGTGAGAGGCCTGTGTACCGCAAAAAAAAAAAAAAAAAAAAGTAACCATAAAAAAATGCTAATAAGCTTTCTGGTCTGGTTTGTTTTTTACAATGTGTATGAAGGAAACACTTTACCAACTATACTATTCGCAAAAGTTCGTTAGTAATTGCTGGCTCACATCCGATGAGAAGCAGCACCAATGATCAGACATGACCCACAGTAAAAAGGCAGCCGACGGCAATGGTGGGGAGAGAGAAGGTCACGAAGAGCAGGCGGAAACCTGAGGAAGCCCAGAGGCTGAGTCCTGCAGGAGGTAAAGGTCGAGCTGGCTGGGCCACCAGCATAGGAGTGAAAAGGTGGGAGCAGATAAGCACTGTCCTGAGTCACCAACAGAGGCTTCAGGCAGATTCATGCTGCAGAAGACTGGGGCAAACCTAACCCTTTTCATGCACTCATTAAATTAACAAGTGCTATTTGTTAGTGCCTGATCATGTGCCAGATACTCTTCTAGACCCTGGGGATTTTGTGACCACCAGATCCCTGCTCTCGAGAAGCTGAATTGTAGTGGTATTTCCATAAAATTTGTTAAAGTGCTCCAGGTGATGCCCTCCACGGTAGTGAGCTTCTGTTACCTGTAAAATGCACTTAAGCAGCAGAGATGTCTTTCCTGAAAGATACTCAACAAATGAGGTGATGTCATGCGTATTAAGACAGAAAGGTTGGGCACAGGGCAAGGGATAGAAATAATCGTTTATTTCTTCCTGGAAGATCGTTCCCTCCCCTCGTTAGTGGGGACAATGGGGCATGGAGGAGACAAGCACGGAGCATTTGTTCATGGATGCCGAATGGACCACTCCTTCTGACTTCACTGCTGTCGGGTGGTGATGGAAGCTTGTACTGGACTCAGATGTAATAACGTCACAGAAATAGAAAATACACAGACGCCATCAGTGAGGCCAGCTGAAGCCCCATTCTGCTCACGACAGTCCCCGTGGACCCAGAGCAGCAGAGGTCAAAGTGTCTTTAGAGGTTAGGAAGGGTCGGGGCTCTCACTGCGACGTTGCACGTGGGGGTCAGAGAATGGAGGGATGCCTGATGGTGAAAACCTTGGAGTCAATTACATGTTCAGTAGCCAGAGCTGGTCACATTGGCTATGATACACCCATAGGCCTAAGTGCCACAAAGTCACAAATGTCGTATTTTTAAAAAATATTTAATGACATGGAAAAATGTTAATTATAGAGTATTTTATGAAGTTACTTACAATCTAAATAACAGTCTGCAATATGACCCAGAATTTGCCTGTATACACACACACACACACACACACACACACACACACACGAGAAAGAAAGAGAAGCCCATGGAGAAGAGAAAAATATCCAAATATCAACACTATTAAGTTTGTGTACTGCCTGTTTTCTTATTTTCACATAGAGTTTAAGAGCATAGACTCTGGAGCCAGAATTCAGGCTCAAAGCCCACCTCTGCTCCCTGACTAGCTGTGTGATCTCAGGCAAATTACTTAACCTCTCTGTGTCTGAATTTCCCCACCTTAAAAAAAAGGGAAATAATAATAGTATCTATATAGTTGTTATGAAGAGAGTTCTTAGAATAGTGCCCAGTACAGGGGAAGCATTATATTCGTGTATATCAAATAGAATCAATCCATCAATTCAGTCAAATTAATTTTCTGTATTTTTCAAATTTTCTGCAAAGTACATGTATTGCTGTCATAGTTAAAAGAAACATAATTATTTAATTTAGAATTAAAATCCTGATAAATTATAAAATGCCTTCTTTCTCCTCTCTTCTCTGGTTCTTCTGTTGGCACCGACCTGATAATTTCCTGGTGTGAAAAGGAAAGTCTTCCCAGAATTGAGTGAATGAACCTGAATTTGTGTTACTTTAAAATCAAAAAGTCAAATGTCCCACCAGAGAGCCTTGTCCCGAGGAGACAAGTGTGGCCGCATGGAGTCAGGGGAGGGAGGGAAAGACAATCATTATGAATAAAGGGATTTTTTCCCCTCCTTTCATTTTAAAAAGCATATTTTAAGCACACTTATCTGTACATAGAAAGGAAAGAGGAGACTTCGTGTGTAAATTCATTTATTCAACAAGTATTTGTTGAGCACCTGCTGTGTTCCAGGTACTGTTTTTTGTTTGTTTTTATAAATTTATTTATTTACTTATTTTTGGCTGCATTGGGTCTTTGCTGCCGCGCACGGGCTTTCTCTAGTTGCAGCCAGCGGGGGCTACTCTTTGTTGCGGTGCGCAGGCTTCTTATTGCGGTGGCTTCTCTTGTCACAGAGCACAGGCTCTAGGCGCGCGGGCTTCAGTAGTTGTGGCACGTGGGCTCAGTAGTTGCAGCGCTCAGGCTGTAGAGTGCAGGCTCAGTAGTTGTGGCGCTCGGGCTTAGTTGCTCCGCGGCATGTGGGATCTTCCCAGACCAGGGCATGCACCCGTGTCCCCTGCATTGGCAGGTGGATTCTTAACCACTGCGCCACCAGGGAAGTCCCTCCAGGCATTGTTTTAAGTAAAAGGGACACAGCTGTGAATAAAGCAGACAGACGTCCTGCACTGATTGGGCTCACACTCCAGTGGAAGGAAAAAACAATGAACAAATAAAAAGTAAATGGAACGTATAATGACAGGTGACAGTGACACTGTGAAGGAAAATCGGGTGAGGTAAGGAGGCAGAAGATGGCAAGGTGTCCCAAAGGCAGTTGTTGTAGGAACCAAAAAAAGAAATCCAGAGCCGTGCTGGGTAACTGTGCCTGCAAAGAGATAAGAGGGAAATAAAATGACAGTACTTTGCATTGCTTGTGGGGCTCCATGGCAGGAACAGAGAAGACTCTAGAATCTGCCTGCCGTCCCATCAGTGTCTGGGGTTGACAAGCACCATTGGGCGCCACGGAAAACACATTCTCTACCACAGTGTCCTCAGCATCAGCAAGTGCTTCTTCCTCGACCTTTTCTCCAGGGAAGAGAGAGCCTCCCTTTTCTGAGCTTTCTGTCATATTTCCAGCTGAATGTGGGACATCACTTCAGACTAGATATGTCCAAGGCTTAACTTATATTTCCCACCCAAAACACTTCTCCTCCTGTCTTTTCCATGGAAAGGAGCCATCACTCACCCAGTGACTCAGTGCAGAAATCTTGACGCCATCTCAGACATGCTTCTTCCCACTTACATTCATTTTCAATTCGCCCCACGTTCTAACCATGCAGCCTCCGAAGGGTTTCCCTCCTGACCTCCACCCTAGCCCAAGTGAAGAAACCCTTCCTCCTCTCTCCTTCTTTCTTAATAAAATGAGATTGGCAATGGAGAGAGATGCCCGTGAGGGAGGGGCACGACTCTTGCCCTTGACCTTTCAGTAGGGGTCTATCTCTAACTGCCACGGCCACCCCTGTGCTGGATCTCAAGGGGCACAAGTTTCCCCGCCCACAATGCTCTCATTTCACGTGGACACATTGTCTTCCTCTTAATTCCACCTTGCTCAATTGACTACGAACTGAAACTCGACAGCAAGAATTAACACAGAGGAACCGTCACAGAGAGCAACGTGAAACCAAATCTGTCTTATGAGAAGGACCAGCTCCCTGAGGCTTGGCGACCCTCTCCTGTTCTGTACCCACAGCACATAGATGCTGCCCAGTTCTCTGTGATTCTCTGTTCTCTGGAAAGGATGCTTAGACACAGGTGTGACACCAGGGGCCCTGTCTGTGCCCCACGATCCTATCTGTCCCACACCTTTGTCTTTAAATGACCCAGGGATTGGCATCAGACCCAAACAGGACACACTGAATTTTTCTCTAGAATTTTTCAAATTGGAACCATGGGAGTATTCTCTAGCATGAAACTGATGGGCTGTCAGCAGCCAGCTGGGCACCACGTGGAGAAAGCCAGCAGAAAAGGGGGATGAGTAAGAAGATGATGCTGTAGGCAAGGAGATGCAGAGAAGACAGATAAACAGGAGTCTCAGCTGCATTTCTAGTTCTTCTGGAGACCCAGATGCTCTCTTGCCTTTACCGAGATTTGGTAAAAGTATAACCCAGCACCATCTCAGAAGATGTCCTCCCCAGCTCAGACTAGGTATAGTTAGTTTTCTGGTTCTTACAATCCTTACAACAAGCACGTTCTTGTCCCCAGTTTGCCTTCTCCTTGTCAGGGACCCTTCACTCTGGAGCGCTGTCCTGGAAATCCCACTCCCCATCAGTGATGTCCCTTCCCCACAGGGCTGTGAGGTCAGAAGCTGTGGCCTTTTCCTACTCTGCAACATTAAAATCCACTGGGCTCCTGTCACTTGGAATGGGGCTTTTGTCCACATGTGCCTTTTTGTAACATCATGCATTGGTCATTGGGCACTACCGGTTCACCAAATTATGCATTATACAACACCCAAAAAATCACAGTTGTTGATGTAACATGAGAAACATCTTTAAGTGTTGGGAAAATATCAAGCTCAATTTTTTAAAATCTAATTTTTACTCAAAAGATCAAATTTTATCATTGATAACAAACACTGTCCATTTTTTTCTTTTTCTTTCAGTGATACAGGTGGGTCCCATCGAATCAGTTGACAGCCTTAGGAGAAAGACTGAGGTCCCCTGAAGACTAGAGAATTCTGTCTCCAGACTGCCTTTGGACCCAGGCTGCAGCCTAAACTCCTCCCTGGGTCTCCAGTCTGCCAGCCTGTCCTGCTGATTTTGAACATGTGAGCCCCTACGATTACATGAGCCAATTCCTTAAAATCCAGTCTCTCTTGTGTGGTATTATCTCTATCTATCTACCTCTCTGTCTATCTATCCATATACCTAATCTATATTTACCTTATATATGTATGTATTATCCCACCTAAGAGCACAGTTTCTCTCTCTTTCTCCCTCTCTTTGTACACACACACACACACACACACACACACATCCTGTTGGTTCTGTTTCTCTAGAGACGTCGACTAATACAACTCCACTGCTTCTGCATCATCAGTATAAAAGTCAGCTCAGTGAAAAAGGCAAATAGCATCTTCACAGTATATGAAGACAATCAAGCATCTTCACAGTATATGAAGACAATCATTTTGATATGATTTTGGCAAAGCACTTTGGATCTCAAGATTCCCAGAGGTCCACTGCCCATACCTGGAAAACAGCTGTCCTAACCCTTTTCCTCCTGACAGCTCTACGACTTCAAACCTTCCTGACCAGGCAAATAGACGGATACAGATTAAATCTGATTCGCAAGAAGAGCTTAGAGTCTGCAAGAAGACAGCACAGCCACCCTGCTGGGCCCCGAGTGCTTTAGTTCCTGGGAGTCCCTACTCCCGGAGCCTTGTGAGGCCCGGCCACTGCCGGCTTCCTGCACCATGTCCCCCGGGTGTCCTAGGTTCAGAGCTTTTCCTGATGATACTGCTCTATTTGTGGACCAAGTCCTAAAGATGCTCGGTCCTACTCTCCAGGTGTGACAGCCGTGCATATTTTCTTCCTATAGACTGTGAGAAATTGAGCCATCACCGCTTGGGAACAACCCAGGACTAGTCCGTCATGCCCCTTGTGTCACCTCAAGACTCCGCGTGTGTGCTGACTCTTCTTGGAAGAGACAGATCAGGGGCTCCTCCTGTCGGCTGAGATCTCAGGAGGGCCTGGACCACTGCCAGGCCACATCAGGAAAAAGGAGAGAGCAGAAAAAAAATGCCACAGCTGGTGGCAAAACTGTTTCCTCACCCGGGGAAACTTTAGTATTCAAGTTATTAAATACAGCAGCTCAACTGCCAGTGCCTCTGAGAAGCAATTCATACCAGTGTAACAGGATTAGTGCAACGTAATGACTGTCACATTTCAGCTTCAATTATTCCAAAAGGGTGCACGATGTTGAAGGTTCAGGAATGTTTTTGAACGTCTCTAGAAAACGCAAAAAGTAAGTAAGTTTCTTGCACTGGGGCTCTGAAGAGGGTTTCCCATCCTCATTCTTGTCCCTCTTTGCCTTAACTTACCTTTGATGTCAGGTAAACAAGACCAACTGCCTGGTTTTGCTGTGAGGAAGGGGGCTCACTTATGTCCATGGGGAAAAACAGGTTTAAACTGCCAGGAGGACCCAGGGAGGTGGTCTGTGGCCATCCTTGCCTGAAACTCCCAGACTGTGAGCTCTGACCAGAGCCTGGTGATGGCCTGCCTGTGGATTTCCTGGGAGAAGGGGTGTCTTTAATTTGCACAGCTGTAGCTTTGGAGGGAGCATGCTTGCCCCCTACCTGATCCTTTCTGCACAAGTGCTCAGCCTGATAGGAATCTGAGGATCACTCCAGGGGTGATTGTGGACTCAGGGTGCAGCTGCTAGTGGGGACCCCTGCTCATTACCATGCAATCATCTCGGGATAGGCCTGCCCACTAGAGGTGCCCTTTTGCAGTGATGCATCGGTGCATTTCTGTTCACCGTCCTTTAGCTCAGAGAGTGTCTGGGTGTGCCTTTTCACACTAGCAGGCTTTGAAAGGCGGCAGTCAGGTGAGCCAGGAAAGTCAAGGCCAAAGGCAAACATTCTATGAATTGCAGCTGGGATAAAATTCTCCCTTTCCAATGTGGTGCTGGGAAGTGGGAGAGGAAATTCCAGCCTGCCTGGGGAAATTGTGACCTCACAGATTTCATTTATTAGAAGTGTTAGGAAAAAACAAACCCAAGCGGAGAAAAAAAGGAAGGAGGCAAGATACAGAGCCTGTTTAGTGACAAAGGCAGGGAGGAAGGTTGTCATCCTGTGTGAGGCCAGGGAAAACCATCTCCATCTCACTGAGAAAGACACGGACGGTAACGGAGAACTGAGGCAGCTGTGGAGGGGCCGACGAAGACCAGAGCCGAGATGCTGCTGGACGCCTGACCTGCCAGGATCACTGGCGGATCATGTAAGTAACCTGGAGAAACACGTTCCCCCCAGGTGGGAGTACCTGAGACCAGCCCACCTCTCTCCCCTCCCATCTGTGTCTTTATTTATTTATTCCTAGTGCACTGAAGTTGCCAGTGGCCGCCACCAAACAAATCCAAAATGCCCAGTTTAAACCAGTGTATTGGAAGTGTTACTGAGTGCCACACGCCTTAGACAGAACCTGGAGCCAAAATCTCTCTGGGCTCCTCAAGGAAATGTGTGGCTCTGAGCTTTCTTTTTATTATTGAAAATCCCAATGCTCCACATATAAAAAGATGAACATATGCTTCGGGGGGACAAGGTCTATGAAAATGCAATTTCTCTCCAATGCATGGTCTGAGCTCTTGATTTAAACAGATTCTGTCCTTCTAACCCATTAAGAAGAACATCTCTCATCTCTCAAAGTTGCAAGTGGTAACTAGGCTTTTTGCCCAACTCCCTTCCCCCCACTTCACCTCTGCCCTCCAAATAAGAAAGGCACTCTTACCCATTTTCTAGCTTAGGGCAAAGGACAAAATGGAGGTTATATTTTCACATTTTAGAAATTCTTACCCCTTCTCGAAAGAGCATCACGTTGGTAAGGACCCCCTTCCCCTGTGTCGACAGGTAGGGGAACCCTCTCTCTTTCCTGCAGAGACATTTCAGGCGAGGTTTCTTCTATTTGCATTTCAGGGTTACACAGGGCTTATACTTTGGCAGAAGAGGGAGATGTGCCGGCCTAATGTTGTTGTCATACGTCAAAGAGGCCACCAGCCTTCTAAGAAGGAAAAGGGGGTTGGAAAGAAGAAGCTGACATAATAGTTCTGAGTTTCATTGTAAGACTGATTTTTATGGTGATGCAAATAATGGATACAAGGGAGAAGAGATGCATCTTAAATGTATATTTAACTCTTAACAGAACAGAGCTTGATGTCGTCTCTCCCATAATTAGATGATTATCAATTACCTACTTAGGAGTTAAAAAAAGATGGTGTTTAATGATGCAGATTAACCATCTAAACTGTCCAGTGTCACTTTTTTCCCCCTGTAGTATATTGAGCCTGTGTGTGTGTGCGTGTGTGTGTTTCTCTGAGCAGTAATTCTGTCCCATGAGTCTGTACTCATGCTATAACCTTTGAGTGCTTTAAAGAAGGAAGTAATTCAGGTGCCCCAGAGATCATACAGAATTACTTATGAAACTCATAAGAAGAGTTAAGTATAGATCTTAAGTAAACTATTAGTTTATGAGATAGAGTGAAACTATAGAGAGGATTGAATGTAGATAATAAGGAATTAAGTAGCTTGTGAAACAAGCAAAGTTGATAAAATATATTAAATATAGAATGTAAGTTAGTCACCTGTAAGACATGTCACGGTTAAATAGAACAAATCCTTAAAATATTATGTAACAAAGAAGATCCTAGTTGGCAGCAGGAGAGGGATGGAGGACAGGACATCAGCATGTCACCTCCAGAGGTGACTTTGATGACTATGTCTCCCTCAGACCCAGTCAGCCACCAGAGACACCCATTATGGCCTCTCTGTGGCCCCCATACTCTGCCCAAGAAACACAGATGAAAACCTCTGCTTCTCAGCAGACTACTAGTGAGGTATGTCTGAGCCAGTCTTCCTTGCCCCTGTGTCCCTCCAATGGATCAGGGATGGGCCAGTGACCCAGGGAAGCTTCTTTTGGGGGAGCACCTTGCTCAGACCTCAACTCCAGCCCTCATGATCACACCCTTGGGGAAGGCTGATGTGGCAGAGAGAAAGACAGGACACAGGAGCACCGTGGAGCCCCGGGGTCAGGGAGCTCACCGCTCGTACCTGCTCCGAAGTGTATTAGCTAACACTTTCTCCACTTGCTTCCTCTGCATGATGCAGGTTGATTTAATGAAATGTGGGGTTCAAGCATCTTAATATGGTCTGTGTTCCCTCCTATTGCATCATCGCAGGGAGAGCCTGCCTGCTAGTGTACTTGAGGGCAACTGTTGCATCAGACAATATTCTACCAAGTAAGTTTTTTTTTTAGTTTCTAATTGAATTTTATTCCATTGTAACCTAAATGCTATTAATTATTTGGTAGTTGTTGAAGACTTTTCTCTGTGACCTAATACATCACTATTTTTGTCAGTGTTAATATGAACTTGAAAGGAATGTATATTCTCCATTTTTTAAGTGCAGGGATTATATATGTGTGTGTATATATATATATACATTATATACTCAGCCATTGTGTAAATGATATTTCTTGTATATTTAATAATATTACAATTGTTTCTGTTTGTTCTGTTGATTGCTGATAGAGTTATGTTAACTTCCCTAAGAATGTGCACGTGTCAACTTGCTTTTGTAATTTTTTGAGATACATAAATAGATGATTGAGTGAATCAGTGTTATAGTTTGTCTTTTTCATATAAGTGAAGCCAGATATTTTTCAGACACATACAGGTTTGTGGTGTTGCATGTTCTTAGGAAAACGTTTGTTTTATTCTTAATGCATCTCTCTTATCCCTAATGATGCTTTTTGCCTTAAATTCTATTTTGCTGATACAACTCCAGCTACATCAGCTTCTTTTTGGTTAGTACTGACTGTTGTATCTTTTATTCAAATTTGCTTTCAGTCTTTCTCCCACATTCTGCTTAAGTCTGCCTCTTTACATCATCCATGTAGTTGATTTTTTAAAAGCCCATCCCCTTATTTATTGCCTTTTAGTGAAGAAACATACCCTGCTTATAAGAAGCTAAACCATAAGCAATTACCAATATGAAAACATTCTTACCTAAACACTGGCAATCTCATCTCATTCAACCTAATACTTACTGTGACATATTTTGATGTATTACTGCAATTTTATTTGCTGTGATCATGCTTTTTTTCCTTTGCTTTTTTCCCCCTGCCTTTTGTTGAATTGATTTCTTTATTAAGTTTTCTTCACCAGCACTTAATTCCATTGGTTAGGAAATTACAAATTATTTTCTGTTCTTTGGTTATTATTCTTAAATTGTTACTGCACAAACTTGATTATAATTCTAGTAGAACATAAAGATTTTTTTCATCTCAATAGCTCTAGAACAAACCTTACTGACATGAAGATACTTTTACCATTTTTGTATAGTTTTATTTTTTATTTTTATTTTTTAAACATCTTTATTGGAGTACAATTGCTTTACAATGGTGTGGTAGTTTCTGCTTGATAAAAAAGTGAATCAGTTATACATATACTTATGTCCCCATATCTCTTCCCTCTTGCATCTCCTTCTCTCCCACCCTCCCTATCCCACCCCTCTAGGTGGTCACAAAGCACCGAGCTGATCTCCCTGTGCTATGCGTCTGCTTCCCACTAGCTATCTATTTTACATTTGATAGTGTGTATATGTCCATGCCACTCTCTCACTTTGTCCCAGCTTACCCTTCTCCCTCCCTGTATCCTCAAGTCCTTTCTCTAGTAGGTCTGTGTCTTTATTCCCATCTTGATCCTAGGTTCTTCATGACCATTTTTTTTTTAGATTCCATATATATGTGCTAACATATGATATTTGTTTTTCTCTTTCTGACTTACTTCTCTCTGTATGACAGACTCTAGGTCCATCCACCTCACTACAAATAACTCAATTTCGTTTCTTTTTATGGCTCAGTAATACTCCCTTGTATATATGTGCCACATCTTCTTTATCCATTCATATGTTGATGGACACTTAGGTTGCTTCCACGTCCTGGCTATTGTAAATAGAGCTGCAATGAACATTTTGGTACATGACCCTTTTTTTTTTTTTTTTTTTTCTTTTTGCGGTACGCGGGCCTCTCACTGTTGTGGCCTCTCCCGTTGCAGAGCACAGGCTCCGTATGCGCAGGCCCAGCGGCCATGGCTCACGGGCCCAGCCGCTCCGCGGCATATGGGATCCTCCCAGACCGGGGCACGAACCCGTATCCCCTGCATCGGCAGGCGGACTCTCAACCACTGCGCCACCAGGGAGGCCCACATGACCCTTTTTGAATTATGTTTTTCACAGGGTATATGCCCAGTAGTGGGATTGCTGGGTCTTATGGTAGTTCTATTTTCGTTTTTTAAGAAACCTCCATACTGTTCTCCATAGTGGCTGTATCAATTTACATCCCCACCAACAGTGCAAGAGGGTTCCCTTTTCTCCACACCCTCTACAGCATTTATTGTTTGTAGATTTTTTGATGATGGCCATTCTGACCAGTGTGAGATGATATCTCATTGTAGTTTTGATTTGCATTTCTCTAATGATTAATGATGTTGAGCATTCTATCATGTGTTTGTTGGCAATCTGTATATCTTCTTTGGAGAAATGTCTATTTAGGTCTTCTGCCCATTTTTGGATTGGGTTGTTTGTTTTTTTGATATTGAGCTGCATGAGATGCTTGTAAATTTTGGAGATTAATCCTTTGTCAGTTGCTTCATTTGCAAATACTTTCTCCCATTCTGAGGGTTGCTTTTCATCTTGTTTATGTTTTCCTTTGCTGTGCAAAAGCTTTTAAGTTTCATTAGGTCCCATTTGTTTATTTTTGTTTTTAATTCCATTTCTCTAGGAGGTGGGTCAAAAAGGATCTTGCTGTGATTTATGTCATAGAGTGTTCTGCCTATGTTTTCCTCTAAGAGTTTTATAGTGTCTGGCCTTATATTTAGGTCTTTAATCCATTTTTAGTTTATTTTTAAGTATGGTGTTAGGGAGTGTTCTAATTTCATTCTTTTACATATAGCTGTCCAGTTTTCAAAGCACCACTTATTGAAGAGGCTGTCTTTTCACCACTGTATATTCTTGCCTCCTTTATCAAAGATAAGGTGACCATATGTCCGTGGGTTTATCTCTGGGCTTTCTATCCTGCTCCATTGATCTATATTTCTGTTTTTGTGCCAGTACCATACTGTCCTGATTACTGTAGCTTTGCAGTATAGTCTGAAGTCAGGGAGCCTGATTCCTCCAGATCCGTTTTTCTTTCTCAAGATTGCTTTGGCTATTTGGGGTGTTTTGTGTTTCCATACAAAGTGTGAAATTTTTTGTTCTAGTTCTGTGAAAAATGCCATTGGTAGTTTGATAGAGATTGCATTGAATCTGTGGATTGCTTTGGGTAGTAGAGTCATTTTCACAATATTGATCCTTCCAATCCAAGAACATGGTAGATCTCTCCATCTATTTGTATCATCTTTAATTTCTTTCATCAGTGTCTTATAATTTTCTGCATACAGGTCTTTTGTCTCCCTAGGTAGGTTTATTCCTAGGTATTTTATTCTTTTTATTGCAATGGTAAATGGGAATGTTTTCCTAATTTCATTTTCAGATTTTTCATCATTAGTGTATAGGTATGCAAGAGATTTCTGTGCATTAAATTTGTATCCTGCTACTCTACCAGATTCATTGATTAGCTCTAGTAGTTTTCTGGTAGCATCTTTAGGATTCTCTATGTAGAGTATCATGTCATCTGCAAACAGTGACAGCTTTACTTCTTCTTTTCCGATTTGGATTCCTTTTATTTCTTTTTTTTCTCTGATTGCTGTGGCTGAAACTTCCAAAACTATGTTGAATAATAGTGGTGAGAGTGGGCAACCTTGTTCTCTTCCTGATCTTAGAGGAAAATGCTTTCATTTTTTCACCATTGAGGACGATGTTGGCTGTGAGTTTGTCATATGTGGTCTTTATTATGTTGAGGAAAGTTCCCTTTATGTCTACTTTCCAGAGAGTTTTTATCATAGATGGGTGTTGAATTCTGTTGAAAGCTTTCTCTGCATCAATTGAGATCATCATATGGTTTTTCTCCTTCAGTTTGTTAATATGGTGAATCACGTTGATTGATTTGCATATATTGAAGAATCCTTGCATTCCTAGGAAAAACCCCACTTGATCATGGTGTATGATCCTTTTAATGTGCTCTTGGATTCTGTTTGCTAGTATTTTGTTGAGGATTTTTGCATCTATGTTCATCAGTGATATTGGCCTGTAGTTTTCTTTCTTTGTGACATCTTTGTCTGGTTTTGGTATCAGGGTGATGGTGGCCTCATAGAATGAGTTTGGGAGTGTTCCTCTCTCTGCTTTATTTTGGAAGAGTTTGAGAAGAATAGGTGTTAGCTCTTCTCTAAATATTTGATAGAATTTGCCTGTGGAGCCCTCTGGTCCTGGGTTTTTGTTTTTTGGAAGATTTTTTTTTTTTTTTTTTTTGTGATTCACGGGCCTGTCACTGTTGTGGCCTCTCCCATTGTGGGGCACAGGCTCCGGATGCGCAGGCTCAGCGGCCATGGCTCACAGGCCCAGCAACTCTGCACCATGTGGGATCTTCCTGGACCTGGGCACGAACTCGTGTCCCCTGCATCGGCACGTGGGCTCTCAACCACTGCACCACCAGGGAAGCCCTGTTGGAAGATTTTTAATCACAGTTTCAATTTCAGTGCTTGTGATTGGTCTGTTCATACTTTCTATTTCTTCCTGGTTCAGTCTCGGAAGGCTGTGCATTTCTAAGAATTTGTCCATTTCTTTCAGGTTGTCCATTTTATTGGCATATAGTTGCTTGTAGTAATCTCTCATGATTCTTTGTATTTCTGCAGTGTCAGTTGTTGCTTTTCCTTTTTCATTTCTAATTCTATTGATTTGAGTCTTCTCCCTTTTTTTCTTGATGAGTCTGGCTAATGGTTTATCAATTTTGTTTATCTTCTCAAAGAACCAGCTTTTAGTTTTATTGATCTTTGCTATCGTTTCCTTCATTTGTTTTTCATTTATTTCTGATCTTATCTTTATGATTTCTTTCCTTCTGCTAACTTTGGGGTTTTTTTTTGTTCTTCTCTCTCTAATTGCTTTAGGTGTAAGGTTAGGTTGTTTATTTGAGGTGTTTCTTGTTTCTTAAGGTAGGATTGTATTGCTATAAACTTCCCTCTTAGAACTGCTTTTCCTGCATCCCATAGGTTTTGGGTCGTCATGTTTTAATTGTCATTTGTTTCTAGGTATTTTTTGATTTCCTCTTTGATTTCTTCAGTGATCTCTTGGTTATTAAGTAGTGTATTGTTTAGCCTCCATGTGTTTGTATTTTTTGCAGATTTTTTCCTGTAATTGATATCTAGTCTCATAGTTTTGTGGTTGGAAAAGGTATTTGATACAATTTCAATTTTCTTAAATTTACCAAGGCTTGATTTGTCACCCAAGATATGGTCTATCCTGGAGAATGTTCCATGAGCACTTGAGAAGATGGTGTATTCTGTTGTTTTTGGATGGAATGTCCTATAAATATCATTTAAGTCCATCTTGTTTAATGTATCATTTAAAGCTTATGTTTCCTTTTCTATTTTCATTTTGGATGATCTGTCCATTGGTGAAAGTGGGGTGTTAAGGTCCCTTACTATGTTTGTGTTACTCTCGATTTCTCATTTTATGGCTGTTAGCATTTGCCTTATGTATAGAGGTGCTCCTTTGTTGGGTGCATGAATATTTACAATTGTTATATCTTCTTCTTGGATTCATCCCTTTATCATTATGTAGTGTCCTTCTTTGTCTCTTGCAATAGTCTTTGTTTTAAAGTCTATTTTCTCTGATATGAGAATTGCTACTCCAGCTTTCTTTTGATTTCCATTTACATGGAATATCTTTCTCCATCCCCTCACTTTCAGTCTCTATGTGTCCCTAGGTCTGAAGTGGATCTCTTGTAGACAGCATATATATGAGTCTTGTTTTTGTATCCATTCAACCAGTCTATGTCTTTTGGTTGGAACATTAATCCATTTATGTTTAAGATAATTATTGGTATGTACGTTCCTATTACCATTTTCTTAATTGTTCTGTGTTTGTTATTGTAGGTCTTTTCCTTCTCTTGTGTTTCCTGCCTAGAGAAGTTCCTTTAGCCTTTGATGTAAAGCTGGTTTAGTGGTGCTGAATTCTCTGAGCTTTTGCTTGTCTGTAAAGATTTTAATTTCTCTGTCAAATCTGAATGAGATCCTTGCTGGGGAGAGTAATCTTGGTTGTAGTTTTTTCCCCTTCATCACTTTAAATATGCCCTGCCACTCCCTTCTGGCTTGCAGAGTTTCTGCTGAAAGATCAGCTGTTAACCTTATGGGGATTCCCTTGTGTGTTATTTGTTCTTTTTCCCTTGCTGCTTTAATATTTTTTCTTTGTATTTAATTTTGGAGAGTTTGATTAATATGTGTCTTGGTGTGTTTCTCCTTGGATTTATCCTGTATGGGACTCTGTGTGCTTCCTGGACTTGATTAACTATTTACTTTCCCATATTAGGGAAGTTTTCAACTATAATCTCTTCAAATATTTTCTCAGTCCCTTTTTTTTTTCTGTTCTTCTTCTGGGACCCCTATGATTCGAATGTTGGTGCATTTAATGTTGTACCAGAGGTCTCTGAGACTGTTCTTAATTCTTTTCATTCTTTATTCTGTTCTGCAGTAGTTATTTACACTATTTTATCTTCCAGGTCACTTATCCATTCTTCTGCCTCAGTTATTCTGCTATTCATCCCTTCTAGAGAATATTTAATTTCATTTATTGTGTTGTTCATCACTGTTTGTTTGCTCTTTAGTTCTTCTAGGTCCTTGTTAAACGTTTCTTGTGTTTTCTCCATTCTATTTCCGAGATTTTGGATCATCTTTACTATCATTATTCTGAATTCTTTTTCAGGTAGACTGCCTATTTCCTCTTCATTTGTTAGGTCTGGTGGGTTTTTGCCTTGCTTTTTCATCTGCTGTGTGTTTCTCTGTCTTCTCATTTTGCTTAACTTACTGTGTTTGTGGTCTCCTTTTCACAGGCTGCAGGTCTGTAGTTCCCATTGTTTTTGGTATCTCTCCCCAGTGGCTAAGATTGGTTCAGTGGGTTGTGTAGGCTTCCTGCTGGAGGGGACTAGTGCCTGTGTTATGGTGGATGAGGCTGGATCTTGTCTTTCTGGTGGGCAGGTCCACGTCTGTTGGTGTGTTTTGGGGGTGTCTGTGGCCTTATTATGATTTTAGGCAGCCTCTCTGCTAATGGGTGGGGTTGTCCTCCAGTCTTGCTAGTTGTTTGGCATAGGGTGTCCTGCACTGTAGCTTGCTGGTTGTTGAGTGGAGCTGGGTCTTAGCATTGAGATGGAGATCTCTGGGAGATTTTCACTGTTTGATATTATGTGGAGCTGGCAGGTCTCTTGTGGACCAGTGTCCTGAACTTGGCTCTCCCTCCTCAGAGGCATAGCCCTGATGCCTGGCTGGAGCACCAAGAGCCTGTCCTCCACACAGCTCAGAATAAAAGGGAGAAAAGAAGGAAAGAAAGAAAGGAAGGAAGGAAGGAAGGAAGGAAGGAAGGAAAGAAGGAAGGAAGAAAGAAAGAAAGAAAGAAGATAAAATAAAATAAAGTAAAATAAAGTGATTAAATAAAAAATATTTATTAAAAAAATTTTAAGTAATAAAAAAACAAAAAAAAGAAAGAAAGAAAGAAGAGAGCAACCAAAGAAAAAACAAATCCACCAATGATAACAAGTGCTAAAAACTATACTAAGAAAACAACAATAAAACGGACAGACAGAAGCCTAGGACAACTGGTAAAAGCAAGGCTATACAGACAAAATCACACACAAAAGCATACACATACACAGTCACAGAAAGAGAAAAAGGAAAAAAAATTATATGGTTGCTCCCGAAGTCACCGCCTCAATTTGGGCTGATTCACTGTCTATTCAGGTATTCCACCGATGCAGGGTACATCAGGTTGATTGTGGAGATTTAATCCGCTGCTCCTGAGGCTGCTGGGAGAGATTTCCCTTTCTCTTCTTTGTTCTCACAGATCCCGGGGCTCAGCTTTAGATGTGGCCCCGCCTCTGCGTGTAGGTCGCCGGAGGGCGTCTGTTCTTCGCTCAGACAGGACGGGGTTAAAGGAGCCACTGATTCAGGGGCTCTGGCTCACTCAGGCTGGGGGAGGGAGGGGCACGCATGCGGGGCGAGCCTGCAGCGGCAGTGGCCGGCGTGATGCCGCACCAGCCTGAGGTGCGCCGTGCGTTCTCCCGGGGAAGTTGTCCCTGGATCCCAGGTCCCTGGCAGTGGCGGGTTGCACAGGCTCCCGGGACGGGGGTGTGGATACTGACCTGTGCTTGCACACAGGCTTCTTGGTAGCGGCAGCAGCAGCCCCAGCGTCTCATGCCCGTCTCTGGGGTCCGCGCTGTTAGCCGCGGCTCGCGCCTGTCTCTGGAGCTCCTTTAAGCAGCGCTCTGAATCCCCTCTCCTTGCACACCAGGAAACAAAGAGGGAAGAAAAAGTCTCTTGCCTCTTCGGCAGGTCCAGACTTTTTCCCGGACTCCCTCCCGGCCAGCCGTGGCCCACTAACCCCTTCAGGCTGTGTTCACGCCACCAACCCCAGTCCTCTCCCTGCACTCCAACCGAAGCCTGAGCCTCAGCTCCCAGCCCCGCCCGCCCCAGTGGCTGAGCAGACAAGCCTCTCGGGCTGGTGAGTGCCAGTTGGCACCGATCCTCTGTGCGGGCATCTCTCCGCTTTGCCCTCCGCACCCCTGTGGCTGCGCTCTCCTCTGCAGCTCCGAAGCTTCCCACCTCCGCCACCCATAGTCTCCACTCGTGAAGGGGCTCCTAGTGTGTGGAAACCTTTCCTCCTTTATGGCTCCCTCCCACTGGTGCAGGTCCTGTCCCTATCCTTTTGCCTCTGTTTTTTCTTTTTTCTCTTGCCCTACCCAGGTACCTGGGGAGTTTCTTGCCTTTTGGGAGGTCTGAGGTCTTCTGCCAGCATTCAGTAGGTGTTCTGTAGGGGTTGTTCCACATGTAGATGTAGTTCTGGTGTATCTGTGGGGAGGAAGATGATCTCCGCGTCTTACTCCTCCACCATCTTGAAGCTCCTTGTCTAGTTTTAAATCCACATTTATGGACATTAAAACAATAGTTACCTTTATAGCTCATTGTGAATTTAATTTTACAAATATGTTTTACCCCCATCTGTGCTCACCATCTTTTTTCTTGCATCTCATTCCTTCCTTCCTGGGCCACTTTTGTTTTGCTGAAGTGTATTTTGTAGTTGACCTTTCGGCCAGGACCTGCAGTGGGAGACAGCACTTTTACTTGGCAAAGGAGACTGAGAAACGTAGCCTTTCTTCAGGGCAGGGTGGGCCCAACTAAAACTGGTGGTTCCTTCAACTCAGAGGAAGAAGAGGATGTCGGGAGGTAACCAGCAACACTGTCACAGTCTGGCCCACGTTGATTCAGTTAATGGAAGGACAGTAATTTTCATTCCGGAAAGAAAAATCATGATCTTGATGATTGCTTTCCTGCTCATCTGAACAAATAAAGAATATTGCCTAAAAGAGCTGTTTGTTTTTCTGGGAACACCAAAAATACAGGATGTGCATCACCGAACAAACTAGGCAGCAGAGGGACATTAACAGCATCAAAGAGAGTAGCCACCCCTGCCCTCTGGTTTATGGACTGTGCCCCAAATTCATATGTTGAAGTCCTAACCCCCAGTGTGGCTGTATTTGGCAATAGGGCCTCAGAGAAAGTAATTAAGGATAAATGAGGTCATGGGGGTGAGCTTTCATGGGATAGGATGAGTGTCCACATAAGAAGAGGCACCAGGGGGCTCACAGGAATGGAGGAGAGGCCAGGTGAGGATGTGGTGAGAGGGTGGCTGTTGGCAAACCAGGAAGAGAAGCCTCACCAGAAACCTAGTCGGCCAGCACGTTGATCTTGAACTTCTAGCCTCTAGCTCTCTGATATAATAAATGTCTGCTGTTTAAGCCCCAGCAGACTAAGATATGCAGCCTCACACCACATGGGCTAGAGGCACCTGGAAAGACGTGATGTCAAAGGCACAGGCAGGCCTTTCCCTACCAAGAGCAGCTGTGACAACAGCCCTGGGCCACCACACTTCTACGTGTGTCAAGAGGATCTGAGGCTTTACAGATCCAGTGGAGGAAAAGCCAGAGGAACGTTCTCTGGGGGACTCACACTGAGCCCACATTCTTCTTTGGCCTACGATTACCGCACAGAGCAGAGTACGCAAGGCTCAGCAAGAGGATGGGTAAATATTGGGACAGACAAATAATGATTGAATGAATGGACCCCTTGAGACTGTCAGGAAAGAGATTTCTATCTCACAACACAGAAGGGAAACCTGGCATCCTAGACAAGCATCTTCCCCAGGATCTCAGAGCTGGTGAGCCGCTCATCAGGACTGCACCTAAATCTCCTTTGACTCTTTCTTCACTAGACTGTGCTGGGAGTAGGAAGTGTCATCAGAGAGACCAAGTGCCTGTGGAAGAAATTCTAGGATGGGTCTCATGACCCCCAGCACTGTGTCTCCTGTCCCTTACAGATATGGACTGCCTTGAGTGAGGCATCCTCTCTCTGCTCCCATCTTCTCTTGCCTACAGGGAGCAGAGTGGTTGGACCAGGTGATGACCAGGGCCCTTCTCGGCATTGATATTATTGGTCTCTCCCAAAATATAAATTAATGAATTTCACTGGGGTGTGTTTTTAGAAGTGGATTCTGTTAACCAAACCCTCCACAGATGGTCAGGTCCACGCTGAACAGCAGAGGGCTTTGATGTAAAGGAGCATGCATTTTCTGTCCTTTATGTAAATTATATCTCCTTGGCCTGGAAATCGAAGAGTTATTTGATCTGCCAATTCTACTCCCTCCATCTGAGGTCTGACAAGTATTTGAAATGTCTGCATCATTGAGGAACTTGCCCCTCGGTGGACATGATGGAGGCGGGCTGGCTGCTGCTTCTGCATTCATGTCCCTCTTGGTCCTGTGGTGTTAGGAGCTCAGCCATCTGGGTTTTTCCTAAGCGAGGAGAATTGGAGGGAGGCGGAGTAGGTCGCAATATTCTGCTTTTCACTCGCTCTTTCTGCTTCGGGGCCTCATTAAAATGGAAAGAGCAGGCATCGGCTAGGTGAAGAGTGAGGAAGAATTTTTCTGTTGGACAAAGACCTTGCGGGAAGAGGAGAGAAGCAGCCTTTTTAGGGGACAGAAATGTGAGTGGTGTAGTGTTTGCGTGAGCCCACACAGGGTAGCCTATGTCCTGCGTGATAAGAAATGGAAAGAAACTGGACCCAGCTCCCATGGGGTCTAATCACCAACACTAGGAGTCGGTGTGTATCTTGCAGGCAGTGGGAGTCAAGGAGAGGTCAAAGCAGGAGAGGCGCATGACAGGTTCACATTCTGGAAAGATCGCTGCAGCTGCTATGAGTACTTTAGGGTCTGGGAATCATTTAGGAGATTGGTGCCGCAATCCGAGGGAGATGGTGGATATATGGGGATGTAGGGATATTGCATGAGTGAGAGGAAGGCATGGAGGGTGACTCCCGAGCTCATTTGAAAGCTTGAGGGTTAGGGGGTCATTCATTGTCTTCAGTCCTTCAGCGAGGACTGAAGACAAGGAACAGGCTGGGGAGGCAAGCAGTTCCATTGTGGAGGCATTGAGGTGCAGGTGGGGTAGGACAGGTAAGTGGCACCATTTATCACATCAAGTGCCATCAGCAAATAGATGGGAAGATGGTAGCGGGCGGCACAGAGAGCCGATGGGAGTGGTGGGAACAAATCTAGATTTCCGTGGGTTAAAGAATGGGTGGGGGCGGGGAAGGGGGAACAGCAAGTGTGGGTCACTTGTCTCCCAAGGGGAAGAGAGAGACATGGAAACGTGCGGTTGGAGAGGTTGCTGTTTTGTTTTGCTTTTGTTGATAAAGGAGAGAGTGGCTTTGGGGTAAATGCTCATGAAAATGTACCAGTAACAAGAGTCCCCTCATGTCACTATCCTGCTGAAATCTCAGCAGGTCATCAAACATACACATCTCAGCATGGTATTGGGGGCTTTCTATAAACCAGCCTGTGGTGGGCTGAGTGAAGTCACCCCAAAATACTTTAAAGCCCTGAGCCCCATCCTTGTGTGTGTAACATTATTTGAAATAGGGTCTCTGCAGATGTCATCAAGTTAAGATGTGGTTGGACTGGATGAGGGTGGACCTTAAATCCAAAGACAAGGCTCCTTATAGGAAGAGGAAAATCTGGGCAAAGACAGAGACACACACTGGGGACGCCATGGGACAACAGAGGCAGAGATGGGAGTGATGCACCTACAAGCCAAGGGACAAGGATTGTTGGCAAAGAAACATCAGAAGCTGGAAGAGCTTCCAGAGAGCACAGCACCGCTGACACCTTGATAGGGGACCTCTGACTTTCAGAAATGCAGCATGTTACATTTCTGTCATTTTGAGCCACCTGGTTTGTGGAAACTGATACCCAGCCCCACCTAACTTTCCCTGCCACTTCCTTTCCCCTCCCTCGCTAGGGAGTGCATACGGCCAGCAGCCACCAGGAGCTACTCTCCACCCCCAGATGCCCCCTGCCTCGTCCTGCCTGCTCCTCTCCCCCTCCCAAAATGTCCTTCCCCTTCCTTATTCTTTTGAAACTCTCCCCATCCTTAAAACCAAATCTACGTGAAGCTTTAAGTTCCAAGAAGAACCCCATCTCTGTGTCCCCCAGAATCTTGTGGATGCAGGACGGTGGCCTACGTCATCCTGTACCACAGGAGGTCATTTGTTCCGGTGCTGTCAGCTACGTTGTCAACCTCCGAAAGCACAGATGCAGCTGTGTTTCATCTCCACCTCTCCCACGCTGTTGACATGGCTTATTTGTCAGGGACTCGCCAGGACAAAAATAATCCCTATCAAACAATTAAATAGAGGGAATATAATTTATTGGATTAAATACAAAGATGTTTAGAAAAATTGAAAGAAGGGAGGAGAAGTGAGGCGACTCAAAAATATGCAACACAAGGAAGCCACAGCCACCCCAGGGGCTGGAGGGACTCGGGAGTGGGGGGATGGAAGAGGAAGTGAGGCCACCAGTGGGAGGGACACCACGGAGGGTGTGCAGCCGATGCCTGGAGCTCTGCCATCCCAGAGAGGAGATGAGAATTGCCCTGGCTTCTCCCTTCCTCCTACTGAGGGAACTCACCCTGAAACCAGCTGACAGGCCGGGGAGCCTGGTGATGGGGTCAGCCCTGCTGTTTAAGGAGTAAAGCTCAGAAGGGCTGAGGAGTGGATCTGAGAGCAGACAGGTGTCCAGCACACATCATGAGGGCTGGCAGCCTCAAATGAGTGAATAACCAAAACCATGGGATCACAACAGCTGGAGGAGCTAGGCGGTGAGGAGGGTGCTGCAGCCTGCGTCCTCCTGCAGACAGGACATCCCTGTGATGGAGAATTTGGTGAGCCCCGTGGTGGGCAGAACGGCCCTGGAAGACATGAGCATCCTATCCCCAGAACTGGTCAATACATTCCCTTATGTGGTGAAAGAACTTGCAGATTGGTTAAGTTCAGGATCTTGTGATGGAGCGATTATCCTGGATTAGCTGGGCGAGTCCAATGTAAACACAAGGGTCTTTAGGAAAGAGAGGCAGGACACCAGGGGACAGTAGAGGGTTGATGACAGAAGCAGAGGTCAGGGTATTCCCAAGAAGGGGCCACAAACCAAAGACCGTGAACAACTTCTAGAAGCTGAGAAAGGCACGTGTCTTAGTCAGGTCGGGCTTCTATAACAGGATATCATGGACCTGGTGGCTTGAACAACAGACATTTATTTCTTACAGTCCTGGAGGCTGGAAGTTCGAGATCAGGGTGCCAGTTTGGTCAGGTTAAGGTGAGGGCACTTTCCAAGCCACAGATAGTGGACTTCCTTGCATCCACACATTGCAGAGAGATCTAGAGGGTTCTCTGGAGTCCCTTTTGTAAGGCCTCTGATCCCATTCGTGAGGGCTCCATCTTGATGACCTATTTACCTCCCAAAGCCCCACCTTTTAACACCATCACACTGGGGGTTAAGATTTCAACTTATGAATTTGGGAGGGACATAAACATTCAGTCCATAACAGCAAAGGAACAGATTCTTCCCTGGCGTCTCCAGAAGGAACCAGCCCTGGTGACACCTTGATTTTAGCCCCATGAGACCCGTTTCGGACTTCTGACCTCCATAATCACAGGAGAATACATACTGTGCTGTTTTAAGCCACAGAGTTTGGGGTTGTTTCAGCTGCCACAGGAAACCAGTAGAGGCCCTTAACAAAAGGAAGGTCAGACTCATAAAGAGAGGAGGAGCAGGGCTTCCAGGTTTAATAGCAGCTGAGAGCTCATGGTCTTAATGACTGTGGTGGGTGCTGGGTGGAGAGAAAAGACAGGATGGGGAAAAGGACAGAAAGGAAAGAGATAGAAAGGGACTCACCTACCAGTAGTGCATGTGCTAGAAGAATCCAAGATCATGGGTAATATGAGGCTAGACTGGGGAGACTTTGAATTCCTGGCTGAAGAGCATGGATTTGACGTGGCTGTTAGGAAAATATTAGACTTTCAGACTGAACTTGCAGTAACAATCTAGCCATAAAGATCCAGCCAGCTGTTGTGTAGAATGAGGTCAACACCCAGTGATGCTTGTACATCTAGCTAACCTCAGCACCTTGGGCAAAACAATCCCTGGTTTTGCTTTAATATCAAAGCTACAGAAATCAAAACAGTATGGTACTGGCAAAAAAATGGAAATATAGATCAATGGAACAGGACAGAATATCCAGAGATAAACCTACTCACTTATGGTCAATTAATCTATGACAAAAGAGGCAAGAATATACAATGGAGAAACGACAGTCTCTTCAATAAGTGGTGCTGGGAAAACTGAACAGCTACATGTAGAAGAATGAAATTAGAACATTCACTAACACCACATACAAAAGTAAACTCAAAGTGGATTAAAGACCTAAATGTAAGACAAGATATGCTAAAACTCCTAGGAGAAAGCATAGACAGAAGACTCTTCAACATAAATTGCAGCAATATGTTTTGGATCTATCTCCTAGAGTAAAAAAAGTAAAAACAAAAATAAACAAACAGGACCTAATTAAACTTAAAAGCTTTTGCACAACAAAGGAAACCACAATCAAAACGCAAAGGCAGCCTACAGAATGGGAGAAAATATTTGCAAACAATGCAACCGACAATGGATTAATCTCCAAAATATACAAACAGCTCATACAACTCAATATCAGAAAAACCAAACAACCCAATCAAAAAATGGGCAGAAGATCTAAATAAACATTTCTCCACAGGTAAATTTGCTTTTGTTTTTACTTCAGAGAGGTGTTCCTCTTGACCTGTATCGTGCAACGTTTGATTTCATTTTCCACTAGAAGACCTCATGCAAATTCGGCTTCTTCTACTGATACTAAGAAATTTCAGTCAAAAATCATTAAACTCCTTTAAAGACTGTAGGTGTACTCTGAATCTTTTTGTTTCCCTTGGTCTTAATAAGCCATTTATTACTGTTCTGAGCTGGTTTTCTCTGAGGTCACACCTTCATTTCATCACTGGGCAGCCAGTGTGGAATTCCATTGCGTTGGTGTGTTTTATTTAACTTTTTAAAACTTCTGTTGGAGACTCTCCTGAAACTAACCTTGTTTTGTCTAAATTACAGCTAATTCCACCTAATCCACATGGTTCTGGTAAAGCCATTGTCTCTAACTTCTTTTAATTTTTTTAAAAGTGCACGTGCTTTATTTTGAAAGCACAGTCTTTAGCAAATGTTTCTCTAAGGGTTCAATTTGGAATCAGGGTTGAAGGAGCCAACGAAGGATAATTTTCACATCACAACCTTGCAGGTCCCGTGAGCACATAATGTCACCATTGTTAGTGCTGACTGACGCATTAGGCGTAGATGTCAGTTTAGATCATTACTGCAGTACAGGCCCCATTTAGTTGGCTGAATGTATTGTTATAACTGCATATGATTTTTTAAAATGTCTCTCTCCAACCATTTATTGCATCCTTTCAAAACTGGAAAGATTTTATAACAGGTTCCCAAGGTCATTGATGGGCACAATGTACCTGGGTTTTCTGTTTTTCTTGTCACATTTAACCCTTTTTATAATAGTGATTTAAAATCTGTTGGCATTGAAATTGGCAAGTTAATATTTTAATATGTTAAATCAGCTTGACCTCTTAGGATCATAAACATTGTTGCTATTACTTTAGAAAAGTGGAAGAGGTGAATTCAGATTTTAACAATATACTTCTTGATAAATAGAAAACCAAATGAGGCCATCTACTGAAACAGAAAAAGAGAACCGAGTTCTGACATACAGATTAAGCCAACAAAATCAAGGGAAGTAACATGTTCCATCAACCAGCTCAGTCAAGCCTGGTGCATAGTAGAAACTCAAGATATATTTAACGAATGAATGAATGAAAATGAACTCAATTAAAATTGGGAGACACAAGGAATCATTTATCCTTGGGCTAAACTTTTAATTAATATTGTTGCATGCAATATCTGCTTTTACAGAGAAAATAATATAAAATAAAACTGTTACAGTAAATTGTGGTAACACTTCAGTTCCACACAACATGTGATGATACTTTCATTGCCTTTACCTTTTGCATATTATTTGTGATGTAGTGGAACTCTCTATGGTGTGGTTCTCCTCTTTGCCAGGCAAGTCATAGCTCCTTCAGGTAGGCAGGTTCTCTCTGCTCTAAAGTGAACCAGATTTACTGAAGAGAGTTTCCAAAAGAGAATCAGAGTCCACCAAACATGGGTGCCTGCCAGGGGAAAGCAGAGGACTGCAAGCTTGATTCTGACAGAAAATTTGTTTCTGAGGATAAAGAGAGACTAATAGTTGTAGCAAGGCAACTCTCTTCCAAGTATTGTTTATTGCAATGATGCCTATGTACTCACCCTCAACCAAAATGCTTCTATAATTTTTTCCTGTTGTCCTGTTAAATTTCTTGCTTTCTTATTAATTCCTGTGTTAAATTTTTATTGCTTTATTCTTAATGATGGCAATGTGTTTCCCTACTATTAGGGGGCTCTCAATTTGCTGTTTGTCATTCATGATCTTCTGTGTTTGAATGAATGGCTCATTGGTTACTTAATTCAAATTTCAGAATATCCATTCAAGGGCCAACCATGAACACATCTATTTCCTGCCTATCTAATGTACATATGTGATATTTTATCATTTATCTCCAACCAGTGGTTCTCAAAGTGGAATGCTGAATGATATTTTGAAATATTCTTATTCATAAGGTGCAATGATCCACAGTTGCAGAAAACAAATAGCAAATCCACTGCAGGGACTTGGAGCTGCAGTAGTATCCAAATTCTGTAACCACAAGAGTAAAGAGAATGAAATCACTTCCCTTCCTATTATTTTCCTGAAATCAGATTTCCAGAGATCAAGTTTACTTATGACAAATGGACAGCTGTGCTCTCATTTCACTCCTTGATTCACGGAATAAAATTTTTCCAAAGAAAGGAAAGCATTCTAAGTAGGAAATTCAATGATAATAATTTTATGATGACAATAGCATTTTAGGATGAGGGATCCATGAACTGGCCCTTTGTCCAATGGGAGTGAACCCCTGTGACATTCCCAGGAGACACACAAGGTTCTGAATAATTTCATATGAGTGGAAGCACTGCCGGTTTGGACCAAAAAGGACAGAGGATGAAATAAAAAGAGACGGTTGGGCAGCCCCGCCTCCAACCCCCATCCCCAATCCTACTGGCAGCAAGCAGGTTAATAAAACTGTTCAGCTGAAAGTGGTCCTTTCAGCTGAAAGGAGAAAGGAAAGATGAGAAAGGAAAGATGACTCAAGACCAACCTGAGAACCCAGGGGCAGAGCTGAGAGCCATGGAAAAGTATTCCCAGACCTCAAAATCTATTGCAGTTCGCCTGCCTGGATTTCAAAATTGCTTTGGATTGGTGACTTCTTCTAAGCCCCCCATTTTCCACCATTTTGTACAGGAATGTCTGTAGCTGTTAACCTATGCCTGTCCGACTACTGTATCTTGGGGGGGCAGGAAACACAGGTCTCTAGATTGGGAAGAATTGTACTTAATGGGTTGCTCATTTGCACCTGATTTAGATGATGAGCTTTGACACTTTCAAACAGATAAGATTTAGATGAGACTCTGTATTTTGAATTGATGCTGTGATGGGATGAGACCTTTGAGGGCTTTAGGAAGTGTGAGGGATGAGTGTGGATCTTGGAAACCAGAGGGCAGGCTGTGATAGGCAGAATTTTGGTCCCCATGACTTTGACCCTTGATGTTAATGACCATGAATATGTTACATAAGGCAGCAAAAGGGACTTTGCAGATGGAATTAAGGCTACTAATAAAGTGACCTTAAGATAGAAAAATTAGTGCTTTCCTGGTGGTGCAGTGGTTAAGAATCCACCTACCTATGCAGGGGACATGGGTTCGAGCCTTGGTCCAGGAAGATCCCACATGCCGCGGAGCAACTAAGCCTGTGCGCCACAACTACTGAGCCTGCGCTCTAGAGCCCGCGAGCCACAGCTACTGAAGCCTGCGCGCCTAGAGCCCGTGATCCGCAACAAGAGAAGCCACTGCAATGAGAAGCCCGTGCACCGCAAAGAAGAGTAGCCCCTGCTCTCTGCAACTAGAGAAAAACCTCATGCAGCAACAAAGACCCAACACAGCCAAAAATAAATAAATTAAATAAATAAAAATTTTTTAAAAAGATAGAAAGGTTATGCTGGATTATCCTGCTGGGGCCACAGTGTAATCCCATGAGCCCTTAAAAAAGACAGAAGGGGAAGGCAGAGAGATTTGAAACATAGAAGTATTCGATAGGCCATTCCTGGCCTTGGAGAGGGAGGGGGCCATGAGCTAAAGAATGTGGATGCCTCTAGAAATTAAGAATGACTTCTGGCTACCAGCCAGCAAGGAGACGTGGCTTCTGTCATACAAATGCATGGAACTGAATTCTCC
Organism: Mesoplodon bidens; assembly: GCF_964165515.1. Taxonomy (NCBI): domain Eukaryota; kingdom Metazoa; phylum Chordata; class Mammalia; order Artiodactyla; family Ziphiidae; genus Mesoplodon; species Mesoplodon bidens. Next base: position 5,218,608 of record NC_138161.1, on the reverse strand, counting down.
CAACACCTGAGTAAGCCTGGAAGAGGATTCTTCCACAGAGCCACCTTGATTTTGGCTTTGTGGAGCCTCAAGAAGAAAATCCAGCCATGCCATGCTAGGTTTCTGATCTGAAGAACTGTGATATACAGTAAGTATAAGTCCCTTACATATGAACTTTCAAGTTGCGAACTTTCAAAGATGTGAACGTGCATGCCATCAACGTCAAGGGTGAGTGACATCGCAGCCTGCCCTCCGTCTCTTACTGCTGACGACACTTCAGCTCTACCATCTCCCACCTCCTCTCCCTCCTCCAGTCAGTAACGCTTCTTGCCTGTGCACTCAATGCCAGCCCCTGGATGTCAGCTGCTGTACTGTACGACTGTACTTTTCAAGGTACTTACTGTACTGTAAGGTTAAAAATGTTTTCTTTATTTTTTGTATTTGTTTTTTATGTATTATTTCTGTGAAAAGTATTATAAACCTATTACAGTGCAGTTCTATGTAGCCGATTGTGTTAGTTGGGTCCCTAGGCTAACTTTGTTGGACTAATGAACAAATTGGACTTACGAACCTGCTCTCAGAATGGAACTCATTCATACGTAGGGGACTGACTGTAATAGATTTGTGTTGTAAGCTACTGAGTCAATGGTAATTTGTTACAGCAGCAACAGAAAAAGAATATACCTTCTCAGCCACTATGGAAGTGAAGTCCCCTCTTCTCACAGGCAAGACCATCCCAGATTCACTAGCCTTGGTTCCTCCTCTGACAGCAGGGGGGACAGCCAGAAAGAGAGGCTCACTTGCATAAGACACAACTTCCGTGACACGGCCATCATGCAGCACAATATAATTCCACCTCCTTCGTTTAAAATATGTGCAACTTCAATGACATTTTAGTTCACCCTAGACACTTCCCCTCTAGCAATCACTGATGGGTAATACATTTTACTTGAAATAAGAATAAGGCTCCATTATATATACTACCAAATGTAAAATAGACAGCTAGTGGGAAGCAGCCGCACAGCACAGGGAGATCAGCTCGGTGCTTTGTGACCACCTAGAGGGGTGGGATAGGGAGGGTGGGAAGGAGACGCAAGAGGGAGAGGATATGGGGACATATGTATACGTTTAGCTGATTCACTTTGTTATACAGCAGAAACTAACACACTATTGTAAAGCAATTATACTCCAATAAAGATGTTAGAAAAAAGAATAAGGCTCCAGAGTTTTATTCAAATTCTTTTCCCAAGCAAACTATAAGCCTGAGGCTTTCACCCAGGCTGGGTTCTCAGTGGCTGGGTGGGAACTGGGAAGACAGACTGAAGAGAGAAAGCTGCCAGAATGTTAGGGTGGGGGAGACCTACAACCAAGGTCAAGTGGGATGGAACAGCTGGCTTCAGAGGTGACACCAGTGTAGAGCTAGAGCAGGTTCCTGGGGCAACGGTACACAACTGTATTGCCATGTGCAATCTGTGTGATTTTTACTGCAAACCTAACTATCCTTTCTGGTCCCCACCCCTGCCCTGTTTTTCTTCATAGCCCTTGTCAATTTCTAATTCTCCAGAGTGTAAATTCCATGAAGACAGGGATTTATGTCTGCTGTATCCACTGCTGCCTATATTCAGCTTCTAGAGTAGCACACACAGTAGGCCCTCAATAAAGTATTAACTAGAAAAAAAGGTAGGTGATCACATTTGGACTTTAAGAAGTTTGCGGGGGTGGGTGGGTAAGAGTGGAGACTGACCTAACCCAGTAACTCATTTGAGAGATGGTAATGGTTGGACTAAAGTAGTGAATGTTACTCTCATAAAGGAATATAGCACACAATTTACAAATGATAATAACGTGTGATATTCTTTATGGTTAATTCCACATAGCAAATGGATTCTAAATTCCACATAGCAAGTTGATTCTCACAATATGTTTTTATTTATTTTGGCAGAACTCTTATATGTATAGAGAAACTGTATTTCAACTAATGAAATTTCTGACATGAATACTGGTTGATATTTTTGTTTGTAAGAGAGACAAAAGTGAGATAATGAAGATGTGTGTGAGAACCTCCCTCATTGGTCAATGGCCTGACCTATTTCTTTGCTGAATGGGCTAATAATTTTTGAACAATGGAAGACTATTTTCTCAGAATTTTAAATTATTCTCACCATAATGGCTAAAGGCATAACACACAAGTTTAAATGTTAATACACTTCCTACAACACTTTCTTAATGGTAGACAGCTAACAGAGCAATAAATCAAGCTCCATTGGGTAATATTTGCCAGTTTCCATGGTGAAACTATCCTCACCATGGCAGACTTCAAGCTGCCAATGTGACATCACTGAAGGCAGAGTGGGGAAAGCATACAAGCCAGATAGGATTTCCACCATGCAGGCACCACAGATGAAAATAATCTCAAGGGCACAGGTAATAGTAAAGTGTAGTAAAAGAGTTAGGAAGTGATGGTTTTGAATATTTATTACCTTGGCTTTAGTATCACTTATTTACTCATACATTAATATCATTTAATTTTTAATCATTAAATTTTTATAATTTGATATTTAACGACCAGCTCACAAAATTCTGGAAAATTTAACAATCAGTTGTCATGAGTCTATACGAGCCAACTCTGGCATACGAGTAACACAGAAAGAGAGGTTCCAGGAACGATGCTAGAAGCTTGGCTTGCATAACTAGATAGATGGTTTGTCACTCACTTAGAGAAGAAGCACAGTGGAGAATCACTCCAGCATGGACAGGGGAGGTAAGCCTTTGGGATCATGAAATTAGAATCAGACATGTCAACAAAACTTCCAAGTGGAGATAGCCAGTTAACAGTTGGATACATACATCTGGAGCTCAGAGGAAAACAAGGGATGGAGAAATAAAGCCGTGAGTCATTGGTTTGAAGATGAAAAGCAGCTGTGGGCAGGAGGGAGATTCCCCACGGAGAGAGTATACAGTGAAAGAAGAGTTGTTAGGTCCAAACCTTGAAATACTACATTCAATGGCCAGATAAGGACAAGCCTGCAAATTAAATGGAGGATGGTCCAATCAAGGGATGAGCGGAAACCCAGATGTGGTACTACAGAGGCCGAGAACAGAGGCTGCTGCAGGAAGTCAACAGCGTTGAAAGCTCCCAAGAGGTTTAAGTGAGATGAGAACTTGAGGTTATTGATGACTTTAATAAGAACAACTTCAGTGCAATGTTGGGCGGGGTCCAGGTTGCAGAGAACCGAGAAGCAAACCGAAAGTCAGGAAAAAGAGAAAGTATAATTCTTTTCTTTCTAGAAGCTTGACAATAAACAGGTGAAAAGGGATAGATGCAGATGTGGGGCAGTGCAGAGTTGAGGAAGGGTATTATTTTAAGGAAAATAAAAAAACCTGTTGGAGTCCAAAAGCTAATGGATAGTATCCAGTAGAAAGATATAAGGTTCCAGGGAGAATGCAAATAAGAACCTGGGAGGACTCCAAAAATAGATCCAAATGCATGTGGGACTTTATTCTATATTTATGGTGAACATTTCATATCATAGGGGAAACCTGATAACCGTTCAGAAAAAGAAAACTATGAACCTATACTTAAAACCATAAATCAAAATAAATTCCAGAATTTAAAAAAAAAGAAATTATAAAAGTATCATAAATAAGTGTGAATGAATTGAATTTAATTATCTTAAAGTTCAAAAGGCCTCTTTAAGTATGACAATAAACCTAGAAGCCATAAAAGGGAAGATGGATAAATTCGACTACATGAAAAGTTTTTTTTTTATCTGCCCAACAAAACACCATAATCAAAGTACAAGGCAAATGAAAAACTCTGAAAAATTTTCAACTCATATCACAAAGAGCTAACTTCATGAAAAAAGAAAAAGCACCTATAAAGCCATATAAAATGCAACAAGTCAATGGGAAAATGAGCTAAGATTATAACAGTTCTCAGAAAACAAAACAAAACAAAACCTCAAATGTCAGCTCTTACGTGAAGTTCAATGTCACTGCTTATAGAAAAAAGTGCAAAATGAAACTATATTGTCATACCATTTTTTAATCTATAATATTAGATTGAAAAAATTTTGCCTTTGTTTACACACTGAATTTGAGGGGAAGCCAGGAAATGGGGCATTTCATTTACTGGGTTGTTCAGTGTAAATGGGCAGCAGAGTCTTGGTGGGCACAACTGGGTTTTTAAAAATTACAAATAAACCTACATTTTGAACTTACAGTTCCACTACTGTGAGTTTACCCTACAACCTTGAGTGACAAAATGCTATATTTTGTCAATTTTTAAGATGCATCTTGGAAATTGGAATGAGTTTTATAATCAGTGCTGCAGCAATTTTTCTTTGTTAATGGCACATATAATAGGAGTCATTATCAAAACATCTTAGATTGGCTGATGTCAGTTTGTAGAAGATCATTCTTATTGCAGGGTTCAGGAAAAACAATGAAAGCAAAGCAGGAAACAGTGATATATATATCTATATATAGTCTATATATATAGATATCTATATACAGTCAACACCTAACCATTTGCTTGTATATGTGTGTAATAGCTTGTATATGGGTATAATAGCTCTGGCAGGATTCTGGTAACCTTGGCTGCCTCTAGGTGAAGGGAGCTGCGTGGCTGGAGGACAGATCTGAAGGAAAACTTCATTTTCTTTCCTTTTTTTAAAATAAATTTACTTATTTTTATTTTTGGCTGTGTTGGGTCTTCATTGCTGTGAGTGGGCTTTCTCTAGTTGGGGTGAGCAGGGGCTACTCTTCGTTGTGGTGCACGGGCTCCTCATTGCAATGGTTTTCTTGTTGTGGAGCACAGGCTCTAGGCGCGTGGGCTTCAGTAGTTGTGGCATGTGGGCTCAGTAGTTGAGGCGCATGGGCTTAGTTGCTCTGCGGCATGTGGGATCTTCCCGGACCAGGGCTCGAACCTGTGTCCACATTGGCAGGCGGATTCTTAACCACTATGCCATCAGGGAAGCCCTTCATTTTCTTTTGTATTTTATAAACGTTGTGCAAATGAATAATCTAAAAATTGTAAAAATGTATCATCTAAAAACACATGTTATTAAAAAGTCAATCATCCACGCTGTAAACATTGTTTTGTCTTGGCTTCACAATTATGCTCACCTTTTTTTTCAACTGACTAGATCTACATTAGCCCCTGGGCCTGGAGAATAAGAAGAAAAGAAAATTTGTGCCACAAAATTATTCTTTATTCTGAGTCTAGACATAGCAGGAAGTCCTCAATTCAATAACCGAATGTCCTTTCTATACTCTCGGTAATGTATTTAATATCATAAAATCCCTTCTAAAAAGTATGATTTGGGTGACTAGGCTGACATTCCTTAAAATTGAGTCTAGTTCTAATAAACTTTTAAAAAATCCTTATTACTCTTCTGATCATAAAAGCAACACCCTCCAAGGAGAAAAAGAAAGAAAGGCTATAGAAATTGCTGCTGTAGAAAATGGAAATACCTTTTAGCAAGGGTGGGAGCCAGGGATGTAGTCAGGTCCAGGAATGCCTGTTGCAAGCAGTTTTTAGAATTTAAAGAACAGTGATTTTACATGTAGACAGGGGCATGGTGACCCTACTAATGTCACACCATGGCATCAAACGTTCTCCAAGTCAAACACTGTGTGAAACGGTTCTGTTTCCTGTCCAGATGGCCTGCCATGACTGGCGCCACTCAGGAGGACCAGATCTCCTGCCCTGGTCTGCAAGTTCCTTGAGGCCATCTTTATATTCTCACAGTCAAGCTGGTGCCTGACACGTGTGTGGTCAGCATGAAGAGGGGACCTGGGACGGTGGAAATCCTGCCAACCAGGAGAGAGACCCAACTCAACCCCCACAGACTGCAGGTGGAGGGGTCTGAGTTGGTTACCCAATACCTGAGTCTTGGTCCATCACCCATAAAGTGGCTATAACAACACTCCTCTTTCTGTGGGAACTTAAAAAAGATCTATGCACAGGTGGTCACACAGATCCAGGAACAAAATCGGGGCACAGTGTATTTTTTTTAACTATGATGATCATCACTGTGAAGGAATCTGGGCTGATGGGCAGAGTGGGGTGTGCACCACCCCCAGGGGACCGTGGGGAGGCCATGATTGTGTTCTTAGGATGTGGTGACCCCAGGCCGGGCTCCACCCAGCCATCCCAGAAGGAGACACACAACACTCAGCAGGTGAAGTGAAAACCTGCATTGCTGGAGCTTCTGTCTGAAACTAGGAGGACACACCTCCACCCTGTCTGCTGAGAGCTGCAGGAGAAACCACGTACCTGTAAGGATTGCTGTGGCTGCAAGCTCTAGGATGCTAATTTCGTCTGAGCCCTGAACCAGCAGTCCTGGGATCCCTCTCAGGCCCTGGTCAGAGTCCCCACTCATCCCCACAGCAACACTTTTCCTCCCTCCTTAAGGCCGCTCCCCACTGCCTGCTGGGTTCTTAGGAGACAACCTTACCATCTATTTCACAGAGAACTCAGAAGTTACTTATGGAGATACGAGTCACGTACCGTACAATTTGCCCCTTTGAAATGTACAATTCAATGGTTTTACAGAGTTGTGTAACCATCTCCTCCATCAATCATAGAACATTTTCATCACCCTGAAAAGAAACCTTGGACCCATAAGTACTCACTCCCCATTTACCTGTTACCCCATCCACAGCCTAGGCAACCACTAATCTACTTTATGTATGTGTATATTTGCCTATTCTGGACACTTCATAAAAGTGGGATCATACAATATGTAGCCTTTGTGACTGGCTTTTTTCACTCAGCAGAATGTTTTCAAGATTCATCTATTTTGTACCATGTGTCAGTGCTTCTTTCCTTTCTATGGCAGAATACTATTCCACTGTATGAATAGATTACGTTTTATTTATCTATTTATTAGTGATGGACATTTGCCTTGTTTTTCCTTTTTGCTGTTATGGGGGGGAAAAGCTGCTATAAACGTTCTTGTACAGATTTTCCTGTGGACATATGTTTTTATTTGTCTTGGGTATACACCTAGGAGTGGAATTGCTGACTCATATGGTTACTGTAGGTTTAGGCACTTGAAGAATTGCCAGATTGGGACTTCCCTGGTGGTCCAGTGGTAAAGAATCCGTCCTGCAATGCAGGGGATGAGGGTTCGATCCCTGGTCGGGGAATTGAGATCCCACATGCTGCAGGGCAGCTAAGCCCATGCACCACAACTACTGAACTCGTGTGCCTCAACTAGAGCCCGCAAGTCACAAAATACAGAGCCCACGCACCCTGAAGCCTGTGTGCCACAACTAGAGAGAGAAAACCCTCACGCCACAACTAGAGAGAAGCCCGAGCACCGAAACTAGGGAGAAACCAGAGTGCCGCAACAAAGATCCCGCGTGCAGCAACTAAAGACCTGATGAAGCCAAAAAAAAAAAAAAAGAAGAAGAAGAAAAAGAATGGCCAGATTGTTTTCAAAGTGGCTGCATCATTTTCATTCCCACCTGCCATGGATGAGGGTTGCAGTTTCTCCATATGCTGACCAACACCTGTTATTGTCTGAAGCTTTATCTCATGTGGTTTTGATTTGCAGGGCTAGTCTTCAAGTTCTTGAACCACCTCTCTCACTACTACAAAATAGGATTATATTTTAGGTAAAATATAAAACATATATATAATAGTAACCTATAATACATAAAACACAATAAAAACATAATAGAAAGTTAGTAGAGAAACAAGCAAACCCTAAATACCTACATTAAAAAATGTGTAACTCCATTATGACACATTTATTTAATGGCAGCAGTTTAAAAGGATGAAGTTAAGTCTTTGGTATTGACATTGAAACATCTGATGTCAGCTTGCAACACATGTGCTGACAGCACCAGTCGACCAGATCCTTCCCTCCTCAAAGGAAGGGTCCTTCTTTCTGAACCAGGTCCATCCCTGATGTGAGTCCTGGACCCCATTCCCTCACACCTCTTGGACACTTTCTTCCCATCATTTGCATCCCTTTTCTTATCTTTATCATCGACCCTAGAAAACCTCCCGTTCTGCGGGTGTTTCCTCCACAGACATTCCATAGGGCAAAGATTCGGAGGCAAGCGACTGGAAGAATTCCAGTCCAGCTGCTCACTTAGCAAGCTGTGTGCCTTGCACTTCGTTTCGTCATCTGCAACGTCCCTTCCTCCTGAGGCTGTGGCCACGATGGTGTGAGTTGATGTCTCTGAAGCAGTCAGAGGAGTGCCTGGCACATAGTAAACGCTAGTGTTTGCTATCATAATTACTCTTGTCAACACTGTTCACAACTTGAATAAATAATACGTGCAAATGATACAAAACGTAAGATAAAAACGTTATGCAGGAGGATGCAAGTTTCTCTCCAACCACCTTTCCCCAGCCTTACCCCAGAGGCAACACCGTTACCAACTGCTGGCCTATCCTCACAGAAATGGATATTCTGTACTTCACACAAGAAGATCGTGGGGCTGAAAATTATACACACAAGAGCCTCCTGAGCGCAATATTCTTGCTCTTGATTTTTTTTTCACTTCGTATTTATTTTGGAGATGTTTCAATGTCGGTACCAAAGAGTTACCTCATCCTTTTCAACTGCCGCCACTAAACGAATGTGTCATAATGGATTTACCAGTTTCTTGAATAAGCTATCTAGGGTTTGTTTGTTTCTTTCTTTTTTTTCTACCAGCTTTCTATTATGAAAAAAAAAAATCATCTTGCAAGGCCTTGCTCAGGGATGAACTTATATATGTGTGAAAATATCTGAAGATAAATGACTAGGAGAGGAATTTCCAGGTCAAAGGAGAGCTGTACTTTCATTTCATAATTAAATATTATAAATATATGATATTAACACATTAGTAAGTAATATGATTGATATATGAAATATAAATACATAATTGTAAGTAAATATAATTTAATTTAACATAATTAAAATTTATCATAAATATTACCAAATTTGCCTTCAGATGTGCCAAGTGATAATTCCCAGCCACAAAACAAGAGCCTATCTCTTTCCTCCTATTTTCCCCAAAAAGTTTTGTCGTCTTTGATCCATGTCAGTTTGGTTGGTGAACAACAGAACTGGGATATAGTTTCAATTTGCATGATTCTTTTTCTTTCCTATTATCTTTTGTTAAAATCTTTATTTTATAATGGAGCATAGTTGATTAACAATGTTGTGTTAGTTTCAGGTGTACAGCAAAGTGATTCAATTATACATATACGTGTATCTATTCTTTTTCAAATTATTTTCCCATTTAGGTTATTACAGAATACTGAGCAGAGTTCCCTGTGCTATACAGTAGGTCCTTGTTGGTTATCTATTTTAAATATAGTAGTGTGTATATTTCAATCCCAAACTCCCAATCTATCCCTCCCCCCAACCTTCCCTCCTGGTAACCATAAGTTTGTTCTCTAAGTCTCTGAGTCTGTTTCCATTTTGTAAATAAGTTCATTTGTATCATTTTTTTAGATTCCACATATAAGGGATATCATATGATATTTGTCTTTGTCTGACTAACTTCACTTAGTATGATAATCACCAGGTCCATCCATGTTGCTGTAAACGGCATTATTTCATTCTTTTCAATGGCTGAGTAATATATATGTACCACATCTTCTTCGTCCATTCATTTGTTGATGGACATTCAGGTTACTTCCATGTCTTGGTTACTGTAAACACTACTCCAATGAACACTGGGGTGCATGTATCATTCAGAACCATGTTTTTCTCCAATATATGCCCAGGAGTGGGATTGCTGGATCATATGGTAGCTCTATTTTTAGTTTTTTTAAGGAATCTCCGTACTGTTCTCCATAGTGGCTGCACCAATTTACATTCCAACCAACAGTGTGAGAGGGTTCCCTTTTCTCCACACCCTCTCCAGCATTTATTGTTTGTAGATTTTTTTATGATGCTTATTCTGACTGGCCATTCTGTGAGGTGATATCTCTTTGTAGTTTTTTTTTCTAATATTTATTAATTTTATTTATTTGTTTTTTTTTTATTTTTGGCTGAGTTGGGTCTTAGTTGCAGCATGTGGGTTCTTTGTTGTGGTGTGTGGGCTTCTCTCTAGTTGTGGCCCACAGGCTCCAGAGCGCATGGGCTCTGTAGTTTGCAGTATGTGAGCTCTCTAGTTGAGGCAAGTGAGCTCAGTAGTTGTGGTGCATGGGCTTAGTTGCCCTGCGGCATGTGGGATCTTAGTTCCTTGACCAGGGATCGAACCCATGTCCCCTGCACTGGAAGGTGGATTCATTACCACTGGACCACCAAGGAAGTCCCATTCTTTGTAGTTTTGATTTTCATTTCTCTAATAATTAGAGATGTTGAACACATCTTTTCATGTGCCTCTTGGCCATCTGTATGTCTTCTTTGGGGAAATGTCTATTTAAGTCTTCTGCTCATTTTTTGATTGGGTTGTTTGTTTTTTTGATATTGAGCCAAATGAGCTGTTTGTAAATTTTGGAGATTAATCCCTTGTCAGTCGCATCACACGCAAATATGTTCTTCCATTCTGTGGGTTGTCTTTTTGTTTTGTTTACTGTTTCCTTTGCTATGCAAAAGCTTTTGAGTTTAATTAGGTCCCATTTGTTTATTTTTGTTTTTATTTCCATTACTCTAGGAGATGGCTCAAAAAAGATACTGTAGCAATTTGTGTCAAAGGGTGTTCTGCCTATGCTTTCCTCTAAGAGTTTTATAGTATCTGGTCTTACATTTAAGTCTTTAATCCATTTTCTGTATGGTGTTAAAGAATGAACTGAGTGAGAAAGAACACATTTCCATGTGTTTAGAAGTATGTATTTGTGTTGGGAGGAATGGTGTAAACTGTCTCTGTAAATATCCCTTACTCAATCTCTATTTTATTGTAAGCATTTTTTCATTGGTTTGTTAGAAAAATTAACTCTTTTATCCTGATAAAAATTGCAATTTTTTTTGCAAGATGGCCATTTGTGTTTCGAATTTCTTTGTGAAGTTTTTACCAATTCAAAGGTTTATGTGGTTGAATTTATCAAGCCAGTTCTCCTGTAATACTTACAGAGAAATTCCTCATTTTGTATTTTCTTTAAGTGTTTTCTTTGTTTCCTTTTTGTATAGTTATAGCTTGAGCTATTGAAAATTTGTTTTCTACAATTTATTTTTTCCAAATACTATGTAGTTATCTCCACAATCCTTACTTAAAAATTAGTGTTTTCCTCTCTAATTTAAAATATCATCTTTAAATTCTTATATCTAATTGTGTATACATATGAGGCACTTTTCCCATTGCCTGTCTTTTCTAATGCCAGCATCACACCGATTGAATTGTTACAATTTTATTTAAAAATTCTTTTTCAGAAAGCATGTTTATTTCTCTCTTTAAAAAATTGCTATTAGGTTTTTATTTTGATGATATTAAATGTATACATTAACTAAGGGAGAATTGACAACTCTATAAAACTGAGTTCTGTCTCAGCGTAAAGTATGCTTTTCCATTTATCAAGTCTGTCACATTCTTTCATAGTGTTTTAACATTTTCTTCATCATGATCTTCACTGTTTCTTGGGAAATTTATCCCCAGTTATGGTTTTCTTTTTTGATGTCATAAATGGCTTTTTTCTTCCACTGTAACCTCCCTCTGCTGTGTATAAGACAGTAATTGATACCTGTATATTAGCAGTTTTATTCTGACAATTTCTAGTTCCTCTTATTGCATGTAATTGCTTTTCAAATGTTTCCTCTTGGTTTTCCACTATTTTTCCATAATAAAAAGTTACTCCTTCCACCCTTTATTTCTTTCTTCCTTCTAATTAAATTGACCATTAGCTCCAGATTAAAATAAATAAGAGTGGTAATAGTTAACATTTGTACTCCTGACTATAGGGGGATGTTTCCAACTTTTCCTTATGAAGCATTAGAGTGGCTTTTGGATTCAGATGAATATTTTAAAAATATTTTATTGTGAATATTTTAAAACATGCAGAAAATTAGAAAGTATAGTACAATAAACATCATAAACCTAATAACCTAGAGTCAACAATTGCTAACACCCTATCTTATTTGCTTCACACATACACACATACACAGTATCTATATCTACATCCACATGATTGTAAGTAACTTACAGAAATCACGGATCACCAAAAAATAAAGATATTCCTCTACATAGACAAAAATCATTAGCCAACATAACAAAATTAATTATTATATAATACCCAGCTCATTTTCAAATATGTCCAGTTGATCCCAAATGGTTTTTATGGCAAGAAACAATCAGGGATCACAAATTGTATTTGGTTGCTATACCTTAAGTTGGATATATTTCATATTGATGAGAAGGTGTATAGTTGTTTTTTCCTTATTAATAATTTAGATGTTGAATTTATCAACTGTCTTTTCAGCATTATAAACTTTTTCGTTTTTGCTCTTTTAATATGGTGAATTATTACTCAAAGATTTCCTAATATTGAAGGAACTTTTTATTATGCGAACAGAACTCTCTTGGTATTATTTTTTTCAGTGTGTTGCTTAATACCACTAAGTGAGATTTGCCTGTGGTTTTTGTTTTTCATACTATTTTTTTTTTACCTTTGAGGACAAAGCTATGTTTGTTTCAATTTTGTAAAAAGTAAGATTTTCTTCTTTATCTATACTCTGATATAATTTAAATAGCATTGGAGATGGCTCTGCTTCCATTATGGCGATGCATTACCCCTGCAAATACCTGTAAACACTGGGAACAATGTAAATTTTACTCTCCACTCTGTATCACTTTCATGTTTCACCTTCTTCTCTCTTGCTATCTCTTCCCTGAGCTCTTGAATGTCTGATTTTTTTGTTTATTTTACTTTACATTGCTTGACAATGATAACTGAATTAAGATTAATATTTCATAGATTTTCTGAAGATATGTTTAGCCTCAATTTCCATCTGTTCCATGACAACTTTCTTTCTCTGAGTGTTCTTGACCTGCCATTTTTTGTCACTTTTTCTTGAAGTGACTTTAGATAGATTCTATGGCAGTTTATTATTGATTAGTTATCTCAAATAAGGTGAGTTCTTCTCTTTTTAACCATTTGTTTATTAAAGTGTAGTTAATTTATAATGTGTTTGTTTCAGGTGTACAGCAAAGTGATTCAGTTATATGTATTCTTTTTGTATATTATATATAATATGTATATATATGTATGTATATATATATATATTCTTTTTCAAATTCTTTTCCATTATAGATTACTACAAGATACAGAATATAGTTCCCTGTACTATATAGCAGGACCTTGTTGTTTATCTATATTGTATATAGTATTGTGTATCTGTTAATCCCATATTCCCAATTTATCCCTCCCCCTTTTCCCCTTTGGTAACCATAAGTTTGTTTTCTACGGCTACGAGTCTATCTCTGTTTTGTAAATAAATCCACTTCATCATTTTTTTTTAGATTCCACATATAAGTGATATCATGATATTTGTCTTTCTCTGTCTGACTTAGTTCATTTAATATGATAATCTCTAGGTCCATCCAGGTGAGTTCTTCGTAAACCACCTACTAGTAGGACTTGTCGGTGGAGGAGGGATCCAGACCACCTTCCAAGAGAGGGGAAATTTTCTTTCTTATCCAGGGTTATGAATATGGATGAATTACTTTAGCCTTTGCTTTTCCCAGCCAATTAAGATCAGAAGGTGCTCAAAGGAAATATATTTTTCTTCTTGCCTGCACCATATCCCTACTAGGCAGATTTCTGAATGCACCAACTCTTGGGTTTGGAATAAGCCATTTATCCCATCCTGGGATGGAGTCATGATTCTCACTCACAGCGTTTGTGTGCAAAAAAGAAAGAAGAAAGACAAAAAATAGCACGGATTGATTCTCCCATGTGTGCCAGACACTTTGCTAGGCTGTTTGTGTATATCATCACATTTAATTCTCAGAACAATTTCATGAGTTAAATATTATTCCTGTTTTTCAGAAGGACAACTTGGAGCAAAGAGGAATAAGTTCCTTGGCCCTGATTAAAGATCCAGTACATGGGATTCTGATGGCTCCAGCTTTCACTCTTGGCAGGATCTCCCAAGGCCTCCCAAGCTGAGTTTCTTCATTGCTCCTTATGTCTAAATAGCTGTTATTTAGACAAGGACTCTCTTATCACAGTGACAATCACAAAGATGCTCCTGTTGCTGCGATGGGTGTCACTTATCTCCACTTTGCTTTTTGCCTCTCCTCCCCATTTGCCAGTTGCTATAATGCCTTTGACTTAGTGGGATAGGTCTTCTGTATCAGTCCTTCTCTGATTAAAGCATTGTTCTGCACTCCCCCTGCACGGTTGCTAGGAGACTATGCCCAGCCTCTCCAGGGACACTAATTTTTCAAGACTCAAACCTTCCTTGTCCTGAGCCCCAGCATGGCTCCTGGTTGGGGTGTAGACCCATGTAGAAATGAACAGATGATCTGACACCTTCTGCTGCCTGGCTGCCCGTCACTGTGCTCCACCCACCTGGAGCCCTGACACCCTGACACTCATTGTTGCCAAAATTTAATGAATGACTTTCCTTACTGGGAACAGAAGTCCTGGAACAGGAGAGGTATGCTGGGCTCTTGATGGAGAGCAAAAGGCTCAGGCTTTGTGGTCAGAGGGCTCTGTTTTGTTCTCTTGCTCATTTGGCAAGTAAACTTAGGTGTACCCTCCTGAGTTAAGTTATTGTCCCATAAAACAAGGCAGAAACATTTGTCCTGCCTACCTGTTGTGAGGTTCAAAAGAGAGCATGATGAGAAAACATTCTGAAAATTATAACATATTCAATAAATGTTCTGTTATTAACAATAGTATCACTGTTGATAGTAATAGGATAAATGGACAGTGAAAGAAAGCCTATTGAGTTACATCAAATAGATGATGCTGTTCCTCAGCATCGCAGGATGATGGGGAAGGTGGTTTCTGAAGGCAGGTGTCTAGTGTGAATCCTGCTAACACCTCTTCCTACCTGTGTGAGCTTCAGTGTCTCTAACTGTAAAATGTGTGTTTGTCCATGTATTTCACTGAGGTAAGAATCAAGGGAGAAAATCCTTCTATCATACTCATCATAATGCAGCTCAGTCAGTGTAAACCATTATTGTTATTGTTGTTGTGTTTAGCTGAACTGAGTCAATTAATAGAATTAGAAGGAGGGCCCAGAAGAGCAGCACAGAGGCTCCTCCCTCCATTGTAAGGTGAGGTCCTAACCATGCAGGTCCAGAACTCAACCTCAGTGGACTCATTCTCACTAATTAAATTGACAAGAGATCAGTTCAAAACCAAGATGTGAACCTCTTTTTTTTTAATAAATAAATTTATTTATTTATTTATTTATTTTGGGGTGTGTTGGGTCTTTGTTGCTGCGCGCCGGCTTTGTCTAGTTGAGGCGAGCAGGGGCTACTCTTCGTTGCAGTGCACAGGCTTCTCATTGAAGTGACTTATGTTGTGGAGCACAGGCTCTAGGCACGCAGGCTTCAGTAGTTGTAGCAAGTGAGCTCAGTAGTTGTGACATGCGGGCTCAGTAGTTTTGGCTCACAGGGTCTAGAGCACAGGCTCAGTAGTTGTGGCACACGGGCTTAGTTGCTCTGCGGCATGTGGGATTTTCCTGGACCAGGGATCGAACCCCTGTCCCCTGCATTGGCAGGTGGATTCTTAACCATTGTGCCACCAGGGAAGTCTCCCAAGATGTGAAATTCTTAATCAGCAGTGGGGAATAAGGCTGGTTAACATCTGGCAATGCTGTTTGGAGGATGCCTCCAAAAGAGTGCTATTTAGTAGGAAGGGAGAGATATCAAAAGGCTTGGGAAGGCTTGAGGGCTGAGAAGGGAGGAAGGGCAAACACCTTTGGCTTCTCCAGGATCACAGATGCTCTGTCCGGTGTCCTTGGCTGGCATTTCCCGCAAAACATGGCCCAACCCTACTGCCACAACTTTAGCCACCAGCTGTGGCCTCGGTCTCGCACTGCTGCCAATTTCCCACCCAGGTTTTTGTTCATTTCATTCTAGCTTTTGATCATTCACAGCTGCTTGTTTGGGAACCATTTAGCAGAAGCCTCGAAGAACAATGCAATTTCTAGTCGTCTTGATGTTTGCTGCCCTGGCAGGGTCCCTTAGACCTACCTTGACTATAGCAAGAGAAAGACACCCTGGTTTTTTGACACTCCTTTGTTCTGTCTCTGATTCTTGCACACATCTGTAATTTACTCCCTTTTTTTTTCTTCTAAGAACATCTCACAGTATAGAGTGTGGCATGGAAATTGGTGTGTTTCCTCTGGTTCCAGATAAGGAAAGCTGTAAATAATTTAAAGTTCCTGCTGTGAAAATTACCCGAACAGAAAGTGCCATTTTTTATGCTTGGCACTGAGGATGGCAAAATAAGACATTGTGCCCATTTTTCTGCAGATGAAGTTGTACCTTCTTTGTAAAGTAAGCACTTTGACTCTGAAATAAACAATGTAATGAGATTTCTTGCAGAGCATGCCAGCATTAATGAAGGGTCATAGGAAGAACGGCCCACATTTACCTTTCTCAAAAAGAAAAAAAAAAGACTCACAAAATTACTGATTGAAATTGTGTGCCTGGGACCATTAGGTCACAGCCCAGAGCTTGAAGACTGTGCTCACTAGTAGCATTTATGTTAGCACAACTGTCCAGGTAAGCACACCAAACTTACATGGAAAGCTACTGTTTTGTAGCACAGAATTCTGATTTGCATATTGCTGAATTTCTACAAGCCACTATTTTTTTTTTTTTTTTTTTTTTGCAGTACACGGGCCTCTCACCGTTGTGGCCTCTCCCGTTGCAGAGCACAGGCTCCAGACGCGCAGGCTCAGCGGCCATGGCTCATGGGCCCAGCCGCTCCGCGGCACGTGGGATCTTCCCGGACCAGGGCACGAACCCATGTCCCCTGCATCGGCAGGCAGACTCTCAACCACTGCGCCACCAGGGAAGCCCAAGCCACTGTATTTTGAAATAGCACTCTGACCTATTTTTCACTCCTTAAATAATGAGTCATCGTAAAATAGGGCCATGGCTAGTTTCACCTGACCCTCTGTGTGCTGTGAGCACCTCCAGAGATGCCCTGCTATCTCTGCAAGGGCTGCCGAAACTTCTTCCTTTATCTTCAGGTGAGCAGTGAGGCTGGCAAGGCTCCATTCTCACAAACCAGAAGGTCTCAGAGCAAGAGAAGGAGAGAAGCCGTCTTGCCCGGTCTCTTCTCCCAGGGCAACCTGTGTTAGGGACACGTAATGGAAAGAGAAATGGACTCATGGTCTCCCGTCTATGTACCATTTTGTAAAAAGGGCTGCTTTGCTTCCTTGGACACCAGACCAATAGCTCCCATATCAACTAAGCAGTTCCAGATTTCATCCTTCATAAGCCATGAAAGACTGGGTCATCAGCCTTTATAAAGACAGAGCACAAGCCTTAGCAGAGAGCCAAATAGACATCAAGGATCATAATAAAAATGATTTGCCAAAAGCTGCTTAATATCATAAAATACACATACAACTAGAATTTGTTTCTGGTGGGAGCTACCAATCCCTCTCACCAGAGTGCTGGCTTCATCCTTAGGTGCCAAATGTTCAGTCTCTTTACTTCTGCAACTCTGGTTCTCCTGCAGGATGTCCAATTGCTGAGCAGTTCTGAGCAGGTGTTGAAAGGCCAGAGGGAAGAGAGAGAAAGAAAGAAGAAAGAAAGGAAGGAAGGAAGGAAGAAAGAAAGGAGGGAGGGAGGGAGGGAGAGAGGAGGGGAAATTAAAAGAAAACAGCGAACACTGCCTCCTGTAAAACCATTTCCACAGTTGTAGTGGGAGAGGTGTCATGGTTTTCCTGACTACGGGAGACAAAAGAATAAACCCTCAGCTATTTCACCTGAAAATCCCCCTATCGCTCCATGTCCCTCACTGTGCTGAGCGGGTCCTGGGGCAGCAGCTGCCCCGCAAGCCGTCTGCTTGACCAGCTTGTCCCACCTTCCCGTTTCCGTCCTGACAGTGCTCCCTTGGGGAGACCGTCTGTGACCCCTGAAGCAGGCTGGGTCTTTCCCTTACATATTCCTTACATATTGTGGTTACACACCTTCCTTCAGGTTCTTTCTTCTCCAGTAAATTATACACTCTGTGGGAGGAGAAATTTTATCTGTTCATTCATGGTCTCATTCCCAGAGCCATCTGGTCAATCCTCCATGACAATTAGTCAGTCGATGAGCTCAGGGGATCTCCCTGAAGACTTTTAAGCTCATTTATGTGCAGGTGACAGGGTCTGTGACAGAGGATGGTATACCCTTTCTTAGACTCTTCCCAGGTCAGCCATATACTCAGCTATTGCAAACACGGCTTGGTTGGATCCTGGGATCTCAAGGGAAGACGAGTGACCAATCCACAGGGGAGCTTCCTCAGCTGCCTGCCTCGGCAACTTCTCAGCCTGGGTCCCAAGTACCATAAGTTTAACTTGGGTGGAATGGAAGAAACTTGAGGGCATCTCACCTAACAGTGAAGTCAGGCAGGGCCATGTCTATGCTGCCCTAGAGAAACAGAGCCATTAGTCTATTAAATATTTCCAGAAAATACATCTTACCTTCCACCCTGAAACAATGGAAGTTCTCTGGTTGAAAATAAATCCCAGGGGCAGATACATCCATTTCCCTTTCAGTAGTTTTTCTGCCTGTTGCAGATTGGAAGCTCCCAGGAGGCAGGCCTTGGGTTGCCTTAACTTGTGTGGTCAGAGGAAAATTACAAGCTCAATGGACACCTTTGGATGACAACTGAGCTTCAGGGCAAATTGAACCCACTTGGAAAATATCTACTTATTACTTTAAAACATCCAGAATGAGTTTCTTGTCATATGACAAAATCACAGGATAGAGTGGTTGGTAGCTAATCTTTACAATTTACTGCCATTAGGGGACTCGGCATTAAGGTTAGAATCTGACAACCTGCTTTGTCACCAACCTCCTGAAAAATGGACTTGGTCTGAATGGCCCTCTCCCTGGGGATTCTCAGCGTGAATGACAGAATCCAAGCTCAGCTTCTGGTTTCTTATCATCAATTCTCCCCAGTGAATACCTAAACCTCTGAAACAGAATGTGAGTCATGCATTTAATGTGTTTCACCTTCAAATTTTATTTCATAAATTATAAACACCTGCTTCCTAGTATCTGCTCTTCAGTCTCCTCTATTCTAGGCATTTAGTAGTGACTTATAGCACTGTTTTTTCCCCTTGGAAATAACTTAGAGCACACTGACCCCCAAAGAGTGCAACCTGAGGGAATCATAGAAAGTCTTTCCCTTAATTTTAGCACTGCTTTTAGTAATCTCCAAATGCAAAGAGCATGCTACAACTGTCCTTGACCGACAGGGAGAATAGAGCAGCTGATGGCGTGGGCTGTGTGTATAGCAAACACACAGAGAATCCAGGAAAAGATGTCCTCCGTGGTCAAGGCTGCCATGACAGGGACACACAGCTGCCAGTCACTCAGCGCCAAGTGACAACTCCCTTGAGACTGATCCAGGGGAACTTAGAAGTGTACCCACCACCTGTTACCCATAGGACCAAATTCCCACCCTGACATGATCCTTTGGGTGTGGATATTGACTCCACCAGACTCCATCTTAATTGTAAATATACCGTCTGTACAATGGTAGGAGGAAGACGGGAATCCATAGCTCTATCTAACTAAGTAGGATTTTCTGGTCAGATTTGTGGGAAGAATCCTAACGGGACATGACTCAGAAATGCTTTCTGGACAAGTGGCCATGCTGGTCTTCTTCTGTGGGACAGGAGAACCCAACTTACACAGGGAAGACACAGAAAGAAAAGAGCAGGTTGTCAAGATCCTTAAATCATCCCTAAGTCCCAAGAGTCCCTGGAGATGGTTGGGTGTAGAGAAAACATTTGTGTGTTTCAGCAGTGTTGGGGCTTCCTGTATAAATTTGTCTGCAAACTGGGGGATCCTGGATTCAAAGCAAGCCCTGGGAAGTTAATTCACAACTGGAGTGAGAGTGAGAGAACTCCAGAGAGATTTATTAACTCTGAAGGTATGTTTGCATTTCAAGGGGCTCACCTGGCCCATGAAGGGATGCATTTACATTCTAAAAGGTTAGAATGAGAACCCATCCTTTCTCTTCCATCTCCAAGGAGCAAAGGTTGTTTCCTCTCTCCTTTTGGGAGGGAAGAAAGCTGCCTCTTTCTCCTGTATATGAAGAGAGAAAATTCACTCTTCACTTAGATGCAGACTTGGAAATGTTTATATGTAGGCCATGTGGCCTGGTTCTCATCACAACATCCCAGAGGTAAGAATTGAGGTGAGGCCATTTTTTGCTTTCTCAGTGAATAATGATCATCTGTCACTGATCTAGAACACCGCGTGTGCACACTCAGTATAAAGTTAATAAAGATGAATATTAAAACCTAACAGCAATTCAAAGGGAAAGATTAGCCTACTTTATTTCTCTTTAAGCTTCTCTTCTGGCCAGTCAAGGGGAGGGAAAGACTGGTTTGAAGGGAAAGAATGGGGTAAGTGGAGGGAATTCTCACTTCATCAATTTTTGTGGTCGTTGCTGTTTTCTTTGCCAAATATATGGGGTTGAATTCGCATCTGTTAAGTCAGGGATTCTCAACCTCAGCACTACTAACAATTGGGGCTGGATAATTCTTCGTTGTGGGGAGTGTCTTGTGCATTGTAGGACAGAAGGTGCCAATGGAAGAACACCACTCCTATGTTGCGACAACCCAAGACTTTGCCAAATGCCCAGTAGGGGGCAAAATCGCTCCGGTTGAGAACCACCATTTTAAATGCACATGTACACGGTATGTCTCTGCATTTCACACGGTAGTCATGGGTAGACTGGAGGAGCTGGTCTTAAGCAGTCGGCAAATTGGATTATTTCCTTCTAGTCTGAAGAGGCCTTCCCAGACACTCCGATATGTTAACCCAGGTAAATGGTAACCAAACCTTTTAGTCCACAGTGATAGATCTCCATCTACAGATACCGCTGGGAAAGGTATCACAGCCATATAGGTCCACTTGAAAGAGCACATGAGACAAATGGCTGGCATGCAGACTCTCTTCTTGAGCTCAGCATTTGATAGAGGGGAGGGCATCAGATTCCTGAAGGGAAAAGGGAGACTAATGTGATAGGCAAAGGATGCAGAAGTCAAAGACCAGTGGTGCCAAGGCCTAAATTCACTTAATACAAAATGTTGCAAAGAACAAGCACCACGGAGCACTGAAACATTTAGAAAACAGAATGCACAACATTTGAGAACGCCATAAAAGTCAGCCATCTCTGGCATGGGAAATTAGGTCCATTTGTCACCTCTGTTTTAGAACATCAGGGAATGGGAAGAGAAGTCAGCTCAAGAGAGGGTGTGAGAGTATGGCAGGGCAGGAAGCTTAGCCCCCTAGAAAGTGGGGTCAAAACTGTGAAGAAGATGCTTAGAGAGGAATGAATACAAAAGCACTTTTCCTGGTTCATATTTTCCTAGGTCTGTTTCATTGGTAGACGACTGATGTGCCTTAAACTGAGGTTATTTATCTAAATACTCCTCTCCTCCAATGGATTCCAGAGTTTTGTGGGCAATTTCTTGTCTTCACCATTAATGTTTCTGCTGGGGTGCCTAGCCCATGATCTGACACAACAGAAGTATCAGAAAATAGGTGAATCCATGCCAAAAGGAAGCACTGCGTTAATTAAGCTTTGTCTAGTGTATCTCCACTGTTTGTAGCTGTGCTTCAAGATTAAAGATGCGTTTCAGAAGAAGGTTATCCCATCATGGATAGTGGCTCAACCCTGCTACTGTAGACAACCTACAAGATGCAGAGCTGGGTACCATCACCCAAGATCTTAAGGATTCTCATCACGAAGTCATCAGAATCTCCAAGTAGAATATGGTCTGGGGAGGTATGTTAGTTTTCTATGTTGCATAACACGTTAACAACTTAGTGGCTTAAAAGAATACCCATTTATTGTCTCAGTTGGTTTAGGATTTCCAAGCACAACTTACCTGAGTTCTCTGCTCATGGGTCTCACAAGGCTGCCATCAAGGTGTCAGCTGGGCTGTGTTCTCATATGGAAACTAGACTGAGGAGGAATTCACTTTGAAGCATGCACAGAATTCCTGATAGCTGTGGACTGGAGGATGTCCACAGCTCCTATAGGTGCCCACAGATCCCCACCACATGACCCTTCTCCTAACCTGTCCACAACATGGCATATTGTTTCTCCAGGGCCTGCAGTAGAGCAAGGACCAATCCACTAGTAAAACAAAGTCTAGTATAACATAATGCAATCAAAGGAGAGACAGCCTAACACCTTTGCCCTATTCTTCTGATGACCAGCAAGTCATAGATCCCGACCAAATTCAACTGGAGGGGATTTCACAAAGGCATGAGCCCCAGGAGGCAGGGATCACAGGGGATCGCCTTAGGATTTGTCCACCATAGAAGAGAATAAAATGGAAAAGACCTGTAGCATTTCTCCCCTGCACAGCTTCCCTGCAACTGTTCACTGGGGAGGCTGTTACCATCACTTTGCAGCAATTCTGACTATTCACCATTGAAGGAAAAGCTAAGGAGAAAAAAGTGAACTTCAGAATAGCTCTCCGCTTTTCCCCACAGCAGGCTGCACAGCAGGAGAGCATAGGATCCCATCATTCATCACTTTGACCTACCACTTAGACAGAATGGGGTGGGGGGAGGGGAAAAATGTCCAACCACTTCAGAAACCATGAATTAAAATGCTGCACTGTAAACTCGCAACCTTCTGGTGGCTGTTTCCTGGCAGGAAACCCAAGATCACACTGTCTGCTCCCTCTCCCATCCCTGGGTGGCACCCAAAGCCCTTAACTTGACACGCGTGTATCACACGCAGAACCCTCTGCTCCAGGAAGTCTGGTCAGTGCTGCCCTCATCCACGTTACTTTCTTCTGGGTTCTCCTTGAAATTCTTTTCTGTCCTCATGAGAAGTAGGTGTGTTCTGTTTTGCCCATGTGCTTTCAGACCCTGTCCTCATCCACTGTTTGACTAAGCACAAAATGTTTCCTTCTTCAGGTAAATTTAATTAAGAGGCTAGGTCACTCGGCAAGCCCAATCATGCCTGAGCCAAAGGCTAAAAACAGAAGGAGAAAAGGTCCTCCCAGCCACAGAAGTAAAAGTGAATCACATTCTAAACCCCTCTGCACAGAGACCCTTTGACAAGGAGGAAGTAGCCACATTTCTCATTCCGTAGAAGCACTGGGTTGTGAGTTAGCACCTTTTCCCCCTAGACTTCCACTACCTCTCCACCCCACCCTGACCTTAGTGTAGAAGTTTGAATTCCTCCTTCTCCCCATCCCCCCAGCCCTGATTACCCTCTGTTCCTCAAGGGGGCCATAAGTGAAGATGTGTGTCTGGCTTGTGGCCCACTATGACCCTTGCATTATTTTCTTCTTATTCCCACAGTAGTCATTTGTAACTTGTTTTGCCTCCTCATTGCATATTACTTCGTTTCTTACTTTTATCCTTTAACAAAAAATTATCAGGTGTTTCTTTAACTTAGATGGATTCTTCGCTTTGTGAAAGTCTTCACAGATCTCATCCCCCTCATCTTACAAATGAGGATAATGGGAATGATACAGTCAAGTGTCCTGCTGAGGGCCACACTGGTGACTTTACTGTGAGCAGAATTAGATCACACAT
Organism: Mesoplodon bidens; assembly: GCF_964165515.1. Classification (NCBI taxonomy): domain Eukaryota; kingdom Metazoa; phylum Chordata; class Mammalia; order Artiodactyla; family Ziphiidae; genus Mesoplodon; species Mesoplodon bidens. The sequence goes on along the minus strand of NC_138161.1, from coordinate 5,194,974 downwards.
GAATCCTATACTAGCTCCATTGGAGGCAACAGTGGAGATGCCGATTCCTGGATTTATTGTGACTGCATTACGATTGATGAGAAGACAGTCACAACTAAACCACAGCTTGGAAGAACTCAGAAGAGGTCACACTCAGGGAATTGTGTCTAGGGGCACAGTCATCTCATCTGCATCCTGCAATTTTCATCATCTTTTCCTTATTTTATCTTATCTTCCTAGGACCCGTGTTTTCTTATAATACCTACCGCAGACTCTTTCACCCTCTAGCTCTGCTGGCCTAAACTCTAATCTCCTGGTGACTTCATTTAGTCGACATGCCACCACATCTCCTCACCCACTCAACTGGAAACGTCTCCCTTCTTGTCACGCAAATGCCAAGCACAAACTAATAACTCTGGTTTCCCTTGCACCGTGTAGTTAGAAGAGCTATCATTTATGGAATACCCATCAGGTACCCAGCATTATGCATGACGTTAATCACGGATCGCATAATTTAATCGCCACAAATACCCTGTGAAGAGGATGTTATCTTCTCTCCACACAAAAGGAGACTGAAGCTCAGAAAGGTTAACCACTTTCTCATGTTTATCCATTAGTTGAGTGTGGTGCCAGGATTTGAACCCACATCTGATTCCAGAATCCACGTTCTCTCTACTGTCCCAGCATGGCACCCCAATATGTCTTGAATTTTCCAGAACACTGTTGATTTCAGATACTCCGTCCCTTGGGACCCCTTAATTCACATACACACATGTCAGATGATCTATTCTCTTTTGTGTTTGGAAAGAGAATTTCTGTATCTACAAGTAACTCTCAAGTGACACACAATTCTTCAGCCTTTGCTTTAGTGCACACACACCACAAATGCATGTGCATAACACACCTCTGTATTTTGAAGAGGCAGCCATTTCAACTCAAAATGAACAAAGATCTGTTTGCAGTCAAAGGCTCCTACCATCCCTCCGCATTCCCTCCCTCACTGTCTATTTTGTCATCCAACCAAGCTGAAGTCACACAGACTATGTGTTTCTGTTTTCTCAAGTACCTGACAATTCACATCCTTACCAAGGATGTTGAGAAATTAATGTGATGGTTTTCTGGTTTTTCTGCAGCATGCTGACCTAATTGGCACTATAGAATGTTGAAATATTTTGAGATTTTTTTTGACGTTAACTTTTCTTTTTTCCTTTTGTTTTGTGAGTTTATCTCTCCTGTTTACCATTTCCAGTATAATATTTTTGGTATACCTCTAAGTGGTCCTTTGTGATGTTTCCTGTCCTCTGCGTTGTTTCTAAAGAAATTGCAATTTTCTGGGCTCTAATTAGAGTGCCCCACAGGATACCCCAGTTTTCTTCTGCCCATGTAATATTGTATAAGTTTTTCTACCATGCTTCCTGCTCTTCTTTATGGATGCTGAATTCTCCTCTACTGCATTGCCTTAAATGCCCATAAGAACCATAGACGTATGTACGTTTATTACACTTTTCAAAGTCTGAAACACAAATACTGGATTCCCCCTTTTTTTGATAATCCAACACTAAACATGTGGGGGTCATTGAATATTTCCAGCTCATTTGATGAGCTTATAATTAAGGATTCATCAGCTTTGCTGAGATCTGCTGCTAGAGATGGGACATACAAGCAAAGGCAAAATAAAAGAATTCTAATTGTTCTTATTAAAAAATAATGATCTATGACTTCTGATTCCAGGTAAATATAGTAAGACATGACAGACCTATACTACCAATGCAATGTTTTTTGAAAGCTAGGTAAAATATCCAACTCATATTTTTAAAGGATTGGAGGACTAAGAAAGTGATGAAACCTAGAAAAAGTAAGGGGGCAGTGGGGCAGAGTTCCTCTTAGGTGAGATGGTCATTGCTGACTCAACTCTTAATGTATTTGCCAGTTCTGGACATGAGTTGAAGATCAGCCTTGGCCCAAATTGAGGGATGTTACTGGTAGAATTTAGGCAGTCACTTGGAGATGGAATAATAGATTGGAACCTAGCAGAAACCCCAAACAAGCACATCTTCCCCATGAGACATTTGCTGAACTCTGCTGGAAACTGGGGAACTTAGACACAAACACAGATTTCAACTTCATATAGTAATCTAGTGCTTAAGAGACTAAGTCTCATTAGAAGGAGAAGTTTTGCAACCAACACAAAGCTAGTATCTCTCTCAAGACATCAACCGTATTTGAACTTGTATTAGGAGAGACTTAATGCTCAAAAACACTGAAGGGCAAAGCATTCAGAGCTGAGAAAACAGATTTTTCAATTACAAGTCTGGGAAAGGTATACCTGATGAGGGGTCTTGGCATAAAAGCAGAGTGAAATCTCCCCGAGGCTCCCTTAGGAGACAACACCCCATGAGAAGGAGAGGGCCTGAAAGAAACAAATGACTGGTCAAGACACTAGTCAGATTTTTTGACCTTGTATAAAGTGAAAGACTAAAGAGCTAAATTCAGTCTCTGAAGAATAGAACACATTCTGGCATAAGAAAACAAAGCAAAAACCTAGGAGAACCACACCAAGAAACGGACTTACCAGATACAAAACAGATCTTGCTAAAATTGAGATCCAGAGACCAAGATAATCTCAGTTGGATTGAAGTGATCAGCCCCTCTTCCTATATGCTCACAAGAGGGAGGGAACCCTTACTGATGGAAAATTTTATCTCAAACCCTTTGATTTATTTATATACAATTCCTGACATATCATAAAAATATCATTAGACAGCTAATGAGACCAATAACCTAGAAAAGGTTATTTAAAAATTAAAGGTGTTTGATTTCAGCTCTGACGTATGAAGAGCTTGGAAGTCATGACCCTTTACTTAAAACAACAAAAAAAAATTGGACAAATGGAAAATTAATGACTTTCCTTGAACTCATCAGAAAATTGAGGTCACAGGTTAGATCATCACCACAAAATTTGAAGAGATAGGCAAATACAGAGAATTATTGCCAAGATCTGCTTATCTGGAGCAGAAGCCATCAGAGCCCTAAACTGGTAAGAATGGTTAAATGGTAATTTTGATAAATTGCTAGAGGCTGAAGTATAAGCTAGGGCAAGGGTGGGAAACTCCTGGGGGCCATAGTCTTAGGAGGGTCTGCACACGTTTGTGGGCTATGCTTCCAGGAACCACAGCAGTTTGTTTTCATGAAGATTTGAGGAAGGTGTGCCCCGGCTCTGACAGGGGAAAGGCAATCATTGTGAAATACAATAAGTGTCTTCTCCACAACAGAGTGTCTTCTCCACAACTCTCCAGTGGAAAAGAATTTGCCAAAGCCTTATTCCAGAAGCAGGAAGGGCATTCCATCCAGCCAAGCCCCATGTATACTTTCTGTCTCACTGATTGGGGGAAAAAACAATAAAGGCATCAGGGGTCCAATCTTCAAGGAAGTAGGTTGGAAATGCTGCATCCAAGGAAGAGAGTAGGAAGCAAGAACAAAAAGAAAAAACGAAGCTAATGGAAAAACGTTTGTGAAGGTCACAGCCCAGAGACATGACCCACTAAAACACTGAGATTTAATCACAAGATTATAAAATGCTTCCCCTTCCCCACACATTAACACCATACCAACAGGGCTCCAGTATGAAAAAAACAATGTATTTACAGCTAAAAGAGCTGCAGAATGCAGCCTTTATGTGTGTGTGTTGGTGGTGGGTGTACCCAGCCTTTATGGGTGTGTTGAAGCCCAGAGTCAACAGGGGAGAAGAAAGCAACGACATGGAAGGAATAGGAAACCCCTTGTACCTACAGCAAGAGCAAATATCAGACACAGCCTAACTCCTGTCCAGATGAACATAAAACCCAGCATCATAGCCCTATTTACTATAGTTCCTGTTACCTGATAAGAAATATCCAGCTTTCAACAAAAAATTACAAAGCATACAAAAGGCAAGAAAAAGCAAAATCTGAAAAGACAAAGCAAGCATCAGAATCAGAGGTATATCTGTGGATGACAAACCCACAGAGATGATGGACCAACTGTGTAACACCATTTTATATAAGGGACTGAGCACCCACAGGTTTTGATATCTGTGGGGTCTCCTGGAATCAACCCCCAATGGATACCAAGGGACAATTATATATGACATAGATGTTGGAATTGTCAGACCACGAATTTAAAATAACTATGATTTCTATGTTAATGACTCTAAAAGAAAAAGTAGACAACATGAAAGAAAAGATGAGTAATCTAAGCCAAGAGTTGGAAACCCTAAGAAAGAATAAAAAGAAAAATGTTAGAAATTAAGAACACTGTAAGAGAAGCTAAGGTTATTTTGATGGGCTCATCTGTTGATGCAATATAGCCAAGACACTAGTGAACTTGAAGATAGGTCAACAAAAGCTTCCCAAACTGAAATACAGAGAGAAAAAGAATTGGGGGTGGGGAGAAGAAAGAAAGAAAAGATACAGTAGCAGAATATCCCAAAACGGTGGGACAATCTCAAAGGTGTAACATATGTTCAATTGATATACCAGGAAAAGAAACAGAGAACTGTGCAGAAGAAACATTTGAATAACAATGGCAAGAAATTTTGAAAATGAATAACAAACACTAAACCACAGATCCAGGAAGATCAGAGAACACCAAGTGGGATAAATGCTTACCGCTCAAAAAAAAAAAAAGCATACCAAGGTATACAAGGTTCAAACAACAGAAAACCAGAGACAAAGAAAAAAATCTCCAAAAATTACCAGAGGGATAAAAAAAATCACTTATCCTTACAGAAACCAGGATAAGAATTACAGCAATTTTTTATTACAGCAAAGAATAAGACTTTTTATCCAAAGGATAAAATTACAGCAAAGGTCAAGAATTACAGAATTACAAGAACTACCCTGATTTCTCATCAGAAACAAAGTAAGCAAAAGAGTGTGAAGTGAGATATTAAATTTTTTGAAAGATAAAAAAATCAACTGAGAATTTTATGCAAGCAAATTATCCTTTAAAAGTGAAGGATAGGATAGGATGTTTTATATGCTTCAAAAGAGACACAGATAACACATATTAAGATGTTGTCTTGCCTGGAAGAGGCACCTAGGAAAACTATAGACATTTTGTACAGTAAGAAGAGATGACCTTGATGAAATCCAATGTACAAGGAAGGTTAGAGCCAAGGCTATCTCTGCAGCCTTGACTCCACTATGCATGGAATAGCCCTAAATTTGGACTTCATGCTCTATAAAATAATATATTTTCTCTTTGATTAAGTCAACTGAGTCAGCATTTACTTGTGACTAAAGGCTTCCTTACTAATATGCTTTTCTAATTTTTTCTAAACTTTTTTCCATTTTCATGATTTAAATTAATTTCACCAGTTGTTCTTAGGTTTATTTTTGTGTTCTCTAACTCTCAAGTTGCATACAAAATAAATTTGCTTTAATGCTCCCATATTTAATAAGGAAAGCTTTCCTCTAAATGCAGCTTTGTTTATATCACATTTTGATGTTTATTAGTCTCATTATTAAAAGTTATTTTTATTATTTAGGATTGTGTGTGTGTATCATATGTGTGTATGTATCTTTTTTTGTTTGTTTTTTTTTTTTTTTACTTTTTATTTTATATTGGAGTATAGCCGATTAACAATGTTGTGATAGTTTCAGATGCACAGCAAAGGGACTCGGCTATACATATGCATGTACCCATTCTCCCCCAAACTCCCCTCCCATCCAGGCTGCCACATAACATTGAGCAGAGTCCCCTGTGCTATATAGTAGGTCCACTGGTTATCCATTTTTTTTTTTAAAGTTTATTTATTTATTTTTTTAATTAGTTTCTGCTTTATAACAAAGTGAATCAGTCATACATATACATCTGTTCCCACATCCCTTCCCTCATGCATCTCCCTCCCTCCCACCCTCCCCATCCCACCCCTCCAGGCGGTCACAAAGCACCGAGCTGATCTCCCTGTGCTCTGCGGCTGCTTCCCACTATCTATCTACCTTACGTTTGGTAGTGTATACACGTCCATGCCTCTCTTTCGCCTTGTCACAGCCCACCCTTCCCCCTCCCCATATCCTCAAGTCCATTCTCAAGTAGGTCTGCGTCTTCATTCCCGTTTTGCCCCTAGGTCCTTCATGACTTTTTTTTTTTTTTTAAATTCCGTATATATGTGTTAGCATATGGTATTTGTCTTTCTCTTTCTGACTAACTTCACTCTGTATGACAGACTCTAGGTCTATCCACCTCATTACAAATAGCTCAGTTTCGTTTCTTTTTATGGCTGAGTAATATTCCATTGTATATATGTGCCACATCTTCTTTATCCATTCATCCGATGATGGACACTTAGGTTGTTTCCAGCTCCGGGCTATTGTGAATAGAGCTGCAATGAACATTTTGGTACATGTCTCTTTTTGAATTATGGTTTTCTCAGGGTATATGCCCAGTAGTGGGATTGCTGGGTCATATGGTAGTTCTATTTGTAGTTTTTTAAGGAACCTCCATACCGTTCTCCATAGTGGCTGTACCAATTCACATTCCCACCAGCAGTGCAAGAGTGTTCGCTTTACTCCACACCCTCTCCAGCATTTATTGTTTCTAGATTTCTTGATGATGGCCATTCTGACTGGTGTGAGATGATATCTCATTGTAGTTTTGATTTGCATTTCTCTAATGATTAATGATGTTGAGCATTCTTTCATGTGTTTGTTGGCAGTCTGTATATCTTCTTTGGAGAAATGCCTATTTAAGTCTTCTGCCCATTTTTGGATTGGGTTGTCTGTTTTTTTGCTATTGAGCTGCATGAGCTGTTTATAAATTTTGGAGATTAATCCTTTGTCAGTTGCTTCATTTGCAAATATTTTCTCCCATTCTGAGGGTTGTCTTTTGGTCTTGTTTATGGTTTCCTTTGCTGTGCAAAAGCTTTGAAGTTTCATTAGGTCCCATTTGTTTATCTTTGTTTTTATTTCCATTTCTCTAGGAGGTGGGTCCAAAAGGATCTTGCTGTGATTTATGTCATAGAGTGTTCTACCTATGTTTTCCTCTAAGAGTTTGATAGTTTCTGGCCTTACATTTAAGTCTTTAATCCATTTTGAGCTTATTTTTGTGTATGGTGCTAGGGAATGATCTAATCTCAAACTTTTACATGTCCCTGTCCAGTTTTCCCAGCACCACTTATTGAAGAGGCTGTCCTTTCTCCACTGTACATTCCTGCCTCCTTTATCAAAGATAAGTTGGCCATAAGTGCGTGGGTTTATCTCTGGGCTTTCTATCCTGATCCACTGATCTATCTTTCTGTTTTTATGCCAGTACCAGACTGTCTTAATTACTGTAGCTTTGTAGTATAGTCTGAAGTCAGGGAGCATGATTCCTCCAGCTCCGTTTTTCGTTCTCAAGATTGCTTTAGCTATTCGGGGCCTTTTGTTTTTCCAAACAAATTTTGAAATTTTTTGTTCTAGTTCTGTGAAAAATGCCATTGGTAGTTTGATAGGGATTGCATTGAATCTGTAGATTGCTTTCGGTAGTAGAGTCATTTTCACAATATTGATTCTTCCAATCCAGGAGCATGGTATATCTCTCCATCTATTTGTATCATCTTTAATTTCTTTCATCAGTGTCTTATAGTTTTCTGCATACAGGTCTTTTGTCTCCTTAGGTAGGTTTATTCCTAGATATTTTATTCTTTTTGTTGCAAAGGTAAATGGGAGTGTTTTCTTGATTTCATTTTCAGATTTTTCATCATTAGTGTACAGGAATGCCAGAGATTTCTGTACATTAATTTTATATCCTGCTACTTTACCAAATTCATTGATTAGCTCTAGTAGTTTTTCGGTAGCATCTTTAGGATTCTCTATGTATAGTATCATGTCATCTGCAAACAGTGACAGCTTTACTTCTTCTTTTCCAATTTGGATTCCTTTTATTTCCTTTTCTTCTCTGATTGCTGTGGCTAAAACTTCCAAAACTATGTTGAATAAGAGTGGTGAGAGTGGGCAGCCTTGTCTTGTTCCTGATCTTAGTGGAAATGGTTTCAGTTTTGCACCATTGAGGACAATGTTGGCTGTGGGTTTGTCATATATGGCCTTTATTATGTTGAGGAAAGATCCCTCTATACCTACTTTCTGCAGGGTTTTTATCATAAATGGGTGTTGAATTTTGTCGAAAGCTTTCTCTGCATCTATTGAGATGATCATATGGTTTTTCTCCTTCAACTTGTTAATATGGTGTATTACATTGATTGATTTGCGTATATTGAAGAATCCTTGCATTCCTGGGATAAACCCCACTTGATCATGGTGTATGATCCTTTTAATGTGCTCTTGGATTCTGTTTGCTAGTATTTTGTTGAGGATTTTTGCATCTATGTTCATCAGTGATATTGGCCTGTAGTTTTCTTTCTTTGTGACATCCTTGCCTGGTTTTGGTATCAAGGTGATGTCGGCCTCGTAGAATGAGTTTGGGAGTGTTCCTCCCTCTGCTATATTTTGGAAGAGTTTGAGAAGGATAGGTGTTAGCTCTTCTCTAAATGTTTGATAGAATTCACCTGTGAAGCCATCTGGTCCTGGGCTTTTGTTTGATGGAAGATTTTTAATCACAGTTTCAATTTCAGTGCTTGTGATTGGTCTATTCATATTTTCTATTTCTTCCTGAGTCAGTCTTGGCAGGTTGTGAATTTCTAAGAATGTGTCCATTTCTTCCAGGTTGTCCATTTTATTGGAATAGAGTTGCTTATAGTAATCTCTCATAATCTTTTGTATTTCTGCAGTGTCAGTTGTTACTTCTCCTTTTTCATTTCTAATTCTATTGATTTGAGTCTTCTCCCTTTTTTTCTTGATGAGTCTGGCTAATGGTTTGTCAATTTTGTTTATCTTCTCAAAGAACCAGCTTTTAGTTTGGTTGATCTTTGCTATCGTTTCCTTCGTTTCTTTTTCATTTATTTCTGATCTGATCTTTATGATTTCTTTCCTTCTGCTAGCTTTGGGGTATTTTTGTTCTTCTTTCTCTAATTGCTTTAGGTGCAGGGTCAGGTTGTTTACTCGAAATGCTTCCTGTTTCTTAAGGTGGGATTGTATTGCTATAAACTTCCCCCTTAGAACTGCTTTTGCTGCGTCCCATAGGTTTTGGGTCATCGTGTCTCCATTGTCATTTGTTTCTAGGTATTTTTTAATTTCCTCTTTGATTTCTTCAGTGATCACTTCGTTATTGAGTAGTGTATTGTTTAGCCTCCATGTGTTTGTATTTTTTACACATCTTTTCCTGTAATTGATGTCTAGTCTCATAGCATTGTGGTCGGAGAAGATACTTGATACAATTTCAATTTTCTTAAAATTACCGAGGCTTGATTTGTGACCCAAGATATGATCTATCCTGGAGAATGTTCCATGAGCACTTGAGAAAAATGTGTATTCTGTTGTTTTTGGATGGAATGTCCTATAAATATCAACTAAGTCCATCTCGTTTAATGTATCATTTAAAGCTTGTGTTTCCTTATTTATTTTCATTTTGGATGATCTGTCCATTGGTGAAAGTGGGGTGTTAAAGTCCCCTACTATGATTGTGTTACTGTCGATTTCCCCTTTTATGGCTGTTAGTATTTGCCTTATGTATTGAGGTGCTCCTATGTTGGGTGCATAAATATTTACAATTGTTATATCTTCTTCTTGGATCGATCCCTTTATCGTTATGTAGTGTCCTTCCTTGTCTCTTCTAATAGTCTTTATTTTAAAGTCTATTTTGTCTGATATAAGAATTGCTACTCCAGCTTTCTTTTGATTTCCATTTGCATGGAATATCTTTTTCCATCCCTTTACTTTCAATCTGTATGTGTCTCTAGGTCTGAAGTGGGTCTCTTGTAGACAGCATATATATGGGTCTTGTTTTTGTATCCATTCAGCCACTCTGTGTCTTTTGGTGGGAGCATTTAGTCCATTTACATTTAAGGTAATTATTGATATGTATGTTCCTATTCCCATTTCCTTAATTGCTTTGGGTTCGTTATTGTAGGTATATTCCTTCTGTTGTGTTTCTTGCCTAGAGAAGTTCCTTTAGCATTTGTTGTAAAGCTGGTTTGGTGGTGCTGAACTCTCTCAACTTTTGCTTGTCTGTAAAGGTTTTAATTTCTCCATCAAATCTGAATGAGATCCTTGCTGGGTAGAGTAATCTAGGTTGCAGGTTTCTCTCCTTCATCACTTTAATTATGTCCTGCCACTCCCTTCTGGCTTGTAGGGTTTCTGCTGAGAGATCAGCTGTTAACCTGATGGGGATTCCCTTGTGTGTTATTTGTTGTTTTTGCCTTGCTGCTTTTAATATGATTTCTTTGTGTTTAATTTTTGACAGTTTGATTAATATGTGTCTTGGTGTATTTCTCCTTGGATTTATTCTGTATGGGACTCTCTGTGCCTCCTGGACTTGATTAACTATTTCCTTTCCCATATTGGGGAAGTTTTCAACTATAATCTCTTCAAATATTTTCTCAGTCCCTTTCTTTTTCTCTTCTTCTTCTGGAACCCCTATAATTCGAATGTTGGTGCGTTTAATGTTGTCCCAGAGGTCTCTGAGACTCCCCTCTGTTTTTTTCATTCTTTTTTCTTTATTTTGCTCTGCACCAGTTATTTCCACTATTTTATCTTCCACCTCACTTATCCGTTCTTCTGCCTCAGTTATTCTGCTATTGATCCCATCTAGAGTATTTTTCATTTCATTTATTGTGTTTTTAATCGATGCTTGATTCATCTTTAGTTCTTCTAGGTCCTTGTTAACTGTTTCTTGCATGTTGTCTATTCTATTTCCAAGATTATGGATCATGGAAATAGAATCTTGGATCAGCTTTACTATCATTATTCTGAATTCTTTTTCAGGTAGACTGCCTATTACCTCTTCATTTGTTAGGTCTGGTAGGTGTTTATCTTGCTCCTTCACCTGCTGTGTGTTTTTCTGCCTTCTCATTTTGCTTATGTTACTGTGTTTGAGGTCTCCTTTTTGCCGGCTGCAGATTCGTAGTTCCCGTTGTTTTTGGTGTCTGACCCCAGTGGCTAAGGTTGTTTCAGTAGGTTGTGTAGGCTTCCTGGTGGGGGGGACTAATTCCTGTGCTCTGGTGGTTGAGGCTCGATCTTGTCTTTCTGGTGGACAGGTCCACGTCTGGTGGTGTGTTTTGGGGTGCCTATGGCCTTATTATGTTTTTAGGTAGCCTCTCTGCTAATGGGTGGGGTTGTGTTCCTGCCTTGCTAGTTGCTTGGCATAGGGTGACCCGCACTGTAGCTTGCTGGTCGTTGACTGAAGCTGGGTGCTGGTGTTGGGATGGAGATCTCTGGGAGATTTTCGCTGCTTGATATTATGTGGAGCTGGGAGGTCTCTTGTGGACCCGTGTCCTGAAGTTGGCTCTCCCACTTCAGAGGCACAGCACTGGCTCCTGGCTGCAGCACCAAGAGCCTTTCATCCACCCGGCTCAGAGTAACAGGGAGAAAAAGTAGAAAGAAAGAATTAGTAGAAGAAAGAAAGAGGGAAAGAAAGGAAGAAGGGAAGAAAGGAAGGAAGGAAGGAAGAAAGAAAGGAGGGAGGGAGGGAGGAAGGATGGAAAGAAAGAAGGAAAGAAAGGAGGGAGGGAGGGAGGAAGGAAAGGAAGAAAGACAGGAGGGAGGGAGGAAGGAAAGAAAAAGAAAGTGGAAAGAAGAAGGGTGGGAGGGAGGAAAGAAAAAGAAAGAAGGAAAGGAGGAGCGGAGGGAGGGAGGGAGGAAGGGAGAGTAGGAAAAAAGAAAGAGCAGGTAAAGTAAAATAGAATAAAGTATGAAATATAGTAGCGTTATTAAAATTAGAAAGTAATTATTGAAAAAAAAAAAAAAACCGGACCGATAGAACCCTGAGACATATGGTGGAAGCAAAGCTATACAGAGAGAATCTTACACAGAAGATTACACATACACATTCACAAAAAGAGAGCAGGGGGAAAAATCAAAAATCTTGCTCTCCAAGTCCACCTCCTCAATTTGGGATAATTCGTTGTAAAAATAGGAAAAGGGCGAGAAGTCTGAAATCTTGCTCTCTAAGTCCACCTCCTTAATTTGGAATAATTCGTTGTAAAAAGAGGAAAAGGGGGGAAAGTCTTAAATCTTGTCCTCAAAGTCCACTTCCTCAATTTGGGATGATTCGCTGTCCATTCATGCACTCCACAGACGCAGGGCACATCAAATGGACCGTGGAGCTTTAATCCGCTGCCTCCGAGGCTGCACAGAGAGATTTCCCTGCCTCTGCTCTCACAGCTCCCGGGTCTCAGCCTTGGACCTGGCCCCGCCTCTGCGCGTAGGTCGCCGGAGGGCGTCCGTTCTTCGCTCAGACAGGACGGGTTTAAAGGAGCCGCTGATTCGGGGGCTCTGGCTCACTCAGGCAGAGGGGAGGGAGGGGCGCGCAGTGTGGGGCGGGCCTGCGGCGGCAGAGGCCGGCGTGACGTTGCAGCAGCCCGTGGCGCTCCGTGCGCTTTCCCGGGAAAGCCGTCCCCGGGTCTCGGGACCCCAGCAGTGGCGGGGTGCACAGGCCCCCCGGAAGGCGGGGCGGACAGTGACCCGTGCTCGCACACAGGCCCCGCGGCGGCGGCGGCAGCGGCGGCGGGTGGCGGCGGCGGCGGCGGCCCACGCCCGTCTCCGAGGTCCGTGCCTTACCCGCGGCTCGTGCCTGTCTCCGGCGCTTCCCCAAGCAGCCCTCTTAATGCCCTCTCCTCGCGCACCAGGAAACAAAAGGGAAAAAAGTCTCTTGCCTCTTCAGCAGCTCCAGACCCTTTCCCCGGACTCCCTCCGGGCTAGCCGTGGTGCACTAACCCCTTCAGGCTCTCTTCCTGCCGCCAGCCCCAGTCCTCTCCCTGCGCTCCGACTGAAAGCCGATACCCGAGCCTCAGCTCCCAGCCCCGCCCGCCACGGCGGCCGAGCAGACAAGCCTCTCGGGCTGGTGTGTGCCTGAGGGCACCGGTCCTCTGTGCCAGAATCTCTCCGCTTTGCCCTCCGCACCCCTGTTGCTGTGCTCTCCTCCGCTACTCCGAAGCTTTCCCCCTCCGCCACCTACAGTCTCCGCCCGCGAAGGGGCTTGTAGTGTGTAGAAACCTTCCCCCCTTCACGGCTCCCTCCCACTGGTGCAGGTCCCGTCCCTATCCTATTGTCTCTGTTTATTCTTTTTTTCTTTTGCCCTACCCAGGTACGTGGGGAGCTTCTTGCCTTTTGGGGGGTCTGAGGTCTTCTGTCAGCGTTCAGTAGGTGTTCTGTAGGAGTTGTTCCACGTGTAGATGAATTTCTGATGTATCTGTGGGGAGGAAGGTGATCTCCGCGTCTTACTCTTCCGCCATCTTCCTCCGGGGTCGTATGTATCTTTAAATGTTTATGTTTGAGTATTTTTTTAAATAATATTGATATCCCTTTTCAGTCTCACTGGATTCTTGTTTAAAAAAATGTAGCCCATAGAACTATTCCTTTTGATAACTAAAGATGTTTTGTTTTTTGCCTAATATATGATTAATAGTTTGTACAACGAATATATTCACTTAATAATCATAAAGTTCAATGCCTCTTTTTAAGTGAAGGAAAAATGAAGACTTTCTCAGGCCTATAAAGACTGAGTGAATACATGGCTGGTAGATCTGCCCTACAAGAAATGTTAAAATAAGTCATTCAGGAAGGAACAAATGATGCAAGTCAGAAACTAGAGTCTACATAAACAAAGAAAGAATATTGTGAAAAAAACAAATCATGTATTTTTCTTTTTCTTAATTATTCTAAAAGGTTACTATTTATACAAAGCAATATTAGAACAATTTATTGAGTGTAGCATATAGATAAGTAAAATGAGTGGCAGCAATGATACAAGAGATGACAGGACAGTATTGAAGTACTGGCTTCAGATACCTCCATGACATGTGACATTAGATTGTCACAGATGTAGAGAACAAACTTACGGTTACCAAGGGGGAAGGGGGGAGGGACAGATTGGGAGATTGGGAGTGATATATACTCACTACTATATATAAAACAGATAACTAATGAGAACCTACTGCATAGCGCAGGGAATTCTATTCAATACTCTGTAATGGCTTATATGGGAAAAAAATCTAAAAAAGAGTGGATATATGCATATGTATAACTGATTCACTTCAGTGTACAGCAGAAACTAACACAACATTGTAAATCAACTATACTCCAATAAAAATTAATTCAAACGAACAGAACACAAAAAATGACCCAAAAAGTACTAACCATAAAGAAATTTTGATCTATTGGATTAATGAAATTAAATTGTGTCAATCAAAAGACACCATAAAAAGAGTGAAAGGGCAAACTCAGGATAGAAGAAAATATTTTCAATACTTATATCTGACAAATGCCTTATATTCAGAATACTTAAAGCAATTCTAGGACTCTATAAGACAAGAAAAAAAGATTATCCATTTCTTCAAGGGCAAAAGAATGGAACAGGAACTTCTCAAAAGAATATATACAAGAGGATATTAAACATACTGAAAGGTGTCTAATACCATTATTTATCAAGGAAATATAAATTAAGAACACAATGAGACACCACTATACACCCACCAGAATTGAATAAATTTGTAGAATTTTTAAAATGAGTTTCAGCCCTTAGCTCAATTTTTTGTAGCATCCCAGCAAACCCTAAGTAAGATGTGTACATGTGTGTGTGATGGCCAGGGAGGGGAGAGGGCAGTTCAGTTAATTTCTCCAGTTGCAATGTGGATTTTGACATTTGGGGTTTTCATTACATAAATAGAAAAATATGAATATTAGAAATTTCCTTGAACTCAAAATTTCATTTCCCTAAGGTGATATGGGAGTGACATTTCCTACCGTTTAAAGCAGCAACTTCGGGTTTTCCTGTAGGGTTCACGCTGGGTAAGAATGTGTTTCCAGAACTCAGATCTTAGCCCTAAAGTACTCTTGATAATATCTGGCTGGTCTTCCTGAGACTTTTTCCCCCCAATCTTTCTTACTGTATTTTTTCTGAAATCGGGTTTATTACTGCTACGTTAGTTCGATGCTGGTCTCTTGGAGCTTATGCAAACTTCAAAGTTGAATTCACCTTCCTTTTCCTCTTTCTTCAGGTCTCCATTTCAGAATCTCATGCTCTTCTAAACTTAACAGTACAGAAGTTAAATTCTTTCATTTGTAGCTTTTATTGAGTTTGTATATTCTACTTGAAATGTTTAAAGGATTAGTGGAACATTTGACGTACTTCACTAATGGAAAGAAACAAAATTGTATTTTCACTTATATGATCCTTGATTGGACTTGTACGCCTCCTTGTTACTTTGTAGCAAAACTTTTCCATCTGTGATTAAAAGAGAAACTGAGCTATCCTCCTTAGCTCTGAAGCAAGATGAAAAAACACCCTGTACATTATTTATTTGGAGATGGGGATGCAGAATAAATTCTCCAGGACTCTCTCACTGAACTCTGCTCAGTCTCCCAGCATGTGTGAGTGGTTCTCTTGCAGCCTCCTGCCCTCACCTGGGGTAAGGGAAGAAGTACCACACACACACACCAGGCAATGTGCACACACATCATGCACACGCACCACATACCTACACACACCACACACACACACCACACAGTGATTCACTAGAATGAAAAGAAAAAAGTCATACCACGACCTTGACAATTTCCCCTTAAATGACTTGATTTCCCTTTAACCTTTAGAATGTTAACGTGATCATAATACAGGCTAGGAAGTGGGATGCATAAGGTTGGAGGGGCTCCTCAGGAAACATTCATTAGGTCAGAAGCAGCATCTCTAGAATAGAGAGGTTTTGCCTAATTTACCAACACAGTGGCAGAAACAAGGTTGTGAAGGTTCCCACCTCAGAGGGGCTGGACAGGGTGAGGGACATAAGCTACTTCCTGCAGCTCTGAAGGAAAGCTGAGAGGGTGTCAAGTAATCAAGGCTCACTGGCTCTGGAGTCACAGGATGTGAGTGTGAATCCCTGACAACCACTTTCTAGCAACGAAACCTCTGGAAGTTTCCACTTCCTCACCCGTAAAATGACATTATGAGGGCAAAATGAGATAGAGTGTGAAAAGTGGGCTGTCAAACAGATCTGTACAAAGGGTCTACCAATTTTTTTTTGATGAAAACACCAAGAATAACACATCAGAAGAAAGGGTTTTCTAACAGAGGAAATAGAAACGAAGGCAAAGAACCCCTGAGGAGCTTGCCCGATGAGCGGCCTCAGGAAGGGAGACTGAGTGTGATTATCAAGGAGCTATCTTTTTATACTTTTTTTTGTTTTTTTTGCGGTACACGGGCCTCTCACTGTTGTGGCCTCTCCCGTTGCGGAGCACAGGCTCCGGACGCCCAGGCTCAGAGGCCATGGCTCACGGGCCCAGCCACTCCGCGGCATGTGGGATCCTCCCGGACCGGGGCACGAACGCGTGTCCCCTGCATCGGCAGGCGGACTCTCAACCACTGCGCCACCAGGGAAGCCCGGAAAAAACTTTTAAAAAGTGTTTTGTCAATGTGGAGGAATAATGGATATTTTTGTTTATTTTTCCAAATTCTGAAATGCATTGACTTTACAGTTCAAAGGGAATATCATGATCACAGTTGTTTACTAAAGAGGATCTGGACCTACAAGGAATGCATTCAGTGCAGGGTGCTGAACATCTAATATCTCTACTACATTTTGGTGCTTCCCTAAGAACTTTTGTCTGCTTCTTGCAAGTTTTTTTTAGCTCTAAACCACTGTTAATAACTGCCATCCTGTTAATGTGATGGTAAAAGGTGGGGAAAGGAAGCACTATAAAATATAATGACTAAATCTTAGTATGTTAGTGAATCTTTGCCAGTGGGCTGTGAACTTCACAAGTGTTTCTTAGCTTTTTTCATCACTTCCATGAGACAAGAAGGCTAAAGAGAACCGAGGTGGGACATTTCTTTTCCTCCATGTTGGGAAAAGGTTCTGATAAAGATTTTTCCCTTGCAGGGTAAAAGTTTGTTGAGGAGAATGCCCTGGGCATGTTTCAAAATAGTTCCTTGGACCCTCCTCTTCCCAGGGACCCAAGAGGATCTTTCTCTGCTCTTCAACATGAGAGTTTGATGGCATCCTTGGCAGTAAACCCACAAAAGTGTGGGGATCCCCAAAGGCCACTACTCCCAGGAGTTCCTTACCCTCATTCTAGTTCTAACTCAGTCTCCACAATTCATCAAAATGACCATTGACGTGTTCTTACCAGTGAACGGCTCCAGTGAACCCATTCTAGGTAAGTAGATCTTAATGGCTGTATCACTCCACATACATCTGTCTGGAGTGTCAGTTTTCCTTCAACGTCAGTCCTATGATGGGTCCAAAAAAAATTGTTGATTTTCAGCCTTTTGAGTTTTTTCTTCTTGTAAAGATAGGGGTAAAGACTTTCAAGCTCTTTGCATTTTGAAGCGGAAACTGGGAGGCGTGGAGATATATATATCTATATATCTATATATATAGATATATAGATATTTTTAAGGCAAAAAATACCCAGGCTTCTGGCCAGGTTGCATATAAAGATGAGGAAAATTATATTGATTGGGAGTTGTTTAGCTGATGATGATCGAAGGTTGCATTCACCATATACAATATTTCTGGTTTATAAAAGCATTATCCAGTGTTCGCAAAACAGTCTATTACACACATCCCTTAGCTTGATTTTGAATTCCAAGGCCCCAAGCAGTTAACCTGATGTTATTTTCATTACAAGGTAGCACAGTAAACACTGTGGGCCTCTAGGTTCAAAATTACTCTGCCCTTGAGGATCACCCAAGGGAAATCTTGAGAAAAAGACCTTCTAAATGGGTAGTTTTAACAGTGCTGTGTGGTAAACACATCCTTAGTCCCAAGGAAGGTACCCTACAGCCTTCAGCAGCTACTGGGTTTGGAATGTCCCTCCAGCTGCACTTTGCAGCTCACTTTTCACACATCACTGATATCATCTGAAAGCCCCCAGGAAGGTCAAGGTGTTGGCAAACTTTTGGTATCAGCATTTAGTGAAGGTGACTTACACCCAAACCTATTCAGGGGCTACTTACCCATTTATGGAGCAATGGGACAAATGGATTTGGATTTTAATCCTGACTCTGGACAAAGATATGACTCCTTTGCCTTCATTTTCATCTGTAAAATGGGCCTGGCAGTAATTGCCTCTTATGCCCATAGAATTTAGTTCCATGTATTTAGTGTAAGTGCCCAGTCAATATGAAATCATTGTTTGGGTTGCTTGCTGTTGTGTACTCCATGGTTACCAAAGTAGATTAAATACTGGATATTCTGCTTTTTTTGTTTTTTTTGGCCGTGCCGTGCCTTATGTGGGATCTTCGTTCCCTGACCAGGGATGGAACCCATACTCTCTGCATTGGGAGTGTGGAGTTTTAACCACTGGACCACCAGGGAAGTCCCTGGATATTGTGTTTCTGATGAGGATCTCTGGGAGATTTCCAGAGATAAAGTAGGACTTATTTTTGCCCATGGATCTAATTAGTCATGCTTGTCTTGTGGTCCATAACCACAAAGATTTGCTGGTACAAAGGATAAGTTCTGATGGGCTGAGGTTCTAAGACCCTTTGTCTTGTATCTGAAGTTCCTCTCTGTATGAGATGTCATTCAAAACCTCAGTCATGGCCTCTATAAATATTTCTGTGCTTTGTTGAATACTACTGACATAACGGTGCATAAAACAGACATGGACCTGCTCTCACAAAGTTTAGGGCCTCGAGAGGAGGATGGATTTTAACCTCCTAATCCCACAAGTATTAACTGTAGCTAATGTTAGGAGGGAAAAGCACAGTGTGGGCAGGGGGAGGGGAGGGAATAACAGGAACCTGGGGAATGAGGACCTAGACTAAGCTGGGGGTAAGAGAGGCTTCCCAGAAGGAGTTACATTGACCCTGAGATGCCAAAGGATGGGAGAGAAGCCCAGTTGACAGGCAGGCAAGACGCAAACTTTGAAGGTGCCATAATGTAAGCAAGGTGTTGGCAAACTTTTTCTGATAAGGACCACCTAGAAAATCTTTTCAGCTTTGCAGACCCCATCGGTCACCACTACTCAGCTCTGTCATCATAGAACAAGCCAGAGACAAAAAGTAGTAAACAGGGGTGGCCGTCCTCCAGTGGAGCTTTATGTATGGACACTGAAATTTAAATTTCACATAATTTTCATGTGTCACAGCATATTCTTCCTTTGATGCTTTTTTTATTGAAGTATAGTTGATTTACAATGTTTCAAGTATACAGCAAAGTGATTCGGTTATATATATATGTATATGAAGAATATGTATATATTCTTTTCCAGGGCCTCCCTGGTGGCGCAGTGGTTGAGAGTCCGCCTGCCGATGCAGGGGACACGGGTTCGTGCCCCGGTCCGGGAGGATCCCATATGCCGCGGAGCGGCTGGGCCCGTGAGCCATGGCCGCTGAGTCTGTGCATCCGGAGCCTGTGCTCCGCAATGGGAGAGGCCACGACAGTGAGAGGCCCACATACCGCAAAAAAAAAAAAAAAAGGAACCGCCACTTTGTGAACTATTAAATGCTCGCATACATAATGCATTCTATCTTCTATTATAGTTGTTTATAGTCTTATCAAATGTCAGTGTTGGGGCCAGGAAAAGGGTATCTAAGTTAGCTCATTTGCATGTAAGGAAAATTCACAGTTGCCTGAGGTCAAGGGAGCTGCCTAAGTCCCAATTATTAGGACACCTCATTTATGACTACAAGGGAGTAATTTCCTCTCCTTTGGTGACGGACATGTCCTCAAGTTCAAACAGCTTAAACATTCATTTCCGGCTGCTAATGAATATCAATTAGCAAAATATGGACTATCCCAAGATGATAACATTCTTTTCCTAAAGAAGAAAAGCTCAGGAAGTCTGTATACACTTTCATTAAAACAATAGGCGTCGGGTAATAGTTCTGTGCTTCTTTAATTCATTGTTTCAAAAACTAGTGAGTCTGTAAGGATGGATATGAGTTCAGAAGAAAACAGTGAAGAAAACAAATAGGACCCCTTCCTGGTGAAACTTACAGTTTAGATGGGGAGATAGATGCTGCTGATCACACATAAGTATTTTCAGGACCAGACAGGAGCCATATGGGGCAGGAGCAGGGCAACCTGATGCAGTTGAACAGGACTCATGATTCAGCTTGGGGCTTGGGGTTCCCTCTCTGCTCTGTCTGTTGACAGGGCACGTCTGAAGCTGGAAAGAGCTTAGAGTCTTTTAAAAACCCTCAATTGTCTTTGGGACCACGTGCATTGAGGATAAATAAGGGTAAGTAAGATCAACAGGGAGGAGCCAGCAGGACTTTCTTGGCCCTGGTGAGGAGTTTGGATTTTATTCTTTGTGCAAAGAAGTCTCTGAGGGGTTTAAAGCAGGGGACCATCACTCTGTAGTGTATAGTTTTTTTAATGAGTTTGAGTTTTTATTACTTTTTTAAAAATTTTTTTTGCGGTACGCGGGCCTCTCACTGTTGTGGCCTCTCCCGTTGCAGAGCACAGGCTCCGGACGCGCAGGCTCAGCGGCCATGGCTCACGGGCCCAGCCGCTCCGCGGCATGTGGGATCTTCCCGGACCGGGGCACGAACCCGCGTCCCCTGCATCGGGAGGCGGACCCCCAACCACTGCGCCACCAGGGAAGCTCTATTACTTTTTTAATTGATGTATAGTTGATTTACTGTGTGGTGTTAGTTTCAGGTGTTCAGCACAGTGATATATATATGTATATTCTTTTTTTACATTCTCATCCATTAGAGGTCATTACAAGATATTGAACAGAGTTCCCTGTGCTATACAGTAGGTCCTTGTTGGTTATCTATTTTATATATAGTAGTGTGTATATGTTAATCCCAAACTCCTAATTTATCCCTTCCCCCCTTTCCCCTTTGGTAACCAAAAGTTTGTTTTCTAAGTCTGTGTGTCTATTTCTGTTTTATAAATTAGTTCATTTGTATCATTTTCCACATACAAGTGATATCATATGATACTTGTCTTTCTCTTTCTGACTTACTTCAGCTAGTATGATAACTTCTGAGTCCATCCATGTTGCTGTAAATGGCATTGTTTCATTCTTTTTTTATGAATAATATTCCATTGTATATATGTACCACATATTCTTTATCCATTCATCTGTCGATGGACATTTAGGTTGCTTCCATATCTTGGCTATTGTGAATAGTGTGTGGTGTATATTTTAACAGAAGGATAAGTGGAGGGCAGGCGTCAGCCATGGGGTTGGGTTTGTAAGGGCAACTAGATTCAATGATGCTTCATTGTATGTACGACAAGGCTTAAACCACTAGGTTCTTCGTGCTGCAGTTTTACTATTCAGCATATCCAGAGTAGTAAGCAAATGAACGTCACCCTAAACTTGTTTATGCACCAACCAGAAATGAGTACACGTGTTAAGATCCCGTCCTGTGGGTGCAGGACCGTGGCTGTCACTACAAGAGGTCCAAAAGCTGGATGTCACCTGCTTCCCATGCTTATCCAAAGACATAGAATATTCAGGAAGCAACGCCATGGGGGGATATTTGAACATATATGCAGCATGTAAGTACAGAATCTAATGTTTCAAGAGGACCCAGTGCGGTATTTTATAGAAAGGTATTTTCTTTCTCAGATAAAATAAATTAATATAATGCTGCATGCAGCTTCTTTAAAAAAAAAAAAAACAACTGTGAATGTTAAACTTTTCTTCTTACCTTGATTATTTTCTGTACACATCTTTCCTCTGCTTAATTCATTCTCAGAAGACAGGACATAAGGCAAAAAGTGCCAACTAAAGAGCTATTCCTTTTGAATTCGATGAGGATTCTTACAATTTACTGCCAGAACTCTGACTATCACCCTCATTTTTCTCAAAATATGAAAGAGTAAAAATGCTTAATTGTGAACAAAGTACTGTTTTTCTTATTAAAATGTACACATCCTTGGGCTTCCCTGGTGGTGCAGTGGTTGAGAATCTGCCTGCTAATGCAGGGGACACGGGTTCGAGCCCTGGTCTGGGAGGATCCCACATGCCGTGGAGCAACTAAGCCCGTGCGCCACAACTACTGAGCCTGCGCATCTGGAGCCTGTGCTCCGCAACAAGAGAAGCCACGATAGTGAGAAGCCCGTGCACCACGATGAAGAGTGGCCCCCGCTTGCCTCAACTAGAGAAAGCCCTCACACAGAAACCAAGACCCAACACGCCAAAAATAAATAAATTAATTAATTAATTTTAAAAATGTCCACATCCTCCATTTAAATGTGATTGCAGTTATTTAATTTGGAGAGAATGAGGGGAAGCACTCAACATAAAAATATTCTGAGACAACGTACTGTATCCTTTGTCCTTCCCAAGCTCCCCCTAAAAGTACATGATTCAACACAAAGGCAGAGAAAATGCTTGCTGACGGTTCTGATTCTATCTGCTCACCCAGAGGGACAGAGAATCAAACCTGACCTTTGGTACCTTGCACTTAACGTTGTATTAGTTTGCTAGGGCTGCCGTAACAAAGTTCTACAGATGGGGCAGTTTAAACAACAGAAACGTATTGTCTCAGATGTCTGGAGGCCAAAAGTCTGAGCTCCAGGTTTCTGCAAGGTTGATTTCTTCTGAGGCCGCCTCCTGGGCTTGTAGGTGGCTGTCTCTTCCCTGTGTTTTCACAAGGTCATCCCTCAGTGCATGTCTGTGTCCTAATCTCTTCTTTTTTTTTTTTTTTACATCTTTATTGGAGTATAATTGCTTTACAACGGTGTGTTAGTTTCTGCTTTATAACAAAGTGAATCAGTTAGACATATACATATGTTCCCATATCTCTTCCCTCTTGCGTCTCCCTCCCTCCCACCCTCCCTATCCCACCCCTCTAGGTGGTCACAAAGCACCGAGCTGATCTCCCTGTGCTATGCGGCTGCTTCCCACTAGCTATCTATCTTACGTTTGGTAGTATATATATGTCCATGCCACTCTCGCTTTGTCACAGCTTACCCTTCCCCCTACCCATATCCTCAAGTCCATTCTCTAGTAGGTCTGTGTCTTTATTCCTGTCTTATCCCTAGGTTCTTCATGACATTTTTTTTCTTAAATTCCATATATATGTGTTAGCATACGATATTTGTCTTTCTCTTTCTGACTTACTTCACTCTGTATGACAGACTCTAGGTCCATCCACCTCATTACAAATAGCTCAGTTTTGTTTCTTTTTATGGTTCAGTAATATTCCATTGTATATATGTCCCACATCTTCTTTATCCATTCATCTGATGATGGACATTTAGGTTGTTTCCATCTCCTGGCTACTGTAAATAGAGCTGCAATGAACATTTTGGTACATGACTCTTTTTGAATTATGGTTTTCTCAAGGTATATGCCCAGTAGTGGGATTGCTGGGTCGTATGATAGCTCTATTTGTAGTTTTTTAAGGAACCTCCATACTGTTCTCCATAGTGGCTGTACCAATTCACATTCCCACCAGCAGTGCAAGAGTGTTCCCTTTTCTCCACACCCTCTCCAGCATTTATTGTTTCTAGATATTTTGATGATGGCCACTCTGACTGGTGTGAGATGATATCTCATTGTAGTTTTGATTTGCTTATATTATTAATCATATTGGATCCAGGCTCACCTTAAACGACTTCATTTACCTTAATAACTTCTCTTCAGACTCCATCTCCAAAGCAGTCACATTAGAGGTCAGGACCTCAGTGTATGCATTTTGTGGGAGACACAATTCAGCCCATGACAATGCCCAATAAAAGTGGAGGTGTGTTGACATGTCCTCCGGAGGTGGCTTGGAAAGACAAATCTCCCCGAGAGCCTGGGCAAAGAAAGTGCAGAAGAGATACAACATAAAGCTTCTCATTATCGACGTGGGCTCCTGGTTCCGCCCCAAGGGTGTACGTCCAGCATAGATTGGGGGGTGAGGAGAGGGTGAGGAAAACACGAGTGGTGGTCTGCAGAGGTGGCCTCGCAGACTCTAAGGCCACAGCAGAGGCTCAAGCACACAGGGAGTATTAAGGTCTTAGTTGAAGATGCCTGAGCGCACGGCTGCCTGCTCCTGATGTGTCCTGTGTCACTGGGGGTTATATGCATTCCCTATAAAACGTGAGGGTTGTTTCTGTACAGCGCCATCTCTGCAAAATGCAGTGTAACTACAAAATGCTGGTCTCCATTCATGCAGATGTGACACGCAGGAACTCCCCAAAATTATAATGCACATACTTATAGTCGGGACATGGTGGGGGGGTGAAAAGTAGGTACTGTGAACAACTGAAAATTAGAGTTCAGTAAAAACAAAACAAACAAATATATATATACATACATATATATATATATGTATATATATATAATGAAAAATATAGCACTCTTTTAAAAACCCTTAAAAAATTATCAGCTCAGTTTCTCCTTAAGAACTTTTCTCTTCTCGTTTGAGGTGTCAGGACAGCAATGACCACATCTAGTCCTTATGAGGCACTGACTTGTTGGATGCCCTTCCAAGAGCTGTGATGTTTTAATTCATTACTGCTTCCACCATCCTATGAAGAGGCAGTTCTCCACCCACATTCTATAGAAAAGGAATCTATAGATGCTGAGAGGGAAGCAGTCACCCAGCCAGTAGTGGAAAGACCAGGTTTTACCCCAGGCCATCGGGGATGCTCTCTGCTACAGGGACCACCACAGGCTGGGAGGTAGGCAGCCCCGGGAGCAAAGCTGGCCCTGCCATAGCCAGGTACCGAAATTCTCTGAGACTCTGTGTGCTCAGCTGTCACATGTGTAAAGAGGCACATAGCTACCAGAGTCAAAAGCGGTAGCTCTTTCAGCTCAAGGGGAGAACCTGAGCTGTACCTTCAATACCACCATCATGGCTGTTTTCTGGGAGAAGAGCGGGAAGGAATGCAGGTAAGGCTCAAACTGCACACTTGCAGAAGAAACTAGAGAAACAAAGAAAGTGCCAGGGACCATCTCTACTTGGGCCGGGCAGATCCACACAGTTCTCAGCAGCCAAAGGCTCCACTTCCCCACCTATCCATGCTGCCGTGATTTTACAAAGGCCTTTCTTTTCACCTGCAGTGGTGGATCAATCAGCTCCAGCTTTTCTCGGGAAACCTGCCTTTTGGTGCGATGTTGCTATGAGACTCTTAGTTAGAGAGGCAAATGGGGCCACCAGGCTGGGCGGCTGGTTTGAGATGATTAAAACCCCTGTCTCTGGGAGTGTTTCAAAAAGAGCATTTGTTGTGATGGGAACAGGGCACAAGGAGAA
This sequence comes from Mesoplodon bidens, assembly GCF_964165515.1. Taxonomy (NCBI): domain Eukaryota; kingdom Metazoa; phylum Chordata; class Mammalia; order Artiodactyla; family Ziphiidae; genus Mesoplodon; species Mesoplodon bidens. The sequence continues at coordinate 5,169,768 of NC_138161.1, read as the reverse complement.
ACTTCTGGGTGAATGGCATAGTGCTACTCTTGACCTGGGAATTGGTTACAAGCGTGTTCCCATCCTGGTGACTAGTTAAGCCATGCATGTGTTTTGTGTGGTTTTCTGGATTTCCTATGTTTTACAATAAGATTTTAAAATGAAAAAAAAATTTAAAAACAATAATCTAGATGATCTTCAAAGTTGTCATTCCCCTCAAAAAGTCAATGTGTTTTCAAGTACATGGCTAAGTCTCTAGGGAAAAAAAAGAAAAGATAAAAGGTCAGGATGTGGCTTGAGGGGAAGAATGTAAAGCAAAAATAATTAGTACTATTCATGCAAGGCCGTGTCAAGAGAATTTCTTACAGAATCAATTTCTTGATTTTGAGGGCTAAGATGCATGTATGGCTAATGAGAGGTGCAAACAGCCGAAGTAGTCAAATTAAGCAGAAAGGCTAAGAGTGGGGAGACAGTGTGAGTTCTCTAACCATATAGAGGTCATGCGTTTCAAGTATCAGATCACAGCACATTTTAAAAATCAGAAATTTGGACTTTCTACCAGAATTGCTGATAGAATTGCAAATCCTTGACTGGAGACTTGCAGTCTGGGCCCAGTGATTAGTCCAATGGGGTGATTAAATTACATTTTTCCATCAGATGTGGCAGAGACACATTTGATTTTCAGTACTATCAGTCTTGACAATCAATATTTTTGTCTTGTACACTTCATTTGAAATATTTGCATGAAAAGTAATCTACAATATTGTTTTATTCCAAAGGTTTATACCCACAGTTAAATATATTTCTCTATTAGCTGTGCAGGTGGTCTATTCATGGTTAAAGCCAAAGGGCTTGCATCATTTGCTGTGCTTTGAGAGAAGCAGGCCAGCAGGACAGAAAGTGTGCTTTAGCTCCTAGCAATTCGATTTACCCCATTGTCTCCTTGGATTAAGCATCAGCTAGGCTAGTCCAGGCACATCGTTGAATTGAATTAACAAGGTTATTCAAAGCCTAAATTCACTATGATAGAAGAATGTTATTCATAGGGTAATTTTATTCCTTATTTTCAATTAGATTTTTTGTGTGTTCTCCAAAGTAAAGTGAAGTGCTTTATTAAAATAAATAAAACTTTTGTAAGAAACTTCTCAGTTTACAAACACAGCACATATACCAGTAGACCTGTATTTCCTGGCTATATGTCCAAAGCCCAAATGGAGACAAGGAGACATGGATTTCTAGGGACTCTGCTACTGAGAATAGTCTTGTTGCCTCTGAGGTTCCAGATCAACTGCATACAATAGAATTTAGAGGTGGAAACAAAGATTCAGAAATATGAGAAAAAAAATATGGAAACAGGCCAGATGAAATTGGATCATATATTGCAGAGACTTTAAATAAACCCTTCATAAATTCTAGCAAAAAAAAATGTGCAGGATAGTGTATTTGCAGGGATTAGGCTTTTATACTTTTTTAGGTCTGGTTGTACCTAAAGATTCTGAAGAGAATTGGAAAAAGAAAACTCCAGTTGAAGACTCCCAGAGGTCAGAAGAATCTTAGAGGTCACCCAGCTCAACCCCAGCTAACTATTCACTCAGCATATGAGAATATTTTTGTACAGCATCTCTGACAAGCTCTCATCTAGCTGCTGAGTAAGGACACAGAGGGAGGGATGTAGAAGACTTGAAGATAAAGAACCTTTGAGGACTGGGAAAAATGATAAATGAAATCTATCTTCATGGCTCCCAAGTTTCTACTCGATGCCCTTTCTCCTCAGCAGAAAATCTCTATACTTTTTTATCAGCCTAGTACTCACTTTATTTCCTGGCTGGGGACTTTGCTAACTAGAGATCCAAAATGGGATGTAGTGCTTTGTGTGATAACAAGCTCCCTGTCATGGGAAGCAACCAAGCTAAAGCTGCATAACAATGAGCCAGGAACACTATAGAAGTACACTGAGCAGGGAAGAGAGACTGAGGCCCTCCACCCACACATAAGTGAAGGCCTTTATGACATCAATTGTATATATTGATATCAATTCAACAAATCTGTATTTATCTTTTACAGTATGCAAGGCACTGTGTCAGGCATTACCATGAAATTGCACATTGATTAGCACAAAGACCACATATGCATTATTGCTTGGAACAAAGTAAATGTTCAGTATTTGTTGAATGAATGAAAGAATCACTGGTACAAAGCCAAATAATTGTAAACTAAGTGATATAATCAATTTTTAAATCTTCCATGCCCAAGTTTTCCTAAATATAAAATGGGATTAGTAGTAATACTAACCTCTTAGGGCTATAAGAATTAAACTTAAAAATACAAACTTCTTCTTTTGCCCATGGAAAAGTAACTGATATAATATGTGCGTTCTTGCCTTTTAGAAAACTAGAAAAACTAAACAAAATATATAAAATAAATATTTTCAGACATTGACAGTAAACTGTACAGAGCTGTGATTCTTTTTTTCTCTCTCTTCTTTTCTCTTTTTACTTTATTCCTGTGATTGGATCAAAATTAGTACAAGTATTTTCAGTAAGGAGTATGACTGTTCTACACACAGAAATCAGAGAATTTCTTTTTTTACAACTGTTTATCAGAGTAATCATTGTAACCCAATAACTAGAGGAACTTCCTTGACCTATCCAGAGGATATGGCCATGTATTTATAATTCTGAATTCATCTTGGTGACAAGACTCAGGTGATAGTTAACATATATTTTCAACACAATCTTACACTAAATGCAGTATTATCTAAACTCCAAGTTAGATTTCATTGGCTCACAAGGAGAATATATCCTTTGAATTCATAGTTAAGCATGAGACTGTATGTATTTAATCAACTGGTGAGCAACAATGAAGTTGGGAATGGAACCCTAGATCCTAGGTCACGATTTTTAGTTTGCAGGTCAACTTGACAATAATTACCAAGTCTGACCAACTAGCCTTTGTAAACCTTGTGGAGATAAAGATAATATCTAACATATTTGGCCTCTAGCAAATTGTTGAGACAAAAAGCTAAGAGTTTTATTTTTCTCCCTGAGTGGAATTCCTATTCTATTCCCGGGTTTACTCTGTGTCTACACAACGAAGCATCTACTGCAGCCTCCTAGACAGTTACATACTGTTTCTACAAGGGCTAAAAGATTTTTCCAAGCTGGCCCAGGAAAAGCAATGGTACCAGAACTGTGATTCTTAATTAAAGGGAAAAGAATGAGGTAAGCACTATGGCTATCCAAGCTCTCTGGCCCAAAAGCAATTTTCAGACCACGAGACAGAGAAGGGAAATCCAAAAGCAGATCCCAGTAATCTGCTGAGTGGAGGGAAAAGATTATAGCTGAGGAAGAACGTAGCAGCTAGAACTTGTGGACGAGGATACCAGGGAGAAGGAAGCTACACAGAGAAAGAGCTCCAAAAGTCTTATCAGGAGTCCCTTGAATATGAATCTGCATATATTTAGGGTGAAAATCCACAAGGCTGGGCAAAGAACAGTCATTAAGGAAAGAAAAATTATTTTTGGTAACCATAGACTAAAAAATTCCCAGAGCTCACCTATGACTGGGCATTATTCAGGTGCCCACCAGGCAGCAATTGTTCATTGAGTACATACGGCATTCCTTACAGAGTCACCAGAAGGGCTGCATCTTAGTAGAGCAGATAAACCAGCCTTAAAATCTAGGCTCTTTTAGACCCATGCCATAATTTTTATAAAGAACTTGAAAAGGTCAAACAGATGTACAAGTAACTTAGCTGTTTACTACCACAAAGTTCAATATTCTTTAAAGAAAAAAAAAAGCACTCAATAGCATAAAATACAATTTAAAAATTACTAGATGTATGGACAAACTGAAAAGTGCGACCAAGAACCAAGGTAAAAATCTATCAATAGAAACAGATCTAAAATAGCATAATGAGCAGAAAAAGACATTAAAAAGTTGCTACAAATGTTATAAATATGTTCAAGGATTTAAAGGAAAACATTAAACTATGATTGGAACAGAGGATGTAAATAAAAGACCAAGTGGAACTTTTAGAAATTTTAAAAATACAGTATCTGAAATTAAAATTTTAATGAAAAGATGGAAGTAATAGGAGATTGGATAATGTAGAAGACATGGTCAGTAAACGTGAAGGCATAGCAATACAGTCTATGCAAAATAAACTACAGAGGAAAAAATATTGAAAAAAATGAATAAAGCCTCAGTAAGCTGTGAAACAATATCAAGCAGTCTAACACAGTGATAACTGGAGTCCTAGAAAATAAGAGACTAGAATATAATAATATAATAAGAGAGACAGAAAAACATTGAAGAAATAATGGCTATATATTTTTTCAAAATTTGAAAAACCAAAAAACTCAAATACCTAAGAAGCTGAAAGAAAACCCAAATTAGGATAAACATGAAAAAAAATTACATCAAATTATGTCGTAAACAAATTGCTGAAAACCAATGACAATGAGAAAATCCTAAAAGCGTCCAGAGAAAAAAGACAGAGTATGTATTGAGGAACAAATGTAAGAATTGTCATTTGTCTTGTCAGAGACTATGTAAGCCAGAAGAATCGATTAACACTTTTGAAGTGATTTGGGTTTTTTTTAAATAAATAAATAAATTTATTTATTTATTTATTTATTTATTTATTTATGGCTACGTTGAGTCTTCACTGCTGTGCACAGGCTTTCGTTAGTTGTGGCGAGCCAGAGCTACTCTTTGTTGCAGTGCATGGGCTTCTCATTGCAGTGGCTTCTCTTGTTGTGGAGCACGGGCTCTAGGCACGTTGGCTCAGTAGTTGTGGTGCATGGGCTTAGTTGCTCCACGGCATGTGAGATATTCCGGACAGGGCTCGAACCCGTGTCCCCTGCATTGGCAGGCGGATTCTTAACCACTGCGCCACCAGGGAAGCCCCAAAGTGGTTTTTTTTTTAAGTTTCATCTTATAATGTTATACTCTGGAAAAATATCTTTCAGTACTAAGATGAAGTAAAGATGTTTCAGACGAATAAAATTTGAGAGAACTTAACTCACAAAATGAGACATGTTAAAGGAAGTTCTTTAGGCAGAATGAAAATGATTCCCGATCAAAATCTCTACAAAAAGGAATGAATAACACCAGAGATGATAAATTTGTGAGTAAATATATAATAAATTTGTGTTATGTATTAATTTATATAAAAGATAACTGTTCAAAGCAAAAATAATAGTAATGTATTATGGAGTTTATAACATTTAGAAATAAGTGATTATTTAGAAATTATAAACAATAGTACAAATGATGAGAGAAAAAAGAAATATACTATTGTGAATTTCTTAAATTATGGTATAAGATTATTTAAAAGTATACTGGAATAAGTTGAAGACAAGTATTCTAAGCCCTAGAGCAACCAAGAGAAAAAAATTTCAAGAGATATAACTAATAATGTAAATAAATTAAATTCTAAAACAAACAATTCAAATGCAGAAAAAAATGTAATAATAAATAAACAACAGATGAAATCAATAGAAAGCAAATAATAATATGGTAGATTTCAGTCAAACTATATAAGATATTACCTTAAATGTAAGTAGAGTAGAGATCTAATTAACTGCAAAGTTCCCCAGCCAATTAAAAGACATAGGTTGACAGGCTAGACAAAAAAAAAAAAAAAGGGAGATGCAACATATGCTCTCTACCGGAAACCCACTTTAAACATAAAGACACAGATAGGTTAAAATTAAAAGGATAGGGGAAAAGGGATAATGCTAACACTAAGAAAATAAAAGTCAAAATATTAATATCACTCAAGGCAGATTTCAGAAGAAATTAGGGACAAAAGGGACATTTTGTAGTAATAAAAGGATCAAATTGTTAAGAAATAATTGTAAATGTGTATTTGCCCAATAATAGGGCTTCTAAATATATGAATAAAAACCTTACAGAACAGTAAGAAGGTAGACAAATCCACAAATACAGTTGGACATTTCAACACCTTTCTCTCAGTAATAGAACAACTAGACAGATAAGTGGTAAGGATATAAACTTGAAAAACACAATCACCCACCTTGTATAATTGACAATAATGGCACACTCCACCAAACAATAGCAGAAAACATATTCTTTTCACACAGAACATTTACCGAGATAGAGCATATGCTGGGTCATGAAAAGCCTCAAGAAATTTATAAGAATTAAAACCATGCAAAGTATATTCTCTGATCACAACAGAATTAAAGTACAACAAAAGAAATATATCTAGAAAAACTCAAAAGTTTTGGAAATTAAACTCCTAAATAACCCATGCATCAAAGAAGAATCACAAGGAAAATTAGAAAAAATATACTGAATTAAGTGAAAAATATTTTAATGGAATCAAAATTTGTGAGATTCAGCTAAATACGTACTTAGAAATATATAGCTTTAAATACTTATATTAGAGAAAAGAAAGGCCAAAAATCAATGATGTAAATTTCCTCCTTAAGAAACAACAAGAAGAGCAAAGTAAACCCAAAGGAAGTTCACTCTCATTATTTTCATTTAATTTTGAACTGGAAGTCCCAGCCAGAGCAATAAGGAAGGGAGGAAGGAAGGAAGGGAGGAAGGAGGGAGGGAGGGAGATTTAGAAATAGAGGAAGTAAAAATGTCTTATTTGCAGGTTGACATAATCTTATACATATAAAAGCATAAAGAATTACAAAAATACTGTTAGAACTAATGAATAAGTTTACTCAGATAGTAGAATACAACATCAATATTGAAAAAACAATTTGATTTTGTACTAACAATGAAGAATTGGGGGAAAAAATTAAAGCCACAGCACTGTTTTCAATAGCATCCAAAAGCATATAATAATTGGGGATAATTTAATAATTACATGCAAGTTCTATACAATTAAAGCTACAAAACATTGATGAGAGAAATTAAAGAAAGCCTAAATAAATGTAGTTATGTCTGTGAACTAGAAGACGATTTTATTAGGATATCACTGCTCCCCAAATAACTCTATAGATCTAATGCAATCCAAGTCAAAATTGCAGCAGGCTATTTTGTAGACATTGACAAAGTGATTTCAAAAGTTCTAAGCTGATTTTAAGACTTCGGGTAAAGCTAAAATATCAAAAGACAGTGTGGTATTGACATAACAATAGAAATCTATGTGAAGAGAGAAGAGTTAAGAAATAAACCCAAGAATATATGATCAACTGACTTTCCAAAAGGCACCAAGGCAATTCATTGAAGAAAAGAAGAGCTTTAACAAAAATTGGCTTTAGAACAACTGGATATCCATACTGGGGGTAAAAAAGGAATTTTTACCCTTATCTAAAACATTCCAAGAATTTATTTGAAATTGATCTATAAACTAAAATTTTAAATCTTTTTGAAGAATATATAGGAGAAAATATCTGTGTCTTTGGGATAGGCAATGATTTTTTTAAATTTTTATTGGAGTTGATTGACAATGTTGCATTAGTTTCTGCTGTATAGCAAAGTGAATTAGTTATACATATACATATATCCAGTCTTTTTTGGATTATTTTCCCATATAGATCATTACAGTAGAGTAAGTAGAGTTCCCTGTGCTACACAGTAGGTCCTTATTAGCTATCTGTTTTATATATAGTAGTGTGTATTTGTCAACTCCAATCTCCCAATTTATCCCTCCCCTCCTTTCCCCTGGTAACCATAAGGTTTTCTACATCTGTGACTCTATTTCCAATGATTTTTTAGCCAAGCAGAAAAAGCACAAACAAAAGAAAAAAATTATAAATTGAGCTTAATCAAAATTTAAAACTTCTGTTCTTATAAAGCGATTGTTCATAAAATGGAAAGGTACATCATAGTTTGGGAGTAAATATTCATAACACACGTATCTGGCAAAGAATTTGTGTCCAGAATATATAAAGAACTCTGACAAACCAATAATAAGACAAACAACCCAATTAAAACATGAGCATAGGGGTTGAGCAAATATATTACAAAAGTAGATATATGAATGTTCAACAAACACTTTAAAAAAATGTTCAACATCATTAGTCATTAGGGAAATTAAAATTAAAGCCACAATGAGATACCATTACAAATCCAGCAGAATGCCTAAAATTAAAAATCAGACAATACCGGGCTTCCCTGGTGGCACAGTGGTTGAGCGTCTGCCTGCCGATGCAGGGGACGCTGGTTTGTGCCCTGGTCTGGGAATATCCCACATGCTGCGGAGCGGCTGGGTCCGTGAGCCATGGCCGCTGGGCCTGTGCATCCAAAGCCTATGCTCAATGGGGGAGGCCACAGCGGTGAGAGGCCTGCGTATCGCAAAAAAAAAAAAAAGTGAGACAATACCAAATATTGGCAAGGATGTGGAGCATTTGAAACTCTCATATATTGCTGATGGTAAATTAAATGGTTCTGCCACTTTTAGAAACAGTTTGCCTATTTCTTACAAAGTTAGATATATACTTATGATGCAGCCCACACTTCCAATCTTAAGTGTTTATCCCAATGAAAATGGACGTCCACATAAAAACTTGTACATGGATGTTCATAGCAGCTTTATTATGAAAAAAATAGTCAAAAACTGGAAACCACCCAACTGTTCAAAATAGGTGAACAGATAAACCAATTATAATATATCCACAAAATGGATACAACTCAGTGAAAATAAAAAAGAAGGAGAGAGGAAAGGAATGAACGATCAATACATGCAAGAGCATGGATGAATCTCAAAAACATACTAAGCAAAAGGAGTCAAAGCCCAAAGAATGCATAACAGTGATTCCAGACCCATGAAGTTCTAGAAAAGCAAAACTAATTTACAGTGACAGAAAGCAGATCATTGGCTGCTTGTGTTGCAAACAGGCAAAAGGGAAATTTTCAGGGTGACGAAAATGTTCTATGTCATGATTGTGGTGGTTACGTGACTATAAATTCATCAAAACTCTTGAAATGTGTGCTGCAAAGGGTGCATTTTTTTGCAAATAAATTATACTTCAATAAAGTTAACTTTTAAAATACACATAAAGCACTGAGCCCTGCTCAGTGCTTAGGTAGTAAATGCTTGAGAAATGCTAGGAATGAGGAAGGATGTGGGGGGAGGGGGATGAGGAGGAAAGAAGGAGGAGAGAAAGAAGAGGAAGTTATTATTTTTGTTAAATTTAAATATTTATTTAACAACACACTTATTTAATAGCAACCTAATAACAATAACAAATTGTTATTATTGTTCAAACTTTGGTTTGCTCTCAGAGCTCATAAGCAATCCAGGGAAAGACATGTCTGATATAGCACAGATACACATAACTAGTGCTGCAAAGTGGGGATTCTTTCCTGAGGTTTCCTTGGAAATTTAAGTTTTCATAGATCTTCAAGTTCAAGAAAAAAATGGTCAAGAAATCAGGAAAACAGAGAACGCTCTTGGAATTCTCCTTTGAAAATAGCTCAACAATCAACAGAACGATAAGACTATTTTGAGGAATCCCTTGGCCTCAAGTTGAAGGCAGGAACAGGAAACCCTGACAGTGGAAAGACAGGCTAAGGTGGAAATTTCCAGGTACGGGGGCAGGAGCACTTAGGAGATAAATGATCAAGTTCGGATCAGTCTCTCTGACCTGCACCTGTTGCCACTTGTGTGGCACTGTGTGTTCCTGGCGGTTAACAGGGAGGCATTCTTGAAAATGAAATCATGATGAATTAGTTTATCACATATTTACTTTACATAAATCTTATGAGTGATGTTCCAAGAAACAATAAATTTTGGAAGCAAAGTAAGTCCTTAAGTTGGCAACTTTGCATAGTGCTATCAACCCAGGTAGGAGACCCAAATTTTAATTTTCACCAATTTTCACCAGCATTTCCCAGTGTTTGAATATCTGCTATGAGTTGCAATTCTTTGAAAATGCTGTCAAATTTAATGTTTCTTATTGGTAAAACTTTTTAAGGTCTTGATAACAGTGAGTAAAGAGTATCAAGAACATTGGAAGTATTTTAAGAATAATTTATGCTCGTGGGGACCGTGAGAATTCCCAGAAATTGAGATTTCTCATCCTCAAATCCCAAAGATTAACATCTGTTAGGAATTTGGAAAAAACCACAAATAACAGTGATGGAGAGAACTGTGAAATGATTGATACTGTCTGGATGGCATTTGAGCAAAGCATTGAGGGATGAGCCTGGGATCCATCAGGATACAGCTGTTTGTGTTAAGAACCAGTAGGTGGAAATGGGCTGGGACCAGCAGAAGTGCTCACTGCCCAGCTGGGCCAGGCAAGTGTGTAGAAGGGGTGGGCTGAGGACTGCCCATTCAGCGTCCAAGCAAGGTGAAGCTGTTCATCAGCCACTCCAGCAAGCTGTTGCCCATGAGGAGTGAAGATGAAAAACTGGGATGCTCTGAACTTGAGCAGGCAGGGCTCAGCCATGGGGAGCCTTTGGCAGATGGCCAGAGAGCCCCACCCCTAGCTCTGGAGTCAAGGTCCTTTTCATTGGGATGTCAAGAGCTCACAGGTGGAAGCTCAGCACCCCCGCTGGCCTTCTGTTGCTCTGCTTGGACCCTGCACCCCCAGTTTATTGGCTAGGGCATTTGGAGCCAGTCCCCCTTGTATGTCCCAGGTTCAGGTTCTGGGTTTAGAGATCCCACTCCCTGCTGGATTCTATGACCTGGGACCCAAGTCCAACCTCCTTCTAATCAATCCCCTCAGGAACTCAAGTCCTGAACGGCGTGGCCACCAAGCACCTGGTCCTACAGGTGGTCCTGGCCCTACTCACGCTCCTCACCCCACCCATCCCATCCTCCCCATCCATCCTTCGGGGCTGAAGGTGCCTTCCTGGACCTCTGCATGTCACGGGGCACCTCTGACACACTCACCAGCCTGTCTGATCCATCTCGTAGCAAAACCACTTGCAATGTGAATGTGGATTTTTCCCCCTTCTTTTATTTCAGAAAGGTGACTGGTCCCTTAGTATCTCTCTGTCTCAGTCAGAAAACAGTCTTTAGTAAGAACCGAAGTTCAGTTAAGAGTTTGTGCAGGGGGTATCTTTGTGGGCACCAGGGGAGAGAGTGAGAACTTCCCCTGCACTGAGAGGTTGGAGGATGTGGTTTGGGACAGATTTAGGAAGAGCGAAGACCCTCATAAAACATGATAGTAGCAGCAAGAAGAGGGCAATCTCAGAGGGTACGGCTGGCGGACAATGAGCAAAGCTGCCCTGGGAGCACCGGCAGAGATTCCTGTACCTCCCCAAGCAAGGCAAAGGGAGAAGAGACACCAGACCTGAGGGGTCAGATCCCAGAGGAGGAAAAAGAGGTCCCTTAACAGAAACCAGAGAGCCTCCGCAGGCCTCTGCCCAGCCCCAGAGGTGGGACACCAGGACCGAAGCCATGTCAGCGGAGGCTGCATCCGGATGCGAAGCCTCGTGCATGGCTGGCTGGCTATGGAATATGATGGTGGCTAGTCCACACCCACGTAGGTTGGACCATCTCCAGCTCACATCTGCCCTGCTGTGTGCTGGTGCTGACCGCTCAAACTAAATCTCTTTCTCTCACTCAGTATCTCTTAAAGAGGATTGCTTGCGTTTACTGAGATTGGTTGAAATTGTGTAATGCAGCTGAAACGACTGTACTGATTACCTGGACGATCTCATTCAGTGAAGCTTCCGATCCTATTATTAAGTATGGAGGGAATTCAAGAGGCCTCACAAAGAGGTCTGCACTTACCCTTCCTCCGGGAGGGAATCTGGTCATCTGAGGGCCAGACTCAGCCCTCAGAGTTTCCAGTTCAGCCCTGATTACACACCTGAGCCCTCTCCTTCCACAGGTAATCAAACCTCTCTCACTGTTTTGTCGAAAATGACTGAAGGTCTGGAAAAGGAAACAGCAGACCAGAGCACAAAATCAACAGCCGTGCCCTCTGCTGTGATCAGTTCTCGGAATTTTCAGATTAGACCTCTCCATATCAGAAGAGGAATTCTGAAGAAATAATAAATAAATAAATAAATAAATAAATAAGCATCACCAGCTCCTTTTGAAGAAGGGTAGCCTGCAGGTCATGCAAATATTACCAAGGACTGTAATTCTGAAAAACTTGCCTGTGCGAACGAGCTGTCTTGAGAGTGCTGACTTTGTTTCTAAAGATCTAGTTGCCTTAACTCACAAAGAGCCAGAGTTATTGAAATGGATCAGAACCCTATGGTCCTTCCCTCCCATCTCCTTCGCCTGCCTTTTGTCTGTAGAAAAACCTTAGCCAAAGAACAAGTTTAATCAGAGAAATGAGAAAATGCAGAAGAAAAGGAAAACAGTCAAACAGGACAACATAATGATAGTTTAGTCACTAAGCAAAGTCAAGGACCTTTAGTTCCTTCTCAAGGACCATAGATAATATTCTGAGTCATATCCTTTGAGCTGTTTTGTTGATACAGAAAACCCCACCAAGTGGGAGAAGTTAACTACATGAGGACCAGACTATAGCCATGATGTAAGCTGCCACAATTCCAAGAACTGGTCTCAAAGAAATGGGAACAGATGGACGCTGGAACTGAAGGTTAACTGTACTTAAAACAATCAAGATGACACTGATCAGACCACCAATGGCCAGTTTCAAGATGACTGTCAGAGCTGACTGTATTGTTTCTGCATGTAGCCCCCTCCCTCTGCTGATACACCCCGGAAACTCCCTTTTAAAAGCTCTTGCTCACTGATCGGCAGAGGGGAGTCAGCCTTTAGACATGAGTCCACCCTCCCCCCAGGTTGCCAGCCTCTGGAATAAAGCAAATTTTCCTTTTTACCAACCTTGCCTCTCGAGTATTGGCTTTTAAGAGGCAAGCAGCCAGACCCCCACTTTTGGTAACATTAGTACCTAGGCTAGAAATTATTTACATTTTAATTGCAGAATTGATGCTCTTTACTCTCTTTAAAATATCGAAGCGTTTTGCTATTTTATCTTCAAGGTGAAAGTAGGTCATCAGGGCAGGATTCAGCCAGTAGCTGAGTCCCTAATGACACAGAACAGAGCATCTCAGCCAGGATGCCCAACCCTGCTGAGAACAGGCCGCAGGGGACATCTCCTGATCCTTAGGGTGGTGGCAGCGTAATGGCCCCCTAAAGATGCTCATGTCCTAATCCCTGGGACTTGTGAATATGTTTCCTTACAGGGCAAAGGGGAATTTGCAGATGTCTTAAGGATCTTGAGAGGAGGACCCTTTCCTGGAATATCTGAGTTGGGCCCAATCTAATCACAATGATGGTTATAAGAGGGAGGCAGAAGGGTCAGAGATACAGACAGATGTGATGGTGGAAGCAGAGGTCTGAGTCAGAGACAGGAGAGAGTCTGGATGCTGCTACACTGCTGTCCTTAAAGATGAAGGAAGAGGCCGGGAAGTAAGAAATGCCGACGACTTCTAGAAGCTGGAAAAGGCAAAGAAACTGTCTGCCTTAGAGACTTCAGAAGGAACCAGCCCTACTGACACCTTAATCTCAGGACTTCTAACCTCCAAAACTGTAAGATAGTGTGTGTTATTTTAAGCCACTAGGATTGTAGTTGTTTGTCACAACAGTAATAGAAAGCTAGCACCCTGGGGAACCCAGAGCAAAGGTGTACAAAGGCCCTTCACATGCTCACTGCATCCATGGCAGCATCAGCTGCCTCCTTCACGTGGGGTCACTGTCACCCCCATTTAGATACACCAGAACTGTCCTTTCCTCCATCCACCTTCAGGGTCAATTATACCTCCTCACACTTTCAGTTTTTGATCCCAAACAATATATTTTTGAAAAGCGATTAGTATTCGTCAGGCCCGTGCTCCATTTGGGGCAGAAGTATAACTAAATAGAAACTAAATTTGAGGATCGTTTTAAGCTTCTAACAGACCGTATTCCAGAAATCACATGTAAGTCTGATTGGGGAAGATATCTGACCTTATCTTCCAAATGAGAAGCAAACTTTGAAGAGGATGAGAACCATTATCGTGAAGCCATTCTTTCCTCCAAAGAGGGAGGAGACTTCTTTTTTCAAGTTCTAGAATGATCTTTTTTGGGACTTCAGGGGACAATCAAGATGATTAGAAATAAGAAAAAACCATCTTTTCAGACCCAAGTACCTATGTAGACATGAGTTATAGAGACAAGCAGTTTGTTCTTTTTTCTTCCCCAGGACTTCGATGACATAAGAATGTGTAATAAGGGAAGGGTATTTAAAGTGGTGTGCAAACAAGAATACTTACATGCAAAAAGATAGCAGAGCCCCTCAACTGTTGTTTTCCTTTTGTTTCTCTCCCCAGCCTTCCTACTATCCGATATTTCGCAGCTGGATTAAAGGTTAGCATGTGCTAGTCTTGCCCATCACCAGCTAGTTTCCCTCCCGCTCACCTGGCAGACATCACTAGTTGACCATGGCACAGCCTAGACGCAGGCTGCTCATTCTCGATCTAGTCTCTAACAATCAAGGCTAGATGGGAACTCCGGAGGAAGTTCAGTTATCTGCCAATCCTGGATGAAACAGCCTATCTGTGGAAATCACCCACTAATGAAAAAAATTGTCAAGAATATTTCATCAGTGGATATTTGCCACCACAGCCCTCAATATGGTAGTACTTCCAGGTCAGCATCAACCTTTAAAGAGACAATAAAGAAACCACCTGCAACAGGGAAGGAGGAACAAGCAGGCTTGGTCCACGGGATGCTTCCTAGCTCGGGATGCCAGGTGGAATTCCTGAGAAGCCCCAACAGGGTGGGGCTGAGAGTTAAAGAGAAGGAAGGATACAGGCCACCCATCTGGTGCAGGGAAAGTGGGGAGTGAGGGGTGGGAGGGTCTCCTGCCCACCTCCTGACCACATTCATATTCCTCTCTGGTCCACAGGCCTCTGTGTGATGCCCTGTTCTGAAGGCTTGCATTGCCATGGAAACCTCTGGCCTCATCTAGAGATATCATTAGGGTTTTAGTGAGCTCCATCGTACAACTGTGGTCCATTGGTTGTAAAGGTTAGGGGACCCAGTGCTCAGAGACTCCACTGAGGTCATGATTTTTCATGAAGGCGTGTTTGCTTCAGTGTAGTTTGGAAAGCACTGGGATTTCAGCTGAAGGGCAGAGAGTGGATTTAACAGCATCACATGTAGGGGAAACCTGATTACAGGTTTCTAGAATGTGAACATCACAATACAGTCTAAAAGGCACCTCCCTGTGGCATCCCCTCCAGGCCCCAGAGAACACAATGCAGCCAGGTAACTGGCAATTAGACCTGGCAAAGGGCGAAACTAAACGACTCACCTGAAAAAGTAGACTGCACCCCAGCACATGCATGCATACTGCACCCAAGTATCTTATTTTTCTCTCCCTCATTATCTGTATATTTAAAGTCAAAGCAGAATTTTGGGCGGGATCATTCATAGTTTTATTGCAGTTTGCAGTAATACTTATCTAATTCATTTCTCACATTGACAAACTAAATATCAAACAAACTAGAGACCTAATTGAAACAAATTAAGGAATACCCCTAAGGTGAGTGCAGATACTGACAATTCAGGGACATCAGTGTTCCAATTTTAAGCGAAAAAGCAGTTGACAAACTTTACAATATGATGCAATTTTTAGTGATTTATGTGTGTGTATAAAAGCTGAGAACTACGTAAACAAGAGGGGTTAACAATAGGGAAGATAATGAGCGCTGTTTTACTTTGTATTTTCTGACTTTTTTTCTGTTAAAAAAGCATTGTTTTGTAAAAAGGAAAAATTTAAGTTCTTTAATGTTCAAAAAAATTTAATGACGTTAATAAAAGTGTTTACAATAACAAGCCTGTTAAACTATAATAATAGGCAAGAGAAAAGTGATGAAACATGTTCCTGGCTTCCCTTCATTACACTGACTCTCGCTGCCAGAAACAAGAGAGAAATGTGTTCCTAACAAATTCGGAAAGGCTGTGTCCTTAACTCAGTTCTTAGATGCCAGCTGGGTCATCATCCTCATCTCCATCATCACCATGTGACCTCCAGCTACCATGATTAATTCTCTTAATAACAGCACTCACCAAGCATCAGCTCTCTGGCGAACACCTCATGTATTAAATCCCACCAGTTGGAGAAGACAAGTTTTACCAGAAGCTGGTAAAGATCCTGTTGCTTTGCCCAACCCTGCTCTATCCCCAAGTAGATGAGAAACAGTTCTATTTTTTCCTATTTCTCCCACAATTTATTGTTGGTGTAAAAGGGAGAAGATATAAAAATAAGAACACACAAATCATGATGCTCTGAATTCAAGGTACAGACAGACATCCTGAGCTCTCTGACTAGAAAATAGGTACAGGCACCATAGGGAATGGGAATAAAATGTGAGGGATTCTCAGGGGTTCTCCATATTTTAGAAATTAACTGAAGATTTACCTTGAGTATAATGTACAATATTTGCATCCCCAAAGCCTTGTCTGAGATCTGGGCGTTTAGGGAGATGAAGCCTTTTCTTAGGAGCTTATGTGATGCTGTCCACAAGTGCGTGCGTGCGTGCGTGTGTGTGTGTGTGTGTATGTGATGTATGTGAGTGTGATTCTATTTTAAATGTTTCCAAATTTATCATATACACACACAGACACACACACATGCATGCACACACACACGCACACATACACACTACAGCCAACCTCTTTTAAGAAAGCTGATGCAAAGAAATTACTCTGTGTGGTTTGACTCCTGGGCAGAGGACAATGAGCTGCCCACAGCAGGGTAACCAGATGTCCCCTCTGGGCACAGCCCTGCACACTGCTGGCCTTGGTGAATTGTCGGGATGCCAGCCAGAGCCCAAGAGCTTCAGGAACAAGCACTGAAATGCCAAGAGGGTTGCCGGCGAAGGTGGCTGAGTAGACAGAAGAGGCATCATAAGTAAGCACAAGGAAAGATGCGGGCAGCGGCCCCCTTCAGAGTCAGACGTGCTGCCAATGGCGGGAGGGCTACTGGGGAAAAAAGGAAGTTTCAGAACAAGAGAAGAAAACTGCCCAGGGGATACACACCCACCTCGGGAGGAGATCTGCGTTTCCTGCAGGGCATCTGGCTGTACTTCTGAAGTGTTTGTTGTTTCTACATGCATACCGTGATAATTAATTATAAAAAAAACATGCAGAAGAATTGTACGCGCCCATTTTCATTTCTTTTCTCAAACCTACTCTGCTGTTCCTTCTGTTAGTGTCACGGCCCCTGTTACGCGTCTAGGTCAGCTGCTTCCCTTTCCCCTACTCCCCACGTCCTGTCCCCAGCAAAGTCACGATGGTACTGTCTCAACAGCCCCCCGCATCTCTTCCCTCCTCACCCAGATGGTGTCAACGGCCTCTCAGCTTCCTTCACCTCTTCCTAACCCAGCCTGCTTTATACACCACATCAGACTCATCTTAGGGAAGCCCAGCTCTGGCGGTGCACCCTCTGCGTGTATCCTATCTCCTCTGCTAGACTGTCAGCGCCTTTGGGGCAGGACCTGTGTCACAGTCATCTTTGTGCCTCTCATAGCACCGATCAATAAATATTTCTTGAAAGAGTAACAACAACAGCAAAGAATGTAATGCATGCATGTCACAGGGGCACAGGCCACCCTCTCCCCCCATCCCAGGTCTTTATCTCCTCTTCTCAACATCCCCATCCTTTGCTCACCTCCACGCTGGTGCTCGTGCCCAGATGCCAGGGAAAGAAATGAGGGTGGGGACACTGCTCCAGGTTCCAAGGCACCTCCCCTTCTTTGTGGAGCACTAACCAGGCTAACTAACCAGGCTTCCTGTTGCAGGAAGGGGAGATTCCTGCATCACTCAGGAGGAGACCGCCCTTTCTCCCAAAGGTCAAAGTGTCCCTTGATTCTCATCAGGTTTTTGACCCCTCATCCTCCCCACCCTCTTACCATTATCATGTCCTGTCATGGGAGGTTGAATAAGCTGAGCTCAGTCCCCACTAGGGAATCTAGTGGATGGATGGAGGAAATTAGAGATGCCCATTTTTACTACCTTTAGAAAATAGAAACTACAGGCAGGATGCTTTATGCTATAGGCATTTATGACTCTTCAGCCTAGCAAAAACCAGTCTCAGATACCAAGAAAGAACATTTAAAAATACAGATGAATAAAATACAGAGGCAGTAAAATTCGGGAACTTCCACCCAGTTCCATTACCCCACTTCAGGAACACAACTGCATTTATCAGAAAATACAACGGGATAATCACTTTCTTTGGTTTCCATTTTGAAAGTGACATTTTCTAAAGAGAAAACCAGACCAGCATGAATAAATACAGCATGGAATTAGTGATGCCCTAAGGCTAAAGACATATGTAGGTGTTGGGTGCTTCCTTTGGCCCAAGCCTCTCCTCTGTGTGCAGGAACCACTCTGCACTGTGGAATATGCAGCCATCACCATACAGTTGAGCAGGGAATGCAGCCTTCAGGGCAGGTACAGCCTCAAGCAAAAGGACTGCACGGGTAGAAAACAGATAAAATGAAAAGGAAAGAAATAGACAAAGCCAGATTGATGCCTAAAGATAACCACCTTGGACATGATCTTAGGGTGATAAGGAAGGACATATGCCAAGCAGAAGCTCATTAATTCTCAACCAGAACTGCAGCTGTTAGGGAGAAAAGGGGACTTTCTGGACATTTTTATATCTACAGGAGCCTATACCCTCATTGTGTAACATTTATTGGTATACAATGGGAACTTCCAACAAAATGCAGCTCCTTACTTCAGAATATTAAGGAGTTAAGCCAGGATATAGGAGATTGATTTTAAATCTAGGTTTAAACCCTTTCCAGCTTGTTAAACGTTTGCTTTTTCATTGCCAAGGTTAATAGTATATACATTTTGCTCTGTAACCATTATTGTGATTAGTCATTAGATTAGTTCTAAAAGGTAAAAATCAATAACATAAAAAATAATACTATAATTAATTTCTCCTGTTTATGCATTTTATTTTTCCTGTAGTACTTAATTATCTATCTATCCATTTATCTATCAATCTATCTTGTAATGTCTGCTTTTATCAGATCCTTATCGTCATTTAATGTTTCAAGAACATTTTCAAATATAGTGAATCCTTTCACTTCCATTCACATGTCATTATTGAGTCTTTTTGCTCTAGACTAATCTCTCTCTAGTTCTGTTGCAGAGCTATCATCCTGGATAAAATCTATTCTTCCTGGACCTTAAGTCTTCCTTAAGTGTTTATTCCCTTGTTTTGCTGGAACACATCCTCAAATAGCTTTGTCACAAAGGTTGCGTTGGAAATCAAATTTCTAGGTTATTGTGTAATGTCTTCACACTTAGTTGATAATTTTATTGCATGTAGAATTCTAGGCTGTAAATCACTTATCTCAGAACTTAGAAGACAGTCCTCCTTGTCTTGTGACATT
This sequence comes from Mesoplodon bidens, assembly GCF_964165515.1. NCBI lineage: Eukaryota > Metazoa > Chordata > Mammalia > Artiodactyla > Ziphiidae > Mesoplodon > Mesoplodon bidens. The sequence goes on along the minus strand of NC_138161.1, from coordinate 5,150,467 downwards.
AAGCTTGTAAGAATTTCACAGGCAGACTGACTCTAATCCTTCATAGGTAAACAGTTTTTACTCTCTGGAGGTTTTCAGAATCTTCTATTAATTGGCATATTTTGAACCTTCATAAAAATGTGCCTCAATGTCATCTTCCTCATGCATTATGCTAGGATCAGAGAACCATTTCAGTCCAAGGACATACCTTCTTCACCTCTCTGAAATGATTTTCTAATATTCCTTCAAAAACTGATTCCCTTGTGCTTTCTTTTGTTTCTCTTGTCTGTTGGTCTTTTAATTTGTCTTTGTTGGTCTTTTGTCACTTAGGTGCTTGCACACATTTCTATCCCTTTGTTTTGTTCTGTTTTTGTTCCACTCTATAAGAGATTTCCTTGATTTCATTGTTAAACCTTCTGTTCAGTTTTGTAGTTTGAAGATTTTTTTTTTGCTCAGTGAGAGACCATTCTTGTTCTCTAGTAGTCTTTTTTTTAATCGTGTTTGTGTATTATGGATTTTATACATTCTCAAATCTCCCTGAGGGCACCAATTAGGATTTTTCAAAGTACACTTTTATTCCTTGAACTATTTGTTTTGTTTTGGGTCGTTTTCTTCTGCTTGCTTATCTTTGCTTTTCTTCGTTACATCACAGACTCTCCTCAAATACCTGTGAGCCCCTGTCGTCCATTCATACCTAAAAGTGATGTAAAAAATAAAGTTTGTTTTTAAAAAGCCTCAAAATAAAATAAAATAAAATAAGATACTGAAATGGCAGAGTCGTGAACTCTGGGTCTGCAAATGAAGCCCCTCATCTGGAAAGTTTCACTCCAGCTTGAGCAGGATGGAAACAAGCCATACCGCTGGGGCCCAGGATGCATTGCTTTGGGACTCCAGCCCTCACTGGCTACCCTGCTTTTTCTCAGGCAATTTGTTCAGTTGCTTTAGTGAAGAATCCTTTGCTTTCTTTGCCTGAGGGGTAAACATCTGCCATTGGCTGTTCTGTCCTCAAAGAGTAGGAAGGGATTTGCCTAGGCTCACTTCTTGGTTGATCCTCCCACATCTCACTTCCACCCTCCAAAGTGTCTCTGAGTTCAAAGCCTCCATGGGAGTCTACCGGGTACCTGAACATATGTGCAGCTGGGGGTCCCTCCTAGTTACAGTCCCCTCTGGACCTTCCTCCCCTGATTTCTTGGTCACTATTACTTCATCTTCTTTTGTCTTTAGGAAACGTGTCAAAAGCTGTCCATCAGTGAGGCTTTCCCTCCAATCCTCTTTATGACTATAAGCTAAGTTATTTGTCATTCTCTAAATCTCTTTTTAATAAGATTTTGAGAGGAAGAGAAAAGAAACATATGTGCTCAGCCTCTCATTCTGGAGTGGAAGCCACTTTTTGAAGTAATCAACTCCCAGAAAAGGAATGAGATTTAGTTAATTATTCAAAAACTCAATTACAATAAGAAGATTCCACTCAGTGACATTTTCTTGGGTTCCCACTTGATTCAAGTTATATTGCTGGACTAACAGGGTCAGGGGGTGATTTACAAAACAGCAAGATTGGAGATTTGGTCCTTGTTCCAAAGGCATTTACATTATGCTACCAGTGACAGAGATTTCTCAACATGCTCTAACTGTACATTTGACTGTACACTGCTTTTAAGAAATGACTAAATATATCTGAATGCACTTAGGTATGGTTTCTAGTGCAATATTCTAAATTGGCTTCAAAAATAAGTGTGAGTTGCCAGAAAAAAAGAAAACAGAATAGAAAAGGGAGAGAAGGTGACATTCGATAGGTAGAGACCTTGAACCCTGGGTAAATCTGGCTTTCACATTAGTCGAGGGAAATCCGATGGAGGTGGTATGTCTATCATTAGTTGTGATGTTTGCAGCCAAATTAGAAGATTGTATCAAAAAGGATACCTAGGTGCATTTGGATCTATGTAGTCACTTTCGAAAAATAAGTGCACACTCAAATGTACCTTGTAATCCTCTTTTGTGAACAGTATAATTGTATTTATAAAGGCCAAAATAAGAAAACAAATAATCTATAGTATTTCTTAGGGGCAGTAATGATTGGGAGGGGGCAAAAACAAGGGCTTAGATGTGGATAATATGCTTCACTTCTTGATCTGGGTACTGTTTACAGGGGTGTGTTTAGTTCCGGAAATTTCATCCAGCTGTATTCACAGCCTTTCTAATATGCATTTCAATATAAATCTCTTTTCAAAAGAAGAAGAAATAAAAATAAAAGAGAGGGCAAAATAGTTCAAAGAGCCTTCTCTTTAGGATTTATTCCAAGGGAGAAATCTAGAGCACAGGTCATGAATTCCTTGGAAACAGGGGCTAACGTTGTACTCCCAGCACCTGGCATGATACCTGCCCCATGGTAGGTGCTTCATATGTGTTTGTAGAGAAAGAAAAGAGAGAGAGAGAAAGAGAGAGTGAGAGAGGAAGAAAGGAAGAGAGAGAATGAGAGAGGGGGTGGTGGGGAGGGAGGAGAGAAACCTTGGTGTGATCAGCCACTGAGATCCAGAGTTTTGCTTTGTTTTGTTTTTTGTTACCATAGCATTAACCTTACTAATACCCATCCCATGAGTTTTGCAGGGCCATGTGTCCACATTCATTAACAGAATACATCCTTTCCTCTCGCATAACGTGCACTTCTTGAGGTAGGGGCTGTTTCTCCACATTTTGAACTGTTCTTGGCCCATAATAAATAATAAATATGTTGAATGAAGTCATTTCTCACCCTCATGCACCAATCACAGTGCTTTGTGTGACTGGCTCTAAACCAACATAATGGTTGACTGACAGCTGCAGGAAATGACTTCCAAGAGATGGTAAACAGGGACTTCCCTGGGGTCCAGTGGTTAAGACTTCACCTTCCAATGCAGGGTTCGATCCCTGGTCGGGGAGCTAAGATCCCACATGACGTATGGCCAAAAAACCAAAACATAAAACAGGAACAACATTGTAACAAATTCAATAAAGACGCTAAAAAAATCAAAAAAATCTTTAAAACGAACAAAAAAAGAGATCGTAAACAGGGGAGACAAATATCAGGGGATTTTCTTGGAAATTAACCGAAATCCCACTAAAAACAGCTCATGTGCTGTGCTTGCCGTCGGCATCTGGGTAAATGCTCCCAGAAACTCCTCCCAATACTTGGTCTCCTTTTTCCTTCTTCCAAGCCACCCTGCAGCACAGGTTACCTTGCAGAAATGCAGGCTGAGTAGGGACGATGAGCTGGGAAGGCCTTGATCTGTTCAGTATAATGATGAGCTTTCCACAATGCTTCCCACAAGGAGTATGAAATCCACTCCTCCTGGGCTTGCCAAACCCTAGCAACCTCTCCAGGCTGCCACAGGCTCTGCTCTCAAGAGCCAGGAGCACGCCCTCCTGCCTGTTCACAGGGCAACCAGGAAGGTTACTCAGAGAATGAGCAGTTGTAATGGTTGCCCTGAGGGGTAGCATCCTTGGGCCAGCAGAGAATTTTGCAGCTTTTCTTTATGCATTTTTAATCAGTTCTAAGCTACTTACAAATATGTGCAATTACTTTCGGCACTTCGCTTTGTAATAAGATTTAATGACTCCGCGCCAATCCTCTGGGTGAACGTTGATAATCTGACCCTATGATTTAAAATTTAGCTTCGGCAAAGGAGGAGGGTATAAACTCAGATGAAGTCTTTTTTAGTTTTGGGTTTTTTTTTTAAGGAAATCAGAAGTTGAAATGATTTTAGCTTTCAAAATATCCCCGATATGAGAACAGAACATCTCATTTATTTGCCAAATAGTATCTGATTAAAATACAGGGGAAGAGCCCTGGAAACAGAAGCTCTCTTTCTTTAAAATGTTTTACAGATTATTTTAAAGGGAGAGGCCAGAGGTACCCAGAGGGATCATCCAGTCCATGTGCAAGCATTTAGATATGGAAAGTCCTCCAAGCGTCCTTGACGAAGAGAACTTCTCCCAACTCTTTGATCATCTGAGGACCACCTGTTTCTACCATCCTGGTATATGCTGACCAAGTTGTTCCATAACGAATTATAATAAATACAGCTAATACCTGCCGAGCGTGTGCTCTGTGCCAGCCACAGATGGCAGTGCAAACAACCAGGTATTATTGTCACCCCCATCACAGGTAAAGAAATGGAGACACGAATGAAGCTGAATCCGGACTCTATACCCTGACACCGAATTAAATCTCAGAGACAGAGTTTTGGGCGAAGTAGGAAAGAATAGGGTTATTGCTTTGCCAGTCAAAGGGGGACACAGTGGGCTACTGCCCTCAAAACTGTGTGTCCCATCTTGGAGAGGGTAGTGAGAAGTTTTATAGTAATGGTTCAAAGAGGGCGTGATCAGCTCCTGGACATTCTTCTGAGGTAAGTGGGAGTCAACATCACCAAGCTTCTGGTTCCAACTGGTCTGGGGTCTCCGTGCTTGTGGGCAGCACACAGTTAACTTCTTCCACCTGGTGGGGGTCTCAGTACTTGCAAAACAGCTGGAAGATATTGTTGTGTGTATCCCTTGATGGGAACCAGGACCCTGCCCCAAGGCTGCACTGTTGTTTCTCTTGACTGCTCCTCCCTTGTCTCTGCATCCCCTCCCTTCTCTGATTAGCATCTGTTTGAACCTGCCCAGTTGCAACTCAAGGAAGGTCATGGAGGCTGAATGAAGCCTATTTTCTGTTTTCAAGAAATGGGGGACACAGAAAGGCTTTTGTGCCCAGGAGCTCCACTTGTGCTCGGTTTTACAAGTAAGATGAAGGAATATTCTTCAGGGAGCTGCAGTGCCCACGTTACTTGAAGAAGGCCAAGGGCACACAGCATCCTGCAGATGTTGCTACAAACACTTCGGCCTAACTTTCTACAGACAGCGGAGTTCCCCCACCACAGGGCTCGTGCCAGCAGACCCTCTTCCTACTCTTCACACAAAGCACATGGGCACAAAAGTCACCCAAGACATTAGGCTCACCCTGAGCCACTCCATCAAGTGGTTTCCCTATGTCCAGAACTCTTAACAGGCTGTGTGGCCCACCTGGGAGAGGAGGAACCACGCAGAAGCCCAGGGCCTCGAGGCCATCATCTAGTTCCTATGCAGCCAGGTAACCAATCTGGGGCTCATGTTCTTTAGAAACTAAGGGGAGTGAGATAGATCTCTTCAAAGGCCCCTATTAGCTCCACAATATGTGAATTTATTTTACAATCATTTACTGAGAGTCAACTACATGATGGGAATTAAAGATAAATAACGTCTTCCTCTACCCAGAGAAGTCTAAGTTTCTGTGTGCAGTGGCAGCCCTTTGACCAAAGATTCAGGTCCAGGGCTCCTTCTCAGGGGTACCCTGAAAGAAGGCAGATTTCTTGGTTTCCTGTTACACAGTAGAACATTCTATGGCCAGAGGTATCTTCCTTCTCTTCTCACCAAGTACTGTATTCTTACTCTGGGTAAAAAACAGTCGTTATTTCTCAGTGAAGGCCCAGATAAGCCATGGGATCCAAAGCAATGGAGACAAGTGAAATCTGACTGGGGTTTGTGAGCCGTTGGGCATGTGCAAGCCCCTGTCTTTGCTCTCTAGTCCCATCCATTGAGTTTCTGCATGTGATTTACAGCCTGCCTGTCACAACTGCCTGTATTAGGAAGGACTCATAAAACATTGTCAGAACTGCCTTTAGTTTCTCAACTGGAAATGCCAGGGCAAGCCTCCTGACTCCCAAGCAGCCCTGGCATCTCCGGGCATCCTGTGTGAAGAGCAGCCCTGGAACTTGGGCAATTCGAGATTTTTTAAATAATCGGGAGCATTGTCTAATTTTTTTTCCCGCAAGGCACAATTTAGTGTAATTGACAATTGTATTCTAAGCTGTTGAACTTCAAATTTGAGTAATTTCATTTTTCTCTGTTTAGACATGGAACACTGGTATTTAGATCTAGAAAGTTTTTTTAATTTATCTTATTGAAGTATGGCTGATTTACAGTGTTGTGGTAATGTCTGTTGTACAGCAAAGTGACTCAGCCATACATATATATACATTCTTTCTCATATTCTTTTCCATTATGGCTTATCACAGGATACTGAACATAATTCCCTGTGTTATACAGTAGGACCTTGTTGTGTATCCATCCTCTATATAATAGTTGGCATCTGCTAATCCCAAACTCCCAATCCTTCCCTCCCCCACTCCCCTCCCCTTTGGCAGCCACAAGTCTGTTCTCTGCGTCCATGAGTCTGTTTCTGTTTTGTAGATAAGTTCACTTGTGTCATATTTTAGATTCCACGTATAAGCGATGTCATAGGGTGTTTGTCTTCCTCTGTCTGACTTACTTCACTCAGTGTGATAATGTCTAGGTCTAGAATGGTCTTAATAAAAAGGTGCATGTGTAAGGTTGGATTCTTCACATGCTAGCTGGAGAGGCAGTAAGTAATGTCGAGAGTCCATACGGCCAAGAGGAGAGACGAGAAGGTGAGAGAAAGCACAGGAGGAGCCAGGGGCCGCTGTCCGCACTGGCAGCGCAGACCCTCACGTGCCCAGGCTGCCTTCCATGAGGAGGGGTGTGAAGGCGGGAACGTTTGTGGCACGTGGGTTCCCCAGTTGCAAGGCAGGTCTGAGTGTGGACAGGAAATGGACACTTCCGGAAGAAGGAAAGGGGTGTTTTAGTACATCATTCCCTTAATGGACTGAGCACCCCCAAAGGACATGGCAGAGAAGGTGGAGGGGGAAGCAGGGGCCCCATCAGACCCAGACAAAAATATGGGCCGTGGGAGATCAAAGTGGCCAGCTGAGATAGTGGATGTGTTGGCAGGAAGCTTATTTTCCATAATCAAAAATCCACCAGAGGGGCTTCCCTGGCGGTGCAGTGGTTGAGAGTCCACCTGCCGATGCAGGGGACGCGGGTTCGTGCCCCAGTCCGGGAAGATCCCACGTGCCACGGAGCGGTTGGGCCCGTGAGCCATGGCCGCTGAGCCTGCGCGTCCGGAGCCTGTGCTCCGCAACGGGAGAGGCCACAACAGTGAGAGGTCCGCATACAGAAAAAAAAAAAAAAAAAAAAAAAAAAAAAAAATCCGCCAGAAAGCACAGCCTCTCTGACGATTCCCCCCGCTCTGTGAGCAACTGTCCACCAAACGCACGCTTGCCAGGCCCCGTAAGTGAGGGGTTGGGGTTTCAATTACTATGATCAAAAGGAAACCATCTACATAGGAAAATAACTCAGGCGGAGCACTCGCTCGGTACATTTGGACACTAAGTCCATCCTCAGTGGTAGTCACGAGGCAGAATGCTTCTGCGAAAGGCCTCTGGGCTCTCGTGTGGGTGTCCTCGCTGGGAATTTCAGAAACACAAAGTCAAGAAAAGCGCTTCCTCCTTCCAAACGGTGAACACTTCAACCAATAACATAGACTCACTCAGGCATCTTGCAGGGTCTCTCCCACTTTAAAGATTTGACAATTTTTTCTCTTGCAGGAAAAAAAAAAATTGGCTTTACAAGGGAATACGTGGAAAGAAACTAATAGTTATTAAGTTTTACCTGACTTTGAACCTCTAAAAGGCCTACAACCAACTTACCCAAGGTATTACATCAGCCGGGCAGTGTTTGAGAATCTCTCAGTCCGTCTCTGACATCTAGCTGATTTGATGAAGCAAGGAAACTGAGGCATGTAAAGGAAAGTGTCCAAAGACACAAAGCTAGTAAATGGGAGAATCTGAATTCAAGCCTAGGCTTCTAAAGCAACACATAATTTTAAAATAAATTTTTAAAAATGCTATTTATGATAACATCCAAAAAATTAAACAGCTAGGAATAAATCTACCAAAATCTGTGCACGATCACTAGCGTGGAAGCTAAATATGTTACTAAGAAATTAAAGAATACAAATTAATGGAGAAACAGACCACGATCACAAGTGGGGAGCCCAATATTGTTATGACAGCTGTTCTCCCCAAGCTGGTCTATGGATTCAACATAATACCGATCAAAATCCCAACAGGTTTTTTTTTTTTTTTTTGGAAATTGAGAACGTGATTCTACAATGCATGTGGGAGTGTGAAGGACCTAGAAACGTCAGGACAATATGGAAGAACAAAACGGGAGGACTTACACCACCAGATTTCAAGACTTAATTTCAAAAGTTCATTAACTGGGACATTTTGGTATTGGCTTAAAGAGAGACAAATAGACCAGAAGTAGAACAGTCCCACGCATATACACATAAAACTGTGATTTGTGTTGTTTTCACTCCCTTTTCTCAGAGGCAGCAGAGGACTGCCTAGCTGAAGTGCAGTTTCCATGTCTTAACAAAACTCACCTCTCTCCCAACACGCCCAGCACAGGGCCCTAAACATAGTAGGTGCCTTATAAGTACTTGCTAAACTGCATACCTTGTTTTCTCTTCAGCTTCAACAGTGAATCTTGAACCTAGAAATACCCTCCTCTATGTGTGGCTCCTGAAAACAAATCCTGTGCAGAGCGGGCTACTTAACTCTTTTCATATATTCATCCTAAATTAATTCCACAGTCTTTTTTTAAAGCACCCAGTACATACCAAGAACTTTGCTAGATGTACGTGACTGCAGTTTCTCCTGGGTTTACACACTCTTTCAAATTCCTTGGGTTGCGATTCTCCCCTTATCCTCATGACAACCCTGTTGGATGGACATTCTTCTCCCATTCCTTATTTTGCAGATAAGGGAGCTGAGCCTCAGAAAGAAGATGCGATTCGTTCAATGTCACACTGCTGCTATGTCTCAGAGCAGGGTGAGGACCGCTGAGCTGTGTTCATTATCCCCCCAAGACCACTGCCCACACCCCTGAAGTTCCACCAGGCATCTAAGGGGGTAGCCCTTTCCACGCCTTTCCCTACCGCATGAAAAGCCTGCCCACCTGTGGCCGACCACTCCGCATCACCACGTCACTTCATTTATGCTTCTGACTGATCACAGCTAATTTTCACACCTGCGGATAAAACCTAGGGGAAAAAAAGGAAAAAAAAAAAAAACAGCAGGGGAAATGTCCACACTCCAGCTTGGACAAGGCACTGTATGAGCAGATGTGGGTCAGTGTGTGTGCCTTGGACACCACCCCTGAAAAGTCTCAGGACTTAGGTTGAAGGTAAGAGCCGTGAGCTCTAGTGTTTCTCTTTCCACACCACCTCCAGTCCCAGGTAGGAATGAACCTTCCCAAGCACAGAGCTCCGTTGTTTCCAAGGTCATCCTTCTGCTAAGAAGGATGTGTAATGAGAGACTGGAAATGTCCTCCTTCTGTTCTCAGAGCTACTAACAACCAACCCAAATCCTCCACATAGGGTGAGATTCCATAAACTGTAGCAAGCAATAGTTCTAAACATTTGATAGCTATCTATTTATACAGTCATCTCTCGGTATCCGCAGGGAACTGGATCCAGGACCAACTTGGGATGCCATAATCCATGGATGCTCAAGTTCCTTACATAAAACGGTATTATACTTGCACATAGCCTATACACATCCTCCCATATACTTTATTTTATTTATTTTATTTTTTATTTATTGTTAACATCTTTATTGGAGTATAATTGCTTTACAATGGTGCGCTAGTTTCTGCTTTACAACAAAGTGAATCAGTTATAAATATACACATGTTCCCATATCTCTCCCCTCTTGCATCTCGCTCCCTCCCACCCTCCCTATCCCACCCCTCTAGGTGGTCACAAACCACCGAACTGGTCTCCCTGTGCTATGCGGCTGCTTCCCACTAGCTATCTGTTTTACATTTGGTAGTGTGTATATGTCCATGCCACTCTCTCACTTTGTCACAGCTTACCCTTCCCCCTCCCCATATCCTCAAGTCCATTCTCTAGTAGGTCTGTGTCTTTATTCCCGTCTTACCCCTAGGTTCTTCATGAACTTTTTTTTTTGTCTTTAGATTCCATATATATGTGTTAGCATACTGTATTTGTTTTTCTCTTTCTGACTTACTTCACTCTGTATGACAGACTCTAGGTCCATCCACCTCACCACAAATAACTCAATTTCGTTTCTTTTTATGGCTGAGTAATATTCCATTGTATATATGTGCCACATCTTCTTTATCCATTCATCTCCCATATACTTTAAATGAACTCTAGATTACTTATAATACCTAATACAATGTAAATGCTGAGTAAATAGTTGTAAATACAATGTAAATGCCATGTAAATAGTTGCCAGGGAGCAACAAATTCAAGTTTTTGCTTTCTGGAACATTTTTTTCCATAATTTTCAATCTGATGTTGGTTGAATCTGTAGATGCCACACCCATGGATTCAGAGGGCCAACTGTCTACTTTATTGAAGATTTCAAAATGACTTGACGAAAATGAGGAGTGGTATTGACAAGTTAAATAATGAGCACAAGCTGCAAAGGAGAAAATATCCTATTTGTGATACCATGGAATCTCATTTAATAAAGTAGAGCAGTTTTCACATTTTGGTAAAATGGAGAAAAGCAAGATCATAGTCCTAGGAACTACCCTTTATTCAAAAAAATGTCTTACAGGGTCATCCTTCTTTTGTACCCCTTCGGATGCATCACAGATGAACCACTTCATACTTATATCCCATTGGAAGCACCAAGAAGCTTGATCACCCCATTTATTTTTATCCCCAGCTCTTGCAATCTGCAAGGCAGAAATCCACAGACGCTGTGAAATTGGAGGTTGTGCAGTTTTCAAACCTGACTCCATCATAAGCCTGTATTTTGAATTATCAAAAACTTGCCAACACACTTACCTTTCGAGAATAAATTTGTAAAATCTGGTACTTATTCTAAAGGAAATGTTTCCAGAGTAAATTTAAACAAGAAAAAACTTGATGAAGGTGATCTCACCACATCTTATTCTTGACTTAACCACCCCAGATCATGACAGCTCTGAGAATATTTGTACCAAAGAGGCAAACTCTGTATTCGTTGCTTATAGGGTTTCATTATTTCTCCAGCACGTGCTTGTTCACTCCAGCTATTAAGGGACAGAAAACGTCTTGAGAACAGTGAACAGGGCTTGTGAGACACAGCACATCTCATCAGGATGGGTTGACACACAAGGATGCAGTCCACGTTAAGACAGATCTGATGGGTTGTGCACTGAACACAAGCTCCGTTCCTTGGTGCACAGGCTATTAGGAAAATTACGACTTGCTATTTTGGAGATTTCTTACTGAACTCACTAAATTTTCCTCTTTGAACAGCCCCAGATCTCATGGTGGAAGTTTGTTTTGTTGGTTTTTTTTTAATGTTTCCTAAATCGGGTCATTAATTTTTTAAGACAATTAAAAAATATTTTTATTTTATATTGGAGCGTAGTTTGTTAACGATGTTGTGTTAGTTTGAGGTGTACAGCAAAGTGATTCGGTTACACATATACATGTATCTATTCTTTTTCAAATTCTTTTCCCATTTAGGTTATTACAGAATATTGAGCAGAGTTCCCTGTACTATACAGTAGGTCCTAATTAGTTATCTATTTTAAAAATAGTAGTTTGTCCATGTCAATCCCAAATTAAACAGTTTTTAAAATACTGAGTACGCAGGCAAGAATTTCGGTATCACACACGGGGAGCTATTTCGTTCAGGGCTGTATCTGGGGAAAACTGTGAAACAGACAGAGATAAAATGACAGCGAGGCTTTGTTAGGCCATCTCTTATGTACAGTGTGTGCGTTATTGCAGCATCAATCCCAGGAGTGTCCCAGGAAACCAAAAACGAACCTGCAGCTCCAAGCCTTTTCTAAAAAATCTGGCTCAGTCACTCCCGGCACTGTGGCTTCAAACCATGCTGCCATCTGCACCTTCCCCTACTGCTTCCTTCTGTCCTGTCTCCTCCAACAGGAAATACTAAACTCAGAGAGAGTATCCATTAATGTATGTAGTGGGTAGACTTGCATCACCCCCAAAGAGTTGATGTCCTAACCCCCTGGTACCTGTCAATGTGACCTTCCTTGGAAATAGGGTCTTTGCAGTTGTAATCAAGTCAAGACAAGGTCATTCTTGTTTAGGGTGAGGCCAAAATCCAATGACTGGTGTCCTTCTAAGAAGAGGCAAATTTGGATACAGATGCAGAGGGAGGGTGATGTGAAGACACACAGAGAGAATGCCATGTGGTTGAGGTGATGTGCCTACAAGCCAAGGAATGCCAGTTTGCCACCAGCCACAAGGTAGGAAGAGGCAAGGAAGGACGTTCTCCTAGAGCCTTCGGAGGGAGCATGATCCCACTGGCACCTTGATTTTGGACTTCTGGCCTGAACAGTAAGAGAATAAATATCGGTTGTCTTAAAGAATCCAGTTGGTAGTAACTTGTTATGCCAGCCCTGGGAAACTAAATATATGGATCGTCATATAGCTGCAAGTGGCATTTGCTCTGTAAAGATGATCAGTCCTTATTCCAAAATTCTTAATTTCTAATGGTAAATTTCCAGACACCACCAGCCTCGTCCTGTCCTCTGCCCAGATGACTACTCACGTGGGCTTGGGCAAATTCCTTCACCTCTCTGAGCCTTGGTTTCCTCCGTGGTATATTGAAAATAATATCCCTCACCCCACAAATCGATTGGCAATATTCAGTGAGAAGATGTAAGGAAGTTCTAAATATAGTAGCATGTCTCTCCTCCTAATCACTGGAATCTTTTATAAAAGTTTGGTTTGGTATTTTAAACATTTGCCAATGATCCTAAAATCTGCTGTGTTTTTTTTTTAATTTGGCAGCTGTGATGGTTAATTTTATGTCAGCTTGACTGGATTGTTGTGTGTCCAGATGTTTGCTCAGACATTATTCTCAGTGTGTCTGTGAGTGTTTTTGGATGAGGGCAGCATTTGAATCAGTAGGCAGAGTAAAGCAGATTGCCCTCCCCAATGTGGGTGAGCCTCATCCAATCTGCTGGAAGCCTGAATAGACCAAAGGCTGACATTCTCCTGAGTAAGAGAATTCTCCTGTCTCAAAGTTTCCAGACTCTTCCTGGTTCTAGAACAGCTTCCAGCCTTCAGACTCAAACTGGGACTTTGGCTCTGTGGATTTTGGACTTGCCAGCCTCCATAGTTACATGAGCCAATTCCTTATAATAAATCTCTCTATGATAGATAGAAAGAGAGAGAGAGATACATAGATAGATAGATAGATACATAGGTAGATAGATAGATACATAGATACATAGGTAGACAGATAGATAGGTAGACAGATAGACACATACATACATACATAGGTAGTTAGATAGATGCATACATACATAGAGAGATAGAGATATATATCTCCTGTTGGTCTGTTTCTCTGGAGAACCCTGACTGGTGCAGTACTGACCATGGGGCTAACCCCTAAAATCTGAGCACACATTTGTACTTCCCGCTAATATCACTTATGGAGCACCTACTATGTCCCAGGCACCCAGAACACAAGTGTGAACCAGCCAAGCCTCCGCCTTCACGATGCTCTTACCTCCTTCTATGTCTGGAGTCCCTCTAAGGCACCGAGCACTGACGGTGATAATAGCGTGTTAAAATTGGATGAAACTCAAAAGTGTAGGTGCCGTCACCACACTATTCTAAAGTGAGGGGCTAGTACCTAACCTATGGAACATTGAAAAGGAGGCTGCGAAATGCATTTTGCACTCTTAACCCAAAGGCCTGCTCCAAAGAACTTCTTCGGGGAGAGGTTTTGTGGTCCTGTGGTGTTTTTTCTACCTCACCCCCCATGAGGAAGGGGTGGGGGACTGTGCCATCCTACCATTCAGAGTCCAGTGCAGGGTCCCAAGGGGACCTCTCAGAGATCTTATCAGGTGTCCCTTGGAACTGAGGAATCCAGAAGGGCCAGCATCTGGGAACTAGGAAGTGTGGGGTGAAAGACTTGGTGGCTAAACAAACAACAGTGGTCAAAGTAGGAGTCAATTACATCTCCATCAAAGGGGATGCAGTTGATCCTCCTCTCAGGTCTCCTTTTGGGTGACTCCCCCCAGATTAATGGATGTCGGAGCAGGTGTCTATGCGGGAGGTGATTGCAGGGAGTTAGCCAGGGAAGGGAAGGCAGCCAATGAGCTGGGCACACTGAACAGCTTACTATTGTAAGCACCTGGAGCTCACACCTGCTGGGGACCCTCAGAGAGACTGCCCACCTGAGGAATGAGGAAGCTGGGACATTTATCGTCTGGCTCCCATGGGACAGTCCCAGGTATTACCAAGATGATGAGGGTCCAGGTGTAGAATCTGGGCACTGTGCATCAGTTGCAGCATCTTTTAAAGTGACCCACCCAAAAGGGCCTCTGGCCCAGGGTGAGACAAACCCATCAGAAAGAGGGTAGAGGGACCCCATGGGATGAAGAAGCTGAGGGGAGGTTCCTGTGTGACAAGCAGTGCCCACATCGTAGGAGCCATATGTAGATGCTCTCAGTGGAAAGTCCGAGGAATCCTTCAAGGGAAGGTGTCAACAGTGACCGTACGTGAAACCCAGGGAGCACCCAAACCATATCTCAACCACAGCGGTCATTGACCGCCCCCCTGCCCTCCCCTCACCCCTACTCTCTCAACCCTAACCCTGGAGGGCCCACTGGTGTGAAACAGGGAAGGTGACAGAAGACCAGAGTGGAAATAGGAAAGATTGTCTGAACCCCTCATCCCCCTAGGGCTTCCCACCTTAAGGCAGGTTGGGGCGGGAGAACCTTCAACTCTGAATGCCATTTGGAGTTTTGGCCACCAAAATATATTGGACATTTTAACTAGAGGAGCAAGATCATTTGGGGGTCTAAAATTGTCTAGAACTCCTTTTTACCACCCAACAGAGATTTAAGGAGTTACTGAGCTGCTCAAGATTTCATCCAAGAGCAGGGCTGGGGGAATGAGACCACATCAGACAGGGGAAGCAAGGAATAAAGTCTCATATGGAGTTTACACATGAGGGAAGGTCAGGAAAGATAGAGACTCTGGCTTCCCAAACCCAAGCAGGCACCGAATAAAAGCCAAGTAACCACGATTCTAAAATTACAATGAAGAAAAAGAAATGGAGAAATAAAGAAATCTATTCCACCTAACATTCTTGTAGTCTTCAAAATAATAAGTATCCCATTTATCTAACTACAAATGAAGTATTTTCCTCTAATAAACTTTGTCTTCTGCCACATTCCTCTCTTCAATGTATTACCCAGAATTTAAATATTTGGCTTTTCACTTCATTTGGTACTCTGCCATTCCTTTTTCACTGAATGAAATTCATCTGTTTGCAGAAGGTTCTTTAGTTAATTCATGGCACATGATCAATAAGATAGAATGGTGATTCCTTGCAAATGGCTCAGGGCTGTGTTTCTCCTGGTACTGGGACAGCGGTGTCACAAGTTGGGAAAGGTTGGTGTGTTTACTTGGACCAGGCGGTCCACGGTTCACACAGTAAGTTTGTGCACACGTGGTCATGGCACCAGCTACCATGGAAGCTCTAGGTCTCCTGCCCTGGCGAAGGATTCTGTCGTCTGCACCTGGTTCTCAACTTCTCTAATGGTTTGTCCCCTCTTGCTCGTCCCCAAAATGTCCCCTCCTCCTCCTTCTACCCTCAAGGGTTGGTTCTCCCCCCTCATTTGTCAGCAGCCACCTCTTTCCTCCCCCTGCCTGCTCTCACTGGGTTTTAACCAAATCATCAACCTCAACCTCTGTCCTGAGCTTCAGTTTCATTCATTAACCTAATCCAGGGTTTTTCAACCATGGCTGCACAGAAGAACACCCCATGCTGCTTTCCGAAAGTACCAATGCCTGGGTTCCTCTACCATGTACCTGGATCTGAGTGTCTGAGAGACAGCCTGGAGATTTACACTTTCTGATGGCTCTCCAGGACGGCAGCACACCAGTGACCCACGCTGCTCCTTTCTCATGCTGGGTTAGCGTATTTCCCCATGCATGCCAGTGCTGTTACCACAGTTCAGTAATAGCATCCTGAGGATATAGACCATATTACTCCATGGCCCCGAGTGGATGATGATCATTCCAAAGAGACTCAGTGGACAGAGAAATGCCTGAGAATCCACTACTGCAGGGTCTGGATGAGACGTAAGCCAAAGAGCATAGTGCCCTTGGGAAGTGCCGCTGACCCTTCACCGTTGAAAGGGAAGACAGTACCTCGCTACCCCACGTGGAAGGCACTTGCATGCTCTGTGAGCCTAGGTCCTTGTTAATTACCTGTATCTCTTTTCTTTGGGGCAACTCTTTTTTTTTCTCTCATGTAGCAGAGGAAGATTCTTTTTTCTTCCCCTTCCTTTTTTTAATTTTTATTTTTAAATAAAATCATTCGGCCTCTGCTCTATGGAATTTCCATGAGACAAATAGCTCCTTGGCCCAAGGAGCTACAGTTTCTCAAGAGAAGAAGACATGGGTAGTGTTATAATAGGTAAATGCCCCCAGTAGAGAATTAGCTGTTAGCTCCAGCCTGTGGGAACAGGAGAAAACTTCATGGAGGTGGTGACTTTTGTTACACACCTTAAAGTAGGAGTTTGTCAACTGGAGAAAATAAAGTGGAAAGGAAGGAGTTAGAGAAAATACCTGGAGAATGGGGAAATGTATGGGCAGTAAAGCGAAAATCAGAAAACAAAGATGAAAATAATGCCCTGAGAGAGGGCTGCCTGCCGGTGAACACAGCGTCTGGAATTTCACAACCAGGTGTGTGAGGCTCAGGAAATCAAATGCAGAAGGTGCAAGACAAAGCCCCAGCAGATGGAGAAACAACACAGATAGAAATCTGGTTCCAACAAAGCACCCTCACATGTAACAGCTGCGGTGACAAACATAGACCCTGATTTTCCATCTGTGTTTCTCCAGAAATTGTGTTGGGAAAAGAAAGTCATCATATCCTCAAAATATTTGGCTTTGTCACAGTTTGAAAATTTGTTCACAGCTCCTTACTTGTCCTCTGTTTTACGGGGTCAAAAACGCTATGGGGACTTTCCTGGCAGTCCAGCGGTTAAGACTCCACACTTCCACTGCCAGGGTGTGGGTTGGATCTCTGGTCGGGGAACTAAGATCCCACATGCGGTGCAGTGTGGCCAAAAAGTAAAACTAATAATAAATAAATAAATGCTATAAATCCCTAACTTGAGTCATCCACAAAAAGGAATATGGTAATGAAGTTTAACTCACACAGAAAAATAAAATTTCTTTTTATAAAAGTAATTTCTGACTATATAGTCAGGCAATTGTGCAATCCTAATTGTGCAAACTCTAGCTCCTGTTTTGCTTTCAAAGGCTTATGGGCGGAGGGGCAGGTGGCAGGAGAGGGAGGGGGCAGGGATGCAGGGAGAGCAAGTCTCAGGAGCAAAAGGAATGAAATGCATCCCTTAGCACAAAGTTTTAATCATTCTTTGCCCTTGTAACAAAACAAACGACTGCTTTTAACCACATGTGTCTAAAAGACAAATACCAGCATTTATAGAATTGGAGAAATTCCAAGGATGCAAGACTGTGGCCAATTATGCTGCAGCCCAGAATAAGTGACAATGACCAGCTGACGGAATCAGCCTCTTGAAAAGGGCCTTTATAATTGAGCCCCGGACAGACCCCTAACTAGGGCAGAGCCCCTGGGTGGCTCTCCAACATGGCACATTTTAATTGCTTAGGCTGGCATTTATTTGATGTCTTTGGTCTGGCTCAGCGTCCTTTTATAATCATTCTATCTGGCCACCAATCAGGTACAAAGAAAAACTTAGCCACTGCATCCTTTCTCCTAAAGGCAGTGGTAGTATTTTATAGAGAGGTGATGTTTAAAGTTTAATGAAGGTAGATCTAGGATGGAAGACGGACAGATGAGGGGTGAGCAGAAAGAGAACTTCTTCTGGAATAAACAGGTAGAGTGGCAGAAGGAGACGTTCAGGGAAACAGCGAGAGGACAGGGATGGACCTGCCTGTGGATGGATGGGTGATGCCTGTGATGCCAATGGTCAGAGCCCAGCAGTCAGAGCAACAAGATGGCTTCAAGTGCCCAGCAGGCAGGGTGCGAGCCTGCAGCGGGGGAGAACCTGGCATGAAGTCAGCTCACTGCTCCTACGTGTTGCAATAACTCACTGTGTCCTAAAGCGGCTTTGCTCTGGCAGAGGCAGCGCAACACTCGGCTCAGTGCTGTTTGCCATCCTCCAGCTCCACCTGGGAGCCACACAGCTCCTCTCCCACCTGCTGGCAGCTTCCTGAAATGCAGGGCACACCTGGCCATCAGCAGGGCTTCCTGGATGCGCAGATTCCAGTTGACCTCCCCTCATTTGGAAACCAAAACGTGGCACAGAAAAGGCTCCAAGTCAGGCTAAACAAGTCCCATCACAAATGTCTCTCTGCAATGTATGTACATCTCTGTGGGACATTCTGGGTTGTGTGCAAGAACAGAAGGTTATAGAGTGGATGGTCACTATTTCATGATGTCAACTCAGCAGGAATTTTGAATGAAACCTGCCATGCAGTTCCAGAGATAACTTCACTTTCTCATTAGAAACAACAGAAAGAGTCCTACTGCTGTTTTGGGGGGTGCGGTGTTTTGATATCCAAAAAGCTCACTGTTGTCAGACACCGAGAGGGTGTTCTTTTCACTTGAAGGATTTTAGCCAAAGAATAGCCCTCTGACCACAACTCTGGCCCTTCAGGTTAGTCACTGTGCCTTCTAGAAACTAGCGGCAGGATGGCAGGTATGAAAAGGAGAGAAGGGAACCTCGCCTGCACCTTTGCAGACACATTCGTGGACTCCCAGACCAGATAAATGAGGTTTTAAGTATCTTCCTGCCCAACATGAACTTGACCCATCTCATTTCCTCTGTCCTGACCAGTAAGTTGATAGTTAACTGTTTTGAGGAAAGGGAGTGCAACTGGGGGCTCCAAACAGGGGGGATTGGGAAGGATTGATTGGTTTGAATCAATCAGTCAACACCTTAAATCCAGAGTATTCAAAGAGGCAAATAAAATTTGACAAAAGGAAATCGAATGAGAATAGAGACCTTCACTGGTACATTCTAACATAAGAAGAAAATTAAATTGCCTACACTGGCCAGGAAAGGGGTAGTTGGTTAAAAGAGGGGGCATCTTCATGAAATAGTCAAAGGGGCTCGTCATAAATCAGTAACTGCCAGCCCTCCTCAAAGAGGCAGGAACATTTTGGTGTCATCAGGGAAGCAGTATTCTCAGAGAGGCAGAGTTTGGAAAGACCCAGCGTCCACATGAGGGTCCGTGGCACGGTGTACACAGCGCTTCTCAAAGTGTGGTCCCCGGACCACCAGCAGCCTCACTTGGGAACCTAAGAAGGCGATTGTTGGCCCCCGCCCCAGACCCACTGAATGAGAAATTCTGGATGGGGCCCAGCCACCTGTGTTTTTAACAAGCCCTCCAGGTGACTTGGAGGCACCTCTCAAGTCTGAGGACCACTGAGCTCCTAGCAACTGCTAGTTTGGAGAAAAACAGCTACTGGGTTGATTGCCTGTTCCCACTGGACAGTGCCAACACCTGCCTCAGAGAGACCAGAGAAAAGGTGCGGCAAAAATGGTCTTTTTGTTCTTTGAGCTGCAAGTCTTTGTCCAGGAGAATCCCTAACTAGCTGCTTCGTCCCCGCTGTAGAAATGCCTTCCTTGTTCCCTAGAAACCGAGGCTGGGATGGCCACGTGCTCGGCAGGAGAGGCCAAGGAGCAGGAAGGAGTTCTGTCTGCGGCCCCTGCAGGCCAGCTCCTGGAGTGCTCCCGTTTCCCTCTGTTGTCTCCCACCTGTCCTTGGGAAAGGGGCTCCCTCTGGGGGGAAGCCTTCCCCGGAAGCCCGGAGCCCCTCGATGGTCGGGGCACCTTCACTGAACCCCACGAGGTGGCTGTCTGAGGGCTGGTGCCCCATCAGCCCTGCTGAGCTGGTGTGCAGGGCGCAGGGGTCAGGTAGAAAAGGAGAGAGCAGCTGGGGGCGCTCACTTGCTTCCCGTAGAGTCTCCTGGGGAAGAGAGGAGACGGGATGGAGAGGAGGCATGGATAGGGTAGCATGGTACCTGAGGGGGCTGGACCAGAACTCAAGGAGCTGTGCCCACGAGACACTTGCTCCGGGACACCGGGTGCAGGAGCCACCCTCGAGGGCCAGGACCAGAGCAAGTGCCCACGTGGCTGAGCCAGTGAGAGGCCCAGCCAGAGGCAGCCCCACGCCCCCAGGCAATGGAGTGCGGAAGGGGGCTGGGATGGGAGCCCTAGGCAGACTTTCCTTCCCCCAACGTACCCCTGGGGCTTCCTAGGAAAGTTCCGGAGGCTCGAGGGAAGGCTAAGGGTTCCAGGAGTCACCTTGGAGATGTGCTGCTCAGACCTCCCTGCTGGGAGAAACTGCCACAAGGAGCCTGGGAGCGGCTGGCCTCCAGCTGCTGCATCTTCAGCACCACTGAAGCCATCACCTGCCACCAAGCTCCCCCGGGCTGCTCCAGCAATACTGAGCTTTGCAGGAGTATCAGGGCTGGGCCTTGCTGCCCGATGACACAGGACTCCTCCATAGGCCGTCTCTGCCCTGGGGTCCCCGCAGCCCTATGGAGACTCCCTCAGAGGGACATGGGAACCTGAGGCTCTTTCTTGCCCAGCCTCCTTGGCCCCGCCCTGCCTTCACAGCTGTCGCTGGGCATCACATGCTCTGAAGCTCTCCCCCTCCTCTGTTCCTCCTGGGCTTCCCAATAAATCTCTGAGCTTCCTATTCCACCTTGGTGGCTGCTTCCCAGGAGCCGTGGAGAGACACATCCTGCTAGGGAGAAGGGGGCTGAGAGCCAGCACACACCCAACAGCGAGATCCTGGTACCCACGCACAGGCTGAGGGGCTGGGGCCCATGGCCACACCCTTCACACTGTGTATAAATATAATGGCATCGCTCAGGACTTATGCACCAGTCACCTCCCAACTCTTCACGTGCCTTCACTCATTTAATTCTTGCCTCGATCCAATGAAGGAGGCTGCTGATTTTACCTCCACTTTATGGGTGAGAAAACTGACATACAAAGAGGTGAACCAATTTGCCCAGTGTCACAAAGCTACTAAGTGCTGGAAGAAGGACTCCAAGCCCCGCCCAGCCTCTCACTGGTCCACATGCATCCACCTGAGGGCAAGAATTATCTATCATCCAACTATTTACCCACAGTGCCCAGTACATCACTGGTAGCCAGTAAACAGTTAATGGATAAATAAACGGAAATGTATGTATCATGAATTCTTTGATTCCCAACCAACGGGCAGCTGCAACTTCATTGTGAGATGTCCTTGGGTCCATACTGGCCCATAAATGGAAAAAATATTTCTTCGCAGGTTTCTGTGTAATGTTTTTTAAATGTATGTAGAAGCCGTTGTGATGAGTTAAATAAAATTTATTGTAAGAGGTTGTTGAGTTCATAGTTATTTTCTGGGTTCTGTTTCTGTTTCTTCCACCTCAGACACTAGAAGTACAAGAACCGCGGGGTGAGTTTCCACGACACTTCGCCACATTAAAAAAGGAGTCGTAATACTGGATCATGAATCAGAATAAGGAGACAGAGAAAGAGAGAAGAAAAGCTGGAGAGGAAGATGGGATTTGAAGGAGGAGGGGGAGGAGGCGGGAAAGAGGGTACAGAGAACCAGCCTTTGGGGCAAAAACCAGCCTGAGGATTTTGCTCCTTCCTTTGTACATAGTATCCCATGTCCTGCTTCCCAACAGGTTCACGTATGTAACGTTAATTTGATTTCTCTAAGGACCACCATCCTGATTGGCCAAAGCAGGATTTGAACTTGAATTGTACTAGAAATGTTTGAGAGCCACATTCCATGTTTAAAAATCATCAGACTTTACTCAAGTCGTTTTGGCCCCTAATTAATGAATCAGCAAGAATGGGAGCTCATTCAAGCCTTCACAGAAAAACCAGGCAAGTAGAAATGCAATCTGCTTCCTGCATTACCAGTAATAAACAGTCTTTTATGTCATCATGTAAGATCTAAAAATAGTTCATTTTCAACTTTGAGCCCTTGAACATAATGAAAGGACACTGTGCATAAAAGTCAGTTATTCATTTATTCTCTACATTAAAGGCTTCAACAGTAAGAGCTCAATTAACAGAAAAGACCAGTGGGAAATTATACACAATACTTTTTGTTTATTACAGAGAGACTTTTCATTCCTATCTCACTGATGGGAAATTTTGTACCGACTTACATAACTCACACAAGGCATTATTGCCTCTGAATTCAGGGCTCTTACAAGTGACTGTGCAGAAAGAAACCAAATGGAAAAATGTGATTTTTAGAAAGTTAGTGCCATGTGTCATTACAAATTGTGAGCAGCATTTCCCAGACCACGGGTCAAGCTGATAGCCTTGGATGACCAGGCAATGCCATAGCTGTGGCTTCCAGGAAGCACCAGGATCATGACTTAGGAATTCTGGATTCTAGTCCTGATTTAGGAGAAGGATCAACTCTCCAGAGACTCTTTTATGAATTCTGGGCATGTCATGCAAATTACCTCTAATTTTCTTCCCACTGTGCCATTGTGAAGATAAGGAAACCGGATGAGTGAATTGCAGGCTGGGTTCTCCTGCCAACTCACTATGACAACCTCCAGCCCCGAATTCCTCTTCTGCCAAATGAGATGGGTGATAAGCTCATACTTAAGATGTGCCTGCTACTTAGGTCTCTGCTACAGCATGACTGATTCTCAGGGTGGCTGGGGACAGCCCCAGGATGCCAGGTAACTAAGGAGAAGTAGCAGGGATCACGCATGCTCTTCAACGTTCAAGAATGAAGTTTCCTGTTCTTCCCAAGCCTCTGTGGCCGTGATATGTGACCATCTGTGACTTTGCTGCCACCTGTGTTTGGATGCCAGTGAGGAAGCTGGCACGTCAGAGCAAGTCACTTGGCTGGGGCATGAGCCTGCTGACCACCCAGCGTCTCCATTTGCAAAAACCCTGGTGGTTCTCTGCTCCCTGTCATAGTAGCAAGGCACATATGAACTGACTGAACTCTTGGTCTTCCTGGAGAAATCAATGGCCACCAAAGCCAGCCACTGGCTAGTGCTGGCAATGGAGCTGAAGAGTAAGCGAGGCTGACTCAGGAAGCAGTAGCTCTTTCTCAGCGTACAGGCACAGTACCTCCTGGAGACTGGTATCACAATTCAGCAGTGCCCGGGTCTCTGGCGAGCCCACTGTATGCTGGGCCGAAATGCTGTGTTATCACTGCATTTGAGAATTGGGGTATGTATTAAGTTCTCAAGGTGCATCTTTTAAGAATATCAAAGGTCTTTCCCATCAATTCCCCCATCTTTACTGTGCCTAAAGTTGCCAGAAATGAGAATGTGGTTTTTCGAAATATCACCTGTGGATGTGATATGACAAGCGTGTTAACACATAACGTGGATAGTAGGCTAATTGGGGCCATTTACACAATCATATAATGTTTCCACTTGGCCTTTTTAGTATCAAGAATGTCTAGCCAGGCCTCCTCGTGTTCTGGCATTGCTAGGACACAGTCGTAAGTTTCACGTTACACATGCATGGGGAATGGTCACAGAAAAGGTGAAAAGCCAAAGGGGAGGAGATAAATCTGACACCTCCTGTGGTTCCAGAACACAGGGACTTTTAGTGATCATGGGGTCTCGAGTCTCTGGCAGAGCAGCTAAGCAGATTCAGTCTCACAACTACCCCCAGGTGACTGTTTCCCAGACCTCTCACCTTCCAGGCAACAGTCTCTGGTAAGAGTTACATATTGGGACGTCCAGAGAAAAGCACATTATTTCCATGATTTCCAACACAAACACCCCAGGGATGAGAAAATGATTAATCGGAATGTGAAAAATAAATATAACAACTTTTATGCATTATCATTTTTACCCAATATATGTACATACATATATACATACATACATATCATACAGATATATCTATTATGTACCTGTAACTATAGTAATATATCTTATATATGCTATTATATATATTTATATACATACATATAAAATGTATTACTATAGTTACATGTGTGTAATTAGATTTTTAATTAGGTAAAAATGATAATACATAAAAGTAATGATAATACATAAAAGTATTTTATGATCATACATAAAAGATATGATAATGATAAAAGTATTTTATGATAATACATAGAAGTATTATGTAAAATATATTTTACATAAAAGTAAAATATATTGCAATAGTTACATGTATATCCTTGATAGATAAATATATACATAAATAAGTGTGTATTGGAGCACATGCTCCGAAATTTTTTCCAAATGGTAGTGTATAATCCAGAATGCTCTAGATCATCTCCCTCATCTGGACACTGTATTTGCTTCAGTTAATTTTAAGATGGTGTTTCCAATATTTCCCCACATCCAGTGTGCAATCAAATAAAAAACAAGATATTCTTCATTTAAATGTATGTTAAGCCCGGCCTCTCTAAATATGTATCTATGAAAATACTCATTGAACAAAATATCAGAGTTTCCATTCATCCCTATTCAAATTTATTTTCTACCCACTAGTTTTGCCTGACAGGGTTATTACATGTGTTCATTCTTAACTATGTTAAAAAAGGAAAAAGTGTATGAAAAACGTCTGGACAGGAGTATGCAAAATGGCAACAAAAGTTTTTCCCAGGCAGTGGGTTTTTGGTGACTTATTCTGCTTCTTTACACTTTTGCTACTTTTGCGATATTCTACAATAAGTATGCATTTCTATGAAAACAAAAGATAAACATGTGTAAAACAAATATTTCAATTTTATCACCCATTCTCTTCACAGCCCAACTAGACCCAATGCCACTGGTAAATGTTCTAAGTTCAGATGCCCTAAAGCACAAGGCAGGATTTGATCTTGAACTTTTACTTGGTTTGAATGATGTATTTCCATTAAAATTTCACAATTTCAAATAACAGTAGCATTTGACACAAATATATATCAAACAAATATGAATATATAATATATATATGTATAAAACAACATTGAACCAAAATGGACATGCAGTCAGAGAAAGGAGGAAGCAGAGCCTGGCTGTCACGCCCCGTGCTGCACTGGGCTAACCTCTCAGGGCAGGAGTCTAGCCTGCTTGACCTGGTTTGTCCGGATCAATTTCCATTTAGCTCCTGGGGTGATACTCCTTGTTCAATGTATTTGCAAAGCCCCCGTTAGCCACTTCTTCTATAAGTTCTTGATTTACTGATTAATGGCTAATCAGCTTCAAAAAGAATGTTTAGCTCAACAGAGACCTTTGATCTGTTATCTGCTCACAGCAGCCCGATCAAAGCTGTTGTGCTTCTCTCAAGGATATCAAAATTTCATCCTCATAAACATTTTACACCAACTTTGAGTGGAACAATATAGTTAACCAGTTACAATTTTTTTAAATTTTTTAATAAGTGACTCAAGATGTGATTGGTCAGATCAGGGCAAGAGAGGGCAGGGCCAGTTCTTCCATCCCCTCATCCCCTGTGAGACAGCCAGCCAGCCACCCACATCCCCACTGCTCCCCGGACAGGCCAAGGGGATCCGAGTGTGGCTACATCAGCCCAAATCAGCAGGACAACCAGGGTGGCCTCACCCTGAGCAGGTATGTCACCTCCTCAGAGCTGAGGGCAAACACAAGGCATCCTACCAAAACTTTAGGCAGGTGAGCACTCTTAAGCAGAAAGTGGACTGTGAATGTTTCTAATTCTGAGAATTGGAATGTGCGAGATAAACCCAGAGGCGTTAGGATCTGTCTCCTGATGTAATAAGGGCTGAATGAGGTGAGTGAATGTTAATGAAGCCTGAGGAGACGGAGTCAAGGGGCACGGGCAAAATACCATAAATACGTGGGCGATAAACCAGAGAGGTTTCCCCAGCAGCGTTTTGACAGATGATGGCAGCAAAAGTAGCAAGAAGAAAAAAAAACCGCTCCTGGGAAGAAAATAAGATCACGTGCTGGGTTCAAATTGGTGTGAAAAATACGTTATTGTGTTTCTGAAGATGAAAACACTCACAGCGTGGATTATAAATATGCAGCTATAATCAGTGATCTTCACAAAGTGTGTTATTATCTAGATTATTACACGAGCAGCTTAGATGCAACCATTATGAAATGATTTTACAGAAGGGACATAGCAGGACTGGAGCTTAATTAGACAGGATGCGGGAAACCTGATGGGTGGAGAAGCCAGCAAGCGGATCTGGGGAAGGGGTTTGGATTCAGAGTGAGGCTTCATTTTTGGTCCTGTGTTGACCATAAAAGTGTGTAATAAAGACCATATTGTCACCATCACAAACAATGCACAAATATCACTTTATACAATTCTA
Source organism: Mesoplodon bidens (assembly GCF_964165515.1). Classification (NCBI taxonomy): domain Eukaryota; kingdom Metazoa; phylum Chordata; class Mammalia; order Artiodactyla; family Ziphiidae; genus Mesoplodon; species Mesoplodon bidens. The sequence continues at coordinate 5,124,261 of NC_138161.1, read as the reverse complement.
TAGGTATTTTCTGTACATTGCTGAAAAATTGTGCACAAATAACTCTTTTTGGCCAATCAAATTATCCTTTAAGTGCGCCAGGCGAGACAATGCATATATAAATGTTTTGAAATGTTTTAAAGCACAGAAAGATCAGTGATTAGTAACAGCAGGGTCTGCACAGCTGATCTGAGACCAGTTTTGATTTGATTTTTAAAACTCGATATAGAAAAGCATAATGAGAGTAAAATAAGCAATGATTATCTCTTTTGTAAATGCAGGATCCTCATGTCAGAAGATGCCTTTTCCCTTGTGTTTTGTTTTGTGGGCTCATGCTTTAAAAGATGAAGCTGGCTGCTAGCATCCAGGATGTGGTGGCCTGGAAACGAGTTTACTGCAGCAGCCCAGACCTGACTTAGGATGTGAGGCTATGGGAGCCGAAAGAAAATGCATAGATGCAGGAGGCATGTTAAAAAAATAGTGAAGGGCTTCCCTGGTGGCGCAGTGGTTGAGAGCCCACCTGCCGATGCAGGGGACGCGGGTTCGTGCCCCGGTCCGGGAAGATCCCACATGCCGTGGAGCGGCTGGGCCCGTGAGCCATGGCCGCTGAGCTTGCGCGTCCGGAGCCTGTGCTCCGCAACGGGAGAGGCCACAACAGTGAGAGGCCCGCGTACAGCAAAAAAAAAAAAAAAAAAAAAAAAAAGAAATAGTGAAAACAGTCATACAATCTGGTGGCTGGTTATATAGAGCAGATAAAGACCTCTGGCACCAGAAACCAACCCGAGTGAGCCTGGGTAACTAGAAGATGCTGCTGGGTGGGGATGGGGGAAGACAGGCTGGGATATATGGATAGTGGGACAGGGGACCACAACTGATTCATCCTTGGAAGAGCCCAGGTGCTGGAATTACTGAAACCAGCGCCCTCACTTGAGAATTTACACTTTGAGTGTGTGCAGGTTTATCAAGTGTAAGTAAAATTAAGGGCCTGAGGATCCCCACGGGCTCTGATGAAATTGAGTTCCTAGATCCAGAAGGATGGGCGACAGAGCTGGGGTGTCCCCACCAGCCTGAATCTCAAGTAAGTGCAAGACAGAGCAACCAGGGTCCGCAGGAACCAGCTGCCCTCAGGGAGTCGAGCACACCCACCACCCCAGCGCACTCCACCTAGATTAAGCCGCAGGCCAGAGTCTGGCCAAAGCCCACTCAACAATCAAACACCCTCTCTAACTTCCCTATTTCACTGCTACAAACGACTACAGAGGAGAAAAGGAATTCAATTCAAGATAAGACATTTTCAGAAAATTTACTCATTGAAGAAAATTAGCACCTCATTATTGAAAGTTCAAGGTAGAGGTTATTGTTTTGGTAGATACTGAAATGCACACAGTGATGGGAACTCTGTCAGAGTTAAGCATTACAGAAAAATGTACACCCCTAAGAACTAATAGAAAAATGACGTCTACATTTGTTTAAAAGAGTTGTTTTTTTTTTTTTAATCCAGATGGGAACATTTTAAGGTATGAGAAGAGAAAGTGTATTCTGTTGATACAAGAGATAGACTCTTCCCTGCCACCAAGAATGTGCTGACCTTTCAAAAGAATCACTGTTGGACCTGAATGTGTGTCTAAGAAAAATCACGCATTCACATGACCGCTCTCAACGTGGATAACTTACAACTGCTTTTCAAGCCCCTTTGTACTTTCTTGCCTAAAATTCTTCTAAAAACAGGATTATAGGAGAGCTCGGAGGTCAGGTAAGGAGCCAACAATGTGGCTAATTCCAGTGCCACCTCTTCCTTAGTCATAAATCACACATGTGCAGCTGTCACGGTAACGTTAGTCATATATTTCTCAGCGTTGGAATGACACACACCAGGAACCCTAGATCACTTACATGTTAATTGCAATTACATAGCAACACTTAGTGTGCAGCCAAAATATTCACAGGATAATTGGCCTCTGATGACAAGATAATTCTTCCTATTCTTCCAAAACAGAATGTAGATGCCCCATCGTATTACTTTGCAATCTCCTAGGCAAAAATTTGCACGAGGCCCCAGCCAAGCATGTACCTCTCCACACATAGCTTCTCTCCAAACATCTTTCATAATGTCAAAGGAAGTGTGGGGGGATGCCAAGGATTTGATCAGGGTTTCTCAACCTCAGCACCGCTGATGTCTGGAGCCAGATGACGTTTTGCTGTGTGGGGGGGAGGAGGGTTTTTCCTGTATATTGTAGGATATTTAGCAGCACCCCTGACCTCTCCTCGCTAGACCACAGCACCCATCCCCGCCAGATGTGACAACCAAAAATATCTCCAAACATTACTAAATGTGCTCTAAGGGGGAAAAATTGCCCTCCATTGTGAGCCACTGGATTAGATGTATTTGTCCAGTTGGTGTGAAGGTCCTGATGATAGCAGGTGACCCAGTACACACACCAGAAGTGGAGAAATGTGTCTTGTCACCCCCATGTACATATACTCCCGTGAAGCTCCCTATGTGCCTCTTCCTACATCTCCCAGCGCCTGCTGCGCTTCCATCGCTTAAAGTCCCAGCTCTAAGAAGCCACCCAGGCCCTCCTGTCTCCAAACGGTCCCAACTCCAAAATGATTCTGCTGCCACACAGATCCACCTTCTCAAAGCCTCTGTTTCATCACCGTCACTGATCTAAACCAGAGTGAAGAGGAAAGCATTGTGATAGAAAAATAAAATATAAAACAATAATATTCTTCATCCTCACAGGGGTATTTGATGACATTTTAGGTGGTCTACATGAGTGGACAAAGAAATTATTTGGAATCAGAAAGCTGTTTTCAGTATTTCCCGCCGAAATCTAACCCCGCAGAGCCCTCCCCAGACTTTGTGGGGCAGGAAATCCTTCAGAGTACAAGGACAGTCCGGTCCTAAACAAAGGGAACAATTTGTATTAATTCTCAACCTGGAATTTATTTGGCTTAGGCGGTCTCTGATCATTTCAAAGGATACATGAGGAAACTTCCAAAAGAGTCTCAATACATCATTATAATTTGCTTTACGATCCAATCACCAAGAGCAGATGCAATTGCCTTAGAGCATGTGACCCAAACTTTTAATGTAAAGGGTCAGAGTGTAAATATTTTAGGCTTTGTGGTTATAGAGCAGCAACTACTCAACTCCACCTTTGTATGGTGCCATAGACAAAATTCGTGCATTCATTTACAAAATAAATTATTTACAAAAAGAAGCTAAGGGACAGATTTAGTCCAAAGACCTTATTTTGCCAACCCCCGACTTAGAGGATCCGCCTCATTCATGCGCCCAGTGTTTACTGGGCTTCAGCGATGAGCCAGGCACTGGAAGGCATGCTGGGGAGACGGGATGAATAACACACTGACCCAGCTCCTAAGAAGCTTGCAACCCAACGAGGACAGCGACATGCAAGCCGCAGGTCCAGGAAAGGGTGAGAGACATATGGTGGAAACCCAGAAGCAGTGATCAATTCCGCACTGTGGTGGGAGTGGAGGCTGTCTAATAACGGCTTCACTGAAGAGGTGCCCGGAGCTGCTGGTCCACTGATAGAGATGGTGTTGGCTGCAGAGGTACCGCTATGCCTCACCCACGTGCTGGAAGTAGCCCATCCGTCTCCTGCCAGCTGGGGATTCCCACCATGGCCACGCTCAGAGGGTCCCCATCCATCTTCTGGGGCTCCTGTGCTCACAGACAAGAAAGGCTGCAGTTCTGAAATACCCCTTCCACAATGATTTGAACTGGATGCTTTGACCCCTTACCCGACCAAAGATAAGAACGGGGACTTCACTGACCAGCGTCCTTTGCTTCCTTCCTTTATGGCTAAAGAGACTAACGTGGAATTTACCACAGAGGTTTCATGCTGGTTCTGCCATATTGCATTCATGTTTTTTCTTTGTTTTTTTTAACTTATGGGCTCACTTTATTGTCAGTGCGGATTGCAAATATATCTCATTTCATACTCTTTACCAAAGCCTGGTGACTGGCTGATCTTCTGACTGCAGAGCTATGAGTGGACGAGATTTTAATTCTCACTTTAGGACTGTAGCTTCGAGTCTGACTTATAAGGGAGAAAAACAGAATGCTATTGCTTTCCTCTGTTTCTAACCACAAAGTGTAGTAGCATTGGAAGTCGAGAGTTCATGGAAAAGAAAATACTATGAGAAAGTATGGAGTACTATGGGAAATATTCCATTGACTCCACGGCCCCAATAGTTAATGCTCTTTAATTATTACAATATACATCTATCTCTGATTTCTGAAATTTCACCCATCACAACATCGTCCAAGGGTCCACATGGAGGAAATTAACATACTAATTTTAGTAACAAAAATATTAGGGAAGAATGGCAATGAACAACTTAAACTAGTTTAAGAGCAACAGCAATGACCAAAGCCACACAAAATGGCAGCCTTCTTGGAATTCCCTTGGAGAAGTCCCAACTTTATAAATAGAGAAAAATGCTGTAAATCCCAATGAGGTGACATGAAAGGCCTTCGACCTGTCCTACTCTGAAGTCAGCCCCACCGATCCTACAGACCTTCCGTTTGAGAGAAGGGGAAGGAAGATGTGGGTCAGTGCCTTAGCCACTGGGGCACAAGTCAGAACACAGAGCTAAGACTATCCCTTCTCCTTGTCTTAGCCACAATGCTTTTTGAAATGGCTCATTTTACTGTGAACATTGTCAAAGCAAAAGTCGAAGTTGGGGCTAGTGTGTCAATGCCCGTGGGATGACTGGCCTCCAATCTGATGGATGCCAAAGGCACTGTCTGCTCACCATTGCTGTCACCAGCCTGTCCCTATCTCCAAAAGAGGAATAACAATTTGTAGCCCAGGGCTCTCACAGAGATTTTACAATGATTTCATACAGTGCACCGTATGAATGGGAACCAGTCTTCAAACAATGGATCTCAGACCTGGCAAATTCTCATAAAAGATGTATTAGTTATGTTGCTGTTGTAACAAATGATGACAAACTTAGGGGCTTAAAACAACATTGATTATCTTATTGTCCTGGAGGTCAGATCAGAAATCAGTCTTACAAGACTAAAATTAAGGTTTCAGCAGAGCTGCATTCCTTCTGGATCTTCTAGGGGACAATCCGTTTCCTTGCCTTTTCCAGCTTCTAGAATCTGCCCACATTCCTTGGTTTACAGCCACCATCTTGAGAGTGCGACACTCCAACCTCTGTTTCCATTGTCATGTCTCCTTTTCTGGCTCTGACCCTCCTGCCTCCCTCTTATAAAGACCCTGTGTCTGCCCACCCAGAAAATCCAGAATAATGCCCCCATCTTAAAAGCCTTAATTGAACCTGGAAAAGTTCCTTTTGTCATACAAAGGAGCATATCTACAGGTTTTAGAAACCAGGATGCAGATGTCAGGTGGGAGGAGCCTTTGTTCTGCCTACGACCAGAAAAGCAAGGGCAAATCCCGAATGAAATGAAGTATGTCAAAGACAAAGTATGCCCTTGGAAGTCGAGGCTAAATAAAAGCCTTACTGGCTGGGATAAGGAGAAAGGTAGAAGCTACCAAATTTGGAGGTAGAGATCACCTGAGCTAGGAGTGTCAGCCTGGAGTCAGGGACCAGGTCATAGGACGGCTCAGCTGGAGACTCCGGGTTAGTCTCAAGTCACTTGCCCTTCGGAGCTTTCTTCTGCTCTCTTCTCCAACCTCAGTCCTTCCCTCTCTACCTCTACGCCCACATACACTGCCTTCCCTCTGGGCAGAACTATTCTTCTCACCCCTCCTTTGGTCTCTGCTCCGCCCACCCCCAGCTATCCTTTAGAAGTCATCTCACTCTTGTACGTTGTCAAATCCTTTCTTCTCTATGGAATCACTTCCTTAACCCATACTTGTGCTGCAATATCTCTCGTCTTTAAAATATCTCCCTTGGCCTCACACTCACCTTCATCTACCATCTCATATCTCTCCTTCTCTTCATAGCAAAACTCCACAAAATAGTAGTCTGTGCTGGCTATCTCCACCTCTTCACCTCCTACTCCATGGAACCCACTCTATTTAGCCTCGAAACTGTCAGGAATGATAGTGACTTCCGTTCCCTCATCCTCCTTGACCTCCAAGTGCACTTGACTTGAGTGATCATCACTTCCCTGTAAACACTTCCTTCACTTGCCTTCCCTGACTTCAAGCCCTCTGGTTTTCCTTCTATCTCCCCATGTGCATCTTCTCAGCCTCACGAGCTCATCCCTGCTCTTTCTCCTCTTGCCAACATGTCAACGTTGGGTGCCCCAGCCTTAGTCTCCAGACCTCTTCTATTCCTACACTTATTCTTTTGTTGAGCATATCCAGTCTCTTTGCTCTAAATGCCTCCTGCATGCTAATAGTTCCCTAATTTATATTCCCAGTTCAATCTCCATCCCCAACTCTAGACTCATGTATCTAACTGCCTACTCAATATCTCCACTTAGATGTCAAAGAGACATGTGAAACACAGCATGCCCAAGGATAAACCTTGGTTCACCTGCTCCACCCCTGCTATGCCCAAAGTCTCCCCACTTCAGCAAATCTATTCTTCTGGTTGTTCAAGCCAAAGCTCAATCCATCTGTGCCTCCTCTCATTCTCTGCCCTGTGCATCCAACTCAGCAGCAAGACCTATTGGCTATATATTCAAAACATACCCAGAAGCTTCTTTGTACTTTGTACAGCCTCCATCACAAACACCCCACCTCAGCCTCCATCGTCCTTCACCCGGAATACTTTGCAGAATGTCATCTGCTTCCTCTCTTTCTCCACCTGTGATCTCATTTCGATGTGGGAACCAAAGGGTACTATTTAGAAAAAAAAAATCAGACCTTGTCTTTCTCCTGCAGAAAATTTTCCCACGACTCCCCATGCCCCACACAAATAAACAAATAAATGGTAAAACCGAAGCTCTCTGCGATGTTCTTGTGTTCTCACCACATGTTCCCACTCAGCCTCTCTCCAGCTTCATTCCCACTGGCTCTCGCCCTGGCTCACTTCTCTCCAGCCTCCATATTCCTTGAAAAAATCTTCCTCTGCCCTTTAGCACTTGCTGATACCACCTCAGAGTCTGTGGTTCCTTTGGGCCTTCCCAAGTTTCATGCCCTGACTTGCGTGTCTCTGTTCACATGTTACTTTCTTAGAGACACCTTCCCTCTCCACCTTACCCAGCAGAGCCCTTCCAGTCCTCATCCCTTCCCCCACCCTTGCAGAACATGGCATCGCCTGCAAATGATGCAGATTTTTAGGCGCTGACCTGTCTACTTTCTGTCTCCCTACTAGAATGGAAGCACCATAAGGATTGAGAGCTTATGGGTCCCATTCTCTGTTGTATCTCCAGGACCAAGACTGGTGCCCATAGGAGATGCTCAGGACATTAGTAGAATATTCATAGGATGAGTGAGTGGTCCTCACAGCATATCTGCTTCTGCCATTGGGGTGTTCTTTCTTAATCAATGTTACCCCCTCTACCGCCTACATGGGCTATTAGGTCCTCAGGGGCAGGGAGCATAACCTCTTTATACCCGTTCCTGAGCAGTCTGTAGATATTGGATGCTGGGAAAGATGGATGGACAGATGGATTTATGAGATTAAATGACTAAGGCTTATGCCTAGGGCTTTCCGTGGGGTCCACAGCTTGACACACAAGTTGATTTGCTTTTAGAAATTAATCAGTCATCTCAATGGGCCTTATAAACGCTACTCGAGCTGGTCATACAGATGGGTGCAGTCAAAGTGATTTTGCAAAAAAAATCTATGCTCAACACTTCCCATCTTCCTCCAGCTTGTAATTAGCACCGGGGTTACTTTCCCTTTTCAAAGCCTCATATTAGGGCACAGTTCTGTCTCCCACCCTGCAGCTTAAACAATAGGAGGGAATGTCCCCCGGGAAGTTCTCCAAATGCCACCCTTACCTTCGCAGCAGAAAATACAAAGGTCCCAAATCAAGCAAGTTCCCTCCCACAGCTAATGCTAACATAAGGAGAAACAAAGACAAGTGTATCCGTTTTCACTTGGGCTCAGGACCTGACTTCTGTCAGATAGCAACCGTTTCTTTAAGGACCCTCACCCAGCATTCATTTGTGGGGATAATTTAATTCCCATTGTTATTTTTTATGTCCCCAAAGATTTCTTGATAATTTGGGGCTACCCAATAAACCTTTAGCCTTTCTTTGGTCTAAAAAAGCAAAAAATAATTAACTAAACCAAATATATTATTTGAAGAAGGAGAAGGGACAAAATGAATAAAGCATGTAAAATACAGATATTTTAAAAGTACGGTTGAGAAAACTAGCATCCAAACCATTTGTATTAGAATTATAGTATTTTCCATTTAGAGAAGAGGGACAAGTTAATTGCATAGTTACCATGAAATAAACTATGTGGTAATTACACAGAAACTCCTTTAGAAACCATAATAATTACACTGAACTAAAGCAGTCTAAAATAGACCAAGAGTTACCAAGTTCACATACAATAGAAAGATGTTTAACCTGGACTCCAGCCCCTTGCTGTGAATATAGCACCATCAATGACTTTTGATGCCAGTTTTTGAAGATAATGATTTTTAAGTATAGATGTATTTCTACAAAGGGTCCCTGGCACAATATTTCCTTTCAAATAATGGGAGAAAAATCTCAGTTAACTACTGCCAGGCAGCAAGAAAGTTGACAGTAATTTCCTGTCTAAAAGAGGTGACGCTCTTCAAAGAAAAATATTAACAGTCTCCATTTTAAAAAGGAGTTTTTGGCTGTTGGCTCACATTTACATACTGGATGTTGAATTTGAAAGGAAACTGTGTCAGAATAAAAGTGGCGATGTTGAGAAGTGAATGGTACAGTATATTTTGCACAGAACAAGCAATTTTCTTGGGAATTAAAAGGCCTGTTATATAGCCAATCCACCAAAAGGCTCAAAACAATCCTCTATTGTAACTCTGTTTTACACAACCCAAATTATTCAGCTGGAGAAAAAAAAAGGGGGGTTGGGGATAGATGAATGATTACAGATCTTCAAGCTCTAAGAAAACTGGCAGAGTGCAAAGATCATGGAAATAAGGTTCTTGGAATCCTGGATTCTTAGTACTGAGTGTTTTGAAGCAACTTACTAAGCCTTGGACTTGACTTTATTAAAACGTCAGGCTCTCCCACCAAGGTTTCTTTGCTTAAGACTTGGGATTATGGTTCCAGAAACAGGAAACTGAGGGTTTCCAACCATCCTCAGAGTTTCTTAGTACATCAGCTCGCCCTCCTGCCACACCCTCCCCCTCCCAGACAGGGTTCAAAAGGCCAGCCTACAGAGGGCCATTCTGCTCCCTGCTTGCATTACTAGGTCTACCAGATGGCTGCAGCCCAGGGTCGAGCCTACATTGGAGCTGGACTCTTGGAATGAGCTGCCAGGTGTTTGTGAAGTTAATTTTACAGACATTGTTCTGCTAAGCTGCTGCCAGGCTAGATGGTGGGCATGGGAGCAAGAAATGAAATTAGAGATGAGCAAAACCAGACGAAGGGGGAAAAGGGAAATTTCTAACTGCACATGGTTTAAACCTTATTTGTGTGTGGCTCTGGCACAGCCAGACCATCTCCAAAGCCACAGAGAAATACATTTAGTCCAAAAATGGTTCTGTTACACGCTGACCCAAGCTGCTTCTTACCTTACACACACACGTGCACACACACACACACAGTAACTGTTTCCAGGGCTGTGGGCATCTCCACTGGGTTGTGAGATCCTTGAGGGCAGAGAATTAACTTCTGCTTCCTCTTTATATTTCAATAAGTGTGTTGACTGAATACATGGGTGCTGACATCCGAACAGAGATCCACCCTATCACCACGGAATGTCTTTGCCTATAGCCAAGAAGGCTTTACACAATCAATGAAGCTACAGAGTGGTCTTGTTTTTATATGTATGATCATCAAGGAACAAATTTGTTAGAATTAGTTTGAATTTAGAGATAAGAAACATTGTCGAGTTGTTGTGATCATTTAGTCATGCAGTGACTAGAATTTAGGATTACAGGAGCCTCTTTCAAAATTATTTTCACTCTGCTATGCTGCTTAGTCTTTTTTTTAAGATTTAATTTTATTTATTTTTTGCTGCATTGGGTCTTCATTGCTGGGCACAGGCTTTCTCTAGTTGTGGTGAGCGGGGGCTACTCTTTGTTGCGGTGCACGGGCTTCTCATTGCGGTGGCTTCTCTTGTTGTGGAACACAGGCTCTAGGCACGCGGGCTTCATTAGTTGCAGCACATGGGCTCAGTAGCTGTGGCACGTGGGCCCCAGGGCATATGGGCTTCAGTGGTTGTGGCGTGTGAGCTCAGTAGTTGTGGCTCACAGGCTCTAGAGCACAGTCTCAGTAGTTGTGGCGCACGGGCTTAGTTACTCCGGGGCATGTAGGATCTTCCTGGACCAGGGTTCGAACCTGTGTCCCTTGCATTGGCAGGCGGAGTCTTATCCACTACGCCACTGGGGAACTCCCTATGCTGCTTAGTCTTGACCAATATTTGTATCAAGCTGCTGCTTTAAATGCAATGAGTCGAAAGTCGATTAGCCATCACTTTTGAAGACCCTAAGACTAGGTTCTGGGTATGTCTATGTCAGGCAGAAACAAACTTGACTTTCCTACTCTTGTTCTAGAGTAGTTGCTAGTTAAAATGATTAATGATTAAATGATTAAAGCTTTTTTGACAAACCTACTGTCAGCGAGGATTTTATATCAGTCACTGCTATGGTGAATCTTTTCGTTCCCCAAAAATGCATATGTTGAAACCCTGATCCTAGTGTGATGGTATGTGGGGGTGGGACCTTTGGGAGGTAATGAGATGACGAGGGTGGCGCCCTCATGAATGGGGTTAGTACCCTTATAAGAAGAAGCCAGAAAGCTAGGAGAACGAGCCCTCCCTCCACCATGTAAGGATACAGGAAGAAGCAGGCCATCTGTAAACCAGTAGGAGGTTCCCTGACCTCTGACCGTGCTGGTCCCAGCCTTCAAACACCCAGCCTCCAGAACTGTGAGAAATAAACTTCTGTTATTTATAAGTCATCCAGTTCATGGTATTTTGTTTGAGTAGTCCAAGCTGAGTGAAATAGCCACCCTCTTGAATATGGATGTAAATCAGTGAATACATTACCTTCTCTGGGGTCATATGTGCTAAACCTTAGCTCTAACATAGCATCGGCATTTTGCCCCTAAGAAACAGGGAAGGAAAAAATTTGAAGTCTTTCCCAGTATCACACCCCGGACTTTGGGCCTCTTTCAGACTTTTCCCCATGGCCTGGGAGGAGGCCCTGGTCACTCACATCCTCACAGGCCAGATCCATGCCAGAGGAACAGGAGGGGGTCCATTGAAAGAGATCCAGTCCAGGTAATCACTATGTCTAAGTAGAATCTTCCAGTCCTATAAACACAGCCAGAACCCATAAGAAGGCAGACTTCTCACTTCAGACCTAGCAAGTACCAAGAACATAGACTCTACTACAAGATTCAAAATGTTAAATGAATTTTAAATAACCAGTTCTGATATGCTGTTTAGTTCCCAAGAGGCTCTCCAGTGCCATCTACTTTGCACGTCTCACACATCCCTGTGGGGTGTCTCCCATCACCCCATCCTGAGGGGCAGGACAGCCTGGTGGGTAGGAGCAAAAGGACCCTGGGCAGCTTTGCCAAGTCACCTGATACTCAGCGGAAATGGGGGCGAAACCAGAAGCTCCGTCTCAGGCTTGGTGTAACCTTAACAGGGGAAAATGTTTAGCAGGCCTGAAACATGGTACCTGCTCAGTGAATCTTAGCTTTCATTTTCACAAATCACAGCTGAAGAATCTAAGTCTTCGGGGAGTGGCTGAAATATGCAGATGGTCCATGGTAGCGCCAAGCACAGAGTTCCTGTCTTCTGAATCTAAATCTTCTAGATAATCCCCATCAAGGGGATCAAGTCAGGTCACTGCTCAGAAGTGAGTTTTTTCACTTGTCTCCTTGGAAGAATAAGTAGATTTATTACACGTATACTTATGAGTGGTAATAACTCATTTTTTCAAACCCCTGGACATTATACACACATACACATATATCCTCATATACAACATATATACAAAGATACATACATGCATACATGCTTACATGTTTATATTTGCTAATATAGAGGTAATGTTATATGTAGAACATTTGAAAACTATAGAAAAGTAGAAAAGTAATCAGCAGTTCTTCATAATCACATAACCTCTACACCAGGCATTGTCACAGTGTACATTCTGGGAAGGCGCCTTTATGGTCTGGGAGTTTGGGGCCTAAACACACATCCACTTGGGGATTTATCCAACCTTGCATCACACGTCTCTCCAGCTCTGGGGTATACTTGACACGCCATGTTAAGAAGTTATTAGGGGGACTTTCCTGATGGTGCAGAGGTCAAGAATCCACCTGCCAATGCAGGGGACACAGGTTCAATCTCTGGTCCGGGAAGATCCCACATGCCCCGCAACAACTAAGCCCGTGAGCCACAACTACCAAGCCTGTGCTCTAGAGTCCACGAGCCACAACTACTGAGCCCGCGAGCCACAACTACTGAAGCCCATGCGCCTAGAGCCCGTGCTCTGCAACAAGAGAAGCCACTGCAATGAGAAGCCTGTGCACCACAACTAAGCATAGCCCCCACTCGCCACAACTAGAGAAAGCCCCTGTGCAGCAATGAAGACCCAATGCAGCCAAAAATAATTTTTTTTTAAAAAAAGGAAGTTGTTAGGTTTATGAGACAGAATTTGGAAGGAAGAGGCAATCTCCTGATGCTGTGTTTGTCTTCTTGGGGGTTTCACAGTCTGGATCACAAAACCCATCAATCAGAAACACCCCCATCCCCAGGGCAGGGGCTCAGGGAATTGAACCTGTGGTGTCTCCTCCCAGGACCCCGCACTCTGAGTGGCTCTGATGCTAAATGAAATAAGCCCACCCGTCACAGAAGGACACAGCCGGCATGACCCCCTTCTGCGAGGTCTCTGAGTGGTCAGACTCATAGAAGCAGAGAGTAGCATGTTGGTTTCCAGGGGCTGGAGGAGGAGAGAATGGGGAACCACTGGTTGGTGGGTATAAAGTTTCAGTTGTGCAAGATGACAAAGTTCCAGAGATCCACTGTGCAACATCGTGCTTAGAGTAACAACACTGTAACTATTTTTAAGAGGTTGAGCTCATGTTACATGTGCTTTTTTAATCACAGTAGAATAAATAACTGAACATACAAAAAAAGTTTGCTGAATTCTGCACATAAGGTGCCGTTGAACCCGGGATGGGCAGGCTGGCATCCTGTCGATGCGCTGTCCAGGGACGGGGTGGTGAGCGGGCCACCTGGGAGTATCAGTCCCTGGGGCAGGAGCTCCCCGCACCCACTTGGGTGGAGGCTCTTCAGAAGTAGACTCCATCCTTCCATGGAGTCCACCCAGGACTCTCTGCTCCTGGGTCGTCCGACTTTCTGTTGCTTGGTAACTAGAGTACCTAATTATTCCACTAGGAGGTCAAAGAAATGTCAGCAACCCCATTACATAGACCCAAGACGGTCAGGCGTAAGACCATGATTTGCATAACAAACTTCATTTTCCATCGAGAGATAGGAAAGAAAGAGAATTCCAAAGTTCAGTGCATTTTGGCTATTATGGAAACAAGATGGCACATCAAATACACTTCAACAACAGGATGATAAAAAGCAGCTCAGAATAGGTTTCCGGTGTTTGCTGGGTGGCTTTGTTTGTCTGTTTTGTTTTGTTTTTGTGATTTTTTTTTTTTTGTCTCTGGCTTCTGAAATTGTCGATGAGGAACACTGAATGGTCAAGGGAGAAGAAGCACTTCATCTGTTAGATAATGAATTGTTTTCTAGTAAGGGTTTGTGAAGGATCATGGGGTTTTTTGGCTTGTATTTTGCTTTTTTGTCTCTTTGTGTTTGAGTTTTCTTCTCAGCTAATTCTAGGTTATCAGGTTTAAAAATAAATGAGCTGTCCTTTTTACTTTCTTTCTTGACATTACCCATCCATTTTGATCTGACTATCTGTGTCTCTCATTGCCAGGGTTTTATTTTTTAAAGAATTCTTCCCTGTACTCTGGGTAATTTGCTAAAAATGTTCCAGCTGCCTGTAGACAAGGGAACATGGCTGTTCCATATAAACTCTCCCTGCAAATGGACTGGTCTTCTGTTATTCGTAGCTGGACCCACGATGGGAACTGGGAGGCTGGAAGCTCTCATTTTCGCGTCTTCTCTAAGTAACATGATGAGCAGATGTGCGTGCCATGCAGAAACATTAATTGTGAGGATTCCAGTGTTCGCAGATAGGCTCCACACCGTTCCAGGAACAAGGAATTCCCCCACCCCTGCCCATTTCTTTATTTTCTTTAAATCAAATTAAATTTCTCTTCAACGTGGGCAACACACTGCAGGGTCTCTCTCCCTGACTTGAGTGGCCCCAAGGACAGTCCATCTAGTTTAAAATACCCCAATAATGCTACTAACTGCCCTCTGGGGCAAGAAGGCTGAGAATCAAAGAAAGAAGGACCCTGGAAGAGAGGAGAGAATTATCATTCTTCCCTGGTGATTTCTCTCACCATTGAAAAGTGGTGGAGAAAATTACCGTGAACGACTAAACCATAGTTTGGCCCCAGCTTTCCTTGTAAAGCGTGGTGCTTGACTGGTGATGCTGATTTATCTCCTGCATCTGCCTGGCTGGTCCTCCCTGGGTTCAGCGCAGGAGGGGAAGGAACAGCAGCTCCACAAGGCTTGGCCCACTGGCCCCCTCTACTGGCCATGGGGAGTAAATGGTCCAGTTGAATCGCCCACTTAAAACCTCACTGAGTTTTGGCTCTTTCTTGTAGAACAGTTACACTTAAATTTCTCCTTTATTTTGAAAGTTCATCACTGCCCAGAAATATCCCCAGGCAGCAAAAAATATGTTATTGTCATGTACATGTGAAAATGACACACACAGGATGCTGTGATGGTGGTGCAATGCGAATGTATTCAGTGCCACTGAAGGGTACACTTAAAAATGGTCAAAACGGTACGTTATATGTCATATGTGTTTTACCACAATAAATGAATGACACACAGAGGGGAAAATGAGACCAATGAGAACAGGTAAAATGAAGAGTGAATTATGCATCCGAATCTAATGTGTGTGTAGCCCCTGATCTACTTGAATGCTTCATGTGTCACAGTTGGCTGGAGGTCCACATGCCCTGGACCACCGACGGCTCACAGTCGGTACCCAGGGATGGTCCGTGGGTGGGGAGGGTGACGTGGCAGAGGATTGGAGGGCCAGGTCTCGGGGTGGCTGGGGCAGGCCTTGGTGGTCGAGGCCACAGCAGGAAGCACCCCTCTGCCCATCTGCACTTCTCTGCCTCTCCTCTCAATCTGTCTTCTCACTGTCTCCAGGTTGTGAAAGAAAGACTCATGGTGACCCCAGAAATGGAACTGCAAAAGACTTTGAAGAACCCTATATATCCAACCCCATTATTTTAATGGTTCAGAGGGTGGAAAAGAGGTTGGCAAAAAGGACTGAAATGCTGAATAGGAGAGGCATGGAGGGTGCCAATGACCCCATACACAGAGTCACCCAAAGGAGATAATTCAAACAATGAAAATCTCAGAACCCAAGAAGACACGTTCCAACTGGGGAAAAAATGGGCTCTGGGTGATGAACAGAGAAAAGGCCAACCTCTCCCTCCCTCCATCTTTTTCTCTCCAGAGGAAAAGGAAGTTCAATGAGAGGAGAAGAAGGGAGGGAGGGAGCAGGTGGGAAGGAGAAAAGGAGAATGAGGGATATGAAGTAGAAAAGGGGACCAGGCAAGAGAGACTGCTGGTCTACCTGGAGCCCTGCCGGAAACCCAGCTGGCCTGCTCATCTCCAAGTGAGGGGGAGGCCCACAGTCCATGTTTGTCCTTGTTTATGCAGAAGGTGGGAATCAGTAGGGAGGCCAGTCTTATACTGTTGAAAAGGTTCACGTGTGTATGTGTTTATGTACGTGTGTGAGTGTGCATTACACAGCCATTGTTTTTTGTAGCAGCTATTATGTATCAAAGGAAAAAAATAAACTATGAAACCATCTCTCAGTTTATTCCTTCACTCACTGCAGCCCTTATTGTAAACTCTAAATTTAACATGTAGCCCCCAATATGGTATTATTTATTTTTTTAAAAAGATAGAGAGGTTATCTTATTTTAATCCAGGAAAAAATAGAGGAGCATGAGAAATTTGGCAAGGTCTTGGTAATTCACATCTTTGGAAACTAATACTTGTCGTCTTTCAACTCCCCAGCCTGCAGCATCCTTAAAAATTGGGCTAAAAACATGTATGAACTGGAAGCTGTAGATCATGTGGAACGTTGATGAGCTGTGGGCTCAGAAAGTGCTTCCAGAAGGCACAGCGCTTGCCTTGCAGGCTCGCCTACAAGTGGGCTGCCTGGAAACTGGAATCCTAGCACCTCGTGGATACCTCAGTGAGGTATCCCTGAGCCTTTGCACGTGTGGACATTGTCAGATCCAACCAAACCTGTTTATTAAGAGAGACGCCACCTCGGACCTGTGTTGGATGCTTCGTATTCCACTTAAACTCCACTCCCACAAGCTACAAACCCTTTGCAAACTTTGTAGTAACAGAAACAGCTCCTGTAAAAGCATGTTCACAATCATAGTTTCTGTATTTAATTTAGAAGAATGTATACACTATAAATAAACCTTAAATTTAATTCATGAAATCCATGCTTCTGGGGAGCATTGAAGACATATATTCTTATTGAGTTTTCTTCATTCCAGAAGCATCTATTGAGAACGTGCCAGGCCCACACACTGGGTTAGTCACCTGTCTCAGGTTGCTGGAACTATTATTGCAAATCAGTCCTGGGAAAGAAAGAGCCATCTTCGTGATCCAGCTTCCTGTCAGCCTTCATTCCAGACCATCCTCAGGGTGGGGTGACCATTGTCAGCATCTCCACCCAAGTAATGGGAAGGGCCATTGCAGGGGACCCATCACAGAACTTAACAAACTTCACTAGCTCAATCCAATCTATAGAGAGGTACATACAGAGCATTGATGTAAAGCTATCATTAGACTTTACTTTTTTTAATTGTTTTTAAAAATTACTTTTAAATACTTTTATTTATTTATATATTTTAAAATATTTACTTTAAAAATTATGAAAGTTTTTAATGACTCTTCAGATGTATTTTGGTACCATATTGCGGTCTTCCATTCATTCAACAAACATTTTTGAGCACTTGTTATCTGGCAGGTGCCATGAAGAGGGGTTATGAATAAGATGTACAGAGTCCCTGACTCAGGGGGACAGGAAAGAAAAATTAAGCAAGTAATTATATGATACAGTCATAAATAGTTTGGAAAAAATAAAGGAGGAAAGAGTGCTGCGTGGGGAAGCATACTCGCTTGAAGTTTAGATTGGCACGTCCAGAAAGACTTCACTCCTAAGGTGACAGTTGTGCAAAGACATGACCGAGTGAGGGAGTGAGCCATGAGAGGTACATCTGATCACCTTTTTCTTGTATCTTTCAGTTTCTTCAGGGATACTTCGTCCACATCTATATTTTGTAGATGTGTATAATGTGTCAATCACATATGGAAAGATACAGAAACACTGTAAAATAAGAGGTGTATGGACCTGCCTTAGGATTCTCAAGGATCTTGAGGTACAATGGGGAAGACAGACAGAAAACAGGAGATGGCAACTCAACGGGAGTGTACAGCCAAGTGAGGGTAATCTCCAGGCGCCAGGTGAGCATAGGTGGGCATCTAACCCAGAACAGGTAGGTTCAGGATGCTGGGAATGCTACAGTGATCAAAGCAGACAAAAAAATCCCTGTCCTCAGGATTCTACTCAGTAGGGAATAGCTATATCTGTATCCATACTCACATCTATTTCTGTATCTTTTTCTATATTTGTATCTCTACCCATCTACTCATCTATCTATCCATCTATTTATCTGAGCAGCCATAGTCTGCAAGGAGTATAATTTATCTGGAGGAATATCTATATCTATATAAGTACATATCTATAATTTAAAACAGAAATACGGATCCCCAAAAGAGAAGTAAAAAATGCAACGAGCACCCCAAGGATGAAAATATATACCTGATGAGGACCCTTAATAAAATGGAATCAATAGACAGGGGATCAAACAACACAGGAAGTGTAAGACTTCTTGGAAAAAGCAAGAAGCTCCGGTGGCCTCAAGCATGGTCCCCAAGAGTAAGATGCAAGAATGGAATGAGGTGAGGCTGGGCAGGTGGGCTGCGGATGCAGGCCTGGGGTCCCTCTCTCCTACACTGGACCCAAAATGCAACATTAAGGACAAATACTTATAAACTGCAACATTAATGACAAATACTTATAAAAGACAACATTATAACAGCAATGGCTACTCTGAGAACTTGAGATGTGTTTTTCACTCAGAACTTAATTTTCTGAGTGAAAAAATCAAACTAGAGAAACCTCAAAAAGCCTTAATTTCCTTGCAAAAGAATAGAGAAAGCCATAGTACTTATGCAGAATAATAAAGCACAAATTGTTACTATTTTGCATTTTACAGTCCACTTCCAATACCATTTTTATAAAAAAAATTGTGAAATTTGCTATTTTATCCAGAATTAGACAACTTATCGAATCAGTATTTGATTTGTCAATATTGATTTAATGGTGAGTATAATGAAAAAAATGTCCTAAGAACATCAACTCACATAACACCCCCTCCATCTCTTCATACCAGTGGAAGATTTTATGCGTCTCACTCACCAGCATTTAGCAGGGTGGGCCTTCAAGAAATGTTTGTTGTAAATGCAATGATCCAATTAGAAATGTTATAGCAATCTTTGAGACAAGTGTAAAAAGACTGAGAAATTTTGAAGAAAGAAAAATTTAGAAACCATCTGGAAATCTTAAATAGACGACAGTAATTATTCAGCTGTTTAGAAACAAGTCTTTAACAAGAAAAATTGAAGCTGGTCTCTCATTTTCTGCTAGAATAATTGTTTGTTTTCAAATCCTACAGTTTTGGGTTTTACAACATCGCCATCAGCCAACCCCTCTTCCCCACCGCCCGACCTTATGGACAGATCCTACATGTCAAGTCCCGGGGTCCACGTTCAGAGAACATCTTCACGATCCTTGTTCTCAAATGCAATTCACCCCGAAAACCACTGCTAAGTCCCCCCTTGGAATGACGTGCCTGTTATTCTTTCCCTTACCCTCCAACTTCCAGAAGCTGAAGCTTCTTCCTGCCCCTACGGGTTATGTCCCACCCCAGTTCCCAGGACAGCTCTGTGTCCAGGGAAAGGAAAATGAAAAAAGTTCCAGTTCAGTAGCTGATGTGACTGGAAACAAGTCAGTTCATCTTCTGGCACATTCCCCAGTACCTGAGTCCAGATAAGCCCTCCTACACTTTATTGAATCAGCATGAGCATGAAAGTAAACGCCCTGCTCTGCTGTGTGCCCTTATCAGGTTCCTATGACCAGACCCCACATTAAGCCCAGTTTCCTCAGCCTTGGAGCCCAGACGCACTCGGGAGGGTCTCCCGCCCCCAGCGCACAGGTCTTGCACTGGGCAAGCTCTCAACAACCTGCACCCAAATTCTTCTGCAGTTCGTGCTTCGTTCAGGCCAGGAAATCCATCTTTCACTGACCTCCCTAGGCCGACAGTACTCCTGGATCACCAGGGGCTCTCAGTTTAAACCTCATCCGTGACGCAAACTTGTTCTGCACAGCCTCCTTCCCCGGGACTGTTGTGTTGCCTCTAAGTCCTGTTCACCACCCAGGCCCTGGCCCAGACAGAACGCCCACTCTCATGCATGATTCTAATCCCTGCCTGAGGATCAGCACACCCTCTTCCCTCCGAATTCTCTAACAAGGCACCACTTCACCTCTAGACAGAGTTCCTTTCTCCCCATGACTGCCAATGCGCCCTAAACCATCCAGTTTTCCCCATGCTCTGGCCCATGTTCACTGCTTTCTGGTCTCTATTTCCCACCAAGAACCCAGGAGTTTGTAGAAGGGCCAAAGAAGGATGGAAAACCGCAAGATGGCATAGATATCTCCTCAAAAATCTAAACTACAAGTCTGCTCAGGCTGTCATAACAAAATACCACAGGTGGGGAAGGGCAAGGCTTCAACCACAGAAACTTATGGTCTCACAGTCCTAGTGGCTGGAAGTCCAAAATCAAAGTATCGGCAGGGTTAGTTTCTCCTGAGGCCTCTCTCCTTGTAGACGGCCATCTTTTCCCTGTGTCTCCACATGGTCTTCCCTCTGTGTGTGTCTGTGTCTTAATCACTTCTCATAAGGACACCAGTCAGATTGAATTAGGGCCCCTTCTAATGACCTTGTTTTAATTTAATTACCTCTTTAAAGGCTGTGTCTCCAAATAAGATCACATTCTGAGGTATCAAGGGTCAGAGCTTAAACAAATTGTGGGGGGACACAATTCAGCCCCTAATAATCCCTAAGCAAACTATAATAAAAATTTGTAGTGCCATTCTCTTTAAACTGGCCCCCCTTGGCAGTGAGATTTGGAGCATGCAAAGTCAAGTTCAGTGTAGCCCAACTTCCCAGGATCCATTTTACTTCACACTATGTTATGCCTAGGAAAAAATTGTAATCGATGTATTTTGTAGAAGAATTAAAATTCTGATTAATGTTTTACTGTTAAAACACAGGACTTCAAAACATAATCTGTACTGGCCTCAGACCACGCTATGCTGGATTCTTAGACCCACTAGTGGTATACATTTTCCTTTCCCTGTTGCCAAATTATGCAAGTGGATAAGTTTGAGGAGCCCTGTGTCTTTCTCCAAAAGAGCACTCACTACCAGCTTCCTCATTTCTTAATGCATGTTATTTTGATAAGCAAAACAAAGGCTTCAGAGCTCCCTGGGGTGTGAATGCTGTTGAAGGCTTGTTGGACTAGAAACATGCTGAAATTTTTCTACTCAGGCAAAGTGCATGTCTTAAATCATATCCCCGGGGTGCAGTTAATTCATTTTAATTGATTGGGGCTTTTGAAATTTTCTGAAGAGCTCCATCTAAGAGGGAGATTGAAGATGGAAGTCGAGCACACCAACTCTGGCTGAAAGGGATACACTTCTAGAGACATTTGCGATGGAATATGACAGAAGCTCCTCAGAATGATTCCTCAATTAAATTTTGTTTCAACAAATCCCATGCTTTAAAAAAAAAGCTTATGTGAATACAAAATATCTGAAATTTTTAAAGTTATTAATAGATATTAATTATCCAGGGACTTCCCTGGTGGTCCAGCAGTAAAGAATCCACCTTTACAGTGCAGGGAATGCAGGTTCAATCCCTGGTCAGGACACTAAGATCCCACATGCTGCAGGGTGACTAAGGTCACGTGCCACAACTACTGAGCTCGTGTGCCTCACCCAGAGCCAGCATGCTGCAAACTACAGAGCTCACGTGCCCTGGACCTTGCGTGCCACAACTAGAGAGGGAAAACCCACACGCTACAACTAGAGAGAAGCCCGTGCACTGCAAGGAAATATTCTGCATGCCTCAACTAAGACCTGGCGCAGTCAAAAATAACTTAAAAAAATTTTTTAAATGCATTAATAATCTGAATAAATGGAGATTTATGCCATATTCCTGGTATAAATGTGTATAACCTAGTAAACCTAATATGGTAACTATACCAATTAACCAGCTTAATATAATAGACACACCAATTATTCCTAAATTAATCTGTATATTCGATGAGATCCTAATCAACATTCCAGCTGGATTTTTTTTATGGTTTCAATATACTAATTCTAAAATTTATATGAAGGGATAAAGATCCATGAATAGCTAAATTGATCTTGAAACTGAAAAACAAAGGTAAGGGTCAGGATGACTCAACTTGAAAAAACCTATAGTAATAAAAGCAATATGGTTCTGGTACAGATTTAGACAATAGATCAGTGAACCACCTGAAGGAGCTTAGAGATAGTTGCACACCAACTTTTCGTGTGATAAAGGCAGCAAAACAAAGCAATGGGGGAAGAAGGAAATGTTTAGTAGATGACATGGAAGAAATTGAATTACTATGGAGGAAATAAAGCTAATACCATATAAAAATGTAAACTCTAGACAGTTTTAAAATCTATAAGTTAAAGATAATTGCAAAGATGTAGGAATATATCTTCATGACTCAAAATTAACACGAGACTTTTTAAACAAGAACCAGAAAATAAACCATGTATTAATTTGTTAATGGATCAATTTGACTACATCAAAATTAAAGTTTTTTGTTTAGTGATGAATACCACAAAGCTACAGAGATATGACAAACTGGAAGATACTTGCCACATCAAAAATCAACAACATATTAATAACCTAGAACATACAAGGACTTTTGTAAATCAATGAAAAAGAAAATCCTATAGAAAATTGAAACCCTACAGGAAAAAAAGAAAACATGAATAAGCAATTGCAGAAGGATATGTGCAAATGAGTATCCAAATAGCACAAATAAAACCACAATGAGAGACCACTTTACATACGTAGTGAATAATATTAAGAGTTGGAAAAGACGTGGGGAGTTGGAAATTTCTTGTCCTACATTGCTTGTTCTACAAGATACATGAATATCCAAGGACATGTAATGAACACTTTGGAGTGGGTGTGAGAGAGGGGAGGAAGGAGGGGAAGATGATATTGGGGTGGGCAGGGTAAATAAAGCTGAGCCTCACGTGCATCAATGTTGAGATTGTGCCATGAGCTTATGTATCATGACTCCAACTCTGCCATAGAGGAACAAAAGAACACACATCATCCTGTGGGAATTACATACATGATTGATAGTCATCAACGACATAAGTTTCCTTAATTATTGGTGTCAGGGACCAGCTGGCTACATACCAAATCCCTATGTGCCTTCCTGGGCACATGGGCAACCTCCATCTTCCAACCTCCTTTGCAGTTTTGTCAGGACCATCTGACTGCTCTCTGGTCAATGAATGTAGGTGCAACACCACTTCCCCCTGGCCCTAAAGCATCCCATGGGACCTTCTCTCCTCCATCTCTCCCAGCCGTGATGCCAAATATAAAGGCATCTAAGATGGCAGAGCCACCAGATAAAAGAAACCTGGATTCTTCAATTAGCATTTGGAGGAGAACCCCTCAAGGAAGCCACCTGACCCCAACAAACTCATGTGAGCAAGAAATAAGCCTGTGTGAAGTCAATGGGATTTGGGGGGTTGTTTGTTTCTGCCTACCTAGACTAGAATCATATTCTATCCAACCTGGTTTGAGCATCTCCAATGAAAACAAATAAGGCATATACGTTTACCTAGCACCAGGTAAGGTTGAAATCATAAGACTTGGGTTCAGAGGTGATGAAGTTGAAGAGAAATTAGCATTATGATTCTTAGGAAATAATTCTCAGGAAATACCTTAGGGAATGATTAGCCCATGCCTCTGAGGTTGGATCTAACACAGCAGCATTTGCTAAACCAGTACTCCTCAGTAATTCCTCTCACAATTCTAAAGCCTTCTCCAGAGAAGCAGAACTTCCAAAGAAACAGCAGAAGTAAGTGTCCCAGCAAGCTTCTCCACCCCTCTCCTCAGGCATAGCAGTTCTGACTGCTTTCTCAATCCTAGAATATAGGTGAGTCCAGGCACTGGAGACTCAACTTCCAACCTGAGGAACATATACAAACTCATTCCAACAAACGTAGGTCTGTCCCTAGAGAGGGACTCATATCACCTGCTAAAGCAATTATCTTTATGCTCTTGTGCATTGTTTTAAAAAGTTAATAGATTACCAAGTCCTTTTGGAAAGTTACATTTTTACAAGAAAACTTCTCTTATATGTCCTGTAGCTTCAGGAGGTTTCCCTTATGTACTATTGTCAAAGTCACATAGGTAATAGCCATGTCTTTACCTGTTCCCCATCCAGATCATGGCTGTCTCTTTTGGCACCACAGCTAGCTTCTCTGGAAAGAATGGTGAGACCACAAAGGTGGCTTCTGAAATTATGGAAGGTGGTAAGTGACATCAGAGCTGTTTAGTCGCTGTGGTACCATAACCTCTCAGGGTTGGTGTGGCTCAGAAAGGCAGCAGAATCATGACACCCTTGCCTCTAGGGATCACTTTCAGAGCAATATCAAATGAACTTCAAGTCTCGAAGAATCACCCACCAGAGCAGATTAGCCTTTTGGTAACTGGCCTGTTGCTTAAAAAACGTTATGATGAAAATAAGGCCAAATGAGTCAGAGGACTGTGCTGCTCATTCATATTGGCATACCAAAGGTACGTCTGCCATTGAAGTCCTGCTCTTCCTCCAAGTGACTGGTGTTTCCTACTTAAAGCCTAATCCACAATTTTGAGCCCAACCTGTGACAAGTCCTGTCCTTTGATAGTGCTTTGCATTTCAATCATAGACCTTTTTATTTTTTCTATGTCAAAAATTGTACCTTGTCGAGCAAAATCTGTTCTCCCCTTTGTCCACAGAACTAGAGTTATAGGGCGGGGAGGCAATGGAGGCCATGCATGCCCAAGCTTCCTCTGCAGCTTGGTGTAGCTCCATGCATCTATCATGTGGCTTCTGCCTCAGTTAGTTGAGAAGAATCAGCTATCCTGGACCCCTTCTCCCTCTCCCTCCACTTGAACTGGAACGTGGGCCAGTTTTCAGATGAGCACAAGGCTCTTGGAGCTGGTGGAACAACAAGATGGCAGGAACCCCCTCCCTTCCAAGAATGAGCACATGGAGGGAAGCTACTTTGTGTCTTAGGACTGTTCCAAGAGAGAGAAGCCAACTTCTCTCTTCTCTAACCCACTGTATTTGGGGATTCCTTTGTCACTGTTACTCAGCTTTCCCATTACCTAACCCTGCCTCTCATGTAGGAGAGCTGTTTGTGCACATACCAATCTCATTCCTTACACGGTAAGATCTTTGATGCCAAAGAAAGGAAAACCAAGATAGCATGAGTCATTGTTCTATATCAGGATTCATGTGGATGGATGCTTTTATTCCCATTCTCTCCTTTCTTATTCAACATAAAACAGTAAGATAGACATGCCTCCTTACTTCAGATAAGAAAATAAGCTCTTTGGTTATCTATTGCTGTGTAACAAATTATCCACAGACTTTGCAGATTGTTGGGTCAGGAAAGAAGAAGGCATGCAACATCAGTGGGATGCTGATGCTCCAGAATGTCTGGGTGGGGGACTGAGAGATCACGTGTGAGCCAACACCTGGTGGCAGGATTCTTCTGGAGGCAGCTTCACTCACATATCTGACTGTCAACTGGACTTCAGGTAGAGACGTTGGTCAGAATATCTACATGTGGCTTCTCCTCATGGCTTGGGCTTTCTCATAGCAGGGCAGCCTTAGGCTTCTTATATGTTGGCTCAGGTCTTCAAAGGTGAGTGTCTAAGAGAACCAAGTGTCAGCTGCCCTGCCTTTGCTGACCTAGTTTTGAAAGATGTGGTGTCATTTCCACATAGTAGCAAGATCACCTACATTCAAGGGAGGAAATATAGACACCACCAACTCTGGTAGGAAGAGTGTCAAAGTCACATTAAAGGAGAACATACAGAATCAGAAATTTTTTGTGCTCGTTTTTTAAAATATAATCTGCCAAAGACCTAAATAGAAATTTCTCCAAAGAGGACATACAGATGGCCAACAGGCATGTGAAAAGATGCTCAACATCACTAGTTATTAGAGAACTGCAAGTCACTTCACACAGGTCAGAATGGTCATCATCAAAAAGTCTACAAATAATAAATGCTGGAGAGGGTGTGCAGAAAAGGGAACCCGCCTACACTGTTGGTGGGAATGTAAATTGGTGCAGCCACTGTGGAGAACAGTATGGAGGTTCCTTAAAAAACTAAAAATAGGGTTGCCATATGCTCCAGCAGTCCCACTCCTGGGCATATATCCGAAAAAGAGGAAAACTCCAATTTGAAAAGATACACGCAACCCATTGTTCATAGCAGCACTATTTACAATTGCCAAGAGGTGGAAGCAACCTAAGTGCCCATCAACAGATGAATGGATAAAGAAGATGTGGTGTATCTGTATATAATAGAATATTACTCACCCATAAAAAAGAATGAAATAATGCCATTTGCAGCGACATGAATGGACTCAGATTATCATACTGAGTGAAGTAAGTCAGACACAGACAAATATCATATGGTATCACATATATGTGAAATCTAAAAAATAATGATACAGAAGAACTTATTTACAAAACAGAAATAGACTAGAGACATAGAAAGTAATCTTATGGTTACCAAAGGAGAAAGGGAGTGAGGGAGGGATAAAGTAGGAGTTTGGGGTTAACAGATACACACTGCTATATATAAAATAGATAACCAAAAAGGACCCATGGTATAGCACAGGGAATGATATCCAATACCTTATAATAATCTGTAATGGAAAAAATCTGAAAAAAATGTATATTTGAATCACTTTGCCATACATTTGAAACTAACACATTGTAAATTAACTGTACTTCAGATAAAAATATATTTTTCATATATATTTATATACATATATGTAAAATCTGCCAAATAAGCTCACTGAGGAAGTATTACATTGAACGTTATGAAACTTCTACTTTGTCAGTCAAAATGGTTGAATATTAACAGTTTAATATGATTCAACATAATATTTATTTTATGTCTCTCCACCTCCTAGCATCTAGTCTGTACTTTGTATAAGATAGATTCTCAATTTTTGTTTTATAGAATAAGTAAATGGCAAAATATAAGGTATAAAGAAAGAAAACTTCCAAAGTCCTTTGACTTCCTGTTAGAGTATTCGTTTCCTGTGCCTGTTATAACAAATTACCAAAAAGTTGGTGGCTTTAAACGATAGAAACATATTTTCTCATAGTTCTGGAGACCAGAAGTGTGGGCTCAGCCTCAGTGGACTGCAGTTAAGGTGTTGGCAGGGCAGGACCCCCTCTGGAGTATCTAGGGGAGAATCTGGTTCCTGCCTCTTCTGGCTTCTGGTGGCTGCCAGCATTCCTTGGTTTGTGGCCACATCACCCTAATTTTGGCCTCCATGGTCACATGGCCTCTCTTCTTCTCTCTGCGTCAAATCCCCCTCTGCCGCTCTGTTATAAGGACACCTGGGATTGCATTTAGGGTCCACCCAGATAACCCAGGATCATCTCCCCATCTCAAGATCCTTAACTGAATCATATCTGTAAAGTCTGCCATATAAGGTAATAGTCAGAGGTCCCAGAGATTAGGAGGTAGACATCTTAAGGGACTATTATTCAGCCCACCAGAGTCAGAAAAGAAATTTCCAAGGGCACAGGTGAGAACATCTTTGGTAGCAGTAGGCAGAGTGTGACGAGCTGGAATAGAATTCATGCCAAGTTGAGAGACGCTAAGACAGCCTGGAGACAGGGCTGCCTGCAAGGCCTTGGGAGTCCTGCTCATCTCGGCAGCATCTGTTGTTCTGGCTAATGTCTCACATACTCACATCATGAACCCAAGAACCCTGAGGAGAATCCAGTGATGGCCCACTTTTCTTGACCATTTTGTGGATGCTTGTTTCACTACTCAATTTTCCCAACATTGGTATCCTATATAAAGCCCCGGATTGTAAGCAATAAACAAGAATTATCTATGATTCATCTTTATTATTTGAGGAACAATACGATGAGCTTTCTGTTATGGGACTATCCAGTGCCAAGGACATGTGACGAAATGGGAAAAAATGTCAGGTGATGTGGATTTGCATCTTCGCTTTGTTGGCAAACATTCCCTGCTCCCCGTACATCTATAATAGCCACTACTTTTAGGCCCCCACCATGTGCCACGAAGACCTATATGAAGATGACTCAGATGATGTTTGTGAAATCTTGGTGCCTAACAGGGCATTTCGTGCCTAATAGTTTGTATGCTTTCCCCCAGCTTTCATCCTGGCAGGAACATTGTAGCTCCAACAAGGTACCTCCAACATCTTCAGCTCAAGAAAATATGGTTTCCGTCTGGCTCTGAGATCCTCCTATCACTCATCCACCCACTCAATGTCTCACAAAGGATGGAAACCTGGTCTGGCTACATAGGATGGAGCAGTCACTATAAGGAAGTAAAGCCCTGGTATTTTTCCCAGTGAAACTTTGTGAATTTTAAGACTCTTTGCTTTCTGGGTCACGATCATACTCATTAGAGTAACAGACGTCAGAACAAAGCATGAAGATACAAAGGACAGTGAGAAGGGTAAGTAAGAACCATTTGAGGTGAGAGAGGATCTGTTTTTACAGGGCTCATCAGGAAAGCCCCATGATGCTAGCCGGGGGACAGCCTCCATGGAGCGGGCTTCCTGAGCAGCAATAAGATGCTTCCTGTGTGCACGGGTGCAAGGGAGAGAGAAAAGAGGTAAAGTGGGAACATATGGTGGAAGATAAAACAACATCCTTTTAATCCCCAATCGCCCGGCTGCCCCTGCTGTAATTACATGCCATCAGATTGAAAGGTCACCAGATGTTCAAAGCCTAAGCCAGGAATTACCCACTTGGCCACTGTCTATGTGAATGAGCGCTCTGGCCAGAAGGACAGAGCTGCATTTAAACTGAACAAGATGGAAGCATTTTTAGATTTGTTCACCGGAAAAAAAAGGAGGTAAACAGGAACATTAACCATTTTCTTCCCAACAGAAGACCACCACATGTAGGCTGGTGAGCACAAATTAAGTCAATAAAGGCACCAGTTGAAATCTACCCAGCAAACTCTCACTGCTCTTTTGAGCTCAGAGAATTCCGGCTCCAACTTTTATCTTGGGGGACGAAGTCTATCTCAGAAGTTATTTTTTTCTTGATGCTCCAATAAATAAGTCACTTCTTCCATAGGATTTTTCAAAGCAAAAGCCAAATTTCCTCTCTTCTTCCTTTAAAGAAAAGAATAACATGAGATGCATTCAATAAAAAGACTTTCTTATTTGTGCTTCATTGATTTTCATGATTCTTTCCAGAAGATGACTTAATCTAGATTCTAGAGAGAGGGGATAGCTACCCACAACTACGAGTGACAGCTGAGGTAGATAGATCTATCTATCTACCTGTATTCCTCCCGATTTTAAAGCTTCATGTAACCATGAAACTGCTTTTAGTTATGTATACATATATACATATATATATATATATATATACACACACACACACATATATATATAGTTAAAGATCTGATTCTGATTAATTTGGAGTGAAATCCCTTTAACTAAATTGTCTTTCCTGCTGATCCAGCCTGGAGCCTCAACACTGACTGCTCCTGATTCCTAACAGGAATCAGTTTACCTCCCAAGGTAAACACCAGAGTACCAAGGACCCAGCAAAAACAATGATATCCGTCAGTGTGAGAACAGATTCCATTTTTGTACTGACACTGTGTTATTAAAACTAGTTCCCATATATCCATTAGAACAGGCTACAAAATTTAGGGACTCCTAATTGTTTTGGGGTAAAACGCAGGCCTATGGAATTTTGAAGAGCACTCCATGTACAATGATCCTAATTACAGCCAGGCTTAAGAACTAAAGGTCTAATCTACTATTACTTTTTCTAAAAGTATTATGGACGTTAATTTGCAGTCTGAAAGACCCCATGTGACTAAGCTCATTTCCCATGATCTAGCAGCTGCAGGTCAGTAAGAGGGACAGGGTAGCATAATAGTTAAGAATGAGCCCAGCTCAGGAGTCAAACGCCTGGGCTATAAAATTCAAAAATAGATAAATAAATAGAAATAAATAAATTAATTAAAAATAGTAAAAAATAGTAAAAAAAAATAAAGATAAAAATAAAAGTCTGGGCTTGAATCCAGCCAGCTCGTAACCACAACCTACTTGCTTAACTTCCTTCTCTGTGCCTGGACTGCCCAGGTTACTAAGGACTGGAGAGCACACCTTACTTCCTATAACAGGAGGAGCTCAATAAATGGTAGCTATTGTCATTCGTGGCTTTGAAATGGTAACGACCTGATCTTAATTGCAAGGCCTAGACTGCCCACACAGGGCTTTGTTCCAGCCAAAGAGAAATGTTATAAAATCCTGGGGGAAGGAGGTGTTTAGGTTGGTGTTAGGTCTCCACCCGGTATCTAATTGACTTCCTTCATCCTCTCAAGGCTCAGAACCTACCATCCCCCTACCCTTATCCTTATCCTTCCCCTCCTTTGTTTTAACTCGTCTAAGTACTTTTAACCCCCAACCTACCCTGGCCTTCACTCTAATGACCTAAGCCCCGCTCAAGTGTTTAAGTTCCAGTCTCAGGTGCCACCTTGGTCTCCAATCTGGAAACCTGGCCCTGAATCTGATCTACCCCCACCAAGTCCTGAGTCAGTCCATGTAGCCTCCTGACTGTGTAAATCTCAAATGAAAAAGTGGGGAACCTTTGTACACTCACGTTCGTAGCAGCACCGTTCACAGCAGCCAAAAGGTGGAAATGATCCAAGTGTCCATTAACAGAGGGATGGGTGAACACGGTGTGGTGTATATATATATATATATATATATATATATATATATATATATATATATACACACACACACACACACACACACAGTGAAATATTATTCAGTTATTAAAAAGAAGGAAATTCTGACACATGCTATAACATGGGTGAACCTTAGGACATTATGCTAAATAAAATAAGCCAGTCACAAAAAGACAAATACTGTATGATTCCACTTATATGAGGCACTGGAATAGTCAAAATCACAGAGACAGAAAGTAGAATGGTGGTTGCCAGGGGCTGGGACTGAGGAATTATTGTTTGATGGGTACAGAGTTTCAGTTTTTCAAAATAATAAATGTTCTGGAGATGGATGGTGGTGATAGTTGTACAACAATGTGAATGGTCTTAATGCCTCTAAATGGTACACTTTAAAATGGTTAAAATGGTAATTTTATGTTATGTGTATTTCACTACAATTATACATTTAAAGAAAGCTGGGGAACCACTGGAGTTACTTCCTTTAAAGTTAGAGACAGGGCAGTGATAAATCACCATCAACCACTATTATTTAGACTTGATCTAGAAATGTTCATCAATGCAATCAGAGAAATAAAAAAACAATTTGCAAAGGAGGGGCATAATTATAATTATTGTTAGATATAATTCTGCACCTAGAAAAATCAAAAGAATAAGCTAAAAAATTCTGGAAATATTAAAGAGAAATTAAAAGTCCACAATGTTTATTTGCACATTAATGGCTTTGAATAGCTTTGAATCCCTTACTGTGCATTAAACCGAAGCAGGTCAAGCACCTCTGACTTATAGTGGCTCATCTTTTGGACCATGACTCAGCCAACCAACAAACCAAATAGTTTGGTTTGAAAGGTAGAGGCCCTCCTAACTCTCTGAACTGCAGCATTAAATGCAGAATCTATGCTTGGAGAGCCCATATTGGTAAATTCAACCTGATTCAACTTTATGTCCCTTCCACCAGGAGACACAACCGTGAGTCCATTGAACTGGAAGTTAAGATTGTTGCCCGGCGGTCACTTTGGGCTCTTCACGCCTCTGAATCAAGAGGCAAAGAAGGCAGTTACTGTGCTAGGCCGGGTGACTGATCCTGACTATCTGAGGGAAACTGGATTTCTGCTCCACGATAAAGGGAAGGAAGAGTATGTGTCAAATACAGAAGACCCCTTAGGGCATCTCTTAGTATTACCAAGCCCTGTGATGAGGGTCAATGGAAAACAACAACAGCCCCATCCAGAAAGGACCACTAATGGCCCAGACCCTTCAGGAATGAAGGTGTGGGTTAACCCTCCACCCTGGGTAAAGAACAGCAATCAGCCGAGCCACTTGCTGAAGGCAAAGGGACTATGCAATGGGTAGTAGATGAATGTAGTTGTAAATACCAGCTATAACCATGTGACCAGCTACAGAAATGAAAACTATAATTGTCATGAGCATCTCCTGCTTATTTTGCTACGGATAGGTGTATGTGTGTATTTATATTCATACTTGGAGATTAAATATGATTTAATTTTGAGATGTATATGAGTCCCAAGTTGACAAGGAGTGGACTTTTGACAGTTAATTTTATATGTCAATTTGACTGGGCCACAGGGTACCTAGGTGTTTGCACAAACATTATTCTGGGTGTGTCTGTGAGGGTGTTTCTGGATGAGATGAACATTTGAACAGATAGACTGAGTAAAGCAGATTGCCCTCCCCACTGTGGGCGGGCCTCGTCCAGTCCACTGAGGGCTTGAATAGAACAAAGGCTGGCTCTCCTCTGAGTAAGAGAATTCTCCTGTCTGACTGCTAATGTGGGTGGGCCTCATCCAGGCATTTGAGGCTCTCAGTAGAACAAAAAGGCTGAGTAAGAGCAAACTCCTCCTGTCTGACTACCCTCAAGCTGGGACATCGGGTTTCTCCTACCTTCAGACTCAAACTGAATCATCGGCTATTTCTGAGTCTCAAGTCTGCCTACCCTCAGACTGAAACTACACCATCGAATTTCCTGTGTCCCCCGCAGCTTGCCATCTGCAAATCTGGAGACTTTTCAGCCTCCATAATTATGTGAACCAATCCCAATCCATCAATCAATCAAATCTGTCTTGTTCTCTGGAGAATCCTAACTCACACGGTTACCTTTGAGCAAAGTAGAGTGAGGGAGAGACTCTTGTTATTTAGTTTGCATATCTAGGAGCTAGAATCAGGATGCAACACTGACAGAACACTCCTTCCCTGCCTATCTGCTGGGCTCCCCTGGGCTCTGTCTGCAAGTGAACTTTCTTCCCGTGGCAGGAAGGTTGTTGCTATAATCCCAGACCAATATTCTTCCAGCTCATGAACCAAGAGGAGGAAAAAGCTATTCAATCCAACTTTACCTTCAACTGTTAGTCTAGAAATTCCAAGGAAGGGTTCCAATTGTCTCAGCTTCGGTAAAGAGCCTACCCCACTTCAGTAATCCCCGCATCCAAGAAATGGCAGCAGATGATCGACTCAGCATGGGCAATATGCCCCCTTGTGGCCAAAGTGTGCAGTGCACCATGACTGACAGCCCAGCAGGTGCCTATAACATATATAATATAATATATAAGATAAGATAAGGTAACATAATATAATATAAGGTAATGTAATATAATATAATGCAATGCAATATACTTAATGTAATGTAATGTAATATAATTTAATACAATGCAATATAATTAATATAACATAACATAACAATCATTAGGGAACATGTTCCTTCAAAGCAGGAATGTTAGGCAGACAGTAATAGACATGGGTGGACTCAGCCCCCTCACTGAATTCCCACCTCCTCCACCCACCTCTCCCAGCTCTCCACATTCTGCTGCCTCAGGTAGGAAATCAACTCTAGTTTCAGATGTTAGTCCAGTGCCCTAACCAGGTAAGCACAGTGGATCCCCAATGTCCTCGGGGAATGGAGGTGAAATTCTAACAAGAATAACACAGAATTCAAGCCATCCTCTTGGGAGCTTCCAGTTGATGGGAGAAAGACCCTTGGGTTACTCCAAAATCCAAATATGAATAAAGCTCAGACCATAAAACCCAGAATTGAGTGTTCTCTTCCACTTTAAGGAGAAACACCATCATTTTTGACCTGGAGGGTCCCTCAATGTTTTCATGTAGGAATCATTTTCATGACATGATTCATAACAAGTAGCCCCAGATGTGCGTCTACACCATCTTGCCCCATCTGCAGGTCTGTGTTGAGTTCCTCTCCCTATAGTGTTTCTTTCCCTGGGTAGACACTGTGGAAGCTTTTCCAAACGAGTTTCCTCTGAGGTCTCCTGTCCTCTGTGCACACCTACACTCCAGTGTCAGGACAAATGGATAAGGATACTTATATTTAATGAGTACTATTTATGAGGCATGTGAGAGAAAGAGTCTATGTATTGCGATAGTCAATATGTTACCACGTAATATATATGTACTCACCTGAACGTAGCCTTCGGACTGTACCGCCAAGTCCAGCTGCCATGAACACAGGGCAGTTCAGCTCTAGCATCCACTCTCCAAGTCAATCCAGACATTTGTATCAGTCAGGGCTCTGGGGCTATTCATTCATCCATCCATCCTTGAAACAAACATCAATTTTCTTCTCTGTGTGAATCACCATGCCGGAAGCTAAAAGCATAGAAATGCCTACAAAAGCCTCCATCCTGGAGTAGAGAAAGTCAAGCAACAGACACAGCATGAGAAGCGCTGGGATGGGGGTTATGGACAGGGCACTACGGGAACACCTACGAGAGTGACCCAACTCACAGGGCGCTGGGCGAAGGGGGCAGGGGACCAAGAAGGACATCTCCCAGAACATCTACATGAGCTGAAGTTTATGGTCAAGTGTCTGAGGTGGGGAGGTATTTCTCGGAGGAAGGCTGTACAACCCGTGGAAGGTGGGAAGAAATGATGGTCCACATCTTGTTTGAGGAGCAGCAAAGTGATTCAGTTACACATATACATGCATCTCTTCTTTTTCAAATTCCTTTCCCATTGAGGTGGTTACATAATATTGAGCAGAGTTCCCTGTGCTATGCAGTAGGTCCTTGTTGGTTACCCATTTTAAATATAGTAGTGTGCACATGTCAGTCCCAAACTCCTTAACTATCCCTCCCCCAACTCTTCCTCCCTGGTAACCATAAGTTTGTTCTCTAAGTCTGTGAGTCTGTTTCTGTTTTGTAAATAAGTTAATTTGTATCATTTTTTAGCCTCTTCATAGAAGCAATCTCATACAATAGTTGTCTTTCTCTGTCTGACTTACTTCACTCAATATGACGATCTCTAGGTCCATCCATGTTGTTGCAAATGGCATTATTTCATTCTTTTTAATGGCTGAGTAATATTCCATTGCATATATATCCCTAAATGTCCATCGACAGAGGAATGGATAAAGAAGGCAGTGCTTTAATGAGCTGGAGGGAGTGTTATCCCTTCCTCACAGGGCTGGAAGCATCGCCAGCATCAAATACCCCAGTCTCATCAACCTAGAAGACTGGCACCATGAATCAAAACCCAGCCTCCTGCAAGGGACGGAGGACATCCTTAACAGAGAGCTGCTGTTTTCAAATCATAGAATTAAGTCAAATTCCTGACTCCAGCCCACTTCCGGCTCTGCCCCTTACCCCTGGAGGGGAGGGATCCACCAGAACGCAGCCTATCCCACGGTACAGGTCTCTTCTTGACCACAGTAGGACTCTTACGTAGAAATTAGCCCTTCCCTTTTTATAGAACATTAAAAGTGATAATGCCAAAAAAAAAAAAAAAAAGGTCGAAGGTCAAAAGTGATCATTCGTATAAGCCAAGGACTGGAAAAACTTTATCTGGGAATTTAAGAAGGGAAAGATTGCATCCTGTGTGGGGCAGCTACTCTCAACGGTGGGGAGAAACCCCATCCTGAGGACACGTCAGAATCGTCTGGAAAGAACTGTAACAAAGACTGGATAAACCATTCACCAGGCTATGCCTCTTTCCTTCTAAATACGTAGCTGGTCCCGGTTTCCCAACTGCTCCTTCTACTGGTGTGTGCACACAGCTCAGGTGTGTGCACACAGCTCAGGTGTGTTAGAGGCCAAATAGATGAGACTCACTGAAATGGGGTGTTAAGGAAGATGTTACGGAGGAAGCTAAGTTCTGAGACTTGGGAAGACCACAGATATGGAAAACAAGAGTTGTGAAAGCTCTTGGCAGAGGGAGAAGGGTGGAGAGAGACATGAAAACGAAGAGAACTGGAGAAAAGTAAACAGTGCATTTGGTTTGGAGCAGCGGTTCTCAAACTTGGCTCTTATGGAAGCCTTCAGATCTCTGAGCAGGACAGAATGGAAGCCTTTAAATTAAAATATGATAACATTTCTCCTAATTCAAAGAAAACTAAACTAGTTCATAATTTTTAAAGAATTTTTAAAGACTTTTCTCCCATTCATTTTTTTCTTTCCTTTTTTCTCTCACACACTAACTTTTTTTTTTTTTTGCGGTACGCAGGCCTCTCACTCTTGTGGCCTCTCCCGTTGTGGACCACAGGCTCCGGACGCGCAGGCTCAGTGGCCATGGCTCACGGGCCCAGCCGCTCCGTGGCATGTGGGATCTTCCCGAACCTGGGCACGAACCCGTGTCCCCTGCATCGTCAGGCGGACCCTCAACCACTGCTCCACCAGGGAAGCCCACACACTAACGATTAAGCAGACATTATGCTTAGACCTGAGTTCTATTGATACTCGACAACACATACATGTTATTCTTGCCTTTATGGTATTTAGAAGCTAATGGGAAAGACAGACGTTGAGTAACTTCTCATAATCATGGGCAGGATTAAGCAGGAGAAGTTCGACAGAGGGGCATCTCGATGGTGTCTTAATTCCCCAGGGTGTCTTAACAGCACCGCCAAACTGGGTGGCTTAACCAAAAGAATTTATTCTCTCTCAGTCTGGAGGCTAGAGGTCCAAGATCAAGGTGTCAGTAGGGTTAGTTCCTCCTGAGGGCTGTGAGGCCGTCTGTTCCCAGCCACTCCCCTAGTTTCTGGGGTTGCTGGCAATTGTGGAGGCTCCTTGGTCGTAGAAGCATCACCTGATCTCTGCTTCCATCTTCACATGACATATCCTTGTGTGCGTGTATCCCTGTCCAAATTTCCCCTTTTTATAAGGACACCAGGCATATTGGATTAGGAACCTGACCTACTCCAGTATAACTTCATTGGAGTTAATTACACCTGCCATGACCTTATTTCCAAATAAGGACACACTCTGAACTAGTAGGGGGTGAAGACATCAACCCATGACTTTTGGGGGAACACAATTCAAACCGTAACACATGGAGAAGCCAATAGTCTGAGGATGTCTGGGAAGACATCCCAATGAAGTAGGGGAAAAGAGGCAAAAGCATTCCAAGCAAAGAAAACAGCATGAGCAAAGTTCCTGGGAGAGGAGAGAGCATGGCATGTCCAACACCAGTGTGGTTCAACTAAAGAGGCCATGTTGATGGGGAAAGTATTTGCTACAGAAGAACTTTGAAATTATAGTCCTGGCAACAATTTCCCAGGGTCAGAATGAGGGAGGGTCCATTGTGTCTATGAGCGTTGGACAGACAGACCCATTAGACCTTGGCAAATTTCCCCTGGACACAACCTATAAATGATCACAGGTGTGGTTACAAGAGGATTTGAAAGTGGAGGCACCATTAAAAACTTAGAGAAAAGACGAGAGTGAACCCACCATTCACCATCAGAGATGCTGGAAGAAAAGGCTCAGAAGAGATGAAGAGGTTGGTACGATGCAGCCCCAAGCTATCCTCACTTGAGTGAAAGAGGCACAGAACAGTCCGAACAACCAGTGTGATTCCTGCCGAGCAGCGCCTCAGATTAACAGAGATCGTAAAAGCCACAGCAGAAAGATGAAGGGAACATCCCAAACCAGAGCAATATGCCAGGAAAATTCCCCAATGTGACAGACTCAGGGAAAAGTTATATCTAAAAGAAAAAAGTGCAGGATGAGCACTTGTGCAAAGCTCTGAGGATGACTTTTTTTTTTTTTACATAGCCACAGTGGTCAAGAAGAAAATCCAGGGAGCTCCCTGGTGGCCCAGTGGTTAGGATTCCAGGCTTTCACTGCCGGGGGCCAGGTTCAATCCCGGGCGGGGGCGGGTGGGCACTGAGATCCCGCAAGCCACATGGCACTGCCAAAAACAAGAGGAAAAAAGGAAAAGAAAATCCAGGAAAGACAGGTGAGCTTTGTGCTGACATGTAGAGAAAGCCAATAAATGCATGAGAAGCCAGAATAGAGGATGATACATGGATAAGAAAGGACAGAGCAAAAACTAGAGAATGAGTCAATATCAGCTTTCCTTCTGGGTTGGGTTTCAAGGAGAATTGGTATTTGCAATCCGATAAGGGCACAAATGGTCACCCCTGGTTTGAATCTCAGCTCTGCTACTTAATATGACCTAAGACAAGCCACCAACTGTATTTGAATCTCAGTTTCCTCATCTCTACACGGAGGCCAATAGTAGAATCTATGCCATAGAATTTGTGAAGATTTTATGAGGAAATGTGCTCTAGCCATGTCTGCCCATACAAGGAGCCCACTAAAGACAGCGCTGGTTGTTGCCAAACCAGAATGACAGGATAAACAGTCCAAGGGGTGAAAGCCCAGAGTAGGGACAGGTTCAGGAGAATCTGAGCTTCTGAAACATGTCCATGCCTCTGGGCTGATCAAGTTTCTGCCCAGGATCCTGAAATTGAGGTGAAGTCAAAAGGCAGCTGTATTAGCGTGGGCTGCCATAACAAAATACCACAGGCTGGGGGGCTTAAACACCAGATGTTTATTCTGTTGCAGTTCTGGAGGCTGGAAGTCCAAGATCAAGGTGTCAGCAGGGTTGGTTTCTCCTGGCACCTATCTCCTAAGCATTCGATGCCATTGTCTCAGTGTCTTCCCATGGTCATCCCTCTGTGTGTATCTGTGTCTTGATCTCCTCTTCTTAGAAGGACACCTGTCAGATTAGACTAGGGCCCACTCCAGTGACCTCATCTACCTCTTTAAAAAGCCTATCTCCAAATACAGTCACATTCTGAGGTCCTGGGTGTTAGGACTTCAACATAGGAATGTGGTGGCCACAGTTCAGCCCACAGGAGTCTCCCTTGGTTACCTGAGAGATCCCAGTGAGTGGACATGCTGACAGGAGACTGACCATGGCTGCCATCCCAGTTTTAACAGGGACAGATTTTGGAAACTACACATCAATGATTCTGATCCTCAGAAAAATCATGACATGCATTATTAGACATTGACCTTGAGAGCACTTGGAAAAAAAAAGTTCTGCTCACCTGGAGTCAACATGCATTCACAGGAATTATGCCAAATCTCAAATCTCCCTTGTTACCTTCTTTTCAAAGGAAATTCTCAAGTTAATAGAAGTTTGTTGAGCACCCACTCGAGGCCAAGCATTGTGCTGACCGAAGCACAGTCCAAGCTTCATGGAGTTCACATTTCCCTAAGGAAATCAGGCAGTTAAGCAAATAATTTAACTTCCAAAGTGAGAATGACAACAAAAGAAGGAAATGCATGTCACCGAGATTATGCAG
The DNA here is from genome assembly GCF_964165515.1 of Mesoplodon bidens. NCBI lineage: Eukaryota > Metazoa > Chordata > Mammalia > Artiodactyla > Ziphiidae > Mesoplodon > Mesoplodon bidens. The sequence goes on along the minus strand of NC_138161.1, from coordinate 5,085,252 downwards.
AGTAGAATAATTAATTTTTATTTGAGGGACTAGGAGGGGGGTGACTGGTCAAGGGAAGCTTCCTAAAGATCTGAGCTGAAATCTAAAGAAATAACTATTTTCCAACAGAGAAAAGGGCTCGGAGCTCCCCAGGCAGAGGGGTTTGAGGGGTTGTTCAGGAAGAGACCCAGCAGGCAAGGGGAGGAAACACTGACAGACATCCAGATATGAAAAGACACGTGTTCAGAAAAGCATAACCTGCTTGTTTTTCTTCCTCAGATAGATAGCATAGGTGGGGGACATCGAAGGACTCCAGGGCAAAGAGGAAGTCAGAGGTCAGAGAGAAAGGGCCCTTGCTTTGCCAACGAGCTGGAACTTTCTCTACTATTGATGGGAAATCAAAGGGCCGTTTAGAAATAGAGAGGAGACAGCAAAATTAATACTTGTGACAGAAGCACAATTTAACTCTTGCAGGAAGTGGTGAACTCACGCAGGAGGGGAGAACCAGGACTCAGCAGAGACGTTGGCACCCGGGGACTCAGCACCCCACACGCTCGGTCTGAGCCTTCTGGCTTCTGTTCTCTCTCTGTGTCAGCTCCACCCACTTTATTACCCTCCTGCCTTTGCCCGGTGCTGGAAGAATGTCTCTCCATATTCCCCGGGCTGTGTCTCACAAGCCCTGCCATCCAACAAAAATATACTCACCATCCATCCAGACACAAAAGGTATCAAGGAAATGTCACCATCCCTACATCCATGTGTCCAGAGTCAGGGCTGACTGACCACCCCACTGACCCAAGAACAGGAGTGGACAGGAATGAGCGGCTGCAGGCGTGGGCTGGAGGACTGTTGGGTGGCCGATGGCTCATACTAGCTGAGCATTTATGAGTCTACAGCAATAGTCCAGGCAAGAAATGATGAAGACAGACTTATAAACTATTATGTATAAAATGAGCTACAAGGATATATTGTACACCACAGAGAATACAGCCAATATTTTATAATAACTATACATGAAGTATAACCTTTAAAAATTGTCAACCACTATATTGTATACCTGTAACTTACATGATATTGTACATCAACTATACTTCAATAAAAAGTGAGAGGCAAATGATGAAGATGTGAACTAAAGCAGTGGTGATGAGAAAGAAGTTTGGGATTGAGGGAGATTTAAGAACCAGAGATCACTTGGGGGCTGGTTGAGCAAACTGCATAAAAGGGAAAAGGCAAAAAAAAAAGGGGGGCTTCCCTGGTGGCGCAGTGGTTGGGAGTCTGCCTGCCAACACAGGGGACACGGGTTCGTGCCCCGGTCTGGGAAGATCCTGCATGCCACGGAGCAACTAGGTCCCTGAGCCACAACTACTGAGCCTGCGCGTCTGGAGCCTGTGCTCCGCAACAGGAGAGGCCACGATAGTGAGAGGTCCGCGCAGTGCAATGAGGAGTGGCCCCCGCTCACTGCAACTGGAGAAAGCCCTCGCACAGAAACGAAGACCCAGCACAGCCAAAAATAAAAAATAAATAAAAATAAACAAAATTTTTTTAAAAAGGCGATTGAGATCATGTTCTAAGTTGGACTATTCTGGGAATGGAGAACTCACTTATGAGGGAATCAGGGGATAAAGGTGAAAGCGGGTTTCAGGGGAAGGCAGAGTGTGCATGTTGAGGCAGCTTGAATTGGAAGGGCATAGTCTAGTCTCCAGGTGGAGATTCAGAGGTTTTGCAGGTTATAAGCCTGGACCAAATCTAGATGTCTGAGAGCTATTAGTCTGGTAGAGGCAGTTACAAGTACAGAAGGAGACGAGGTTGGTGAAGGTGGGGTGGGGGAAACAGAGTGAGAAGCATGGTGAGGACCCCTATTTCCATTCACGTGATCCATACAAGAGTTTTAATTAAGCTTACATTTGACAACAGTACTGGGAATCAACTAGATTTACATCTAGGAAGGCATGAGAAGAAAGATTGCAAAATGCATTCTTCATGAAATGATAGAACACCAACAAGGCAGCTCTTCACCCCAAATTCAGGAGTGTCTCTATGAGGGACCTGAAGCTCAGAGTCCACAGTCCTGACTTCCAGACCCTAACTTAATAGTTATTATCAAAATCACACTATCTTCCTTCTTTGAGAGTCATAATTCAAGGGTTCTTGCTTATTTTCCAAGAGACATTTAGTGCTCTTGGACCAGAGCACCTGTTCTGGACAGAGGAAAAGCCTAGGCAAGAGTCTAAATAGTCTAAGGGTTTGAGATCAACACTCCAGCCACTTCCTTTTAAATAATGATTGTTGTTTTCTAAGGTTGGAACCGAGATCTGGATACAGAAGGTTGTTTATTTGAAAATTTCATTGGCTTTGCATATCCCCTTCCTGTCTAATGCTGCACTTGACAGAGACTTCTCACTTTATGCAGAATGAAATCTGAACCCTTTTACTTGATCTTTACCATGATCCCTAATCTAGCACCACACAGCCTCATTTCTGACCAGTTCTGTTAGAGCCTGCCCTATTTGTAGGTAACAGTGAAGACTACATTCACCCTGTCCCAATGTCCCTAAAAGTCTCAACTCATAACAAAATCAACTCAGATTCCAAAATCTCATCTAAATCTCATCAGACCAAAAGTCCCAAATTTCATCATCTAAGAATAAGATATGGGTGAGATTTTGGGCATAATCCATCCAGAGACAAACATCTCTCCCATCTGTAGATCCATGAAACTATAAAACAATTATCTGTTCCCAATATACAATGATGAGGCAAACATAAGATACCAGTTATAGACATTCCGTTAAAAGGGGTGAAAATGGAAAGAATAAAAGTAGTCACAGGAGGCAGACCAACTTCACTAGGTATTAACACGTGGGAACCGTCCCTTGTGGCTCTTGATCCCACCCTCCGAGCTTGTGGCTCCACCTTCGGAGCCATCCTTCCTTTTTCATGAAAAGCAGCATGAATAGTTTTATACGCCTGTTTCTTGCCTGTAGGCTTTTGCAGGATCAATAGTATTTTTTGTTGTTGCTTGGTTTTTTTAACTTTCATACTGTCTCTCCAAACTGGCATTTTAGTCCAAACTGGCAGTGTTTTTCCTCATATAAAATTCTCAAGAACGTTGTGGATCTCCCTTATATATCATGGGGATTTATTCCATCAGGCAAAAGGCTCCTCCACACGTCTTTCCTAGATAATCCTATCTCTATTTTCGGCTTCTGCTGAGATGGCTGTGGGACAATGCTCCCGGCTTTCTAGATGTGCTCTCATTAGATCTAGGGGATCTGTGAGTCACACTCATAACCTCTCCAAAGAAACTTTTGTGTGACTGAATACTCCAGTCTTTTGATATTAGGAAAAGGTTGTATAACCACACCTTCAAATTTTTCTAAAGAATGCTCTTCTAACAGCCAATTTTAGCATCTTTTGCATTGTGGATAGGGTGAGAATTTTTTAAGTCAGTAAGTCCCAATTCCTTTTCACTTAATGTTTCTTCACTCAGTCTATGTCACTCATCTTGAATTTTACTTTAAGCAGCAATAAGACATCAGGCTTCCCCATCAACACTTTGCTTGTAAATCTCCTCAGCTAAATCCCCAAGTTCATTCTTTGCAAGTTCTGCGTTTCACACAATTTTAGAACTCAATTTCACCAAGCTTTTTGCCTGTATATATAACAAGGATCTCCTTTCCTTCGGTTTCCAATAACATACTCCTCATCTCTTTCTGAGCCCTCACCTGCAGCACCTTTAACAGCCATATTTCTACCATCAGTCTGTACGTGATGATTTACATGTTTTTCTCCACCATATTTCTCACTCTTTGCTGGGTCTTCACTGGCAGCCCTTAAGGTCTATATTTCTATGTGCATCATGCTCCTCACAATCCTTCTAGTCTTTGCCCACTGCCCAATTCCAAGGCCATTTATAGTTTTTTTTAAAAATATGTGGTTTTTTTTTACATTAGCACCATATTTCTGGTATCAACTTCTGTATGAGCTTTCTAATACTGCTGCAACAAATTACTGCAAATTTAGTGATTTAAAACAACACAAATGTCTTATCTTACAGTTCTAGAGGCCAGAGGTCCCAAATGGGTTTCACTGGACTAAAATCAAGGTGTCAGCAGGGCTGGATTCCTTCTAGAAGCTCTAAGAGGAATCTGTTTTGTTTTCTTTTTCCAGCTTTTCTTTTCTGGTGGTGTGTCCATTGTCACATCTTCTTCTCTGATGCTGATTCTGACTCTCTGGTCCAGTTATTTTTTGTTTGTTTGTTTGTTTGTTTTTGCAGTACGTGGGCCTCTCACTGTTGTGGCCTCTCCCATTGTGGAGCACAGGCTCTGGATGCACAGGCTCAGTGGCCATGGCTCATGGGCCCAGCCACTCTGCAGTATGTGGGATCTTCCCAGACCGGGGCACGAACCCGTGTCCCCTGCATCGGCAGTAGGACTCTCAACCACTGCGCCACCAGAGAAGCCCTCTGGTCCAGTTTTAAATATCCTTGTGATTACAATGGGTCCACTTGGGTCATCTGGGATAAACTTCCTATTCAAAGGTCATCCGATTAGCAACCTTAATTCCACGTGCAACCTCAATTCAGCTTTGCCATGTAAAGTAATATATCCTCAGAGTCCAGGGTTAGGACACGGCCCTCTTTGGAGTACCATCATTCTGCCAACCACAACCTCAAAGACGGTTTGAGGCTGCTGCCTTAAGTTTTGGATAACAGGTTGGACAAAAAGGAGCATCACACCTTAAAAAAAAAAATCAACAGTTTTCACCTCAAATTCTTGGTATTTTAAAATGAAATTGAGATAACACATGTTTATAGCAAACAATTATTTGGTTAGAATTCCCTCTTCTAGCCCTTGGGAATCAAAGAATTTAGAAGAATGAGAACCATTTGGTGTACCGGGGAAGAGCGTCTTTGGGCCTACATACATTGATATTTCTGTTTAAATACTGCATGACTGTTTTGTAGTTATGGAATTCTAGCAATACACTGAATTGTTCTTTGATAACGACCTAGCTATGGCTTCATGCTATGATGGTACTGCAGGTGAACCTGGGGCGCATTGTAGACCCCAGTGATTTTAGAGGAAAATAAACTTCAAGAAATTTAGGCAGAGTTAAAGTTAGAATTTCAAGTACAAATATTCAACTTTGAAAACATCAATACATTCATGAACATCACCAAAGTTTTTCTACTTTTCAAATAAGATTTAATTTCTCTTATTTAACCACAGGAAATAAAGCACAACCATCACAGTTACAGAGCCTATGCTCCAGCAATAACAAAATCCATAACAACAAAACAGTTCACATTTGTCGAGCATGTGGCAGGCTCTGGGCTAAGTTATTTGCATGCCTACTTTGATTTAGAGGAGACCAAGGTGTCTCTGAATGACAATATCAAGTAAGAAATAAAAGATTCCATAAGAGAAAGAAACTAACATGCTGGCTGCTCTGTGCCTTACATGATATCTTCTTTCATTCTTTCAACAGCACTATGAAATAACATCTTGGGTTTTTTTGGTAAATAAATAGATTCAGTGAAGGAAAGTAACTTTCCTAAGTTTCCACAGATAATGGTGGCAAAGCTGGGTTACAAAGTTAATATGGTACCAATGAACCTATTTACAAAACAGAAGTAGTCACAGATGTAGACATCAAACTTATGGTTACCAAGGGGGAAAGGGTGGAGAGGGATACATTGGGAGATTTGGATTGACATATACACACTACTATGTATAAAATAGATAACTAATAAGAACCTGCTGTATAGCACATGGAACTCTACTCAATACTCTGTAATGACCTATATGGGAAAAGAATCTAAAAAAGAGTTGATATATGTATATGTACAACTGATTCACTTTGTTGTACAGCAGAAACTAACACAACATTGTAAATCAACTATACTCCAATAAAAATTAATTTTAAAAAACCCTAAGTATGACCAAGTTCCAAGTGCATTGTCTTTTCTCTACACCCTGACATCTTCTATGAAGTGCAAAATGAGTTCTGTGCAGGACCCAAGGAGGGAGATGTCTCTATGTGGGTTAGCTGGAGAGTAATCTACAGGAGGAAGGGATGGACTGACAGAAGAGTGAAGACCACGGCACAGATGAATAGAGATTGAGATGGGTTGGAGAGAACAAGGAGACTGAAGCTGGAACACAGACACTGGAAGAAAGTAATGGAGGGACAGCTTGGACTCAGCAACGGGGTTCCAATCCAGAAGACCTGAATGGAAGGCTGTGGAGTGTGGCCATGTTTGGTAGGCAATGGGAACCCACTAAAAATGCATGAGCAAGGAACCCATGAAATCAGAGCCATACTTCATAAAGATTATCCTAACCACAGTGTGTAGGGTGGAGGAGAGGAAGAAACCAGAGAGCTGAGACAAATGAGAAGGTGTTTGCCCGGGTCCACATGCAAGGTACTGAGGATCTGAATTACAGGGATGGTGATGGGAATAGAAAAGAGAGGGCAGGTGCCATGGCTGATGTGAGAGGCTGCAGAATGAGGCTCGAGAGCATGTGACCATTGATGGAATGTGGAACACGCAAGGAGGAAGAAGCTAAGTACTTCTGACTCAGAGGTTTCCAGCCCCGGAGAGCAGGAGATAGCTGGTCCCAGACTGCAGGAATGGAGATGCCAGAAGGGAAATTGTAAATGAGGGGGGCCCTTGGGGCAAATCAGAACGAGAGATACCACTTTAGGAGTCCTCCAACAAAATGCAAAAGTTAAGAGTAGAGAGGAGAAGGTGGCAGGGGAAGGGAGGAAGACCTGGGCAAACCTTTGACAGAGCTTGCTTTTAGAGGGCTGGAGAGCCAGTCAAGGGCACAGGAGAAGCAGCTGCAGGGACAGGAAAGGGTGGCCTGGATGCAAGAGATCTTCCAGAGGACGGAAGTGCCCGCCGCTACAGGGAGGTCAAGGAAGAAGCATCTGCCAAGGGGGTTAATGTTGATCCCGTGCGAAGAGGGTGCTGAGTGTGCTCCCACAAGCCTAGTCAAGGACTCCTTGCATTGACCCTATGAGGTACAGCTCCTTACATGTGGAAAACCAGGTCAGGACCCTCAGCAGGTCACACAGCTAATGCACAATGGTTGTGCATGTGAGCCCAAGCTGGTCTGACTCTCAAGATTTCTGTGATACTGTGCTGCCTCTCCAAGTCTATGCTGGACTTATTCCTGCCCTTCAGAAAGCTGCAGAGCCTTGGAGTCCTTGTAGGGCATCATTCTCTGCTGTGTTACAGGTGCAGCACATAGCAATGGACAGAGTCCAGTCCAGTATACACGGTGCCTGCAAGGTGGGTTTGTGTTGCAGGAATGTTTAGTTCCCGTCTCTTCAGTCTTCCTGCTACAGCAAGGCAGGGAACACAGTGAGAAAGGTGGCCGTTTCCCAGTAATACATGCCTGGGGAAAGTGGGTGCCGGCCCCTCACCTGGCTGCAATCTGTGCCCTCCTACAGCGTCCGGCACCAGGAAACACTGAAGTGAGCTGAGAACATGTAGCTCAGAAGGAACGAGTGAGAAGGAAATAACTGAGCCCTGGGCTCTCCCTCACTTCCTGCAATGACACTGACATCGGAGCCTATGGGATAAATTTCCTTCTGGATGTTCTCTGTCTCCACACCTGCTGGTGCCCACTGGGAGGTGAACCTAATATGCTTTGTCTTCCCAGGGTTTCCTGCTCTTCCTTCCATACACTCCCCTTCCTTTCTGAGTCTAACTTTAGTTTCTCCATCTTTTTCCCTCACATCAAAAAGAAAAGCTGCCTCCAAAAAAAAAAAGTTCACTATTTTCCAAACAGTAGAAAGCTTACATTAGCATGACTTCTGATCATAATGTCAAATACTCTAAATGAACACCCCCAAAGAGTCTAGTCAGCTGGAAATCTTAAAAGAAGTTTGCTAAATAGCTCCCATGGTAAAAAGGAAATTGCCATGTGAACACTAGTTATCAACACCTATAGGATGTAGAAAATCAGTCATTCAAAGAACCATTATGACTTTATTGGGAAACTACAGAGATTGAAAATAAATGAGGCAAGCATTCAACTAAAGAAGTCAAAACAACTAAACATTAAGTAAACCTAAAGGAAAGAATTAATGGAGATAATTAGATTAAAATAACCCCCTTTTAAAAGTTAGCAGATTGATAAGTAAAATTGAGAGCTAATTCTTCACAAAGACCAGTTAAATAGACCAACCTCTAGCAAGTCTGGCTTGTATACATAACATTAAGGATGTTAAAGGGGAATAATTTCTGGCAAAATGGAGAATTGTGGTGTAGTTCTACCACATGCTATACAAAAACAAAGAGAAATGCTGGATAAAATATAACAAAAATGATTCTTTGTTTTAAATACACAGCAATCTCAAAGGAGAAATTGCCAGGTGCCAGAAATGAGTGAGAAATTCTAAGCAGATTAGTAAAGATGAACAGAACCTACAGTAGCCAACAGGAGTAGTGCATATAGATTTTAGCCCGGGATTGGAGCCTGGGGACGATGGAGCTCCAGCAGCCTGGTTCCAGGGTCTGCACCCTGCCTCCTTAGGAGTGGGGAAATCTCTTACCACTAATTAACTCAGCAGCCCAGCTGGTCTTCATCCTGTTTCATCCTTCCTTTTGTGGCCCAAACTGCAAGCTAAGACACCCTGTATGTTAAAGAGGCAAGTAGACCAAAGCTCCCTGCAAGCAGGCGTACTGTGTGCCACCTGGACTCCATGAATGTGCGGGCTCTGCCCCCAGTGCTGTGCTGGTCTGCAGCTAACAGCAAACAGCTAGGTGCCCAGCACAAATCAACTAAGAGGGACTACGTGTCCTTTCAGTCTTTTGCTCTTTAGGGTGCCCTTCTGAGATAAGTAGAAATTGCCCCCAATTTACAGATGAGGAAACCGAGAATGAGAAAATATAAGAAATCTGTCCAAGGTCAGAGAGAATTATTTCTACAAGTCAACCAAACAGAATTGTGGGGCGTCTTTAAACAATGTTCTAAAAATGTGTCTTTAAATTTCCTGAAACTGAATTTCAGCATTCCTGATTGAGTGGCTCTAGCTCTCCTCAACCCCCCACTGGCTTCAAGGCCACTCGAGGGTGCAAAGGTCAGCCCCTCACTAGAGCCCAAGACAGTGTCTTCTCTGAGGCTGGAGCCCATTCCCAGCGCTCATGCCTGCAAGGATCCTGCATCACCCTGAGCAGTGGCTGGCGCACACTTTGATGTAAAGCAAGGTGACATTTTCCATGAGTGACAGGAAACTGCATCCAACTATGACTTGAACTACTTTGTCAGGGCAACGGAGCTACTGCAGGCCCTGACTCTTATCATAGAGGAGCAGCCCTGGAAGGTACAGCCCTGCTGCAACCTTCATGCACCCACTGAACGTTGTGGCCTGGGTGGCACTGCACCCAGACATTTGGGCTTCGGATCATCACTCTTCACAGTAATAATACCTTTACTTGTTTAAAACAAATTTGATGGAGGTAGAGTTGACTTACAAAAAAGCTGTACATATTTAATATATACCTTAATGTTTGGAGATCAGGATACACCACAAACCCATCACCAAGATCAATGCCATGAACATACACATCATCTCCAAGGATTCCTCCTGCTCTCTTAATATTTCACATAAAATCTACCCTCTTAACAAATGTTTAAGTAAACACTACCGAATCATTAACTATAGGCTATACAGTGGAGATCTGAGGCTCATTCTTGTGTAACCAAAACTTTGTGGATTTTTAAATTTTTATTTTATATTGGACTATAGTTGATTAACAATATTGTGTTAGTTTTGGGTGTACAGCAAAGTGATTCACTTATACCTATATTGTTTTTCCAAATTCTTTTCCCATTTGAGTTATTACAGTTTACTGAGCATAGTTCCCTGTGCTATACAGTAGGTCCTCTTGTTTATCTATTTTATATATAGTGTGTGTATACGTTAATCCCAAGCTCCCAATTTATCCCTCTCCCCCCTTTCCCCTTTGGTAACCATCAGTTTGTTTTCTATATCCGTGAGTCTGTTTCTGTTTTGTAAATAAGTTCATTTGTATTATTTTTTTTTAGATTCTGCATATAATCGATAGCACATACCTTTGACTAATGCCCCCCATTTCCCCTCCCTCCAGCCCCTGGAAACCACCATTCTACTCTTAGCCTTAAGGAAAAAGAAGGAAATCCTGCCACAGGGGACAAAATGGATAAACCTGGAGAACGTTATGCAGAGTAAAATAAGCAGACCCAGAAGGACAAACACTACATGATCTCTTATGAAGAATCTAAAATAGTCAAACTATCTACCTGTTTTTGCAAGAGCTGAGTATGAGTCGTGTGCAGTATCCCATTTAACTCTCACAAACCCCCTTTTATTCATTCATTGAACAGATACTTACTAAATGACTGTGATGTGCTAATCACCAGGGATAGAACAGAGGACAAAACACGGTGACAGATTACAGCCGACTGAATAGAGGGGGGTGCAACATGTGAAGACTCTTTGGTAAAGTGCACACAAGTGTTACAGAAAGGTAAGTAAGAAGCACACCACTTGGGGGGCTGGGGACGGTTTCAGAGAGAGGGTGAAGTCGGTCCTGATGGACGGATGATAAGGGCTGGCTTGGTCAACAAAGGATGGGCGCAGAGGGAGAGCCAGGTTTCCCAGGCAGGGGAAAATCTAAGGACAAAGTCTTAGCTTAGCAGTTAGAGAGACGAGGGGAGGGAAAGAACAAGAATGAGAAGGATGGGCATCGTGCCCTGGGCTGAGTTCTAGAAGCAAGAGGTGCACGGGGGAGGAAGGTGTCCCATGGCAAGAACGGGGGTTGGGGGGCTTTTGAAGGGTTCAAGCAAATCGAGTCGTGGACACATTTGCATTTTCAATAGACTGTTGGCTGCAGAGAGAAGCGCACTGGGAAGGTTCGTGTCTGGAACCATAGTCAGGAGCTGTCACAATAATCCAGGTCCAAGATGGCAGAAAAGGGTAGTTCCTGCGGAAATGGAGAGAACTAGATATTTCTAAAAACAACGCAAGGGGACGGATTGGATTTGGGAAGTGGGGGAGAGATACAGCAGTCAAGGCAGACACACAGGCATCTGGCTTGGGCGACTTGACAGATGTTGTCGAAGTCCCTGAGGAGGAGACTCTAGGAGGTGAAACAGGCTTTGGGGGCAGGGAATTTATTTTCATTTTGAACACACTAGAGTTTGAGACACCCATGGAACAACCAGATGGGTTTGTCTCTTGGGCCAAGGTGGCTCATTTCAGCAGAAACTTAGGAGAAATGTCCAGGATGTAAATGCAGTTTGGGGAGTTATCGGGCGGGGTCATTATTGAAACAACAGACGTGCTTGAGGTAGTTCAGGAGTTTGTGCAAATGGAAAAGAGGTCCTATAAACAGCAAGATCCTACTGTAGAGCACAGGGAGCTATCAGTATATCAATATACTCAATATCCTGTGACAAAACATGATGGAAAAGAATATGAAAAAGAGTATATATATATATATGTATATATGTATAATGGAGTCACTTTGCTGTACAGAAGAAATTAACACTACATTGTAAATCAACTGCACTTCAATAAAATTAAAGAAAAATTTTAAGTATTAAAAAAAAATTAAAAGTCATTGGGAAAACTCAGTGGAATAACGCACGCACTTTGGGGCTACAGAGGGGCCTGGTACACAGCAGCGGCTCTCAACTTCTTATTATTTGGTTATTATTAAAATCACTTAACACAAAACTTGACACATAGTAAGCACTCAGTAAATGTCAGCTGGTATTTCCACAACTTTATTGTTGTTAAAGTCGTATAGTGCTACAGCACCTGGCCCAGGTAAGCTCTCAACAACTGTCCATTACTTTGTTACTGATTTTTGTCATGCCTGGCACATGCTAAGGGCTTAATAAATGTTTTATTTTAAAAAAAAGAAATGAAAAGAAAACACATCCTTGGACAGCCCCCGGGAAGCACCAACATTCAGTATCTGAGTGCAGGAAGATGAAGCTGCAAACACATGAAGAAAGAGTAACACAGGTGTAGACAGGAGACCAAGTGCGTGTGCGAGGGCTGAGGGGCTGGGAGGAGCATGTGGTCCACGGTGGCCAGGCTGCAGGGGAGGCAGGTGAAGAAGGACCAGGAAGGATTCACGGGGTTTCGCAGCTGTTTCAGGGTATGGTGGACTCCCAGTGACAGAGGACTGGGGTTGGGTGGGAAGGAGAAAGGGGAGCCGTGGGTGTGAACACGTTTTCACCAAATCTGGCTGTGAGGAACGGGGCATGGTTCTGGGAATAACAAACACTGACAGTGAAAACTAAAGTGGAGTGAGATAGGGACCCCCCTGGAGGAGAAGGTTAAAAACCAGAGCACCAAGTAAGGATATCAGGATCCAGTATCAGGGGGCAACCATGGGTTCAGAGCCAAGGTCTCCCAGGATGAGGGGCGTGGCCAGGTGGAGGACGGAGCACGGCCAGGAGAAGTGAGGATGGACAGTATCGCAAGGAAGCACACGCCTCCTAAGGATCAAGGCGTGACTGGGGTTACGAGTGAGGAGAAGAGAGCATGGGACCCCACTTTGGATCCCTGTGGTCCAGGAATGCAGGAGGACAAGCTTCCCTGTGAGAGCCCACGGGAACCTTGTCCTCGGGTAGAAGCAGGTTTCCGCTAAAGCCAAGAGGAGGAACACTCATGGGAGAGATGTAACAGTGAGTAGCTTGCTGATTTGCACACCCAGAAACTGGGTTCCTGAGGGCAGGTGGACTGGTGTGTGTAGGAGGAAAGTAACAGGAGGTAGCATGGAAAAGCCCAGAGCAATGAGCTCTGAGACGCCTTCTGAATTTCCTTTGTGAAGGGCACAGATTGGGATGAAGACAAGGGTTTCCACATTCGCCACAGAGAAATCTCTACAGCTAGAGAATAAACACTTGCCCCCAGTCACGAAAGCAAGTGCCATAGAGCAGATTTCTTTGAGGATGTAGGTTTTAACATAAGATCACATGAGAATCTTGCATCTTGTTTGTGTCAGTTTCCTAGGGCTGCTGCAAAACAATTGCCACAAATAGGGTGACCTTAAGACAAGAGAACTATAAGGCCAAAAGTTCAAGATCAATGTTTTGGCAGGGTTGGTAGCTTCTGGGGCTCTGGGGGAGGCCATGCCCGTCTCCAGGCATCTGGTGGCTTCAGCGATCCTGCGGGTTCCTGTCAGACCCAGATGACACCCAGGTTCTCTAATAAAGTAGGTGAGGGCTGCCTCGGCATTGTAACTCTGGAAGAACATCAATGGAAGTGGATTCCACATGAACTTATGAGACAAGGCAGCTGACAGAGAAGCCCTGGCTGATCTGGGGCGACTTACCATGCCACTCCTCACATTGACACCACATGGTTTAAAGTCATCCTCTGGAGATAGTAATTTCACATTTCTATGAAGCTTTCAGTGCTGCTTCTAGATGTGTCCTCTCTGGAGCCCTTGTCCTTTTGTGAATTCCGTTTCCTCATCAGTGAACCCCTAACCTCGCCTCTCACTGCCCTGGACACTAGTCCCTGAAGAACCATTGCTGTAGTCCTCAGAAGGAGCCTGGAACAAACGCTCTGTGTCAGCTTCATCCGAGAGATGGCAGAAGAACTGGCATTTAATAAAGAGCCTGGTCCACAGTGTTCAGGGCAGTCACTCCTTCAGGGCGTGATATTCCAGAAGCAGCTCCCGGGTCTGTGGGTATGACTGAGGGGCCGCCTCAGAGAGAGAGCAGAAAAGGGGCTCCTGGCTCGGGACACAGCTTTTTTTTTTTTTTTTTTTTTTGCGGTACGCGGGCCTCTCACTGTTGTGGCCTCTCCCGTTGCGGAGCACAGGCTCCGGACGCGCAGGCTCAGAGACCATGGCTCACGGGCCCAGCCGCTCCGCGGCATGTGGGATCCTCCCAGACCAGAGCACGAACCCGCGTCCCCTGCATCGGCAGGCAGACTCTCAACCACTGTGCCACCAGGGAAGCCCTCTGTGGATATTTTTAATTTACAGAAAAAAATATATAATCTAGCAAATGCTCCCACACTCCATCATCATACTCTATTATCAGAAATTAAACATTAATTATATTTGTTTTGATGTTTAATAAGATGAATAAAATATCACAGATAGAGTCAAAGTCCATTTCTTCCCCAACCTTGACTCCATTCCCCTCCTTTCTTCCCCCAAAGCAGCCACCGTTGGGGATTTGGTGTGCATTTTTCCAATCTGCCTTTTAATACCTTCCAAATATATGTATCTATACACAACATTAGATCAGTCTGGGTTTGGTTGCATAGAGCAGAAAGCTCTCTGGCCAGTTGAAGCAGGAAATAAATGCATCATGATGTTAGGTTGTTCTCCTTGGATTAGGGACGGAGGCTTAGAGGAGCGATACCTCAATCACATCCTGAGCTGCTCTGGTGGGAAAAGCACGGCTCCACCTGGGAACAGATCCTCACTCGGGCCCTGCCACCCGCTAGACCCTCTGAAAATGCTGTTCTGGAATCTAGACCTCCATGTCACCACCCCATCAGCAAGGAGGGTGATGCAGGTGACAGTCCTGTGTCACCAGGTTCTGATGCAGCATCTGAAGCAGGTGGATCTGATGGGCTGATTGACAGAAACCAAAGGACTTGTTCCAAGTCTGACGAGATGCTGTGGTTTGAGGGTTTCACTTGATAAATTCTATTCTAAATCAAGAAAAGTAGGTAAGAAGAATGTGTGCAGTCCACAACGGGCAAATGACACTAACCCAGTTGCTGATTCCAAGTGGATCTCCTCTCAAATCAGAGAGAATTGTAACTGATGAAATGCACTAGTTGAGTGCCTGAATTTCTAGAGCATGTCTTCCCTGGTGCTTAAGAACCTAGGCAGCCAAAGCTACCTTATTCGAGGTTTCCAAATCTTAGTTATTTTTACTCCTTCTAGGAGCACATAGGCTTCTGACTCAGCACATGTCTCCATAGGATGAATATGAAATACTCTACCATATCAGATATAATGGTAATCAGGGGCCTAATGAAACCTGTTCTTTGGAATGGCTTCGATCAATCAGACTCTGAAGATTTGGCCACCCCTCTCTAGCTTGCTAATTGGTAAATAGGTGTTTTATATATGTTAGAGAGGGATGCAGTTATAGGGAGTAGCCCTCTCTTTATATACATTCCGGGAAATAGCAGAAACCCAGAAAAGTCTTTTGGGGGGAGGCGTATTGCAATATGCTCAGCCAAACTGGAGCACATTCTATAGGAGATACAATCTGTCAAAAACTACCATTTAGGGCTTCCCTGGTGGTGCAGTGGTTGAGAGTCCGCCTGCTGATGCAGGGGACATGGGTTCGTGCCCCAGTCTGGGAAGATCCCGCATGCCGCGGAGCGGCTGGGCCCATGAGCCATGGTCACTGAGCCTGTGCGTCCGGAGCCCGTGCTCCGCAACGGGAGAGCTCACAGCAGTGAGAGGACCGCGTACCGCAAAAAAAAAAAAAAAAAATGGAGTTTGGGAAACTGATGATGGATAGGATTTTAGAACTTTTCAGCATTGAATAAAATGTTCCTCATGAGATACCAAAAAAAAGAAAAGGCCACAGCCACTTCCCAGCTGAGAAGGAGCTCTGTACTCAGACCACACTGGAATATGAAGAAAGCCATTTGTAAAAAAAATCGTGCTGGCCAGAGTCGCCAAGAGAGAAGTGGTAGTTGTTCCAGGAAAACAAGCTACCCTAGAGCACCTCGGGGTCATCCCCACGAAGTATCCCATCCGATTTGTGGAACAAATCATCGTTATTCCTTCTCTCCTCTTCTTTCAGCTGAAACCAGCAGTCAGCAGCCTCAGGACTCATGTCCTGCCTGTTTTATTTGGACTGTGGTAAAATATATATAACAAATACATACAACATCGTAACCAATTTTCAGTGTACATTTCAGGGGCATTAAGTCCATTCACATTGTTTTGCAATCGTCACCATCATCCGTCTCCAGAACTTTTCATCTTCCCCAGTTGAAACTCTGTCTCCACTGAACACACACCTCATCCCCCAGCACCTGCAAACAACATCTGAGTTCCTGTCTCTTTGAACTTGACTCCTCTAGGGGCCTCACCTAAGGGGATCATACAGTATTAGTCCTTCTGTGACTGGCTTATGTCACAGAGCACTGTCTTCAAGGTTCATCCATGCTGTAGCAGGTGTCAGAACTTCCTTCTTTTTTAAGGCTGAATACTATTCCATTGTATGTATAGACCGCATTTTGTTTATGCATTCATCTGTTGCTATTTATTCTTTGTGTCAGTAAGTAAGTCTAATGGGAACAGAAAATAAAGTGAGATCATTGAATCACACACACATGCAAGGAAAAAAAGAGCTCATTTTGCTTTATTTTGGACTAGCCTTAAGCATACATGGAAGAGTAAATCCCCTACCCTGTCCCACAAATATCTCTTCCGTCTGTGGTTGATGCCAAAGACATCACTGTAGAAAATTATCTTTTTGTTCCCTGATGCACCTGAGACTAACACATTAAAGTATCTCATCCTCTAATAGGCTGAATCAGAGCGGCTCATGGGCTCCAGTGTTCCCTGTGACAGCTGTCTGAGCAGTGGTAATTGATTAGATACGAGATGTGGTGCGAAGAGATGGGAGGAAAGATGAGGGAGAGTTCGAATCGTGGAGCCGTGCTTCGGAGAAAAGAACCTTAATGGAGGTTTCTGTCAAAGGAGCGGAAGGGCACAGATTACCTCTGAGGCTGTGGTTCCCGCGGGAAGACAGAGAACAAAGGTGGTAAGAAAGAAGGAAGGATGGGTAAATGTCTGTCCCTGGGGAGCATGGGATGAGTGAGGGGGACACCCTAAGGGCACGTCTCATCTCTTCCCATAGATCCTCGTGGGAGCAGGACCCGCAGTTGAGCCACAAATAAATTTCCGCCCGGAAAACCCAAGAATCCCTAAGGAAATACAGCAACAGGGTTTAAGCTTTTTAAATGCATATCCAAATAACATATAAATGTATGTAAAGTAATAGATTCAGTTGTCAGTCATACATATAGTTTTTATCTCTAAAATGGGGAGGGTCAGTAGATTATGCCTGTTTGGGAATTTAGGGGCGCATGTTAGCATTTCAGGCCAGGCTCTTGCTCCTGGGACACTTTCCTTCGTGTCTTCACCTGGCCGGTCCCTTCCTGATGTTTAGACCTCAGGGGCCGTGTCACTCCTGGGAGAGTGCTTCCTTGACCAGCCCACCATCCTCTTGTAACCAACACAGCACTGCTGATTACCGATTTCCTTGTATATTAGTTTACTCAATTCCTTTTCTAGAACGTGAGCCCCAGGAGCACAAGACCCTTGCCCACCTGTATTGCAGTCTCCCCTCAGCACAGCCCCCTGAATAGCGCCTGGCACACGGTAGGTGCTCAATAAATATTGGACGTAGTCTAGCAATTTTCCAGAGGGGCCAAGTGTCAGATGCAGAGGGTGATTCCTCCATGATTTAGCTGGCAATGTTTTCTATACCTAGTAGAGTGTGGAGTGGACACGTGTGTCCACGTCACACTCCTACCTCTCAACAATGAACACACCCCCCTGTCGTGCTCTGTGACCAACCACGGAATTGCTTTCAGCATCTCCTTTCGAGCGGGCACTACGTTGAGCTTTCTCGCTAGAGGGCGCTGGAGGGACACATAGAAGGAAGAGGCTCCCTGCTGTGTCCGGAGTAGAAGGGGTTGAGGTGTAGGGGTGAGGATTTCCAGGGCTGGGGGGTGGCAGCCCCAGGCATGGGTCCAGAACTCATCCCTCTGAGGTCTTGCAGCCCCGGCCTGGTGACAGCTTTTCTGCAGCCTTCTCCTGCTCTGAAGGGCTCCCAAGCCATCACACCCACATCACCTGAGTTCCTGGGAGGTGTCCTACCACTCGCCCCGCAGCTCCAGACCAGCGCTGGCCCGGCCAAACAAGCAAACTTCCTGCTGTCCAGTGGCTGAACCACACCTTCTCCAATGAGATCTGAGCTCCTTCTGAGTCTGTCCTTTCTTGGTATTTCCTTATGTCTTATAGTTATTCTTTTATCATCACTAGTATTACCTAGCAGGGCTTGCTGCCTGAAGTGCCTCAAAGACAGGATTATGGCTAGCTTTTGAGAAAGGAAAGAGCCTTATTGAGAGGTCAACCGGCAAGGAGACAGTGGGCGGGGCTCCAATCTGTCTCACTGATCCAGGGAGATAGGGTGAAATTTGGGGTGAAATTTGAGGAGTTAGGGGAATTTCAAACTTGGAAACTGGCTGGCTAGTCTCAAATCAGTCCATGTAAGCTACTCAAGCTGCTGGAAGCCAGAGTTTCCTTATTGAAGGACTTCTCGCTTTGTAAGGTTTCAGTGGCAACATTTCTATTCTTTGAGTTCTATAGACTGAAGATTCTTGGCTCCAGGGTCATCCAGGAGACATGGGTTCCCAACTTGCACATGCGCAGTGCTGCCTCTGTAAAATAACTCAGGGTTTGATTAATCAATCAACTCATATAAGGAGGCAAAACCAGTTTAAGCTGGTCAGTGTTTTACATGCTATTTCACTAGAGGTTCTTTATTTTAAACTTCCCCTGTTTCACCCACCATGTGGCTTCTGTCTCCTTGTTGGACTCAGACCTCTAACCACAATAGTCCTGCCCCAAAGCAAGCCCTGCTCGGGGAATGTCATTAAGTTGTTTTCTGCTGAGAGGGGCCACTTATTTGACCCCAGGACTGAGGTACTGACCCCAGGGTGGCCCACACATCAGCTAATAAGAGACAAGGAGGGGCCTGAGTAACAAATGTTGATCAACTAAACTAATCAGTGCCTCTTTCTCTAGCATTTGGTGGGGAATACAAGTCCACCTACCATTAAAGAAAGATTAGTAATAATGGTAGCTTACCCTCATGGAGGATGACTACTACCAGACATGTCTCTAAACACCTCACTCATAGTAACTAACTTAATCCTCACAACAATCCAGTGGTGTGGGTGACTATTATCAGCTCCACTTCACAGATAATGAAACAGAGACCCAGAGAGGTAATGCAACTAGATCAAGCTCAATAGATGGTACGTGGCAGAGTTAGGATGTGAACCCAAACTATCTGGCTCCAGAGGCCCCATTCTTCATCATTTACATAAAATTAAAATAGGTACCCAGAAAACAAGAGTACACCTTTTTTTTTTTTTTTTTTTTTTTTGCGGTACGTGGGCCTCCCACTGTTGTGGCCTCTCCCCTTGCAGAGCACAGGCTCCGGATGCGCAGGCTCAGCGGCCATGGCTCACGGGCCCAGCCGCTCCGCAGCACGTGGGATCTTCCCGGACCGGGGCACGAACCCGTGTCCCCTGCATCGGCAGGCGGACTCTCAACCACTGCGCCACCAGGGAAGCCCAAGAGTACACCTTTTAAAAAGATGACCTTCAAATTAAAAGAAACCCATGAAGCACATTACTAAAATGTGATTGCCTATGGAGGATCAGTGAATGGAAGTGGGGGACATGAGGACAAAAATAAATGAACACAAGAATGAATAAACAACAAAGTAAGAGTGCGGGCTTGCAAAGGTGTACATAGTTACGATGCATGCAGTGGTGAGGGTGACTTACCCAACCCTGTATGTATCGGTGCACTACAGATGCATGAGGGTCAAGATGGTGGTGACAGTAATGGTGTTCAAGTGATGGGGTTGGTGTTGAAGGACCAAAGACAACCACAACCCAGAGCAGATGTGGCAGGAAGTATTCTGGCCTTGACGAAGTGTGGATATTATAAAACGGAACCACTGGAATGTAGGCTTCATGAAGTAGGGAATTGTGTTCAGTGTCTAGAACACAGCCTGGCACACAATAGATGCTTAATATTTACTGCATGAATAAACTAATGAACCAGGGGCATTTGTTTCCCTGGGAGTTTATACTGGACGGGGAAGCAGAGGGCCTGCCGTGAGGAGCATCCTCCAAGATCAAGTGTGGAGGTAGCCGTCCAAATGGATAAAGGAAAAATACATCTGAGTCGTCCATCTGAGGCAAGTCTCTTAACTTTTTTCAAATTTTGAATACAAATCATTCAAAGAACACATGTATTAACCAATCATTTTTCACATTAAATTTGGGGGTGAGCCCATTAGGTGTCCAAATAAGCTGTTTAGTACTTCCGCCCTTTGGAGGAAAGGGAAGGTATCCGATATTTAATACCAAATCAAAATAAGAAATTGATTTTAAATGTTAACAAGAAATTAGCATAAATAAAGCAAAGATGATTATCTTAGCAATGGGTCTGTTTGCTTTTCACTCCAACCAGAAACAGGGCCTAGAAGCTGAGCAGCAACCGGTTGCTAAAGCAAGCATTAAATTAATGTGTGTCCCCATAAGATGCCCTGGATAAAATTGTCAGCAAGACATTTGGAAGTCAAGCATGCTGTAGTATTAAAATTGCCATCCACAGTCCAAGCACGTGACATGTTTTCTAAAGCTTAAAGCCCCCTCTAGGACTTATTCTGTCTGTGTGTCTTTTTCTTTTTTTAATTTATTTATTTTATTTATTTTTGGCTGCATTGGGTCTTCGTTGCTGCGCGCAGACTTTCTCTAGTTGCGGCGAGGGGGCGCCGCTCTTCGTTGTGGTATACTGGCTTCTCATTGCGGTGGCTTCTCTTGTTGCGGAGCACGGGCTCTAGGCACACGGGCTTCAGTAGTTGTGGTGCACGGGCTCAGTAATTGTGGCTCACGGGCTCTAGAGCTCAGGCTCAGTAGTTGTGGCACATGGGCTTAGTTGCTCCGCAGCATGTGGGAGATTCCCAGACCAGAGATCGAACCCGTGTCGCTTGCATTGGCAGGCAGATTCTCAACCACTGCACCACCAGGGAAGCCCTGTCTGTGTGACTTAATCAAAACATGCTCCATACCCTTCTTTCTTTCAGGTATGTCAGAAAAGATCCACTTCCAGCATATCAGAAGGTCTTTCCTAGTTTTTCCAAGTGGCAGTTTGAGTCTTATGTATGGTATTCCATAATCACTGAACATCTGGGCTGATGTCAGTTTTTTGGGAATGAGGAGAAGCACAAGTGCCTTAGTCAAGGTACTGGTCTTGAGCCTCATGAGGCTGATAGTCACCTCTTCACTTTAAAACTCATGCAATGCACACAGATGTGATTATATGATTACAATCAAATGGCAACCAGAGTGCGAGTCTTGAATTGCTTATCCTGGAACAGATAGAGCTATTTATAATCACACTGAGTCTGGGGACAGAGAAAGTGTGGACAAAGGCAGACTAATTTCTAGCTCAGGGACTGAGACTTAAATGAAGTGTCCCAAGGGGCCAGCTGTCCATTACGGGCAGAAGAGCTCGCGCCACCCACAGGCCACAGGTGAGAGCTCTTAGAGTCGTGGCCTCCCAGAAAGGGACACACCTTCATAGGGAACTGTTGTCCAGGATATGGCTTTTAGCAGTAAACCACCAGCTATTCTTGCTAGAGAGAGGTGAGGCTGAAAATAGCCCTAAGGCCTCTTTTCTGTCATTCCCTTGCTGGGTTGAGTATTTTCGCTCTCTGCAGAGGAGTGGATACCAAGAGAGGAATTTCAGCAGGAACAGAGGCTCAGTGATAGGAATAAGTTAGTTCTTTTCATTTTAACAGACCTGGGTTTTCTTTCCAAGGAGGGCAAATTGAGAAGTCAAAGAGGCAAGTAGTTTATGCCTCAATGTAAGGATGCAGGGATGCATGCAAGGACACACCTGTTCATTCAGTAGCCAATCAGGCAAAGCTGGGCCATGCTGGAGGATTGTCCCCAAGATGCTCATGTAGGTTTGGTCCTTTACTAAGGCCTAAGGCAAAACTGCATGGTGGTTCAGGCCCTGAGTTTTAGGGTCAGAAAGGCCTAGGTTTGAATCCCATCTCCGTATGAGCTTATTCAAGTCATTTAAATATATCTATAAATTACAGTGTATCCAGAGAACAGTTTCCATTCCTGCTAATGTAGTCAATTACTCTAGGATTTTCGCATAAAAGTCCCCAGCCTTCTGACTAAGGAACTCAGCTAAGATTTGGAGGATGGATGCTATAGAAGAATTATTGCAGCAGACACCAGGGAAGGCCTGACTCTCATATCAATCCCACATCATAAATATCTCCTCCTCTTCCTCATGTGTCGAGAAGGTGAGACGGCTCCTCCCAGACCTTGTTCCCCAATCAACATTGACATTCTGGGTCCTTTACCTGCCTCTTTTCAGCTCTTTATCTTTTGAAGGATTCTCACTTTGTTCCACATCTAACTAGTCAAAATTTTTCAGGAATTGAAGGAATTGCTAGCTATGATCACCAAGGCATTGATACTGAGTAAGCTCCATTTCCTCAGGAATTTTTCCACTTAGTCCATAGAACAAATAAAAATAAGGCGCTGTGTTAGTTTCTTACTGCTGCTGTAGCAAATTACCACCAACTTAGTGGTTTCAAACAAAAACGTATACTCTTAGAGTTCTGGAGGTCAGAAACCTAAAATCAAGGTTTTATTCCTTCTGGAAGCTTCAGGAGAGAATCTGTTTTCCCTTGCCCTTCCGGGATCTAGAAGACACCAGCATTCCTTGGTCCATGGCCCCTTCCTCCATCTTCCAAGTGCATCATTCTAACCTCTGGTTCCATCTTCACATCTTGCCCCACTGTCAACTCCTGCTTGTCTCTTATAAGGACCCTGTGATTACACTGACACACCCAAACAATCCAGAGTAGCCTCCTCCTCTCAAGATCTTTAATTTAATCCCATGCAATGTCCCTCTTGCCACATAAGGTAACGTATTCACAGGTTCTAGGGACCTAGGATGTGGCGTCTTTGGGTGGGGCCATGACCACGCTGCACAGACATTGACCATGAGCTTGTACAATGGGTAAGAGTTAGGGAGGAACAGATTTAAAATCCCTGCCTCTGCATCTACAGTTCTTCTCCTAACACCCAGAAGAGTCAAACAGAATAACTGGCACCAGACTAGTCACCCCACCATCAACAACTCTGTAACTGGACAAAGTATATGAAACAACTGTTTGCAGAAGTTGGACATCAGTACTGGGATCTCAGAGATGGAAAATGAGATGAGCTGTACTAGTCCCCTGGTTTTCTGCCTGAAGGCACTTTCCAGACCATGGCATAGGGAAGGTAAGCCCAAGCAGAACACAGTAATCTTGCTGAGCAGAGAAGACAAAGATCAGAGTTTGGCTGCTAAGACCATTAGAGTACGTAGCACACAGGTGGAGGGAACTTCACAGAGAAGGAGCTCCAGAAATTGGTGTAGGGGTCCCCTTGAGATGTTGGCTGAACAATAAGCTGTGGATATGTAGGTGAAACTCCACAAGGAAGGCAAAGAAGGACTACCAGGGAGCTGTGAGCCAAATAGAGATCCCAGACCTTGCAAAGAGCTGGGAAACATAAGAGCCCCAACTTGCGAGAATGAATAGATCTCCGTGGAAACTCAGTTGACCCTCAGAAACTGTGGTTGTCTAGGCCTGGAATAAAAGCTACTCTACACCCACTCTAGCAAAGCTTAAAAGCAGACCTTAAAAGAACCGTACAGAGTTACAAGTAAATTAGCTACTTGCCACAACAAAACTCAACACTCTTTATGAAGGACAACATAATCCAGACCCTTAACAAGCTAGCATCCACAATGTCCGGCATAACATTTAAAAATTGATAGGCATGCAAATAAGCAGGATAATGTGACCTGTTACCTGGAGAAAAAGCAGTCATTAAGAAGAGACCCAGACATAACAAGAATTATTCAATTAGCAAACAAGGACTTCAAAGCAATTATAAATGTGGTCACAGACGGAAGGAACAACATGAGTATGATGATGGAACATTGAGGAATCTCAATAAAGACATGAAAACTATTTTAAAAGGGACAGAGTAGAAACTCTGGAACAGAAAAATACAATGTCTAAAATAAAGTATTCATCATCTGGATATTCTACACTTTTGACACTGTAGAAGAAAAGATCATTGAACATGAAGACTGAGAAACAGAAATAATCCAAACTTAAAGACAAAAAGAAAAAAGGCTGAAGAAAAATAAAGAAAAATTCAGTAACTTGTGGGACAAAATTCAGTGGTCTAATAAGGAATTAGAATTTCCGAAGAAGAGGAAAGAGGTATTAGATCACAAAAACTGAAGACCCCGGGACCCCACATACTTAAATCCACAGGTGCTTAAATCCCTTTTATCAAATGGCATAAAACACTCAGCCTTCTGTATCCACAGGTCCTGCATCTGTGGATAGGAATGGCCAGTGGACCAACAGTATATATTTTGGTTTTGATTCAATGTTCCTAGCTCTCATCTCCCAAAACTCTTAGAATTTCCTGAGCATGAGAGCAATGGGAGAATCTCTTGTTAAAACCTTTGGTCTTTGTCCTCAAGGCCTGAAATCACTTCAGAGCCTCAAAAGTGAAAAGCGTGTCTTGTTATTCATAACAAACCCCTTTCCATCACAACTGAGTTTGCTTACATTAATGCTGTGACTTTTGGAAAGCACCTAGGGATGGGGGTTCGTTGCCAGTGGAGCCAACCATGAATAGAGGGTTGGAACTTTCACTCCCACCCCTGATTACCTGGGAGGGGAGAGGGGCTGGAGGTTGAATCAATCACCAACAGCCGATGATTTAATCTGTCGTGCCTATGTAATGAAAGCTCTATAAAATCCAAAAGGAATCGGTTTCAGGGAGCTTCCACGTTGGTGAACCGGAAGGCTTTCACATGCTGTGGTTCCAGGCCCCAAGCTGCACAGGGACAGAAGCTCCTTTGTTCACGAACTTCCCTATGTTATCTCTTCATGTGGCTCTTAATTCATGTCCTCTGGCATCCGTTGTAATAAACTGGTAATCTAGTGAGTAAATGGGTTTTCCTGAGTTCTGTGAGCTGCTCTATGAAATCAATGAAACCCAAGATGGGGGTCGTCGGAACTTCTGATTTATAGCCAGTTGGTCACAGGTACAGGTGACAACTTTTGTGATTGGCATGTGAAGTGGGGGGCTGGCAGTCTTGTAGGACTGAGCCCTTAATCTGTGGGCTCTGATGCCACCTCCAGGTAGATAGTATCAGAATTGAGTTAAATTGTAGGCCGTGCAGCTGGTATCAGAGAAGTGCTTGGTATGGGGAATAAACACACCGGAACTGAGTGCAGAATCATAGCACCTGAGCAACACACACAAATACCCCACCACTTCCTCTTACATAATGAAATGATAATGTACTGAGTACTTTAAATGTGCTTGGTACGACGCTATGTATTTCCAACAGTGTGTCTCTGCTTTAATCCCTACGACAACCCACAACTGCCCTGTGAGACAGGGACTATTATTGTCTTGGGTTTTTTTTTTATTTTTTATTTTTTTGCGGTACGCGGGCCTCTCACTGTTGTGGCCTCTCCCGTTGCAGAGCACAGGCTCCGGACGCGCAGGCTCAGCGGCCATGGCTCACGGGCCCAGACGCTCCGCGGCATGTGGGATCTTCCCGGACCTGGGTACGAACCCGTGTCCCCTGCATTGGCAGGCGGACTCTCAACCACTGCGCCACCAGGGAAGCTCTGTCTTGTTTTTTATAATAAATAAAGAGACCGTGGTCCAAGGAGGTTAAGTAACCTGCCCCAGTCGCACTGGTGGTGGGTGATGGAGCTGAGATTAGGACTAGGCAGCCTGGCTCCAGGGTCTGCATCCTCAGCCATTAGGTTATGGTGGTCTCCTTTTTAACCATAAATACAGAGTGTTGTATGGGAAAACAGCAGAGGGACATTCACCTGTGGATAAAGGAGATCTTTTCAGAGAAAGTGACGCACTCTGAGTCTGGAAGGATGAGCAGGCATCATCCCAGGGAAAGAAGAAGGGGGATGGGGGCACATTCCAGGCAGAGAGGAGCAGGTGCACAGACACAGTGGTAGGAACAAGCCGGCTTCTGTGGGATATGTGGTGGAGTTGGTATTCAAACCCAGAAGAGAGAGGATTTGGGATGTGATGGATAATGAAAAAAGAAAACTGGTCATTTATGGAAACAAATCTAGAATTTCTTGGCCTCAGTTGCTCAGAAGTAAATTTTGAACAAAACTATTCTCCAATCAGCCAGGCAAAGGAAGGTCTGGGAAGAGCAAGTTCCTCTTCCTTCAAGCTGCTAATTATACTATGAGTTCTGGTGAGACTCAAGGGGTCAGTAAAGACTTATGGAGAGATCTTTATGGTCCAGAGACAGAGCTGGACCTAGATATGGCCCCTGTCCTCAGGGAGCCCATAGGCTGGGAGGGACACAGACCAGAAAACAGGCTATTCTAAAGAAGTCTGGGATGTGCTGGAATAGGGACTGTTCCCTGTTCCCAGGCTTGATTCCCTTAGAGGCAAACCTTGAGACAAGGGTTTATTTGGGGGTGATCCCGAGACACACTGGTGGGAGTGGGGAGTGAGACGGAGAAGGGAGGGAGTCCGTGCACATTGCATGGTCACTACTCTGGGCACCTGGGCCCACCCCCACTGGGCATGTCTGGGAGACCACGAGGTATGTGCCGCAGGTTGTCCTGCCTGACCCTCACCATCTCCCATCCACCATTGATGAAGGGCCGCTGTGGACACGTCCATCTCCTGGCACACTCAGTTAGTCCTGTGTCCTGGCCCCTCGAAGGCCCTGGGACAGAGAAGCAGGTACAAGAGTAATTGCTGCCCTTAGGCAAAGTGGGGGGGGAGGCTTAGGAAGGCTTCCTGCATAAGCATAAGTGGGCCAGGTTAGGAAGAAGAGGGGATAAAGCATCCCAGGTAAAGAAACAGCATCAATCATATGTACTAGAATTACTTATGTGTGTAATTTGTCCCCCACTGGGTATAAATTCCTATGGGGCAATAATTCAATCTTATCCATCTTTTTACTGATCTGATCTACTGATTTACTGAACTGATCTTCCTTAAGCATTGGCTCCTTTCATGCTGGCCCAGAAAAATCTAAGGGCAAGAACTATGGGACAAGGTATAACCGGAGCAACTGGTCTACCCCTTTCTAGCTTCAGAGAGGGCCACCAAGAATGATCAACCTGAAACTCCTGTCACCATAAAGAAAAGGCAAAAATGTTTCCAGGTGCATAAGTTTGTGAGAGAGAAGCCACACAGTTCGTTTCCTTAAGAACTTTAGTATTTTTGTACAAAAGAAAACGCTTTATTTAATTTTTAAGAATTGTAATGTATAGAATGTACATGGCATAAAAAGATGACGTTATACATGTTAATTTAGCCTATTTTAAAAAAATACCAACCATATGCTGTGGACACCATGTATAGCCACAAACATATTTCTAGAATGTTCTAGAATATCATATATTTACATTAAGACCTTTGAATGAGATTAATATAAGTGAATGTTTGCTTTCTATTTCCTTCAGTCCTTTGAATATCTCCTGCATTTTCTTTGAACTAGGAGGCTGTTCTCAAACACCTGCCCACACTATGGCAAAGGTAAGAATACAAGACATTATAGTTCTGCATGTCTAGTCCAGTCCTTTATTCTTGGGGCCTTGGGAGTCTGTGAACAGATCTCATTGTTTAGAGGCAGGGTCTTGCTAGACCTACATTATACTGACATCTGCTGGTCACTTAGAGGTCATCATTGGGAAGAGTATTCAAAATGGAGAAAGCCGCTCTGAGTTGTTTTCCCTGAGTATGCTGCATTTAATTCCTATTCTGTCTTCAAGGCTTCAGTCAAGATATGTACCAGGTTCCCAGGGCAGCTATGTCCATAACTGACTAGCCATCTTTTGGACGTCGTTTTACTCAATTTGTATTTCACCCGTTACTGCTACTTGCCATTGGTTGGACTAACTATGCTCACGCAGCATTATCCTAGGAGCATTTGTGGTGGGAAAAGCAGACACATGGAGAACTTTCCCAAACGTATCCATTTACCTTATTTTCACAAACGATCCTCAGAGCCTGAGCTCTTAGGTCTTCAGCAGAGCGAAACTAAAGGGAGTGGGAGGATGGAGGGCCCTGGAGAAATGGTTTGGAGAACATCTGGAGGAATGCCAGCTTTTTACTCTCCATCAGGCTCTGTCCCAAAGGCATCTGTAACGTTGTAAGAACCAGCTTCTATCAGAGAAACTGCACTGGCAGGAAACTAAATTGTTATTTGTCATTTTGGAAAATAGCTTCGAAGGGTAAGGTGAACTTCCAGAACCCGAGTTCCTACGAAGAGAAACTCCACCTGGAGAATAAACTGCTGCTCCTTCCCCGTCTGTGCCTACTTCCCCCTGCTGGTGTCACCCAGCCTCTTGCCCCTTCTACGAGAGTGTGGTCACAGAGAGAAATAGATTTCAGAATCCATGACCCTGGCTTCACATGCCCTCTCTGTCCCCCACGCATCTGAACATGGGCAAGTAATGCGACCTTTCTAAGTCTCACTGTCCTCAGCCATCAAATTGGAGTTAACAACAGATAATGCAGAAGGAAAGGGGACACCTCCTGGCGCACAGTAGTGACTAACTTTTCCACCCCAGCCTCCCAGCAGGTGCCCAGCCTCTGCCCTCTCCTTCCGGCCTCCACATCTGCTCCCCTCACAGCCAACGTCTTAAAAGCAGACTCCAGCCTCCGCTCCGCCCTCTTGCCAGGTGTTCCCCCCGCTGCATGGACACCACCCTGACAAGCGCACCAGTGACGCGTGGATGATTTTTCTGTCTTTATTCAACCCCTTAGGATTCCAGGACACCCACTGACCTGGTTTTCCTTCTACTCCACTCCTTCTCGGAGTCCCTTGAATATGGGGAAACTCAGAACTCAGCCCTGGCCCGCTCGTTTCTCCTCTCTGGTCTATGCCCTCGTTGACCACCCCTGGCTCTCAATATCATGGATACCCAGGTGACTCCTACATTTACAGCTCAGCCTAACCTCTCCCTGAGCTCCAGGCTCAGACGTCCAACTGTTTACAGGATCCGTCTTTTGGAGGCAGTGTTGGACATCTTTTACGCACCACCTCACGTCAGCTCAGCTCACCCTTTGCTCCGGGCCCTTGCTTTGTCGACCAGCTGCACAAGGGAGGAGCTGGAAGCACCTGCCCCGAGGCCCGCCCACCTCCTCCTCTCCCTCCCAGGACTTTTCTGCTGCTCTAAAGTTGAACATCTGCAGGAGCCCACTCACCTGGCCAAGTGGGAAAGCGAGGGAGTTGACACGCCCTGAGCGTTTCTTTAAAAGTGGTGTGCTTTTTTTTCCCTCCACACCAAAACAGTACTTTATTTTGTAAATTTTGACCCATTATTACTCCCATGTTATGTTTTTTTCAGTTGTCAAGTGTACAAGGTGAAGAAAAAAATTTAGTTAGATGGGGGTTGCACCTGGAAAATAAATTTCTTTTTTTTTTCTGCGGTACGCGGGCCTCTCACTGTTGTGGCCTCTCCCGTTGCGGAGCACAGGCTCTGGATGCACAGGCTCAGCGGCCATAGCTCACGGGCCCAGCCGCTCCGCGGCATGTGGGATCTTCCCGGACCGGGGCTCGAACCCGTGTCCCCTGCATCGGCAGGCGGACTCTCAACCACTGCACCACCAGGGAAGCCCAAAAGTAAATTTCTTAAAGTCCATATACACGTTTCAAAACTGCTGGGTCCCAAGTTCATCTATGAACTCCTGGGCTGCCAGTGTCATGGGCAGCCTACTAAAGCCACACTATCGGAATAATTGATTCTGCATAAATCAGGTCAATCAATGTGTCAACCTGTAACACACTGCGCGCTTTTAACTGAACATGGCAAAATATTCAACTCTCTAGAACCTTACATCATCATCTGATGTCAAGCAATGAAGCAAAGCCCAACAGTCTATACAAAAAACAGCTTTGCATTTACAAAAGATTGTTTCCCATACTGATTAATCCAGGCAGCTAACTCACTGGGAGTCCGGGATGGGAGATCACACCCCTTTCAGTCCCCCAGCAGGACTGAGCCCGGAGGCCCACGGTGGGAGTGGCTTCCTTCTGCTGGGTTCCATGTCTTCCCAAGTCCCTGGGATGGCCTCGCCAAATAACTGATGTGCAGGCTCTGCGCTGGGCGAGAGCCCAAGCTAAGCTGTGTGTGTGTCATGGGCCCTCAGACACCGAGAAAACGTCACCGCCTCAGCCCCAGTTCTCCCTGCCGCCCCCCGCACATCTTCCCATCTCCGAGGTCAGGGCTGCGCATCCGAATGCCTCGCAGGCACCCTCGTTGATTCTTAAATACATTCAAAGGCGAAAACCACGTGTCCAGGGGCTCTCACGTAGGACCCTGGATGCAGCGTTTGGGGAACGCTTAGAGAGGGTGTCTGCAGAAACCCTTTCTCGGGCTGAGTGTCTGCGAGGCCGTGGCCCGGGCTGCCCTCCTCAGCGTGCGTGTGCGCACCCCTCCCGAGTCACCTAGGACGCCCACCGCCCCTCGGAGGGCAGCATGACTGTGCTTGGCATCCGCATGGGGCCTCGACTGCCTGTGAAAACGCGCTGCCCCCGGTGTGACGTGGCGCGAGCACCAGGTACGGGCCAGGCTGGCGCTCCCATCTCCTCCACCCCGAGCCTGACGACCCCCACACACACGCTGCCTGCGGGCACAGCGTGCGTGAACCAGGCTGCTGGCTCTGTGGATCTCAGCACACTCGGGCTCCCCCAGCCTTTCTCCACTTCTTGTGGACGGGCCCACGCAGTTCGCAGCCCTCCCCGCCGGGCTCAGCGGGGCCGCGCACGCACTTTTCCACCGTGAGCTGCGGGCCGCATCCTTCACCCCGCGGTACTGAGCTCCACGAGGGGGCGTAACCGCACTGCAGACACAGCTTCGAGAGACGTGTGCACATGCTCGTACACACGTGCGCAGCGCATGCACACTCACCCCCCCCCACACACACACACACAGAGGTTATCTGCTTATGCTCGTGACCCAGAGGCCACTCAGGGCAGTGAGGTCCAGGGCCTCCTCACCCCCTGCCCTCCCTCCTCTTCCTCCCTGGGAAGCAGCAGCCTTCAGTCCCCAGGCCCATTTGAAGCGTTGGGGACTTAGTCAAGTCCTTGAACTACTCTCTCCCTCAGTTTTCCCATCTCTAAATTGGACAAAGCCCCACCTACTTCACGTGTTTGTAACACAATTTAAATGAGATGTTCGAAGGACTCCTGCAATGCAGAGCTCTTCCTCCCGGCTGCTGAAAGTTCTGGGATTCCGCCTCCCGAGGCAGGACTCCATGGATGGGTTGGTAGGACCCGTTAGTAGGAGCCGGGCTCCCTGGAAAGCGGAGCCAGAGACAGAGTGCTCGTGGCTAGTGCTTTAGTGGTGAGTCCAACCCAGGAGCAGACTGAGCGGGGGTGGGGTGGGGGTGGGGGGACATGGAATCGATGCCAGGGAGCTGGGAGAGGCCGGGAGCACCCGGTATCCAGCGGTCTTGGCAACACAGATGCCCCGAGAAGCCTGATACACCTCACTCAGGGGCACCCCTTGGAGGGGAGCCCCTGGCCCCAGTCCTCTGAGCAGGTGGTGCCAGTGGGAGGGGGTCAGAGGGGGCACTGCAGGTGGTGAGGGAGGGAGCTGGGGGCGGGAGAGGGGCAGGGGGTGCAGCAGCGAGTGCTGTCAGGGCGCACACCTGTGCAGCCGGCAAGACCCACCCCGAAAAGAGCTCGGGGCACAGGTAAGGTCCCCAGATCTGAACTGGAGCATGGCTGGTTCCTGACACACCTTGTTTCCGAATGGAATCATCCCTCTGGTTTTCTCTGTTTTCCTTCTAATCTTGACTCTTTTCACCTCACACCTCTCAGCGATTCTGGGGAAAGCTTGGGCTTGTGAAGATATCATCGTCGTAAGAAGCATCCTTTCATCCGACCAAGGGGTGGGGCCACTCAGCGTGTGGGATTCACTTCCAGGGCCACTCACCTCCTTTGCCGGGTCCTTGGGGAGCGCTGATGCTGTTGCTGTGTATGGTTGTTGTTCTCTTGTTGTCGCTGTTTAAGTCCTGGGATCATTGAAAACCCAGAACTCTTCAGGTCTGGAGCCTTCCAGAACTCTGAGCACCAAGTTTCCTGCCCACCCCCCGTCTCCCACAGGCCCTGGCACGTGCCCGACACACTGTAAACTAGGATTGATGAAAGATATTCCCAGAGAATAAATATTATTAAATTTAAAACATATGAATGGCGCTAGCAGGCACGCGAAAGCCTATAGCTTGTGCCTGGGGCCAGAGGCGAATGGAGAGCAGCAGACACAGGTGACAGACGTGGCTCCTGGAGGACTGCTGGGCCAAGGGGGTGTCCCTCCTCCACCAAGCATGTTCCAGCCTCCTGCCCTGCCCCACTCCACATGGCAAGGACTCTTCATGTCTTGGAAATTTGGGGCTACCCAGTGCCAAGGCGGGGAGCTCTGCTGCTGGGGGCTGCAGGATCGGGTCCGCTGGCCCCTCCGTTTATGGCCCAGCTGGGTGGCTTCTTCAGGAGGCAATGGGCTGACTCGCCAGGCGCCTGAGCTGGGAACTATCTGCTAGAGTGTTCCTTGCACCCCCTTTTCAGGAGAGAAGCAACAAGAAGGGGGAGCCCGGCTCTAACCCACTCCCCCAGTAAGTCAGTCAGTTCGGGACATCGGGGCGGCATCTTCCATGTCTGCTGGCTTTTCCTGCAGTGCCCCCGGAGGCCTGCCGTGAACCACACCTGAGAGTTGGCCGGGGGACATCTGTGCCCTCCACCACTTCCCTGGGCGGAGACGGTGAATCTCGGTGTCCCTGACAGCCCAGGACCCCCAGGTCCTCCCCTCTAAGGTAAGGGCCGCTGGACCATGGCGCTGCCCCTGGTGGAGACCCTGGATATGTGGACACAGATACCAGGACATGAGAACCAGGTGTCTTGCAAAAGAAGGGCGTTATGGTCCAGCCCACTAAGAAAGCCGTGGAGCCTCCTCTCCCTCCCACGCCCGGCCTCTCCAGGCCTGGCAGGGGTGTGGGGAGCCTGTAGGACGTGGGTGCAGCCCCTCACCGCTGTTCTGGTGCACTTCCCAGAGGGTGGGCAGTGGTCACGGCTCCATCCATCTGTTCCTGGGTTCTGGGCAAGTGACAGACCCTTGTGCTGCAAAGGCCTTGCCCAGCATCCAAGGAGATGGAAGGAGGGAGGGTCTTGCTCTCCCCCTGGGTTCCTCAGGTCTGAAATTCCAGAGAGAATAGCAAGCCCAGTGGGCTCTCACCACACGGGAACTGTGCACCAGCCCTGGGGGAGGCACTTTGTGTCTCTTCTCAGATGCTCCTGCCTGCTGTGCGGCTGGCTGTCAGCCTCATCTTGCATAGGCAGAAGCTGAGTCTGAGATGGGGCTGACGTTGCCCCACTGGCACCACTGCCGGTAAGTGGCAGAGCCTGGATTTGAGCCCAGGTGTGTCTGATTTCCAAAAGAAGGAGGCAGTGGAGGTTTTCACCTGCACAGGAAGCCAGGGGTATGGGGCCTGAAACAGAGACATGGCCAGGAAGCTGGCAGCACGTGGGGAGGGGGATGGAGAGTCCCAGGCGAGTCCCTCAGCCTCTGCTGAGGGCTGTGGCTCATGTCCACGGCGGCAACGTGGCCTCTCCTGTGCCACTACACCCCACCCTGACCCAAAGAGGTCAGGTCCACAAGCGTACGAGTTTTTCCTTCCTTGTTTTTTGCTGATTCCCAGTGCCTACACCCGTTGTCTGGCTATACTGGGTGCTCAGTACATATTTGAATAAGTCAATCAATCAGCCCATCAATCCATTAATGGTATGGCTGACCACATGGGCTAAGAATTGAGCAGACCCAAACTCCCGACTCTGCGCATTTACTCTCATGGAATTCATCCAGACCTATTTTCACTGTAGTCATTTTGAACATCCTTACATAATACGCCTCTCTCTCTCTCTCTCTCTTTCTGTCCGTCTCTCTCTCTCTGTCTCTTTAGCAAAAACACTACCCATCTGCCCCATGAATTATGGTCAGTGAAAAGCATAGGAAAGGGCAGGGGCGTTGGGGTGAGAATTCCATGATAAATACACATTCCTCCCCATTCCTGTACAGCCATCTCCAAACATCTCATTGGGGAAAAAAAGAAATTTAAAATTGTCTGTGTATGAAACCTTTCAAAACTAAAAAGAGAAAACAGGGTTTTTTCCCCCCTCTCTCTATCTTGAAATTGGCTCAGAAAGAAGTTTGAGAAAAATCTCCGTCCGTCTGCTGCCTGGTCTTCCCCAGCTGAATGTTGCTCAGTCAGGGTACACGAAGCTGAAGAAATCATGAAAATGTGCAGAAAATCTCATCCCAACCCACACAGCTGATCATTTTCCAAAACAGCGTTCTTGCCAAATGGGCTTCTGGCTTCATCCACTCACTCAAACGACTTTCTTGCTCACTGCTCAGAGGAGGCGTTTGAGCAGGAAAAGGGATCCACGGCGTGAGCCTGACATGACACTCTCGTTCTGATCGAAAGAACTGGGGTAGGAAACAAACACGGACACTCAGGTGAGGTTTTCCTAGCGTTCTCCTTCCAAGGTCCTTCTCCCCCAAGACGTCCCAGGCACCCTGGCCGCTACCTCTCTGCACACAGCTGGCTTCTTGCGCTACACACTCATTTCACAAACATACATTTAGGGCTGCAGTCGGCCTGGCACTGTGTGAAGTGCCTCGTGGGCACGAACTGTACACAATCTGTAAGGCTGATATTACATCCATTTTATAGATGAGGAGGCGGAGGGTCAAGTTCAGGAACTTGTCTGAGGCCACGCAGCTGGCAGACAGCAGGGCCAGGATCCCTACGGAGGCCTCTGCTCCAGGGCCATCCATGTGCCCCACCAACACATGGAGCCTTGAGGTGGACCAGCCTGGATCTCACCCTCAGAACCCCTGGTGAGCAAGGAGCTGGTCTGCTCATCCTTCTGTTGCTAATGGGATGGAGTTAAAAGACTGTTTCCAGAAGCTTCTGTGCCCAGGCCCTTTCAGAAGCCACTCTCTTCCATTTAACTTTAAGCTGGGGATGGGGCTCCCAAAGGGAGATTTTTCTGGCAACCTTACACCAATACACATGTATCAAGTGGCCATTGTGTGTAAGCTTCTATCACACCAGTCATTCTAGAGAATCCAAGACACTAGTCATTCTAAAAACTCTGAGACAACTCTCTTCGCCTTGCTTTGTTCTGAGGACCGTTTGACAGGCTGCAGAGGTGGGGGAAGCACTAATATTTGGGAACAAGAAGGGTTTTCCCAGCACACTTTAAAGCCTCAAGGTTGGCAGAGGGTCTTGTAGGAAACATCGGGAAGGCGCAGTCTCTGACGGCCTTGGTTTTACTGCTTTTGGTCACTACTAACATTTGCTGTGTGGATCTTTATATTTCTTTGGTTATAAATGCCCACCTGTTTCCTTAGGGCACCATGACCTTAGAAACACTTGGTCCTTGACGTGGAAAAAACAACCAGGGAAGGTGGTTGGCTGTGTCCTCATTTGGAGAAACGAGAAGAGGAACCAGTGGTATAGATGTGTCCAGGGCTCTTCTGGAAAGAAAGTGGGATGGGAAAAAGAGAACTCTGGCGTCAGGAAAATCAGTGTGGCCTCACGCCTGAAAGGGCCTGGGCTGTCCAGGAGAACCTCTGCCCGTGGAGCAGCCCTCTGCGAGGTCACAGGTGGGAAAGAGACAGCCGTGGACCACAAGCCGAGAGGCAGATGGCAGCATGACCCGGGCAAGTCGCATCACCCAGGCAAGAAAGGCTTTGGCTTGAATCAGTTGCATGCAAATTTCTTCCCCACAGAACTTGTTCTTCCCAAGAAATTTTACTCAGAAACCTATCTTAGACCTGCCAGAGTGAGGAGAGATTTCCCCTGATGGTCCTCTGCCCTGTGGGGTCCTTTTCTGTCCCAGCAACCCAGGAACCCCTGCCCTACCCGCATGCTGGGATCCGTTGAGCAAAGGGGCGGGAGTGTGTCACATCAGCCAGGCTGCCCCTGCTTCAAGGCAGTCCAGGTTCTCGGGCCGTTATGCTTCTCCAAGACAGAAATGAGGGCCCAGAAATGACTCCCAGTCACCATTCTCTTAAGAATGTCCGAGGACTGCCATAACAAAGCACCACACATGGGGTGGCTTAAACAACAGAAAATTACCATCTCCCAGCTCAGAGGCTGGACGTCCAAGATCAAGATGTCTGCAGAGTTGGTTCCTTCTGAGGCTGTGAGGGAGAATCTGTCCCAGGCTCTCCTCCAGCTTCTGGAGGTTTGTTAACAATCTTTGTCACTCCTTGGCTTATAGACGCATCACCGCCATCTCTGCCTTCATCTTCATGTGGCCTTTCCCTGTGTGAATGTCTCTGTCCAAATTTCCCCTTTTTATAAGGACACCAGTCATATTGGGTTGGGGTCCTCCCCACTGCAGTACAACTTCCTCATAACTAAATACATCTGCGATGACCCTACTTCCAAATAAGGTCACATCACAGGTACTGGGGGTGAGGACTGCAACCTAGGGATTTGATGGGAACACAACCCAGCTCACACCCATTCTTACTCAACGATCAGGGCAGGTTTAGCTGTGCCATTCAATCCCAACTTTCCTGCCTCATTTCCGGAGTGAAGACGCTTCTTTTCCTCTTCGTCAAGACATTTGTTAAAGAGCAAGAAACTTCATTTCTAGATAAAGAAGGACCCCCCACTGTTGCTCCTTGCTGGGCCAAGAGGATGCAAACTTTCACAGGAGCTTCACGAAGAACAGCAGTAACCGTCACAGCCTGCGAGCTCCACTGCCTTCCTCAGAGAAAGAGAGATCATGCATGTGTGTATAAGGGGGCTCTTCTAGCCCTCCAGCGGAATTTGGCCGAGGGTCTTTCTTCAAAAGCCTGGTGTGGGAAACTGATGAAGAGAGAAGCTCCCTGGTAGGAAGAGGGAGCGGGCAGCTGAAGCTTCTCACTGTGGGATACTCCCATGTCTCTCACCTCAGTGCCTTGTAAGCTTCCGCTGCCCTCCTGGAAGCAAACATGTATTTCATTTGTCTGTAAGGCCGCTCTCCAAGGAGCATCTGTGTCAGGCCGACTGCGGCCGAAGTGTGCGGGGCATCCCTGGGCTCCTGCGGCGGGGAGGGCCTTGCTTCCATGAGCACGGGGCTTGCCTCTCTTGGGGTGCCCCCGGCATCCCGGCGCTGCCCCTGGGGCTGCAACACAGCCTCCCCCATCCTTACCTTCACCCCAAGCCCCAGCTGCAGGCGCCGGCAGACAGCAGTGCCCTCCGGGGACAGCCAGGGCTGTAAGGCCCCGGCCACACATGCCGCCACGGGGCCCAGGCTCACGTGAGCGAGTCCGTCCAGTGATCTCGCCCGTGTCATTGGCAGAAGGGCTCTGCCTTGTTTTTGACGAATCAGCCCCAAATTGCATGACGGAGAAGTAAGTAATGGCTTCTGTGAATAGCATAATCTGCCAGGTTATAAAAAGCACTTACAGGTGATGAGAAAGTATTCTGTGTTTATAAATTAGGAAGCTCAGATGCGCCCAGAC
The DNA here is from genome assembly GCF_964165515.1 of Mesoplodon bidens. Lineage (NCBI taxonomy): Eukaryota > Metazoa > Chordata > Mammalia > Artiodactyla > Ziphiidae > Mesoplodon > Mesoplodon bidens. The sequence continues at coordinate 5,047,825 of NC_138161.1, read as the reverse complement.
CGCGAGGGGCCCATCGTGTGCCCTAAAATTGTTTCTCAAATCACGGTCCTGAGAATTACATGCCGCCGTCCCCTGACAAACCAGACTTCAGAACAGAGGGCCGAGGTCTTTCCTGCTTCAGCAGAACCAGGCAGGAGTAAAGCAGGTGTGGAAGAGCTTCTGTCTGGCAGCGTTGGAATCAGTTCTAGAGCCTCCCAGGCCTCTGAGCTCCCATCACCCCCGCCTCTCAGCATGAAGGCCAGAAACAGGAGCCGTCTCCAAGCCTGGAGAGCTTGGCATCTTGCAGAAGAACCCCATCAGATGTTGTATTAACCTCCGGATTTCTCTCCTTCCATATAACCACGGTGAGACTATGGCATCGGATCCACCTGGACTTTTGTTCTAAAACCAAAAGTTTTCTGAATTGTCCCTTTTGTACACAGTGAAGCACAGAGTGGACTTGTGTTCTATTTTTAGTCTTGTTGGTATTGACAACTTTTAAATGATTCACTGAATAAATTTTGGGTTTGTCGGTGTCCTTAGTCTTTGGCCTAATGTGGTGGGAAGAGGGGGCCCGGAACCCTGTGTGCCAGGCTTATGACAGCACATGGAGTCTTGCTGTTCCACGAGGGGAGAACGATTGCCCCACTTCACAGAGGTGGAAACTGAGGTCAAGAGAGGGTGAAAAGTTTACCCAAAGTCCCATAGCTGGGAAGTGCTGGCACCAGGGTGGCTGTAAAGCTGATTTACTTTCCAAGTCTGTGCCCCTTTTTACAGCACCAGACTGCCCTTTATAACTGGATGCTGAAAGCATTTGCTCCTCAAGACCTCTATAAAAACTAAGTCAGCAAATCAGGGAGCCTCCAGAAACCAGTGTTCATTTTTTTTTTTAAAGTTTGTTTCTTTTATTTATTTATGACTGTGTTGGGTCTTCGTTTCTGTGCTAGGGCTTTCTCTAGTTGCGGCGAGTGGGGGCCACTCTTCATTGCAGTGCGCGGGCCTCTCACTGTCGTGGCCTCTCTTGTTGTGGAGCACAGGCTCCAGACGCGCAGGCTCAGTAGTGTGGCTCACGGGCCCAGTCGCTCCGCGGCATGTGGGATCTTCCCGGACCGGGGCACAAACCCGTGTCCCCTGCATCGGCAGGCGGACTCTCAACCACTGCGCCACCAGGGAAGCCCCCAGTGTTCATTATTGACATCTAGTGAGGCAGCCATAGGAACAAACCCATGTAGGGAATCATGATGAAATGGGGATGAATTTTTCCTGTATAAATGTGATTTTGGGGTCGTTATGTGGAAAAATAAAGAGAGGACATTTGAGCATTTTTTTTAAAAATCCTAGTGAATGCAGTTTGCAGATTGAAGGCATAAAGAACGCCGGGGTGATGATCAAGACCCAGTTTTGGTTTTGGGGTCTTTTTATAGATTTTTATTTATTTACTTATTTTTGGCTGCGTTGGGTCTTTGTTGCTGCACGCGGGCTTTCTCTAGTTGCGGCAAGAGGGGGCTACTCTTCATTGCGGTGCGCGGGCTTCTCACTGCGGTGGCTTCTCTTGTTGCAGAGCACGGGCTCTAGAGCGCAGGCTCAGTAGTTGTGGCGCACGGGCTTAGCTGCTCCGCTGCGTGTGGGATCTTCCCAGACAAGGGCTCGAACCCATGTCCCCTGCATTGGCAGGCAGATTCTTAACCACTGCGCCACCAGGGAAGTCCCTATCAAGACCCAGTTGCCAGGGTATTACAGAAAAAACACTGAGGGGCAAGCCTGCTGCTTGTGTCCAGGGAGGGGCCAGCTCAGACAGGGTGGAGGTGACATAAATGTTTCCTGTGGCAACGTATTCAGAGCTCAGTTAGAAAACTACAGACAAGAAGAAAGTATATTCAATTACAAGACAGGTTTTTCTAGTTTTACCTAAATTTCCAAGTGAGCTTAGTAGCCCTGGGGATAAATCAGGGCAGCCCTCCTAAATCAGCAAGGACCAGGTTAACAAGTGTTAAACTATACCAATAAAACAACCAGTTATTTTACCAGCCAGGCAGCTTTCTTTGGGAGCAGCAAGGAATGGTAACTCAGGACAGGCAGCTCTGCGGAACCACCTACTAGCCCAGTAAAGCAAAGGAGAGGAAACACAGAGAGGAGAAGGGGAGGTGGGAGAGGCTCTCACAAACAAAAGGTCCATTGGAGGAAACTGGGCAAATGAAGGATACTAGCTTGTCATTGGCTGAGCTGTTGCCAGGCAAAGAGAAAGTCTCCCTTCCTCCTGCTGGTGTTAGTAAAGCCGGGTCCCTTCCTGCCTGAGATACCAGGTACTTCTCTTTTCTGGGGATCTGTGTTGATGTCCAGTGGTAGGTGCAATCAGAGCGCCCCCTTCTGGCCTCCCAACTCCATTTTGTGAGGTTTCTGTTTACTAATTCTCCCACGAAATGACCCCACCCATCACTAGCTGGTTCCCACCTTCCCCCTCACTCCTTACTTTCCACCTTTTCCCCTTTCTCCTTCCCCCACCCCAGGTGTGTCTCTGATCCAACAGCCACTGTTACTGAACTCTATGTGTCCGTCACTTGGGTACATAGCCAATGAACACACCGAGTACCTTCCATCAAAGCAGAAGCTTTATTATTTGTGACAAATAAGGAGTCAGGCAGAGAGCTCTCAAAGCACTGTCCCCCCCGCCCCGGACAGCAAAATCAGGGAAGTTTTAAGCCAAGGGTGCAAGCACAGTCATAAAAGGGCAAGTGTGACCTTCCAGGTAGAGGTGGAGACCTAGATGCCCTTGCCCAGTGTGATAACAGCTCAAACATAAGTTTCGTGTTCAAATCTGGCAGCAACCCGTGCCCTGGGGGCAGAGATATCAGCATTAAAACGAGGCAACGCTTACTCCAGGTTGGTGCCATCCAGGTACCTAGTTGAGTGACACCATAAGGGTCAGCAAAGGTCAGCGTCATCAATCCTTAGGCTCCAGTTAGCCTGGTGGTTGAGCACTTAAAGGGGTTTGGATCCTGCAAAACAGCTCCAGAACATGCATCAGGCTGATCTTCACCTTTGGAGCAGAACTGGGAGTCTTTGAGACTGATTCACTGTATCCGCTATGGTGACTTCTCTTGCCTGGTAATAGTCATTTCTCTCTACCTTCATTGTTCCTTTAAAATCATTAATTACTGAGACCTACCCTTTGTTCCACATGAAGACCTAAGAGGCCATAGTTTGTCTTTCTCCCAGTCATCAGTAAAAAGAACTCAAAAGGGTTCTGAAATACACGTTCTGGTTCTTAACTTCAGCTTGTCCAGCACAATGTTATTTAATTTCTCTTATCACCCGGTATTCACACACCCTGATTTAACCCAGCCCTCCCTTAATACTGTCCCACTAACACCAGCACTCCTGTTTTTTCACCTGCAGTTCCTACCTGAGCTAACCCTGAGGCTCCGGAGCGCAGGTGCCCCGACATGTGTTCCTGTGCTTGCTGGGGCTCCCCATCTGCTGAACCTATGGCAGGGCAAGCCCCCCACCACAGGGCCCCATCTCTCCTCCAGGAATTCACAGTACATGGGCTCTGTGGCGCTCTGAGTGGGCAAGACACAATCGGTGGCCACTGTTCAGTAAAAGGGCTGTATTGTTGAGACAATTGACCACCCGTCTTCAGGTAGGAAAAGCTGTGGTGAGGATTTGCTTCAGTCGCAGAATTACGTGGCTGCTCACTTTTATTCATCAGGAAAATTGTCCAGAAACCTTCCTTTTCCAGGTCATGAGGCGAATCTAGCCAGGCCACAATTCTGCAAACTTTGGGCAGCAGCTTTGTCCCCAGCACGATGCCAGGGATAGTGGGGCCATCCAAGACTGTGTTGATGTATCAGCTTCCACGGAGAAACTGGAGAAAAAAATCGTGAAAAACGAGTGAAAGGTGTGTGTGGAGGGTCGGCGAGGGGCCTGTGTTCTGTAGGTCATCGGAAAAACAGACAGAGAAGGAGCATCTCTGAATGGCTGCATTTGGTGTTGGGAGAACATGCACACGTGCACCAACATTTGTTTTTGGTGTCTATACCCAGAAGCCATAATTCTAGGAAGGAAGTTGAGGTCTACAGTAGAAAAAAGTCAGAAAATCTAAAATCAAATCAAAATCTACTAGTTATTGGTGACTCCAAACAATTCATCAACTATATAAGCCTCGGTTTCCTCAAAATGTAAACTAGAAATAATCATTCCTGCCCCCGACCCCTGGAGATTGCTGAGACAATCCAATTGAGTGAGTGAATTGAATGTGGATGTTTATAAACATAAATCACTGTAAAAACGCAAGGTACTTATGCTTCCCCTGAAATAAAGAGAACATTAGCATACTTGGTGTCATTATATTCACTTTCTACTCCTAGGTTTTGTGATGGTGATGATGTGCTGTAGATTGTATGGCCCCCGAAAAGCTTTATTAGACACTGATCAACGACCAAAAAACCGTTTTTCAAATATGTGATGTCTGAAAACAGCAAAATGTTTATTATAAAACCTAATAAATGCCTCTTTCGAAATATAATCCAGGCGCTTCCCTGGTGGCGCAGTGGTTGAGAGTCTGCCTGCTGATGCAGGGGACGCGGGTTCATGCCCTGGTCCGGGAAGATCCCACGTGCCGCAGAGCGGCTGGGCCCGTGAGCCATGGCCCCTGAGCCTGCGCGTCCAGAGCCTGCGCTCCGCAACGGGAGAGGCCCCAACAGTGAGAAGCCCACGTACTGCAAAAAAAAAAAGAAAGATAATCCAGAGTCTACCCATTTTCATGTAGCTATCGTAAGGCGCAGAGGACGTGGTGAAGCTGAGACCTTCTCTGAACTCTGGAAAGTTGTTGCTGGTGTCACTGGCCGTGTGAACTGGGAAGTGGCACGTGGCCAGTTCTGAGTGCCACTGAAGGGAGGTTCCAACACCACTGGAGGCTAAGGAATGACAAGGGGCGGGGGGATGGGATGATAGCCATGAGAGGGAGGAAGGTGGAAAGGAGCGACGGGGGCAGAGAGCACAGAGGTTCCCTGGGCAGGAGAGGGCCTCTCCCCGGCCCCTGATGGATACCATTACCTCGCCCCAAAGACTGGACTCCAGCTGCACCTGAGCAGGGCACCCCTGGGCATCGGACAGGAGCAGCTGGCCCCCCCTGGCCCAGTGAAGATCATGAAACATAGCATGTTCTGAGACACATGGCCATCCTCAGCGGACACTGTCCAGCCATTAGGTCAAGGTCCTGAGACTAGGTGTTTGCCTGATTTCCTTCCTGATCTTTGAGACCAAAGCGGCTGTCAACCCTTGTCCTGGTTCTCACGTCTGCTTTCCACGTATGCGACTCTGCTGGCTGCATGCAGTTACAGTGTCCCCTTTATGTCCTGGAGCACCTCACCAGGAGAGGATTGTGAAGCAGGTGACACCTGAGAGGGTGGCAGGGACAGCTGACACGCCCCCTGCCCCAGGAGCTGAGGACTTCCGGACACATTCCTGGGCGGGGGGTGGGAAAGGCTGCCAGGGCTCCCCGGAGCGGGTGTCTCTCCTGAAGGCACCTGTATTCTTCTTCTCCATCGTGGTCCCGCTGAGCAGGGAGGTCACAGCCCTGGATTATTAATTAATTAGTGTGATAAAACTGGTATTTCCAGATGGCTCTGAGCCAGGTGTTAAACCAAGCAAATGAGGTCTCTGGGAGCAGGGTGTGGACAACACGGGCCCGACGGACCTCATTCCTGCGAACCGTGCTAGGGAATGGCCCCCCAGGGCTGTCCCGTCCCAACTGGCTCCATCCTGAGACGATCTGGAAGTCTCTCTCCTCCAGAAGCAGGTCTCTGAGGACAGAAATTGACCCTAGTAATGAGGAGGTTGGTAGGTCACCGTTCGGGGAAAAAAGAAAATAAGCAGCTAAGTAAGAGATGCGGTTTCTTCAACTCCACTCCGTTCTACGGCATTCACTTCCTGAGCCACTTGCTTCTGGGAATATATTCACTAGTCTGGAAATACCCCCTCTCTGTTGTTCCTTGAAAACAAAGAACGGAAACACAAGAAAAATCCTTTCATTACCTGGTACAGTGCTACACACGGACACAAGACAGGGGGAGATCAAAGCCGGGTTTGTAGTAGCGAACAAAGAGGGATTCATTGACTCAGCTGCACACAGGCAGGCACACAGCAGACAGACCAACCTGTGCCTTTTCTTTCTTTTTTTTTTTTCTTTTCAAAATATTCTAGACAGGAAAAAAAAAAGTTTGATTCAGGGAGAGGAAAAATCAACCAGGGACTGAATGGATTCCAATGGATCTGAAATCCACATTTATATTGTTAAAAGGAACCCCAGGCACAATCTCCCTGCCCACATAAGCAGGGGGCCCTGGAGAAAGTGAGCATTTACCCACAAGGGATTTCCCAAGAGGGACCTGATTATAAACTGGCCCAGGTGTCACTTGAAATGTTTTCAACGATTTCTTCAGTTGTGAAAGTGGATTGCAGATAAGACCCAGGCTAATCCCTTCTGCCCTGGAGACCAAACCTACATGCTTAAGAGAAGGTGCTAGTGATGGGTAAGGACTGCCAAGCTCGCCGGATCTCCCAAACCTCTGTCAATTGATCAGGAAAGAGAACTATTTGCAGACACAATGTGCTCCCAGGTTTATAAGTTCCTATCATGGGATAAGCAACACTGTTCATTTTCCTCACACACAGGGCATTTTACGCAAGTTCCCTGACTGAGCTGCCTTGGCTGGAAGGGGGTGTGTGGAGAGGGGACAGGGGTCAGGGCACAGAGGGGGCTGTGACCGAACCCCTCCTCTGCAGGGCAAATGCACGGCTTCTCAGGGGACTGTCCCTCCAGAGAGCCTGCAGAGTCCCCCAAGATTAGGACCCTTGGGTTCCAAACCAGATCCCCAGTGCCCGGAGACGTTCACGGCAACCCATCTCTGCTGACGCTCTGGGCAGAGCCCTCTTTTTTTTGTTCTAGAGGAGTCTGTCCGGAGTCAGAGTGCTGGGCAGGCCCAGGAGAAACCTTCACTCACGAGAGCAGATGCCCAGGGGCTTGTGGCTTATGAGGCATCAAGAGGTGGTCTGTTTGCTTGTGTGTGTGTGTGTAGGGTGTGTGTGTGTGTAGGGTGTGTGTATGTGTGTAGGGTGTGTGTGTGTAGGGTGTGTGTGTATAGGGGGTGTGTGTGTGTGCGCCATATGCGGTGTGTGTTATGGCAGAGGGCAGGGGTCACTGTGGACTGGGGTGGTCTGGGAACCTTCCAAGTGCATTAGGACTTGTTGGTGCTCCCCAAACAGGAGGATGGGCGGAGCGCTGTTTGAAGTGCTGTCAGGAAAGCCCACCCAGATCACTCTGGGCAACCAGATGCAGGGAGGCGAATACTGGTTGGTGGGTAACTGACCCCAGATCCCAGGTCTCCTCTCCGTAAGACACAATGATGTGAGAGTTAGGATGCGGGTAAGCTCCTGGGAGGCAGCCAGAGCTCCAAAGAGTGGCCAGTGAAGCCCTTCATGATATTGTTAACTGTGGCCTGCAATGTTCTTCGTGTAACGCTGTGAAATATTCTTGCAGTAAAATATCTTATTCGGGCATTGGAATAACCTAGCCTTCCTCTCCTCTAGAGACGCACAAGTAACAAAGCCCTGAGGCTTCCTTTAGGTTTGTATAGGGCTTTACATTTTGCAAAATACTCTCAGATGAAAAATCATCTCATCCCAGTTACCTACCCACCACTTACTCTCCAGGCTACTGCCCTAACCGTTTTGCACCCTAGTTTCTGCTTCTGTGAAACAGGGTTGATTGTTTATAAACAACTTAATAAAAGTAAAGCGTCTGTACCCGTGTACACAGTGAGTTCCCAGGAAATGGTAACCAGCCTCCCTAGCTGGGCTCCTGGCAGGTTCTCTGGTTTACTTCAGATGCTTGGTCCGGAGGTTCCAGGGTCAGTCAGCCTGGTTGATAGAAGATACCCATGAGAGTGAACCTCAGGAAGCGACAAGTTCAAAAGGAAGAAGGAAGGGAGGGAGGAGGAGAGAGAGACAAAGAGAGAAAGGGAGGGAGGAAGAGAGAGAAAGAGAGGAAGGGAGGGAGGGAGGGAGGAAGAGAGAAAAAGAAAGGGAGAAGGAAAGGAAAGAGAGGGGACCAGCCAGACCATGTATGGAAAAGGTAATCAGGCCACACATGGCTCCAAGTACAAGGCAACATGTTTCCATTTTCCTCTTTGATTTCCTCCCCAGCAGAATTTCCCAGCATATAGAGTTGGGGCCAAATCCAGCATCTTACTGTGTTGTCTCTGGCTAGAAGTATAATCGAAAACCATGTACTATGTCCATATCCAGATCTACTCACATTAACACTATTTCAGAGTTTATGAATCTGAACTCCCAAACAACACAGTGACTTCTTTTTTTACTGAAGTATAATTGACTTTCAATATTATATTAGTTTCAGATGTACAACATAGTGATTCAAAGTCTTTATAGATTATACTCCATTTAAAGTTGTTATCAAATATTGGCTATGTTCCCTGTGCTGTACAACATACACTTGTAGTTTATTTATTTTATACATAGTATTTTATACTTCTTAATCCCCTACCCCTATCTTGCCCCTCCTCTCTTCCCTCTCCCCACTGGGAGCCACCAGTTTGTTCTCTATATCTGTGTCTGCTTCTGTTTTGTTATATTCATTTGTTTTATTTTTTTTAGATTCCATATGTGGTAACATAAGGTATTTGTCGTTCTCTGTCTGACTTATTTTACTAAGCATAATACCCTCTAGGTCCATCCATGCTGTTGTAAATGGCAGAATTTCATTCATTTTTATGGCTGAGTGATATTCCATTGTGTGTATATATATATATATATATATATATATATATATTTATTTATTTATTTATTTATTTATTTATTTATTCCAGGGATGCAAAGATGGTTCAAGATCTGCAAATCAATCAATGTAATACACCACATTAAAAAAAGGAAGGATAAAAACCACATGATCATTTCAATGGACATGGAAAAAGCATTTGACAAAATTCAACATCCATTCATGATAAAAACTCTCATTAAAGTTGGTATAGAGGGAACATATCACAGTGACTTTTGTAAAGGCATTTTAGCGCAAAACTATATAACATGGGAAATAGGTGTTGTAAGAAATAAATGGACTTAAAAGAATCATGCCTTAGAAAAGTGTTTAACATACATACATTCTGGGAATCAACTGGGTTTACATGACATGTGTAAGATGAGTTATATATATCCTAAATATTTAGTGACAGAAATGGTGAAAAATAATCTCATCAATCTTTTGCCAAAAATTAGAAGCTTCAGTGCCCACTCACTTGAAAGTGACTTAAACCCCCATGACATCATTTTTAATCAAAGTTTTATTTAGTAGGATATTCTTGTTACTATCGGCAGAAACCAAACAAGAATTTTGGTGTCCTCAGCTTGTTCTTCTAGCCTTTCCTTTAATATTTATTTTTATTGAAGTCTAGTTGATTTACAATGTTGTGTTAGTTTCTGGTATGCCGCAAAGTGATTGTTATACATAGTTTCCATTATAGTTTATTACAAGATATTGAATATAGTTCCCTGTGCCATACAGTAGGACTTTGTTGTTTACTTCTAGCCTTTCCTTGATAGATGTTTCTTTTGGTCTGCACCCGGAGTGTCTCCCGCCCAGGAGAAGATGAAGAGTGGGTTACAACCACATGTCTTGGGCCCAAGGCACCGCCATTTTCATAGCTTAGTAGACAATTCAGCTCAGCTAAGAACTAACACAGCCTCCCACTCACGAGAGCAATATCACTGGAGAGTGGCCAGCAGAGCAGAGGTGACCCCAGCAGTGCACTGAGTGCAGCCCATGGAGGCAGGAACCACATCAGCCAGGAGAATTTTTAAGGGCTACCCAGGCTGTAGGACATGTTGGGACTCTAGGAAGGAAGAGGGGCCCTGGGGGCAATCGTGGGACTCCTTCAATTCTTTCCTCCCTCCTTCCTTCCCTCCTTCCTTCCTTTCTTCCTTCCTTCCTTCCTTCCTCCCTCCCGCAAATACGCACTGAGTACTTACAGCATGCCAACCTCTGTCCTAGGCATTTGAGATGTGTTAACAAACAAAATAGGCAAAGATTGCTGCCCATGTGGCGTTTATGAGCGGTGGGAGGGGGGTACGCAGGGAGATAGACAGTGAGCAGTAACGAGCAAACAGAATGAGTGATTCACTTGTCTGGTTTGTTATAAAGTGACAAGTGCTATGGGAAGAGAGAAAGAAGGAGGAAGGAAGGGAGGGAGGGAAAAGAAAGGAAGGCTGGAAGACAAAAAAGTAGAGGCAGGCAAGGGTCAGGGAGCACCTGGGCCAGTCTGGGAAGAAGTGGGTGGTTGTGACTGGGAATAGAGAGGTAGCCTTGAGCAAGGGCTTGAAGGAAGTGAGGGCGTGCAGGATGAAGCTGTCCAGAGGGAGAACACTCCAGAAGGAACAGGCAACAAAGAGCCCTAAGGGTGTAGTGCATCTGAGCATTCCCTGGAATAGCAATGAGGCCGGATGCCCCGAGGGTTCCAGGAGGAGGGGCCTCCCCAGAGGGCCTCGCAAGTCACTGCAAGACATGAGCCCCTGGGAACCATTGCAGAGGTTTGCACAGAGGAGTGACGTGATGTGACATATTTTAACAAGGTCACTGTGGCAGCTGGGCAGAGAACAGACTATGAGGACAGGTGTGACAGCCAGGAGGCCAGCTGGGAGGCTAGGGCAGGTGGGAGATGATGGTGGCCCAGACCAGGGACCAGTGGAGGAATGCGAAGTGGGCGGTCAGTTTCTCATAAATTTTGAAGGTGGAGTCAGATGATTCCTGATGCGTGCATGTGGGGTGTGAGGGAAAGAAAAATCAAGGGTGTCTCCTGAATTTGTGGGTTTGAACAGCTAGAAGAATGGGTGGGATATTAACTGAGGTGGAGAGCACAGCATGTAGACAGCTTGGGGGGGGGAGGGGAAGGGTAATAAAGCAGAAGTTCACTTTGATCATGTTGAACTTGGGATGTCTATTAAAAATCCCAGTGGATTGTCAAGGAGGCAGAGGCTCTAGGGCCCTAGTGTCGGGAGTCGAGGAGAGGTCTGAGCTGGAACTGAAAACAGACGTGATATTTCAAGCCACGATCTGGATGAGACCCCACGAACACAGGAGTGGACCAAGGACGGTACCCCGGGATCTCCAACACTCAAGGGTTGGAGAGGGAGGAACCAGAACCTGAGAAGGAGAGAACAGGGAGAATAGAGGAAGAGCAGGGCAGAGATGGCAGAGAGATCGGTAGTAAAAAGAGTGAATGTGGAAAGGTCGGCCCTGAATCAAACGCTTCTGAGGGCCCAGGTCAGATGGGACCTGAGAACTCACCAGCTCCCTTCTGGGGCTCGGAGCCAAAGATCATTTTTATACCCTTGATTGTCCTTCCTGGGTTGTGCAAGATCGTCCCTAGGGTTCATGCTTGATTTTCCTCAAGGGACTCCATCAAGTTCAATGTCCAATGTGGTGAAAACAAGACTCAAGGATAGGAGCTTATTTATTTAGCCTTGAGCTTCAAGTACAAAATGCCCCCAGCCCAAGGTTATCGCAAAGAGCTCGAAAAAGAAAGCCATTGCAGCCTTCACATCCCCAAGCAGAAAGGCAAGTTCACCACCCTCATTCGTAAATAGAAAGCCACCAGCCTTCAAGACCTGATAAGGCAAGGTTGCTTCCATTTCACGGGGTGGAGGTGGGGAGAGCTTGGCTCCACGACACCCTGATAAACTACAGATGCATTAACAGTAGTTTCTTTCAAAGCTAAATAAAAGCTTCACTCAGATGGAAGTGATCTACAGGTACTGATGAAAGAAAAGCCTAAGGAAATATATTGCCCTCAAATTCTTCCTGAAGCTATGCAGTGAATCTGTTACTCCAGCCTGGGGGGCCAACATCCTCTCCACCTGCCATGTGGCAAGTTCCTTAACTTGCCGGGGTCTCCATTGCCTCACCTATAAACTGGGGGTGATGATATTCGCTGCCCACTGTTGCTGAAGGATTCAATGAGATAAAGTGGGTAAGAGCCTGGCATATGGCGGCTGATGAATAGTAACCATTATAATGGTGATTGTCTGACTTTAAACACTTCCCAAGAAGATAAGTTTCGCCAGAGGTCCTCATCCCCCAAGCCCCCAGGAAGCCCAGGAATCCAGTACTGAGGGCTCTGTATCCACCCTCCCTGACCAAAACCCCTGAGTGACTCTTACGGGAGGGTAACCCAGGTGAGAACACCTGGCCCCCAGGTGTGTGGGAGAGGTTGCTCTTGACCTTTTCTCCTCTTCATGCAGGGAAGTAAGGCCCTTTGCAGGAGTCTGGATGGCTAAAGGGAGCTCCTGAGTGCACTGTTGGCTTGTGATTCAAATCCTATTCTTGTGGTTTAAAAACAAATAGTTACCATCTCACTCTGTACACAGGTCCACATCCTGCTCTTTGCCCGGAGACAGAAGTCTCCTGTGACTTTCTTTTTCAGGTGCTTTCTTATTGGCTGTAGCCTCGGCCCCCGTCCACCTGAAGGGGAGAGGCCCCAGCCTCCCAGAAAAAAGCAAACAAACTCCATCCTCAAGACCCAACCCAAGCCAGTCAGCCTGGCCGGGTCCACCTGCCTGGCTCACTCAGGGACAGGGCACCACACCCGCCTGCCCCAGGTCTTTAGAAAGGGATTTCCTCCACAGGACGTCATGGGGCACAGGTCTGTCACCAGGGCAGGAGTGTCAATATTCCAAACCCAGAGTATATGTTGAAAGGGTTTCTGATAAGTTTTTATAATGACATAAATGAAGTTCTATGTTTTTAAATTAAAAAAAGAAGTTTAAACACAGTTGAACCTGTATGTTTCTATCACACCAATAATAATAATCATTGTTATTCATTAAAATAAAAGCTAGTGACTATCAAGCAATTAAAATGTGCGAGCTCTGGATGAAGTGATTGGCATTTGTTATGTACTAATTTCATTGTCTCCAGTGGAGCGGGTTTTCTCTCCCATTTTACAGATAAGAAAGGTAAGGCAGTGTGAAGATGGGACACAGTAGAGAATCCTGCATCAGGAGTCAGTCCTTGTTGTGGGACCCGGGGCATCTCCCCTCTCTCCTCAAGTAACCCTTCCCACACCCCCTCCCACCATCCCCACCCTAACCCAGGCTAGACCCCTTCCCCCTCATCCCCGCCCTACCCCTCCCCGCCTAAATGAAAGAGCTTGGCGAAATAATCAGGACACTGGGTTCTCGGTGGTTGAGTGGTTTTATTTTTTCACATCCTGCCTCCTCTGCTTCGAGAATCCTTCCTCAACAATTGCGTTAAGACTTTCAGTCCTATTCTCAACAGCTGTTCAGATTCAGCTCTGAGTTTTACTGTATCACTGGTCACTGTCTCTTATACACTGCGCCTTCCTTTTCTTGAATTCCTCCTTCTAATTCATTTTTTCCATTTGGTTGATGTATTTCATGAGTAAGATCTTTTTCAGAAGTGGCAAAGGAAGGCACACCACACTCCCCGTTCCCTCCCAAAGGAAAGAGAATCCTGGTGTTACCGACAGATCCAGTTGCTTACCGCTCAAAAATCAATCCTCGAGAGAGGCAAAGGTAGGTAGAAAGGAAGCTTGCTTTTTTCTTTTTTTTTTTTTTACATATTTATTGGAGTATAATTGCTTTACAATGGTGTGTTAGTTTCTGCTTTATAACAAAGTGAATCACTTATACATATACATATGTTCCCACCAGAAAGACAGCAATCTGGGGGGATGGTAGACTCAGTGTCTCCCAAAAACCACCCCCGAAGATTCTGCTCAGTCATGAAAGCTTTTAAAGGGAAACAAGGGGGGACTTCCCTGGTGGTCCAGTGGTTAAGACTTCACCTTCTAATGCAGGGGGTGTGGGTTTGTCCCCTGGTCTGGGAGCTAAGATCCCACATGTCTCGTGGCCAAAAAACCAAAACATAAACCAGAAGCAGTATTGTAACAAATTCAATGAAGACTTTAAAGAATGGTCCACATCAGAAAAAAATCTTTAAAAAAAGCGGGGCCGGGGGGGGTTGCTTCCCTGGTGGTGCAGGGGTTAAGAATCCGCCTGCCAATGCAGGGGACATGGGTTCAAGCCCTGGTCCGGGAAGATCCCACATGCCGCAGAGCAACTAAGACCGTGAGCCACAACTACTGAGCCCGCGTGCCACAACTACAGAAGCCCACATGCCTAGAGCCCATGCTCTGCAACAAGAAAAACCGCCGCAATGAGAAGCCAGCGTACCTCAATGAAGAGTAGACCCCACTCACCGCAACTAGAGAAAAGCCTGCGCGCAGCAAGGAAGACCCAACACAGCCATAAATAAATAAATAAATAAATAAATAAATAAATAAATAAATAAGCAGGGGGCGGGAAACGGAAGTAATCTCAGTTAATCATTGAGATGGGGGGTCAGAGTGATTGCCATCCCCCACTGTGTGCAGGCTTGTTGACTTCTTGTGGTCTTTCTTTAGATGCTACCTTGTTCCTACAGTTTGTTCGTGAGTCTACTGAAGGGGAAGCTAGGGAAGAGATCTGGCCATCTGTTAGTAACTTATTCTTCATTTCTACTTCTCTGATCTACAGAAAGAATCCAAAATTTAGGCAAGGTATTGCGTGAGCAAAAGATTTGAAAAGTGTGCTTCGGTCTAAGATGAGTAGAGTATGGGGGTGCCTAGTTGAAGGTTAGTGACATCATTTCAGTTCTACCTTCCTGAAACTTGTGACATGAAAGTAAAAGTCCCCTAGATCCCCTTCCCCATAAATCTATCCTTTCGTGGTCGCCACCTCCTCATCTCTTTACTCTGGGTCTGCCAACCATTCCCTGACCTACATTGAGCCGCTCATTTACACCTCAGATTTCAGCTGTGTCCCTTTTGCCATGTACTGCCTCTATGAGTTTTTCTTTTATTCTCAGAAATTATGTTTTTATCTCCAAGAATTCTTTTTTGAGCTCCACTTGCATTTTTGTTTTAACAGTAAAAGCTCTTATTCCCTTCTTAGAATAGCTCCTGAAATCTCCCTCAGGAACAAAGTCTTAGAATTCTGTGTGAAGTTCTCCACTGCCCCCTCCGATCAGTGGAGCCCCTTCAGCTGCTGGTTCTCCTCGTGTGTCTGGGAACTTCTCACTGTCTGCACGTATTGGGAAGTAAAAGCTAAGACTGATGAATCTTGGTAGTAGTACAGGTTCTCTCTGTAGCCAGTTTAGTGGGAGTCCTTGGGAGAGGAGAGAGTGGGATGGGGGCCGGGTGTCAGCTGATGTGCTTCCTCTTGGGGATGGAGCAGGGGCAGGGTGGGCGCAGGTGCCCAGACCTAAGAACCAGGGTGCGGGGGGTGGTGCCATTTTGAGCCGGGGATGGGGGATGGGCAGTGCCTAGGGGGTCCTTGAGTTGCAGGCCACAGCTGGACAGTCACCCTATATGTGACGCTCTGGTGGAGTTTCTGAGATTTTTAATGAGTTTTCTCCCATAACTGGTCTGGGTTTGCCCACCCCATTTCTAGCGTCTCTGCTGGTGGGATTTTATTGGTGTCTCTGCAGTGTCAAGACAAGGGCCCGGGAGCTCAGGGCAGGGCCCGGGCATGCTTGGGCATTCCACTGCTGCCTGGAGCCCTGCTCCCACCTTTGACAATGGCATCCTACAAGGAAATGCAGCACTGCCCTCTGGGTCCCCACTGTCTGCTAGGACCTTGCCAGACCAGATGTCCCACATCACACAGCAGGCCACCCATGGGGGCAATCTGAGGTCAAGTGCCAGGGTTAGCTGCTCTTTGGAGACGAAGGGCCTTTCTGATTATTTGCCTCTAGGGGTCCTTTGCCTTCACTCCTCCAGCCCCACCCCAATGTCTCACATGGGCTGCTGCACCCTGAGCTTGCGGGGGAGGGCAGTAGGGAGGGCATTCTGTGCCCTGAGCTTGAGAGAGAGGGTGGTTTCTGGGGCCCATGTTGCTTTTTTCTCCTGTGCGAGATGAAGCTGATCTGATTGAAACTGGACCAGCCAGGGGCTCTGAAACTCCACTGGGCACGGGAATCTGCTGGGAGGGGGAAGGGTAGATGATGCGGTTTCCCAGCCATTCCCCACACCCACTGCAGTCTGACTCACGTTTTCTCCTGCCCTTTCTTTCTTATTCTTTCTCCTTCACTCCCTCCCTTCTTCATGCTTTTACTCTTTTCCTCCCACAAACTCATAAATCCACATAAAAGACAGTCCCATTCTCTAAATGGCCCCTGTCAAAACAGATGCTTTTGCAGGCGCTAGCTTGAAATTTTCTTCCTCCAGACTTCTACCAGGAAAGAGAAGCGGTTAAGTCTTTCAGACGGTTCCCGAAGTAAAAACAGCACATTAAAGAAGACGTTCTTGCAGAGAATGAGTCGGGTCTGTGGCCGGCAACCTACTTCTGATTTCACCACTCAAGGACTCTGCCTGCATTGGCACGAATATTAATTAATTACGATGATGTAAAAGTCACCGAACTTGAAGGAGCTCTGAACTCCAGAGCTTCGCTGAATGCGGCAAAGATTCCACCCTCTCACCTGTGCCATCATAATCAAATGAGTCCCGGTCTCGAATGAGAAATGGAAACCGGTCCTAGTGCAACGGGAAAAGAGCAGCGAAGTTGCAGAGGGGGAGAGAGGGCATCCCGACCACACCCTAGAGCCGAGTGACAGGAAGGATGACCGTGAAGATGGGCACTCCCCCAAATCCCAGATGTACACAGCCAAGGGGACAGAGTCTTAAAATCCAAGACAATATTTTCCGGGAAGGTACAGCATTTCTTGAGTGGCTACTATGTAGCAAAGACTTCCACAAGTGTTGTCAATTTCACCAACGCTAATCATAGTAAGATACACACCTCAGCAGAAAGAACCACTATTTCATGCACCACTGAGAGAAAAAAAAATGTTACCGTTAATCATTATAGGATACTTTCTTAGCACTTAGGTATTTTAATGCCTAGAAAAGAGGTTTTTGGCCCAATTTAGGTATGGCTATATAAACATAAAATATAGGTGAAATAAGCTGGTAAGTTATTCTTAAAATTTTTCATACTCCAGCCAACTCTCCTGAATCCTTTTTGGACTCAGTCATCAATATCTGTGTTTTTCCCTACAATATC
This sequence comes from Mesoplodon bidens, assembly GCF_964165515.1. Lineage (NCBI taxonomy): Eukaryota > Metazoa > Chordata > Mammalia > Artiodactyla > Ziphiidae > Mesoplodon > Mesoplodon bidens. Next base: position 5,030,710 of record NC_138161.1, on the reverse strand, counting down.
AATCTCTGTGCCATTACGAAGTGATACAGTTTCCTAAGAGTGGTGTGTTCGTTTCCTATCACTGCTGTAACAAATGACCATAAACTTGGTGGCTTAAAACAGCACGAATTTTATTATCTTAAACTTCTAAAGGTCAGAGTCTGACCTGGATCCCACTGGGCTAAAATCATAGCGCCAACAGGGCTGCTTTCCTTTCTGGTGCCTCTGAAGGAGACAATTTCCTTGCCTTTACAACTTTCTCAGGTCACCTGAATTCCTTGGCCTGTGGCTCCCCCCTCCTCCCTCTTCGAAGCTAGCAACATTGCATCTTTCTGACAGTTCTTCTGTAATCATGGCTCCCTCTGACCACAGCTAGGAAATTGGGATAATCCAGGCTGTTCCCCCAAGCTCAAGGGCCTTAATTTAATCAGGTTTGCAAAGCCCCTTCCGTCATATAAGGTAACTTATTCACAGGTTCCAGGGACAAGGACATGGACATCTTTAGGGAACCATTATCCTGCCACCCCAGGGGTTTCCTACTGTGGTCCCCAGGAATCCCCCAGCCCCTGACACCTTTTTGCAAGCATTTATGCTGGGATTTCTGGACGTTAACAACAGAAAGTTTTAGACAATCCCAAGACTCATACACTTTTCTCAAATGATCCTTAAGTGGTCTGGCAACTGAAATGCCAAGGACAGTGGTTTCCACTCACGGCACAGGAATCATAACCAAATGCATGCCTTCTCAGGTGACTAGCATCTGCATCCTGGCTTTGGAGCGGTTACAACGTGAACAAAGAGAATCAAGGGAACTTAATAAAGCAAGCAAAACCATACCGATACACAACTCCAGGGGGTGCCAATCATGCTGATTCGATGAAAACACACCCTTGGAGGAGGGTGTTTCCTTAGAAACCAAGGCTCAGAGAGCAGAAGAAAGCTGTCTGAGGATGTTCCAGTGGTCTGTGGCAGAAGCGGATCCCAGGTCTCTGGGCGCAGAGTCTTTGTGCCTTCCTTTGGCTGTTACTTCCGCATTCATTCAAAGAGCAGGGCTGGCGGTGGACAAACATTTGGAAACCTCCACGAGTTTGGCAGCCTACCTTTCTAGGTAGAGACTTGCCTAGGTGGAACCCAGCTGATGTAATATAATACTGATGGGCCTTATTTATCCAAGTGATGTGTTCCTGAAAGTGTACATGACTTTCTGTAAAGCCATGACCTGTTTTAAAGGCATGAGGGAAGGCTGGTAAAAGGAAGTCGGAAGTGAGCCCTTACTTCCCTGTGTCCCAAGATCTGCCTGATGAGTCATTTTAAGAAGACAATGTATAAAATAATGACATTTGCAGCAACATGGATGGACCTAGAGATTATCATACTAAGCGAAGTAAGTCAGAAAGAGAAAAACAAATACCGTATGATATCACTTGTATGTGGAATCTAAAATATGACACAAATGAGCGTATCTACAAAACAGAAACAGGCTCACAGACATAGAGAACAGACTTGTGGTCACCAAGGGGGAGGGGGAGGGGGAGGGGGGAGGGAAGGATTGGGAGTTTGGGATTAGCAGATGCAAACTAGTATATATAGAATGGAGAAACAACAAGGGCCTACTGTAGAGCACAGTGAACTATATTCAATATCCTGTGATGAACCATCATGGAACATAATCTTTTTTAAAAATGTATATGTATGTATAACTGAATCACTTTGCTGTACAGCAGAAGTGAACACAACATTGTAAATCAATTATACTTCAATAAAATTTAAAAAAAAATGAAGAAGGCAACGTGGTTTAGGAAAAAGAGCATAGGCTTGTGCAGTTTATGGACCGGATTCATATCAGGTTGGCTATTTGCTGGCCGTGATCTCAGGCTGACCTTCAACTCTGCCTGGGTGCCCTTCTCCATGGCCTGAGCACAGGATGCCCACCTCGGAGAATAAGTCAGAGGATGTGAGTTAGAGCTAAGAGCATCCAGGATGTGGTGGGAGCTCAGTGCTCCTGTCCCTCAACGTCCCCTCATAAACAGGGACGTCCGCCACCCCAGCCTCCCACTGTTTGAGGATCAAGGTGAGATGGGATTTGTGGCTCAGCTCTGAAAGTGGATGGGCACCAGCCACGGGCAGACAGAAGCGATGGTAACACAGATGTCTGTATACTGTGTCCTGACGTGAGCCTATCATCCTTCTTCCCTAGGTTGTGCAGATTTAACTTCTCAACATGAAACGCTAAACTCTCCTTTTCAGTGCCCCTTGCCATCACCCTCATGGACTCCTGCCGTGACCTCCAAATTGGTCTCCGTCCCCAGGCTCACCGCCCCCAACTCTCCTCCACCCAGAAGCTGGAGTGGTGTCTCCAAAAAAGAAGTATATTTACAGTCTGTCTGTGGTCTCTGATGGAAGGGGCTGTCTGGTCTTATCGGTCCATGTGGCTCTGGCTGTAATGTGGCATCTGACACAGAGGGACACTCAACGTATGTCTTTTAAAGGCGCGATGTGGATCCGTGGACGCTGTTGGTAGCCTCTCCCCGGCAGGTGTTCCTCTGGAGGTCCTTCTCAGCTTGACCATCCTGTGATCTTCAGAAAACCCACATCAAAGGGGTGGCCCAAGCCCCGTGACGAAGAGCACAGGATCTGAAATCAGAACTCAGATTTTGAAGCTGTGCCTCGGTTGTCATCTGTAAAATGGGAATAATAATGATGCCTGTGGATAGGGTTAATTATTAGGATTATGTGTTTCACTGAGAACCCTGCCTGGTACTTTCCCCACCAACCCATATTATTTTGAAACAAACCTCATTTCTTTCGTAAACACTGCAGCATATGCCCCCACTAGATGAGAACTACACACACACACACACACACACACACACACTCAACCCCATTATTACATCTAAAGTGTTGATAATTCCACAACATCATCCAACTAGTGTTCAAATGTCTCTGTCTCATAAGTAACTTTTTCAGTATGTTCAAATCAGGATCCAAATAAAGTCCCTAAATTGCAGTTGAATGATAAGGGTCTTGGGACTCTTGTGATCTAGAGCAGGGTTGGCAGGCTTTGTCTATAAAGGGTTAGGCAGTAAATATTTTAGGTTTTAAGGGCCATACAGTCTCTGTTGCAACTACTTCAGCAAATAGGTGTGGCTGTGTTTCAACAAAGCCTTATTTACCAAAACAGGCAGCAGGCCAGATCTGGCTCCCAGGATACGGTTTGCCAACCTGTGGTCTAGAGGCTTAATCAGATTCAGGTTTGATTTTTTGACCAGAACGTTTCACAGGCAGCATGGTGGCCTTCCATCAGGAGGCACAGAATGCTGTGCGGTGTTATCAGCTGTGTATGCTCAGTGCCCAGATCCATTAATTCTTTAGGGGCTGCAAAAGGACAACAGTCTAATTCAATCATTCCTTCACTTATTAGCTGCAATACTTCTATAAAGAGAAATTTCCCTTCATCAGTTATGTGGTTCCACTGAGGCGTGGTTTGTACAAGAAAGTCAAGATAATAAATGCTCGATTCTTTTCCTTTCTCTGCCAGTTTTTAAAAACAATGAATTGGGTTCCTCAGCATTCTTCAAAGATAAACAATGGACTTTTTAAAAGAACATTATGAACGAATAAGTTTCAACATAATTGAAGTGTTCTGAGCCGTTGCAATTACTACTTTTAATGATGTTTAAATTGTTGCAGCTCTGCCCTAGCTCTTGATAGGACCTCAGGAATCTTTGATAACATCCTTACTTTCTGGTATGACAAAATGTCCCAGGGTCACCTTGTTGGGTTTCTGTTTCAAGCCTGGAGTCAGCCTTCTCCAAGGAGGCCTGGTGTAGAGGGAAATGATAGTTAGAAACCCTAATTCAGCCACTGCCGATGCTCACGTTTTCTAGGTCTTTCCAGTCAACACAGCAAGGAATCGTTTTTTTAAATATGAAAGACCTCAGGGATGCATACTGAAATTTCCAAATCAATTCAGGATTATGAGGGCACTCAGCCTCTTCAATCTGACATTTTATCTCATTTCTCCCAGGCTCAAATTCCAGATTCTCCGGGAAGCTTTGAAAACTAGCAATTCTGGAGCCTTGCCTCAAGGCGCAGGCAGGATCCCTAGTGATTCTAGTGAAGAGTCAGGCTGGAAAATGCCAGGCGTGGATGAAGAGCCCAGTGTGCAATGCTGCCAAGGGGGTGGGTAGGGATAAGGCTGGAGAGTTGTCCACAGGGACAGAGCCTGTCAATGTGTGGGCGGAGAGTGGTAGGGGAGGAGTGAGTGGGGGAGGGGAGGAAGTGGGGATGAGGGGTGCAGGCAGCATTTTCAGTGGGAGGGGCATCAGGAGCAGTAGCCGCAGAAGGGCAGGATCGGGACAGGTTTAAAAAGCGAGAGAAGAGGAGCCTTTAACTTCAACTTTCATAAGTTGCTGAGAAGGAGCCTGGGGGCAGGTGGGAAATGAAGCCGCAGGAGAATGAAGAGATAAATCCACAAGCTTCCTCTGGGCTGCAGGTGGCCTGGGTCTCCCTCCTGCTAAATCTGGGGGGGGGGCCGCCGCTAGGATAAAAGAAAGCGCCCCTCGATCTAGTCTGCAAACTTAAGGACCAGCTCTTATTTTGCCTTTTCCGCCCAGTTGTTGACACAGTGCCTGGTACAAAGGACTCTTTATATGTTGAAAAGGACTTAAGATGCAAACATAGAAACCAAAGAAAGCTAGTGCAAAACAACAGTTCTCAAAGTGTGGTCTGACCCTTCAGGGGTCCTTTAAAAACTCTTTTTATGATAATACAAAAATGTTATTTGCCTTGTTCATGCTCATTCTCTCCTGCCTGTTGGTAGAATTTTCTAGAGACTTCATAATAGACTGAATGTACCATAGAAGCAGATATGAGAATCCAGCTGCCTCCTATTAAGGCAGAGAGGAATCTGCAAAAATGCAAAATAATGTCACTTCTAATTTTTCTCAGAAGTTAGTTTTCATTAAAATGTTATTGACGGGGCTTCCCTGGTGGCGCAGTGTTGAGAGTCCGCCTGCCGATGCAGGGGACGTGGGTTCGTGCCCCGGTCCGGGAAGATCCCACATGCCGCGGAGTGGCTGGGCCCATGAGCCATGGCCGCTGAGCCTGCGCATCCGGAGCCTGTGCTCCGCAACGGGAGAGGCCACAGCAGTGAGAGGCCTGCGTACCGCAAAAAAAAAAAAAAAAAAAAGTTACTGATATTGCTGTGTGATGGATTTTTACATGAATTACTACATATTGTTAAAATGTCTCAGTTCTATTTCCTCATTTGCTGACTACTGATAGATATGATCCACATAAACAAAAGCTCTTTGAGGTCCTCAATTTTTAAGAGTGTAAAGGGGGCCTGAGACCAAATGTCTGAGAACTGCTGTTATAAAAGGAACTCAGAGCTAGTCCTAAGAGCCAGGGAACATCAACATATGCATCGATGACAATCTTTCTGGCCAAGCGCGCCTCATATTCCTGGAAGGAATCCCTGGTGAGCTCCTTGGGCTGGGGGATGAGACCCTTCCTCACTTCCTGCTGTCCAGGGACACGATGATGGTGTTTGCAAGGAGGGAGGGCCCATCTCACTGTAGGGCTTTGGTTTTCCTGAATGGACCAAGGAAGTGTATGGCTGAAAATGGAGGAGCTCAGGCTGGAGGGAGGAAGTGGGGGGAGGGGAGGAGGGGGAGGCTATGGGTGCGGTGAGGGAGCATGGGCCAGTCTGGAGAGGATGCAGGGCTGCTATCAAGGAGTGAGGGGGTCGCCTCGTCCCTCCCCACTGCATGGGTCACCAACACAAAGAAGCCATGGAAAGTGGCTTCTTTCTTGGAGAAGCCCTTCAAGGATGCTGTAAAAGAAACCCGAAGCCAGCCAACGGGAAGACGGCCACATATGATTTCAGTTAAAACACCTGGGAGGTAAAATGATTGTTTCCCAAATCCAGCCAACACCATAGTTCTGAGTAGGGACCAAGAACTCTTAAGACCATTCATAGAAACAGAGACCACAAAGGGTACGGTCACGTCCCTTCTGCCTGCATCATTTTCTGACGCGGCAGCTCTGCCCTCCGTTAAAACTGCACGAGTTTCTCTGTGACTATACCTTACTGCACTTGACTCAGAAACCTAAACTAGCCCTCTTAAAATGAAAAGCTCATGAATACTCATACTAGATGGAGTCAGGAGTTTCCTGAAGGACAAACCTTAATTAGACTGGGTTTTTAAAAACTTCTCTTGTGCTGTTTAATTACTAGAGCAAATGTCTCTAATGTTGCAACTTACATGTCATGTAGCCTATATGTCAATGTCCTTAATAAATTTCATGGGCTTTTTACAAGGTTACAGTCTTCTGAGAGCTGTCTGGATGTCTTTGGAAACCCCCCAAGACTGGACACTGAGGAGTATAAACAACCATTTAAAAAAAAAATTACACTTCTTCTACAACCTTGAATTTGAAATGTGAATATATGAATGTAATAGTTCTGGGATAACTATGCAGATTTATGGGGAATATCAACTTAGGTTATATCACAGGACCCAACCAGGCCTTTCTCTGTGTGGCTGGGGATTTGTTAAAGTTGGGATATAGTTTGGGGAAATGTGATTTATAGTTAAAGCCATCTGAAAATCAATACAGCTGAAGATCTCTGACATAAGGGTCCCTTGCAGAGCTAGACCTGATTCTAAAATTGGGAAGACAGCAATAAAAATCAAATCTTGAGTAGAAGTAACTGGAAACTGCAGGGATGGGGGAAGCTTTCCTCCAACCTCCCCGCTGTTTGAAGATGGGCTTGTTTTTTTTTTAAAACAGCCAACGCAATTCAGCTGGAGGAGGTAGAGTTTTCTACTTCTTGTTTCCGTAGAAATCGATGGACTTTAGCTTATGGAATTGTCTCCCCTGTGTTTCGTATCTAAACTAAAATAATAACCCTTGTGGCTCGCATTACTGACTGCAGCTCTGGGTCTTGGTGTCTGTGGCTAAACAAGTATTAATTAGATAATCCGCGGAGAGCCCGGGTAAGTGGGAAGGGGTCGGGGCGGGGGGTGGGAAATGGAAGCAGAGCTGTAAATTCAATGGCCCTGACTTTGGACGATGACTGCAACTTGCTGGGTGGACTGAGGGAGTCCTGGGGCAGGTGAAGGCGCAGCTACGGGCAGCATCGCATCTGCATTACGGTCGAGCAGGGGGCGGAGAAGCCCAGGCTCAAAGCCAGCTGCGGACGCCACCTCCCCGGCTCAAACGGTGGGCGCAAAGGGAGAACCGAGGCTGGTGCAGCGACAGCAGCCAAGCCCCCTACCTCCCCCGGATTTCTAGAGAGAAGTCTTAAAAGCTCTGGCGTCCTCCCCGGACTCCCGCAACCCTTGCCTCTCCCAGCCTCCACTCAGACCTCTTCAAAAATCACTCAGGGGCCCCCGAAGTGGGGACGGGGGATGGGCAGGAACGGGGGTGGAGGGGGTGGGTACAGAAGAGGCCCTGAGAAGCAGCAGGACCCCGGGGTGTGTGTGTGGGGGGGGGGCTGCAAGGCTGCAGGGACGTACTTGGCGAGGGGAGGCGCAGACTCTTTCACTCCTAGAGATGCTCGCGGCTTTTCTGCGTTTCCCTACGCTTCCCTCTGACCCCCACGTCACCCCTGGAAGTCCCCGCCACTAGGGGGCCAGGGAGCACCGGCGGGGCAGCCGGGCGCGCGCGGCCAGGGAGCCGGTTCAGGCCCTCGCTGCCCCTTTAAGGGTTCCCGAAACTTTCCCCCCTGGTATCCGATGAGTCTCGTCACATCCGTTGGCCGTGGCAGCCGGGGCGCGTTCCGAGGAAACTGGGGACTCGAGTTTCCCGGAGAAGAGGCGCGGCCCGACACGAGCGAGGGTGAACAGGGCGGGCCTGGGTGGACCCGGGCGGACCCCGCGCCTCGCTTTGACCTTGGCCGGGGAGGGGGGAGGGGCCCGGCCCTTGCGGGGCAGCCGCTGCCCGCCAGAGGGGGCAGCGGCGACCAACTTGCTTAACTTGGCGCGGGCTGGAGCGGCTCGGGCGCCTCCTCCCCGGTCCTCCTCCCGTCCGCCGCCGCCGCCGCCGGCCCCGCCGCGCGCCCAGCCCTGCCCCGCAGCCCAGCGCGCCGCAGAGTCGCTGAGCCGCTGTCGCCGGACGGGACGGGCCCGGCCAGGCGCGCCCCCCGAGCCCCGCCGCGGGCATGGGCGCGCTGGCCCGGGCGCTGCTGCTGCCGCTGCTGGCCCAGTGGCTGCTGCGCGCGGCCCCGGCGCCGGCCCCCGCGCCCTTCACGCTGCCTCTCCGGGTGGCATCGGCCAGCAGCCGCGGGGCGGCGCCCACCCCTGGGCCCGGACCCCCCGCCGAGCCCCGCGCGGATGGCCTGGCGCTCGCCCTGGAGCCCGCCGGGGGTGCAGCCAACTTCTTGGCCATGGTGGATAACCTGCAGGGAGACTCTGGCCGCGGCTACTACCTGGAGATGCTGATCGGGACGCCCCCGCAGAAGGTAGGTCGGTGCGCGCTCGCCAGCCCGCTCGGACCGGGCGCCCTGCAGCCGGGGGCTCTTGGGGGCGCCCAGGTGTGCCTCCACGCAGCTTAGCGTCGCCCCCAAAACAGCAGCTGTCCCCGGAGAGCAGATCTTGGGGACGCAGAGGGGCTCCGGGCCGGGAGCCGGGGCACGCGCACTCGGGACGCGGAGCGGTGGCAGTCCTGCCCCGGGCGCAGCCGGGGGTGTGTGCAAGCGCTTCAGAACTTGTTAAGCTCTCCCTCTCCGTGTGGCTGCGAGGCGGGAGACCTGTAACTTGCCTCTAATGGGATTGCCTTCTGGCGAGCGACACGTCTTTTCAGCGAGGAGACCTTGCGGTGGACCCAGGGAGCGATGCTGCTGTTACCGGGGGAATCACTTAGCGTTAATATTCCCGCCCCCTACCCCCGCGCTGTCTCATCGCTAAGGAGGTTCGTGGACGGCCTCCAAAGGCGCAGTACCCTTTCAAAGGGATTCTTGCTTTATCTCAGCTCAAAGCAACCCTGTCCAAGGAGGCTCGCTCGCTGGCTGCCCGCGGAGGGAGTAGCGTTTCCCTCGCTCCGCTTTCCTCTCTCGGGGTTGGCTGGTCAGCTTCCTCCGGGCTGGCCCTGCTGCTCAGCCCCTCTGCGCCGGTTCCCCACACGTGTGGGGAACGTGTTAAATGCAGTAAAGGGACCGGGAAAAAAAAAAAAACGCGCTGAGCCAGGCTTCCGGGGACCAAGAGGTCTCCCAGTGACAAAATAGAAATAAAATCAAACAGCGATCTTATCCTCGTTTTCAATTATTAGCACTTTTTGTAGCAAGAAACAAATGTGCCCAGGCCCGGTCATCTTAAGAAAAATAAAATCCCAGGAGTTGGTTTGGCCCCCTCCTCCTTCCTTCCAAACTACCTAATCTGTGAGTTGAAGTCAAGTTTTTCTTATCCATTGAATACAGTGTCTGAAGATACTTTATTTTTAACATTGTCATTTGGGTTTTAATTCAGCCATGATTCCCCCATAAATAGCACATACTCATGACTTTGGTGTAATTCTAATTAAATTATTCAAGACTTTCTTAAGAGGAAAGACATGCCATGCTAATCTCTTTAAAAAAAGAAACTCTACTGAATAACTTCTATACTTGTTTAATTAGTTTAAAAAAGAAAAGCCTTCAAAAGTGTATTTCGGCTCAAAACTTTGATTCTAGTTGCCTTTCATCTAAGCACTATCTTTGGCATCTCCTCGGGTGGATGGTGGCTGCAGAGCAGGGGGAGGGCCGGGGGGGTGGGGAGAGAGTCAGCTGAGGAAGCTTAACTTGACAAGAGGTTGGAGCTAGTAAAAGCCACCACGTGAGAACACGCGCTGGTGGTGAGAACCTGGTACATTTCACTTTTTCCCAAGATTTCATGAGATAGTATGAACCTCTTTTTGTGGCCTAAGGATAATCTTTTGGAACAGGCCTTAAATCATTCACCACTTGGGAAATGTGTGCCTTGATGTTTTGAGTGGAAGGGAATTCTCTCAACTAAAGTAAAGTAAATTTGGGCAGTTTGGGTCCTGACGCCTGTCTTCCTCCAGAGAGGAGGGGAAGGGAAAAAAGCATCTAGAAGAATGAGAAAATATTTCTCTTGGGCTTGCAAAAAACCAAACAAAACAACTTTACTAAATAATAGTTTGTCTTTATTAATTAATCCAATGACCTTTACTCTAAAATAATGAAGTTTAATGAATGAACAAGAATGTATTGAGTATCTTATGCTGATATCTTTACCTTGGCCAAGGAAATAGTTCATTCAAGGTTAGTTCTCAGTGACCCATTCGCATGTTTCCAGGGAGGGCTGTTTTTAACAATCCAGATTTAATTTTTACATTTGACGGGAAGGGAAATATTCTGTGCCTCCTTCTTGGCCTGCTTTAGTAATAAGCTGCTTTATAGCAGAATTCCTGTGTGCGCTTTCCAAATGCCTACTGTAAACTCTTAGGTGTTAATGACGAGTGCATCAGGATTCATTTCTTGCCTACCTCCCCCTGAAACATCTCCAACCGCCAGCCAGGTATTTGCAGCAGGGGAGAGGGGGCAGCCATGGGGTGACTTCTGAACTTGAAGGAAGTTTTTTCCTGCTCTGTTAATCGCCAAGAATCATGCATATGTTCTCTGTTGATTCTCTGAAGCCTAAAATAAAACTTGCTTAGGTGGAGAGAAAAATGGAATTGTACATTCAAGCAGTAAATAATCAAGAATTTTTTGAAAATTAAATAATAGTCATAGCTAGTGTGAAGGGTGCCCCTTGTGGCTAGCACTGTGCTGTGTGTCTCATGTGCCATTGCAGGAAATCCTCACAACAGCTCCGAGTTCTTACCCTGATTCAGGGGATGGGACAACTGAAACTTGGAGAGGTCGAATGACTTTCCCAGGGCAGCGGGACAAGGAAAAAGGAAAGCACCAGAAGTTGAACCCAGGCAGCTGGACTCCAGAACCCAAGTTCTCAATGACCTGGCAGATACCTGGTCCCTTCCCTTCCTCCCTTCTGACTTCTTTTCTTTGGTTTTTGGCCTCCTGTCACCCTTTTCAGCCAGAGATCTCTGAACCGTACACCCCAAGGTATTAGGAACTTAACATGTGACACAAACTGGACTCTCCCAGCCCCTGCCGTTCCCTCCATCGAGTCCCCATCCTTCCAGGCAAAGCTCAAGGCTCAGCGTCATGAATAATTGGATCCAGGTGTGCATAGGAGCGACCGTGTGGGAAGATTCAACAGGAACCAGAGCCCCACCATCCCTGCTCTCCCATGGGAAAGGCAGCTGTTGGAAATGTGCTTATTCCCTGAATGCTTTCATCAAGAACGGGGGTCCCTCATTCTCCCTGACACCCTTCAAGACATCACAGTCATGCGCCCCGAGGGCCGTGTGTGAGCAGCCTCACGTTGGCATGGAGATGAGTGCCGGGGCTCTGACACCATTATGTGACTTCTCTCTAACAGTGGAGAACCAGCAGCTGCTTGAACCATGTAATTTGGTCTTCTTAATAATAATAATGGTGTTCTAAAGTGATTATAGTTACAGCCATTTCCATTATCTTTTTTAAAAAAAGACTTCCACGCTCACACAATAAATCCAACTGAAGAAGCTGAAGGTCCGAGGCTATATACCTGGTAATGGCTTCAAAAGTCTTTTGGGGTTTCTGTTGAAAGATTTTCTGTCATCTCCACTAATAGAGATAAAACAGACAGCAAAATGCGTCTCGGATTTAAACATTGGAATGTATGTAAAGAGCTAACGAATTATTTGGGGGGTTCACATTTTAATCATGGCACGTGGGCTTACTTGCTTCTTAGTACACAGTTATCTGGAAGATTTTGGATTGAAGATATGTATCTGTCATATACAATTTAAAAGTTTGTCTTCTTCAGAATAAGCCACCCAGTGCCCTCAAATTACATTAATAAGCTCACTGCGGGGGAGGCTGAAAAAGGGTCAGCAAGAAGAAATTTGATGGAAAAAATTGAGATGGTAAACGACTAAGGACAATGAAGAAAGAGTGGATCACTGGGATGGAAAGAGCCAGAAAGTCAAAGCTCGGTTCCCACTAGCTCCTTTCGGCGGGGGAAAGGCGCCCTACCCGAGCTTTGGAGCAATAATTCAACATCAAAGGCTTTATTATGGAGGACTGTGAAAGGCCAAGCCAAGGAATCCGCTCCAAACAACTTGGAGAGACAGAGTCTGAGGAATCGTTAACAACTGTGTATTAATAGCTAACCTTGATTTCAGGCTTATCGGGTTCTGGACACCATGCTAAGCGTTTTGCCTGGATCACTTCATTTTCTCTTCACAACAGCATGTACATGCTGAAGTACGTACGGTTATTTGACTTGGTTTTCAGATGGGGAAACTGAGGCTCAGAGAGGCCAAGTCCTTTGTCCCAAGTCACACCGATGAGTGCCTGAGCGGGCTTATCCATCAGGTCTGCCCCAGTCCACAGTCTAAGCACTTCACCGCTCTGCATGCTGCTATTTGAGTCGCAGTGACTTTTTTTCTTAAAGAACCATCTTGATTTACCTGTGAATGACTTGGGGGTAGTGGGAAGCGTCCTGGACCCACTGCAGGGTCCCAGATCCTAGTGGCATTACGTACTTGACGATGGGCAGGTGGCAACCTCCCCATGCTTCCTTTTCCCCATTGGTTGAAGATCTTTTAAGTTCTTCTTAGTTTCCTGCAGCTGCTGTAATAAATGACCACAAACTAGGTGACCTAGAACAATAGAAACATACTCTCTCACAGTTCTGGAGGCCAGGAGTGCAAAGTCAAGGTGTCTGTGGGGCTGCTCTCCCTCTGAAGGCTCTCAGGGAGGCTCCTTCCTGCTTCTTCCAGCTTCTCGTGGCTGCAGGCAGTCCTTGGTGTTCCCTGGTTCTTAGCTGCATCCCTCCCATCTCTTCCTCTGTCTTCCTGTAACATTCTCCCCCCAACCCCATGTTTCTATGTCCAAATTTGCCGCCTCTTAGGAGGACACCAGCCTTTCGATTAGGGCCCGTCGTGATCCATTCTGACCTCATCGTGGCTTGATACATCTATCAAGACAGGAACTGGGGTTTAGGACTTCAGCATCCCTTTTTTTTTGGTGGGGTTCGGGGGACACAGTTAACCCATAACAAGTTCATTCTAAGTTTATCATTCTGTGGATTTTTTTTCTTTCATTCTATCCCATCTTTTAATTGCTGATCATTTAAATTTGGAATTCAAGTATAATTTTCATCAAAGGCAGCAGCACATGGTGGTTTTGGTGTTGTGTCGACACAGTCTGTGACAAGATGTTGTGCTGGGGACAGGGCGGCGGTGGGGAGGGGGGTCGGGGAGGGGAGGGTTTGGGTTATTTTCTGTATTTCGGTATCAGTTGCCTCACTAGAGAGTAATCACTTAAATTTTTAAAATGTCTTTTGTCGTGTTGCATTAATTCTAGAGTTGCTGTAATTATTGCATAACCTGGGAAAAGCCCACTTAGACAAGCTCAGATCACTGGTATTTAAATACCTATGACTCACAAATACTCATGTTGAAAGCTTGTGTTTCATGTTTTAGAGACTTTGTAAGGCATCTGTCACCCCTTTCAGTGGAATCTGTTTGATATGAAATACACGCCTTTTCCCCTCAAGCATCTCCAGCATTTTCTTGACTTCTGCCTGACTTCCTTTGTTGTCGGTAGGTGGCTTGACCTCCTCTGGGCTTCCTGTTTCCTCCTAGAATGATTGCTGACCCCATTCTAACTAAAACCAAAAGGGAAAGTTCGAGGTGAGCCATTGCGAGAGGGATTTCTCCTCCACGGTGGGCTGTGTCAGGCCTGAGGAGAGGAATTCAGAGGCGACATTTTCCCTTCCTCGGGGTGTGGGACAGCATGCCCTGGGATTTATTTTATATCCCAGACACTGAATGGAGCGGGTCAAGCCTGGATTCAGGGTCCACCTGGGCTGAGGATGGGGGTTGGTGGCTGTGGACTCGCGCCCCAGCAGCCCCAAGCAGAGGGCAGCAGGGGTAAGCATTGGGTCCCGTCTGATGCTGAGCAAGGCACTTCTCCCTGGAGCCTAAGAGCCTCCTTTTGGGACTAACAATGGGCCTTCTGCTTACACTTGGCTCCCCTGCCATCTGTCACAGGTTCCTCCTTGCACTCGCTCTGCTTGCCCAGCCCAGGCTGAATGTTGACAGTGGACCTCATTGTTCGTAAGAGACAACGGATACCACCTGGAAAACAGAACCCACCTGTGAGGCAGGTGGATGGCCCACCTCAGCTTCTGTGCCTCGTGCATGGATGCTGAGGGGCACGGTGTGCGTTAGGGTGTGTGTCCCATATTCTGGGCCAGTTTCCCGGGCTGCGGAGAACGTGTGTGCGATGCCTGGTTGGACTGGCTGTCATGTGGCTCTCCTTCATCCTCTCCTGGCCCAGATGGACTATTTGATTTTTTTGCCTGTCGCTACTCAATCAAAAAGTCGCTTTTTTGCTCTTGGAATTCTCAAAGAGGTAAAGAGGCTCCTGGAGAGCCGACATCACCACAGGAAGGAAACAAAACTCGTAGGTTTGTTTCTGAGTTAATGCTTGCTACCCCGCACAGGTCTCAGGTTGGACGTTTCCTAGTTTTATTATAGGGCGCATCCTATACCAGCACCTAGAAACACACAGTCTCAGCCCTGCCATTTTAGGAAGATGAAGAGGACTGTCTACAGCGTAAAGGGGTGATGCCCTGGGCCGGCTTCATCGTGCCCGCGAGCCATAAAGGGGGCAGTGGAAAACCTCTCCCTCCATTTCACACTAGACTGAGGACACACGGGAGGAGGGTTTACACCCACCCGGCCCTCCTAAGGACCCTGCGCACCTCCAGCCCTCCCCAGCCCCGTGCTGGATGAATGCACTTCTTGGCAGTGGGCTGAGAACGACTTCAGTTTGTCTGCCCTGCAAACCCCCTGCCAGAAACCCAAGAGAACCACCCACAAGGCAGCCCCCTCAGAAGGGGGCACTGTGGGGAAAAAGGGTGGAAACCACGGAATCAAAAAGTTTTCCAGGTGGCCTAGGGAGGGCGGGATAATCAGGTCTGACCCCCTTTCAAGGCAGGATACATCGCCAGAAGGGAAGCTGCTGCTTTGTGAAGGTGGGTGTGGACTCCAAGCCCCGGAGGGGCATCCAGAGCCCTTTTCGCTACATCCAGCTGCCTCCTGGGGAAATTCATTAGCTTTTCCCAATCAGACAAGCCACCAAGGAGCAGGCAGGTCTGCGGTTTGTCACAGCCTTTGGGAATTAGGCGTTTCTGGTGCTGATCCCAGATGGGCTGCTTGCCAGATATTGATGTGGGCGAGCAAGTTCTTCAGCCTTTCGGGGCCTCGGTTTCCTCGTCTGTAAACGGGATTTCACTGGGTAACCTGAGATGCTTCCTAGAAGCTCTGACACTCTGATTATAATCCATTTTGTTGGTGAGAGCTTCCAGATAGCCCTAATTTTCAGCAGCTGCAGGCAGGTGCGTCCCCCGGGGGTCTATTAAGATGCAGAATCTGGTTCAGGCCCTGGGGAGCCGGGGGAGGCTGGATGCTGCTGGCCCCAAGGGCAGAACTGGAGTCCTTGCTCCGCAAACCATCTGGCTGCGGGGAGGACTAAGCACACCTTGTAGGGCTGGTTACAAATACAGATTCCCAAGGCCCAGGCCAGACTGCCAGACTGACAGGGCGAGAGAGCCTGCACCGGGGCCTGAGAATCTGCATTTTATCACGTTTCTCAACTCAGTCCGCCACTTAAGCAGCAAGCCTGGCCCCATCCCTTGGACGCTATTTGGAGGCCACGAAGAGGGCTGAGTCTCCTCTGCTGGGTGGTTTCCTGAACGGAGTCGGTAGGTTCTTTCATCTTCCTAAAGGCTGTTGTCTGATTAAGTGTTAACTCTGCCCATTTAGGAAATCTACCTGTAGCAGACTGGGTTCCAGAAGCTTCCTTGCACTTGGCAGGTTGGAAAGGTGGAGTGCGCATTCTCCAGAGGAAGAGCTCTAGGGCCGTGCTGTTCAAAGTCTCTGTGCTGACTGTGTCCTTTTTTTTTTTTTTTTTTTTTTTACCCTTTGTGGTACGCGGACCTCTCACCGCCGTGGCCTCTCCTGCCGCCGAGCACAGGCTCCGGACGCGCAGGCTCAGCGGCCATGGCTCACGGGCCCAGGCGCTCCGCGGCATGTGGGATCTTCCCGGACCGGGGCACGAACCCGTGTGCCCTGCATCGGCAGGCAGACTCCCAACCACTGCGCCACCAGGGAAGCCCTGACTGTGTCCTTTTTAAATTTCCAGTCTGTCCCGATCAGTCGTTTGTAAATCAATGAAAATGAATTACTTGGAAAAGGAAAGTTTAAAAGACATACACGTACAAGAGCCGTATTTTAAATGATTAGATTCAGCGGACACCCCGTGTTCTGTTTGCGCTGATCTCAGAGTTTCCAGGGCTTCCGCCCCCATCCTGTGGTTACCTTGTTGCTGACACGTAACCATTTGTTTGTGGATGGGTGCCACCAGCAGGGCAGTCATGGAGTGCAAGTTAGGAGTTGTTACAGATGGTTCCAGTTACATTTGTTTTGCCCCCTCCTGTCTTTAGTGGGACAGTGGTCATTTTCCCTAAAGCAAAAAGGAAATGTGAGTGTTGGGTTCGGGGCTTTCATCCCTCTCAAGAGGGGGTGGGTACAGACCTTTATCCTAGGGGTAGCAAGTAAGTCTAACTCAGCGGTTCCCGATCCAGGGAAATTGTATCCTCCAGGGGGCATCGGGCTCTCTCTGGAGACATTCTTGGTGTCACAGTTTGGGTGGTACCACTGGCATCTGGTGGGTGGAGGCCAGGGATGCTGCTTGACATCCTACAATGCACAGGACAGAGCCCCTCACCCAACAAAAGATTACCTGTTCCCAAATGTCAGCAGTACCAGGGATCTGAAATCCTGCCCAGAGCAGGGAGGGGGGCTGTCCGTCAGAAGCATCTGTGTGGGCACCAGTGGGGCGGCAACAGGCCCACACCTGTGGGTCTCCGGAGCTTTGCAATCCTGTCTCGTTCCAGTGCCGTGGTTTTTCTTGCCAGATGCAGTAAAGCACTTCTAACTCGAGTGATTGGGCATTAAAGAGGTGAAAGAATTTTGAACTGGACTCAAAGGATGAGCATGCTTTATTCCTTCATTCTGTGTATTTATTAAGCACCTGCTGTATGCCAGGCCCTATCCTAAGCCCAGGGATGCAACAGTCAACTAGACGAAGATGGCCCTTGCTTTTCTAGAACCTGCGTGCTTGTTGGGAAGACAGGTTGTAAAGCAAGTAAACAGAATTTTTGATGGGTACCGAGAGACAGTACAGCCTGGTGATGGGCGTGGGGAAAGGCCCCTTTAGAAAGGGGGACCCATGTTCCAGGATGAAGCCAGGCAGGCAAAGCCTATACCAGGAGGGCATACAGCACCAGCACAGTGGGCCACGGGAGCCGCTCTGCCATGCCCGGCTTTTGGAGCAGTTCCGTATTCATCTGCTTTAAAATTGTGCTTTGAGATTCGAGTTTATTAGAACCAAGGCCTTGCAAAGTATGAAAACATTATGCTACATGCTTCTAGGTCACGTGTGTGCAGGGTGTGAGGAGTTGGGGGAGGGGAGTTAAGTATGGTTGTCAGGGAGAGTTTCTGAATAAGGAAGGAAAGTTAAACTCGGGGTGCCAGGGGCGGTGGGGTGCAGGAGACCACTTAGACTTGTGTCTTGGTTTGGGTTTCCCCAGAAACAGACTGAGACGAGCATGTGAGTTGGACGGTTCACTTGGAAGGGGATGGGGCAGTGAGGGGAGGGGAAGTGTGGGTGAGGCAAAGGTTGCAGGCGTGGGCAGTGGGCTCAGTCCCCTGGGATCTCTGAGAGGGAATGTCACCTAGACTCAGCCGTCCCAGCTGAAGGGCAAAGGAGCTGGACATTTATCATCCACTCCGGTTGGTCCTGGGTGAGGGCTAACGGGGGCAGGTTTGTGGTCCTGCAGCTGCTGGCAAGAGAAGCCGGCAGGCAGAGTCCCAGGAGACCTTAGGGTCAGGGGCACAGAATTATCGGCATCAGCACAATGTACTGCGGCCACGGCATCCCTCCTGCCTGGAGCCGTGGCTGGCCCAGGCTGGGCTAATATTTGAGGAATAAAAGAATGATTACTCTCTACCGCTGAATGTATCTGAGAGCATCATTTTGGCCCACGAGTCACAAAGCAGAGTTTTAAAGCTCTGCTTTAAAATCCTAACTTCCTGGAGTGTTCTAGAATCTAACTCACGAAAGCCTCTGTGAGTCAGTCCGGAGCGAGCCTCTCATTGCTGTGTGTACTTTGAACTTCTTTCTGGAAAAGGAAGATGTGATGTGTAAGCAATGGGAGAAAATGGTTGGGGGGCAAAGAGAGATTTCGTTTGAGGTTAAAAACAACCACAAAAGGTCCTTTGAAAATTGAATGCTCTGAACATAAGGATTTTCAAAACCTTTTGAGTGGCTGGCGCCTTGTGATGTGGAAGAGCCAAAGGTCACAAAACTGCCAAGTTCCTGATCCAGGGACACTGACGTGTCATCTAATCCATAA
Source organism: Mesoplodon bidens (assembly GCF_964165515.1). NCBI lineage: Eukaryota > Metazoa > Chordata > Mammalia > Artiodactyla > Ziphiidae > Mesoplodon > Mesoplodon bidens. Next base: position 5,012,186 of record NC_138161.1, on the reverse strand, counting down.
CCATATTCACCCAAGTGTAGCTCCCATGTGTGCGTAAGAATTTACTACCTAATAGTTTGCTTAGAGTCTCCATAACGTCAGTTCTTCAGTATACACAAATTTCAAAAATATATAAAAGATTTTTTGTTGTCCTTTGATCAGTAAGTGTGTGTACATTTTGGCTCATTTACCCTGTAGGATGTGGGTGACGTCCATTTCCCCACCTCCTTGGTTGCTTCACCCAAATAGGAGATGCTGCAGTGCCCATTCAGGCTGGGCTGGTGGTCGGGGTGGAGTCCTCACCTTCCTCTCCACGTCTGAGCAGGGACTTCACTTGGAGCCTGCTCATCTCTGTCTTTGAACGCACGCCTTGTCATCCTGGGTTTATGAATCGTGAGGCTGGCCGGAGAACTGAGAAATCCCAGTATTTGTGTTCAGGCTTCCGGGGAGGCAGGGGCCTGCCGAACCTCAAATCCGAACCTCATGCCCCAGCCCTGCTTCACCAGAGCTCTGTGGGGGGATCCTGGGGGTCAGCACAGCCAGTGGTCACTGGTGCCCTCTTCCCATTTCCTGCTGGTCCTTCAGTCCACACCACCTCCAATCCCCACCCAAGAGTGAGTGGAGACACAGGAGCCGGGCAGTCCCGGCTCCTCTGGCCAATAGCACCTTGATGTATCTCTCAGAGACTTTTTTCTTTATGATTGAAATATAGTTGATTTACAGTACTGTATTAGTTTCAGGTGTACAGCATAGTGATTCAGTATTTTTATAGATTACACTCTGTTAAAAGTTACTACAAGAGAATGGCTATAATTCCCGGTGCTGTACAATATATTCTGTTACTTATCTATTTTATCCATAGTAGTTTGTATCTCTTAATCCCCTAGCCCAATCTTGCCCCTCCCCCTTTCCTCTCTCCAACGGTGTATAGGCTTACTACATCTTCTTTATCCATTACTATTGATGGACAGTTGGATTGCTTCCATATCTTGGCTATTGTAAATAGGGCTGCTATGAACATTGGGGTGCATGTGTTTTCTTATTCTTTGGCTATATACTCAGGAGTGGAATGGCTGGATCATATGGCAATTCTATTTTTAGTTTTCTGAGGAACCTCCATACTGTTTTCCATAGTGACTTCACCAGTTTACATTTCCACCAACAGTGTAGGAGGGTTTCCTTTTCTCCTCATCCTCACCAGTGTTTGTTATTTATAGACTTTTTGATAATGGCTATTCTAGCAGGTATGAGTTATCTCACTGTGGTTTTGATTTGTGTTTCTCTGATGATTAGTGATGTTGAGCATCTTTTCATGTGCCTATTGGCCATCTATATCACTTCTATGGAAAAATTTCTATTCAAGTCTTCTTCCAATTTTTTGATTGGGTTGTTTTTTTTCATATTGTGTTGTATGAGCTGTTTATATATTTTGGATATTATGCATTGTCAGTCATATCATTTGCAAACATTTTCTCCTATTCCAAGGGTTGTCTTTTCATTTTCTCAGTGGTTTCCTTTGCTGTGCAAAAGCTTTTAAGTTTAATTAGGCCCCATTTGTTTACTTTTTTGCCTTAGGAAACAGAGCCAAAAAATATTGCTACGATTTATGTCAAAGAGTGTTTTGCCTGTGTTCTCTTCTAGGAGTTTTATGGTTTTAGGTCTTACATTTAAATTTTTAAACGATTTTGACTTTATTTTTGTATATGGTAGGAGAAAATGTTCTAATTTCATTGTTTTACATGTAGCTGTCCAGTTTTCCCAACACCACTTGTTAAAGAGGCTGTCTTTTCTCCATTGTATTTTCTTGCCTCCTTTGTTATAGATTAATTGACCATAGGTGTGTGGGTTTATTTCTGGCTCTCTATTCTGTTCCATTGATCTATGTGTCTGTTTTTGTGTCAGTACCATGCTGTTTTTATTCCTGTAGCTTTGTAGTATAGTCTGAAGTCTGGGAGGGTGATACCTCCAGCTTTGTTCTTCTTTCTCAGGATTGCTTTGGCAATTCAGGGTCTTTTCTGGTTCCAGATGAATTTTAGGATTATTTGTCCTAGTTCTGTGAAAAATGCCATGGGTATTTTGATGGAGATTGCATTAAACCTGTAGATTGCTTTGGGTAGTATGGCCATTTTAACAATATTAATTCTTCCACTCCAAGACCACAAGATATCTTTACATTTCTTAGTATCGTCTTTAGTTTCCTTCATCAATATTTATAGTTTTCAGAGTATTAAGTCTGAAAGGTAAGGTTAAGTTTGTTCCTAGGTATTTTATTCTTTTTGATGTGATTTTAAAACTTTCTCTTTCTGATAGTTCATTATTAGTATATAGAAGAACAACAGATAACCGAATATTAATCTTGTATACTGCAACTTTGTTGAATTCATTTATTAGTTCTAATAGTTTTTTGGTGGAGACTTTAGGGTTTTCTATGTAGAGTACCCTCAGTCTTGAAGGTATTTTTACATTGTCATCTGCCTTGATGCTGTTGATAAGCCCAATGCCATTGTGATTTCTGATTTTTGTCTATGAACTGTATATGAACTATACATGAGATATTATAAATGTGTTATTATTAGACCTGGTATTCTGAAACTTCATGATGATGTCTTTTTTTTTTTTTTATGCTGGATGCTTGGTGAGTTTTTTCAGTCTAGAATTTCAAGACATTCAGTTCTGAGAAATTTTTTAGTAACTGTTCTCTCCTTTGGACCTCCTATTATCCAGATGCTGGGGCCATCCTGTGTGGTCTCTCCTATTTCCCATCTCTTTGTCTTTTGGTTCTACTTTCCATATTCATTTCTGCTATCTTAATTCTAATTTTCAAGAACACTTCTCTGAATGTTTCTCTTTTGATTGTGCCTTATTCTTGTTTCAAATTTGCATACCTTCTATTACTCTGAGAAAATTATGATTTTTTTTGAAGTTTTCTTTCAGCTTCCTGCCTTATCTTCTGAATTCCTTTCCTCAGGGTGTTTGTCATGGTCTCTGTGTCTCACCTAGAGGCTTTTCTCAAACAGTGGTGATTGTGGCTGTCTTTTTGTATTTAAAAGAGAAACATTACAAGGCTGATTGGAAGTTCAGGGCTGTGTGTACACAGGGTATGGAGTATGTTCTCATTATGTGTGTCCATGTCTAGTTTTTGAAACATGGCAATGGTAATGATTCTGTTACCTGACCTGTGGCAGATATTTTCAGTTGAGTGATCAAACTAAAACACTTTCCCCAGTCTCTTCTCTCCAGCCTGAATCTGTTCACTGGAGCATCCTTTGCGACTAAGGACACAGCTGTGGACAATGGGATCTAAATGGGGTCTCCTGAGGGATTTCAGGGAAAGTGTATGTTTTCCTGATAAAGGTGGCAGGTGTGGCTGGGCTTATAATTTCTCCTCCCTCCTGTGTTTGATGCAAATGCAAGGCCTTCCACAAGGGCAACCAACTTCTGACCTTGAACAATAGGTCAGGGGGAACAGCAGAGATCTGACACTGACTTTCCCTGAGATGTTTATGTAATACCAACTTTCTCAAGAGACTTCTTGATATGGAGAGAAATAAACCCCTACTTGTTTGGGCTACTCTAAGTCTATAGTTTTCTGTTTACTTGCAGCCAAAACTATTCCAAATGATGCATCATCATATCTTTGGGGGAAAATAATAGCTTAATAATAATTAAAAAATAGTTTAGGGCAATTTGTTCTTCTTTTCCTCTCCTTGAACTCTCCAAAGAAGAGAAGAACACGTCTAAATATCTTGTCACTATTGTCTTTGTTGCTGTTATGGACAAGGCACTTATTTCCAGTGATCAAGGTGTGTCCCTCTTACAGGAATCTAGGCTTTGGTCACCCCAGAAGGAACCCCACCAGAGGGCGTTTGTATGGGGTGGACCAGAGATCAGCCAACTAAGGCCTGTGGGCCACATCTGCTGGTTTCCTTAATAAGGTTTTATTGGAACACAGCCATATGATTTGTTCACACATCATCTGGGGCTGCTTTCATGCTACAGTGACGGAGTTGAGTGCATGAGACAGACACCATTTGCCAAAGTCTAAGATCCTGACTATCTGGCTTTATATGAAAAAGTTGGCTGACCTCTGGGTTGGACTGTCAGGTGCTAGAGACTAAGGAGGGAGTAGTAAGGGCCAACGGACTAGCAGTGGTTTCTGCCCGCTGCAGGAAGCTGCAGGTGGGAGCCATCCGTGGTGGGGATGGGGAGGAGGAGGAGGAGACAGTGGTTCTAAGGAGCCCCCTGCATGTAGACATCAGCCACATCCAGAATCTACTAGTCATGAAGTCAGATAACAAAGTTCCTGCCCCTTACCTTTCCACTCCCCCTGTTTCAGTCCTGGAGAAATCTGGGGCATCATTGTGATCAAGGTGGGGAAATAGAAATAAATCCAACCCCACCTCCCCTTGCCCTCTGTATCTCTGAGCCTCAGGCAGGCCCATTATATTGGATGCCAGAAAGAAGCTTCGACATTAAACGGGATGGGACTTATAATACCTAAAAATAAATTTATTGCCACAAAGCTATTAGAAAAATACAGCTTTGGCCAAGATTTCATTAAAGCAGGGGGAAGAGCAATTTACAGAGCTTGTATGAAGGCATTTGTATGACAAGAGAACTTTCTATTAAAATATTATCCCATCCTACAGAGACTATGGAGGGGAGTTTAGAAATGTCTGGGCAAATTCATATGCATTTATCCTTTGGCTCAGAAAGCCACTCCTAGGAATTTACACAAAAGTTACATTGGGGGGTCAGTTGAAGGACACCTGCAGCGGGGTCTGTTCGTTTTGGAAGGTTGAAATCATGGCAGGTTCAGAAACTGATGCCCAGTACCAATTCACTGGTATCAAAAAATATTTCAACTCTTACACTCTCACAGGGAGAATGAATTGTGTACTGGCCACATACGGAGGTATTGCTTTGATAGTTTTATACTTTAAGTTAAGGTCTAAAAAAACTCCAGCTGTGAAAGCAACATAAACGGATTCTCAACTGTACCTCATCTGTTAAGTTCCCATGCCTGAAGAAGCTAATGTCAACTCATCATGTGATACCCAATTTGTACAATAAATTATGAACCTGGAAAAAAAAAAGTTCCATTGGGCAAAAATATGAACAGTAATTCACAAGGCTATTCTTTGGAGTGTTACTTGTAATACCAAACGATTGGAAACAACCCAGATGCTCATGGGAAGGGGACTGGGGGTGTGAACCATGGCCCATCTGTCCCATGGAATGTGAGGCCGCTGCAGAGAAACGAGGATGCTCTTTAAAAGCTTCAAGGGAGGACAACAAGGTGGAGAAAAGAGAGGACAGTGTGCATCTAAGAAAGTGGATCCAGCGCATGCAGGTGCCTCTCTCTCGAGATTGTCCAGGGCACAAGTCTCCAACACTGAGCAGACTCTGCAGCCATATAAGCACAGCCTCTGTTCCTGCACACACTCCTCTTCTTACAGAGCCTGCCGTAGTTTTCAGGCTTCAGCACATTATTGGTCTGGTTTGTTTTTAAAGACAAGACCTCTGAAGATGAGTTACATGCCTTTATTTCCCAGAAAGCCACAGTTCCAGATTTGCTGACTTACTGCAACTCTAAGTGGCTGTCAGCAGCATGCTACTTCATAAGTATTGAAAAAAAATAACAAATATAATTAAAACATGTCCTTTAAGGTGATTTTTTTAATATTTTTAAAAATTTATTTTGTTCTTTTTTTGGGGGGGGCTGTGTTGGGTCTTTGTTGCTGCAAGTGGGCTTCAGTAGTTGTGGCTCACAGGCTCAGCAGTTGTGGTTCGCGGGCTCTAGAGTGCAGGCTCAGTAGTTGTGGCGCACAGACTTAGTTGCTCTGGGGCATGTGGGATCTTCCCGGACTAGGGCTCGAACCCATGTCCCCTGCATTGGCAGGTGGATTCTTAACCACTGTGCCGCCAGGGTAGTCCTTAAGGCGATATTTTAACCCTGAGCTGGAAACAGCTTTTCAACAGAAACTCCTGCTATGGAGAGTCTTTTGAAGATGATATCTTTAAATGTCTCCATCATGATTTGGTTTCTACTACCAAAAATGATATAAGTTTGCTACCTATAAAAATAGTTTTGAACCCTTGACCTGCAAACTGAATTTTCTACCTGGGTAAAAATCTACCAGAGAATTTCAGCTGTTTAAGAAAAATAACAACCTAGAGATAAGTTGTACCTATGGTTGGTTTGCTGGAGCTACTTATTGACATTTGGGAAGATGAAAAGTTACCATCCACTGTCCCCATTTTACAGATGAGTAAGCAGAGGCACAGTCACAGTGTTGAGGCAACACCCTGCATGAGGCCAGAGCCAGGATTTCAAAATGAGTGAGCTGGTCCCAGACCATGTGCTCTGAACCACTTCGCCAAGCTGCCTCTTAGCACATAAATTATGGATAGACACACATATAGGGGTTGAATCCTCAGATATATTTTCCTTGATGGGGCAGTTTATCCAAAACTTTCACTAGTCTGTGAGAATTCAGGAGCCTTGTAAGGGACGGTGGATCTGGTTGATTCAAGAGAAACTGCCCATTGCTGAACTGAGCCAATGCGTCTGGTCCTCAGGCTAGTTCTTGGAAAAGCACAGATGCTCAGAAAATAGCCATTCATTTGTTCACTCTCCAGTCTGTTCCTGACACTTGGCCTTCTGGAGAATGGACCGGCTGCCTTCTTTAATAAGCTCCTCTGCCAGAGCGGTCCCAGAATAGAATTAGACAATTGAAAACTTTATCTAAACCATAAATATCAACTCCCAGCGGTGGTTGCCAGGCGGTGCCTGGGTGTGCATACGTACCCTTCTCTCCAACCAGCCTGTAGGAGTTACACCCCTTCAGTTTCAGCAGTGCCCACTTTTTCACGAGACAGTCTCAGAAGTCAGGGCGGCATCTGCTTCTCTTTTTCCGCCTGTGTGTGTCGGGGGGAGGTGGGTTGGCTTCCAGTGGAAAGCAGAGGCCGGAGGAGGCCGGTGGGGAGCAAGGCGCTGGGGACGCCTCTGTGGGTGCTGGAGGCCCTGCCGAGCTCACAGCAGGAGGCATCTGAGCTGGGTGCCTGGATGAGAGCGGCATCACCCAGGCACTCGAGGAGTAGGGAGTCTTCCTGGGACGGCCCTTCTGTTCTCCATCAGGGTGGCCAACTTCCATAACTGGGCCGCTTGAGCTCCCTTCTCTTCTGGCTTGGGATTGGGCTCCCGACCTGCCTTCAAGCCAGGATGGGAAGGTTCCCATGGCTGCTGTTGGGTCCCGTGCAGGCCCGTGCTGACCCTCGCCCCTGCCCCCCACTCCACGAGGGCCCTGCATCCATCCTCCTCCCATGGAGCCTGGAGCAGTATCCCCTCTCTTGCTGGGCTCTGGTGGTGAGGACATCGGGGCAGCTGGTGATGATGATGGTGAGAGTGACACTTGTTTATGAGTCTGTCCTAATCTGTTGAGCCTTTATATTCAGGCCTCAGTTTATTTGGTTTGTACAGTTTATTTGAATAGACTGAGCTGCACACACTTAGCCAAGTGTCCAATCCATCTTTACCGCCATCTCCTCCTACTCTGGATCTGGGCATCAGTGTTCCCGTGCCCACAGGGTCTCGGATCGAAACTGCGTGGTCTGCGGGGTCTCAGGGCCTCATCCCCGCACTGTGCTGGCCTGGCCCCTGTTATGAGCTGAATTGTGCCCCCAAGATCCATACACTGAAGCCCTGACCCCCAGTACCCTCAGAACGTGACTGCATTTGGAGATACAGGGCCCCTGAAGAGTAAGAAAATGAGGCTGTCAGGTGGCCCTAATCCCGTCTGACTGGTGTCCTTTCAAAAAGAAGAGATGAGGGTACACAGAGAGACACTGGGAGCCCATGCACAGAGGGACGAGCACACAAAGGTGCAGCAAGAGGGCTGACGTCTGCAAGCCAAGGAGAGGGGCTGCCGGAGAAGCCAGCCCTGCTGACACCTTGATCTTGGACTTCCAGCCTCCAGGACTGTGAGATGATGAATTTCCGTTGTTTCAGCGCCCAAGCCTATAGTATTTTTGTGCTGGCCGTCCCAGCAAACCAACACCTCCTGCTTATGTGCAGCTCCTGGTGGGGGCGGAATGCATACGGCCGTTCCAGCTCTGGCCCCCGACCCCTCACTCAGATTCCACAGGTTTCCAGTGTCTCAGGCCCCCCACCCTTCCCATCCCAACATCTTGGATCATTTTATGTTGGCAGGAATGAGGAGGGGAGGACCTTCCGGGCTAGAATCGTCCCTATGCTGTAAGATCCCATCTGGACCATAAAAAATACTTGTCCTAGTAAGTCTTTTGTTCTTCAGTAAATGAATGTTAATATGACAGAAACACACTGAACACCCACTGTGTGCCGGGCACTGTTCAGCTCTCTTCTTGCACTGAAGGTAGACCTACGAGAAACACATTTCATAGAGTTAAGTTTATTTGTTTTTTCACAAATCAAGACACATCCCCTCGGGGCAAAATCGTGACATTTGGGTGAATCAGAACATTGTGGCTTCTTTTACAGCCAGTTTTCCAGAGGCTAAGACCATCTCGCTGCCTGTCCGCTGGTCCTTCGGAGCACTTGAAACCAAAAGGATTGGGATGTTCTGTACAAAACCTGGCACTTAAGCGTCTGAGGCTTTCAGCTGTGACTCTTATGGTCTCATCTCCATCTGGGCAGTTCATTGATCTGCAAACCTGGCAGCCTCCTCCAGGGAGAGAAGATTTAAGCCTGAGCAGCTCAAATCTCCCTTTTGTCCAGAAACCAAGAGGTGTGGCGGGCGCACTCGTTAGGCACATATTAATACTCGGTGGTAAGGCTGTGAGACTCTTCTTATAAATCAGAGCTCAGGAAATGGTGGGGGGGAATTTCTTTCCGAAGTCTGCACTCACACTCATTTCTGCAGGAAATCTATTTTGTCAGTGAAGGAGATAAAGTTTGAGGTAATTTTGGCAGTTTCAGACAGTAATCTATATTTTCCAAACTTGCAAGCCCAGCCTTTTTTAGGATTGTTGTCAAGGATTAAAACTTGATTGTTTTAAAACTTCAGTTGGCTGCTAACGGTCAGAGGCTCTGATTGGACACAGCAGGGTGTATTGGAGCTCTAAAAAAATCTTTATCAAGTTCACATCCCACCTTTGTCCGATGTCAGCTTTTCTATAGTTTTTAATGTATTAGGGAACTGTGAAATCATGTAATACAAGTTTTACTCTGAATTATTTTCACAGGTCTTTGTGCTAAGTGGGCAGGTGTGACTGCAATTCAGTGTTTGTTGGGTGTATCACGGCGTGGGTAAGGTTGAGTTGGCATGTATGGAAATTGATCATTAGATGATTGATTAGTGGCTTGTTGGAAGTTCGTATGGAGGCTGGATATTAATTTTCAGTGGGACCCTGAGAAGCTACCGTGGTGGGGAGGGGCAGGGAGTCAGGTCATATGACCAAGGCTTGGAGGATTCCAGGGAGGTATACCTCCTGCCCACCCACCATCCCAGAGGAGGGATGCCATGGGCTCTGTGTAGGGCACACTCCACCGCACTTCAAATATTCAACAAGCTGCTTCATGGAAGAGGGTATTGCTGCAGAGGGCAGGCTAGGTCTCCTGGGAAGCAGTGGGGACTGTGAACTGTTTAGCTGACTGGAAACTCCCTGAGGACAGGCACCGAGTCCCTCTAGCTACCCCTTCATCCCAGGATGGAGTATCATGCCTGGCACAGGGTAGGGCCTTAAAAAAATATTCGCTGAATTAAACTGAACAAGGAAGAGCATTCCAAAATGAATACCCTGAACCTGTGACAAGTTAGGGCATAAGGTAATGAGCTTCTCATCTCTGAGGCATCTGGCAGAAACCAGACCACTTGTCAGGGTGGTTCTAGACAGCAGTGCCACGTTACGGGGAGGCTGGACCACATCAGTGGTCCCCATACCTGGCTGATAATTAGTCATCTTGTTAAGTGCATGAACTCCAGGCTTCATTCTCTGGATTGGAGATTCCATATGTTTTTTAAGTCCTGGAGTGATTCCAGGGGACAAAACAATGACCCCCTAAGGTTCATTTCAGTTCTTCAATTTTTGTGTTTCGTAATATCTAATCTAGTGGCTGAGTTTGGGTATTGTTTTGTTAAGGCAGTTACTATAATTCACAAGTGACTAAACACATTCAATAAATATTTGATGTGCACTGAATACTCGCCTGGCCCTTTTCTAGGCACAGAGGCTACAGCAGTGAGACATGGTAACAAGAAATCCTGCTGCTTCGAATCTTACAATTTAGTGAGGAAAGACAGACAAATCAAGTAAATGTACTGTATTTGGATGGGGGTAGAGGCTATGAAAAATATTAAAACGTGGGCAAAGTCATGCTGAGAGTGTGACTAATTTGTATAGGTTAGCTGGGGAAGGCACCTTTGACTTGGGAGCTGAGACCTAAAGAAAGAGGGAGTGAGGTACGTGGGGAAGGGTGTTGCCGGCAGGAGGAACAGCCAGTGCAAAGGCCCTTCTTGGGAAGAGCGTGTGCTTGTGTTAGGAGGAGCCCCAAGGAGTTTCCAGCGGGTTGTAGGAGAGGGGGTAAGAGAAAAGTGGGGGCTGGGATTGTTGTGGATGAGTGTGATGTGGTTTACTAGGTAAAGGAGTTTAGTTTTGGAAAAGCCAAACTGAGATGCCTTTTGTAACATCCAAGGTGGGTGGTCCAGGAGCAGCTGAACCTGCATCTGGAGTTCAAGCAAGAGGTTCCAGATGGAGACGTAAGGTTGAGAGTCACTTGGGCAGAGGAGACGTGTACAGTCTTGAGATTGGATGCAATCCCCGTGGGGTGGGTCTAGACAGAGGAGGTGGGCTCCAAGGATGGGGACTGAGACACCCCAAAACTTAGAGGCTGGGGAGGGGGACAGGGATCGGCCAGGGCCCTGAGAAGCCACAGAGATGGGAGGAGACTAGAAGATGGTGTGTCCGGAAGCCGAGGGAAGCAGAGTTGTGATCAGTGACAAATCCTACAATGGCCTCAGGGAGAGGGGGGTTTAAGGGTTGACTTAGGCACGTGAGGCTCGTGGTTGATGTAGGGAAGAGCTGTTCCCACCGGGTGGTGGGTTCCAGTGGGAATAGGAGGAGAGGATTCGCCATCAACTCTTTTAGGGGCTTCATTGTAAAAGGAGTGCAGAGAGACGGGGCCGAGGTGGGAGGAAGACGTGGGGTGAAGAAGGTTGTGTGTCATCTTTCTTAAGATGGGAAATATCACAACCTGCTTATAGGGTGGGTGTGTGGTCCTGGTAGAGGAGGGAAAACCTGATGATGTGCAGGAGAGATGGGGCAGTTGGGGGTGTATTGTCCTGAGTGGTCAATGGGGTGTGGTCCACTGTCCGTGGAAAAGGCTGGAATTAGGAAGAGGTGGGTCTCTCTCTACTTTTGCAGCATCTGTCATATTTGTTGATGATACCCAAGAGTAGTCACATGTTTGCTGGAGATTTTGCCAAGGTTAATACGTTGCAGTTTTTTTTTTTTTTGCTAGGTCTTAGTTTCTCCCACCTCTAAAATGTTCTGGAAGGTTTCCATGTGGCTGTTCTATACCCTAATTAGGAAAACATCTGTATTTTGCTGGCATAGACGCAAAAGAGGGATGCATCCGTCATTTCTCTTCTGGGCTAGCATTCTTTCAGAATATCTGGACACCATAAATAATGTGGAGATTTAATGTCTTTCCTGAGAGGAATTTACTTGGAAGGGTTTTAAAACATGTTTCCAGCGGAGAATGATATCTTTGATCACCATATGCCTATTAAAATATTTTTTTTCCTTGTGGGTTTAATAAGAAGAAAAAAACCCAAAACCTTTTACGAACCACATAGAAATGTCTGTTTCTTAAATGGCTGAACTGAAATTAGCAAAGGGTAGCAAATCTGAAAACAGTGGCATTTTGGGGTTATACATTCCAAGTTTGGGCCTCTCAGGTCAGCGTGCAAAGAGGCTCTGTAAAATGGAGACACCATTTTAGATTTTGAGAAGATGTCGTCCTAAAGGCTGGGTCACAGCATTTGACACAGAGATGCATATGAGGAATCTTAGATTATCAATCATTACTGTTAACATACCCATGCACAGTCATCACTGCTGCTAGAAGGTGTTTGTACCCTTGTGATACTTAGGACTTAAACCACAATTTCTGCTTTCAAAGCACTTGATGATAGTATTGTACGTGTATTTTCACCACACGTACATGGAGTTTATTTCAAATAAACTCCGAGAGGCTATAACCTCGAAAAGCTATTTGGCCAGGTCAGTTTCAGATTCAGTGCAGTTAGATGCAGTCCTCTGTATGCTCAAATGCAAAATAATATGATTGGCAGTCCATTTCCCTATTAGGAAATTTACTTTCCTAATTCTTTTGTGTTTTACAGTGTTAAAATCGATGACAGTACCTTGATAAATACATCATAAGCAGGGGGAGTTTTTTTTCTTTAAGAGTGTTGATTGGAGTGAGAAACGGCTTAGAAATTAAACTTTTAATTCAGTGGAAAAACCTCAGATAAGTCAACTACAGTTATTTGTGCTTTATTCTTCACCAGTCCTATAGCCAATTCAACAGAGACTGAAACCCATTACAGAAGAGAAGGCCGGTCTTGGGTCTGAATGTTAGGTGATAAATTCCGTAAGGGGCCCATATCTTCTGTCTCCATGGCCCCGGCATGTGGTCACCACTCACTAAATATTCACTGAAAAAAAAAGAATCTTCCCAAGAAAACTACAACAGGATTCCGAAGAGATATTTGTACACCTACATTCATAATAGCATTATTTACAGTAGCCAAAGTTGGAAGCAACCCAAGTGTCCATTGATGGATTGATGGACCAAAAAAAAAAAAAAGTGGAATATACATACAACGGAATGTTATTCAACCTTAGAAGGGAAGGAAATTCTGACACCTGCTACAATGTGAATGAAACTTGAGGACATTTTGCAAAGTGAAATAAGCCAGGACAAATACTGGATTCCAGTTACATGAGGTCCATAGAGGGGTCAAATCTATAGAGACAGAAAGTTGAATGGTGGTTGCCAGGGGCTGGGGGAGTGGGGAATAGGGAGTTAGTGGTTTAGTGGGTACAGAGTTTCTTTTTTTCTTTTGATTTTATTTATTTATTTTTGGCTGCACCGTGTGGGATGTGGAATCTTAGTTTCCCAACCAGGGATCGAACCCAGGGACCCCTGCAGTGGAAGCGCGGAATCTTTTTTTTTTTTTTTTTTTTGCGGTACGCGGTCTTCTCACTGCTGTGGCCTCTCCCGTTGCAGAGCACAGGCTCTGGATGCGCAGGCTCAGCGACCATGGCTCACGGGCCCAGCTGCTCCGCGGCATATGGGATCTTCCCGGACCCGGGCACGAACCCGTGTCCCCTGCATCAGCAGGCGGACTCTCAACCACTGCGCCACCAGGGAAGCCCGGAAGTGCGGAATCTTAACCAGTGGACCATCAGGGAAGTCCCTAGTGGGTACAGAGTTTCTGCTTGAGATGACGCAAAATTCTGGAGATGGTTGGTGGTGATGGTTGTCCAACAATGTGAATGTCTTAACTCTGCTGAACTGTAAACTTAAAAGTGGTTAAGACGCTAAATTTCATGTTTTGTGTATTTTACTACAACTTACAAAATGAATCTTGATACCTAGAAAAATCGTGAGGAGTAACCACTTTACAGTAACAGTAACTTGAAAATCTTGCCCGTTGATGCAGTGAGTATATATGCTTTATCTTAATTTTTTTTCACCTTTACTGAAAATTGTTACAGTATTTGAATGTTGGGAGCCAGGATGAAGTTAATCCCATGTCTCTTCTTCTGCAAGTTCAGATCGGAAATGGCTTTCCATTCAAAGTTATCAACTCTTGAGCAAAAGGGAAAATTTAGTGAAACTCCAGAAGTGTCTTGAGGGTTAAGACATTACGCCTTTGTTGAGAATCTGTTTAAACTCTTCTGAAAAATGTGCAGGAAGAACCGATTTTTAGCTAAAATGATGTCTCCTAAAATCCCTGGAAATGTGGAAGGGGTTTTGGAGGGAGTGGCTGTAGTCATCTCTTTGGGGAAGAAAAGGCTGACTTGCCCTCTGTTAATAGCACTTTCCCTATTTAGCCCTTCCCCCGACAATCACCAAAATAAGGAGACAGACCTGCTTTTGTCCTTTTTAATAGCGCTTTCTGAGAAGCAGTTCGGCGTGAATTTTCCTTTCTGTGGGAAAAAGGATCATGTTTATTGGCATCAGTGAATGAGGTCCATCCAGCCTTGTGACTCTCATCCGTGTCTGTTTAAATATCCGCTTTCATTCTTCAATGGGTGGGATAGCATCCTGCCAGCAGGCAGACTGCGTAAGCTCAGAGGCTGAGGGGAACTCCGCAGCCCAGGGAGGTCCCTGGGGCCCTGACATCCTCCATAGAAAGGGCGCCCCTCATGTTCTTTCTCGCCTCCCTAGCCCGCTCCCGAGTTTGCCTGCAAAGAGGGAGGGGCTGGCCAAGCAGGTGGAAGCATCCAGCCTACCTGTCTCTGAATTGCCCCTTGCCAACATCGAGGTACTTTCTGGCTTCCAGCTCTTACTTCCAGAAGCTTGGTGGACGCGAGGCTGCTTAGAGCAGCTCCCCTTGTAGTCCGTGATGCCTGGAGACTGTGCTGCCACGTGTAGCCCTTGGCAGACTACCAAGTACCTTCTTCAGGTGTGATGGCAGCTACTCTGTGAGGTCTGAGCCCAGAGGTGAAGTGGCTCCGGCTTCTGGCCCTGGCTCTGCTGGACCAAGGGCAGCCCTGGATGCGTGGTCACACCCTTGGACTTGAGTGCAGATGTTGTCTCTATGGCTGGATTCCGCGCTTCCAATGCAGGGGGCCTGGGTTTGATCCCTGGTCGGGAAACTAAGATCCCGCATCCCACACGGATGGCTGGAGCCTTGGAATATTAAGGGAAACAAACCCAGGGTCAACTCTCACTTGTAAGGATGAGACCCAACGATGGAGACCCCCAGGAGCAGCTTTGTTAGGGCAGTGGCCTTAGAGTACTGTTTTCTTTCTCAAGTGTACACTAATGCTGTTGCTTATACCACTGTTAAAAATTGTCCTCAGAGCCCAGGAGTCGCTGTGACCGGGAGACCCTGGAACTCACTAAAACCCTGGGGAGGGCTTGGACCCTGAGAAAA
The DNA here is from genome assembly GCF_964165515.1 of Mesoplodon bidens. NCBI lineage: Eukaryota > Metazoa > Chordata > Mammalia > Artiodactyla > Ziphiidae > Mesoplodon > Mesoplodon bidens. The sequence goes on along the minus strand of NC_138161.1, from coordinate 4,997,052 downwards.
CCCAGGCTGGAGAGAGCAGAAACTAACTGGACTTAAGTCTCTTGCGACAGGGTGCCCTCAGTGGTGTTTGGGCACCGTTCATTCATTCAGCAAGCTTTATTGAGCACTTACTGTGTTCCAGGCACTATGCTCAGAGCTAGCGACACAAAGACACTGGGGTGAGCCAGGGAGGTGGAAGGGGAGAGAGGAACATGACCAGTTTTAGAAACATTCTGGAAGTAGAATAGATAGGACGTACCGACTCCATGGTGGGGAAGAAAAGACAGAGTGAGTGAAAGCTGCATCCCTGGCTCTGGGATTAGAGCGTTCCCGGATGGATCTCTGCCTAGTTGCGGCCAAGTGCAGGTGCTGCTGACACAGGGCACCCCCAGATGTTTCAGTGCATGGTCACGTCCCTCTCAGCATCACCTGCAGCAGGACCAGCCACGGTGCATGGGGAAAGGCTGCTAAACACACAGGGGTGCCAGTTCTGGAGCTTATGCACATTACTTCTGGGCTGCGTCCACACTAGCTGCAGCGCGGACACTTGGAGTGAAAGTCTGGTGGGGAGTTGGATGCGTGTGTTTGGCACAGTGATATATTTGAGAAGTCAGCCCTGTCGCAAGAGGAAAACAAGTCACACTGCCCCTCTCTGAGAAAGTGAAACACCCCAATGTACCAGGCACTGTTCTGGGTGTATCACACATACATGAAGGGCATCTCCTGTGCCCCTCAGAGCAACACTCTATCATCTTACCTTACAGGTGAGGACACCGAGGCTCAGAGATAGTAGTTTACTTAAGGTTCCATGCCCAATAGGAGTGTCAACTGCAAAAAAAAAAAGCATAACATAAAAGTTGAGAGTTATGTTTTATCTGGTGGACAAAACTGAGGACTGAAGCCCAGGACACAGCATCTCATCAGATCACTCTGAGGAACTGCTCTGAAGAGGCAAGGGGGGAGCCGGGATATACAGGAGTTTTTGCAGCAAAGACCAGGTAGTCAGAACATCAAAATATTATTGTTAATTAAAGGAAACCAGACATCTCAACTTAACGGATTTAGTGCTTTTCTCTGGGAAGATGCAAGAGTCTGGGTTCACTGAAATCATTCCTTTGATGTGCACCTCAGCTACCTGGGGCCATATCCTGTGCCTTCTCATCCTGAGTCTCCTCAGGGCTCACCATCAAGGAGGCTGTAATGTGATGGCTTGATGGCTGTAACAGCCTTTGTTTACTGATATGGCAGGTGATATTTTTCATTCACAGGAGGCTAAGCCAGGGTTCAAATCCAGGTCTAACAGATGCTAAAGCTGTTACTTTTCATGCCACTCTGCTTTAGAGAAAGTGCAGGGTGTATCCTGGGACCACAGGTAGAAAGCGAACTTGAAGCCAGCATCCCATGAATGGACATAGTTGCAGCACACTTAAGGGCATCAGCTACGGTGTGTGTGTGATAAAGTCCCCTCCCCCCCACCTTAGAAATCCAGCCTTTCCACTCATCCTAACAGGGGTGGGTTGTTTGAAAAGTTAGAAAACTCCATCACAGAGCAGCCCCTCCCTCACTGTCCCATCACCCCAGTGACAGGTTTCAGCTGCAGAGGTAGTGGCAGCTCCTGTGTCCAGAAGGATTCTGATTTCGGGGTGACTTTTAGTTTCCTAGGACAAGGACCGCCACACTTAACCTTCCTACAGCCTACAACCTCTGCAGCCGGCCTCAACCTGCCAAGCCCTAAGCATTCAGTGGAAAACTGCCGCCACGTTCAGATCAGACACAGCCAAGCTGGTGCCCCACCTCCTCCCAGCATCCTTTCGGCAGTTGAGGTTTCCCAGGGACCAGGGAAGCCATCCGCAGGTCTCTGGGCTGTGTTTTTCTAGCAAGAGCCCCATCTGCGAGGGAGAAGCACGTGCACACACACACACACATGCACACACACACAGAGCCTGAATAGATTGTATAATCAAGCCCCTCGTAGCTAACTTCGGTACATCTGTTTGTGTTAAGTGGAGCCCTTTGAAAATGATTTTTTTTTCTTTCTCTATAAAAACAACCTTAATTTTAGAACGTGGAGAAATGGCGCGTGGCAATTATTTTTGCTTCCTTCAACAAGGCGTGTTTAAGTAAATGAGATTCATTTCCAGAACTGAAGCCCCAAGAGAACCCGATTAACAAGACCAGCACCTACAATCCCACGTCACAACTGTGGGCACACAGCCCTGTGGAGCCAGGCTGCAAAGGACCCCACCGCTGTGCGTTCTGCTTGCTGGCAGACTTCAGCAGATGGGCTGCTAATGTAATTAGGAATCATTGTGTTAAGTGAGCCATCACTGAAATTATCTGCTAATTTTCCTATCTATTAACCTGCTGAAAAAGAGGCAACGATAGCTGAGAAATCTCAGGCTGCCAATCACTAACTAGACACGGAACCAGTTCTTCTCCTTATGGCCACCGTTTTCCTTATTACAGCAATTAGGAAATGGGTTTCTCTGGGGTTATTGCCCAGTGCATCAACCGAGAATTGAGAACGGACAGTGGGAGCCGTGCACAGCCTGGAGGTTTCCACGGGTGGTGAACCTTGGGGAGGGACCTCCTCCAACAGATGTCTGGTCTCTCTGGGGCACAGGAGGCAGGGCTTGTGTGAGTCAACCTTCCCTGGTCCTCTCTACCCGGAGGCACTGGTAGGGTCAGGGCAGCGAGGCAGGAGGGAGGAGAAGACTAATACAGGGCAGCGCTACAGGGGATCCTGGAGGTGGCACAGGGCACACTCAGAGCCATCCGCCCAGGGATCAGGACGTGGAAGCTTCATCTGTCAGCTGTGGATTTGGGGTTCAGGGCTGTGCCCAGCAGGGAGTGTTCATTCCTGGGCACCTCAGGCCTGACATGGATGCTGGAGGGCGTTTTTTTCTTTCTTTTTTTTTTTTTTTTTTTTGCAGGTATGACTAGGGCTTTACTGGGAATCAGACAGGGCTGGGAAGGAACCACACTGCACCCTGGATGCTGGAAGAGCCCCAGCAGCTGGAGTGAGTGTGGCGCCAGGTGGAGGGCACCAACGAACTCCCCTCACCCCATCATCTTGTTCCTACCTCTAGTTAGCCTTGGATATTTAAGAGGTGATCATATAGCAACTGGGAAGTTAAGTTAGCCACTCTAGCCAATTCTAGAAAAGCGAAATAAAGTACATGCACAAATGTGTCAGGAGTTTGGCCCGGTGAGTTGTCTCCAGCTTCTCGGCAGGCTTGCCTCCTTTATCAGCTTTCCACTCCTAGGTGGAGTTCATGTGTATTTCCTCCCCATCTTATGGACCAGGTGATTATCGAATTCCTATCAAAGGTAGTCATTATGGAGACTGTTCCAAAGACTAAGAAAAAGGGCTTTACCCTCAAGCAACTTACAAGCTCACTGAGAGGAAACCTGTGCTCCTCAGAGAAATGAGAGGCCAGTAAAAAGCATCGGACAAGGGAGGGGGCCAAAAATCAGGGCACGCTGTCAGAGGAGAGGAATGGATCAGGGCTGCCACGGAAAGGCCTTTTGGAGGATGTAGGACTGCCTGGGTCTCAAAGACAGTGCTGTGTGTGGTTTGTAATTAACCTCCGCTCGCTGGCAGAGAGCGTGAGAGGTGGCTCATAATTGTATCAAAACAAAAGGAGGAAAATAAAACCCCATAAGATGTGCCATTTTAAAAACAAGTAAGCGGCTTCCCTGGTGGCGTAGTGGTTAAGAATCCGCCTGCCAATGCAGGGGACATGCGTTCGAGCCCTGATCCGGGAAGGTCCCACATGCCGCGGAGCAACTAAGCCCGTGTACCACAACTACTGAGCCTGTGCCCTAGAACCCACAAGCCACAACTACTGAGCCCGTGTGCCACAACTACTGAAGCCCATGCGCCTACAGCCTGTGCTCCGCAACAAGAGAAGCCACCGCAGTGAGAAGCCCGCGCACTGCAACAAAGTGTAGCTTCCGCTCACCGCAACTAGAGAAAACCCGTGCACAGCAACGAAGAACCAATGCAGCCAAAAATAAAAATAAAAAATAAATAAATTTAAAACAAACAAACAAACAAAAAAAACAAGTAAGCTTTGTCTAGGCAGAGCAGGGCATGGCGATATAGAGTCCTGACTGTTCCCTAAAGGAATCTTCCTGGAGAATCTGTTAGCTTCAAATCGCTCCAGAACCGGCCCTGGCCAGAGGTTCCTTGGAGTGTCATGGAGTTTGTGGCAATGACCACCGATGACTGACCTGTCTCCCCACTTCCTGCTGAAAGTTGCGTGTGTGATCAGCACTAGCCTTTATTACTCGCTTCATAGGACTGAATTCACTCCTCTCAGGCATCCTGTGAAAGAGGTCAGTTGCCCCCTTCCCGCATGAGGGATCAGAGGGACAGGAGAGGAGGAGGACTTGGTCTTGGTCCCTCACCAAGCACACACTTGGTCCCAGGCCTTGTGTGCTCTGTCACTGCCCAGCAAAATGAAGAGGCACAGTGACATGAGGACAGGACTGCCTCCTGACATGGAGAAAAATCTGTCCACCGTCAAAAGCTGTCCGGTTCCCACCCAGCAGTAACTTGTGCCTAATGGCTGTCCTTGTTTCATGATTATTTTATAAAATTTCGCTCTGCAGCTTTGAGTGGGGCTGCTAAAATTGGGGAATATTATCAAAGAAGCATCCTTCAAAGAAGAAAGTCTTCACTTAGAGGGTCATGGGATTTTCACACCTTGTCTTTCTTGTCTTCTGGAAAAGGTCATCTAAGATCTTTTGCCCTCTCCACATTTTGTGTAAAATTGGTCGGTGCACGATGCAGGTTGCTTTTATAAGTCAATAAACACATTCCGTTTGTCTGGAATGTACATTTTTCCTATATTTATTTATTTGTTTGTTTATTTTTAACATCTTTATTGGAGTATAATTGCTTTACATTGTTGTGTTAGTTTCTGCTGTATAACAAAGTGAATCAGCTATACATATACATACATCCCCATATCTCCTCCCTCTTGCGTCTCCCTCCCAACCTCCCTGTCCCACCCCTCTAGGTGGTCACAAAGCACCGAACTGATCACCCTGTGCTATGTGGCTCCTTCCCACTAGCTATCAGGTTTACATGTGGTAATCTCCATTCAGTGGAAGTCTCTCAGTCCCCCACTTTTTCATTTATTCAACAGCTGTTCATTGAGCACCTAGGTCGCCCTGGGCACTGTCCAAGGTGCTGGATGGAGAAAGGCCGCTGAGCCTCACGTGGGCCCCACTCACATGGGGGTGCCCTTTGCTTGGATGTTCTCTGGAGAAGACAGGCTCCAGTGTGAAAATGATGCACAGTGGGGACCCGCTTCTTCCATAAAAGAGCCCTGAGGTTGGCAAAAAGATGGGAGCAGTGAAAAGCCAGTGACCATCAGAATACAGGACGCTTGCTCCTTGTGGAGACAGATTTTGGTCTGCGTTCCTGAATTCTGGAAGAAATGGCACATGGGTTCTACAGGAGGCTGCTTAGTGTAGGGAAGGAAGTGGGGACTTCCAGCTCTCGGCAGCCTTTCTGCATTTCTTGTTGTAAAGCAGGGATGATGTTTCTTACACGCTTCTGAATCATTTTCAGTTGTGCTTCGAAAGTGCAAAGCATATCCCGATTTTGTATGTATTTTCAGTGTCCCTTTATGGGGCTGAACGACATGCTCTGTGGTCAGGCTGTTGTGTGTACTTGGAGCTGAACCCGAGGAGACAGGAAATGATGTTGGAAATTTCTGGGATAAGGACGCAGCGGGGCATGTGCAGTGAGTGGAGTAGGGGTGAGGCATCCAGAAGGATTCTGCACGCTGAGCCTTTGCCTGTCAGTGGTTTCAGGGTGGATGCTGCAAAATTTATAGGGCAAGCAACTGTATTTTTTTTTTTCCTTTGCAGTTGAGACTAGGACTTGCAAAGGGAAAATCACGGCCCTGGCGAGAAGTCAATGCGAGAAAAGTCCGTTTCCAGGTCATCGCACAGAAAAAAGGTGTCGGCAGCTCAGAGACATTACTTGAAGCCCAACTCAGAGCATTCACTGCTCTCTAGAAATCCATTCCTTACCTGGCTTTGTGGCCGCCTCATGTATCTGGGCCGTCTCTCGCCTCAAATCTTACCCTCTAGGCACAGCCGAGGTGGTGACCAACTTGGTCGCGCCGTGACTCCAAATTGAATTTTCTTGAAAGCTGGCTTCTGCTGAAACAGCTGGGGAGTATGACTGTGCCGGGCAATTAGGAGTTTTCTGTGTAAAATAATGCCGTCTATGTTTGGGTGTAACTTTCTGTTTTGTGTCCCTGCCTCTGCGAGGAGGGATCACGTGCAGCATGGCAGAGGTGAGGTCGGGAGTGTATAAGAGGACTTGGTCCTGATGTGCGATGCAGAGGCTGGAGGTGGGATTCCACACCCAGGAGAGCAGAGTGAAATGTCTGCAGAGAATGGGGCCCTTATGCCCAGGACAGCGGTCCTGTGTCTGCTTTGCCTGGGGCTGGTTGTGCAGGAGCATTGTGTGTGGATGTGAAATGCCAGCCTGGGAATCGGCTGTCAGGTGGCCTGGCCTTTCAACAGGCATCCTGCTGGGCTGTTGGGTGCGTGTTTGCCAGTGAGACCCAGGAAAGGCTTGTAAAAACGTCCTGCTTTCATGACTGCCGTGAGCCTGGAATTCTGGGCTTTTTGGGTATTTTTCCTTTCTTCTTTGTCTCTCTACTACTTTCACCAAAGCAACTTTAAAAGCTCATCTTGCCTTCAGGAACCTTTTAAATCCAGGACATGGAGGCGTCACTGAGGGCGCAAGGCCATGTGAGTTACATATATTATGAGGTCAGCTTGGACTGTGTCTGCTGTGAGGACAATGAGCTTCATTCCAGTGATGGGTGAGGTTCCGGACCTTGCTGATTTCCCATTGTCCATATGTGATATTGTGAGTTATATGAAGAAACACACATTTATACAAAGAAATATGTATTTGATCTTTGTCCCAGTTCCTGGCTCAGGGCTCCTGAAACCCTTGGGACTTCCTAGGTGATAAGGGTGATAAAGGTGTCTTTTGTTTCTCATAACAAGTCCCTTCCAACCACACCTGCATTATGTCAGTCAACTGGCTATTGGAAAGCCCTGAAGGATGGGGAACCAACCTTGAGAGCAGAGAGTTGGAACTTTCAGCCTCATTTCCAGGGAGGGGAGATGGGTTGGAGGTTGAATCGGTCACCAATGGCTAATGATTGAATCAGTCATCGCTACAGATGAACCCTACATAAAAATCCGAAATGGCAGGATTAAAACAGAAAATGTGACAGAGGAAGTGATAGGATTAAGAAAAATGTGTATCATTGGATGTAAAGGACGTAAACCCATCTCTTAAAAGAACTGAAGTTAAGGAGATTTTTTTTTAAACATGCAGAGGGCTTCCCTGGTGGCGCAGTGGTTGAGAGTCCGCCTGCCGATGCAGGGGACACGGGTTCGTGCCCCGGTCCGGGAAGATCCCACGTGCTGCGGAGCGGCTGGGCCCGTGAGCCATGGCCGCTGAGCCTGCGCATCCGGAGCCTGTGCTCCGCAACGGGAGAGGCCACAACAGTGGGAGGCCCACGTACCGCAAAAAAAAAAAAAGTGCAGAGATTCTGATATGGGTGCCCACTGAAAATCAGAGCATTTAGAAGCAGAAAGAAAGGGAGAACTCTGCCTGGTAGGACCATCTGGCCCAGCCCCATGGACCTGCAGACAGATCTCCACCTAATTTTCCTTGTCACCAACTGTTCAGTGGTACATGTGAGGACTCTGCGGCATCCCCAATTCCCCTCCTGTAAAATCCAAGTTCATACAGATTTAGTTGGTGCCCTTGGAATGTTTATGTGAAATTCAGGTGAAACCAAATCCAATCCAATCCAGGTTGTGGCTTGGGAGCTCGGGATGTTGAACATTAAAATATTTGAATGGAGAACAAGATAATATAATTTTTTTTTTAAATTAGTTTCTGCTTTATAACAAAGTGAATCAGTCATACATATACATCTGTTCCCACATCCCTTCCCTCATGCATCTCCCTCCCTCCCACCCTCCCCATCCCACCCCTCCAGGCGGTCACAAAGCACCGAGCTGATCTCCCTGTGCTCTGCGGCTGCTTCCCACTATCTATCTACCTTACGTTTGGTAGTGTATACACGTCCATGCCTCTCTTTCGCCTTGTCACAGCCCACCCTTCCCCCTCCCCATATCCTCAAGTCCATTCTCAAGTAGGTCTGCGTCTTCATTCCCGTTTTGCCCCTAGGTTCTTCATGACATTTTTTTTTTAAATTCCGTATATATGTGTTAGCATACGGTATTTGTCTTTCTCTTTCTGACTTACTTCACTCTGTATGACAGACTCTAGGTCTATCCACCTCATTACAAATAGCTCAGTTTCGTTTCTTTTTATGGCTGAGTAATATTCCATTGTATATATGTGCCACATCTTCTTTATCCATTCATCCGATGATGGACACTTAATTTTTTAATTGCGTTCTGTCTGGAATCTTTCCGAACATCTCTGTAGTGAGGCCCTGCAACTTTCCTAGTGACTGTGTTCGTAAACGGAATTAAGAGAATTCATTTCCTAAAGTTACGAGGCGTAGAGGGGCATTTATCGTCTCTCTATTCAGTGTGAGAAGCCGCAAAACACGTTGAGCAGAAGAAGCCAGACCTTCCTCTCGCTCCCATGACAGAAACCCCACGTGATTCCCTTTAAATGATGTCCAGGAACCGGTGAAATCAATCCCTGGTAACAGGATTCAGAAAGCGGTTGCCTCTGAGAAACAGGAGGGATTGACTGGAAAGGGGCAGAAAGGGACCTTCAGGGAATCAGAGGAATTCCTGTATCTTGGTTTGGGAGAACACCGTGCCAGAACTCACCAGCGGAAAAGCCAAGATCTTCCGTTTTTATTTGTGTGTAAATGCAAACTCATTAAAACTAAAAAAAAAAAAAAAAAAAAAAAAAAAAAAATGTGGTACCTCTGACAGGTGTTCCCAGGTGCCGTGAAGCAGAGATGAGGGATGCCCAGTGCCAGGACGATTCTGGGAAAGCGTCCTGGACGTGTGGAGAGAGAGGAGGGGGTGAATGAGGATTTCCAAGTGAGATTGGAAAGGCAGGAGGAGGGCTACCCCCAGCCAAGTGACAAACCCGGCCAAGAGCCCAGCGTGAGAAAGGGCTCTGCCTGGTTACCAAGTGCCAGCAGCTGAAAAAGGAAATCCCACTTATTCCCCTGAATTTACCTTCTTTTAAGGTTTAGTGCCTCTCTGAGGCTAAACTGATTCCACCTCGCCCGTGCAAGCTTCGCGCCAGACTGTGTTCAGGGTTCAGTTTTCTAACACCTTTTTAAAACTATTTCTAATCGATACAAGTTTTTTCCAAGTACTACACTGTTCTTGGTACTTAATTTTTAAAAGAAGTAGTCAAGAGTGTTGCCTTATTCAAGTAACCTGGTGGTTTCTCTGCTTTTCCCTTAAAAATAAAAGCTGCAGATACTTGTTGACACTGGAAGCAGCAACTTCGCCGTGGCTGGGGCCCCGCATCCCTACGTTGACTCATACTTTGACACGGAGAGGTGAGTGACGGGTCCGTGCCTGGCATGGCCGGGCTTGGGGGCACCGCATGAACACTTCAGAACACACTGGGAGAAGGTCACCAAAACGCTGTTTCATTTTGAGGGGGATATATTCATGTATATATTTGTGTATGTATGTATGTATATATTTGTGTGTATGTGCATACAGTGGTCTGTATATATGTATGTATTTGTGTATGTGGAGGTATCTGTGTGTACGTGCACATGGTGGTGTGTATATTTGTGTGTGGTGTGCAGGTGTGGCACATGTATATGCATACGTACATGTATATATCCATTCCAGATGAATCCACGGGAGGGTTCTCCTAATAACCTTGGTGTGTTCTCATGAGCGCCGCTTTACAGAAACTCAATCAGACAGCAGTGTTTTTTGTTGTTGTTCTTTTGCAGTACGCGGGCCTCTCACTGTTGCGGCCTCTCCCGTTGCAGAGCGCAGGCTCAGCAGCCATGGCTCAGGGGCCCAGCCGCTCCGCGGCATGTGGGATCTTCCCAGACCGGGGCGCGAACCCGTGTCCCCTGCATCAGCAGGCGGACTCTCAACCACTGTGCCACCAGGGAAGCCCCAAACAGCAGTTTTGTAGTCAGACCTGAGTTGCAGGGAGGTAACCCTTTGATGTTTGTTGGGCCCCTCTAGTCCTCACTTGGAGGTGCAACTGAGCAGGGCAGGGGGCATTGGAGGTGAGTGTGAGACTGTTCCAGGCAGCAGCCTGGTGTTGCTTGGAAAGCCACCTTTGCATCGCCCTGAAGATCGGTGGCGTGGGTCAAGGTGTGGTTCACTGAAACAATTTCTGTGCCAGGAGGTGTTTCTGAGGAGAAGAATCCATGACTCACTTGGAAAGGATGTATTGTGAGCACAAAGCACTCAGGCCTGAGGCTGCAAGCTAGCAGCTGTGGGCAGGGTTGTGAGGAAGGGTGGAGCCCAGATAGAAGTCTCTGGAATAAGGCCAGTCTGCGTGTCCAGGCCCTGGGACTCATGTGTGTCACTGTTCATCTCTGGAGGGGCCCATGGGGTCAGAGTCACTATCCCCTGGGTATCTATTGCTGCCCTAATGCCGTGCACATTTTAATTTCACATCTATTTGTGTGACCCTAGAATTTAAACGAAACAGATAAGACAAGTAAGCTGACGTGTGGTTGGCTTTTGAGGGTCGAGAGCCTGCATATCACATTTCCCTGCTGCAAATCTTCTTTGTGTCTTTCCTTTCTCACTTTCCCTACCCACAGTCTTTGGTTCTGGGGAATAAACCCCAACTTCAGGTGGGGGAAAAAAAAAAAGGAAGGAAACATATGAGGGAAAGTAACAACTGGGAAGGTTCAGCAAATCCCGGGCAGCATCAATAAGGCAGGAGACGTTATACACAAGTGCTCATCTCTCTTCTGCCCGTGCATCTTGGTCTCCATTTTGGTGGCACAAAGGGGTATGGTCTCCTGTGTGTCCGGCTGGAGGGAGTAGTAGTTGGTGCTACCTGGGCCCCTGGGGCTACAGTGATATCTGGTTGGCACCTCCTTCAGGGAATCTGTAGCTTAGTTTATGACTCAGCGTGTTGATAACCTTTAATCACTGAAATTCTGGATGAAACTCCTGGCTTGTGATTGCTTTGTGAAGATTAATATGTGCCCTGAAGTTGTTACTGTGACCTCAGATGCCTGTAAATTGGGGCAAGGGGTGTGCAGCCAGGGGAAGGAGGTTGACTTTTGATCGCTGGCTGCCCTTTGCCCTTTCCCACTCAAATTGTGGTTTGTCCAAATCCTCCGCCCCAAACAGCCCGCTCCCCTCAGCCACTTCATCGTGGAACAGAAGTCAGTCCAAACCTCTCATTTCTATTCATGTAGCACAGAAGGTCCAGGAACCAAGAGATTGGCCCAGGTTCAGGCTTCTAGGACAAGAGGTTCCAAACTTGAGCCCTGGCACCCCCTCTATAGAGTGAGTGCTTTGTAAAGCCCTGAACTGAAACGCAAAGGTAGTGTTACTTATCTTCATATGTAATTCTAAACGCACTGATGCAATAGGTAGGAGTTTGGGGGTGCGGGGTAAAAGGAGGGAATTCACAGGAAGGTGATGAGTACCTCAATGTGTAAACACCCTGGGTAGGATACATGTGAAGTTGGAGGGTGCCTGAGGCTGTGAGCATCACCTCAGACATGCAGCGCCCAGTGCAGACTGACAAATCGGATTAAAATAGACTCAGACACCCAGAGCAGCTTGGTTTGGTGATGTGAATTTCCCAGATTGGTGAAGAATCTTAGTAAAGTTTCCCCCTGAAAATATCACCTTCCTCAATTTACACAGTAGTTGCATTCCTAGAAAACGCAGTGTATGTTAAACTATGTAAAAGATGTTTATCCTGGTGGCAAGGCAATCCCAGCTCTATGTTTTTTCCACTACAAGGCTCTTCCTAGTCTACACATCCACGCAGTTTCCCCACGCCTACTGGGGGCTCTGCCTGCCGTAGAGACAGAACAGACATCCCTGGAGCTCAGTTACATCTTTAACAGTATTCCTCCCCAGAGCAATTTTGTTTTCCATCACACATCTGTGGACACACGGTACAATAAAGCAACAGTACAGCACAGTAAAGCCAAGTTCGGGTCATGTGTGTATCCACTTTACAGATTTAAATGTGTAAATCTAACACCATGGGTGGGTATTTCCTTCCCAATAGGTAAGTGGCACAGCCAGGGGTCAATAAAGGTCACAGTGTGCTTTCAACCCGGTTACCCTTTTGCTATGCAGACGCAGTTATGGAAATGTACAAGGGTAAATAATAGTCAACATTACAAATATTGTGTACGGTGTCATTTAATAAGTGTACAGTATTTAATCGATGGTAGACAACTGGCTGTCTTCCTCATTTGCCTTCTACTTTGTTCATTGGTGTGTTGAACCGTGGTTCTCTTTCAGCCTTCAGTGGGACACATCCTTCTAAGCTTCCTGCTAGCAGGTTTTGGGTTCAGGTGGCAGATGGCTTTTGTCTTTCCTACTCAAAGGTGGAGCTACTCTGGCTCTTTTGCAAACCTGATTTAATGTGAAGACTCCTGAGAACATGCATACTCCTGCCCTCCTGCTAATCCCACAGAAGAATTCAGGGCTCCCTCCCAGCATTCTGAGCTCTCAAGATTCTCATCTATTTCTCCTTTCTGAGCAAATAAAGAGAGACATAGCAGAACCTGCCAACATTCAGAAGCCCCAGACTCCCCTGCATTGTCAGTTTCATCCCATTGGCACCTCCGCCATTCAGACTTCAACCTGCCTTCCTCATTTGCAAGTATTGTTGAAATTTACTTCATCCCTTTAAAACATGACCCATTTTGGACCTCTAGCCCTGGTACTGCCTTTCTTTTAAGGAGATCTCTTCTTCAATAGGGCTATCAGGTTTCTTCTTAACTGAATCAAATGTAAAACATCGCATTTCTGAATTTTAGGCAAGTTCGGTTCTTAAACAGCATCCTTACCAACACATGTGTTTTGTAGGCTAAATTCTTGCTTAAATTTATAGTAACCTTTCTTTCTCTCCTTTCCTCTGTTTCTTTCTCCGTGCTTCTCATAGGCTTATGTCAACACAGATTTATTATTATAAAGACATGAACTATAATTTACATAGTAAATTATGTACGATTAATTTGTCTGATGCTTTCAGATAACTTTAGAGTGGGCCTAAGGTACACCTTCCACCATTGTATTTGATGGAAGCCGAGGGAATGTTTTACGTCCTTTCTCAATTTTTGACAAAGGTTTCTTTTCTGAGATGTAGCTTCCCTGCCTTGTGATGTTTCTGTATTTGCTTGTCCCTCTGAACTCTCTTAGTTATAATAAGGTTTCTGGTTGGGTTTGTCAGCCTCTGATTCAAGTCCCCCAGTCTCTGGATATTCAGGTTTAATGCTTCCTGAAACATGTCCCAGTAATTGGAGATTTGACTTGGGGTACTTTGACAAGATCTCTTTGATTTATGGAATCAGACATCAGGTTACCATTAGTCATTTGTGTAGCTTTGTCCCACCCGAAGCCTTCTTTTCATGGAGGTGAATGTTCCAATGAATTACTATATGGCAAAAAGACTATCATGCATTTTTTTTAGATGTACTTCTTTTTTAGCCAGTAAAATAGCCTCCAGTCAATTGGCTTCATGAGAGAGTCAAAAGACTCATTCCCCCTGACCTTATACTAATCTATTCAGGAAATTAAGTCCATTTTCATTAAAATGTTTCCTCCTCCTATACTCCATCTGGGGTGAAGCCCACAGAGCAATTTCTTTTCCTCAACTGATGCTTGTAAGTAGAATTGGGATACTAGAAAATTACCATCTAATTTCCTTAAGGAGGCTGAACTGGAGCCTTGAGACCCAGTGCCTCATCTTTCCATGTGCTGATGACAGACATTTTTGCCTGATTATTTAGATAATTTCTTGAGCCTGCCCATTGCTTGCCTGTCCAGGACAGGTCTTGCCATATTGGAGCCCTGAACCATTTGCCATTGCTGAGGATGTTGATGACCCTCCAGGATGGACGGAAGTCCCTGGGCTGTCAGTGGCCCCATTTACTCTGATCTGGTCACTTCCAGACCTTAGAAGAGCAAAAAGGGTATCTGGTCACCTGGTCCAAGTCAGCTATCCCCAAAGGTAGACCCAAAACTCTGAAATGTGCGGAAGAGCCCCGGGGAAGTCTCGGGCAGAGTTGTTCAGGAGACTCAGCATTCCCTGGGTGGGGTGGCTTGCAGGAACCAGAGCCGACCCTAGGATTCAACTCTTTTGAATTCTGCCCTTTCACCTTTTCACTGTATGTTCTCTGGGTTTCTTTAAAATAATAAAATGTTCTGTGGTTCTTTTCTCCTCAGTTCGATTGATTTCACTTTTCAATCCTGCATTCCCTGAACACTCTTATCAGAGGCAGAATGTCTCCTGAATTTGGTTCAAAGTGATTTTACTGCTGTGAGTGGACTTTTTCCTGGCTACTCACATCCTTCATGGATGGCTGTTTCTGTGCACCCAGATTGATGCTGCAAAGAAGCAGTCAACCTGGGGTTTGCTCTCAATATAGTTAATTAATATGCAGAACAGTTGAGAGCCAAAGCATTTTAGTGCCCAACAGGTGGGATGTTAGAACATAAAGATGGAGGAATGCACTTTTTAAAAATGTCTACTCCTGGAAACTATACATTAATAACCCTCAGAATTGCTTATGGTTCATCTTTGGGGTTTCTACTCTTTGAGGTTTAGTTCACGGAGCCCAGTGAATATGAGCTAAGAATTACTTTTTTCTCACATTGTCTGGAGCTGTGCTTTCTACAACGGTAGCTACTAAGTCACATGTGGCTATTTAATTTTTTTTAACATCTTTATTGGAGTATGATTGCTTTACATTGTTGTGTTAGTTTCTGCTGTATAACAAAGTGAATCAGCTATACATATACATATATCCCCATATCTCCTCCCTCTTGCATCTGCCTTCCATCCTCCCTATCCCACCCCTCTAGGTGGTCACAAAGCACCGAGCTGATCTCCCTGTGCTATGTGGCTGCTTCCCACTAGCTATCTATTTTACATTTGGTAGTGTATATATGTCCATGCCACTCTCTCACTTCATCCCAACTTACCCTTCCCCCTCCCCGTGTCCTCAAGTCCATTCTCTACGTCTCCATCTTTATTCCTATCCTGCCCCTAGGTTCTTCGTAACCATTTTTTTTTAGATTCCACATATATGTGTTAGCATATGGTATTTGTTTTTCTCTTTCTGACTTCACTCTGTAGGACAGACTCTAGGTCCATCAATCTCACTACAAATAACTCAATTTCGTTTCTTTTTATGGCTGAGTAATATTCCATTGTATATATATGTGCCACATCTTCTTTATCCAGTCATCTGTCGATGGACCCTTAGGTTGCTTCCATGTCCTGGCTATTGTAAATAGTGCTGCAGTGAACATTGTAGTACATAACTCCTTTTGAATTATGGTTTTCTCAGGGTATATGCCCAGTAGTGGGATTGCTGGGTCATATGGTAGTTCTTTCTTTAGTTTTTTAAGGAACCTCCATAGTGGTTGTATCAATTTACATTCCCACCAACAGTGTAAGAGGATTCCCTTTTCTCCACACCCTCTCCAGCATTTATTGTTTGTAGATTTTTGATGATGGCCATTCTCATGGGTGTGAGGTGATACCTCATTGTAGTTTTGATTTGCATTTCTCTACTGATTAGTGATGTTGAGCATCCTTTCATGTGTTTCTTGGCAATCTGTATATCTTCTTTGGAGAAATGTCTATGTAGGTCTTCTGCCCAGTTTTGGGTTGGGTTGTTTGTTTTTTTGATATTGAGCTGCATGAGCTTCTTGTATATTTTGGAGATTAATCCTTTGTCAGTTGCTTTGTTTGCAAATATTTTCTGCCATTCTGAGGGTTGTCTTTTGGTCTTGTTTATGGTTTCCTTTGCTGTGCAAAACCTTTTAAGTTTCATGAGGTCCCATTTGTTTATTTTTGTTTTGATTTCCATTTCTCTAGGAGGTGGGTCGAAAAGGATCTTGCTGTGATTTATGTCATAGAGTGTTCTGCCTATGTTTTCCTCTAAGAGTTTTATAGTGCCTAGCCTTATACTTAGGTCTTTAATCCATTTTGAGTTTATATTCGTGTGTGGTGTTAGGCAGTGTTCTAATTTCATTATTTTACATGTAGCTGTCCAGTTTTCCCAGCACCACTTATTGAAGAGGCTGTCTTTTCTCCATGGTACGTTCTTGCCTCCTTTGTCAAAAATAGGTGACATTATGTGCATGGGTTTATCTCTGGGCTTTCCATCCTGTTTCATTGACCTATATTTCTGTTTTCGTGCCAGTACCATACTGTCTTGATTACTGTAGCTTTGTAGTATGGTCTGAAGTCAGGGAGCCTGATTCCTCCAGCTCCATTTTTCTTTCCCAAGATTGTTTTGGCTATTTGGGGTCTTTTGTGTTTCCATACAAATTGTGAAGTTTTTGTTCTAGTTCTATGAAAAATGCAATTGGTAGTTTGATAGGGATTGCATTGAATCTGTAGATTGCTTTGGGCAGTATAGTCATTTGCACAATGTTGATTCTTCCAATCCAAGAACATGGTATATCTCTCCATCTGTTTGTGTCATCTTTAATTTCTTTCATCATTGTCTTATAGTTTTCCGCATACAGGTCTTTTGTCTCCTTAGGTAGGTTTATTCCTAGGTATTTTTTTCTTTCTGTTGCAGTGGTAAATGGGAGTGTATCCTTAATTTCTCTTTCAGATTTTTCATCATTAGTGTATAGGGATGCAAGAGATTTCTGTGCATTAATTTTGTATCCTGCTACTTTACCAAATTTATTGATTAGCTCTAGTAGTTTTCTGGTAGCATCTTTAGGATTCTCTATGTATAGTATCATGTCATCTGCAAACAGTGACAGTTCTACTTATTCTTTTCTGATTTGGATTCCTTTTATTTCTTTTTCTTCTCTGATTGCTGTGACTAAAACTTCCAAAACTATGTTGAATAATAGTGGCGAGAGTGGGCAACCTTGTCTTGTTCCTGATCTTAGAGGAAATGGTTTCAGTTTTTCACCATTGAGAATGATGTTGGCTGTGGTTTTGTCATATATGGCCTTTATTATGTTGAGGTAAGTCCCCTCTGTGCCTACTGTCTGAAGAGTTTTTATCATAAATTGGTGTTGAAATTTATTGAAAGCTTTTTATGCATCTATTGAGATTATCATATGTTTTTTATCCTTCAGTTTGTTAATATGGTGTATCACATTGATTGATTTGCATATATTGAACAATCCTTGCATTCCTGGGATAAACCCCACTTGATCATGGTGTATAATCTGTTTAATGTGCTGTTGGATTCTGTTTGCTAGCATTTTGTTGAGGATTTTTGCATATATGTTCATCAGAGATATTGGCCTGTAGTTTTCTTTTTTTGTGACATGTCTGGTTTTGGTATGAGGATGGCCTCGTAGAATGAGTTTGGGAGTGTTCCTCCTTCTGCTATATTTTGGAAGAGTTTGAGATGGATAGGTGTTAGCTCTTCTCTAAATGTTTAATATATTTTGCCTGTGAAGCCATCTGGTCCTGGGCTTTTGTTTGTTGGAAGATTTTTTTTTTTTTTTTGCGGTACGTGGGCCTCTCACTGTTGTGGCCTCTCCCTTTGCGGAGCACAGGCTCCGGATGCGCAGGCTCAGCGGCCATGGCTCACAGGCCCAGCCACTCTGCGGCACGTGGGATCCTCCTGGACCGGGGCATGAGCCCATGTCCCCTGCATCGGCAGGCGGACTCTCAACCACTGCACCACCAGGGAAGCCCTGTTGGAAGATTTTTAATCACAGTCTCAATTTCAGTGCTTGTGATTGGTCTGTTTATATTTCCTGTTTCTGCCTGGTCCAGTCTCGGAAGGTTGTGCTTTTCTAAGAAGTTGTCCATTTCTTCCAGGTTGTCCATTTTATTGGTATATAGCTGCTTGTAGTAATCTCTCATGATCCTTTATATTTCTGCAGTGTCAGTTGTTACTTCCTTTTCATTTCTAAATCTATTGATTTGAGTCTTCTCCCTTTTTTTCTTGATGAGTCTGGCTAATCGTTTAACAATTTTGTTTATCTTCTCAAAGAACCAGCTTTTGGTTTTACTGATCTTTGCTATTGTTTCCTTCATTTCTTTTTCATTTATTTCTGATCTGATCTTTATGATTTCTTTCCTTCTGCTAACTTTGGGGTTTTTTTGTTCTTCTTTCTCTAATTGCTTTAGGTGTAAGGTTAGGTTGCTTATTTGAGATGTTTCTTGTTTCTTGAGGTAGGATTTTATTGCTATAAACTTCCCTCTTAGAACTGCTTTTCCTGCATCCCATAGGTTTTGGGTCGTTGTGTTTTCATTGTCATTTGTTTGTAGGTATTTTTTGATTTCCTCTTTGGTTTCTTCAGCAATCTCTTGGTTATTTAGTAACATATTGTTTATCCTCCATGTGTTTGTATTTTTTATGGTTATTTTCCTGTAATTGATATCTAGTCTCACAGCATTGTTGTTGGAAAAGATACTTGATACAATTTCAGTTTTCTTAAATTTGCCAAGGCTTGATTTGTGACCCAAGGTATGATCTATCCTGGAGAATGTTCCATGAGCACTTGAGAAGAAAGTGTATTCTTTTGTTTTTGGATGGAATGTCCTATAAATATCAATTAAATCCATCTTGTTTAATGTGTTATTTAAAGCTAGTGTTTCCTTATTTATTTTCATTTTGGTTGATCTGCCCATTGGTGAAAGTGGAGTGTTAAGTCCCCTACTATGATTGTGTTACTGTTGATTTCCCCTTTTATGGCTGTCAGAATTTGCCTTATGTATTGAGGTGCTCCTATGTTGGGTGCATAAATATTTACAATTGTTATGTCTTCTTCTTGGATTGATCCCTTGATCATTATGTAGTGTCCTTCTTTGTCTTTTGTAATAGTCTTTGTTTTAAAGTCTATTTTATCTGATATGAGAATTACTACTCCAGCTTTCTTTTTATTTCCATTTGCATTGAATATCTTTTTCCATCCCCTCACTTTCAGCCTGTATGTGTCTCTAGGCCTGAAGTGGGTCTCTTATAGACAGCATATATACAGGTCTTATTTTTGTATCCATTCAGCCAGTCTGTGCCTTTTGGTGGGAGCATTTATTCCATTTTCATTTTAGGTATTGATATGTATGTTCCTATTACCATTTTCTTAATTATTTTGGGTTTGTTATTATAGGTCTTTTCCTTCTCTTGTGTTTCTTGCCTAGAGAATTTCCTTTAGCATTTGTTGTAAAGCTGGTTTGGTGGTGCTGAATTCTCTTCACTTTTGCTTGTCTGTAAAGGTTTTAATTTCTCTGTTGAATCTGAATGAGATCCTTGCTGGGTAGAGTAATCTTGGTTGTATTTTTTCCCCTTTCATCACCTTAAATATGTCCTGCCCCACTCTTCTGGCTTGCAGAGTTTCTGCTGAAATATCAGCTGTTAACCTTATGGGGATTCCCTTGTGTGTTATTTGTTGCTTTTCCCTCGCTGCTTTTAATATTTTTTCTTTGTATTTAATTTTTGATAGTTTGATTAATATGTTTCTTGGTGTGTTTTTCCTAGGGTTTATCCTCTATGGGACTCTCTGTGCTTCCTGGACTTGGGTAACTATTCCTTTCCCATGTTAGGGAAGTTTTCCACTATAATCTCTTCAAATATTTTCTTAGTCCCTTTCTTTCTCTCTTCTTCTTCTGGGACCCCTATAGTTCAAATGTTGGTGCATTTAATGTTGTACCAGAGGTCTCTGAGACTGTCCTCCATTCTTTTTTCTTTGTTCTGCTCTGTGGTAGTTATTTCCACTATTTTATCTTCCAGGTCACTTATCCATTCTTCTGCCTCAGTTATGCTGCTATTGATCCCTTCTGGAGAATTTTTAATCTCATTTATTGTGTTGTTCATCATTGTTTTTTTGCTCTTTAGTTCTTCTTGGTCCTTGTTAAACGTTTGTTGTATTTTCTCCATTCTGTTTCCAAGAGGTTGGATCATCTTTACTATCATTACTCTGAATTCTTTTTCAGGTAGACTGCCTATTTCCTCTTCATTTGTTTGGTCTGGTGGGTTTTTACCTTTCTCCTTCCTGTGCTGTGTGTTTCTCTGTCTTCTCGTTTTGCTTAACTTACTGTGTTTGGGGTCTCCTTTACACAGGCTGCAGGTTCGTAGTTCCCATTGTTTTTGGTGTCTGCCTCCAGTGGACAAGCTTGGTTCAATAGGTTGTGTAGGCTTCCTGGTGGAGGGGACTGGTACCTGTGCTCTGGTGGATGAAGCTGGATCTTTTCTTTCTGGTGGGCAGGACCATGTCCGGTGGTGTGTTTTGTGGTGTCTGTGAAATTATTATGATTTTAGGCAGCCTTTCTGGTAATGAGTGGGGTTGTCCTCCTGTCTTGCTAGTTGTTTGGCAAGGAGCTTTCTGGTTGTTGAGTGGAGTTGGGTCTTAGCATTGAGACGGAGATCTCTGGGAGAGCTCTTGCTGATTGATACTACGTGGGGCTGGAAGGTCTCTGGTGGCCCAGTGTCCTGAACTCAGCTCTCCCACCTCAGAGGCTCAGGCCTGACACCCAGCTGGAGCACCAAGACCCTGTCAGCCACAGGGCTGAGAAGAAAAGGGAGGAAGAAAAAGAAAGAAAGAAAAAAATAATAAAATAAAATAAAGTTACTAAAATAAAAAGTTTTAAAAATATATTATTAAAATAAAAAAATTAAAAATTAATTTAAAAAGAAAAGAAAAGAAGAGAGAGCAACCAAAGCAATAAGGGAATCCACCAATGATAACAAGCACTAAAAAATAAACTAAGATAAACATAAAACCAGAAACAAATTAGATGCAGAAAGTAAACCCCAAGTCTACAGTTGCTCCCTAAGTCCACTGTCTCATTTTTGGGCTGATTCGTTGTCTATTCAGGTGTTCCACAGATGCAGGCACATCAAGTTGATTGTGGAGATTTAATCCGCTGCTCCTGAGGCTGCTGGGAGAGATTCCCCTTTCTCTTCTTGTTCGCACAGCTCCCGGGGTTCAGCTATGGATTCGGCCCCGTCTCTGCGTGTAGATCACCCAAGGGCGTCTGTTCTTCGCTCAGACAGGACTGGGTTAAAGGGGCAGCTGATTCGGGGGCTCTGGCTCACTCAGGCCGGGAGGAGGGAGGGGCACGGATGCGGGGCGAGCCTGCGGTGGCAGAGGCCGGCGTGCCGTTGCACCAGCCTGAGGCGCACCGTGCGTTCTCCCGGGGAAGTTGTCCCTGGATCCCGGGACCCTGGCAGTGGCGGGCTGCACAGGCTCCCGGGAGGGGAGGTGTGGATAGTGACCTGTGCTCGCACACAGGCTTCTTGGTGGCGGCAGCAGCAGCCCCAGCGTCCCACGCCCGTCTCTGGGGTCCGCGCTGTTAGCCACGGCTCGCGCCCGTCTCTGGAGCTCCTTGAAGCAGCGCTCTGAATCCCCTCTCCTCGTGCACCAGGAAACAGAGGGAAGAAAAAGTCTCTTGCCTCTTCGGCAGGTCCAGACTTTTACCCGGACTCCCTCCCGGCCAGCCGTGGTGCACTAACCCCCTGCAGGCTGTGTTCACGCCGCCAACCCCAGTCCTCTCCCTGCGCTCCGACCGAAGCCCGAGCCTCAGCTCCCAGCCCCGCCCGCCCCGGCAGGTGAGCAGACAAGCCTCTCGGGCTGGTGAGTGCCGCTCGGCACCGATCCTCTGTGCGGGAATCTCTCCGCTTTGTCCTCCGTACCCCTGTGGCTGCGGTCTCCTCCGCGGCTCCGAAGCTTCCCCCTCCGCCACCCGCAGTCTCCGCCCGTGAAGGGGCTCCTAGTGTGTGGAAACCTTTCCTCCTTCACGGCTCCCTCCCACTGGTGCAGGTCCCGTCCCTATCCTTTTGTCTCTGTTTTTCCTTTTTTCTCTTGCCCTACCCAGGTACGTGGGGAGTTTCTTGCCTTTTGGGAGGTCTGAGGTCTTCTGCCAGCGTTCAGTACGTGTTCTGTAGGAGTTGTTCCACATGTAGATGTAGTTCTGATGTATCTGTGGGGAGGAAGGCGATCTCCATGTCTTACTCCTCCACCATCTTGAAGGTCCTCGTGGCTATTTAAATTTAAATTAATTAAGGTTAAATAAAGAGTCGTTCTTTAGTCAAACTGTCCAGACGGTCCCGGACTTATGATGGTTTGACTTATGATTTTTCAACTTGACAATGGTGCAAAAGCAATGCATGCTCAGTAGAAACTGTACTTTGAATTCTGAATTTTGATCTTCTCCCAAGCTAGCAATATGCTGGACGATCCTCTCTTGTGATGCTGGGCAGCGGCAGCCATAGCCCGCTGTCAGCCACACAATCATGAGGGTAAACAGGTACACACTGATGCTGGACCCACATAACCACTCTGTTTTTTGCTTTCAGTATAATATTCAGTAACTTACAGGAGATATTAAATATTTTATTATAAAATAGGCTTTGTGTTGGATGGTTTTGCCCAACTGTAGGCTAATATAAGTGTTCTGAGCACGGTTAAGGTAGGCTAGGCTAACCTAGGGTGTTCAGTAGGTTAGGTGTATCAAATGCATTTTCAACTTAATGATAATTTCAACTTACAAGGGTTTATCAGGCTGTAACCCCATCGTATGTTGAGGAAGATCTACAGTCACATTTCAGGTGTTCTGTAGCCACCTGTGGCTACTGTATTGGAAGCATAGGTAGAGAATATTTCTGTCATTGCAGACGTTCTATTGGACAGCCCTGGTCCAGAACACAGAAGAGCTCCATCTTTTAGAAAGCTAGAAGGTTCCTCCCCTCCCTGGATCATTTTAACCAAATCTTACCCAAGACTTGCCCCTTTTCCTGGAGGTTGTTAGACTTCAGAATGAGACAGTTTTGGATATTCAGAAAGAGTATCTCTATAGGAACATTTTCTAGAAAAAGTATCTTACATTTTCTAATAGCAGTCCATAGATTGAATAAAGGTAGCAAGTGATTAGATAATTCTAATAATAGCAGCTATTTTTGTTGTGTACCTGCTGTGTTCCAGGGTTTTGTTCTAAATGGTTTACAGTATTAATTCTCTTAATCCTTAATATTAACCCCATGAGGTATGGTACTGTACTTGTCCCGACTTTTTAGTTGAGGAAACTGAGGTACAGAGAAGTTAATTAACTTGACTTAGGGTCACACGTGGCTCCTAAGTGGTTGAAGTACTATTTGACTGCAGGCAGTGTAACTCCAACTGCCTCTCATCTCTCTGTAAATGGCACCGAAACATCCAGAAGGTTTGCCCATGAGGGAAATAGCAAGCTGGTCAGTACACTGCAGAGGACATGCTACTTAGATGGTCAGCATGGTCCATCTTATCAGTAACATTGGCAGATTCTAATGAGTTTTCTGTAGTCTGGACAGAGTAAAAATAAAAAAACTTCTCAAAAGAAAGTCATGGTACTATAGAATGTTTGGGGAGATAATAATCTTCTAGATCAGGAGTTGGCAAACTAGGGCTGACAGGCCACATCCAACCTGCTGCCTGTTTTTGTAAATAAAGTTTTATTGGAACACAGACACACACGTTTGTTTATCTGTCATGTGTGGCTGCTGCTTCACTGGCAGAGTGGAGTAGTAACAGAAAT
The DNA here is from genome assembly GCF_964165515.1 of Mesoplodon bidens. Classification (NCBI taxonomy): domain Eukaryota; kingdom Metazoa; phylum Chordata; class Mammalia; order Artiodactyla; family Ziphiidae; genus Mesoplodon; species Mesoplodon bidens. Next base: position 4,973,381 of record NC_138161.1, on the reverse strand, counting down.
CATGTGACCCACAAAACCTGAAAGCTTTATTTTCTGGCCCTTCACAGAAAAAGTTTGCCAACCCTGTGCTAGATCACATTCTCTAAGCTTTTCAAAATAATTAGCCTCTTCCATTAGCAGTAGTGTTTTGCAGTCAAATGCTCTACCACTGATATACCCCCAGCAGTAGTGCAGTTTTAAACTTGAGGAATGACCCCAAATTGTCAAAAGGGACTGACAATTTAGTATTTTAATTGCTTTTCATCCTAAACACGTACGGCCCCTGCTGTGTGCCAGGCATCACTGAATTGATGCTGGCAGTAAAACTTGGCACTAAAACACCAACCCTCAAGTGCCTGCATTTCAGTGACCTGACTCTGCACTTTATATGTGTAATTTCTGATGGGTCCCTTAGAGCTCCATGTGCCCGGGGTCCATCCACACTTACTTTTCGGTCTGTGCCTGCCCTTGTCAGATGTCTGTACATAAAATGTTCACTTAATGCTGCTCTCTTTTTAAGATCATGATGGAGTTAGCTAAAATAGTCAGAAAATGTTAAAATTAAATATTCTTCATATTTCATATCCCATTATGAAGTTAGAATAAATTAAATTTCTCCAAAATGTGTCTGCCAGACATTTTTAAAATAACTTTTTTTCCCTGATTATAAAAAGTTATATATGCCAAAAATTTGGAAGGATCTAACCACAAGAATGAGAGTTTCCCCTACAAAACCCCACCACCCAGAGGTAGCACTGCTAATATCGGAGTGTATTAAATTTTTTCCAAGAAGATTCTGCCACATATACAAATGTTTCTTTTACCTTATGTTTTTACTGTGTCATTGAAAATGTCTTACTCAACAGCATTTTTCAGAGCTATTTAATATTCCATCATATGCATGTACCATAATTTACTAAACTATTTACCTTTTACTGGGCATTTAGGTTGTTTCCAACTGTTTGCTGTTATAAATAAAACATAATGACTGTCTTTGTTCATGAATCTCTGTTTGCATCATGGGTGTTTTCTTAGGATCAGATTCTCAGAAGTGCAATTACTGAATTAAAGACTGTTACCATTTTTAAAGCTTATGAGATGTACCAAAAAAAAGTCATATCATCCCTGACTTAACTTTCTCCCTGACTCCTAAAAAGACCATATAATCCATACAGCAAATTCATATAATCCTATAGCAAACACTTAGTAACATGTATTAATGTTCAGAGATTTAGTGTTAAAACAAAATGAAATGAAAACTGCAGACAAACAGAAACACTTTACAATGATATGTTTGGTGATTTGACACTTCTCTTAGGAATCTGATCATTTTCCTAGGGGAAGCCTGGTTTGAATGCCCAGATATTTGCTCAGAGATGTCCCTTGGGTTCCTGCCTATAGTCAACAGAGTTTTCAAGCTCAATTAGGTATAAGAATGACCTCACAGGATTGGACACCCCAGGGCCTTGACACCTACTGTTCTCTCTCCAGGATGCCCCTCCCCAGAGAGCCCTGTGGCTTGTTGTCTTCAGGCAGGTCTTACACAAATGTCCTCTTTCAGAGAGGCCTCAGTGACCACCCTCCCCTCACCCTGCTCTCTTCTCTGGGTGACTCATCACTCTATCATTGCCTGGAATTCTAGGGGTTCATTTGTTTACTGCCTGTCTCTGAAATCCCGAGAGCAGGATTTCCATGTACCCCACCGATTGTCTGGTCTTGTTCATGTTATTCTGTTTCAGTAACTCTTACCCTTAGGGGTTGGGGGGTTGTCACAGTGACTTGTGTCACAGTGACTTGTCATCAGCATCCTCCTTCATGTTTTGATATGAGTATAATCAGCTTGGGGCACAGGGACGACCTTGAGAAGGAACCTGTGACACCAGGAGGTCGTGCGGGCCCTGAGGAGGGACAGCCCTGGTACTGGGGGTGTGTGGCTTGATCTTTATTCATCACGTTGGCTGTTTGTGTGAATCTGAACCCCAGGCCACAAGCTGGTGGCCCCTCTTTCTGGGCTGCCAGCCCCACCCTTTGTCACAGAGTAGCAGTGCAGGGTCCCCGCAGAGCCAGAGGGCCGGGCGGGGCCCACATCCAGTTGTGTAGTCCCAGGCCAATGCAGTTAAGTACAACACCTGGCTTACAGGGAAGGACTTGGGCGGAGGGAAGAGTTAAATTTGGGGCTACACGTTGACCCCAGTGCTCCCTTGCATGTGGCGCAGAAGACGCCATTACCCAAATGTTAGCAATTATTTTTTATGGGAAACGTCACCTTGTCAGCGTGAGGAGTCTTAATTATGAAGAATTGCTTACACAGAGCTTCTGGGCGTAGGGCCACTGTCTTTGCAGCCATGACCGCCATGTGGTCAGAACAGGGAAAGGTGGACGGGATACAGGACACGCTGCCTCTTCTCTTTTTCCAGGTCCAGCACCTACCGCCCCAAGGGCTTTGATGTCACCGTGAAGTACACGCAAGGGAGCTGGACTGGCTTCGTTGGGGAAGACGTTGTCACCATCCCAAAAGGCTTCAACAGTTCTTTTCTGGTCAACATTGCCACCATCTTTGAGTCAGAGAATTTCTTTTTGCCTGGGATTAAGTGGAATGGGATACTTGGACTGGCTTATGCTACCCTGGCCAAGGTAAGAATCATGGGTGGATCTAAGGGAATCAAGTGATGGGACAAGATTCTGAAGCCAGTCACTGGAGGCACCAACAGATGGGTCCAGCTGTCCGAGACAGTCAGTGAGAATCACAGGGTTGAAAGATCAGTGTTCGCACAATTCAGTTTCTCTCTCAGCATTTTTAAAATTTAAGATGAATGGTGACATTCTTTGAAGCTTCCTACAAGGTACACTCATAGCATCACTTTTTTCATTTGCCTTTCGTTTATTTTACTTGTATAGTTGACAACTGGGTGTTAACAGAAGCTGAATCCGTTTGATTATGGTGTTTGTTTAGGGGTTTTTATTTGGGCAGGATTAAGAGTAAACATTTATTAAATTCATACATTCACCTAAAGACGTGACACTGGAACCTCGGCAGGAAGAGGGGTCCCACCAGGCAGGGAAAGCATTGTGCTGCCTTGCCCTCACTCTGGAGGGGGAGCACAGGCAGCCTGCAAGCGCGCCCTGGGGATCGCCAGCCACTGGAATTAGCGATGCAGCGAGGAGAGATGGTGGGACTCTCGCTCTCTTCCACGTCAGAACCTTCACAAAACAGGGAAAGCCAGGACTGAATGTTCTCCAGTCATCTGTCCTTGATCCCACCCAGAGGGAGTATGTTCACGGGCAGGGTGGGTGAGGTGGGCTGGGAAATGTCCACCCGGAAGGGATGCCAGGGGCAGGCGGATCCGACACCCGTGTGTCCCCTGGGCTCCGGGAGACCAGGGCAGGTTAGCGTACACTTGAGGAGAGGTTGCCCCTCCTGGCCTGTAAACAGGCACCCCGGCTCGGCCTCTCCTTGTTCAGAGTTAGGCTTCGAGCCAGCGCTAAGTGTGGAACAAAGAATCGTGGGTGCAGAAAGGCCTGTTTTCTCTCCATAAGGACCTTTGTTCCAGCTCAAGTTTACTAGCAAGCAATGCAGGGCAGTGGTGTGAGGGGGTGGAGATGGGCCAGTAGGCAGGGGCCGTTTCCCAGCACTGTGGCTTCTCACGGACAAAAAAGAGCCCGTGAAGCCCTAGGCTGAGACCATTGCAAGGTGTCTGAGACCTCCCCACAAGGCAGACTTTGTAGGCCCCTGTTAGCCCCATTTTAGAGATGTGGGGACTGAGGGTCAGAGAGGTTTACCCCTTGTCTAGGGCTATCAGAGCCAGAGCCCCCTCTACGGAGCCCAGATGGCTTCTGGAGCCGTTTTTTTCGCTCAGCACTGTAGGAAAAGCTTCATATGAGTTCCCAAACTTGTAGCAACTTACATTCCTAAATACTTTTCACTGACGATGTGACCTCAGGCAAAATGTTTCATCTTCTTGTGACTCTGAAAATAAAAGATGTGTGATTGATTTGATGCTGGTTATTTAGACGATGGTAGCATAAAGCTAAATTATCTGGAATTAATAATATGTAAAACTTCCTTGAGAATAGACTGCTTTGAGGTTCTTTTGGGTGTCCAGGCTCCCCACGTGACTTTTCATCTTTTCACCTAGGAAATTCCAAGATTGCCAACAATTGTCTCCACTTCCTTGGTTTGGGGAGGCAGTTACAGGATTTGTAGGAAGTGAAGCACGGCTAGAGACAGGACTGGCAGGGCGGTCTGGGTTCATGGCCCAAAGGTGTTTCTGAAGTATGTTCCCCGAGCACCCAATGGGGTCACAGTGTGTGGGGGCCCCCGGCCGATGCCAGGTGCTTCTCATCAAGGATGTGGTCAGAACCACCTGTGGGGTGTCTCACACTACAGTTGCCTGCATCCAGCAGCATCCCTGCTGAATCAGGTTCTCTCGGGCTGGTCCTGGGCAGCTGTATGCCTTTAAACCTTAAAGGATCCCGAGTCTTACTGAAGAATGACCTGACAGGACAATAATAGATCCTATCCCGTGTGCCAGGCACTATTCCAAGCACTCTGTGTGAACTGACCCATTTAAGCCCCAGAAGAGCTCTGGGATGCGACTATGATCCCCATTTTACAGATAAGGAAACAAAGGAAACAAAGTCACACGGTTAGCAGGTGGGTGGTGGAGCCGGGATTCAATTCCGGGCAGTGTTTATCTCACTGCCTCTCAAGAAGGTGGACACAGACTGGGTCATCACCAGACCCAGCCCGTTTCAAAAGGGGGCTTTGTCTCATTCCTTGCCCCAAACACAAAGTATTTAGACAAGGTTACATATAGAGATTGTACTGAATTCTGCAAGAGAGTCCACAGCGGCTGGGAAAGAAACAGATAGGAGGCCAAATACAAATGAACGAAAGAAATGGGAAGGTTTCTGTCTGTCTGATAACCCTCTTCTCACTCCCTCTAGAATTAGAGTTTTAGTTCTTACAGATTTTAAATAATCCTTCCTTACATTAACCGTAGATGCTCAGAAGATGCCAAGAGCATCTGTGCTGCTGCAGTTGTTTTCATCAAGAACTAATCATTCATAGTAACCAGCTCTAATCTCTCCCAGTTGTCAAAGCCAAAATCGAAACACAGGTCTATGGCCTTCCTTCCTGACCACCAGCACCTGTGACCCACCCCCAGCTAAGACCTGTTCACAGACCATCCCTCCTTTTCAGTCCTGGAGAAATACAGCTGGTCTCTGAAGGTGTGGTTACATGTAACAGAAGCACAGAGGACATTATTGACATAGGGCAATGGGGAATAATGAGCTTTTAAACTGCAGGAGAATAGCATCGTTCCTTTCCCGGTTGCCAGAGTTCAGTAGACAGCCGGCAGAGCTAAGCCGCCTCCCAGGGTCCGGGATCTGGGATGTGCCCTGTCCTCATGGGTCAGGCACCTGTCATTTGCATGATGGACGACTACAGCTGAAAGGGGTGAATAAAAACGCCGTTCTCTCCTTACTCTGAAATGTCTAAGATTAGAATCCACCACCTACCTGGGTAACCCACTTCCACATCTTCTCACGCCTGCCTCACAGGGCAGTCAGGATGGTAAATGGGGCAGCCTCTTAACAGCTTCCGGAAATACTATCTTATTTTTCCAACAGAGCCGCCATCCCAAAAGGAAAAATACCAAGTCTTCGGGAGTTCTGTTGGAGGTTTCTGAATCAGTGTACTTAATCATAAGCTTGTTTATTCCTTAGCCTTGAAGATATTAAATATAAAGAAATGCCATGTTGTATACCATGCCTGGTGCCTGCGTGGGGTCACTCCTTGTCTACAGTGCGAGTCCTGAAGCAGCTGTGCTCTTTCCCACCCCTCCTGCAGCCGTCAAGTTCTCTGGAGACATTCTTTGATTCCCTCGTGGCACAAGCAAAGATCCCCAGCGTTTTCTCCATGCAGATGTGTGGGGCTGGATTGCCAGTCGCTGGATCTGGTACCAACGGAGGTAGTCTTGTGGGTATCTTTTCGTCCTAAAGGGGGAACATCAGAGATCAGTGGGGCTGCTCTTTCTGCTTTGTTAAGACCCTGATAGAAATATTAGACACGTAGGCATACATAGGTACTGTCAAATATTAATAATCCTTGTTTGAGAGCCCTTAAAAATGGATAAAACTAGGTATTATTTTTATCTTTCCTAATCATCCTGTCATCCCATAAGATGATTCTCATTTCTTCCCCAAATTCCTTTATTTTTTTTATCCCCATACCTTTTTTTTTTTTTTTTTCAATTGGGGTATAGTTGTCTTGCACTGTTGCGTTCGTCAAATTCCTTTAAAGCTTTTTAAAAAAATGTTCCTTCGAAAGGTAACTGTTTTTGTTGGGTGTGGCAGGGGCACATGAGGACCAGAGGGGTGGGGTGGCAGGTGGGCCTTACTCTGGGGAGGGGAGGCAAAGGGAGAGGACTGTGATTTCATAAATTTGGTGAGGAGACGGGGACGCCTGTACATCCTTTCTCTTGCTCTCAACACACACACACACACACACACAGACCCACACATATACACACACATGCACACACATAGCTATACAAACATACACATACACACTTACATACACACACTTATATACACACGCATACACACACATGCACACACATAGTGAAGCAGAATCAACACTGTGAGCATGCCATAACCCAAGTGTCCCCTTGATGGGCCCTGCACCCAGACGTCTAAAGTAGGAGGCGATGGGGAGAATGTACATGAAGGGCCGCCCTCAGGGTGGGTGATGTTGACCCCTTTGCTCTCCAACTATGAGAAGCAGGCTCATCTACTTTGATTGCTAACAATACACCTGCTCTCAACACCTTTTTTATCGCCTTTTCAGGGGAGAGGGTAGCCTAGATTTGTGGGATGATGCTATACAGATGTGCAAAATGAAGTTTGGGTTAGGGAAGCTCCTTTGTTCTGCTTTCCATGCAAATATGCGGGGCAGGAAGTCATCCTCTGTCTTCTGAGGAACTAAATTTTTGTCAGTCTGTATGGTTTACAATTTTATTGCATTTCTTTGCCAGCGGCCGGGGTCGGGGGCCGGAGGGGGGGATCTTAGTATCATGGGGCTGGAACTGTATGTACTAATTTTAGATGAGGGAAACCATCAAAGCATCCTGATTAGACTAGGGTATAAAAGTCTTTGATCTTTGGATACATAGCCCCAGAATGTTCCCTGTTTAATTTTCAGGTGTATGTATTTATTTATAACATCCCAATAAATTGAAAGTACTAATTCTAGTGAAGTTTTGCCTTATAAGAGCTTGCTTCTCTGTGTAACTTGTTACATGCCTGTATATTTTTTTCTCTTATACCTGTAAATATTTTCCATCCCAGGTCCTGGGTGGAATTGAACCAACCTTGTACAAAGGAGACATCTGGTATACCCCTATTAAGGAGGAGTGGTATTATCAGATAGAAATTCTGAAGTTGGAAATCGGAGGCCAGAGCCTTAATCTGGACTGCAGAGAGGTATTTCCACTCTGTGATCTCTTTGTGTCTACCTGTCTGTGTGTGCCTGGGTCACTTAAATATTACAGCTGGGACCTGAATATGAACTCAGAGGGTACATTACATTGCAAGATAAATCAAAAGTTCATGACATTAAAAGTTACAGGGCCTTTGGAGATGATTTTATACCCATGATCCCCCCCCCAAAAAAAAAATTGCTTCCCTCCAACTGCTTCTCTTATGAGAGGAATTAGCCTAAAATGGTGAGTGAAGAGAACTATCCAGAACCATATCATCTTGGCCTGATGGTCCCTGATCTCTGTTCAAGACAACGAGAAGTAAGCAGGGTTTTATCAGTGTAAAATGGGACTAAAAATAAGCAAAATGAAACCAGAAGTAAATCATCAGCTTTATCCTCCATTCACAGCTAATCCCCCTTCCGCCCCAGTATACAATTCTCACTCGAAGAAACATGTGCTCTAAAGATGTGCACGGCTTTTGATGGTGCTCAAAGGAGGCACATGTGCAGAGCTGGGAAACCACATCTCTCGTTAACCCCGTTCACACGCGCTCACTGCAGTTTGGCTTGTTTGTGGCACATAATGACATGATTATGAGGATCTGAGGGAGACCTGGTCCTCTACAATATTTTCAGAATGGTTTACAGAAACCACCAGCATTTCATCAGCATTCATTGTACTCTTACCTGTCATCACTGCCTTTCAGTTTAACCATCACATTGTACCATAAGTTCTCGTATACACAGATGCCTCTGAAAAAACAGTCAAAGCTTGATAAAGGGATGGTCCATTCCATTGGGATGGTGTTTCAGTCCTAAGTCCACAAATCTGTTTATTGTCAAGAGACATTTACTTGCCATAGAAGAGTCCAATGATAGAATCAGATGAGAGGGCCTAAAATAAAGCACAGACTCCGCGCGTGTGTGTGCGCGCGCGTGCGTGTGTATGTGTTTGTGTGTGAGTGTGTGTTGGAGAGAGTAAGCATCTATTTGGAGGTTTGATTCTCGTTTTCCTGGTTCTTTTCTGCCCCCCACAATCAGCCAAGCTTGCCACACAGAGCAAATGACAAAACCCAGACATCCCACCCCCCAGCATTTCAGTGTGCGAGCTTTTCTTACACATACAAGTGCGAACAAACTAGATTATATTTAAATTAACTTTGTTTCTAAACTGAAATTCGTTTTACATTTGAAAAAAATATGAATCAGTTGCTGTATTTCAGTTTCTCAAAATTCTTCACTCCTCCCACCTGCTACCTCAACAAATCCTTATTTCCTTTTGACCTGCTTGGTGTATTTGGTCATATGACTCACGGATTTGCCGTAGAAGCAGGAGGATTCGATTGCCCACGACTCACTCCATTCCTGGGCAGCCTTGCTCATACAGTTATGTCCCTAGAGGTTGGGTGACTACCCTGGTCTTGGCCCACTGACCTCCATTCTTCCCACTCGGCCACATAGAGAATGACAGAGGCGGGGTCAGGGCTGGGAATGCCTCTGTGTGTGTGAGATTCTCTTACTGAAGGTGGCTTTGGTTCCATTCTAAATGCAAATATGGGGTGTCTATTGACAAACTGTCCTTCCCCCTCTTTCTCCACTAGCAGGGTAATAGAGTTGCTTTTTCATGATTTGTATAAATGACATTTAATGTATCATTTCAACCTCTAAAGACAAATGGGTCTTCCCTCTTTGGGGGATCCTTGACAGAATGTGGCCACTTCTGAGTAAGAGAAAAACCCTGCCTTAGGCTGTTGATTTCGGTCAATGTCACTGCCCTTCCCTGGCCTCGGTTTCTTTATCTATAATGAGAACATTGGGTGAGGAGGTTCTCGGTTCCCAAGTTCTGAGAAGATGAAATGAATTGTAGCCACCGAGGAGGTACCGTGACTGCCGAATGTATGTATCACAGATCCACGGTGACGGCGGGCTGGAGCCGTGCATTGATGTGGGTTCCCTGTCGCTCATGTGCCTTCTCCCCACCCCCTCTCCCCATTCTAGTATAATGCGGACAAGGCCATTGTGGACAGTGGCACCACACTGCTGCGCCTGCCCCAGAAGGTATTCGATGCCGTGGTCGAGGCAGTGGCCCGCACGTCTCTGGTGAGTCCTCAGGATGCTGGCTGAATCTCAGAGGTCACACCAGGTCATGACCGCATACTGGGGAATACCACCACCTAGTCTAACAGTCTCCGTCTGAGGATTTTGAGGTTGTTCTATTTTAATGATTACTTACTAAGTTCACAATCTTATTCTTTGATATTAACCAGCAAATAATTCCTTCACTTTAACCTCAGAGGACTTGGATCTGAAGGTGCCATGCTTTTTAGTATTTCAAATAACATTGTAGTTAGCATAGTACTTTTTTAATCTAAAGGGGAAAAGAACCACTTGGTAATATGCTATATTAAAGTAAATAGTAAACCAGGAATATGTTTGTAGCCTTTAAAGCAAACCAAAAATTGTACTCCTTTTTTGGCCTTCATCCAAGCTATGCTGGGATTGGAATTCCTCCTTCTGTAAAAGAATGAGATTCACAGAAGGCAAAGAGCAATCCACCAATGTAATAATTCTTTTATGGCCATGCTTTGAAATACAATTAAAATCATGGTCAAGGACAACATGCCTTTTGAGGGCCTGGTTAACAGTATTCCCAGTGTGACCCCAACTTTCCAGTTAGTTCAAGGCAACAGGATAGACCACAGGGCACTGAGTGGGAGGAACGCAGCCTTAAAGGGCAAATGGAATTGAATTTCATCTAGCTTCTGCCACTTATTAGCTGAGCGCCTGGAGAGGGTTCTTGTGCCCCTAGAGAGTCTCCGTGTTCTTGGCGTGGGGCTGTGAGGAGGGTCGGGCGTAAAAGCCTGGCACAATGTGCTCGGTCAAGAAGAGCTTCTATTTCATGTCCAAACCACAGTGCTACAACTGTTTGTCTCGGCACAAGATCAACGTTTCTCTCGACTTCGTGGGTGTCTTCGTACGCATCTGTTCACGCAGGGCCACCCTGGCAAAGTGACCAAAAGTGAGCATTTCCTGCACAAAGTCTTTATATTGGCACTGACCCCAGTTGGGGCTGACAGTCCCACAACTCCACTGGGCTGGCCCAATCCAAAGAATGATTGATAGGAGATGCACAGCAGTTGCTGTGTTACAGGTGATAGCAGAACAGGCGAAGGAAGAGCAGGGTTTTGCTTGTCCTGGACCCAAACTTGAAGAGTCTGAAAGTGCTGTCAGAAGAGCAGCAGGCACATCCAAAGAACGCAGAGGGGGAAAAGCAGGAAGAAACAACACCGAGGTCCTCTGTGAGCTGGAAGGTCAAGGGAGCAGCGGACAAAAAAGGCAGAGCGGTATCTGCCTTTTTTGTCCACTGCGTGTCTAATATCTGCTGAATCAGAAAAAAATGGCAGGTAACATTTTTAGTGCCCTAAATTTAGAAAATTGGCTGAAAACCAGACTGTGCTGGAAATGCAGAGCAATATGCTGCCTTTTTCAGAGTAAAAAATGTCCTCAGTGAAATTAACACGAGCACCTTCAAATTTAATATTCTGAGCTAGAAGTATTTTACAACCGTCCCAAGGACATTCTGGCAGCATCAGCGTGTGACTTCAACAAGCCCGTGACCAGCCTGGGTCTCTGCAGAGTCCGTGACTTCAGCGGGGACCAGCAGGACTGTGGCGGAGGGCCGCTAGCACCCGTGAGGTCAGCACAGCATGTGTTCAGCAGTGCCTGACTGTAATTAAAGCACGAGAAGGAACGCGAGTACAAAATTGGTTTGCCTGGTCTAAAATTATCCTCTGATTTCAGTGCCTCCATCAGGAGGCAGAGGCCTGGGGAGGATGTTTGTCTTGAGCAGGGAAAGCTCAACAAGGGTGGGAGCTGTCTCTCTCATTGTGCGTGGACCAGAGACGTGCGTGTTCTTTCTCTCTGCTAGGTTCATCTCAGCCGGCTCTCTTGGCTTGGGTTTTCTTTCTTAGTGAAGGAGAGGACCGGCTTTGAAGAGTTAAACACCATACAGATGCCGGGCTCTGTTTCTGGGCCTAGATTCTTCAGATGGGATTTTAGAAATGAATGGTTTGTAGGTCCGTAGTTCTTTTTTATTATTGGAGTTAATTTGCAATGTTGTGTTACTTTCAGACGTACAGCAAAGTGATTCAGTTCTACATATATATGTACTCTTATTCAGATTCTTTGCCGTTATAGCTTATTGCAAGATATTGAATATAGTTCCCTGTGCTGTATGTAGGTCTGTATTTTTAAATGAGCCTGGTGGGGAGTTCTGTGTTTGGTGGGGACCTGGGCTTCATTCCTGCCCAGCTGTGGCACCCTTGTTAGCTCAGGCCCAGTGCTTCTCCCTCTGTAAAACCCAGAAGTAGGATGACACCTGCTGTAAATTGACTTCTGACTTTCAACTCTATGATCTGAATGTCCAAACTCTCCCCCAGGACACAAGGCTTGTCCCCCGGGGAGGCTTTCCAGACTTGCAGGCACCTCTTTGGAGGCAGACGGCCCCCCATCCAGTCCTGAGCTGTGCCTCTTAGGCAAGTTACTTGGCCCCTCTGAGCCTCTTTCTTCAGCTGGAAGTTGGAGCTCTGTGCCCTCTGTGCAGCCCTAGCCCGCTTCACTTTTCCTGGAATCCAGCAAAATGACTGCCCGGCCCCTTCTCAACTCATCCAGCAAGGGGCTCTTCCCTGTGATACGTATTTCAAACTGGCTTCATTCTTATAAAATGCACAAATCTATGAAGGCCAGCATTAGAGACTTTGCAGATCGGCACTGACAGTTTCAGTGGGGAACCTATGATGGGTGAAGAGACCGCAGGAGCTTCCTCCCGGTTGTCTGCCCCGAGGGCGGCGGCACACGCCTGCCTGCGAGGTCCTGAGCAGGCAGCTCTCATTCCGTATTCATCCAGGGACACCCAGTTTTCTCACTTCCTATCTTCCTTGACCTCTGCAGCACCCCCGCTCACCTTCCTTACCTGTTCTCTCAGCTTCCCGTAACACCCTCCTCCCAGGACTTCTCATCCCTGTGTTCCTCCTCATGGGGGTCTCCTTTGCCGGTCCCTCTCTCAGGGTGGGCTACGCCCCTGTCTTCTCCCTGTACCCTCTCCTAAGCGATCCCATCCATGGGCACACCATCACTTCCCACCCATTGGTCACTGACTTTCAAATGCATCTGTCTAGCCCAGGCTGACTCCCTGTGACCTACACAAATCCCGCTTGGATGCCTTAATCCCACCCCATGTGCCACAGCGCTCAGACCCCTGATAAATGACCTCTGATAAATGCACGATGGTGCCCCTCGGTCCTTCCCAGCCTCGTCTCCTGCCCCTTCCTGTCCTCAGCCCAGCCTCCACGGCCATCACGTTGTCTAGTGGGACAGGTTCCACGCTCTGCCTGCTCTCCCCACCACACCTCCCTGACGCCCACCTGCCCCTCAGCTCATGTGCTTCTTCCTCAGGGACCTTGACAGATACCCCTTCCTTCCAGTCAACACTCTTCCAGCTCCACCCCACATCCCCGTCACATGCCCTCCTAGCTCCGCCCTGTCACATGCCCTCCTAGCTCCTCCCCGTCACGTGTCCTCCTAGCCCCGCCCTGTCACATGCCCTCCGAGCCCCTCCCCGTCACATGCCCTCCTAGCTCCTCCCCCATCACATGCCCTCCTAGCTCCTCCCCATCACCTGCCCTCCTAGCTCCTCCCCGTCACATGCCCTCCTAGCTCCGCCCCATCACATGCCCTCCTAGCTCCGCCCCGTCACAAGCCCTCCTGGCTCCTCCCCGTCACAAGCCCTCCTAGCTCCGCCCCCGTCACAAGCCCTCCTAGCTCCTCCCCGTCACATGCCCTCCTAGCTCCTCCCCGTCACATGCCCTCCTAGCTCCTCCCCCATCACATGCCCTCCTAGCTCCTCCCCGCCACAAGCCCTCCTAGCTCCTCCCCGTCACAAGCCCTCCTAGCTCCGCCCCGTCACAAGCCCTCCTAGCTCCTCCCCGTCACAAGCCCTCCTAGCTCCGCCCCGTCACAAGCCCTCCTAGCTCCTCCCCGTCACAAGCCCTCCTAGCTCCTCCCCCATCACATGCCCTCCTAGCTCCTCCCCATCACAAGCCCTCCTAGCTCCGCCCCGTCACAAGCCCTCCTAGCTCCTCCCCATCACATGCCCTCCTAGCTCCTCCCCGTCACAAGCCCTCCTAGCTCCTCCCCCATCACATGCCCTCCTAGCTCCTCCCCCATCACATGTCCTCCTAGCTCCGCCTTGTCACATGCCCTCCTAGCTCCGCCCCATCACATGCTCCTCTAGTTCTGACCTGAGCGGTGCAGTGTGCTGGGTATGTTAAAAGAGACACATCCAACATAGTCCTTCCCTCGGGGAGCTGGCAGGAACAGCGCAGCCTGCTCTGGAAACTTCACTGGGCCTGCTGAGAAGGCACAGAAGTAATTTGTAATCAACTTGCAGATTCAACAGTTAGTGGATAAGCATGGTTGGCGTTGCCCTTCTGGTCCCCGGATGAGAGGCACAGGTGAACAAACATTCTGCATTCTCGGCCATTCATTTTTTTACCCACGAACATTCCCTGAGTCTTTCCTGTGGGCCAGGTGTTAAGGCTATGAGGAGGAGTTGGGGGAGCAGACAGTACACCTGGGTCGTTAGAAGAATCAGATTCTAGTGCAAGAAACAGAAGTTAACCAATCACACCAATAAATTTAAAATTAAAACTGCTACAAGGAGGAGAGATATATGGTGGAGTACCAGCATTGTGGGGGGCAGTCAAGGAGGGCTTCCTGGACAAGATGGCATTGGAGGTGAGATCTGGGGGAGGAGAAAGATGTTCCAGAAGAGCAGGGAGCCCCCGCAGGGCTCTGCACCAGTAGGAGGCTTACTGGGCTCAGGGAATTTATAGGGAAGTTGATGCCCAAAAGGGCCTTGAGCACCACATTTAAGATCTGGTCTGTCTTCTAAAGGGTATTGCCTACTACAGTGTGACCTTGGGCGAGTTATTTCATTTCTCTGAGCGTTGGTTTCCTCATCCGTAAAGTGGAGGGGATGATGTCACTGCCCTGATGAGGGTGTTTGAGGATTAAAGTTCTTAGTGCTGCGAAGTGCTCCTAGGACTGCCTGATACCAGTGAGTCTTCCACGTGCCTCGGTAATTTTGTTTGTTTGTTTGTTTGTTTGTTTGTTTTGCTGTACGCGGGCCTCTCAAAGTTGTGGCCTCTCCCATTGTGGAGCACAGGCTCCAGACGCGCAGGCTCAGCGGCCATGGCTCATGGGCCCAGCCGCTCCGCGGCACGTGGGATCTTCCCGGACCGGGGCACGAACCCGTGTCCCCTGCATCGGCAGGTGGACTCTCAACCACTGCGCCACCAGGGAAGCCCTGCCTCGGTAATTTTAATAATTGTGATTTTGTCATCGCCATCACTCTTTCAGAGGACTGATGTCTTGCTTTGCGTCCAAATTAAGCAGTGTTTAGCGCCATGGGCCTCTGGCAAGGTAATGAGGAGAGCTGAGAGCTGCTTCCTGTGTTGTGCCAGACTTGTCATTGTTTGTTATGTGATCTTGTTTTGTCTAGATTCCAGAATTCTCTGATGGTTTCTGGACGGGGTCCCAGCTGGCATGCTGGACAAATTCTGAAACACCTTGGTCTTATTTCCCTAAAATCTCCATCTACCTGAGAGACGAGAACTCCAGCCGATCATTCCGCATAACTATCCTGCCTCAGGTATGAACTTGGACTGTGTTTCCTCTTTTTAACATGGAACGTGCAAAACTAAAGCCCTTCATGCATCATGAGTGCATTTCAATATCACACCTGTATTAGGTAGCAATTGCCACGATAATGCTGCATAACAAACAACCACAAAATCCAGCGGCTTTAATCAGTGAGCTTATATTTCTGCTCGTGAGTCTGGGCAGGTCTGCTGGTCTCGGCTGGCTTGCTCACATGGTCTCTGGTCAGCTGGTGGTTGGCCAGGGATAGGTTGGCCTTGGCTTAGGATGATCTCCGACGGCCACACTTGCATATCTGGTGGCTCGATTGGTGCAGGGATGGGGCCCTTGTCTCTCACCACCCAGCAGCTGCCTCAGACAGTGGCAGCGGGATTCTGTGAGAGAGAAAAGAAACCTGCAGGTGCTCCTGAAGTCGAGGCCCTGGGACTGGCCACCACCTCTTGCATATGTTTCCCAAACCAGGCCAGGGGCAGCCCAGATAACCGGGGTGGGGACGTAGACACCACCTCCCAAGGGGAAGAGCTGCAAGGTCACATCACAAGGGTGTGGCTACAAGGAAAGTTAAGAATTGAGGCCATTTTTGCAGAATCTACCACAACATCAATATATGTTTACTTCTGATTCATTTATGAATACAGACAAACACTGGATGCTCAGAGATGGAAACATCCGTTTTTCCATATTCAGTAAATCGTTGATTCCTCCTCCATCCTAAGCATCTTGTTACATAGACCAAGTTCCATCTTCCCCCGTCATGTGTCTCACCTCTTCCTTCCCCTCTCCATCCCCAGAACTCTCACTCACATCCCCTCTCACTACCACCTCAGGACCCTCCAGCATGCCCTCCACACACCCCCACCCTCTCCTCCTTCTAAAACTATCGCCAGATTCATCTAGCTAAGCCACAGCTCTCCACCCCACTACTGCAGTCCTGGAGGCCTCATTTGCCAGTGTGGCTCTCCATGGCCTCACGGGACCCGTGCTGACTCCCCAGCGTATTTCCTGCTGCGCCCTTGACCCTCCACTCTTGGTGGCTCTCCTGCAGCCCTGGGTGCCCGCTGCCATCTCCTCGCCTTTGCTTCCGCCACCCCCCCTGCCTGAAATGCCCCCTCCTCCCCACTCCATCTGTGTATCCACATTCTTCCCATCCTTTAAGACCCAGTGCAAACAACCCCTCTTTGTTGAACCTCTGCTGAGCAGAATGACCCATTTGTGAGCTTGCCCTTCAAACTCATAATGCATGTTTTCTAGTCTACTCCTCTGGCCCGGGATCATATCTTCAGGGTAGAGTTTATGCCTTTGGCTTTTTCGTTTGACTTGTTTTTTCTCTCATCACACACACACACACTTATATTTCTTCCCCCATTCAATTCTTAATTCCTTGAAGATGAGAACCATGAGATTTAAAGATCATCCTTCCTTCCCTAGCACTGCCATGTGGTAGACGGTGGTGCATAACAACAACTGTTTGTTGAATAGACAGATCAATGTGTCTTTGTTGCAGTTTTTGCTGAATTTGGGATAAAGGCGTGGGACTGGGGGACAGGGAAAGAGGAATAATTTCCGAAGAAAAAAGTAAATGATAATTTGGCTTTTCCCCATTCTCAACTTTATATGGGGGGGAAGTGCATTCCAGAAATGGAGAGTTGTAGGGGAAAGGATTGAAAGCTTTATGAGAAATACAGCCCAACAGAAGACACATACGCTGAGAGCCGGAAGCTTGGGTTATATTCTCAGCACTGCCCTTGACTCACACTATAATTCTGAACAAATCACTTAGCCCTTTCTGTGTCAGTCTCTTTAATTATAAAAGAGAAATAATAATACTTGCCAAAGATGTTTTCAGAAGAGTGCAATATCCTTGGATGAACAGCACTGCATAGAGTGAGGTTAGAATGATATGTTTTCAGCATCTTTAAAATAATGTGCTCTTGATGATTAAATTTTGGTCAGCCCAACAGCAAAATGTGGATGTTATTTCATCACTGCGATTTGTAACAAAAGTTGAAACCCAGCTTGAGGACAGAGGTGAATGTGAACTGGAGAATAAATGGCATGTGGGTTGAGTCAACAGTCAGGGACTCATAGGAAGTAGGAGGAAAGCAGGCATGCAGGGGGAAATCTATAATTATGTCCAGGGCAGGCAGAGCTGAAGGTCCGCTGGAGACCGTCAGCCACTTTTAGGGCTGAGCACTGGGTGAGCGTGAAGATATAATGAGGGGTGTTTGGGAGTGTTGCATTTAATTTGCATAACTCTGGATAAGAATTCAGTTTTATTCTCACTTCTAAGACTGTAGATATCTTTTGTCTAATTTTGACATGTCCACATTTTCACTTTTTAAAAATCTGCTTTCCCGTGTTTTCCTGATTTCTTATTCACCGTCCCAATCCCGTTTGCTTTCCATTGCCTTGTTGAGAAAGGATGGCAGTTATGAACCATTACCCGATGAGAACCTCACAAGCCCACCCCTGGGAACAGCGCTGGGGGTCCCCTCCTAACACCCCAGCTTTTCCCAACTGAAGCCCTTCCTAACATTCAGGGCAATCATCAAGGCTCCTTGTCACCAAAGTTTTAGAATGAGGCCCCTACCCAGGACCGTTCAGGCATCAGCAGCAGTAGATGGGCGATTGATTGCTAGTGCAGAAGAGTCATGCCAAAACACAGTGTGTCCATCCCCAGACTATTTTCCAGAAACACATGGGCTGAATCCTATTTGGCCTGTCTAAAAAAGCAGCCCCCAAGCCCAGCCCACAGGCAAATTCTGATTTTTTTTCATATAATCCTAAAAACGTAAATAGTTTCAGTCTAAATACCACCGGTTTGTCTATTTGTGCTATTTTAGTTAGAAGGCAGGCATTTTATTCTGAGACCCAGCAATACTGGAGCTTTCCCAACATGTTACAGAATTTACAGTCTTGAATTTTTATTGGAAGTCAGCTGGCACGCACACAGGACAGAGGGAAAGATACAAATTCAGTTTGCATCATGTTTGTATCCGTGTCATCATTTGCATTTTATTTGGTGATTTTGGGGGGTTTTATTATGGAATTAATTCATTCAAAGGTAGGAATGTGTATGTGTGTGTGTGTGTGTGTGTGTTCTAGGACCTGCTTACAGAGCCCTAAATGGAAGTGTTTCGGTGGTAGCCAAGTGTATCCGCCACCTTTTCTTAATTTACGTTGACCCTCAGGAGAAGTTGTCTATTTCAGCACACTGCTCAAGCTCATTCATTTAATACCCATTTGCTGAGGCCCTACTATGTGCCCGGCATATACTAGATGCCTAGGTGCCAAGACTATAGTTAAGAATAGGATGGGGGGCTTCCCTGGTGGCGCAGTGGTTGAGAATCTGCCTGCTAACTCAGGGGACACGGGTTCGAGCCCTGGTCTGGGAGGATCCCACATGCCGGGGAGCAACTAGGCCCGTGAGCCACAACTACTGAGCCTGCACGTCTGGAGCCTGTGCTCCGCAACAAGAGAGGCCGCGATAGTGAGAGGCCCGCGCACCACGATGAAGAGTGGCCCCTGCTTGCCACAACTAGAGAAAGCCCCCGCACAGGAGTGAAGACCCAACACAGCCAAAAATAAATAAAAATGAAATTAATAAACTCCTACCCCCAACATCTTCTTAAAAAAAAAAAAAAGAATAGGATGATTCCTTGCCTTGAGGAAGGGTTTACAGACAGACATCCATCAGTGCAGGGTTCTAACTGCTGGACTCACCACCTGGACATGGCAGCTGCTTTGATGTCCAGCAGGGTTATGACTCTGGGAACAGTCCTGGCGTGTCCTTGCTCACCTTCATGCCTTGAGACCCCTTTCCCTCCGGTCTTCCCTGCACATGGCAAGTGCACTGATGTTCTTCTTCCTCACGTGTCAGTTTGATCATGTACGTTTTGATCATGCAGGGAGCGTGTGCTGTTACTCATCTTTGTATCGCTGGTACTAAAGACAGCATCTAGGCCTTACTAAGGGCTCCGTAAGTGCTGAGCACGTAGACAACAGATGGATGGACAGACAGATAGACATCTCCTGGATGGGTGTACCTGTGTACAGTCAGAGGTGGTGTGCATGTTCCTGTCACTTCAGTAGTGTTTATCACCAGGCACATGGTCCCAGCTCCTGGATGTCAGGGCTGGTGGCATCCTCTCCATTCTCCGTAGCTCCCAGGGCACCTTGGAGAGTCTGAGCACACGGCAGCCTCAACAGTTTTGTGACATGTTGCCTGATTTGTGTTTTTTCTTGTTTGCTCCTTCCTCTTCAACAGCTTTACATTCAGCCCATGATGGGGGCTGGCTTGAATTATGAATGTTATCGATTCGGCATTTCACCTTCCGCAAACGCGCTGGTGATTGGTGCTACCGTGATGGAGGGCTTCTATGTGGTCTTTGACAGAGCTCGGAAGAGGGTGGGCTTCGCAGCCAGCCCCTGTGCAGGTAAGCAATGCTTGAATTGGACAGGGGGCCCTCACAAGAGCACCTGATGTCAGATAACTGACTTGGAATCAGTTCTTGATGATGAATCAGTTGCCATTGAATTCTTTCACTCATGCCTGTCTCAGAGATCAAAGTCGTATCCTCAAAGGGTACTGGGGGATTGCGGAGAGGAATAAGTGAGAATAACCCATGTCAGACTTTTAGTCCAGTGCTTGACACGTGGCAAATGTGCAATAAATGTTAGTCATTGCAGTTATCTCTCATATTAAACTTAAAACGGCATCTCATACCAGGAATAAAAATACTCTGTGGGGCCTTGGGGATGAATTACAGTTTTTGGACAGTAAAAACAAAATGAATAAAAAAGAAAATGCATAGATAAGCTGTGTGTATTTTCTTCCTCAAAGATATCCTCATTATGAAATCAGAGGTAAGTGCCTGTCATTGCTATTTCTAGAAATCCTAAAATCGTGAGTGCATTTTTCTCATAGTATTTTTTTGAAGAGATGCTGTGAGGGTGACACAGCAGCATTATTCGGTGAAGTCTAGCTTGAGGATTGGGTGGATCTTCAGAGAAACCAGGAGAGCACAGTAAAGTTGATAGGATGGTTAAACCCCTTCCACTTGGAAATGTCACAGAGTTAGCAGCTTGCTTGAAATGAAGTGTTCCCACAGCACACGATTTAGAGGGAGAATCAGGTACTTCTGACTGATAGCCCGAGCTAGCGAGGAGAAGGCAAATCACAGAAGTGGCAGGAGATGGGGTCGCTGGAGGGATGGAGAAAGTGCGGGCACCAGGGCGGAGGCCGAGAGAGATGCCGTGCTCAGGATAGCGTTTCAGAGGACTGAAAATGTCCCAGTACGTTGGCTTTGGGGTCAGGAACAGAAGGGAATCCCCAAGTTGTACTGGTAACATGCTAAGGGGGAGAACAAGAAATGTGAGGTAGAAAAAGAACAGACAACAAAAAGATATAACAGAAGAAAATCAAGGGTTGTAGTGAAATACAAGACTGCCATGTAGTGAAGGAAAGGAAATATGAACTTGATGAAGAAAAAAGCCTTAGACATTAGATGTCGTTGTATGACAGGCAGGGATGCTGGCTGACCATGCTGGTAGCCTGTACTCGGACCAGACCTTCACTCTGACCTAAAACCAGCTGGGGGGTTTGGAGGCAAACAGAGGAGGTGAGGGTACACAGGCAAAATGCCAAATGATCAGAGCTGATTTATTCAGGAGGTGAGGCTTCAGTTCTTATTTCTTACTACCTAAACCGTGGCCTTAAGATAGAGGCCCAGTAAAAAAAGCAGGTCAGTGATGCTTCATATTCTTGTTTCAACATGCTGCCTATTCCCACGAAGTAAAAGAATTTGGAGAACAGAAAAAGAGAAATATTCAATGGAAAAATTACGTATTAGGCCAATTCATATTCTATATAAATAAAATCATCGAACCCCAGGTACATATTTGATATCTGGCAATATAGCTTCTTAAATATCAGTGCAGATTTCTTTGTGTTAGTGAACAGGCTTGGAATCCTTGAGACTTGACGTTTTCTTTTTATCTTAGTCATGAGTGAATGTTTACCTTTTAGCTGTGTATGAACTCTTTCAACCTGTTAGATTAGCACTGAAAGAGAGCTTTCTCTGTGGCGTTACCTGGGACTGTACCACCTGGAACACCACTGTATCTCCCAGCTGTGACTCTTTCGCTTCTTCTAACCCAGAGGATCTAAGAACTACAGCAATTTCCCCACAGTTTCCGTTCTCTTGTTAAATACCATTAAAGTAGAGGCTACGATGGCAACAGCTGTTATATCATCCACTTCACTTAATACCTCAGAGAGCATAATCAGCGTATGTTTCCCTAGTGAATTACTGTTGGAAATAGTTGAATATTAAGTGTCTCTTAGCAGACCGTCTCTTGCACTTCATCATGAATTCTTTGTTAGGTGCTCTTATACAATTTTTTGTGGCTATTTTTTTTAAATGTACTTAAGGTCTTGGTACTTAAACATTAGATTTTACCAGCAGTGGGAATATACTCTGATATGTCTCCTCTTTAGTGCAAATTGTTTAGCCACTAAAGTAATTACTTCCCTCAGGGCAGCAATTAGGAGCTAGACAGTGGTCTAAATAAAGCACCATAGTAAGTGGAAGAGATATCCTGCCTTTCTTTTTCTTTTTAAAAGTGTTTATTCTTAAGTTATAGCATGTTTTAAATAAGAAAACGTTTTCAATTGCAAGAAATCATGTATTGTGTACACACTTGGGAACACCCAGATTTAACAAATGCTAACATTTTGTTATGTTTTCTTCAAAAATTTTTCATAGAAATAAACATACATATAGCCCCATGCCACTGCCTTCCCCAGAATTACTCTTTATCCTGAAATCTGTGTATATTCTTCTCCTAATTACCACACACTTATAATTTCACTTCGTAGTTATAACTACCTTGGATTAGTTATCCATTGCTGGATAACAATTACCCCCAATTTAGCAGCATTCCATGGCCTTGTGCAGGTGCCTAGGGTCAGGAATTGAGAGGGGGCGTAGCTGGTGGTTCTGGCCCATGGTCTCTTGTGAGGCTGCAACCACCTGAAGGCTGGCGGGTCCACTTCCAAGTTCACTCACGTGGTTGTTGGCAGGAGTCCTCTTTCCTCACCATCTGGACCTCATCCCCGGCCTGCCTGAATGTCCTCAAGGTAGGACATTGACCACCCCAGAGCAAGTGATCCCAGAGAGAGAGAGAGAGAGAGAGAGCACGCAACAGAGTCCCCCAAACAAAAGCCACAGCCCTTTTATAACCTAGTCTTAGAAGTGCCGTGTTATCACTCTTCTGGTCACACAGAGCAACCCTGGTTCTATACTACTTGGGAAGGGACTACACGGAGTAGATATCAGGCAGCAGGGGTCACTGGGGGTCATCTTAGAACCTGCCTACTGTATACTTATAAATGAGTACCTATACCAAAACGTAGGTTCGTTTGTTTTGGTGTTTTGGCATTTTTAAATTTATATGAATGCCTTAGTGCTGTGCCTATTTCTTGTCAACTTGCTCTGATTGCTCAACTTTACATTTGGTAGAATTTCCATGTTGAAATGAGTACTAGGTCATTCATTTTGACCGCTGTGTAGTATTCCATTGTGAGAATATACCCAGCTTACTTACCCACTCTGGCCTTGAGTAACATTTGGGTTGTTTCTGATATTTCAACTGTGTTGAACATCTTTGTGCACGTGAGTGAGATCTTCTGGAAATGGAATTTCTAGGTGATTTGTTATGCCAGCCTTCAGTGTTACTGCCTGCTGACTAATTTGTCTTCCAAGTAGCTGGACCACCAAAGTTATACAAGAATTTTCATCCCCTCAAAGTATTCTCAGATTTGTTTTGTTTTGTTTTCTTTTTTGCCAATATATGTGTGAAATAGTGCTACATTTTAATTAACTGCTCCTGAGATGACATAACTTTTCATATGTCTATGGGATGGTTAAGCTTTTTCTCTGATAGTGAGTTTTTCTATTAACAGCTTGTGCACATTTTTCTAATTATTTTTTATTGACATACATAAGTTCTTTATATACTTTAGATACTAATTTTCTGAGTTATATGCATGACACATATTTTCTCCTAATCTCTCTGGCTTTTCTTGGGTTTTGTGTCTTTTATTTACATCTTTAATTTAATGAAGTAAAATTTACTAATCCCTTTTTATAGCTCCTATTCTGTACTTTGAGAAATTCTTCCTTTCTCTAAAAAAATAGAGATTTTTCTTCTAAAGGTACTTTATACTTTTGTTTCATTTTCTTCTAAAATGTGAAGTAGGAATCTAATTTTTATGAGGCCACTGAATTTTCTCAGCATCATTTATTGAATATATGTTTTCCCACTGATTTTTTCAATATTTTATTGTAAAAAAAATTTAATATACAAAAAAGACTAAAAATAATATAATAATGTCCTGCATACTGACCATCTAGACTTAATTTTAACATTTTGCCATGTATCAGTATGTGTATATGTATATATATATTTTTTGCTGAACCATTTGCAAATAAGTTTCAGATATCATGACATTTCACCCCTAAATATGTCATTGTTCATCTCTTAAAAATAAGTACATTCGGGCTTCCCTGGTGGCGCGGTGGTTGGGAGTCCGCCTGCCGATGCAGGGGACACGGGTTCGTGCCCCGGCCCGGGAGGATCCCACATGCCGCGGAGAGGCTGGGCCTGTGAGCCATGGCCGCTGAGCCTGCGCGTCCGGAGCCTGTGCTCCGTGATGGGAGAGGCCACAACAGTGAGAGACCCGCTTAAAAAAAGAAAAAAAAGTACATTCTCCTACCTAACCATAATATCAGTATGACACCTAAAAAGGTAACAATATTTACCTAATATCATATAATATCTAAGCCATATTCAAATTTCCCCAGTTGTCCCAAAAATGTTTTCCTTAGCTTTTATTTTTTTTGAAGGCCAGTTGTATTATAGAATGTATCATACTCAGATTCATCTGAGTATTTCCTGATGGTATCATTTAACATTTTTGTTTAATATCTATTCATATTTCCTGGAAACTTAGGACTAGAGGCTTGATTAGATTCAGGTTAAATATTTTTTACAAGGTACCTACTGAATTTTAATAATTTCTTTGTCGTGTATATATATCTGGGTCTATTTCTGAGCATTCTATTCTGTCCCAACAGGGATAGTTGTGTATCTCTGTGCTATAGCATATGGTTTTCACTTCTGTAGTTTATAATAAGATTCAATATCTGGTAGGTGTTTGACTCTTCTCCTTATTCTTCTTTAAAATTGTCCTGGCTACTTTTATCCTGTTATTCAGCTTGTCAAGATCCCTGAAGAATCATATTGAGATTTTGATCAGAACTACATTGAATTTATAGATTAACTTGAGAAGGCATCCAATTTCTACTGTATGAGTCTTTCGCCCATGAATGTACTAAATCTCATTTGTTTAGGTCATCTTTGATGTCCTACAGCAAGGTCCTGTGGTTTTCTCTAAAAAGGTCTTACATGTATACTTATTACTAGATACCTCTTAGCGCTTACTGTTATTATAGATGAGCTTATTTAAAATTGTATTTTCGAATGGATTACTTGGTATACAGGCTTTCCATTTTATTGTCTAGTAATCTGTCCAGCTGCCTTGCTGAATTCTCCGTTTTTTAAACAGTTGTTAGAATCACTTGGATTCTCTTTGGAAAGGTAGATGATCTGCAAATAATATGCTTTTTAGCATTTCTAATCTTTTATCTTTTAGTTATTTTTCTTTTTCTGATGCTTTTAGAGACACTATTGAATAGAAAATAGTGATGGACATTTCTCCTTACTTTAATGGGGGTGATTAAAATACTTCACCATTGAGCATAATGGATGGGTTAGGTTTGTGAAGTCCCTTCCAATCCTCAATTAAGGGATTCCTACTTGCTGACATTGTTTAGTATGAATTTTAAAAAGCTGCTCAACAGTTTCTACCAATGTTAAAAATACTCCTACTCAATGACCCAGCAAATTTCACTCTTAGCTATATGCAAAGGAGAAGTGAATGTGTATGTCCACTGAAAGACTTGACCAGAAACAGCTTTATTCATAAAACTAACCAAAGTGCTGCATTCATGATAATTACATAAAACTATCATTTTCGTCAAACTAAAAACAGTCCAAAGTCCTTCAAAGGAGAATGGATAAATAAATGGTCATCCTTCCAGTCACTGGGACACTACACAGCAATTTTCTTTCTGCTGCAGAATGTACTTTAGGATTTCTCTTATAAAAGTCTGTGAAAGGTAACTTTTATTTTGCCACACCTCTTGAATCATAATTTAGCTGTGTGTGGAATTTAGGTCAACCGTTTTCCCTTAGTGTTCTGGAGATGCTATGTTATTACTCTCCTGCCATCATAATTGCTGGTGAAAAGACTCCAGGGGGTTTCAGTTGTTATACCTTTAAGGGTAATCTATTCCTTCTCTCTGGGTGCTGTTGAGACTTCTTTTATTTTAAATTTTTAGCGTTCTGAACTTTCACCATGATACATCTAGATATAGATTATTTTTTCATCTTGCTCAAAACGCATTGTGCTCTCTGATTCTGATAACTCATGTTCTTTGTCATCAACCCTAGGAAATTCTCAGCTGTATCTCCACACCCATTCTTCTACTCTCGTCTAATCTCCTATGAAATAAATTTTGGGAGTTCTCGATATTTCCTCCATAACCCTTGACCTTTCATTCATATTTTCTTTGCTGCGTTTTGTGTAGGTTCCTCAGGCACATCTTATATTGGTCTAGTTCTCTCTTCAGCTGTGTTCAATCTATTTAACCTATTCTGTGAGTTTTAAATTATATTGACTGTATTTTTCATTTTCAGAAATTCTATTTTGTACTTTCTCAAATGTACTAGTTTACTTTTCTGTAGTGGCCTGTAATAATTTAGTTGTGGCTTGTATTTCCTTTATCTCCTTTATCATTTTTTATTTAATTTTAAAAAACGGCTGGGTAATATTCAAAAGGTACAGTGATTTATACAGCACCCCACTCTCTCAGATTCAATCACATGAGGACATAAAATCTTCCCTCCTTATTACTTTTTTGAGCTTCATGATCTCCTATTGCATGGGTGTTTCCTAATTTGTTTAATTAATCTTTATTGATAGGCATTTATGTTGTTTCTAATCTTTTGTTGTTACAACAGTGCTGCAATGGATACCGTTTATTTATGTCTATTCACAGATAAGAAAGTATACTTCCAGGTTGGATAACTAGAAGTAGAATTACTGGGTTGAAGGGTATATCATTTGTAATCTTGGTGAATATTGTCACATTGCTTTCCATAGAGGTTATACTCGCTTATACCTGACTATACTAGTTCTCTAGCAATGTATGTGATGGCCTGTTTCTCCAGTCAGACTCACCAACATAGTGACGCACTTTGGGGAATTTTGCCAATCTGATAGGTGAAAAAAGATCATCTCAGTGCAGTTTTAATTGTATTGCTTTATATGGGTGAGGTTGAGTTTCTTTTCATATATCTGAGGGTGTTTGTTTTTCCTTTTCTGTGATCTATCCACTCCTGTCTTTTCCCCATTTTTTTCTGTTGGGTTTTTAGTTTTTGGTGTCATTTTATAAGAGCTCTTTATGTCTTCATTTGTCTGGAAGAAGAAAGGCTAAAATTTATATCTCAATCGGAAATTATTTTTAAACTTTGCTTCTGATGAATTTTAGTGTAAAAAATGTTACCTTTATGCATGTAAACATATCAATCTTTTGCTTTAAGTTTCTTGGGTTCAATGTCCCTTTTTAAATTACCTTTCTCACTAAAATTATTTTGTGAGTTATTTAAGTATATACTTCTATGTGTGATTTCCCTTGGCATAGAATGTACAGATTAAATCTTTTCTCCCCAAGATGACTACCAGATTGTTTCTGTAACATTTATCAAATGATCTATCTTTTCTTGACTAATTTGAAATCCCACTATTACTGCACACCAAATTCGAGTAAATATTTGGGAGATATGTATTTATTTCTGGGTTCCCTATTTTGTTCCATTGATTTGTTGTATAGTATTAGTTTCCTTTTATTGTTCTTTTTTCAAAACTTCCCTGGTAGTCTTAATTTTCTTTTTCTTTATGAACTTTTTTTTTAACATCTTTATTGGAGTATAATTGCTTTATAGTGGTTTTTATGAACTTTTGAATCAGCTTGTTTAGTTAAAGAAATAATGTTGTTGGTATTTTAGTGAGTTTTTAATCCCTTTAAACACAGCTGTTGTATAAGGCAAGCAGATTGTTGTATTTTGTATCATTGATAGAGAACTAATCTCCTTGTTTTTGTGTCTGCTGACTGTTCTCTCCTCATGAATGTTTTTTCTCACTTGGTTTGTAATTTTTTATTGTGAGCTTATCTTTAGTGAGAGTGTTTTGTTTTGTTTTGTTTTTTCCAATCTGAGAGAGTTCAGTGCACTTTGGGTTGTAAAAATGTTCCTATAAAGCAATTTGCATTTTTCTGTTGAGTGTTTTTCAAACCATGAGAAGTATAGTGTTTCTACACCAAGTTGTGTAAATTTAGATGCCAGCCATGATTTAGGTATTGGTTTTGAGGTTCTGTTTCTCATGGGACAGTCTTTCTTGCACTCAGTTTCCACCCTCCTCAAACCTCAGACAGAGTCAGGCTTCCTTGTTGGTAGAGTTTTCCTGGCTCCCTGTACTGATGGGCCAGACTTTTGCTGGCATTTTGTCTCTAGCACCCATGTCCTTGGTGCTGGGGTCAAGTCTTCTGTCTACCCCCAACTCGTTGGGAATTGGAACCTAGCCCTAAGGCCTATTTCTGAGCTCAGCTACAAATTTAAAATTAAGGGTTGTTTTTGTCCTCATTTCTGTGTGTTATAACAGGAGAGAGTTCTACCTTTGCACCAACCAGAACTTGAAAATCTTTGGGAGCTACCCTTCTCCCCTAGAGTCTTTATTTTGGTTTTCATAATAATCTGTGTTTGTCAGACAACACTTAGTTTATGGGATTAGGCTTCTCTATAAGGGTTGGGGTGGGAAAGAGGGCAGTGAGTGGGAGCTCTTTGATTAGAATCTCCTGGGGAGCTTTTTAAAATATGCATGGTCTACATCCTCACCTCCTTTTTCAGCCAAGGTATACAAGAATGGTGGTGGGTGGGTGCGTGATGGGTATTTTGGAAGAAGATCCCCAGATGCTTCTCTTCTGCTGCCCCTGCTTCTCCTCAACTCACCCTCCACTCCTACGGACAGTCACTATTCTAGTCTCAGATCAGAGCCAGATAAACAAGGTGGCAGTCGTGGTGTGTCATGGAGATGGCCAGCCTGGGTCTGCAGCACATAGTCGCACATACCTGGAACAGGTACCGGGGACTGGGGCACATTCACCTGCCTCTCTGTTGCCTGGACCAAATGTCCTATAGCTAGGAAAATAGTAGCGTGTTAAAATTGACAACTTTCTCTTAATGTATCCAAAGCTTCTGAAATACCACCCATCTCTTTTTATAGATTGAGACATTTAGCACCCAAGAACTGTATAGATTTCAGCTTAGACAATTTGAGACACATCATGGATTGTGGCAGTCGTTTAACTGTGAATTTTCTTTGCGGCAGGTTGAAACTGGATATTCTGGTTCATGTTTAAAAATAGGAAAGTTAGCTATTAAGAACAGAGTCTCAGAGATATGCCTCTGCCATCTACTTAGAGTACAACCAAAAGATGCCAAAGCCAAGGGCCCCCAAAGACATAGATTAGGCAGCACTGCTTCCTCATTTTACAGAAAAGAACACTGAGGCTTTGGGATGGTAAGTGGCTTCACATGGTTTCAGAGCAAAACGATACTGAATCCATTGCACCGGTCCTATAACTCCAGGACACTCTTCCAGGTAAACCACGTCCACTCAGAAAGCATCTCAGTACCAACTAATCCATGGGAGGGGATGGGTCACTTCATTTTGTATGCTGTGGTGGAAAAGACCTGACTACTATAATTTTTATAGTTGGTAAAGGAGCTGTCTTCCTCAGGCACTCATTATCAGCTGGGTCCTGACCTTCTAGGAGACAAGACAGAAAATTCATAATTCAAATTTTAACCCAAGCCCTTGATGAAAGAATTTAAAGTAACAGTGTATTAACAGCTGACATTTAGTAAACACTGACCTTAGTCCAGGCACCCTGCTAAGTGCTTAACTCCTATTGACTTGGTTATCTATACAACAACACTGTGCTATTATTGGCTTCACTTTACAGATGGGGAAACTGCGGGGCAAAGAAGTTCAGTAACTTGACCAAAATGACACAGCTCATAAGCAGCAGCTAGGACTTGCACCCCAGGGACCATGCTGTTAGCCACAGCACACTATGGCCTCTCATAAATAGATCCAATGTGAAAAGTGAAAATCTGTTCTGTGACCACAGAATTAGTAGTATGTGTAATAAATGCAAATCAGTGAATGGCATTTCTAGAAAATATTCTCCAGAAGTAATTTTAAATCAACTTTCCTTTAACATTGGGTGGCTGGTGAGCAAATGTGAGAAGGCTGTTGTTTCCAGATAATACATTATGTCTGACAACCTTAAATTGGGGCTAGTTCTCAAAAACTTTTAAAAAAACACATAACTTTTCTGATTATAAAAATAATACATGTACGTTAAAGAAAATTTGATGATGTTGGGTTTTTTTTTTTTTACTATTTTTATTGTATTTGTATATATGTACAGATGGTCCTAGATTTATGGTGGTTTGACTTGAGATTTTTTGACTTTATGATGGTGTGAAAGCCATATGCATTCAGTAGAAAGCTTACTTTGAGGTGTGGATTTTGATCTTCGGCTGAGCTAGCAATATGCTGTCGATGCTCTTGGGATGCTGGGCAGCAGCAGCCTCAGCTGCCAGTCAGCCCCACAATCTCCAGGGTAAACAACCGATGACACGCTTAGAACCATTCTGTACCCAGACAGCCATTCTGTTCTTCACTTTCAATACAGTATTCAGTAAATTATAGGAGATATTCAACACCTTATTATAAAATAGGCTTTGTATCGGATGATTTTGCCCACCTGTAGGCTAATGTAAGCGTTCTACTGTACATGTTCTGAGCACGGTTAAGGTTGGCTAGGCTCAGCTATGGTGTTCAGTAGGTCAGGTGTATTAAATGCATTTTGACTTAATGATATTTTCAACTCCTCATGGGTTTACTGGGCTGTAACCCCATCTTAAATCTAGGCAGATGTGTGTGTGTCTCATATATGGAAACATGTATAAACTTGGGCGTTCCACTTGAAGAACACTCCTAAAATACTAAAACCCCTAGGTACCGAGCAGAGCTGGTGTTGGTTTTGTTTTTCTTTTTTAACCTAAATGCAATCATTTCACATGTGTTATTCTTTGACATACTTTTTTGACTGCCTTGTTCTTTTGATTTTTTGAAAGCATCATTGAGATATTATTGGTATGAAATGAGCCATTTGTGTTATAGGGTACAATTTGGTAAGTTTTACATTAGGTGTGCCACCTAAAAAACATCCCCACACACAAGATGACAAACATTTTCATCATGCCCCAGAGTTTCCTCGTACTTTTCTGTCCTTCCTGCCCCCCAGCCCTTGCTGCCTCCGACCCCAACCCCAGGTAGCCACTGATCTGCCTTCTGTCACTATAGATTACTTTACACTTTTTAGAATATCATATACATGGAATCATAGCATGCATTCCTTTTTGTCTGACTTCTTTCACTCGCGTAATTATTTTGAGATTGATTTCTTTTTTTCATGTATCAGTAGTTCATTCATTTTTATGCTGAGCAATGCTCAGTTGCATAGATATATCATAATTGGCTTACCCCTTTCACCTGTTGAACTTTTCGGTTGTTTCCAGGTTTTTTTTTTTTGGCTATTATAAATAAAGCTGCTCTGAAAATTAGTGTAGAAGTCCTTGGACATAATTTTCATTTCTCCTGAGTAAATACCTAGGGGTGGAATGGCTGAGTCATAGGAGAGGGATAGGTTTCACTTCCTAAGGAATTGCCAAACTGTTTTTCAGAGATGGCTGTGTCATTTTCCATTTCCACCAGCTGTGTGTGAGAGTTTCAGTGCCTCCACGTCCTCACCAACGTTTGATATGGTCCATCTTTTTCATTTTAATAGGTAGTTAGTTGTATCTTATTGTGGTTTAAGTTTGCATTTCCCTAATGACTCATGGTCTTGAACACCTTTTCATGTGCTTATGTGCCATTTACACATTTTCTCTGGTGAAGTGTCTTTTCAAATTTCCTTGCCCATTTTTGTATTGAGTTGTCTTATGTTTGAGTTTTCAGAGTTCTTTATATTCAGAATACAAATCCTTTATCAAAAACGTGACTCACAAATATTTTCTCCCAGTCTTTTCAGTCTCTTAATATTGTTTCTCAAAGAGGACAGTTTCTTAATTTTGATGAAATAAAATTTATCAGTGTTTTTCTTTTATACATTGTGCTTTTTGGTGTTAGAGCTAAGAAATTTTTTGCCTCCCTCAGTGACACAAAGATTTCCTCCTGTGTTTTTCCTAGACATTTTATAGTTCTAGAAATGTATTATTTAGTTTCCAAATATTTAGGGATTTTCCAGCTATCTTTTAGTTGTTGATGTCTAGTTCCACTGTTGCCAGAGAACATAGTATGAATTGAATCTTTTAAAGTTTATTGAAACTTGTAGTGTGACCCAGGATATGGTCTGTCTTGGTAAATGTCCTATGTGCTCTTGAAAACAATGTATATACTGCTGTGTGGGTAGAGTATTCTGTAATTGTCAAGTTGATTGATAGAATTGTTCAGGTTGTCTATATCCTTACTTATTTTCTGTCTCCTTGCTCTATTATTGAGAAAAGGATGTTGAAATCTCTGACTATATTTGTGAAGTTGTCTATTCCTCCTTTTGTACTTTTACCATTCTTCTTTTACATATTTTGAAATTCTGTTGCTAGAGGCAGAAATTATATCATTTATGAATTGAACATTTTATCATTATGAAATTACCATGTTTATCTGATAGTTCTCTGCTCTGGATCTACTCTGTCTGATATTAATATAGCCACTCTAGGTTTCTTTTTATCAGCATTAGCATGATATATCTTTTTCCATCCTATGACTTTTAACATAATTGAGTATTTACATTTAAAGTAGGCTTCTTGTAAGCAGCCTATAGTTTGGTCTTGCTTTTTATCTAGTTTGACAATCTCAGTTTTTCAACTGGGGTGTTTAGACCAGACTTCAGCAAACGGCAGCCAGCAGGCTAAATCTGGCACATAGCCTGCTTTTCTATGGCCCATGAACTATGAATGGTTTTTACATTCTTAAAACATTGTTTTAAAAAATCGAAAGGAATATATGAGAGAAATCATATATGACCCAAAAAACCTAACATGTTAACATGGTCCTTTATGGAAAAAGTCCACAAACCCCTAGTGTAGAGTATTTATATCTAATGTGATGATTGATATGGTTTGGTTTAAGTCTGCAGTCTTGCTCTGTGTTTCCTCTGTCTCATCTGTTCTTTCTTTCCCTTTTTTCTCTTTTTCTGCCTTTTTTCTTTTCTTTTTTTTTTTTTTGGCTGCATTGGGTCTTTGTTGCTGCATACAGGCTTTCTCTAGTTGCGGTGAGCGGGGGCTACTCTTCGTTGAGGTGCGCAGGCTTCTCATTGCAGTGGCTTCTCTTGTTGCAGAGCATGGACTCTAGGCACACGGGCTTCAGTAGTTGTGGCACATGGGCTCAGTAGTTGTGGCTCACGGGCTCTAGAGCGCAGGCTCAGTAGTTGTGGCACACGGGCTTAGTTGCTCCGCGGCATGTGAGATCTTCCCGTAGCAGGGCTCGAACCCATGTCCCCTGCATTGGCAGGTGGATTCTTAACCACTGTGCCCCAGGGGAGCCCCTCTGCCTTCTTTTGAATTGAGCCTTTTTTTTCCCCTTGTTTATTAGCTATGACTCTTTGCTATGCTATTTTAGTGGCTCTAGGGTTTGTAGTATCCACCTTTACCTTATCACATCTACCACTTCCTGTAGTAAAAGAACCTACACAGTGTACTTCCCTTTCTCCCCTCTGTCATTTGTGCAGTTATTGTCATACATATTACTTAGATGTGTGTTACAAACCACCCAATATATTATTATTTTTGCTTTAATCAGTCAGGTATCTTTTTAAATATTTAAACTTAGAAATGAAGATTTTATAATTGCCTACATAGTTACAATTTATAGTATTCTTTTCTGTGTGTAGGTCCAGTGTTTCCACCTGATTTCATTTTTCTTCTGCTGGAAGGGCTTCCTTTAGTTCATTTTATAGTGCAGCTCTATGGTGATGATTTCTTTCTTTTTTTCAGCTTGATTGAGATATAATTGACAACTAAAAGTTATACGTATTTAAGCTATACAGCTTGATGTTTTGATATATGTGTACATTGTAAAATGATTACCACACTCCAGCTAATTGACATGTTCATTGCCTCACATAGTTGATAGTTTCTTTCTTTCTTTCTTTCTTTTTTTGGTAGTGGTAAGAACACTTAAGATACACCCTCTTGGCAAATTTCATGTATACAGTATTGTTAACTATAATCACCACGCTGTACATTAGACCCCAGACTTAATCATCTTGCATAACTGCAACTTTGTGTGCCTTAACACCTCCCCATATTCCCACCCCCCAGCTCCTAGCAACCACCATTCTACTCTCTGAATCTATGAGTTTGACTTTTTTAGATTTCACATGTAAGTGGATCATGCAGTATTTGTCATTCTGTGTCTGGCTAATTCCATTTAGCATAATGTCCTCCAGGCTCATCCACGTTACACAAATGGCAAGATATCCTTATTTTTTAAGACTGAATAATACTTCATTATGCATATGTGTGTGTGTTTGTGCATGCGTGTGTGTGTCTGCCTATGATAAATTCTTTCCGCTCGTGTATGTCTGAAAACATCTTTTTTATCTTCAGTTTTGAAAAATATTTTTGCTTTGTATAGAATTCTAGGCTGGCAGGGTTTTTCCCCCTGGTATTCTAAAGATGTTGCTCCACTATCTTCTAGCTTGTATTATTTCTGACATGAAATCTTCTGTAATCCTTTTCTTTATTCCTTTGTACATATTTCTTTTTCTCTCTGCTTTAAAGATTTTTCTCTTTATCACCGGTTTTGAGCAATTCACTGGTGTATTCATGTTTCTTATACTTGGGGCTCTTTGAGCCTCCTGGATCTGCGGGTTTATACTTTCTATCAAATTTGGAAAATTTTTGGTTACTGTTTCTTCAAATATTTTTTCTGTCTCCCATCCTCTCCTCTCATTTAGGTGGTCCCATGGTTTATTGACTTTCTATTTTTTTTCAGTATTTTGCTCTTTCTTTGTTTCATTTCGATAGTTCCTATTGGTATGTTTTCAAGTTCACTTGTCTTTTATCTGCAGTGTATTATCTGCTATTAACACCATTCAGTGTATTTTTCATCTCACGTAATGCAGTTTTTAATCTCTAGAAATTTGATGTAGGTCTTTTTTTTTAATACAGTTTGTATGTCTCCGTTTAACATGGCTAATACTTCCTCTAGTTTCCTGAGTGGAACAGAGTTATAATAACTGTCTTAATATCTTGTCTAATAATTCTGTCACCTGTGTCATTTCTTGCTAAGTTTTAGTTGATTAGTTTTCCCCTGCTACGTATTGTGTTTTCCTCTTTCCTTGCATCTTGGTAATTTTGTATTGGATGCCAGACATTGTGAATTTTACCTTGTTGGGCACTGAATATGTTTGTATTCTCTAAAATACTCTTGAAATTTGTTCTGAGTCACAGTTAAGTTCCTTAGAAAGAGCTTGATCCTTTTTTGTCTTGCTTTTAAGCTTTATCAGAGGGATCAGAGCAGTGTTTAGTCTATGATTAATCTTTCCTATTACAGAGGAAAGACTTTTAGTACTCTAAGTACCCTGTGAATTGAGTGAGTTTTTCTGGGTTTTTGTTTGTTTTTGTTTGTTTTATTCACCGTGGGAAACAGAGTGAACAGGAAATAATTGGCAATAGGCATTATTCTCAGCCCTGTGTGAACTCCAAGCACTGTTTCTTTTAATCCTTCCAAGTGGTTCTTTCACTGGCCTTCATTCACTTTAAGGTCAGCACTCAGCTGGGGGCTCAGGGGAGGCCCTCTGGAGATGTGTGGCATTTCTCTGTGTAGCTGTCTCCTCTGCATCCCTCTCCGTGCAAACTCTAACAGCCTTTGCTTCTCTGGATTTCTGCCTCTGTCTCCCCAACTTGGGGAGACCACCATACTCCGCCAGTGTCACCCTTCTCTGTGCCACAACCCAGAAACTCTCTCAAGGCAGTAAGAAGCGCACCTGTGCGGCTCACACCATCTGTTTCCCATCTCTCAGGATATACTGTCTCTCCTTTTTCAAGTTTTAATATCTTCAGAG
This sequence comes from Mesoplodon bidens, assembly GCF_964165515.1. Classification (NCBI taxonomy): domain Eukaryota; kingdom Metazoa; phylum Chordata; class Mammalia; order Artiodactyla; family Ziphiidae; genus Mesoplodon; species Mesoplodon bidens. Next base: position 4,937,810 of record NC_138161.1, on the reverse strand, counting down.
TCTTTTTTTCATGGGTTTTTTTTTTTTTTTTTGTCTATTTTAGTTGTTTCAGGTGGGAGGGTAAATCTGGTTCCTCTTCCATCCTGTCTAGAAGCAGAAGTGGTTTCAGGTGATTTTTCATTCCTTTGTGCTTTGCTTTATTAAGATATTGTCTTTGCACTAAGCATGTTTCACTCTCATAATTGCATTTGTTAAAGCTTCTCTATTTACAAAGTAAATAAATCTTTGAAAAGACAAATGACCTACTGTGGAAAGACATTTGCAGCAAAAAAGAAGTTTTTTACCATATAAACGACTCTTACAAATCCATGAGAAAAAGACAGAAATTATAATAGAAATAGAAATGGCCAGTGAGTGTATTTTTCAAATGGTCCCCCAACTAGTAATCAAAGAATTGTAAACATTATGATCTTGGATTGAGGACCATCATTCTTCCTTATAGATGCTGGTGCGAGAGTGGGAAGTGGCACCCCCATCCTATGCTGGTGGGCATGTGTGCACAGTGGCTCAGCCTTTCTTGTGGGCATGTTGTCAGCATATATCCAGATCCTAAAAGTGAGCCTACCTTGACCCATATTTTACTTTATTTATTCATTCTGAAACATAATAAGAATATGGGCAAAGATTTAGGTACAATATGTTTCATATGTCGGTGTTTATAATGGTGGAAATATTGAAAACCACTTAAATAGTCACAGATAGGGACTGATAAGCAAATTCGATACATCTATAGTTTGGTTTTTTTGTGTAGTCATAAAAATAACATTGTGGAAAATTAAGTGATATCAAAAGATTTTTTATCACATGTAATGTGAACATACAGTGTATGAAACAGCATGTGTCACATGATCCCATCTTTGTTTAAAAAATGGATGCCTATGATTATACTCTGAACTATGAATATTGACATTTCTGAGTGGTGAATTTATGAGTTTTTATTTCCTTATTTACTTATATTTTCAATTTTTCTACTGTACGTATGTATCGCCTTTGTAATAAGAAGAGTGGAGTTATTTTTTGTTATTTAAAATGTTTGTTAAATGCTATAGGCCAGGTATTGGCAAACTTTTTCCACGAAGAGCCAGATAGTAAATATTTTAGGTTTTTGAGCCAGATGGTCTCTGTCACAACTGTCCCACTCTGCTGTTTTAGCACAAAAATAACCATAGACAATACATAAATGAATGAAAGTGGCTGTGTTCCAACAAAACTTGATTTTCAAAAGGACCTGGCAGGCTGCCGGTAGCTGAAGATGCTATAGGCACTTGGGTGTCTGGACTAACTGAAGGCCAGCATCCCTCTGTTCGTAGGTGTTTGCAGGCTTGTTCCTTGCTTTTCTCTCCCAGCACGTTTAGAAAAAGCCATGGATCCACATTAACAGAATCCACATTTGTAACAAGAAAATGTAACCTCTTTGCAAACTATTTGAGTTTGTCTTTTCCCGCATTTTAAACCATACTTTTAACTATTATTCCATTGTTATTTTGACTTTTTCTTTCCTCAGTAAAAAAAAGATCTTACTTGGCAGGTCTTAGGATCTTGAGGCTTTACTTACAGGAAAATTAATGCTTAGCAATGTTATTTTCTGGCACCTAAATATTCATTTCTGCAGTTCAATACAGGTAAATGGGTCATGAGGCCTTTTTCTTTTTCCAGGTAAAACTTGAGATGCCAAGCAAATTCTGTACTTCTGAAAGGAGCAGATCAGGCTAGTGTAGACAAATGAAATACTGGCAATCCCCAGCCTGCTTCAGGAAATCACTTCAACTTCCTTCTCCAGGAAGAACACTTTTCAAGAGTCAGTTTGCAAAAGTCACGGGATGAATAGTAGCCGTGTTTTCTCTTGGTTACCAGTTATGTCCTGAATCTGCGGTTGCACTCACTAACCACTCTTGATTCTGGGTCCTGTGTACACTGGAGATGTGACATAGGACAAGAGTGCAGTGGGGAAGGGTCTCCTGGGCCAGGCTTATCCAGCTGGTCTTGGAACCCATTAGGAATGTGGGTCAGGCTGATGTGAGCACGTTACCTGGTGGGGAATCCACCACGGAGCATGCACTCAGGTTGACTCCACAGGGGAGATCCCTGAGATTCTGGCGGGTGCGGCTGAGTTTTCTGTTCTAGATGCTACTTCTCTTCCTCCTTCCTTGCCCTACTCTTCCTTGCTCATCTCCACCGAGGAAGCACGACCACACAGCTCCTAACAGGCTCTGACTGACACACTCTCACCTGCATAGCGCTCCAGCCTTGCCAGCCTCCTTGAATCACCTGACGCTTCCGCATGGGCCCTTCTGCACATTGCTCCCCACCATGTGGGTCCAACACCTGCAGACCTTGAAACATGCTGTCATTCCAGTGCGAAGGGGACCGGACCCTCTGAAGGGACACGGCCACCGAGACCTCCCTTGGTGTGTGCTCAGATGCCTGGGCCCTTGGAACCTGAGTGCCGATGTGACTTGGCTTGGGCTGATAAAGCACAGGTTATCTCTTTTGTCACGTGATAGAGATGGACTGCTCATTTCATAGCTGTGGATTTTCCCCCTTCTGTCTCCCCAGAAATCGCAGGTGCTCCAGTGTCTGAAATTTCTGGGCCTTTCTCAACAGAGGACATAGCCAGCAACTGCGTCCCTGCCCTGCCTTTGAATGAGCCCATTTTGTGGATCGTGTCCTATACTCTCATGAGTGTGTGTGGAATCATCCTTCTTATCTTAATCATCCTGCTGCTACTTCCGTTCCGGTGCCGGCATCTACCCCCAGATCCCGAGGTCGTCAATGATGAGTCCTCTCTCGTCCGGCATCGCTGGAAATGAAGAGAAAAGCCTAACCTCTAGCAACCTTGAACTCAAGGATTATGACAATTCAAGGGGCAGCAGGCAGGGGTTATAAGGCAAGGTTTCTTCCTGTGTCCATTAGTCTTAAGTCTCTGTTCTGCTCCCAGATGCCTTCCAGATTCACTGTATTTTGATTCTTGATTTTAAAGCTTCCTCCTACTCTCCTACTTCCAAGGAAAATGATAATAAAAGACACCTCATTCATAATCAAAACAGAGTGAATTGGGCTTCAGGCTTTATGTAGCTGGTTATGCCAAACTATCTAGGTGTGCCACCCCCCCCACCCCCCACCCCCACCCCCCAAAAAAGAAAAGAAAACCAAGAGCCTTGCTTGTTTGGCTTGTTCTCTCCTCCCTCCTATCTCTGGAGAAATAAGTGCATATAGTTGATAACTCTTCTTAGCTAATGGGAAGCTTTTTGTATTAATCACATTTAAGGGTATTTTGTAGCAGGCTCGGCCTGTGTCAACGGGGTACAAGAAGGCTCACAGTGTGACTGCAGAAGAAGTCTGGGGCCTGATGGTATAACCATCCTTCCTCCTTCTGAGTTGGACAAAGAGCAGCAGGCACCTTTTCTGGGTCTCTCTGTGCTCTGAACAGGAGCTGGACTGTACTAGGGAGAGATGATCACTCAAGTCTTCACCAGCCTCTACTGAAGATGGAAGGCCTTCGAGTGGGAAGGAAACCTACTCTTTGTACTCAATACTTCCATAGTATTGTGGGTATAAAAGGAAAAACTACCTCTGTTGAGACTTTTTCCCAGGGTCCTGTGCCTGATGGGGGTACAGGCAGCCTGGTTCCAGCCGCTGCCCTCACCTAAAGAATCCTCTTTCCAGCAGGCGAGACATAATAGGTGCTGAACCACACGTCAACCTGGAGACGTTCTGTCACCAAGCTGGTTACCATCACATAAGCTTACTATTACTTAAAATGAACAAACACTGTATTAAGGAGAAAAACAAATTCTCTTTCACTAGCTTAATTGTTTCTTTTTCCAATTCTCCTCTGAAGGTAGGTTGCAGATTATTCTTTTGTGAAATAGAGAAATGGCTAAATACCCATACTCCTGAGCAGCTGTCCGAGGAAGGAGGGCACAAGACAAAAAAAAGATGCTAGGGAATTTCTACTTTTTCCTGTGCTTTGGAACCACGTGCTTCTCTTTGCAGGACTCCCTAGGCTTGAGCACACCCATCTGAAACAGCTTAACCAAGTCCGTCAACAGTTGACCTACATGCGTCTTCCCTTTGGCGTGTTCAGTCTTTGGTGATGAGTTGGGTGTGCAGTGGTATCCTTATTTGGGGAAATCCACACTTGCTGTCATTTCTTTGAGGGCTTTGGCAAAAGAAAAGCAGATGACTTTAACGTGATGTCATTAGAAGAAGGGTTTAAAGCCAATATCCCTTCTGTCACTGTGTGCCAAGTTCAGGGTTCCCTTTGCATTGCTATTGGGATGGGTTGGATATATACTACAACCCCATTGGAAGGGCTAACTGAAGTATCTCCTCTGGCTGGAGTGTTATGTGTGTTCAAAATAGGCTTCCTATGGATGTTTCAGCCACCTGCCTTGCACACTATCTCCCCAGGTCACCTCCATATTGAGAAATAGGTGACCAGGCCAAAGAGATGTGGAGCCACTTATACGTGTCTTGGTGTCCTTACAGACTCTCCAGAAACCACAAGAATCTGTGGGATTCTTGTGAAGAAGGTTTGAGTTGTGTCTTAGAACATGGATCTTCTGTGTTCTTCAAGATTCATTCAGGCATGGCCGTGGTGGGAAGGATGCCCTCTTGAAATGGGATGATAGGAGATTCTGTTATCAGAAGCTCATTATCATTTCCACTCTCAGCTAGTTGAGAGGTAATCGTTTCCAAATACATTTCAGAGATAGAAATCTCTGGAATCCCAGTTCTCTTTTTGCCCTCTTGGCTTTTTCATGGGTTCCTGTTTTGTGGGCCACTTTACCTAGATGTGAAGGCAAGAACCCTAGACAGTGCCTTCCCCTTGGTGTGAAAAATCCAAACCCCTGAAATAAAAGGAGAGAATTGCAAGTATGACCCGGTTAGTTTTGCTACTTATTTCTTCACTCAGACGTATTCTGTTTCATTTTCCTGTGTTCTGTTTCCAAGCTGGGGACCATTTCTCTAGCTGCAGACTCCCAGGCACTGTTCCCAAAACACTTGATGACAGCAAGTTAGATTTCAAGCTCGGGTATTTGAATGAAGTTTGCTATAATGCTCTGTATTTCCTACCAAATTTCTCTACCTTTTCATCTGAGATGTCATTGGATGTGACATTTTAATGGAAATGCTTAAATTACAAAAGCATAACTTAGCAACAAGAATGAAATAGACAATCGAAAGTAGGACATTCTCCTGGCATACCTTGCTGCTGAAAATTGGACCTTGAGTCAAAACCCTGTTAGTGACACTCAACTCCTCCAGTTATGTAAATTGATACTTAGCTTGGCAAACCTTCAAGGAGGCTTGCTTTGAACAGGAAAGGGGGTAGTAATCCTTTGGGGGTGTCATTTTTACCTCACAGCACACTGTGGAAGGTTATGGAAGATGGTCCTCTCCTGAAAGACGAAAATTAGCATTAGGTTTTTGTCAAAATTTTGTCAACTCTCTGATGGGAAATGGATGCTTCCACATGAGCAATTTTTTTAATAGGCTGATGCTTTATATTCTTAATAAGTTATTCAGAAGCCTGAAATGAAATCCTGTCTTCAGAAACTGAAGCTGTTTATGAAAAATAGTAATGGATGGGGATTGATTCTATTATTTTCCTCTGGAATTTAAAAGAACCACAAGTGATTGGTGTCTGGTCACTATGGCATTTACCATGGTGAACAATTTTGTATTTCTCATGAACCAAAAAACAAGTACCTGGCATTAAAGAAACAGATTTCTTGTGTGTGGCAACAGGGAAGGTCTCCCTGAATGCAGTCCACTCCCAAACTTTTGTAAGGATTTTTTTTTTTTTACCTGATTCTGTGTAACGCAGATGTTTAGGTCAGAGATAAATTTGGGGTCAATTACAGTTCAAAACTATGAAAGTAACTCACAGTAATGCAGCATTAACAACTTCACAGAGCTTTGGGTAGTAGATTTTGCAAAGCAGTTTTGATTTGGGGATTCTGTCATCTCCTTTAAGAGGAGAAGAAGAATTATTTCTTTATTTAATAGGTTCTCCTCTCAAATGGAAATTTGTTAAATCCCTCTTACCACGTCCCCACTGGTGGAGCTGCCAGGCATGGTTCAGTTCCAAGTTCTGGCCTAGTGCCACTTGAAGTCATTGGAAATAAATCACTGCCCGACAGCCTGTTCCATAAACAACAATAATTGAGTTTCATAGACTTTATCCTTATTAGTAGAAACCAAATAATTGAGTGGAATTCCAGTTCATTTTTCTCTTGCACAAACTTATTAGAATTTATTACAGAACTGTTCAGAGGGAAAACTTGCCACTGAGTTTGTGGGGTTTTTTTTTTTTCTTTTTTAGGAAAAACAACTAAACACCATAAAATGTAAAATTATGGGTTTTGCCAAGAGGGATACTAGATGTCTAGTGCAAAGAAAGCTCCACACAACAGAAGTTATTGTGTACATTTCTAGTGGGTTTTAAGAATTTCAGAATTGAACTTATGGCAGTTTACCAATTAAATAGCAAGATGGAAAAATACATTTTGAGAGTGGGGAGGAAAAAATAAAAATATAATCGAAAGTATGCTAACAAAATAAGCAGAATTCGCTCTTTTGGAAAAGTAGCTTCAATTCCAGGAATCCTCAGATTTCTTTTACCCTTAAAGCTGCTGAAGTAGTTGGAGATGTGATTTATTTCACACAGCCACAAACCCCAAACTTCAAGGACATTCAAGCTGGAGTCGTGTGTCAGATGTCAGCACGGAAACAGTGAGAAAAGGTGGCCCCTTACGCTTACACCGATCCCGGTGAAGATGGGGGCATCCAAGGAACACAGAGTAGGTGATGGTTGGGACTGGGAAAATTCTAGAACCTGGGAAGGGTGGTGGGGTAAGAAGTCGTATCCCTTGGTCAGCAGATGACTGCAAAGGTCTGGACAAACTGAGAACAACACAGGATGTCGCAGGAAACTCATTTCCCTGAGTTTTTGGCATGGCCTGCATTTTTTAGGAATTTTCCAAAGGAACCCCTCAGGATGCATAATTTGTCAAAGAGAAACTTGCTTTGCAGCCATCACCTGTGTTCTAACGAAACGAGACACCTGAAGTCCCAAGCAGGACCCTGTCCTTAGGCTGTAGGTTCAGGGTTGTGCCCTGGGAAGTCCGTAGGGCAGGGGTCAAGGGTCTGGAGCCAAAGGGAGGTTGGCAGAGTTTGGGATCTGAGCATCTGGGGAGGCCTCCTAGCTGCAGCCACCCTGGTAGTTGCACTGAAAGCCAGAAAACTCAGACATGGCCATGTCCACCCAGCCCTGCTGGCCAGCCCACTGACTCAGAAAGGGTCCTGCAGCTTCTTGACCATACTCCTTCTCTGGGGACACCTGCTGTCAGGTACACTTCCAGAAAGAAGGGCTTGAGGGCAGCAGAAGGCTCCCTTGGGGCACTGCTGTCCCCACTGAGAGCCTGGGCACCAGCATCCTCGAGTCCACGCAGTCGCAGAGTGCACGCCAGTCCTCATCAGAATCCGTGCAGCTCCGGGCTCCCTGGGAGATGGTGAGAATGCCTTCCCTGTGGGGGGTGGGGGGGGTGGCGGGTGTAAACAGCCTGATGCCCCAGGTCAGCAACCTTGTGAGATGTGGTCGTGAGAGCAAAGCCAGGCCTCCTGGTGATGCAGTGTGTCTGCAAAACCTCAAGTTAGTAGGATCAAGTAGGAGTGTCACGAGGACAAGATGTGACCAATCAGTACAGTGTTTTCCCCCCATCTCTCAGCTTTCTCTGGGTTTCTTATAATCAGATATTGCATTACAGACGTCCAGTGTTTCTAAACTACATTGTACTGTGTGACCTCACAGCACACGTGCTCTTAAAGGGCACCCAGTACCTAAAGGCTGGCAAGAGGCACATGAAGGTCCCAGATAAACTCAGATGCAGCCCACAGCAAGAGTGACTCCATAGCACCTGAGCTTTGGTGCTCAAGGGCCTCCATGTGTCCCATAAAGCCTTCGGGTACTTGTTGGGACACCACTGGCAGAATGGTGATTCTGGATGTGTCCAGCTAGCATCTCAGGATATAGGAGAGGGTATGATGGTAAAATAACTGTCTCACCTCTAGATATCGGCTGGTCAGGGCTGGCCAGTAGCCTGGGAGCAGCAGTGAGAAGTGGGCAGCTCTTTTTGCAGGTGGAGAGTTATTTGTAGAGGACCACCTGGGTAAAGTTTAAACTGCACGTAACACACAGGTGTACCCCACACATAGCAGTCTGAATAGAATATTTTTTGCCAATGTAGATTTATAAATTATATAATTATACATTATAGATTTATAAAATAGATTTTGAATACAAGCACAGCTGTCGTACTAATGATATCACTAAAAGGAGATTGGAGGTCTTAAAAATCTTTGAAACCTAGCCTAATTTGACCCTGATGTTTTTCCATACAATTTCCTTCCTTTTGGTTGGAATAATTGTGTTTTTATTCATGATGCACCACGCATGGATCAGAATCACATGAGAAGGCAAGTGTCTCCAAGAGGGCTTATTTTTTTCTTTTTAAATGCTCCATGTGAGGGCAGTTGAAAGTTTCCTAATATAAGTAAGGTTTCAGCTTGCTTCATTTCACCTGTTGAAATAAAATTTCACCTGCGCCTCACGCCCTGGTAGTCAACGCTTCTGAGTGAAAGCTAAGAAAACCTTCAAAAATTATCTCTGTGAGATAAAAAATAAGCAAAGCTAATTAAGGATTTATTCACTTCTAATGAAAATCACCAAAAATAAACTTCTGTAACCCCAGTTTCTTTTACAGTTTTGTGTTCTTTGCTGCTAGTATTAACAACCTGGAATTGTTTTTTCTCTTTTCCTAATTGTGGATGTAATGTTATACATTCTTATCAGTGAGGCTGGAAATTCTGTTTAGGGTTGGAATTAGCATAATAGGGAAAAGAATGAATGGGATTTACCATGTACTAATATGAGATGAATTTTTGTAATCTAGAATGATGCATTTCCTACTATATCTGTTAATTCGCACCATTAAATATACTTAAAATGTAAAATCCCTATGTTCAGTCACTTAAAGCAGCCACTCATTTTTTTCTGAAAAAGGGTGACTTTTCTGCACTAGCAGTGTTTCTCTTTTGGCTGAAGAGCTGCAAGCCTTGTATTCTAAAAAAAAAAGTCCTGAAAATAGTTCTTTAGAAAATGTACTTATGTGTGTATCTCACATTTACATCCTTTAATACACAATGCTTAAGTGTAACCCGTATTTCTGAAAATGCTTCAGGTTATTTTATATTTCCCTTTTGAAATTTTCCTCTATTTTTAGTATATCATGTTGATTTAAATCAAAGTCGTGATAGGACCAGGAGCTGGACTACAGAGGTGTTCGTGCTGTCTGAGAAGATGCTATCTTAGCTACTGACCAGTATTCAAATCGTTATGCACCTCAAAAGTGGAATTTTCTACAATAATCTTATTTTTCTACCTGTCTGTTCCAATTTGAGATATGTACCATTGAAAAGGAGATAAAAGAGTTTGGTTTGTTTGAATAAATAATACTTCCAACTTGTTGGGTTTGGGATTTTTTTTTTGAATACTTGGGTCAAGTCACACTTCTGAAATTACTGTCGGTGACGTGTCACGCTCTGCTTACCTCCCCTACTTTAATGTCGGTTCCTGGAAAGTATCCAGGAGAAAACCGAATGAAGGCAGGGGCCAAGTCCAACCGTTAAGGTATACAGTAGGCTGGAAATGGGAGAAGAGAACCGTCCCGGGGAGGAGTGGAGAGAAACTGCCTATAGAAAAGCCCCCCAATAAGCACATCTAAACAGTCAAGAATTTAACAGGGCTGTCATGCGGGGACTAGAAACGGCTGGATTGGGAATGCTCCGGACCCACTCCCACAATCACCCAGCGAGGAGATGGCATTCTCCAAATTCTACAGATGAGAAACCAGCTCCAAGTCACATGCCCAGGAAAACACAAGCAAAGGGTTTGCCCTGGGAATGGACCCAGGTTTGTCCACCTCCAAAAGCAAAGCTTCCAGGACTGCACTACACTCTCCCGCCCAGGTGCCGTGCTAAATCACACCTTCCAGAAGCCTAAGGATCCAGCCGATGGGTCAGTCTCTAGAGAGGGGTGTGCGCCAACTCAGGCGAGGCAGAAATACTTTATGGAGACGGACATCATCCCTGAGCCGTGAGCAACACTTGAAAAGTACCCTTCTTTCAGGGACTAGACACTTTTTGGTTGACAATACCCAGACAAGGAAAAAAAAAGAGGGTCAGACCATTAGGAGGGGAAGCAATAGTTACTGGAGAAACAGAATAGGAGGTATAATTTCTAATAATAAAGGAGATTATTGGATTTCAGTTTTCACTTTTTTCTATGCTAGATTCCCAGGTTTATGAGTTTTGCGATCCATCAGCTGTGGGTGGCATTGCAGATGTGATTTTTCATGATTGCCACTAGGTGGTGCTGTTGTGAAACTTTGCGGAATGACGTTTGTGTCATTATTTTTTTCATCCTGTGTGGTTCACAGACAACTTTTATCCACTGTGTCTGTAATTAAACTACATCCAGCAACTATCAAGAGTATCCACTCCTCCATTTTTCTCCAAATTAGACTCTGCCAAATATACTGGCCAGATGTGCAGTAAATCTTGGAGGCAGTCCCCAAATACGCATCTCCTGCCGTGGCGGGAGAACTTGGCTGTGTCACAGAGAAGTAAACCGAGTTAGGGAGATGCGGAAAAGTCCCCACGTGTGGTGGCAGAGTCCAGACTGGAAAAACCAGCTTGTCTGATTATCAGACCTATGATCTCAACCATTAAGCTACTGTCTTGGTAAGGCTGAAAATTGGAAATTGAAAGGAAAGTTATTTTTTTTTTTTTTTTTTTTTTTTTTTTTTTTTTTTTTTTGCGGTACGCGGGCCTCTCACTCCTGTGGCCTCTCCCGTTGCGGAGCACAGGCTCCGGATGCGCAGGCCCAGCGGCCATGGCTCACGGGCCCAGCCGCTCCGCGGCATATGGGATCCTCCCAGACCGGGGCACGAACCCGTATCCCCTGCATCGGCAGGCGGACTCTCAACAACTGCGCCACCAGGGAGGCCCGAAAGGAAAGTTATTTTTAAAAATTAAAAAGATGTATGCTAAGAAAAAATGCTACCAAGGAAAATATTGGGGAAAATATTTGTCACAAATACAAGGAGAGAAGCTAACATTTATTGAACAGCAAATTCTGGCATCTTAGATGCATTATGACATTTCATCCTCAGAATTCCCCATCAGGTACACATTGTTACTACAAAATATTGTAGGCAGGGGGGCCAGAGATCACAGATTCAGAGAAATTGAAGGGTACAGAGAAAGGAAGGTCTCAACCCGATGTGTCATCGTGGTAAATAAATAAAACTGAAAAGGTCCTTCACATGTAAAAATTGCATACAAATAAATATTCTGATGCTTTGAAATCTGGGTCCTTGCTGACCCTGGAGAGACAGGACTCCCAGGGCTGGCCAACTCCCAGAGAGAGCAAGCAACTCACCTGCAAGCAAACAACTCACCTGGGTGTGTGTCTTTCAAATACAGAGCAAACAATCCAGAGCCTGCATCCCTAAGATCTCCTTTACCCTTTATGGACTGTCACACTCTGGGCCACCATCCACTGCCCTCATCACCACAGGGTCAGGTACCAGACGATTAAGGACAGCCCCCATGCCCCAGAGCCTGCTGAAATTATTCAGTCTGGGCAGTCCTAACCCTATTTCCCCTGCCTTGCCCATTGCTTCCTGTGGGAACGACAATAAGTGCTCTTGCTCTCTCCCCTCCTCCCCCTTCTGCATGCTCCCTTGGCCTGGTGCTTCTCTGAGTGGCCCACATGGGACGCTGTGCCTCCTGTCTCTAGGGATCTGTGAGTAAAACAAACTTCTTCCTTCATGACAGTCATTTCTGCTGCTGCATGTCTTACCTCATTAAAGCAAACCCAAGGTACCCTTAAGCACCAAAGAAAAAGAATATGAGAGCCCGTGAGAAAAACATGCAAAAGCTATGAACAAGAGCTGACAAATATGGTCAAGAAAGCTGCAAGTGTCCAGTCTTAAGGATAAATGGTGAAGTAGCTAAAAATCAAATGAACAAAGGTTTCAATGACAAATAAGCTGCCCAAGTGGTGAGCAATCTCCTGCTGATGAGAAGTGTACATTGGAAAAATCATTTGAGAGAGCCCTAAAACATCCAAGTCATTGCTGAATCAATACTTCTTTTAGAAATCTATTCTAAAGAAACAGAAATGTGGGCAGACAAGGAAATAGTGTAGAGCGAGAAAAGCAATTTGCTGAATAATATGCCAATACGGCATCCATTTTTGAAGAGAAATATATTAACGTGAATGTGAGGGCATAAACTATGAGTCTAGGGAGTATATGAAATTCACACTAACCTGTTACCCCAAGAAGTGGGGATCATGAATGGAAAGGGATGGCTTAGGGGTTTTTTAATTAATTTTTATTTTAATTCAAGTAACACATTTACATCATTATTAAAAATTCAGATAATCTCAAGAGAGGGCTTATCACAAAAAAACAGTGGTTACCTGCCTCACCCCTACCCACCTTTAGATGCTGCTTGCAGAGGTAACCTTCAGTCTTGTTTGCCCTGGTACTTAACTTCCATGTTTCTAAACGACCTATTCATGCTGTGTTTGCTACATGATCAGCCAACAGACTTGATTCTGTTGATTGAGTAATTGCCAACCTGAGCATTTTCTAAATTGCTACATTCACTAGGGCCATTTCTGCCCCTTTCGGATTCTATGTGAGTATCTGCTTCCACACCCATGCCCAGTGTTTTAGTTACTGTCACTGTTGATGTGCTGTTTTTTTGTTTTTTGGGTTTTTTTTTTTGTAGTACGCAGGTCTCTCACTGTTGTGGCCTCTCCCGTTGCAGAGCACAGGCTCCGGATGCGCAGGCTCAGTGGCCATGGCTCACAGGCCCAGCCGCTCCGCGGCACGTGGGATCTTCCCGGACCGGGGCACGAACCCGTGTCGCCTGCATTGGCAGGCGGACTCTCAACCACTGCGCCACCAGGGAAGCCCATGGCATATATTCTTATTTCCCTCTTTTTTCCATAAAAAGGTAGCAAACTATCTGTGCTGGGCTGCTTTCTTTCAAAAGGAAGAAAACATTCATGTCGTTTATCTTGGAGATCGCTCCATACATTCTTCCAGATTCATTATTCTCTGTTTAACCAGTCCCATGTTGACAACATCTGGGTTTCCCATCTTTGCTCCTACAAACGTTGCTGCAATGAATAACCTTATACAAACATTATTACGTGTACAGATCCATCTGTAGGATTCATTTCCAGGAAGGGAACTGTGAATCAGAAGACACCTACATTTGTCATCCTTACAAGCACTGTCCAATTGCCTTTCTAGGGATTGGTCCAGTTGACACTCCTACAAGTAATCGCTGACTTAGCCTTTTTCCCTGTTTTCTCATCAGGAAGTTGAGTATTACACTTTCAAACGTTTGCCAAGCTAATAGGTGGAAAATGATATTTTAGTGAAGTTCTAATTTGCATATCTTTATTATGAGCAACTTCAGACGTCTTCATATACGTAAGAGCCAATTGGAATTCTTTTTTTATGAACTCTTCGCACCTCTTGCCCACTTTTCTATTGGACTATTGGTCAATTTCTAGGGAATCCTATATATTGGTATACATGTTACAGGGTTCATATATGAAGGTCTCTTTGTACTCGCTCTCTGACCTCGGTAAATTACTTAACCTTTCCTGCTTGAATTTCCCAGTTGTGAAATGAGGTTAGTAATAATTCTCAGGGTTGGTGTACAGTTTAACTGAGCTGATCTTTTTAAGTGCGTAGTTCAATGCCTATCACATAAGAAGAACCGTATGTGATGATTAATTATTTTAAGGGGTATGATTATCAGTTGCAGTTCTTGTTTCCAGTTTGTCATGTCCTCTGGCTTTGCTTATGTTGGTTTTGGGGTTTTCTTGTTTTTGTTTTTGCCTTTGAGAAAGGTGTATACACACACATATTCAAATTTACTAAACATTTTTTACTGAGTCTTCTGGATTTGAGTCTGTTAGAAAAGCTTACCCAACTCCAACTTTATAAAGAAACTTAAAAACATGTTTTCTTCTAGTGTGTTTATGGCTTGTTTTTTTAAACATTTAATCTTTCATCCATTTGGAATATATGCTTGTGCAGGATGTGGAGTATGGTTTTTCTGTCGGATGGTTTACCCAGTTATGTCAACACTATCTGTTAAATAGTTCATCATTTCCACTGGTTTAAAATGGCGTCACATACTTGACTGTTGTGTGTATTTGGGTCTGTTTCTGAACTTTCTTCTTCCATTTATATTTCTTCTCCATTGGTCTGCCCCATCACTTGCTGGAACTCTGCTGTTTCAAGTGTTAAAACTTTAAGCCTTTAACAGTTTTAATAGTCATCATGGCGACTTCATTCACATTACCCTTCTTTTTCAAAGTTACTTTTTCATACCAACACTTGAATCAGCTTATATAGATGCCCCCGCCAAAATACACTTTAGGATTTGGTGGGGATCACACATAATTTATCTTAGGGAGAGTTGACACCTTTCTGATCTTGAGATAGCCTATCCAAGAAGAGGAACTGTGTTTCTATTTGTTAATTACATCTATTTTGTTCCTTCAGAACATTTTTAAACTTCCTTAACATAGGTCTTGCCAATTTCTTATTAAATTTATTTCTAGGCATTTAATCTTTTTTGTTATTGCAAAAGAGATCTTTTCTCCCATTAAATCTTCTAACTGGTTGATTTTTTGTGAATATGAAACCTGATGGTTTCTGTGTATTAATTTTGTATTGTGCTATCTTCATGAATTCTTTTGTCTGAGCTTTTCAGGTGAGTATTTGGGGGTTTGCAGATATACAATTAGTGATAGTATCATATCATTCGTTCCAATTTTATACCTCTATTTCCCTTCTCTTGTCTGACTACATTGTCCAGTACCTTTAGTAGAGAGCTAAATAGTAAAGCGCATCCTTATTTTGTTCCCAATTTTAAAAACTGACACTAATGGCTGAGAAAGATACAGTTTATTATGGTGAGGAAGTATCTATCTCTGATGGTTAATTTTATGTGTCAGTGTTTCTAGGAAGGTATTTTCATAGAAAATATTTAAATGATATTGAAATATATATTTAATTTATATATAATATTTAAATGATATTAACATTTAAATCAGTGAATGCCGAGTAAAGCACATTACCCTCTGTAATGTGATTGGGCCTCATCCAATCAGTTGAAAGTCTTAAGAGAAAAAGACTGAGGTTCCTGCAGAAAGAGGGAACTCTGCCTCCAGACTTCCTTCGGACTTGAGCTGCAACATCAACTTTCCCCTGGGTCTCCAGCCTGCTGGCCTGCCCTGTACATTTTGGACTTGCCAGCCTCTACAATCATGGGAGCCAATTCCTTAAAATAAATCTGTGTCCTGTTGGTTCTCTGAAGAACCCTGACTCACATACCATCTCTTCCTATTTTCTTGAGAACTTTATCATAAATCTTACAATTTTGTTAGGTGCCTTTTCATCATCTGTGGAGGATATCATGTTTTATCTCCTTAGATTTAACAACATTGTGAGTTATATTATGAGATTTCCTAATACTAAACCATTTGTGCTTCTGGAATCATCTTTGTTTGATCATGATGTATTATTGCTTTAACGTGCTTTTATATTCTGTTTGATCATATTTTACTTAGCATTTTCAAGCCATATTCACAAGTGTAGTGGGCCTGTACTTTTCTTTTTCTGCAGTTTGTCAGGTGTTATTATCAATGCCACATTCACTTCTTAAAAAGAAATTTGATGTTTACCCTTTTTCCTGTGCTCAGGAAGAGCTTTTGTACAGAAATGGAGTATCTGCTCTTTAAGAGTTTGGTAGAATTCTCTTAAGAAGTCCCCTAGGCATAGTGTTCTTTACAGAGCTAGCACCTTGACAACTTTCTCTGTCTTCTATGGAAAGACTCTGTTTAGGTTTTCTCTCTCTACTAAAATGTTTTGATAAATTATATTTCATATAAAATTATCCACTATAATCCAAGTTTCCAAATTTTATTTAAAGCACCACAGTCTTATGATTCTTTTCCCCATTTCTCCTGTTTTTGTGGTTATTTTCCCCTTATTTCCTATTTTGTGTATTTGTGTTCTTTTGTAATAGGTATCAGGTAGCTCATGCCCTATCCATTTTATTGTTTATTCTAAGGATTTATTTTTAAATAAGTGTTCATTGATTAGTTCTACTGTTTACTGCTCTTATTTATTTCCACTTTTAGTTGTATTAATCTCTCCCTCTTAGGTTTTTTTTTTTTTTTTTTTTTGGCGGTACGCGGACCTCTCACCGTTGTGGCCTCTCCCGCTGCGGAGCACAGGCTCCAGACGCACAGGCCCAGCGGCCATGGCCCACGGGCCCAGCCACTCCGCAGCATGTGGGATCCTTCCAGACCGGGGCATGAACCCGTGTGCCCTGCATCGGCAGGCGGACTCTCAACCACTGCACCACCAGGGAAGCCCTCCCTCTTAGTTTTTGACTGATAATTTGTTTTCAGTCTGTTTCCTTGATATAAGCAGTTATGGCAATAAATATTCCTCTGAGTGCTGACTTAATTATATTTCAGACATTCTGACATATAGTGTTATCATTATTTTCTAAAAATTCTATAATTTTTTGGTTTATTTCCTCTTTCACCAAAGGGAGTCAGAGAGATTTTTTTTTTGAAATTTTCCAGTGGAATTGGCTTTTTGCTTTCTAATAGTTTCCTCTTTGGTTGCTCTGGGATCAGTCAGTTTTACCTGTAACATGTCCAGCCTTTGGAACTGACTGAGATTTTCTTTGTGGCTTAATACAGGCCAGTTTCCACGTTCTATGGGTGCTCGAAAAGACGACGCATTTTTTCCCTCATGGCAAACAATTTGAACTACATCCAACAATTCTACTTTACTAGGCTATGTGGGTTTTCACATCTTTCCTTTTTAAGAGGTGTTACGGGCTGCACTGTGGTCCCCTCCCCACCAAAATTCATATATTGAAATCCCAGCCCCCAGCACCTCAGAATGTACCCGTATTTGGAGATAAGGCCCTTACGAAAGTGATTATAACAAGATGAGGCCCCTGGAAGGGCCCTGACCCAAAATGACTGGCATCCTTACAAGAAGAGGAAGAGACCCCAAAGGCACCCGTGTGCAGACGGACAGCCATGTAAAGAGGCAGCAAGAGGGTGGCCGTCTGCAAGACAAGGAGAGCAGCCTCAGGAGAACCCAACTCTGCTACCATCTTGATCTTGGACTTCTGGCCTCCAAAACTGTGAGAAAGTAAATTTCTGTTGTTTAAGCCCCCCAGCCTGTGATATTTAGTTCTGGTGGCCCCAGCAAACTAATAATACAGGAGGACTTGAAGTCTCCTATCTGCTTCCATAGAGCTCATCTAATCTGTTCTAGAAACGCTGCTACTGTCTTACTTTGTCCATAGGTATGATATTATATATTCATTAGGAATTGTCCCTTTAACAAATAAGGCAAAGTGCTCCCTTTTATATCATTTAATGCCTTTTGGCTTAAATTCCTCCTTGACTGGTATTAAGACCCCAGACCTTATGTTATTGTTTGCATAAGCAAACCTGGGAGGTGCCCAACCCTTATTTCCCACCTTTCTGAATCACCCACAAAGTGGAGATTTTCTGTCTATCTGTTCAAGAAATCTTTAGAATAGATAAGCTAAGTCCATTTACGTTCATTCTCATGACAATCATCTTGTATCTGTCTTACTATTATGTTGTATGCTCAATTTGTATCATTTTTCTTTTTCTCTATGCGTTTTTGTTTTGTTTTGTTTGAGGGGTTTGTGTGTGTGTGTGTGTGTGTGTATGTAGTTCTTTTATCCAGGAAAGCGTGTGCTTTTAGTATGGTGGTTACTTTTATACTTGTAGCTTACTTATATGATGGCAGAGAGAGAGTCCGTTAGTCTTACTTTTTTTTTTTATTGCAGTATAGTTGTTTTACAATGTTGTGTTAGTTTCTGCTGTACGGCAAAGTGAATCAGCTGTATGTATACGTATACCCCCTCCTTTTTGGATTTCCTTCCCATATGGGTCACCACAGAGCACTGAGTAGAGTTCCCTGTGCTATACAGAAGGTTCTCATTAGTTATCTATTTTATACATAGTAGTGTATATATGTCAGTCCCAATCTCCCGATTCACCCCACCCCCCTCCCCCCTTGGTGTCCATACATTTGTTCTCCACGTCCGTGTCTCCATTTCTGCTTTGCAAATAGGTTCATCTGTACCATTTTTCTAGATTCCACATATATGTGTTAATACATGATATTTGTTTTTCTCTTTCTGACTTACTTCACCCTGTGTGACAGTCTCTAGATCCATCCACATCTCTGCAAATGTCACAATTTTGTTCCTTCTTATGGCTGAGTAATTTTCCATTGTATATATGTACCACATCTTCTTCATCCATTTCTCTGTTGATGGACATTTAGCTCCCCTCCATGGGCAATGATCAGATGAGCATTTCTTTCCTGCTCCCCCACCCCTGCCATCACCTGATTTTGCCAGTCTTAATATTCATCTTTGTACTGTGATGTATGTGTACACAATTTTGATTGTCTTGCAGCTTTATTTTATGTCTTTTTGCTCTCAGCCATTGTAGATGAGAATCAGTGAGTTTATTCCACCTCTTGCCTTCCTTCCTGCTCACTTCTCCGTTTTGTTAGTTTTATTGTTTCTGCCTCGTCCAGGACACATAAAAGTTACATTCTGTTCTGTCTCCCTAACCCTAACCCACACTCTGCGTGTTACCATTACAAACCACTGGGCTAAGTGGCACCACTTGCCTCTTGATTGGCTAACGTTTTCTTCTGTCTTCTCAGAAAGGACTTAGAGAAACAATATTTCCTGAGTCCTTGCTGGTGAAAATTATTTGGCCGGGTATAAAAGCTTCATCTGGCCCTTCCTTGTCTTGAGCAGCCTGTGGCCTGGCATCACTGCTTTCTGGCTTTGAACAATGTTCGGGGGAAACTGAGGCCAGCTTTACATCCCTTCCCTACCATCTCCTCTTTTAAGTAATTTAACTTTTTTTCCCAGCTGCCCAAAAGATTCTTTTTTTATCTTTAAAGCCCTGTAACTCAAGGATGTGACTTATGCTGACCATTTGGGGTCAAATTTCCTGGCACAAGGAAAGTTCACTCTTTCTTCTGATCCATGGCTTTAGCCCCTCACTCTTTTTATGTGGACTTAAATTTCACATGTTAGATCAGCTTTGATTGCATTCTCTAGCTATCATTATTATAGGATTTTAAAATATTCCTTTATTTCCATACATTTTTACTTGCCTCATTTCTTTTTTTAATTTTCATTGTTTTATATTTTTAATTAATTTTTATTGGAGTATAGTTGATTTACAATGTTGTGTTAGTTTCAGGTGTACAGCAAAGTGAACCAGTTATACATATATCCACTTTTTTAGATTCTTTTCTCATATAGGTCATTAGAGTGTTGAGTAGAGTTCCTTGTGCTATACACTAAGTCCTTGTTAGTTATCTATTTTATATATAGTAGTGTGTATATGTCAATCCCAATCTCCCAGTTTATCCCTCCCCCCACTTCCCCTTGAACCATTAGTTTGTTTTCTAAGTCTGAGTCTGTTTCTGTTCTGTAAATAAGTTCATTTGTATCATGTTTTTAGAGTCCACATAGAAGTGATATCATATGATATTTGTCTTTCTCTGTCTGACTCCCTTCACTTAGTATGATAATCTCCAGGTCCATCCATGTTGCTGCAAATGGCATTATTTCATTCTTTTTAATGGCTGAGTAATATTCCATTGTATATATGTACCACATCTTCTTTATCCATTCATCTGTCGATGGACATTTAGGCTGCTTCCATGTCTTGGCTACTGTAAACAGTGCTGCAATGAACATTGGGGTGCATATATCCTTTTGAACCATGTTTTTCTCCAGATATATGCCCAGGAGTGAGACTGCTGGATCATATGGTAGCTCTATTTTTAGTTTTTTAAGGAACCTCCATGCTGTTCTCCATAGTGGCTGCACCAATTTACATTCCCACCAACAGTGTAGGAGGGTTCCCTTTTCTCCACACCCTCTCCAGCATTTATTGTTTGTAGATTTTTTGATGATGGCCATTCTGACTGGTGTGAGGTGATATCTCATTGTAGTTTTGATTTGCATTTCTCTAATAATTAGTGATGGTGAGCCTCTTTTCATGTGATTTTTGGCCATCTGTATGTCTTCTTTGGAGAAATGTCTACTTAGATCTTCTGCCCATTTTTTGATTGGGTTGTTTGTTTTTTTAATATTGAGCTACATGATCTGTTTGTATATTTTGGAGATTAATCCCTTGTTGGTTGCTTCGTTTGCAAATATTTTCTCCCATTCTGTGAGTTGTCTTTTCATTTTGTTTATGGTTCCCTTTGCTGTGCAAAGGCTTTTAAGCTTAATTATGTCCCACTTGTTTATTTTTGTTTTCATTATTTTGTTTTTATTTTCATTACTCTAGGTGGATAAAAAAGATCTTGCTGCGATTTATATCAGAGAATGTTCTGCCTATGTTCTCCTTTAAGAGGTTTATATAATCCAATTTGAGTTTACTTTTTTTGTATGGTGTTAGAGAATGTTCTAGTTTTATTCTTTTACATGTAGCTGTCCAGTTTTCCCAGCACCATTTATTGAAGAGACTGTCTTTTCTCCATTGTATATTCTTGCCTCCTTTGTCATACATTAGTGTGACCATAGGTGCGTGAGTTTATCTCTGGACTTTCTATTCTGTTCCATTGATCTGTATCTCTGTTTTTGTGCCAGAAACATACTGTTTTGATTACTGTAGCTTTGTAGTACAGTCTGAAGTCAGGGAGCCTGATTCCTCCAGCTCTCTTTTTCTTTCTCAAGATTGCTTTGGTGATTCAGGGTCTTTTGTGTTTCCATACAAATTGTAAATTTTTTGGTTCGAATTCTGTGAAAATGCTATTGGTAATTTGATAGGGATTGCATCAAATCTATAGATTACTTTGTGTAGTATAGCCATTTTGACAATATTGATTCTTCCAATCCAGGAACGTGGTATATCTCTCCATCCATTTGTGTCAGCTTTGATTTCTTTCATCAGTATCTTATAGTTTTCTGAGTTCAGGTCTATTGCCTCCTTAGGTAAGTTTATTCTGAGGTATATTTTTCTTTTTGATGCAATGGTAAATGGGATCATTTCCTTAATTTCTCTTTCTGGTCTTTCATTGATAGTATATAGGAATGAAAGAGATTTCTGTGCATTAATTTTGTATCCTGCAACTTTACCAAACTCATTGATGAGCTCTAGTAGTTTTCTGGTAACATCTTTAGGATTTTCTTTGTGTATTATCATGTCATCTGCAAACAGCGACAGTTTTACTTCTTCTTTTCCAGTTTGGATTCCTTCTATTTCTTTTTCTTCTCTGAATGCCATGGCTAGGACTTCCAAAATTATATTGAATAAAAGTGGTGAGAGTGGAAATCCTTGTCTTCTTCCTGATCTTAGAGAAAATGCTTTTAGTTTTTCACCACTGAGAATGATGTTTGCTTGGGTTTGTCATATATGGCCTTTATTATGTTGAGGTATGTTCCCTCTATGGGCACTTTCTGGAGAGTTTTTATCATAAGTGGGTGTTGAATTTTTCAGCATCTATTGAAATGATCATATGGCTTTTATTCTTCAGTTTGTTAATGTGATGTATCACATTGATTTATTTATGTATATTGAGGAATCCTTGCATCCGTGGTATAAATCCCACTTGATCATGGTGTATGATCATTCTAATATGTTGTTGGATTTGGCTTGCTAGTATTTTATTGAGGATTTTTGTGTCTATGTTCATCAATGATATTGGCCTGTAATTTTCTTTTTTTGCAATATCTTTGTCTGGCTTTGGTATCAGGATGATGGTGACCTTGTAGAATGAGCTTGGGAGTGTTCCTTCGTCTGCAATTTTTTGGAATAGTTTGAGAAGGATGGGTGTTAACTCTTCTCTAAATGTTTGATAGAATTTGCCAGCTAGGCCTTCTGGTCCTGAACTTTTGCTTGTTGGAAGTTTTTAAATCACAGTTTCAATTTCAGTACATGTGATTGGTCTTTATTTGAGATTTTTCTTGTTTCCTGAGGTAAGATTGTATTGCTATAAACTTCCCTCTTAGAACAGCTTTTGCTGCATCCCATAGGTTTTTGGATCGTGCTGTTTTCATTGTCATTTGTCTCTAGGTATTTTTTTATTTCCTCTTTGATTTCTTCAGTGATCAATTGGTTGTTTAGTAGCATATTGTTTAGCCTCCATGTGTTTGTGTCTTTTACAGTTTTTTTTCCTGTAATTGATTTCTAATCTCATAGCATTGTGGTCGGAAAAGATGCTTGATATGATTTCAATTTTCTTAATATACCGAAGCTTGATTTGTGGCCCAAGAAGTGATCTATTCCTGGAGAATGTTCCATGTGCACTTGAGAAGAAATTGCATTCTGCTGCTTTTGGATGGAATGTCCTATAAATATCAATTAAGTCTATCTGGTCTAATGTGTCATTTATGGCTTGTGTTTCCCTATTTTTTTTTAAATTAATTTATTTATTTTTGCTGTGTTGGGTCTTCGCTTCTGTGTGAGGGCTTTCTCTAGTTGTGGCAAGTGGGGACCACTCTTCATCGCGGTGCGCGGGCCTCTCACTGTCGCGGCCTCTCCCGTTGCGGAACGCAAGCTCCAGACGTGCAGGCTCAGTAGTTGTGGCTCACGGGCCTAGCCGCTCCGCGGCATGTGGGATCCCAGACCAGGGCTCGAACCCATGTCCCCTGCATTGGCAGGCAGATTCTCAACCACTGCACCACCAGGGAAGCCCTTGTGTTTCCTTATTAATTTTCTGTCTTGATGATCTGTCCATTGGTGTAAGTGGGGGTGTTAAAGTCCCCCACTATTACTGTTGATTTCCCCATCTATGGCTGTTAGCATTTGCCTTATTGAGGTGCTCCTATGTTTGGTGCATACATATTTATAATTGTTCCATCTTCTTCTTGGATTGATCCCTTGATCATTATATAATGTCCTTCCTTGTCTCTTGTAACAGTATTTTAAAGTCTATTTTGTTTGATATGAGTATTGCTACTCTAGCTTTCTTTTGATTTCCATTTTCATGGAATATTTTTTACCATCCCCTCACTTTCAGTCTGTATGTGTCCCTAGATCTGAAGTGGGTCTCTTGTAGACAGCATATATATGGGTCTTGTTTTTGTATCCATTCAGCCAGTCTATGTCTTTTGGTTGCAGCATTTAATACATTTACATTCAAGGTAATTATCAATATGTATGTTCCTATTGCCATTTTCTTAATTGTTTTCGGTTTGTTTTTGTAAGTCTTTTTTCTGCCCTGCCTCTTTTGTTCTCTTCTCTTGTGGTTTGATGACCATCTTTAGTGCTGTGTTTGGGTTGCTTTTTCTTTCACATGTGTGTATATATTGCAGTTTTGGGGTTTGCTGTTCCCGTGAAGTTGTGATATAGCAGTCTGTATATGTACAAGGTTGCTTTAAGTTGCTGGTCTCTGCTGCCTAGAGAAGTTCCAGCATTTGTTGTAAAGCTGGTTTGGTGGTGCTGAATTCTCTTAGCTTTTGCTTGTCTGTAAAGCTTTTGATTTCTCTGTAGAATCTGCATGAGAGCCTTGCTGGGTAAAGTATTCTTTGTTGTAGTTTTTCCCTTTCATCACTTGAAATATATTGTGCCATTCCCTTCTGGCCTGCAGAGTTTCTGCTGAAAAATCAGCTGAGAACCTTATGGGGATTCTCTTGTATGTTATCTGTTGCTTTTCTCTTGTTGCTTTTAATATTTTTTCTTTGTCTTTAATTTTTTGTCAGTTTGATTAATATGTGTCTCAGCATATTCCTCCTTGGATTCATCCTATATGGGACTCTCTGAGCTTCCTGGACTTGAGTGAGTGTTTCCTTTCTCATGTTAGGGAAGTTTTGGGCTATAATATTTTCAAATATTTTCTCAGGCCGTTTCTCTTTCTCTTCTCCTGCTGGGACCCCTATAATGAGAATGTTGGTGCATTTAATGTTGTCCCAGAGGTCTCTGAGACTTTCCTCATTTCTTTTCATTCTTTTTTCTTTATTCTGTTTTCTGGCATTGATTTCCACCGTTCTGTCTTCCAGCTCACTTATTCGTTCTTCTGCCTCAGTTATTCTGCCATTGATTCTTCTAGGGTATTTTTCATTTCGGTTGTTGTATTATTCATCTCTGTGTTCTTTATTTTTTTTATTTTTATTTTTATTTTTTTTGCAGTACATCGGCCTCTCACTGTTGTGGCCTCTCCCATTGCGGAGCACAGGCTCCAGACGCACAGGCTCAGCGGCCATGGCTCACGGGCCCAGCTGCTCTGCGGCATGTGGGATCTTCCCGGACCGGGGCACGAACCTGTGTCCCCTGCATCGGCAGGCGGACTCTCAACCACTGCGCCACCAGGGAAGCCCCCATCTCTGTGTTCTTTAAATCTTCCCGCTCTTTGTTAAACATTTCTTGTGTCTTCCTGGTCTGTGTGTCCATTCTTTTTATGAGATTTTGGATCATCTTTACTATCATTACTCTGAAATCTTTTTCAGGTAGATCACCTATCTCCTCTTCGTTCAGTTGTTCTTCTGGGTTTTTAATCTTATTCCTTCATTTGCAACATATGTCTCTGTCGTCTCAGTTTGTCTAACTTTCTGTGCTTGTGGTCTCCTTTCCACAGGCTGCAGGATTGTAGGTCCTCTTGCTTCTAGTGTCTGCCCCCTCGTCGGTGAGGCTGGTCCAGGGGCTTGTGCAGGCTTCCTGGTGGGAGGGACTGGTGCCTGCCCTCTGGTGGATGGAGCTGGGTCTTGTCCCTCTGATGGTCAGGGCCATGTCAAGGGGTGTGTTTTGAGGTGGCTGTGAACTCAGTACGACTTTATGCAGCTTGTCTTCTGATGGGTGGGGCTGTGTTGTTTGGCCTGAGGCTTTCTGGCAGTGGATCCTGCAGGTTGTTGGGTGGGGCCGGGTCTTGGTGCTGAAGTGTGGACCTTCGGGAGAGCTCACTCCAATCAGTATTCCCTGGGGCTTCCGCTGTCAGTGTCCTTGCCCCAACAGTGAGCTATAGTCAACTTTTGCCTCCCCAGGAGATCCTCCCTAGGTAGGTGTAGCCCAGGTTCCTATGGAGGTACTGCTTTGTGCTGGGTCCCGGTACAGGTGAGACCTTGTGTGCACCCTCCAAGAGTGGAGTTTATTTTTCCCCCAGCCCTGAGGATCTCCTTACCTCAAGCCCTGCTGACCTTCAAGCTAAATGCTCTGAGGGTTCTTCCACCCAATGCCAGACACTCAGACTGTCTTGGAGGGCTATTTTTCTATGGGAGTGTCCCTTTGTAGCCTGCACGGATCTAATATTTTTGGGTGTGAGGGTTGTTTTTAGTATAGATGTCTGCCACCTCTTTCCTCCGTGTATGCTGGCCATTATCCCCTCTGATAGGAGGTGTGACTGATGTTGTGCTGACCAGAGCCTGCACTGGATATGGAACAGGGCCTCTCCTTTGCTCTGTGGTTGTCCCTGCCTGTCAGGGGCAGGGTCTGCTCCCTAGTTATTGGATTAGAGGTCCTCAGATCTGTTTCTTAGCTGTGTTTCTGATCTGTGGTGCAAGGTAGTTGGGATTGGAGCACTTCCACTGGGAGAGAAGCCACTGTTCACCTGTGGGTGTGCTCTGTTGTGTCACCTTTCACCCATTGTGCGAGCTCTCAGATTACACTGTTGTTGGCACTGCTCTCAGCCCCACCTTAACCATGGGCATGCCAGCAACTGGCCCTGGTGTCTCACAGACGTTGCTTTCACCAGGCCACCAGCATAGCTCCACTGAAGTCAGGTCCCAGAATTGCAGTAATCATGGATCTGGAACTGCTGTGGGCAAGATGGGAGCATCTCAGACTCTGACCTGGCCCAACCCTCATGTGTATGTGCCCACAAAGTCTACAGCTGCTAAAGCTAGACCCATCTTGGCTATGGGAGCACTCACTGTCCATTCAGATGTTCTGTAAGTGCTGGGTTTACAAAGCTGGTCACAGGGGTGTCAATTTGCAGTTTGCCCATCTGCAAGGAGAGATTTCAGCTTTTCCTCCTTAGTTGCACAGCCCCTGGGGCTCAGCTGTGGTTTCAGCCCCACCTCTGAATGTGGGCCACCCACAGGGGTCTGTTCCCGAGGCTGCTACGGAGCACACAATTCCTCCCCGGCAAGGAGGGGACATGGAGGTGATGGTGGCTGGGTTGTGAGAGTGCCCGCTGTGGTGGGGACAGGCTGCAGAGGAGGAGGTGGCAGCAGCTGGGGTCACAGGAGCCCCGGTGGGGATGGGTCATGCCTGGGAGCCTGCAGCCACGGGCACAAGAGAGCAGGCCCCGGCGGGAGCCCTTCCTAGTGCCTGGGGAGGCAGCAGCTGGTGTGTGGGGGGAGACTGCAGTGGCGGCCCCACCCCTTGCACATCACTCAACAAAGGCGCTTCACTTCTATGGCAGTCTGGGTTTCCGACACAAGCATTCCTGGTTGCAGAGCTCCTCACTTCTGTCCCCTCAGGCTGTCTCCTTGCAGCCAGCAGCAGTCCCTCCCTGGGTCTGCTCTCCAAACGCCCCGTCCCAGCACCCAGCCCCTGTGCACACCAGCGGACACTCATCTCAGGCTGGGGCTCACAGGGCTGTGGCACGGACCATCTGTGCAGGTCTCACTGTGTCCTGCCTGCCACAGACCAGTTGCTGCATCTCCTCCGACTGCCGCCGAAGCTCTTCTGTCCCAACTGAGCTCCCCGCCGGAGAGGGTCTTCCCCAGATGCGGGAGCCTCTCCTCTCCTTCAGCTCCCTCCCACCAGGGGTGCAGGTCCTGTCCCACTTCCTCTCCTCTTCCTTTTCCCTTCTTCTTTCCTTTGTCCTACCTGGTTATGCAGGGATCTTTTAGGTGTCTGAGGTTCTCTGCTAGTGTTCAGGCAGTGCTTTGTGACAATTGATCCATTTGTGGATGTATTCTTTTTTTTTTTTTTTTGCAGTACACGGGCCTCTCACTGTTGTGGCCTCTCCCGTTGCGGAGCACAGGCTCCGGACACGCAGGCTCAGCGGCCATGGCTCATGGGCCCAGCTGCTCCGCGGCATGTGGGATCCTCCCGGACCGGGGCACGAACCTGTGTCCCCCGCATTGGCAGGCGGACTCTCAACCACTGCGCCACCAGGGAAGCCTTGTGGATGTATTCATGATGCATTTGTGGGGAGATGAACTGCACATCCTCCTAGTCCTCCAACATCTTGACTCCTTTTTCACTTGCCTC
Source organism: Mesoplodon bidens (assembly GCF_964165515.1). Taxonomy (NCBI): domain Eukaryota; kingdom Metazoa; phylum Chordata; class Mammalia; order Artiodactyla; family Ziphiidae; genus Mesoplodon; species Mesoplodon bidens. The sequence continues at coordinate 4,910,437 of NC_138161.1, read as the reverse complement.
ATTTCCGTCTACTGTGTTCCTACTAGGTTTTCATAAGCATTTATTTTCTCTGGGGCTTCTCTGAGTGACTTCACCTTTTTTTTCCAGGTCTTTCTTGAGTTTGGTCAGCTTGAATTTTATCTCCTCCAGTGATTTTGCTTTTTCCCCTAATCTTTGCACATCTTCATATGGGCCTCCTTCATGCAAGGAATTGCTTCAATGAGTTGTTTTTGGTTTTTAAAAAAAAAAAAAAATTTGTGATGGGGCTTCCTTGGTGGCGCAGTGGTTGAGAGTCCACCTGCCAATGCAGGGGACACGGGTTCGTGCCCCAGTCCAGGAAGATTCCACATGCCATGGAGCAGCTAGGCCCGTGAGCCATGGCTGCTGAGCCTACACGTCCGGAGCCTGTGCTCCGCAACAGGAGAGGCCACAACAGTGAGAGGCCCACGTACCGCAAAAAAAAAAAAAAAAATTGTGATGAAACACATGCTTCTGTTCTCTACCTGCTTTCTGAAGACCCTTTTCTGGTGAGTGTTCTTCATTAGATGGTAAGTTTTGTTCCTCTTTTTCACACTTTAAAAAAAAAAAACACCTGTTCATAATTATGCTTGAGTTGCTTTTTTAGATCAGACACTCACTCACTCACCATGGAACTGTAGAACAGCTACTTGCTGGAGGTTCCAATGGAGCAGCAAGTGTAGGTTTCACCCAACCTCCGAGTCTCACAATTCTAATATTCTCGGCTGCCAAGTAAGTGGACTGTTTTCTGGAAATGTGGAACGTGTGTTTGCAGTTTCACAGCCCCGGTTCTTCTGATTCTCCCAGGCGTGCCATCAGCCCTGCTCCCTCTCCTTCCCTTTTCCCTTGTTGAAAAGCAGGAACAGGCTTTCACACTTCAGTGTGAGCCCCTCGTGTGGGGAAATGAATGTTTTCTGGTGCCTTCTGAGGCTGGGTGCTGCTGGAACCTGTAATCACTGGCCATCCTTTATCACTTCATTCCTTCCCCTACTTACACTGAAAATGCAGGGTTCAGGGCATGAAGTTCATTTTTTGTTTCATTTTTCTGGTTTCTCTTCTGTGACTTCCGAGAGAAGCAGAGAGGGTTGCTATCTAACATGCCCATGTTCATACTAGATGTTTGGTCTTCCAGGGTTTTTTCTTTTTCTTTTTCTTTCTTTTTTTTTTTTTTTCCTTTGGTTGCACCACACTGCATGTGGGATCTTAGTTTCTGGACCAGGGGTTGAACCCGTGCCCCTTGCAGTAGAAGCATGGAGTCCTAACCACTGGAGTGCCAGGGAATTCCCTGGTCTTCCATTGTTATTGTATATATTTTGATATCATTTAAGGTTTTTGTTTGCTTGTTTGTTTTTTCTACAGGAATGTTGAGTTTGGTTATGTAAATGTTTTTAAACTTTTTAATTGAAACTTGGGTAAAGCTTTAATACAAATATATTTATTGCTGTGTTATTCAAGGTGGAAAAAATGGAAGTGATCTACGAGTCCAACAGTAAAGAAATAGAGTAACTATTACACGTTCATAGGGTGGAATAATCAGCAACCATTAAAAATATACAGGCAGACTTTGGGGATGTTAACAGGTTTGGTTCCAAACCAGCACAACAAAGCAAATATCACAATAAAGCGAGTCACACAAAAATTTTGGCTTCCCAGTGCATGTAAAAGTTATGTTTACACTATACTGTAGTTTATTAAATGTACAACATATGTCTCTAAAAAATATACCTGCCTTAATTAAAAAATACTTTATTGCTAAAAAATGCTAACCATCATCTGAACCTGCACTGAGTTGTAGTAGTAACAACAAAGATCACTGATCACAGATCACCACAACTAATATAATAGTAATGAAAAAGTTTGAGATATTGTGAAAATTATCAAAATGTGACCCAGAGACATGATGTAGGCAAATGCTATTGGAAAAATGGTGCCAACAGACTTGCTTGATGCAGGGTTGCCACAAACATTCACTTTGTAAAAAAACACAAAATCTATGAAGTGCAATAAAACGTCTGCCTGCATTTTAATAATTTAAAGGTCAGGAAATGATTATATTATATTAAAAGAAAAAATAAAATAAACTGTTTATGCAGTGAGATCAATAATTTTAAATGCACCCCTACATTTATGGAAACGCACACACAAACACATACAGAAAATATATGGTATCACTTACTTGTGGAATCTAAAAGAAAATGATACAAGTGAACTTATTTACAAAATGGAAATAGACTCACAGATATAGAAAACAAACTGATGGTTACCAAAGGGGAAGGGGGGTGAGGGATAAATTAGGAGTTTGGAATTAGCAGATACACACTACTGTATATAAAATAGATAACCAACAAGGACCTACTGTATAGCACAGGGAACTATACTCAATATCTTATATTAACCTATAATGGAAAAGAATCTGAAAAAGAATATATATATATATATATATATATATATATACACAGTTATATATATTCAGTTATATATATATATATATATATTCAGTTTTATATATATGTATAACTGAATCACTTTGCTGTATACCGGAAACTAACAAACACAACACTCTAAATCAACTATACTTCAGTTTTAAAAAAAATTTAAGGAAGGGTAAAAAAAAGAGAGAGAGAGACCAAAGACTGGAAAAAAAATGCATCAAAAAGTCAGATAAGTTATTTCTAAAAGAACTCCAGGTGATTTACAATATTCTTTTTAAAAATTCTGTGTTTTCTAAATGTATATTACTTTTACAATGAGGAAAAAAGCAACCTGCTCATTATTTTCTTCCACTTGACCCTGTTCTTATTTCGTTCTCTGTCTTGGTGGATGGCAACCCCTCTGGCCATCACAAACTGGGCAGGAATCCCGAGTCATCCCATGCCCTCCCTTTCCTTATTCCCCACCCCAAACCACTTTTGGCCCTCCCTCCTAAAGAGCTGAAACTCCCTCACCCTCACCAGGATTGTTGTAGCCCTCTGTCCTCTGGGTTCTTGAGTTGGTTCCCATATTCATTTCCTCATCCCATCTTGAAACCACCTTCTGTATATGAGCTGGACCACTCCCAGCCTAAACACTTCCATGGCTCATGGCAGCTGCAGAAGAAAAATCAGTATACAAGTACTCAAGGCCAGCCCCTGTCTGACCTGACTCTACCTCTCCCAGGACACATCTGTCACACTCCAGTGTCTAGGTAGCCTGCATTCTGGCACAGTACCTGGAGGTAGTAACAATCATCAAATTATGTAATAACTGGCACACAGTAGACTCCAAACAATCAGAGCAGATGCCGGCTGTGCCAGCTGCAGTGGGCTGACTGGATCTTCCCCGCTGGGAATGGAACAGGTGTAATGCGCAAAGCGTAGAGGAAGGGATTCAGCCTGGCACCCAGTTCCAAATAGAACCAGTTCTAAGCCATGCTAGAAAAATGATGATTTGTCCTGGTTTAGGAGTGTGAAAGGGTAGGAATCTCAGATTCCTACCCGGCAACTGTGACAATATCCAATCCGTGTTTTGATTGTTTTTGAATAGCATTCGGTTTGAATAGCATTTTCTATGTCACCTCTGCACTTTCACTATTTCCTTGGATACTCTGGTCACCTGATCAAGAGAGCTGGAGCAGATGGCAGCCCTGGGTTATAAAAAGCAGAGGGTCTGTCAGGTCAGGGCTTTATTTGGATATTGTTCCAGTGAAGCTCTTCAAATTCACACTCCACTCATCAGTGGATGAAATCAGTCACCTGACTGCTGTTAAGATTATTATTTGTTAAATCCTTGCTAATTTTGGAGGCATCTGCTTATTTGTAAGATTCATCTTTTTCTTCTGTGTACCACACATTTTGTGAACTGTTGCTTCTTTTGCTTGGCCCATTTTTCACTTGGGGTTTCTCGTTTGCTCTGCCTTGAGAGCATTAGTGCTTTACATCACCCGGGATCTTGTTAAAATGCATGCTCTGATTCTGTAGGGCTGGGGCTGGGCCTCCTGACAAGCTCCCAGTGATGTGATGCTGCTCCGTGGGGCCCCTTAAGTAGCAAGGTCTAGATAACACCCTCTCCCCAAACCCCCCATCAGGAAACACCCTGCCTAGTTACTACCTCTCATCCTTCAGGCCCCAGCCCGGCCTCATCTCCCCCTGGAAGCCCTCCAGGTCCCCCTGAGATGGGATAAAAACCAAGCACTCCCCCTGATGATGTGAGTCAGCTCGGCCCATGTCCCAGCCTGACTGTCACCTGCCAGGAAACAGGCAGTGGGGAGGTGGTCGGCACTGTTTACCAGAATCCTGCTCTACGCCTGGCTTCCGGATCCGTGAATGAATGGTTGCTTGCTTGTGTTTCTCTGTGCCTTTTACAATCTCATTAAAACATTTTGAATCCTCAGACAGTAAACATCTTAAATGTACTAGGTGGGCGTGTTGAGAGCCATTTCTGTACCTGAGCTTGGCCAAAACCTGTCAGTTTTCGGAATTCCGTGGCGGTCCAGTAGTTAGGACTCCGGGCTTTCACTGCTGAGGGCCCAGCTTCAATCCCTGGTCAGGGAACTGAGATCCTGCAAGCCACGCAGCACGGCCAAAATAAGAAAAAAGAGAAGAAAAAAACATGTCAGTTTCCCTCTTGGAGAGCTGCTGTGAGCCTCCCATGGGTGCACCTATGCCCTCCAGCCCCCTCCAGGCGTCCATCTGTGGACCGAGCAGGGAACGCGCTTTGAACTTTTCTAGCCCCTCCAGGATGCAGAAGGCCATGCGAGTAGGTCACACGTGCGGTGGCCCGGGCGGCTGCTCTCACGATTCCTAAGGCGGCGGCCTTGCATCACTCATCAGTAAGGCCTGTGTTTCCCTTGTCCCCGTAAAACTAGCTCACATGCTGAGCCTCAGGCCTGCTCTTCTAAGGCTTCCATGGGGCAGCTATGTGACCGATGTGGGCAGGGCCCCTCTGACAATCCCCTCCCTATAAGATATGGATGCTAGCGGCCACCTGACCACGGGCACTCAGGTTTGCATGACACAGGCTCTGCTTATCTTTCTGTCCCAGCACTTGCCGTGTTGCCTGACAGGTAGTGGTAACTCGGTTGGTGTTCTTTCATCGAATATATGAACAAATGAATGAATGAAAGCATTCACTAAGCTGAACTCTTCAAAGAAATAGGAGGTGTGAATAGCAGCAGTTTTTGACATCTTTAAAAGAGAAGAAAGTGTATCTAAGCAACAGAACTCCACCCCCTGCCAGGAACAGCAAAACTGAGGCTTTCCTGTGGGTCCTTTATTGGGGAAACCTCAAGTAGATTTGTAAAAAGCAGGTAAATATACAGTCAATCAACTCATCACGGGGAGAGGAAGAAGGAAGAGGTGTTCCCTGCAGCTACGGTTAAAACAAACACGGGGCTTATCTGTCTATTTGCTTGGTCATTTGTCCAGTCATTGAAGAAATATTGAGGGAGTGCCAGCTGTGACCGGGTCCTGTCCAAGGCCCTGGGGATTCTGCTGTGAATGGGTCAAGGGCCCTATCTATCGTCACGGAACTTGTGGTCTGACAGAGAGGATTACACTCCAGATGACAAGCCAGGTAACATGAAAATGCCTCAACTAGAGTAGGTCCCCTACACATGAACGAGTTCCATTCCGAAAGCGCGTTCATAAGTCCAATTTGCTCGCAAGTCCAACAAAGTTAGCCTAGGTACCCAATCAACACAATTGGCTACATAGTACTGTACTGTAATAGCCCCATTTGCAACAGCGCCCAGGTTGAATAACCCCACGTACTAACTCAGTAGAGCCTAATTCTGTCTATACCCTGGAGCTACCTAGAGTTCTTCTCAAAATGTCACTTCCTGGGCTCCTTTCTGGACAATGACATCAGAACCTCAGGGGTGAGGCCTTTTGGTTCTGCAGATGCGCCTTGTGATTCCATCGTGCGTCCCCAGCTGAGAACAGCGGCCTCCACCAGCATCCACCATAATGGTGGAAATCGTGGGCTGGGGAAGGTTGGTATTTGGGGACTTTTTCCGTTCCTTGCTATTTCCCAGCATACATTTTTTTCTAACACCGGCTGCCAGTGGCAGGGTGTGGAGCGGGGAGTAGCCTGAAGACAAAGCGCTTTTTGTGGTCTGCTCAGTGTGAGCGCCTCCCTCTGCGTGCTAATGGTTTCCAACTGTGCCCTGGTGCCCAGAGAGCAGGCCAGGGCTCTCTCCTGCTCCCTTTCCAGAAGCCTCACTGGCCATTTACGTTTGTCACTATTAGCTTCAAACCCCACAGGAACTGCAGGTGAGTTTTCATTTCATCTTTATGAAAACTATGGAGGTAGAGGGTTAGTAACAATCATCAACATCATGCTGTCTTAGAAGTGAGAAAACTAAGGGCTAGAAGAATTAGGGGAACTAGTTAGAAAAATGGCACAGCTGGGATTGGAATGCAGAATTTATCAATTCAAATCCAACACAGTCTTCACGTTACTCCATTGCTTTCCAGAGTCCATTTGTTCGTTCATTCATTCATTTATTCAGAAGGCATTGAAAATTTGCTCTGTACCTAGTATGGTTTTAGTTCCTGGATAAACAAGTCTTAGAGAATTCCTGTCCACAAGTAAGAGGAACGGCTCATCGGAATACAGTGTGATAAATGCCCCCGGAGGAGCACGAAGGAGAGGGCCCATCGTGCTGAGCTGCCCACAGCCCAAGTCTCACCAGCCGTGTGACAATGAACAACTCACTGCACTTCTCAGATCCTCAGCTGCCTCATCTGTAAAATGAGTAGAACAATTCTACCCTCCCTGGATTGTCATGCTATAAAGTGACGTCATGGAAGTCACAGGTCTCATTAAGGGTCTGTTCATTCATTCACCACTCTGTGAACATACTGGGGGAGGAAGGGAGGAAGGTGATGACCATGTGAACCCGAGTCAGTGAAAAAAGTGAAAACTTCTCTTGTTTCTCTCCTTAGAAAGAAGGCAGGCATTTTTATTAAACGGGTTTTTAAATTTTTGCTTGTCACCTCTTGAAAAACATGTGTGTGTGTGTGTGTGTGTGTGTGTGTGTGTGTGTGTAACTACTTGTCACTCCATTGGTCACTGTTAGACTTTATGAGGGAAAAGCAGCTTTTGGCTTTTAAAAGGGACGTTTCCATCACGAGAACAGAGCAAGCCAGGTTCCTTGGCACAATCGCTATAAGGCTATGCAACCAAGGAGGTTTTGCTTTGCATTCCTCGCCAGGTATTCTGACTTGTTTTCCACCCTCTGAGGCCAAGAACAATCTGTGAGAATGATTTTTATGTTTTTATTTCTCTCAGAAAACCTCTCTTCTCCAGCCAGATCCTGTGTTGATCAAACACACCTTAGCTGTCAACACTGATAATGGTGATAACTGGAGATCCACTCCTCTCCCTGATCCGGTGGCCTGAACTCGAATTACAGTTACTGCTAGGAGCCAGAAGCACTGTTTTATGGAATAAATGTCCATAAGTACAAGTTTATTACCACTCCCAGTTGAATGCAGTTCGAGGCCCTTGAAGATCAGGCCTTCAAAGAGATAAGATTTGTACGTAACACAAAGGTGTGGAGACCTTGCCATGGGCAAGCCACTGAACCCATGAGTATCAATTTCCTTATCGGCAAGATAAGGGTTTGGAGAACACTCCCCATAAGAGGTCTCCTTCCAGCTCCTGGAAGGGCGTGTAACCCCAGGTTTGGACTATCACTGCTTGTGTCCCCCCACCCCCCGTTCATATGTGGAAGCCCTAACCTACAGCAAGATGGTATTTGGACATGGGATCCCTGGGGGTAATTGGGTCTAGATGAGGTCATGAGGGTGAAGCCTCCTGACGGGATCAGTGTTCTGATAAGAAGAGGAAGAGACACCAGAGGGCTCTCTCTCTCTCAGATACACACACACACACACACACACACACACACACACTCTTTCTCTCGGTCATGTGAGAGGTCAGCTGTCTGCAAGCCTAGAAGAGAGAACTCACCAGGAACCTAATCTGCAGGAACCTTGATCTTGGGCTTCCAGCCTTCAGAACTGGAGAAAATAAATTTCTAGGATTGAAGCCCCCCAGCCTGTGCTATTTTGGTACAGCAGCCCCAGATGACTAACACAACTGCACTGGGATTAAAATGCTTGTGGGGGGTGGGGGTTGAACTAAGTGAAGCCTGGACTTTTCACCTGCTCTGCATTTTTGGAGGCATCCATCGTTCAACACATATTTTATTCCTGAGCGCTTCCTGGGTGCCCCACCTGTGCTGGGCGCTGGGGCCGTAGAGAATAAACACAGCCCCAGCCTGCCAGCATCCTACAGGCCAGCAGGTGCGGCAGCCATGGAGAGAAGCCATTAACCCGGCTTTATAACAAATTGAGAAAAGAACCGTGAGGGGCACGGGTCGGGAGAATGACGGGGAGGTGGGGAGCATTTTCACAGAAACATTTTAATATGAAAGTTAATTCTAAAGCACTTCAACCAGGGCTCCTCATACTTTTTTTTTTTTTTTTTTTTTTTGCGGTACGCGGGCCTCTCACTGTTGTGGCCTCTCCCGTTTGTGGAGCACAGGCTCCGGACGCGCAGGCTCAGCGGCCATGGCTCACGGGCCCAGCCGCTCCGCGGCATGTGGGATCTTCCCGGACCGGGGCACGAACCCGCGTCCCCTGCATCGGCAGGCGGACTCTCAACCACTGCGCCACCAGGGAAGCCCACGTTTTGTTTTGTTTTTCAATGAAGCATGATTATAAAGGGACAGAGGACTGCAGCGGGGAAGCCAAGCCCTGACCTGAAGAAGTGGCGAGGATTGTGCTGGTGGACGGAGCACTGAATGGGGGCTTCCTGGCTGAGGGAGCTCATACACTACACCTGAAGTGGGCCATTTCCAACATCCAGCTCTTTTTCTTTTTTATTGAAGTGTAGTTGACTTACAGTGTGGTGGCAATCTCTGCTGTACAGCAAAGTGACTCAGTTATACACATATAGACATTCTTTTTTTTAATACTCTTTTCCATTATGTTTATCACAGGATATTGAGTATAGTTCCCTGTCCTATAGATTAGGACCTTGTTGTTTATCCATGCTCAGTGTAATAGTCTGCATCTACCAACCCCCAACCCCCAGTCCATCCATCTCCCTCCCCCCTTCCCCCTTGGCAACCACAAGTTCATAACGACACAGGCCTTCATCAAAAAACAAGAAAAATCTCAACTAAACAACCTAACCTAGCACCTAAAAGAATTAGAAAAAGAAGAACAGGGCTTCCCTGGTGGCACAGTGGTTTAGAATCCGCCTGCCAGTGCAGGGGACATGGGTTCGTGCCCCGGCCCGGGAAGATCCCACATGCCGCAGAGTGGCTGGGCCCATGAGCCATGGCCGCTGAGCCTGCGCGTCCAGAGCCTGTGCTCCGCAACGGGAGAGGCCCGCATACCGCAAAAAAAAAAAACAAAAAAAAAAAAAAAAAGAAAAAGAAAAAGAAGAACAAACAAAATGTAGAGTCAGCAGAAGAAGGAAATAATAACGATCAGGGAGGAAATAAATAAAATAGATATTAAAAAAAACAACAGTAAAAATCAACAAAGCCAAGAGCTGGTTCTTTGAAAAGGTAAACAAAATTGACAAACCTCTGGCTAGGCTCACCAAGAAGAAAAGAGAGAGAACCCAAATAAACAAAATAAGAAATGAAAAAGGAGAAATCTCAACTGATACTGCAGAAATACAAAAAAAAACCCATAAAAGAATGCTATGAACAATTACAGGCCAACAAATTTGGCAACCTAGAAGAAATACACAACTTTCTAGAAACATACAGCCCACCCTTTTGGAATGCACTCCCCTTAGCCTCGGGAACTTGGCTGTGGGCATCGCACAGAGCAGCCTCATACAGGGAGCAGGCTCATTTGGTCGAGCAATTTCAGCAAACACAACCCCAGGCAAGCCTAAGGGAGTGCAGGGGCCACCAGGCAGGGCCGCCTTAGGAAGGTCGCTGTGGGCTCCTGCTTCTCCCGGGGGTCTACTCGGCAGGGAAAATGGTGTGGGCCCAAGGGAGCACGTGGAGGGGACAGGAAAGGCGGTGATGGAACCCGGGGAACACGTGGGGAGGTGCGTGGGGGGCAGGAAAGGCGGTGATGGACGCAAAGGCCACACCCACACCCGGCATCTGCGACGCGGGAGAGGCTGTAGAGATGAGAGTTGCTTCACCTGGCGTCCGGCGGGAGGGGAAGCCCGCGCGGATTCGACGTGCGGCCCCAGAGCGGCGGGAGAGCCTGTGTAGACCCGGCCACGCGTACGCGGCGGTGGCGGGGATGGCGTGGACGGCGTGGGCGCGGCGCCGACTGCTCCCAGCGCGCGGAGGTCAGAAGTGGCCAAGTGGCGAGACAAGGGGCGCCGCTCCGGGCCTGGAGGGGCCGGGGGCGGGGCGGGACGGAGGCGGGGGCGGGGTCAGGGCCGAAAGGAGACCCGGGAGCGGGGACGGGGCGGGATGCTGGGCGGGACGCGACCGCGGGGCCCGGGCCGGGGTCGGCTGGGACGTGGGCCGCCGAGCAGGCCGCCGAGGGTGGGAGCGGCACGCCAGGGGCTCTCAGGGACGAGCCCGAGGGTAGCAGCGCGGCGGATTTCCGGAACGGAGAGCCGCACGTCAGGGATGCCCTGCAGGGGTCGGACTCCAGTCCCCCGGCCCTCCTGCTCAGCGCGTGGGACACCTGCGCCTGCCTCCGTCCTCGTCCCCCGAGGGGGCCTGAGCGCGAACACCACTTGACCCAGGACCTCCCGACTGGCTGCCACCTGCGCCCCCGACCCCACCCGAGCGGCCAGGGACCGCGCCCCCCGCAGAGGCTTCCAGAAGCTGCCGCGGGGGAGGGCGAGCCTCTGCTGTTCCCCGAAAGCATCGGCAGGCATGGCGATTCCCGGGGGCGGGGGGGGGCGTGGAAAAGCGGAAAGGAGGGGCAGGTAGGGGGACCAGTGAGGGCTGTCAGAGTGACGTCATGAGAACCGCGTGGCTCGGGGACCCCAGGGGATTCTGCAGGGTCTCGTCCCTCCCTTTTTTCACTCCGTATATCTTCAGTTCTCCAACAACTCCCCGAGGAAAAGTGTTCAAAACGTTGCGATTCCAAGCTTCAACCGCCTCATCCTGAGGCGACTCCTGGAAGCGCCCCGGGCCGGGTGGATGGCTGGAGGGCTGCGATCTTCACAGGAAGAAGGAAAAGAATAGGGGCTGCTGTGATCCATGCGGGGTCCAGGCAGTATGCTCTTGGCTTGATAAGGGGTGATTTGCGTTCAGGAAAGGAGAAGGGCGGGCCTACACAGCTGAGAGCTGTGAACATGTTGCAGCTCACTCCATCCCACCAATCTCTGAGTTTCAGAAATGTTTTCCGTGTCGTTCCATTTAGCGGTTTTGGACTATTTCGTACATATGCTGTTGAGATTTTTTGTTTCGTTTTCTTTCCCGAAGGATTTACATTTTTTCTCTTTGGAATATCCTAGGACAGGCGTCATACAGTGTTTCTTTGGTAGTCCCTTACGTTACTTTTTTCTAAATCAAAACTGAAATGCAGCTAGATTTTCTCTTGATCGCTTATGATAGTGAGAGACAAAATGACCCATGAAGATGATACTATCAGCCATTTGCGGGATGCCTCTCCTGCATCCAGCATTGTTCTAGGTTCCTTCTCTATTCGGTCCTCTGAGGTGTTGTGCCCCTCCCCCCCGCCGCCATTGGCTCACACCCCAGAGCACCCAGCTGCTGATCCAGTTTCCATGCTCTTCCTCCTAAAGATTTCAGCCACTGAAGCCAACAAAAACAGTTTCATAAAGAGTGGAAACCAGCAACAAAGGAAAGGAACTTGGGCGTTGGGTTTCTGTTCTTGTTTCTCGCACGTCTTGCGCTCCAGGTGGGGTGTGTACAAGCAGAGAATGGATTCTCAGGTGGCAGAAGGTGGAGGAGGGAGCGGCATGGCGTGTGGGCCCCACGGCCTCTGTGTGGTCAGTGTGTGCATGTGCATTTCCCCTCGACCCTCGAGGACCTGGTGACCTCGGTTTAGATACATCTTTATGAAAGGGGGCACGACGCTCCAGGAAGGCAGGAGCCCCGACTGCAGGGTCCCAGGTTCTAGCTGAGTGGCTGTGGACTACTGTTGTCCACCTTGCGCACTCCAACTGCCTCACCCTACAAGGGGGGCGGCCGGGGACCTGGCATTGAGCATAGGATTTCACACTGCTCGGGGGGCTTACAGCATCACCCACGCCAAGCACTAGACAATTAGATGCCCCTGTAAATTATAGTACTGGTTTATATTACACTTTTGGCCAAAACTTCTTTTCCAGTCTCCAAATGGACCCTCCCTTCAGCAAACGGGCAACAGTCACTCCAGCCTCCCCTAGGAGCTCATCACTCACTTCTGTATCTATCACTCGAGTTCATGAAAATCGGGTGCCTTTTCTCCCCACAAACGAGTCACCTGTGAAGCCTCACTTCCGCTTCAGTTTCTCACTGTCTCGCTGTGTCAACCACGGCAGCATGATGATGCCGAAGACATATAGGAAACATTTTAAACCGTGGGATAAAAGCACCCCCAGTCACAATTACAGGGATCAAAACAGTCGAAACATTTGGACTTTTCCCGATACCTTAAGTGTTTCAAAGTGGATTTCTGCAGCGAAGGGCGGGACCCAGCTCTTGGTTTCTGCAGGCAAAACCTTTCCCAATGGAAACTCCAAGGTCACCATGGATTATCTGCACAAACACATCTGGGGCCTTTAGGAGACTGTTGGAGAAACAGTCTGCAAGTAACAACTTGACAACAAAAACAAACAAGGCCAGTTCTAAGTGTCCAGATGCACCGCTCTGGACACACCCACCAGTCCTTCCTACGAGCAGTGGCTGTTCATAAAGAAACCCCGGGTAGAGTCAGCATGGGACCTTCACGTGTGTGTTACCATCTGGCCCATCCAGGTTGCAACCCAGAGCACAGGGGAGCAGCCCAGAATGGTGACAGAAAGGCGTTCAGAGGGGTGTCTTTACACTCGGTTCACTGTTCCGGCTTCTTGTGGACCCATTCAGACTCAGATGTCTACACCTTCTGCCAAGCCAGAGTCCGCAGACCCTGGACGGCTGTCTTCTTCCCTACCCATTGCAGACCAGGAAGCTGCTGACGGAGTTCTGATTAGGAAGAGGGTTGAAAGTTTTCACCCAAGAGGTGCCTTCCCCAGCCTCAGGCTTCTTCCCTCTCCCTCCCTCATCTTGCTCCAGGGCAGCCCGATGTCCCACTTGTCATCACCCCCAGCATCCCTGGCTCCAGCTTCCCGACATCACCAGTGCCTCCCCACAGCGCACTGCATGACCCCCTGCACGAGAGGCTTTACGGGTCACTGTACACGTACTCGGCCCCTCTCCCTTGCTGAGTTTTCCTTTGGTCCTGCTCCTGTCTGCACGTGGATCCTCCCTAGGACCCTGTGTTGCTGCTCCACTTTTCATAACTTTGCACTAAAAGGTGAGCTGCCTAAGACCCAGGTCTTTGTCAGTTTTGTCCCCTGATGCATTTGGGGGGCTTAAGTAGTGCCTGACATCTAGTAGATGCTTCCTAAACATTTGGCGAATTGAATTGGATTGAGCTGAGACCTGTAACTACGCAGAGCTGCTCTGTCTGGGTTTCTGGCCCGTCAACAGGTGAACACTTCCTCCCGCAAGGTTGGAAGAGGTCTGAAGAGTCAGCCCTTCCACCCTCCTATGGCCTTACAGGATGTGTTCCAGGACATGAAGAGCCTTTGCTTTTCCCGTAGTTGATCAGCTGGCCAGGGTCCTGAACTTTGCTCCCAACTCAGCCAAGTCTCTGGCTGCCTCAAAGCCTTATAGGACCAAGTGCAACATGCGTAAATAATGAAACGTCCGGGTGCCTACTAGCTGCAGGTTGTCTGCGCTGTTACATTCCATGCCTTAGCTCACTTAATCTCAGCAGCTCTGAAAATGGTGTTATTCCTACCATTTCACAGATTAAAAATAAAACCCCAAGGGACTTTCCTGCTGGTCCAGTGGTTAAGACTCCGCACTCCCAATGCAGGGTGCCTGGGTTTGATCCCTGGTCAGGGACCTAGATACCGCGTGCCGCAACTAAGACCCGGCGCAGCCAAATAAATTAATTAATTAAAAAAAAAAAAACCCTGAGGTTTAAGGGTATTAAATTAGTTGCTCCAAATCCATTAGTGCAGTGTGGGACAGTGGTGGAAACCCAGGTCTGTCTGACTCCAAATCCAGCATCTCTGGCCCTTTCATTTCTAAAGGGTCTGCTCAGTATTTTAGTCAGACAGCCTAAAGCAGCCATCCTCAAACTTTTTCATCTCAGGACCCCTCTGTACACTTAAAAGTGACTGAAGACCCAGAAGAGGTTTTGTTTCTGTAGGTTATGCATTTGAAATTAAAAGTGAGGACATTTAAAAATATTTGTTAACTGATTTAAAAATAACACTAGAGTATTGCATGTTAACATAAATGTTTTTATGAAAAATAATTTTACTTTCCCAAACAAAATATCTAGTGAAAAGAGTGACATTGTTTTACACTTTTGCAAATCTCTTTAATGTGCTTAGCAGAAGACAGTTGGGTTCTCACAGCACCTTTTGTATTCAGTCTGTTGCAATATGTTGTTTTGGTTGAAGGATTGGCAAAACTCTGGCCTCACATAGATATGTAGTCGGAACAGTGTGGAGTATCTTAATATACTTCTCACATAATTGTGGACATCCTTCTTTGATGCTATGCCAAAATCCAACAAATGGTAGTTTCTTAAAGATGAATTGCACCGTAGAATCTGAAAATGAATGTTTCTTACTCTGTTACGTGAAAATGTACTGGTCTATTTGGCACTTGGAATGGGTCTTTTGCCCTTGCATGATTTTGTATCATTCTGCATCCATCATTTGGAAAATGCTGGTCCACTGAGTCATGTAGACCTTCTCAGTATACAGTGGAAAGCTCCACCATACACTCCTTGGAAGATGAGCCTGGAAAAGGCAATTAATCTTATAGTGTATAAGTTTTGACCTTGCAAATTCCCTGAAGGGTCTCATGGACCCTCCAGGGGTCCTCTGACCATACTTTGAGAACTGCTGGTCTGTAGTATAAATTGAATGGTCATTGACCACAGAGCCCTGTGAGAGGACACAAAAGAAATAAAACAATTAAATCCAAGGATCCTAACACTTAAAAAGAAAAGTATGTCTAATTCAGTATGTGAAATTAAGGAAAGGCAAAAAAAAAAAAAAGGCAGTGAGCACTTAATTTTACAAAGCAGTAGGAAAAACCAAAACACTTTGGGTCTCATCCTCTGTTTGTGTACATATGTGTGAGTGAAGATGCCCAATCTATGCAGCTACTCATGACCCCAAGTCCCATCCATGCCATGGCTCCTAGACCAGCCTCCTGTGAGCGGAGGGTAGCTGGAGAGTCTGGGTTGACGAGAAGCATGTAGGGAAGAGAGGTAGCAGTGAAAAAGAGAGGCTCGGTGGAGGCCTTGAAGGAAGAGCAGGATACAGTGTAGTGGGGGAGGGTGTCCAGGTTGAGACAGGGCCACAGACTGTTCCCTCCGATCTCGCTGAAGAAGGGTGAACACAGCTTGCAGTGTGGGCAGCCAGTCAGAGCCAAGGGCAGGCTTCAGAGGGGGCCACTCCGGGTTTCAAATGGCACTTGACCAGGGTGTCTTGTGTGCTGCGTTGGCCAGACTGAGCTGTAAATGTGCTTCTATGGCACCGTCCAGCTCTGTCATCTCTCCCCTACAATACACCTACTTCATTGAAGTATACTTTATATGCGTAAAATACACACATAGCTCAATAACTTCCACCCAAATAACTTCTCCATCGCACCAGTAAGTTTTCCCCGTGCCCTTTCCCATTGAATATCTTTCCACCCCTGTGCTCAGAGGAAATCACTGTTCTATCTTTTTTCACCACAGATTAGTTTTATCCACTCTTGAACTTCATCTAAATGTGATCAGTCATTCAGTAGGTATGCATATTGTTTTTGAGAGTTATCCATGTTGTTGCACTTATCAGCAGTGCATTCTTTTTTATTGTGTTTTATTTTTTATTTTTTATTTTTTTGCGGTATGCAGGCCTCTCACTGTTGTGGCCTCTCCCGTTGCGGAGCACAGGCTCTGGATGCACAGGCTCAGCAGCCATGGCTCACGGGCCCAGCCGCTCCGCAGCAGGTGGGATCTTTCTGGACTGGGGCACGAACCCGTGTCCCCTGCATCGGCAGGCAAACTCTCAGCCACTGCGCCACCAGGGAAGCCACCTTTTTTAAAAAAAAAAACTCAGTGAGTATTTTACCCTAAGTATACCACAATTTGTTTATCTGTTTTCCTGTTGATGGACTTTTGGGTTGTATCTGGGTTTTGACTATAATCTTCTGTGGATACTATGAACATAGATGAATGCAGTTTGTTTTCTAGGGGAGAGCCTTGGGGTAGAGTTGCTGCGTTGTATGCTAAGTATATGTTTAACTTTATTGGAAAGAACAGCAGAATACACATTCTTCTCAAGCTCACATGGAATGGTCACCAAGATAGAACACATTCTGGACCATAAAACACACTTTAACAACTATAAAGTAATAGAAATTATACAACATCTGTTGTCAGACTACGATGGAATTAAACTAAAATTCAATAACAGAAAGATATCTGGAAAATCCAAAAATACATGGAGATTAAACAGCACACTTCTAAATAACACATGGGTCAAAGAAGAATTCTCAAGAGAAATTTTAAAATATTTTGGACTAAATGAAAATGAAAACACAACTTATCAAAATTTGTGGAATGCGGCCAAAGCAGTACTTAGACAACATTTACAGCATTGAATGCATGTATTAGAAAAGAAAAAAGATCTAAAGTTAATAATCTAAGTTTCTACCTTCGGAAACTAGAAAATGAAAAGCAAATCAAATCCAAAGTAAGTACAAGAAAACAAATAATAAGAATTAAAGGAGTAAAATAGAAAATAGGAAATCAATTAAACCAAAAACTAGTTCTTTGAAAAGATCAATAAAATTGATAAGCCTCTAATCAGACTAAGATAAAACAAGAGAGAACATAAATTACCAATATCAGAAATTAAATTGAAACCATCAATACAGATCCTATGGACATTAAAAGGATAATAAAGGAATACTGTGAACAACTTCTATGCCCACAAATTTCATACTCTAGATGAAATGGACAAATTCCTTAAAAGACACAATTTGCCAAAACTCACACCAGAAGAAATATCCAATTTGAATCAGCCTATATTCATTTAAAAAATTGAATCAATAATGAATAACCTTCCAAAACAGAAAGTACCAGGCCCAAATGGGTTCACTGGTGAATTCTGACAAACATTTAAGGAAGAAATTGTAATAATTCTCTACACTGTCTTTCAGAAGATAGAGGGAATACTTCCAACTCATTCTGACAGGCTATCATTACCCTATTATCAAAACCAGATAAAGACATTATAAGAAAAAAAAACTATAGACCAGTATCTCTCATGAACATAAATGCAAAATTTCTCAACAAAATATTAGCCAATAAAATCCAACAATGTATAAAAAGAATTTTACACCACAACCAAGCAGGCTTTATCTTAGCTATGCAGGAGTGAATCAGTATTCAAAAATCAATTCGTGTAATCCATCACATGAACAGGCTGAAAAAGACAAATCACATGATTGTATTAATAGATGCAGTAAAAGCATTTGACAAAATCCACCACACCCACAACACAGAGTTCATGATTAAAACTCTCAGGAAACTAGAAATACAGAGGAGCTGCCTCAACTTGATAAAGAATATCTACAAAAAAACCTACAGCTAACATCATATTTAACGGTGAGAAACTCAAGGCTTTCCCACGGAGATCAGGTACAAGGCAAGGATGTCCCCTCTCACTACTCCAGTACTAGACATTCTGTCTATTCAATAAGCCTAATAAGAAAAAGAAAGAAAAGGTATACACATTGGGGAGGAAGAACTAAAACTGTCTTTGTTCACAGATGCCATGGTCATCTATGTAGAAAATCCAAAGATCAACCAAAAAAAACTTTTGGAACTAAGTGATTATAGCAAGGTGGCAGGATACAAAGTTTATCAATTTGACATAAAAGTCCATCTTCTTCTATATATCAGCAATGAACAAGTGGAATTTGACATTAAGAACACAATACCTTTGAATTAGCACCCCCCAAAATGAAATACTTAGGTATACGTCTAACAAAAGGTGTACAAAATCTATATGAGGAAAACTACCGTACTCTGGTGAACAAGACCAAAGAAAAACTGAATAAATGGAGAGATCGTCTATGTTTGCAGACAGACACTCAGTATGTTGAAGCTGTCAGTTCTGCCCAACGTGATCAGTAGATGCAATGCCATCCCAATCAAAGCCCTTGGTTTTGCATGTTGGCAAACTGACTCTAAAGTTTATTTGTAGAGGCAAAAGACCCAGAATAGCCAACACAATATTAAAGGAAACGACCAAAGTCAGAAGACTGTCACTACCCGACTCCAATACTTACTGTAAAGCTACAATAATCAAGGCAGTGTGATATTGGTGAAAGAAAAGGCAAATAGATCAAGGGAACAGAATAGAGAGCTCAGAAATAGACCTGCGTTAAGTATAGTTAACCGATCTTTGACAAAGGAGCAAAGGCAATACAGTGGAACAAAGACAGTCTCTTTAACAACTGGTGCTGAAACAACTGGACATTCATGTGCAAAAAATGAATCTAGACACAAATCTTTTTTTTTGGGGGGGGGCAGGGTACGCGGGCCTCTCACTGTTGTGGCCTCTCCCGTTGCGGAACACAGGCTCCCGACGCGCAAGCTCAGCCGCCATGGCTCACGGGCCTAGCCACTCCGCGGCATGTGGGATCTTCCCGGACCGGGGCACGAACCTGTGTCCCCTGCATCGGCAGGCGGACTCTCAACCACTGCGCCACCAGGGAAGCCCTAGACACAAATCTTATACCCTTTACAAAAATTAACTCAAAACTATAAAAATCCTAGAAGTTAGCATGGGAGAAAACCTATGACCTTGGGTATGGTGATGCCTTTTTTGATGCAACGCCAAAGGTACCTTCCATGAAAGAAATCATTGATAAGCTGGACTTATTAAAATTGGATACTACTACCCTGAAAAAGACAATGTCTAGAGAAACTGTAAGGCAAACTGCAGACCTTTAGCAATCTGATGAAGGACTGTTATCCAAAATACACAAAGAACTCAAAACTCAACAACAAGAATACAGACAACCTGTTAAGGTGGGCCAAAGACCTTACCAGACACCTCACCAAAGAAGATACACAGATGGCAAATAAGCATAGGAAAAGGTGCTCCACATCATATGTCATCAGGGAAATGCAAATTAGAACAAAAATAAGATACCAAAACACACCTATTTGAATGGCCAAAACCTTGAACACTGACAACACCAAATGCTGACAAGGATGTGGAGTAACAGGAACTCTCATGCATTGCTGGTGGGAGTGCAAAATGGTCCAGTCACTTTGGAAAATAGTTTGGCAGGTTCTTACAAAACTAAACATATGCTAACCATACGATCTAGCATTTGTACTCCTTTGTACTTACCCAAAGGACTGGAAAATTTATGTTCATATGAAAACCTGCACCCAGATGTTTATAGCAGCTTTATTAATAATTGCCAAAACTTGAAAGTAACCAAGATGTCCTTTAGTACATGAGTGGATGAAGAAACTCGTATGTTTAGACAATGGAATATTTCAGTGGTGAAAGGAAGTGAGTTATTAAGTCATAAAAAGATACGGAGGAACCTTAAATGTATAGTACAAAGTGACAAAAGCCAATCTGAGAAGACTATACACTGTATGGTCCCAACTACATGACATTCTGGAAAAGACAAAACTATGGAGACAATAAAAAATCAGTGATTGCCAGGGAGTAGGATGGAAGGATGTCTAGGCAGGGCAGAGGGGTTTTAAGGCAGGAAATCACTCTGTATGAGTCCATAATGATGAATATATGTCATTATACATTGGTGCAAACGTGTGCAAAACTGAGAATGAGGTCTAACGTGAACTAGACTTTTGGTGTTTATGATGTGTCGGTTCATTATAATGATGTGTAGGTTCATCAGTTCTTACAAATATACACTCTGGTGGGGATGTTGATAATGCAGGACAGGAGATATATAGGAAATTCTGTATCTTCCCCTCAATTTTGCTGTGAACCTAAAACGGCTCTAAAATTTTTGTGTTAATTAAAAAAAAAAAAAGGACGTCTAATATGTTTAGGTCCCAAGACATTAAGGTGTGGTGGAGACCACCCCCTGCTCCGAATGCCTTTCATTTGTAACCCTTGTTGGAAGAAGGAAACTGAGGTTGGTGAGGTTGGTCTTTCTTACCTTTAACTGGATGATTCCTTCCCTGTTTCTGGTCTTCCCCCTTCCCAGGGTCCTGTAGATCCTCCCGTTTCCTGGGCTCTGCCCCACGGGCAGCCTTCTGGGCCCTCATCGCAGATCAGCTCCATCACCCCACTCCCCTCGCAGGGTGCTGCCGTCTCCTGACTTGCCGGCTCTAACCGTGGAATCAGTGGTTTGCGCGTTATCCACGTGTTCACCAGAGACCTCTGAGGAAGCCCCTGTGTGTCAGGCTCTGTTCCAGGCCCTGGGATCCCAGAGATGCTCACAATGAAGCCCTGCCTTGGTGTAGCTTACATCCTGCCGAAGGAGACAGACAGTAAACAGCCCCCCAAACAAGGAAAAGAATTCGGATGGGGACAAGAGCAGAGAAGAAGAGCCATGGGGAGTGACGGGTGGGTCCGGGGAAGCCCTCTCGGAGGAGCCCCCTTTGTGTGCAGATGTGACCGTCAGGAAGGAGACATTGATAGCCTCAATCACCGGTCTCACGGGTCGTCTGAGGGCCTTTTAATGTCTTCTTCTCCGTATATTTTACATCTCCTGCTTGTTTTCCTCTCTCACTGTAACGTCCTTCTAACACCCCAGCATCCTGGTGCTCTCCATTAGTCTGAGCTCGCCATCTCTCTGTGCCCCCAGGGATGCGCCCCCCAGCCCTGTGGAAGCGTACCAGGAAGCCACATGTTACCCAAGGGCACTTGTTAACCCCCCGAGTTAGAGCTGAGGAGTCTGACAGTAGACTCTGCACACTAAGTAATCAGGAGCCCAACTCCATTGACGTAGACGTTAACCTCAAGTGAACAGCTTGTGTTGAATTATATCCTATTTTGAATGGACTGGGCTGTCCAGGAATTTTCAAGCCTTGAATATATACAATTTTAAAAGATGGTCCTGCTGTGGTAATGACTCAGACCCCTAGCAAAAGCAAACACATATCTTTTCTGGAGAAAATTATTTTCACAAGCCTCAAGACATTCTTCTGTATAGTTTTTTAAATGCACTCTCCAGTGCACATCCAGGAAAACAGCTTCCATGCCTTTCAGACAAATCAAGATCATCAGATGTAGGCTGTTTACTAGGTAGACTGATGATGACTAATGAACTAAAAGCAGCCTTTGAGATACCTTCAGGAAACAGAATTTTATTAAAAAGTCATTAACAGTTTTGAAAAAGAACCCAATAGAATTTCTGGAAATAAAAAAAATACACAGTAACAAAAGCAACAAACTCAAGGAACAGGTGTAGCTGCAGATTCCATAGAGCTGAACACGTAATTAGTGACCTGGAGGGAAAGTCAGAAAAAGCTACACACGGAGCAAATAAAGACAAAGGGTGAGTGATGTTAGGGAGACCCAGTGATAAGGTCTCACAGCTACAGAAGGAGAAGAGGGGAAGTTCGTTTCCAGAAATTTCTGGACATTTCAATGCATTTAATCTCCAGCTGTATGATAAATAAGAAAAAACAGAATTGACTTAATTGTAAAGAAGTTAAACCTAATTATGTAAAAAAATATTTTTAAGTCTTAACATTTTATGTGCTACAGCTTTTTGAGATGGAGAATTAAACTTAGGAAGCAAAGTTATTCACAGATACAAGTAGATGGAACTTAGGGATCATGACTATTAAACTACTATTATTAGAGGCCCTGGAGTTGTCCTGTTGCTGTGATTTAAGCAAGTAGATAAACTCACAGAGGGAGCAAGTGTGGAGTCACTTGGAATCCTGGAGAATCCTGGCTCACTAACTGATGAATTTTGTGACATTTGATGTTTCACTTTGCCATTTGTAAAATGGTTCAGATGTCTTCCCTTTGGCCTATTGTGTGGTTGAAAAAGATTTCTCAGTGAAACGTCCAGAACAGAGCATGTCCCGTGGTGGGGAGGCTCCATGGCTGGAGGGTGGTAACTGTCATGAACAGTCAGCTGAGTTCAAAGTGCATGTGGAAGGTAAAGATGGACTTATTTACAAAACACAAAGAGACTCACAGACTTAGATACCAGACTTATGGTTACCAGGGGGAAGGGCGTGGGGGAGGTATAGAATAGATTAGGAGTTTGGGATTGACATGTACCCACTGCTATATTTAAAATAGATAACCAACAAGGACCTACTGTATAGCACAGGGAACTCTGCTCAGTACTCTGTAATAACCTAAATGGGGGAAAAAAATTGAAAAAGAATAGATACATGTATATGGATAACTGAATCACTTTGCTGTATACCTGAAACTAACACAACATTGCTAATTAGTATACTAATTACTAATACACTCCAATATAAACTAAAAAAAATTTTTAAATATTAAAAAAAAAGTTCATGTGGAAAGTAAACATGCAAGAATCGCTAGGAAATACCTAAGCAGAAGGAAATAAGGCAGAAAGAACAGAATATAAAGTCAGACATGGACACGATTACACATGGGACTTAATATGAGTAAGGGGCATTTCAGATCAATGGAGGGAGATTTTCATTCAACAAACAGTGAACAGCTGGCTGGCCAGCTAGAGGAAAATAAGTTTGGATTTCCATCCAAATTTAATCTAGAGGGATCAAATATTTTAATTAAAAAATGAGAAAATATGGGGAAAGGGAGGGAGAAAATGTCCTTTCTAAGCAAAACAAAGCTCAACAAACTGTAAAAAGAAAGATAAAAAAATTTTTAACTGCTTAGGGGGAAAAATCTCATTCTCAAGAACAAACAGGGAAGAAGATTTTTTATTACCTACAATAAGGAAATAATAAATACAGGATTGTAAAAGCTATAATACACAATTTAGAATTATATATCCATATGTACAGGAGACGTCCCTTTGTGTAGAAAGCAAGGGCGCTTTACACTATATTTATATATGCGAGGGTGTCCCCTCCCTTCTCAGCTCCTTGCTATTGTGGTTGCTTCACATCGAAGTGTTTTAAGGAAAGCCTCTTCTTTTTTTTTTTAACACTCCACACTTCCAGTACAAGGGGCACACTTTCGATCCCTGGTAGGGGAACTAAGATCCCACATGCCACATGGCATGGCTAAATAAAATAAAATAAAAGAAGAGAAAAAGAAAAAGAAAAAAAAAGAAAGAATGGTTAATTGAGACCTTAGAGTACCATCCCCTGACCAGCCGTGCCAACTTGGATTGATTTGTAGCGACTGTGGACACTGTGTTGAAAAGGGTTCTATGATTTCATCCAGACTCAGTAGGAAAGATGCTCAGTTTGGGACTACCCTGGTGGTGCATTGGATAAGACTCCACTCTCCCAATGCTGGAGGTCCAGGTTCGATTCCTGGTCAGGGAACTAGGTCCCACATGCATGCCGCAGCTAAGTTTGCCTGCCACAACTAAGGAGACTGCGAGTCGCAATGAAGGAGTCCTGAAGCCACAACCAAGGAGCCCTGAAGCCACAGCTAAGGAGCCCGCCTGCCACAAATAAGACTCGGCACAACCAAATAAATAAAAATCAATCAACCTGTTTTTTTAAACAGAACAGAGTCACACGTTTATTTTTATTTTATTTTTGACTGTGTTGGGTCTTCGTTTCTGTGTGAGGGCTTTCTCTAGTTGTGGCAAGCGGGGACCACTCTTCATCGCGGTGCGCGGGCCTCTCACTACCGCGGCCTCTCTTGTTGTGGAGCACAGGCTCCAGACGCGCAGGCTCAGTAGTTGTGGCTCACGGGCCTAGTTGCTCCGCGGCATGTGGGATCTTCCCAGACCAGGGCTCGAACCCGTGTCCCCTGCATTAGTAGGCAGATTCTCAACCACTGTGCCACCAGGGAAGCCCCAGAATGTCTATTTCTTTTTTTTTTTTTTTCGGAAAGCCTCTTCTTAAATGTCAGTGCTTTCCCAAAGTAAGCAAGTAAGGTGAAAATCAAGCAATAAAAAATTATCCTTGAAAAGCCTTTAAAAATTTTTTTTAATATATTTATTTATTTATTCATTGGCTGCTTTGGGTCTTCGTTGCTGCGCATGGGCTTTCTCTAGTTGCAGTGAACGGGGTATACTCTGTTGCAGTGCATGGACTTCTCATTGCGGTGGCTTCTCTTTGTTGCAGAGCACAGGCTCTAGGTGCGCAGGCTTCAGTAGTTGTGGCACGCGGGCTCAGTAATTATGGCTCGCCGGCTCTAGAGCACAGGCTCAGTAGTTGTGCTGCATGGGATCAGTTGCTCCGCGGCATGTGGGATCTCCCGGGACCAGGGCTCAAACCCGTGTGTCCTGCATTGGCAGGTGGACTCTGTTTTTTTTTTAATATAAATTTATTTATTTATTTATTTTTGGCTGCGTCGGGTCTTTGTTGCTGCGCGCGGGCCTTCTCTAATTGCATTGAGCGGGGGCTACTCTTCACTGCAGTGCATGGGCTTCTTATTGCGGTGGGTTCTCTTGTTGCGGAGCGCGGGCTCTAGGCACGTGGGCTTCAGCAGTTGTGGCGCACGGGCTTCAGTAGTTGTGGCTTGCAGGCTCTAGAGCGCAGGCTCAGTAATTGTGGCTCACGGGCCTAGCTGTTCCGCGGCATGTGGGATCTTCCCAGACCAGGGCTCGAACCCGTGTCCCCTGCATTGGCAGGCAGATTCTTAACCACTGTGCCACCAGGGAAGTCCCCAGGCAGATTCTTAACCGCTGCGCCACCAGGGAAGTCCCCGAAAAGCCTTTGAAATGAAACATGCACAAACACAGCTGGGGGGCAGGGGAGTGGGGCATGTCAGTGAATACAACATCCATCCGGGTCTGTTTTGGCAAAATCTCAGGATTACCAGTAGACAAGCCCAGAAGTTCTTCTAGGAATTTATTTATCGACTTGTTTCACGTAAGTGAAACATTCTATGTGAGAGGTTTTCATTACAGAGTAGTAATCCTAACAAAAGGTGGAAAAGAAACAGCTGGTAAATTGTGGTCCATCTTTGCTGTAGGATGCTCTGCAGGTGTGGAAAGAAAGAGGAAGAGCTCTGTGTATACAAGCAGCTCGCTCTCCAAGGTATCTTGAGAAGCGAGATGTGGGTCAGAGTGAGAGGACGTTACGGTTTGTTAAAGTGTGGGGGGAAGATACTCTTATTTGTTGAATATGTACAGAGAACTTCTGGAAGGACACCCAAGAAATGAATAACCTTGGTTCTCTGTTGGATAGAGAGGATGCAGGAGTAAGGAGGTGGTTTATCACTACCTACCTTTTAATATACGTTTACAAATTGAACTATGTATATGTATTATCTAGTCCACAAGTTATTTCTCGAGGCTACTATAATCAGAAAAAAAAAAGGCTAACAACTTAATAGAAAAATGGGCAACGTATGTCACTAGATAGTTCCTTGAAAAAGAAATATGCACAACATAGGGAACTCAATGCTCTGTGGTGACCTACACGAGAAGGAAATCCAAAAAATAGGGGATATATGTATACGTATAGCTGATTCACTTTGCTGTACGTATAAACTAGCACAATACTGTAAAGCAACTATACTCCAATAAAAAAACAATAAAAAATTAAAAAAAGAAATACACACAGATCACAAATGGCTTTTAAACTTGTGAAAGCATGCCAAGGTCATCACTTTAGTGAGAGATCCAATTAGAACAATACTAAGATTTTTTTCAACAATAGATTAGTATAGATCAAAAAGTTGGATAATACGGTGTGTTGGGAAAGGTATGAACAAATAGGCATTCTCATATGCTGATGGTGGGCGTGTAAATGGGTATAACTTCTCTGTTGAGCTGTGGGAAGTATCTGGTAAAATGCAGAATTCACAGACCCTTTAATTCAGTAATTCACTTCTAGGAATTTGTTTTAAATCCACCCCAATATTTATGCCAAGGTGGATGCACAAATGTGTTCACTGCGGCATTATTAATAGCAGAAAAGACTGAAGATAACCAAAAATGTCCTTCTGCAGCCTACTTAAAGAATAGGTTCATGCAACAATAGAATATGTGGTGAAAAGATCCATAATCCAACAGTAAAAGATGGTTCATCAAACAATAAAAGAATAGAATAATAAAAGAATAGAACAATAAAACACTAAAAGAATCCAGTGGTAGAATAGAATACAAAAGTCAAGTAAGCAGGCCAAGTCTGTGTGTGCTTATGTACTATGCTCTCTGAGATATTATAAATAACGTAAAAGGTAAGTTGTGAAATACCATGTACAACATGATATCTTGTGTGTAAAAACGATGAGGGAAATATGTATGGGCTTGCGTAAGCAGAGAATAGCTCTGAAGGCTATAGGGACAGTGGCGGTCTCTGAGGAGGGAACTCTGGACCTGGGGGTGGGGTGCATGTACCTGTGGAGGGGACTCCTATGGATCAGGCTTGCTGTGGGGAGAGGGGCTATTAGAGAGAGAAGAGCTTTGAAGATGAGCCAGTGGCCCAGGGAAACATGAGGTTGGGAGGGGGAGTGAAGCAGAGGGTGTATTATTTTTCAGTGCACGTTTATTTTCAAAATTTTAAAAGTAAAGTGGCTTTATAGTATGCTCAGGGAAATGCAATAGCTTTTTCATTTTTATGTGTTTCCAGTCTTTTTATATGCATCAGTGTCCACTGGTTGTTCCTGCTTTTTCACTTATATGCATTTCATGTACATTTTTCATGTGTATTACAAGTAATGTTTGCCCCTGATACCTATCATTTTATACACTGAGATATCACCCACATCCTTCAGGATGACTACTATAAAAGTTTTAAAGAACAGAAAATAATGTGCTGGTGAGGATGTGGAGAAATTGGAACACTTGTGCACTGTTATTAGGAGTGTCAAATGGTGCAGCCCCTATGGACAACAGTATGATGGTTCCTCAGAAAAATTAAAATAGAATTACCATATGATCCGGCAATCCCACTTCAGGTATATACCCAAAAGAACTGAAAAGATATTTACACACCTATGTTCACAGCGGCATTCTTCACACTAGTTAAGTGGTGGAAACAACCCAAGTGTTCATCAAGGGATGAATGGAGAAACAAGATGTGGTCTATCTATACATGTCATGGAATATTATTCAGCCTTAAAAAGAATTGAAATCCCGTCACCTGCTACAACATGAATGAACGTTGGGGACATTACACTAAGGGAAATAAGCCAGTCATAACAAGACAAACACTGCATGATTCCACTGATATGAGGCATCTGAAGTAGTCAAAGTCTGGAAAGAGAAAATAGAATGGTGGTTACCAGGTGCTGGGGGGAAGGAGGTGAGGAGTTGGTGATTAATAGTAGCAGAGCTTGAGTTTTGCAAGATGAAAAAGTTCTGGAGTTCTGTTGTGCAATAATGTGAATATCCTTAACACTACTGAACTGTACACTTAAAAGTGTATATTTTTTAATTTGGTAAAAGGTGATAAATTTTATGTTACGCACTTTTTGACCACGTTTAAAAAAAAAAAACTGAAAGCAAACCCAGAGACAAAAGCTCCATCTCTGAAATGAAGTGAGCTCAAGACAAAGGTGAGATTCTTGGCAGATGAAACCAACACGCCCTTTAACGAGCTGATTGATGTGTGTTTTGTAATTGTTAGGCACAGTTTGAGAATGACTCCTGAGTATTTGCTGTAGAGCAGCTCAGAAAGGCATCCACACTGAAACGAGCCATGCTCGGGCTGGGTACTGTTCTAAAGTCCTGGGGAAGGACTGAGACCCCTGTCTTCTGTTCCCTCTGATTTAGAAGACAGCAGGCAGAGGGTGACCTAGAAAAATAAGGCCACACTGTCCACAGGGCATGTGTCCCCAGGCCCCCTGGATGGCACCGGACAGGAGCTTCTCAGGAGGCAAAGACGGTGGTAGAGGGCGGGTCACAGCCAAGCCCCACGTGACACCCCAGGGTACTTTGCGTCACTGTGGAAGCCTCTGGGCTTTCTCGGGGGAGCAGAACTGCAGGAGCCAGTGGACACCGAGGGTGGCGACCCTGCCTCTCTGGAACTCTTTTTCCACAAAAGTGACCAACTGCCCTTGGAGCCTTAACTTACCCTTGGGAGCCCGAGGCCTCTGTGACTACAGTGGTTTCAAAAGCTCTGTAAAACCTGATGGATGTCTGGAATGCAAGCCCACATGTGGCCTGGAGAAGCAGCTGCTCTTGCTTGGACGTGGGCCATCTTCTGGGAAGCCTAACTCCCGCCAGAGCCTGGCCTCCTGTAAACCCAAGGACCTGCAGGCCTGCCACCCTGACCATGGGGCCTGGGACATCGTGCTCACCCTATTTTCCCGGATCAACCAGAAGCAAAGGAGGAAGCCTGCTGGGCTGTGCAAACAGCAGCGGGCAGGAAGTTAAACAGCCTTCGAACGGGGACCTGGACTTCGAACCTGGATTTCCCTGGAACTTGGCTTTGACGTCTCAAAGGCTCAGAGGATGCCTGATATGCCTATCTCGGCGGTCCCTTGACTTTGTGAGACATTCGATTGGGGTCTGGGGCCGCCGACCGTAAAGGGACGGCGTCCTCCCTTCGGAGCAAAACCCGCCCGTTCTCTCTGCTCCCCAGTCAGCCTGGGCCGCCGAGCCGGAGCTCGAGGGCGCCTCCAGCGCACCTGCCCCGCGCACCTGCCCCGCGCACCGGCCCGCCCTCCCCGCCGCCGACCGGCCCCCGGGGCGTGTCGCCCAGGGGTCCGCCCAGTCCTTGCGAGGCTCCGTCGGTCGCCCTGAGCTGCGGCCCAGGCTCCGGAGGGTCCGGAGCCGCAGCTGGAAGATGCGCCCCGCGGCTGCCGGTGAGTGCGGGCGGAGGGAAGGGGGACCCGGCACGGGAGACTCGCCCCCCCGCCCTACCTGGCACCCGGCACGCTGAGCCAGAGGTGGAGGCGGCACGGGCTGGGAGGGAGGGGCTTCTCTGGGACCTGAGCTCAGGAAGGCGCCCAGCGAATCCAGCAGGGGCAAATGGGCTGGGGTTTCCCGCCGCCTCCCTGCCGGTTGCCACTGCCCCAGCTGCGTGCAGGGCCGGGGTGCGGGCACATTAGTGACTGTGACGGTTTGCCTGGAAAGTAGGTGTTGGCTGAGCGCAGCTAGAGCAGGACCCAGGGAGGCCCAGAGGGAGAGGGCTCCCTCCAGCCGAGCGCAGCTGCCGGTAGGGGCGCGCCCCGGCCCCCGCCCCCATCTCCAACCTTCTGGACCGGGAGGGGGGCTGCGGGGCGCCGCTTAGAGGCACTTGCGGACTCCACCTGGGGCTCCTCGGGCTGCCGTCAAAGGTCATGAGCCGCAGGTCCACCTGACCAACCAGGGAAATGATGAAAAGTGCGGAGACAGGGAGACAACCCCTTTTCAGTCACCTGCCTGTGGGTGGGTGAGAAGTGGGGACTCATTAGCATGGATTGTCCCTTATGATAACAGTCCCGGTAGCATCTTTCTATAAGGCTTCCCCACACACACCATTCTATCAAACTACTTGAGCCTGAGAAGATTTGGGGGGAAAAACAGGAAGGAGGAAAGAAAACCTCCGACTCTTAACGAGCCGTTCCATCTCCCACTGCCCGCCCTCCTGACGGTGGCCTCCGTGAGCCTCTCCTGCCCGCCTGCCTGCCTGCGTATGCAAGGCGCTCTGGGGTCCCGGAACCGACGGCCTCTGGCACACATTCCCTTTCTCAGTGGTTTTGCTGTTTCTTCCTGTAATCTGAGGAATCTGGAGTCCTCCCAGAGCAAGGCAGCGTACTGTGCAAATATTAAAAGTCCAACCCTGGAAAGTTCTCTTGCCCTCTCTAGGGACCAGCTCCCCACCTCTCTCAGTGGCAGGTCATTGCCTCCAGGTGTTTGTTTGACTCTGTGGTCTCCTTCCTTCCTCAGTGGCGTTCTGGTTGTGCGGCCTCACTAGAGAAAGCTCTGAGCACCCCCTTTCTGCTCCATCCCCAATGGGTAGGAAAGCCAAATTTTAAGACTTTTTATTTGTGTAAAATATTCAAGTTTTCTACAAAACCATTTATTCGTGAAGAGCACTGTCTCTGGTAACTTGTGTGCATTGTAGGATAAATGCAAGGAGCTACATATCTCTTTTCTTGGGAGAAAAGATCTCCCTGGGGGCACTGACTTTCATTACAGCTATTTTGGAAGAATTTTTTTCATTATGCCTGTATTATATACTTATCGTGCAATTTTGCTGCTCACTTAGTGGAAAATGGTGAATATAATCAGATTGCTTTCCCTCCGTCCACAGCTTTTTCGCATGCAGCCCTTGTGATTCATTTGTGAGCTATGTGGTCCTTTCATATCAAGGTTTGAGGTCACACCAGGTTGGCATATATCCAGGTGTGTGGCTGTCAGAGAAATTACTCACAGAAGCTCAGGGTCACATCACTTTTGATTTTGTGAGCTAAAGATTAGGTAACGTTCATGGAAGCAGCATTTCCCTCGATGCTTCAGTCAAGCCCCAGGTCTGTCCCATGTAGGGACACAGCTCACAAGAAGGACATTCAGACTAAAGGGATGAAGTAAATTAAGCCACCACCACTCTTCACAAGCTAGAGGAAGCTTCCCAGAGCAGTCATCCTAATTCCTCAAAATTAAGGGCGTTGGCATGTGAACTTTGGAAGGTGGGTTACCTTGCCAACCTGCTGAGGTGTTCAGCTGTGACACTTCCCAGCCCTACTGCCAAAAAGCCTCCGTCAGCAGGACAGTGACAACAGTGGACACTGGGGCCAGCAGAGCCTGGAGCCACAAAGCAGCTGCACCCCAAGTCTGGCATATCCACCCCTCAGGGACAAGAGGCACAGGTGTGCCTGCCTCAAGTCGAGGGAATGTGGGTTCCTGTGGGGAGGTGGCCAGTGACAAAGCTCATCCTCATCCACTTCATGTGGAAGGAAATCCCTCCAGAGTGTGGCCTTATGGGTTCAGAATGGCCCTCTGCAGCACCCCTGGGTTGGATGGGAGGGGGATCCTGAAACCCCCCCTTACTTGTAGCCTGCCTTCGTGTACACTGGCTTCAGGACTGCTTTGTCCTCCAGCCTAAGTGAAGTGTCAGGGCCAGCCTGAGACCCCCAAGCATCTGAGGATGGAGTGAGGGCAGGACACACACACATGCACCCTAAAAGAGAGCCTCTGAGGAAGAAGTTCCGGCTTGCTACCTGTGCTCGGGGTTGGCCTTTGCTCTAATACTCACGGGCGCCTGCTGGGTGGAAGCGCTTAGGATGTGTCCATGGGCTGATGTCGACTTTATTACCTTATGAGAAAAGGCCAGATCCTGGTCACAGGGCCACAGACGGTTCGCGGACTCTGTGTACTTGCCCTACCTCCCCACCAACTCTGAAGCTGCTGGACCCCTCCTTCCAGGGCAGGTCCTCCCCCCGCCCCCCAGCGCTGTCTTAGCTGAGTCCCTGAGCCCTCGCCTTTCCCAGGACAAATCCTCGCCCGTGCCCGCCCCATCCCGGGTTCAGGGTCCACCGCCAGCCCGTGCCCCAGCTTCTCACGGTGAACTGGTCCCAGTGCGCGCTGCTGGGTCCGCCTCCCTCCCCGAGCTGGTTCTGGCTCCAGTCATGGCTTCCGCAGCCACGGCAGGAAACCTGGCCTGAGGTCCACCGCTGCGCCCCTTACCCGGAGCACAGACGCTTTGTAGCCTTCCCAGGAGCCCTGGAAAATGTCCAGGGAGGGGTGCCTGTGGTCCCACAAGCCCGGGGCTCACAGCGCGCCTTGTGAGGACACGTGGGCTTTTATTCTCTCCCGTTGTCTTCCCTGTCACTTCCACCCATGTGTCCTTGTCCACCTGGGGACCAAACCGTGCCTCCCTTCCATGCGGGGAGGAAGGTATCTGAGAGGTGACATCGTGCTCCCTTTCAGTCATCTCCGAATCAAAAGCAACTCTTCACTCAAAGATCTCACCCGTGACACTCCGAAGATCTGAATAATCTCTGCTTTGCCAATTTTCCTCAAATACGACACTTGGATGAAATAGTCTGGCTGTGGTTCGACACACAGGACCCTGAACTATTGTTTTTGAACCTGAGACTCTTATCGATGCTGAATCCATGTTTCCAGCAGTCAGATCACACTGTTCACTCAGGGTGCATCCAGCGGCGTTTTCTGGAACATCCTGTGACCCTCGCACCGTCCTAGTTATGCGGGCACAGACCTGGAGGGGAGAGCCATGGTGGGCAGCGCCGACAAGGCATGTGAAGGGCTGACCTGAGGGTGCCTGTGCAGGCTTCACCCAGGAGGCCACAGAGCCGCACTGGAGTCCTTGAAGGAGGGGACAGGTGGCCAGGGGTCTGGAGGAGAGCGCCCTGGGGGCCGAGGGACAAACCCGTCCCCAGAGTACAGCAGGAAAGGGCAGCCACTGCAGTGGGTCAGCACGGCTGGAGCACAGAGCAAACAAAGGAATCTCCAGGACAGCGCGCCGGCTTCACCTGTTGTTCTCACTGTGTTTTCTGTGGCTCGTTTTTCCGGCTCGGAGATGTCCCTCCATCCTAGGACCTGCAGCGGCCACGCTGTCTCAGGCATTTCCCAGCAGGAATCCATCTCTGCATTACGTTCTAACCATCTTAGGGACTGCGTGGTTTGGAAAAGAGAAAGAAATCATTGATGTTGAAATATGCACTTGAAAAAAGACCAAATGGTCCAGGTAAGACAGAGGCATCCCATTTCACCAGGATGACTACCTAAGCGAAGCAGCCGCCCGGCAAACACCAGCAAATACTGACCCGATATAACCTAACCAGTGGGGGGAACCTCTAGGCGCTAGGCTTGAAGAGGGAGCCTAGATCCAGGGCTCAACACGGCCGGACTGACAGACAGAGGTGTGCGTTTCATCACCGCCCGGAGAGAGAGGCCCCCCCGGGCTTGGTGCTGGAGGGCTGCGGCTGCACATTTGGAAAGGAGACCGGGGAACACCCACTGGTCTTTGCTCAGGGCTCTGGGCGGGGAGACACCAGCCTTCTGACACCCACTGGGTGTCCAGCCATTCAGGTCAGCTCCGACACTCAACACCCACAATAAGCTCCAGAGCCCAGGGGTTAAGGGCAGTGCCCTCCACGAGCTGCCCTGTCTTCAGACGCCAGCCATGGGCTTCGGGTGCCGCCCACACTTCTGACCAGCTGGCTACAAATCTGGGGGTTCCCACAATTCCTGGGGGTTCAATAATTTGCTAGAACAACTCACAGAAACACTGAGAGCATCACTCTGCTTAAGATTACAGTTTTATTCTAAAGGATACGAGTCAGGTGGACCAGCCAATTGCAGGGACATACAGGGTGAAGAGGAGTTCTGTGCCCACAGCCCTGGGCATCAGGGTGCATCTCCCTCCTGGCACATCCATGTGTTCCCCACCAGGAAGCCCCCCAGGCTTCTGAGTCCCGCGTTTCATTGGGGTCTTATTCTGTCATTGGTCACAGGACAGCTTGCCTGCCCTCTCCCCTCCTGGAGTTCCGGGGGTGGGGCTGAGGTGTGGGCTGGCTGGCCCCTCCCTGGAAGCTATCCTAGGACCCACCCTGAGTCACCTCATTAGCATAAACTCAGGCGTGGCTGAAAGGGGCCCCTTATGAACAACAGCAGACACTCCTATCAGGAAATTGCAAGGGTTTCTGGAATTCTGTGCCAGAAACTGGGATGAAGATGAGATATATTCTTTATTCTACCCCTTTGATAGATAAGCACCCAACGCGGGGAGCACGTAGGCTCTCTAGGAGCGAGAGAGAAGAGCTAAGATGCTGCGGGCCTGAGGAGACCGAGGCCATAGAGATGAGGCAAAGTCTATGGAGGTCACCCCAGCAAGACTGGCTGGTGGATCCCACTGAGGGCTGGCAGGGGGACGTATGAAATCAGGAAGAGGCCCAGACAGCTGACCCTGTCCTGGGCAAGATGTGGGGCAGGAACAGACCCGGGGAGCCGGGGAGAATCAAGGGTTTCATGTGGGACGTGCTAAGTGTCAGGCCCTGCGAGACGTCCCGGGTGCCGGCCGAGAGGGATCATCAAGGGCACACGCTTGTCGGGAGCTCAGAGGGTGGTCTGGATCTCAGTTCATCGGGGATCCTGCGGACAGAGCCAGGCTGCACCGTGTGAGGGAAAAGCCAGCAGAGACAACATGGGAGACAACCCCAGCCCGCCCCAGGAGTGTGGGTGCTGCCCAGGGGGGACATGGATGGGTCAGGACCGTCATCGGGGGCCTGGGGCTGGCAGCCTGGAGGCTTTGGAGGCCTAGACCAGCACAGCTGCCCTGAGCCGTGGGAGGAAGGTGAGGCCTGGAGGCTGATCCAGAGGACGGTTATTTCCAGATGCTCGGCCTGAGAGGGGACAGAAATGAGGCCGCCGGGGCAGGTGTGTGGTCAGGTGGGCGGGCTCTTCCTCTCGCCTCCCCTACCCCCTCTTGTTTTACCCTCTTCCTTCCTTCCTTCCATCCATCCAACCATCCATCCTCTTCTTATTTCTTAGGACGGGATGTATCAGTACATAAACGCTGATGGGGCCATCCCTGAGGTCCCTTTATGCAGGGCCTTGGGCCATCCCTGACTCTTGGCAGTGTTGGTAATCCTGCACAGTCCTGATCTGTGAGCTATTTAAGGAGTAAAATCTGTAAGACCCGGGGGCAGATTGTCTGTGAAGGAACAGAGCTGTCCCCTAGGCCTCCTGTAACCCAGGAGCGGGGCGGTGCCTTTTCCTGCAGAATTGAGAGGAAGGTTCTGGAGTCGACAAACTCTCTGCAGGGACTTTCTGCCGCCAGGAAACTTGGGTGTCCTCGCAGCCTTGTCTCTGAGGATACTGACCGTCTGGGGACCTTTTCCAGTGTCACGGGGCGGTTGTGTGCTCACGGGCACCAGGTACCATCCTCAGCACTGCTGACACAGCAGTGAACAAAACAGAGCTGCCCCTGCCGCCCCCCAGAGCTTCCGTCTGCTTCCAGGAGCTTCCAGCAGCTCACGAGGGAAGGGCCGCTTCTGTCCTTAGGCCCCTGTCAGGGCCACCTGATGAGTCCTTGACCTGAGCCTCTGAGGACGCTCTGAGACTCAACACAGCAGCAAATAGGGAACCTCGGCCTGGGCCGCCTTCACATCCTGTTCTTGGTACCCGCTCCTGTGACTCCACCGAGTGGCCCCGGGCCCTCACCAGCCCACCGCCTCCGGGGGTGATTCCCCTCAGGGCATCCTGCTGACGCTGGTGCAGGGACGCCATCCAGGAAGGCCGAGGAGGAGAGGGTCAGGAGGGGAGGCACCCAATGTGTCTTGTCTCGTCTGTCCGCAGGCACCCTGAAGGCAGCGTTCTTCGTCTTCGCCTCCCTGTGTGCCTGGTATTCTGGGTACCTGCTGGCAGAGCTCATTCCTGATGTGCCCCTGTACAGAGCCGCCTACAGCATCCGGAGCATCGGTGAGAGGCCCGTCCTCAAAGGTGGGTACTACAGGGGGGTCCAAGCAAGGACTCGCAGACCAGCTGCTGTGCTGAGACTGGGCCCTGACCTCAGCTCTGCCCCTACTGGCCATTTATGTTGATGATCATGGGGAGGGGGAAGGGGAGGGAGAGGGGGAGGGGAGGGGCAGGAAGAGGAAAAAGCCTCTCTGGTAGTTTCCATACTATTCCAAGGCACGTACCCCTCCTCATGCCCCATGAGACCCCAAGGCAAACCATGATGTTAAGAAAACAAACTTTATGGGCAAGATGCATTAAATAAAAATATGTGTTGGAATTAGGAAGGAAGTAAATTATAAAATATCCACCAAAAATTACATTGGAAAATGTGTGGGAACCAAAAGTAGTCACCTGCACCCTTTTTCACAATCTCATGGGAAATAGGTGTGCTAGTGTATTTTAACACAGAAATAAACTATACAAAATGAATTTGCACAAATATAAAGACCTGGGTAATGATGTTAAAAATTTGTAAAAAAAAGCATTCCTTTTCAGATTTAATTACCTTTTGTGTCCAAGAAAAAAAAAAAAAAAGAACTCTCCAGAAATCGACTATGACTGGTGTTTTTATTTTAAATAAGGTTTTCACAGTGAATTTGCCTGTAATCAGATAGATTATTGCATATGGATTGTGGACCAGGCCCAGTGCCACGGGGGAGACCCCCATGTGTGGAGCGCATGAGAGCTGCCCTCAAAGGGCTTGCTTTCTCATTTTCTCCATTTTTACACAAAAGGTGAACTTGGTCCTGGTTACAGGCTTGCCTCTAGGAGCTGCCTCTGACCCGATGTTTTCAGAAGGGCTCGTTTACATGGTTTCTGATTCCCACCAACGGGGGCCGGGGAGGAACTGTCACCCTCCCCCGTGACTGAAGCACATCAGGTTTTGGGAACCCAAGGGTGGTAGTGAGAGCCGGCTGTGACACTGCATCCTGACACCTGCTGGCTTGGGACCTCCACTCTGGGGGGACACATGACTGCTTAGGGGCTGGACTCAGAGTTTGGAGGTTGAGTCTTTGATTCATAGTCCAGTGCTCACATGAGCGAGAGGTTAAAAGGGGACAGCATGGTGCACGGGCCAGGCTAGCTTTGCGGCCAGGCTTACTCCGTGCTGTCGTGAGCAGTGTGGCCGGGGAGATGCTCCTCAGGGACGTGTGCCCCGTATCCAGGCGCCGCCCCCCTCCTGTGCCTGCTGGAGGGGCAGGAAGAGGGTGCTTTCCCCGCCTTGGGACCGGGCTCCAGGACGAGCTCAGCTCTGCAGGCTGCAGGGCTCTGGAGCCCCTCCGTTACCCCGGCCCTGCACATTGTCCTACGTTCCGCAGTTCCCCAGGCCACGTGCGGGGGACACATCTGCTCAGAACCGGAAGCCAAGGAAGGATCACGTTGAGACATGAGATCAGTGTTGGGCTCTGAGCACTGAACCCCCGTGGCCAAGGCCCCCCCGAGTGAGATGACCCACTCCCACCTCCTTGGGCTGGCCCCCCCTTTATCCAGGTTTAGCTTTTGCCACTTCCTTATCTTTTCTCTTCAAAAGGCCCATTTCTTGACTCAGCTGTGGAGGCCCTTGATCTTGGCTTCAGATTTCCATGAAGTTAACTCTTAGCCTGCAAGTCCAGCTCTCCTGGGTTCACAGCACCTGTCCATAGGTTGGATGTTGCCTCCCCTCCGTTTCCACGCGATTTTGCTCGCATGGGCAAGTCCCACAGGCCCGTGCTCATTTTCTAGACGTGGCCCGACTCTTCCTGGTCAGGATCCTCGGGCGCTGCTGGAATCTGCGTGGGCACCAGCCCTCCATGCCTCTCCCTATTCCTCGTGTTTCATGGGGGGCGATTAGGCCTCACATTCAGGCCCTTGACTTTGTGGAAGGTTCTGTGCTCGCCGCCGGGAAAGGACAGACGCAGTCTCCCTCCCCTGGCGGGGCTCAGCTTCCCAAGTCTCCCCTCCTCCGACTACCTCTCCCCCTTTTCTCCCCATTGGGCTGCCCCCCACAGGCCGACAGGCCCTGCACTTGCCCAGCTTCAAGACCCAAGACAGTGCCCAGAGTCAGCAACACAGACATCATTGGTCTAATGGATGGGGGAGCTTACACGTCTGGAACAAGGTCCTGGAGCCACACCCCACCGTGGGCACCAGAG
This sequence comes from Mesoplodon bidens, assembly GCF_964165515.1. Classification (NCBI taxonomy): domain Eukaryota; kingdom Metazoa; phylum Chordata; class Mammalia; order Artiodactyla; family Ziphiidae; genus Mesoplodon; species Mesoplodon bidens. The sequence goes on along the minus strand of NC_138161.1, from coordinate 4,872,643 downwards.
GCGGGCAGGACCTGGCCACAGTTTTTGCTCCTAGGGGCAGGGGGAGTGTGGCAGTTACAGGGGGAATTGGCCTCAGGTTGGCTCATCGGTTACCAGGGAAACCAGCAGAGGACCAGGCCCCTCACTGCCCCTTTGATAAGAACAATCACTAGCTGAGCCTGGGGCAAGCATGTAGGAAGGTCAGTCACGTGAGCAAGAGGACAGCCACCTTGAGTGGCCTGACCACACTCCCCGATTGTCACCTCTGTACCAGGGGTGGAGATAACCTGCCTGCCACGCCATCACTGCCACAGCCCAAGCCTCCCTCATGTTGTTGATTTCTCCCTTTATCCCCACTTCCCTCTCTGACTTCTCTCCCAGCGCTCGGAGGCGTCTAATGACACCTTTCTGTTTGAACACCTAATTGCAGACCAGGCTGTCCTGTTTTGCCAGCCTGCATTCCGGTGCTCTTACAGACCTGGTTCTTGGTGTCACTCAGCGCCATGCCCAAGGCCCTGTCCTGCTGTGGGTGTTTCTCCTCCGAAGCTGCTCACAGCTGCATCATGCCGGGGCACGAGTCCTCGCATTTTCCTCCTCCTTCCCTCGTGGGGGCTGGGAGACAGCTCCGCATTGCCTCTAGCTTATCACCACACAGATGCTGTGCGGGGAGCATCTTCACAGGTCTCCTTGTGGACCTGGCTGAAATTTTCTTTGGGATTTACATACGCAGGAGTGGAGCCATAGCGGGCGTGCCAGCTTCAGGTGACTCAGTTGAGCCCGACGCCTTTCCAGAATGGGTCTGCCTGCCAGGCTCCGTCTCACACCAACACTCGCGTATCCCAGCTTTCTGAGTCTGCCAGTCGGACAGGCATAAAGTGGCAGTTCACTGCTGTGACGAGCATTTCTCAGGTTTCCAGTGAGTTTTGGAACACCAAGCCGGGTTGTGACTACTACAATCCCCCCCCCCTGCATCCATGGGGGATTGATTCCAGGACCCCCGCGGATACGAAGATGCACGGATGCTCAAGTGCCTTATATAAAGCGGTGCAATATTTGCACATAACCTACCCACATCCTCCCGTATACTTTATTTTTTTCTCTTCTCCAGTTTTATTGAGATATAATTGACATACAGCGCTGTATAAGTTTAAGGCGTACAGCATAATGATTTGACTCACAAACATCAGGAAATGATTATCACAAGTTTAATGAATATCTGTCACCTCATATCGATAGAAAATTAAAGAAATAGAGAAAAAATTGTGATACGGATTCTGAGGATTTACCCTCCTAACAAACCCTCCTACACACTTTAAGTCATCTCTAGATTACGTACAATACCTAATACATTGTAAATGCTATATAAATCGTTGCCTGCAGGAGGCAAATTCAAATTCTGCTTTTTGGATCTTTCTGGAATTTTTTTGGAATCTTTTCAGTCCCTGGTTGGTTGAATCCAAGATGTGAACCCTCGGAAAGGAGGGAGGGCCGACCATGTTTCTTTCTGACGGGCAGGAGGACGGACAAGGGACAGCTGAGGGGAAGAACCCAAACTCCCTGGAACCTCCGTGTGGCTTGATCCCGTTCCCTTTGTCTCCTCCCGCCACGCTTCCCCACCCCACCCCAGTTTGGAACCTGCTGCCCTGCCTTAGGCCCCTGTCCTGGAGGTGCACTTAGAGATCGTACTCAGGGCTCACAAAGCCTCTTGGTCGTGGTGCCAAAGAAAGAAGGGCAAGCAATGAATGTCTGCAAGTTCAGCTTCACAGCTTATTTCTAGACGAAAGAAACTTTATATTGATATATGTGTGTGTGTGTGTGTGTGTGTGTGTGTGTGTGTGTAACACTGAATCACTTTGCTGTACACCTGAAATAAATGTTACCTAGAAACCGTATATCCGGGACTTCCATGGTGGTGCACTGGTAAAGAATCCGCCTGCCGATGCAGGGGACACGGGTTCGAGCCCTGGTCCGGGAAGATCCCACATGCCGCGGAGCAACTAAGCTTGTGCGTCACAACTACTGAGCCTGCACTCTAGAGCCCGTGCTCCGCAACAAGAGAAGCCACCGCAGTGAGAAGGCCACCCACCGAAACGAAGAGCGGCCCCCGCTTGCCGCAGCTAGAGAAAGCCCACGTGCAGCAACAAAGATGCAGCACAGCCAAAAATAAATAAAATAAATTTATATAAAAAAAGCCATATATCCGTACATATATGTATATATGTATAAAAAACTGAATCACTTTGCTGTACACCTGAAACTCATACAACATTTTCTTTTTTTTTTTTTTTTTTTTTTTTTTTTGGCAGTACACGGGCCTCTCACTGCTGTGGCCTCTCCCGTTGCGGAGCACAGGCTCCAGACGCGCAGGCTCAGCAGCCATGGCTCACGGTCCCAGCCACTCCGCGGCATGTGGGATCTTCCCGGACCGGGGCATGAACCCGTGTCCCCTGCATCGGCAGGCAGACTCTCAACCACTGCGCCACCAGGGACGCCCTCACACAACATTTTCAATCAACTATCAGCTATACTTCAATAAAAAAGAAACCATTCACTTGCTAGTTTTACAATATAGCAATATATTTTAAAATTATTTACATTCTATTAAATATATAAAGCTCTTATTTGATATGTTTGCAGGCACAGCCCTTACTAAATCATAAACATGCAGATTGTTTTCTAAAGCTTCCCAACATTTTTGCAGAGAAGTGCTCTTTCCCCGTCTATGGCCCTCTCCTTCCCTGTTACTCAGAGGTTTAATTTCTCACCCAAGTTTAACTTCTCTCTGCTCTCTGAGCTGCGTCGTGTACTTACTAGCCAGACCATGAGGCTGGCACAGGAGAGAGTCAGCACACAGGGTTAGTGGCTGAGAAGATGGATAGCTACACCCGTATAGCAGCGTGGGTGATGCTTAGCCGTGGCTCCGGAAGACATGCTGTCTCTTTCACCCCATGGGAATCTTTCTCCCACTCATTGGCTATGTTATCAGACCCTGTTTGCTTCTGTTTTTTCAGCTGGCTTAAAAACAAAGTAAAATACCCTTCCTGGCTTCCCTCCCTACCTCCCATAGGAATCTGCTGTTATTCTGTCTCCAAACTACTGTGACCCGTGGGGGTCAGGCGGTATGCGGCGTCCTCGTGACCTTATGTTTTAAGCTCTGCTGGGGCCGGGGCTGTGTTAGACCATCCACCTCTGTGGGTCACAGCACACCTGTCTGCACTCCCAGCGCTTGGTGAGGACGGAGGTCGAAAGGATCATGTAGCCAGGGCACTCCAACAGCATCGTGATGACGGCATAGGGCCTGGAAATAATGTCTTTCTCTAAGAGCAGGGAGCTGGTTCAGTGAATCTTGAAGGAAGCCTGCCAAGAACAGCAGGGGCCAGTGAGCAAGTCTGTGTGCTTGTTAGGGAAAGCTCGCCTACATTAAGGGAAATGCAGGTGGCAGGCAGAATGAGTGTGGATCCCCCTTTAAGAGGGTTCTCTCCAGGTTGAGTACAGAGCTTCCTCCACTTATGATGGGGTTGCATCCCAATAAACCTATAATGGGTTGAAAATATCATACGTTTGAAATGCATTTAATACACCTGACATACTGAACACCCTAGCTTAGCCTAGCCGACCTTAACCATGCTCAGAACACGTACATTAGCCTACAGTTGGGCAACCTCGTCTATCACAAAGCCTATTTTCTAATGGTGTTGACTATATCCCGTAATTTACTGAATACTGTACTGAAAATGAAAAACAGAAGGGCTGTCTGGGTCCAGCATGGTTGTCAGGGTATCGGTTGTTCACCCTCCTGGTCCTGTAGCTGACGGGGAGCTGCAACTGCCACTGCCCAGCATCACAAAGACATTGGACCACACATCACTAGCTTGGGAAAGGATACAAATTCACAATTCGAAGCACGGTTTTTGCTGAAAGCATGTCCCTTTTGCACCATCATAAAATAGAACCATTGTAAATCAAGGACCATCTGTATACATACTCAGGACATGTACAAACTCAGGAAACAGGGCACACCTAGCTTTTAAATAGTACGTTAGTTACATTTTCAAGTACCATGCTCAGTGTGTTTTCAGGTAAATTACTTCTAATTTCAAAGTAATGAGCATTATCATTAAATTTTTTAAAAACTGAAATAAATACACTTCAGTGTTCAAAACCAGGAAAGATTGAGCAAATACCATATTTATGGCACTTTTTCATGTTAATGGTCGGACCCCTTGCTTTGAATTTAGGTAACTGGAGATTAAGAAAAAACATATTGAGTATATTATATGAAAATGTAAGTGAGGTAACATACTATGTGTATATGTTTAATCCATGTTTTCCAACATTGCAGATGCCCTCTTCAGGCACAGAAAAATCTGGAAGGAAATATACCAAAAGGTAAAACAGTGAAGATTCTGTAGGGTGAATATACATAAGATTTTTTCCTTCCTTTTGCCTGTCTATTACTTTCAATTTTTTTCTTCAGACACTAGATAAGAAAAGATAAAATCCCAAGGTCCTTTGATAGTTAAAAAATTAGAATCCACAGAAGGAAAAATTGGTAACCGTAGACCAAAGCTGCAGGAGCACATGTGCAGAAAGCCCTGACTCAATGTCCCTCTTCCCTTTTGCAGGAGGGAGCAGGGTTCAGTGTCTCTGAATTTTCTGCCAAAGTAGGTGCAGATTTCTGCCCCACGAGGGGCCAGTTGTCCATTCATTCGTTAGCTTGCAGTAAAGCCAGTCTACCGACACCTGGTTGTGATGAAGGAAAGTGCAGCCTTTACTGCAGATGCCAAGCGAGGAGTGAGGAGTCCAGGCAGCTCGTGCTCAAAAGACCAGAACTTCCTGATGGGTTTCAGGGAAGCATTTTTAAAAGCAAGGTTAGGGAGAGAGTCTTGGAGTATGTGATCAGCTTGGGCAGAGTTCTCTGATTGGTTGATGGTGAGGTAAGGGGCAGGGTCACATTTTACCAATCCTCAGGCAGCAGTAGTTTTGGAGGCTATGTGCTCATGGTCATTGAGTAGTTAACTTCTTCCACTTGGTGATGGTTTTAGCACCTGAAAATCAACTCAGGAATATTTTTCAGGTACTGTTATCCATGTCCTTCAGGAAGGAACGAAAGATTCTGTGATTGCCGTATGGCTGGTTTACTATTTAAATTGTTACCAGGTCTACTGACCCAACTGCTATTTTGGTCACTACATGTTCACATCCTTTCAATCATTAATTCTTCTTTTCTTTTTTTAATTTTTATTTTTTTAAGGAAGTATAGTTTATTTACAATGTTGTGTTAGTTTCTGCTGTACAGGACAGTGATTCAATTATATATATATATATATATATATATTCTTTTTCAGATTATTTTCCATCATAGCTTATAAGATATTGAATGTAGTTCCCCATGCTATACAGTAAATCCTTCTTGTTTATTTTATATATAGTAGAATGTATATGTTAATCCCAAACTCTAATTTGCCCACACACACCCCGCCCCCCAACCATAGGGTAGCTTTATTTTTTTCTCTTTTCTTAAACATCTTTATTGGAGTATAATTGCTTTACAATGGTGTGTTAGTTTCTGCTTTATAACAAAGTGAATCAGCTATATATATACATATATCCCCATATCTCCTCCCTCTTGCATCTCCCTCCCTCCCACCTTCCCTATCCCACCCCTCTAGGTGGTCACAGAGCACTGAGTTGATCTCCCTGTGCTATGCGGCTGCTTCCCACTAGCTATCTATTTTACATTTGGTAGTGTATATATGTCCATGCCACTCTCTCACTTCGTCCCAGCTTACCCTTCCCCCTCCCCGTGTCCTCAAGTCCATTCTCTACATCTGCATCTTTATTCCTGTCCTGCCCCTAGGTTCTTCAGAACCATTTATTTTTTTAGATTCCATATATATATGTTAGCATATGGTATATGTTTTTCTCTTTCTGACTTACTTCACTGTGTATGACAGACTCTAAGTCCATCCACCTCACTCCAAATAACTCAGTTTTGTTTCTTTTTATGGCTCAGTAATATTCCATTGTATGTATGTGCCACATCTTCTTTATCCATTCATCTGTCGATGGACACTTAGGTTGCTTCCATGTCCTGGCTATTTTAAATAGAGCTGCAATGAACATTGTGGTACATGACTCTTTTTGAATTATGGTTTTCTCAGGGTCTATGCCCAGTAGTGGGATTGCTGGGTCGTATGGTAGTTCTATTTGTAGTTTTTTAAGGAACCTCCATACTGTTCTCCATAATGGCTGTATCAACTTACATTCCCACCAACAGTGCAAGAGGGTTCCCTTTTCTCCACACCCTCTCCAGCATTTATTGTTTGTAGATTTTTTGATGATGGCCATTCTGACCAGTGTGAGGTGATACCTCATTGTAGTACTGATTTGCATTTCTCTAATGATTAGTGATGTTGAGCATTCTTTCATGTGTTTGTTGGAAATCTGTATATCTTCTTTGGAGAAATGTCTATTTAGGTCTTCGGCCCATTTTTGGATTGGGCTGTTTGTTTTCTTGATATTGAGCTGCATGAGCTGCTTGTATATTTTGGAGATTAATCCTTTGTCCGTTGCTTCATTTGCAAATATTTTCTCCCATTCTGAGGGTTGTCTTTTCGTCTTATTTATGGTTTCCTTTGCTGTGCAAAAGCTTTTAAGTTTCATTAGGTCCCATTTGTTTATTTTTGTTTTTATTTCCATTTCTCTAGGAGGTGGGTCAGAAAGGATCTTGCTGTGACATATGTCATAGAGTGTTCTGCCTATGTTTTCCTCTAATAGTTTGATAGTGTCTGGCCTTACATTCAGGTCTTTAATGCATTTTGAGTTTATTTTTGTGTATGGTGTTAGGGAGTGTTCTAATTTCATTCTTTAACATGTAGCTGTCCAGTTTTCCCAGCACCACTTACTGAAGAGTCAGTCTTTTCTGCATTATATATTCATGCCTCCTTTATCAAAAATAAGGTGACCATATGTGCATGGGTTTATCTCTGGGCTTTCTATCCTGTTCCATTGATCTACGTTTCTATTTCTGTGCCAGTACCATACTGTCTTGATTACTGTAGTTTTGTAGTATAGTCTGAAGTCAGGGAGTCTGATTCCTCCAGCTCCATTTCTTTCCCTCACGACTGCTTTGATTATATGGGGTCTTTTGTTCATACAGATTTTAAGATTTTTTGTTCCACTTCTGTAAAAAATGCCACTCGTAATTTGATAGGGATTGCATTGAATCTGTAGATTGTTTTGGGTAGTGTAGCCATTTTCACAATGTTGATTCTTCCAATCCAATTGATAGTTTGATTATGTGTCTTGGCGTGTTTCTCCTTGGATTTTTCCTGTATGGGACTCTCTGCACTTCCTGGACTTGTCAATCCTTAATTCTTGAGCCAGGCTTTTGTGACTCAGGGGAGCCCTGGGAGACTACAGCTTTTCTACAAACAAGAGGCAGGCAGAGGGCTCTGTGGTGGCAGTGGGGGATCTCTCTCAGGAAGGCCCCATAGAGTCCTGCTCGGTTACACTTTTGCTCAACACCATTGATGGAGCAGCTGCTTGCGCTGCACACAGACCTGGTGCTGGGGTTACAAAGTGAAAATAAATAGACAACATCCCTGTCCTTATGGAGAAGCTTTTAAAAAGGAAATTGCAGAATATTAGGCAGTGATGAGGGCTAAGAAAAAGAAAATAAATCAGGGCAAGCTGGGCAGCGCAGGGTGGGTTGGGGCTTTGGTTAGTGATGGGCATGAGGTAGGTAAAGGGGAGGAAGATGTGAAGGGCTGAGTAAGCACGATGTTGGGGTGCACAGGCCCCAAGAACTCTGTGTCCCTCTGGGCACCAGGACCTGGTGTGCACCTGCATCCCTGTGTTCACCAAGCAGTTCAGTCCTGGTCCAGCTCAACTCCCAGAGCACTCAGCCATCACAGCACTACCTGTGCCCTGATTCCCCCCAACAGGGCCTTCCAGCCACTCTGTTGGCTGTGCTTCTAGCCAGATGTGCTAAAACAGAGGAGCGCAGTGATCCATAAAACAGCACGTCCCCAGTCAAACTGGGCGAGTGAGAGCACTTTCTGAGTTTATTTTTCTGGAGACTCAGGATTTAAATTGAACCCAGCGCAGGACAGTGGGTTCTGTGGGTGACAGTGGACAGCCACACCTGTGAAAGGGGGGAGACATGAGTGGTAGAGATGGCAACGAGGCACCCAGCAGTGGGAGATACAGAGGGTACCCAGCGCCAGCTGACCCCAGTCCTCCCCAAGTGCTGACCCCTGTCACTGGGCATGACATCTCCAGGGCCTGCCAGCACTGACATAGCAGCCCAGGCAGAAAAGCTCAGCATCTCAAGCTCGAGGGAAAGGAGAGGGGTCAGCCATGGCTAGAGTGGTGGTCCGGGGTGTGTGTGTGTGTTTCAGGAGTGTAAATGCAGAAGCTGGATAGATGCTCCATAGGCTACTTCTTGGTTCACCAGCACTCTTAGACCCAACTAATCTTTCTTTAATTGGAATGCAAAAGACTATGCCTTGCAATCCAAGAATGGCAGTCATGACGATCAAGAGTGATTCCCAGCCCTTCTGAAATCGTTCCGCCTACTCAACGTGCCCTCCCTTTGGCATATTTGCTATTTGAAGACAAAAGCAGGTTAAATTAATTTTGTCTCTTTCCGGTTTTCCCCCACTGCTACTGGGACTTGCTGGTGTGAAGTCTTGGGACAGAACAGCTGCCGTTCACAGTCAACCAGTGGGTTCACCTGATCAATACTGCATGATGCTAACTGTTATATTCCTGTTCATTACAGCCCCAGCCCCAAAAAGGCAAAAATGTGACCACTGGAGCCCGTGTCCCGCAAACACCTACGCCTACCGGTTGCTTAGTGGGGGTGGCAGGGACAAGTATGCCAAGATCTGCTTTGAGGATGAGGTGTAAGTACTACAGCGGGAAAAGCAAACCTAGCTCTCCCACTTGGTTCTTTCCCTTCTCTGAGGCTGACCAAGCAGCAAGTCTGCCCCAGGAGAGAAAGGCATCTTCTTGACCTCAGGCAGAGGCTGGGGGGTATCCAAGGGGAACTGAGAATGCATGCTGTGCCGAGGGTGGGGAGGTGGGACCCGTAGATTGGTTTTTTGTGTCCCGTGTTGAACTTTCATTTGACAGCAGTTAGCAAAAACCTCAGTACGTATTTTATACCCTAGCCCTTCAAAGTCAGGGAAACATCAAAACTCAGCGGACACGGCTGTCCTTGCATTTGGGTTTTGATCCTCACCCTCACGGGTTAAAGCCGGTGTCGTCTCTCCCTGCAGCCCCTACCCCGCACATAGGTCAGTTCAGCTTCTGTGCAACTGCCTTACCCTTGACAGCCCAATAAACCCTGGCACTTGGAAGTGTCCTAGCCCAGTGTATTCCGTGGCTAGGGCTGCCATAACAAAGTACACAGACAGGGCAGTTTAAACAGCAGACATTCATTCTCTCTGAGTTCTGGAGGCCAGAAGTCAAGATCAAGGTGTGGGCAGGGCTGGTTCCTTCTGAGGCTGCAAGGGAGAGTCTGTCCCATTCTCCCTCCTTGGCTTGTAGATGCCGACTTTGCCCAGTGTCTTCACAGCGCCATCCCTCTGTGTGTGTGTCTCGATCCAATTTTCCCCTTTTAAAATGGACACCAGTCATTTTGGATTAGGGTCACTCTAAAGACCTCATTTTAACTCAGTCATCTCTTTAAAGGTTTATATCCAAATAAGGTCACATTCTGAGGTTCTAGGGGTTAGGACTTCACCACTTGAACTTTGAGGGAACACAGTGTAACCCACAACACCGAGCTTAAGGATGATTTGGGCGATGAAGTAATTATTACAAATGAGAGAAAATGTGGTCTGTTCCTAACCCTGAGTAGGAAGTAATTCCCAATTATCCCACCATTTCCCCCAAACCAGGCACACTTCCCCTTTTTTTGTTGCTTAGCTGTTGTCCACAGCCCTTGGCACTTGCTGCATTTCCACCTCTCCACTCTCAGTCCCTTCGTCTCTGCACGCACCTTGTTCTCCCAAGGAGCAGGCAGCATGCTCAGAGAGGGGGTCGGATTCAGCTTCATACACCTTACACAGTCCTGGCATATCCCCTCATTCAATATTTGGGAGTTGGGTAGAAATAGCCCCTTCGCTCTGCAGGTCCATCGTGTCTCTAAGGTCCCCTTTGGTCCACGGGACAGTTTGTTGATAAACATTCATCCACCGATGAACTCCAGAGGGTGAGGCGCTCAGCAGAGGGGCCATGGCATGGAACACGTGGCTCCTGCCCAAGAAGCTGACGTCACAGTTCAGGGTTCTCCGCCTCAACCCCATGGGCACCCTGCATGGTAGGGGCTGCCCTGAGCATTTCAGGGTTAGCAGCACCCCTGGCCTCCACCCACTAGATGCCAGAGAACACCCATCCTCCCCCCCCCGGCTGTGACAACCACACAGGTCCCAGAAATTGTCACACGTCCCCTAGGTGGCAAAATCCTACCCCCGACCCCATTAAGAACCAGTGGTATAGTTGGAGAGAACAAACAGAGTTTGCAAATGTCCATGGTAAATGCTGTATGGTAATTGTGTGTGTGTGTGTGTGTGTGTGTGTGTGTGTGTGTGTGTGTGTGTGTGTAATTTCAGTGGTGATGCCCTGATGAATGGGATTGTCATTGAGGTAGATTGAAAACTGAGCAGGATCCCTTGGCAAGGAAGAGGCGGGAAGACCTGGGAGGGGTGGGGACAGTGGGAGGGGGTCACTCATCCAGAATCACATCTCCAGAAGGGGATTATTCAAGCTCAGATCCCAGAGCCCAGGATTTTCCCTGCTCCATAGTGCCTGACACCTTCTCCCAACCATGCATAGGAGCTACTGCATCTTACCTGGTACAAACCAACTCACTTATACTTTAACTTCATAGAACTCTGTCTGAGGTAGGAACCATTATTATTCCCATGATACAGACAAGGCAACTGAGTCACAGAGAGGTTCAGTCACCTGCCCCTCATCACACAGCTGTTAGTGACAGAGCCAGGATTCCACCCTGGCAAACGTAGGGTCTGCTGCGTGGACCGACTTGAATCCAACAGTCTAAAGGAACAACTAACCCTCTCTATGAAAGTGTAGAACCAAAGGTAGCTTGCCTGCTTCAAGCAGTATTCTAGATGTTTTTCAGAATTCAGTGCAGAATAAAGCAGGATGAGCACAAACAAAAGCAAGTTAAAAGGAACAGGAATCAATGAGGCCAGATGCCAAGACACTTGCTGTGCCTTTAGTGTTGTGTTTTCTTGTAACAAGTCCCTGGAACAGAAAGTATGGGTTGCAGAGATCTCGTTGTTTTACAAATAAAATATACAGGTTTGGGAATTCCCTCGCGGTCCAGTGGTCAGGACTCTGCGTTTTCACTGCCGAGGGCCCGGGTTTGAGCCCTGGTCGGGGAACTGATATCCCACAGGCCACATTGTGCGGTCTTAAAAAATAACCAAATTAAAAAAAAAATATATATATATATACAGGTTTATGTAGAAAGACGAGGTTTTTTGCCATTTGCTTCATCCCTACAACCAGCATGTCCTGGGTGCCTGCAAACCTACCTCCCCCAGGGACAGCCCCCTCCATCTGTCAGCAGAGTCCCCCTATTCACTCACACCCGTACCTCTAAACAGCGGGTTTACATTACAACGTCCCTGTTTCCCGTTTTCAGCATTATCTGCTGCCTTGCCCCTCGGGAGGTCAGCTCTTTTCCACTGTCACACAATTCCTGTCCTCTTTCCTTACCATTGTCCTGGTTAAGTTACTATACTGTCATCATGGTTTGAGCAAAATTCATCATTTGCATGATTATGACTGGGAAGATAAAATTCAGACAGTTTACTTGACAGGAATATTTTACCAAGGGAGAACCCAACTCCTGGCAAACAAGATTTCCAAATGGAAGGGATTTAGGTGGCGTGGCACTCCGTGGCCACGGCTCGGCTTCTAAAGTTTGAATGAGTAAGTGCAGTGTTTTCTAGTGTGATTTGTTACTAGAGACTTATGTGCCTTTGCATTGCATGAGCTGACTTGTTCATAACTGCAAGGTCACGCTGACAAAGAAAGCTTAGGTTTTGTTTAGGGTCAGAGTCAGCACTTGGGGGAGGTCAGGGCAGTTTTAAGTTTGGGCTGTGTGACTGTGAGGGTCCATCTAGGGATGTATTCAAACTGTGGCCTCCAGTTTAGTTTTTTTAATACTTAATTAATTAATTAATTAATTTGGTTGCACCGGGTCTTAGTTGTGGGCTCCTTAGTTTGTGGCATGTGAACTCTTAGCTTCAGCATGCATGTGGGATCTCGTTCCCTGACCACGGATCGAACCCGGGTCCCCTGCGTGGGGAGCATGGAGTCTTAACCACTGTGCCACCAGGGAAGTCCCTCCAGTTTGTTTTTTTTCTAACAGGACTAAACAGAGGTTCTTCATGACGGAAGCATGTTGTGTACAATAATTATGTTTTGTTTACTGTTGGCTCGCTTGGTTTTCCATGAACTTACATCAGTTTAATCCCTAAACTTTCCTCTGGAATAAATCTCTCACATCAGATATTTACCAACTTCACCTGTGAAGCTTCTGTCCCTCTCCAATCAGCCAGGTGACCCTGCAGCTACCGTGTGACTGTCATTCGGGGACCCCTCTCCACCACCAACCTGGGGATGACGTTTGCCTCCCTCTCTGTAGTTGGAGTTCCTGTTTCCTGGATACAGTACCTTCCACTTTCTTAGTTTCCACCCTTGTTTTGCTGGAGCACATCTTCCAATAACATCCTGAGAAAAGAGTACAAGGGGAGGTACTATTTTTAAAGATTCTTCATGTTTAAAATGTATTCATTCCCACCAACGATTAACTGATAGTTTGGCTGAGGATAGATTTCTCAATTATAAATAGCTCCCACTTTGAATTTTGAAGTCTTTGCCTGGAATTAAGTGACTCTCACTCCAGCAATGTTTGAGTGTGGTGACCGTGAGAATGCACTTCTCAGGTTTCTAGTGGCAGGTAGTTCATGGACCAAGAGTTCCAGTTGCTGCATTCTAAAATCCATAGTAGGTTTGCTGGAGGCCCAGCTTCCCCTGGCTGCTCCTAGCCAGTGACTGAGACCTGTTACAGAAAAAAATATTCATGACACTTCGTGCGAATGGCCAGGCCGACTTTATTCAAGGGGGTGATGGCAGTAAGCATAGGGACCACTCTTGTGGGGTCTTGTAGGGGAGAGAGATTGGATTCAACTCCAGACACCTCATGGACAAGACTTTACAGCCAAGGAGCAGGGTGGAGATTGTGGATAGAAAATTACTAAGAGGAAACATCAGAGTTGAGGGGATTCTGGCTAAACAGGTTGACAAGATTCTTGCTGAAGGCGGGACAGGGTGATCAGACACCACCGGGAGGGCGGAGGAGGATTAAGAAACTGATTGAATATGGGTGGTGATCACATATCAAAGGTGGGGCTTTCTGGTTAAAGCGACTTAGCAGAATTCTTGCTAAAATTGGACAATGCAGAGATGAACAGAAGTCCAAAAGTCAGGCCTAGTTTAAAAAGAGCTCGGGGGGCCTGAGTAGAGTTTGATCAAGGAGAGAATCCTTATCAGAAACTTGAGATACCAGGCAGCCCCATTCCTGGGCCACACAGACTCAGCTGAAGCCCAGCTTGCGTTCCAAGATGCCCAATGGCCTTGCCGAAGTCTCCTGAGACTGCCTGGCCACCTAGGACATGTCCACCTCAGCTTTTTCCCTTTCCTCCCCTTAGGGTCAGGCTTGAGTTGGGGTCTGACAACTTGCCCTGCTTAACCCCACCCCTCTCATCTTCTCTCGTAGGTATTTCCCCTAATAAAAATTCTAGCGTGGGCTTCCTTGGTGGCGCAGTGGTTGAGGGTCCGCCTGCCAATGCAGGGGACATGGGTTTGTGCCCCGGTCCGGGAAGACCCCATGTGCTGCGGAGCGGCTGGGCCCGTGAGTCATGGCCGCTGAGCCAGAGCGTCCAGAGCCTGTGCTCCGCAACAGGAGAGGCCACAACAGTGAGAGGCCCATGTACCAAAAAAAAAAAAAAAAAAAAAAAAAAATCTAGTGCATTTAACCCGGTTTTGGTATCTGCTTTTCAGAGGACTCAGATTAACACGATGAGAATGACTGTTTCCTCACAGTCTGTCCAGCAAGGCATGTTGACTAATATTTTGATTTTTGCCATTCCGAGAGAAGAAAGTTAGTCTCAGATTAGTGTTTTATTGCTCTTGCTGTGAGTGAATCCAGGGTCTTTTCATGCTAAGAATGGCTGTACAGTCAGCCCTCCCTCCCCATGGGCTCCACATCTGTGGATTCAACCAACCATGGATCACATACTATGTTTATGATCCATGTTTGGTTGAATCCACTCATGTGGATCTCACAGATACAGAGGGCTGACTATGGAACTTGAGCACCTGTGGATTTTGGTGTCCGTGGCAGGTCCTGCAGCCAATGTCCTGCAGATACAGAGGGATGGCTGTATTTATTTTCTGTGAACTGTTTATATCTCCTGCCCGTTTTTATTCCTATCACTGGCCTTTTTTAATTGATTTATAAGATTCTTTATATATTAAGGTAGTTAGCCCTTTTGTGTTATAAAACTGCTCTCCATATTTTGTCTTTTCAGTTTTTAGATGGCATTTTAAAATACGCTTATGCTTTAGTTAATACCTGACCTTTAACAAAGCAAAGAAAATACACACCATATAGTGAAATCAAAAATTAAAAAATTTGAAAAGCAGCAAAAACAGAAAACAACCCAATTATGAAGGTATCACAAAGAACAAATATATCTCACATATATTAAGTGGCCTGTAAAAATGCCAATTAAAAGGAGGCAATTCTTAGATTGAATCACAGCACATAAACCCCAAATTATGCTGTATATTAAAAATGCATACATACAAGAGAATTGAGGTCACAGGGCAAACCACCGCCCTGAAAACTGGAGAGACAGGCAGATTCATCAAATCACAGATTACCTGGAGCAGGGAGCTCAGCTGGATCCAGCATCCGGTAGGAACCCTTTAAGGGTAAGTGACTAATTGCTGGAGACTGAGCTTGGATGAACTTGAGAGATTAACTCCTGGAGGCCAAGCCTTGGAGGAGCTCCTACACCTTCCTGAGTTTCTCCTCCAGGAGCCCTACCAGGCTTTCAGAGGGAAGACTGAAGAAAAATCCCCTCATGCTTCTGGCAGTGGGAATGGGAATGTCGTCATTTTGAAATATGTCCCCAGTGTTCTGTTCTTCTTAGCAGGCTTGCCTTCAAGGGAAACTGTTTTACCAGAGTTTAACCAATGAAGGTTTTACCAAAGACTAGCCAACCTGGGGGAGGGAAATACCCAACTCCAGGCCCCTCTGGCCTTCCTGTCTCCCCTAAGGTGTGAAAGAAAAAAAAAGCCACTTGTGAAGGCCACAGCTCAGGGGCACGGGCTCACTAAAAGACTGACACCTGATCACAGGCCTATGGAACACTTCCTCATCCCTGACGTCTTACTACCACATAATAGGGCTCCTGTAAAATAACAAGGGATTACAGCTGAAAAGAACTGAATGTCTCAAACCCATTGTAAAAGAGTCTATAGGGATACCCAAGAAAGAGAGGAGAAATGTTAGCCTCTGACACCTATGGCTACACCAAATAGTAAACAAAGCTTAACTCCCTGCCAGATGAACATAACATTCACACTAAAGACCTATTTACCAAGTATACCATGTCTGGCTTTCAACAAAAAATAACAAGACATATGAAAAGTTAAAAACCACAGTTTGAAGAGACAGGGAAAGCATCAGTACCTTGCCCAAATATGGCAGAGATTTTGGAATTAGCATACCAGGAATATAAAACAGCTATGATTAATATGCTAAGAGCTGTAATAGAAAAAGTGGACAGAATACAAGAACAGATGAGTAATGTAAGCAGACAGATGGACACCCTAAGGAAGAATGAAAAAGAAATGGTGGAAATTAAAAACACCAGACATAAATGAAGAACCCCTTTTATGGGCTCATTAGTAGACTGGACACAACCAAGGAAAGAATCATTGACCTTAAGGATATGGCAATAATACCTCCCAAACTGAGAAAAGAGGAAGAAGAAAAAGAATTAAAAACCTGAAAAATAAAAAAGAACAGAATATCCAAGAACTGTGGGACAACTACGAAAGGTATAATACATGTAATAAGAATACCAGAAAAAAGAAGAGAGAAAGAAACATAAATATTTGAAGTAACATTGCTGAGAACTTTTCAAAATTATCCACAGACACCAAACCACAGATCCAGGAAGCTCAGAGAAAACCAAGCAGGATAAATACCCCAAAATGTGCACCTAAGTAAATTGTATTCAAACTAGAGAAGAATAAAGACAAAGAGGAAATCTTGAAAGTAGCCAGAGACAAAACCAACAACAACAACAAAATAAAATGAAACAAAAAAACCCACTTATAAAAGAACAGGGTAGGAATCACATCAGGCTTTTCTTCAGAAACCACGCAAGCAAGAAGAAAGTGGGGTAAAATATTTAAAGAAAAGTGGCTGTACCGTTTTACATTCCTATCAGTGTATGAGAGTTTCAATTAATCTGCCACTATATTCACCAGTGCTTGGTATGGTCAGTCTTTCTAACTTTAGACATTCTAATAGGTACACAGCAGTATCTGACTGTGATTTTAATTTTCATTTCTCTAATAACTAATGATGTTGAGCCTCTTTTCATGTGTATATTTGCTGTATGTATATCTTACTTTGTAAAGTGCCTATTCAAATCTGTTCATTTTTAATTGGGTTGTTTTCTTATTATTAATTTTGAGGTTTGTTTATATGTTTTGTATTCAAGTTCTTTATTAAATATGTGATTTTCATATAGATTCTCCCAGCTTGTTTCTTGTGTTCTTCTTCTCTTAACAGTATTTATCAAAGAGCAGAGATTCTTAATTTTAATGAAGTCTAATTTATTAATTTTTTCCTTTTATGGAGCATGTTTTTCATGTCATATCTAAGAACCTTTTGTCTAACCCACAAAATTTTTCTTCGAAGCTCTCCAAAATTTCTTCCAAACTTCTAGAAGTTGGATAATTTTAGGTTTTCCACCTTATATAATATGCTATACCCATTTTGAGTTAATTTTTGCAAATGGTGTGAAATATGAATTGTAGTCATTTAAAAACATGGCTACTTAATTTTTCTAGCACCATTTTTCATAATACTGTCTTTCTCTACTGAATTCTTTTTGCACCACTGGCAAAAATCAAGTGACCATATACATGTATATCTAATTCTGGACCCTCTATTCTCTTCCATTTATCTGTTTGTTTGTTTTTTCACTATATGCAGTAATTTTGATAACTATAACTTTACAGTAAACCTTGAAGTTCAATAATATAATTTCTTCAATTTTGTTCTTTTTTTTCAAAATTATTTTGACTATTCTAGATTCTATTTCCATATGAATTTTTGAATCAGCTTATAAATGCCTACACAAAAGCCTACTGGCTTTTTTCTTTTTTTTCTTTTTTTCTTTTTGAGATTGCATTAGATCTCTAGATAATTTGGGGAGAATTGACATCTTAGCAATATTGAGTCTTTTACTCACCTCAATTTATTTAAATCTAATTTGTCTCAGTAATGGTTTGTAGTGTTCAGTGTATGCATCTGCAGATACTTTTGCCATATTTATTGCTAAATATCTCATACTTTAATGTTATTGTATATATTTTTTAATTTAAAATTTAAAAGTTAGGGCTTCCCTGGTGGCGCAGTGGTTGAGAGTCCGCCTGCCGATGCAGGGGACACGGGTTCGTGCCCTGGTCTGGGAGGATACCACATGCCACGGAGCAGCTGGGCCCGTGAGCCATGGCCGCTGAGCCTGCATGTCCAGAGCCTGTGCTCTGCAACGGGATAGGCTACAACAGTGAGAGACCCGCGTACCGCGAAAAAAAAAAAAAAAGGTTAAAAAAATTAAGTTTAAAATTTCAATTTCCAATCATTAGTTGCTAGTATGTAGAAATACAATTGACTTTTATATAATGATCTTGTATCCTGCAACCTTCCTAACCTCACTTATTAGTTCTAGTAGCTTTGTTGTAGACTCTACTGGATTTTCTACATAGGCGATCGTGTCATCTACCAAAAAAAAAAAAAAAGGAAGTCATAACACTTCTTTTCTAATCTGCACGCCTTTGACTTTTTATGAAAATAATGTATCATTGATTCTAAAACTTGACAGAGGATGTATGCGCTCATACAGATGCAAACACACACACACACACACACAAGATCTTCAGTAATATTTCACATTTCCAGGAAGGTCAGTCTTCTTCCTGGTTTTAGGACACAGTCCCCTTGAAGCTGGCATTTCCTATTCTCCAATTTAAAAGTAAAAATTAAGTGAGGTAGTTAGTGTAAAGGATTTATTTAAGGAGATAAACAGGGTTACATTTTGTGGTTGGATAAAAGCATCTCCAGGTGTCCGCAAAACCTCTATCAGAGCACCGATGGGGAGAGGACGCCTGGAAGCTGAGACCAGGGTGGGGTCAGACCCATCTCTTCTTCATCCACCTCTTGTACCTCATTTTTTTTCCAGCCAGCCAGTTTGAATGTGTCCTTCATGTTTGTCAACCCTTCTCTTGTGTTCCTCGCATCCCATCAATTGTCGAAACCCAGCAAGTATACATCTTCAGTATCTCTTTACTTTGCCATCTCCTTTCTCATCCCACTTCTCATCTCCTTGTTCATGGTCTAGTAAGCTTCATCAGACTATGAAAGTAACCAGGTTTTGTGTGTGTGTGTTTGTCTCCAGACCTTCTGGCTTCTAATCCATTCTACTGGTTGTTGTACTCCATATTCATAAAGTGGGAAAATGAATGCCCACCCATGAGGAGGTTGAGGATTCAGTGAGAGAATGTTTGCAAAGAGCCTGTGCTAAACAAACACTGGTGTTTCCCTCCCTGGCCGTTTGTATAAATCATAAGATTAAATGCAGTTTCCAGGTTCCCTGAGGGACTCAGACTGTAGAGATGTGTGGGGATGGATGTGTGTGGATCAAGTGTAGGGGTGACTTTCAGGGGAGCTGGGTCAAGGCCAGTGCGTATCTACAAGGAAATGGTAAATGACAAAGGATGGACAGTGATTTTGCCAAGAGAGGATCTTACAGAGCAGGGAGGGCTACTCACTGCTTGGTGAGAAAGGAGTTCTTTGACCGATGCTTATCTACCTTTCAGGCTCATAGGAGAAAAGACTGGGAATGTTGCAAGAGGAATAAATATTGCCATTGTCAACTGTAAGTTATTAAGTGTTTTCTTTAAAACTCCTCTAAAAGCTCTGTGATTGGATATTCAGTGGTACCTTGGGTTTCTTTATGATTTTTGCACACGATCTAGTCTAGGTTTATATTTTAATGCATTTTAAGAGTATATATTTAACTATTTTTTACAGTGCCTCACTTTAGAGATTTGTGGTTCTACCAAAAAACTGAAATCAAATATAAACTGATTTTAAAAAAACAAAGAAGGACCTGCTGAAGTCAGGGCTAAAACCAGATCAGCAGACCTGGGGGTACAGACACCCTGGAGTTGAGCTTCACATTTGCTCTGATTCCTGGTGGCCCAGCGGAAGATGACACCAGTTCCTACCTTTGTCTGATAAAAGGGCCTCAGGGGAAGCACAGCCTGCCCTCCGCTTAGGCCTGGAAAAAAAAACAAACATCTGTCACTATTGCCATCGGGACCCCGACAGTAAGAACTGTAGCAGGTTTAGGGAAAGGGTTTCCCTTGGCGTCTGTCCCTATGAGCAAGGTGATCACATAGTCCAGTGACAGAGGGCTGCAGAAACCTGAGGAAAACGTGCCTGATCTGCAGGAAAAGCTACAGGGGGCAGCAGAAAGGGCTGAGTGGGGGCCCTGGTGTTTGTGGGAAGAGGCAGGTGCACTGGGAAAGAACGTGGGCATGAATCTAACTGGAAGCAGGCGGGAGGGATGCTCTGGGCAGCCGGTGTGAGCCCTGCCTTCCTGACCCGAATCACTGGGGCCCCCTTCAGGGAAGGAGGTCCTTTGCTTCAGGTGGGACCACGGCAGTCACGCTTCCCGGAAAGAGACAGAGAAGGAACATGCTGTTTTCAGAATGTGCCCTGAGTCCCCATGTACCTTCTTTTAAAAACTGTTTCTCTCATTTCCAGATGTGACTGGGAAAGTATTAGCAACACAGTATTTTGATATGTACGAAGGAGGTAAGGAAACTCTTTTCCTCTTAAAATTAAAATGAATTATACACATAAATTAGGATTAAAAAAAAACACAACCGAAAACGTCCAACATTATTATTTTGTCTACCAAAAAATTTGCCGGAAGCAAATTTTTTCTAGAACTGTCTTACATAAACCCTCGTGGTCTCTGAGTTCATGTATTAAAGTTTGAAGGCATTATCTAGAAAATGTCTTCTCTCTTTTTTTTTTTTTTTGCGGTACGCGGGCCTCTCACTGTTGTGGCCTCTCCCGTTGCGGAGCACAGGCTCCGGACGCGCCAGCTCAGCGGCCATGGCTCACGGGCCCAGCCACTCCGCGGCATGTGGGATCTTCCCGGACCGGGGCACGAACCCGTGTCCCCTGCATGGACAGGCGGACTCTCAACCACTGCGCCACCAGGGAAGCCCGGAAACTGTCTTTTCTTTGATCATACTTGTCCTGGATCTTTTCCTTCTGCCCCTTTTCCTCAGATAATGGGAAAGAGAAAACATCTCTTCCTTTTTTTACACCAAACATGTAGAATAATTGTGATCAGCCTGCAGCCCTGAATGTCACCATAATTACTGCTGTGTTCACGGCGCTGGGCGTGGTGCACGCATTCCTGGAGCCCAGGGTGTCCATCCTCCTCCAACTGTCCCTCCATTCTGGACTCTGGATCTTGACTGCAGTTGTTTTTATTTAACACTGAGAATTACCTAAAACAAATCTTTATAAAGATCATGGAGAGGAGAATCAGAGGTGCCCGGATGCACTCGGGAACGATGCCGTTAATCGTAACTACGAATATAAGCCCCAGTGGTAAATAACAGTGTTTGAGCTGAGCCTTTATTTCCTCCCTGTAAGAAATAGAGGGGTCTCTTAGCAAGGACTTACCCATCCTGGTGTGGTCTGTTACGTCTCGTATTTCTCCTCAGTGTCCTGGAGCCACTCGGCTCTTAGAGGGTCATGCCCAGGTCCGGTGCTTTCTTATTAATTGCAAAGGAGAGCCCACCTGTGTTGCCAAAGTCATTGCCGGTTGGTTTCAAAGCTGATCACTAGAATCTTTATGATCCGATCGTGCTGCATGCCTCACATTGCCCGACCGTGGAACCCACAGGCCATTTACTACGAAAGCACTAAAGCATCGTTTGCGTGGTCGAGAGACAGTTCTAGAATCAGAGGATTCAGAGCCCGGGGCACAGAAGCTGAGAGCAGAAGCACAGCCTCTAGGGCCAGAGTCTCAGCTGACAGAGAAGGTCCTAAGACTGATTTGCATTGACCCGGCAGATAACTCTGGACCGATGACGAAGTTTATTCAGAGCGCTCCCTCGAAGTCCCTGCTCTTCATGGTGACCCACGATGATGGTAGCAGCAGGTGAGTGCAGACTTGTCACAGCAGGGGCGAGAGTCAGGGAAGCCAGCGGGGGGGCGGAGCACCAGGCCTGTCAGTGTCCCTCAGTACGTCGCTTAGGAGAGGACAAAGGTCCAAGGAGCAGGATGCTTCTTCAAGGAAAAGGAATGGGAAACCATGAGGAACAGACTGCATTTCTAGAGAAATGACAAGCTGGTGGGAGCACATAAATCCTAGAAACTTAAGGAATATTTCCAGGTAGCAAGACAAAGCCACCACTGACCATAAATAAAATAGCAAAGCTAACCCTTGGCCAAAGAGCTAAACCCAGGGTGGGACTTATACACACACACACACACACACATGCACGCACACACACATACACACATACACAATGCTTTCACTAGGGAGAAAATGACCTGGGCAGTGTTTCTCCAGGCGTGCTCTCCTAAGCAAACATATGCGTCTTCACTGCCTAACTTCCCAGAACCCCAGAGTGCTTCATTGGCATCGTGAATTTCCGAGATGGGGCTACTGAACATGGCATTTCCCAGATTTGTTTGAATTCAGATCTTATTCTTTTTTTTTTTTTTTGCGGTATGCGGGCCTCTCGCTGTTGTGGCCTCTCCCATTGCGGAGCACAGGCTCCGGACGCGCAGGCTCAGCGGCCATGGCTCACGGGCCCAGCCTCTCCGTGGCGTGTGCGATCTTCCTGGACCGGGGCACGAACCCGCGTCCCCTGCATCGGCGGGCGGACTCTCAACCACTGCGCCACCAGGGAAGCCCCTAGATCTTATTCTTAAAAGAGCATCTTCCCAGATAGAAGTTCTTTGACATGTGCTTTGAAAGACTCAGATTTAACCCATTTAGGAAAATCTGAACTTATTTTTTCTTTTCCTTTCTGCCCACTTCCCTTTACTTTGTCCTGAATTGCACCTTTCTACAACGGTAGGATTCTTTAGGTTTTGTTTTTGTTTTTTTTTTCATTTTTGATACTGACTTTTCTGAATATGAAAGGGACAGTTTTGACACTTGTTTTCATCTTTCAGCAACTCTGTCCGCTTTATTTGTGGTCAGTAAACAGGAGAGCAGCAAGGACTGAAAACTATGTTGGCTGCGGATGAGGATGACTGAACCCCAAGACCCAGGGCTTTTCGGAATTGAGAATTAAAACTCTGGGCCCCAAACTGAGTCTAAAAGAGTCCTGCATGTGGCCTTATGCGTAACTAGAGATGTGACGCACTCAGCCAGCGTGTGCGTTTCCCTCCTGCCCTGCACCCCAGGAGGGTGGGCGCTGCTTTAGAAACCTGTCCTAGGGCAGACTGTGTCCTAGCACCACATACCGGAGTCTGCAGGTGAGACATTCACATGCTTCCCCCTTTGCCCCGCAGACTGAAGGAGGACGCTAAGAAGGCCATAGAAGCCCTGGGAAGTAAAGAAATCAGGAACATTCGGTTCAGGTCGAGCTGGGTATTTCTTGGAGCAAAAGGCTTTGAACTTCCTGCAGGAATTCAGAGAGAAAAGGTGAGTGGTTGCTATACATCCCTTCCTGAAAACCAGTCACCATATGTCCTAGCAATTCCACTAATAGATACATAGCCAAGAGAATGAAAAACATACGTTCACACAAAGACTTGTACAAGAATGTGCTATTATTCATAACAGCAAAAAAAGCAGAAACAACCCAAATGCCTGATTAATAGATTTTAAAATGTATAAATAAAATACGGTATATCCACACACTGGAATATCATTAAGGCACATACAGAAATGGAGTACTGATATATGCTATGACATGGATGAACCTGGAAAACACACTAAGTGAAGAAAACCAAACACAAAAGGACACATATTGTATGATTCCATTTATATAAAATTTCTAGAATAGTCAAAATTCACAGACAGAAAATAGATTAGGAGCTGTCTAAAGGCTGTGGAGGATGGTGAGTAGATTCAAATGGGTATGTGCATTCTTGTTCCCGGGATGAAAATGTTCTAAAATTGAGTGTGATGATGGCTGCATGTCTTTGTGAATACACTAAAAACCATTGAATTGTACACTTTAAGTGGGTGAATTTTATAGGGTGTGAATTCTGTCTCAGCAAACCTGTTATATTAAAGAGAGAGATAAAACTAGAATTCCAAAGTTCAGAATGCATATTCTTACTCTTTCTAAGCATTAGTTTAAGGTGCTCCATTATCTGTGAAAGAATTGAAGATGGAAGCCTTAAAGTCAAATCAACCTGAACAAGGAACAAGTGCTCCTTCTGAGCAAGGAACACTCCGATTACCCTGAAAAAAATATATAGTCCTTCTCCCAGAGAATTGAAAACCAGACTTGAGGGTTGTGCCATCCCATATGGCAGCTACTCGCCAGATTTGCAGATTACATTTAAACTGATTCAAGATAAATAGAATTTAATATTCAGTTCATCAGTCATGCTAGCCACATTTCAAGAATTAAGTAGCCAAATGTGGCTAGTGGCTACTCTACTGGGCACGTGGATTAAAGGACACTTACACCATTGCAGAAAGTCTTCCACGTGTTGAATCAAGTTGCTTCAAATATTGAGTCACATTGAGAGGAAATCACGTACCCTGAGTAGGTTGTAACAAATCCCATCCTAGGAAGTGATTCTCTTGTTATGACTTTGCTCACAGCTGGCACACTAACCATTTGTTGATTAGATGAATGGATAAATTAAATCCTTTTCTTTCCTTGGCACAGGTGAACCACTCAGATAATGTGAAGAACAGGTATTCGGGCTGGCCCGCAGAGATCCAGGTAGAAGGCTGCATACCAAAAGGACCAAGCTAACATTGCCCGGCCTCAATAAATGTGCCTTTTATAGACAAATGCATCCCGAATGGACCCCAACTCTTATCCAACAGTCAATATTTGATGAGTATTTTGGGTTTGTCATCAACCAGCCAACCAAAATATTTGCCAGTTGTACAAAATCTTGTCACACAGACTTTTTATGCCAGTGTTTATAGAGTGAAGGTAATGAGCAGGACGGCTGAAATGCATGGGAATTGTTCCAGGGGATGCAGTGACTTCCCCTCGAAAGGAGAGGATTGGGGGGAAGCAGCCACTGATTGTCCAGGTGTGGAGCCATTTTAGGATTGGATCTATGTTTGATTCCTGTGGTCCAGACAGCTCTGCAGAGAGAAAACCTTTGTTCCCCGATCACCGAGCACACCTCCTTTCGGAAGGTCGCCTCTCAGGATGAGCAGCTGTCAGAGGGCTTAGCAACCTTCCTGGGTCAACCCCAGTTGAGCTCTTGAACTCCCCCTGCAGGTCCCTGAACTTATTCATTCCACTAATCTGGGTGCGCCTAACTCGGGCACCAGCGGTGCAGTAGTGAGGAGATTCCATGTCCGCCTCCATGCTGGGGTGTCACTCCAGTGGCCGGTGGGATCTTGTCTAACAGGGTAGGGGAGAAGGATCTCTGACAGGTGAGCAGGGTCTGCTCTCGGGAGAGCCACTGTATACCCCAGGTTTCCTAGGAGACACATCATAGATCTACGGACCGAGATACCCAGGGACTTAGGGTTAAGAAACTCAAGTCATTGCCAAGGGCCCATTCTTACCTCCCTCCCAAGCCTGGCTACCAGAAATGGTAGGAGACTTTGATATCAGCTTAAGAGTGCTTCTCTGAGCCTCCAGTTTCTCATCTATAAATAGAGGGATTGGGGTAGACAAAGGATTTTCAAGCACTTTTATCAGCAGGCCTCTTTTGAAAAACATGGCAGCACGTGGCACCCTGAATTTCAGCACCCTTGCAGGATCAAGCCACCCAGATCTCAGTGGCTGACAACAGTGCTGAGGTCTCCTTCATGTAGCAGGCGCCTCGCGGGGCAGCCGGAGCTCAGCTCTGGGTGCCCGGAGCCAGGATGAAGGAGGGTCCATCTCAGGCATGGAAGCCAGAGAGAGCAGAAGTCCAGAGGTCCCCCAAAGCTCCTGCCAGGACACATGTGAGCCCCATCCTTGCACCCCTTTGCCAACCATGGGGGACATCAACCTCGTGGCAATGGGCGGTGACTGTCAGCCGCTCAGGGAGCCTGGGCCTCTCTCTGCAGAGGGGTCTGCAAACCACTGGATACGATCTTGGCTGGGGCCCTGTTATGGGCTAGATTCTGCTCCCCCCAAATTCATGAGTTGAGTCCTAACTGCCAGTACCGCAAAATGTGACCTCGTGTGGAAACAGGGTCATTGTAGGTGTAATAAGTTAAAGCAGTGTGACCCTCATTCAATATGGCTGGTGTCCTAACAAAAAGGAGATGTTTGGACACAAACAAGCAATCAGAGAGAACCCCTTTCTGGGTTCTGGATCACCTTGGAGGAGGCCTGGAAGCAGCGTCTGGAGAGCATGAGGGCGTCGCTGAAAAGGCAGCAGCCTGGGGACCCCTGAGGGCTGCAGGGGCTGGAGCAGGGAGGGGCGATCAGGAGGACCGCGGGCCCCTCTGTAGGGGACTGTCACAGTGGGCGCATGTCCAAACCCATTGCATGTATAACCCCAAGAGCGACCCCAGCGTAAACCGTGGACTCCCGGTGACAATGGGCGGTCGTGGATTGTGACCAATGTGCCCCTCGGGTAGGGGGTAGTCAACAGTGGGGTAGGCGGTGCATAGGGGGAGGGCAGGGTGTCTGGGGGGGCTCTCTGTACCTTCCCCTCAATTTTACCGGGAACCTAAAACCGCTCTAGAAAATAAAGTCTATTACCAGAAAACAAAACAAACCAAAAGTTGCCAAGGAAACGGAGCCTTACATGGGCAGCCACCCTTGAACATCTGTCCTAATTACACAGACCCCGGGAAGTGACCCTAAGCCCTCCCCACGCCCGTGAGCTCTCCCAGGTGTGCAGACCTACCCCTCCCTGTGGCGGGTTGTTGGGGGGGCGCGCCTGGAAGGGCTGCCCCTCCCACAGAGAGGGGAGGGCCTCTAGCCTCTGCCCTGGAAAAGGCAGGCACTTTTTGAGCCCTCAGCATCCCTATTTCCTAGATGCTTGGACTTCTGACACCACAAAATCAGGAACACGGCTGGTTCCTGACAGGAAAGTGTGTCACCAGCTAGGACCCCCCATCGCGCTGCCCACCCCAGGCCTGTCCTCCTAGCATCTGCCCTGAGGTGGGTCACCATCGTCACCCCAACTGGAGAAGTTGGGGCCCAGACAGTGAAGAGTCAGGGGGTTTCCACCCCCAAGCGGCCTCTGCTACTTCGCCCCAATGGCACAAACACACACTAAGGACTCAGACTCCTTGGTCCCTCCATCTCCTTAATCCATGAATCGGGGAGACATTGCATGGTCTCCTCTGTACGACTGAGAAAGCAAACTCAGAAGGAGAGGTCTGGCCGAGGGTGGGTGCCTTCTGGCCCCAGATGGCTCGGGGCTGTGTGAGCGCTCAGGCCAGCCCTTCCTCAGAGGGTCAGTGGGCCGCGATGGATGAGGGGCTCTGGCCGGGGATCGTCATCAAGCTCCCCGCAGCTTGAGAACCAGCCCAGCGCTTTGACGCTGTCAGGATGAGGGGCGTGCCGAGGGGATGCTCTTCTGACCGGGGATGCAGCGTCCTCCAGCTGCCTCCACGGAGGTGGGTGTCACCCTGTGCGGTGCCTTCACTTGTAACTTTCCTGCAGCGTAGACGCACGCGCGCTGTGACGCAAGACATTGGCAGTGAAGCCGGCTGCGCAGTTCTTCCGTCCATCCGTCACCTCTGCGCAGGGCCTCTGGATGATCCAGGCAATAGATCCCGCGGGACACAGACCCCGGAGACTCCCCCTGTAACTTCCCAATGCCAGGGTTTGAAAACCATTTTTTTAGCCCCTAAATTTCTTCTTTAAAGGGGAATTTGCCCACAAGTCAAGTGAATGAGCACAGAACTGCTCAGGATTTATTTTCTAACTTATCATCTTATTTTTTGTTTTGGAAAGGATCGCGGGAGTGAAGCCGAAACTGAGGCCGGCTTCGCCCGTCCCGTGCCAGCCCCTCATCCCGGGGCCTCGTCGGGGTTCCCCACACTCTGGTGATGGCAATGCCCGATTCACACACACCCCCTTTAGTCACAGTGCCGCCGCGGCCGCCGGGACACCTTCGGGGCCGCCTGGGGTGCATGCCTGTAGCATTGCAGGTGAAGCAACCAACCCAGGACCAGAAAGTGGGGCTAGCTCAGGGCTGAGGTCCCAGCGAGAACTCTCCAAGAGCACAGGGACCAACCCGAGTATGAGGGCACGCACTGCACAAGTGGGGTACTGCGGGGAGCTGTGGACGTCCATTTTTGGCGTGTTCAGAGCTTAATATGGGGAGAGGGTGACAGTACAGAGCATCTCAGATAGTGTCCTGCTGGACAGCGCTGTGCTAAGTGACCGCATCTCCAAGGCTGGTCCGACCCCAACCTCTCTGAGAACATGTTAGCAAAGCAGAGTCTAGGGCACCTGATCCCGGGGTGGGTGGCAGGGCAGCCCCCCGTGTGTTTACAAGCCCACCAGGAAACTCAGATGCACACTCTCACCAGGCGTCTGAGGACAACTGTGTAAGTCACCGGGAAGCGTATTGATTCTTCAGCTTCTTTTCTGTGGCAGGACATTAGTTTCATTTTTCTTGCTGCTGGAAAAGAGAGCAGCAAGGGGAGGAGCCGTTTCTATAAAAGGGAAGCGGAGGGCTTCCCTGGTGGCGCAGTGGTTGAGAGTCTGCCTGCCGATGCAGGGGGCACGGGTCCGTGTCCCGGTCCGGGAGGATCCCATATGCTACGGAGCGGCTGGGTCCGTGAGCCATGGCCACTGAGCCTGCACGTCCGGAGCCTGTGCTCCGCAATGGGAGAGGCCACAGCAGTGAGAGGCCCGCATACCACACACACACACACAAAAAGGGAAGCGGAGGAAGGGAGAGAGATGATTGGCCGGGTCTCCACTCTGCAGGTGCACAGGTAAGCGCTGGGTCAGGGCAGGGAGGGATGCTTCACCACGTCTTCATGCAGCGGACATGCTTTCCTTTTGAAAGGATTTCCTGGTACACATAGCTTGGGCCAGAAGGCTGGAGACAGAAAGATAGGTGTCTGAAGCTGCCTGTGTTGGTACTGGCCTCCAGCCATCGCTGCAGGCAGAGGGCACGTTCTAGAAAGGAAGTGGCTGGACTGGGAACGCAAGGGGACCCGTCTCCCCAGATCTGGCCAAAGGCCTTGGGGACACAAAGAAGCGGCTTTGGGAACTTCCGTGGAAGGTACACATCTTAGAGTGGGGAGAGAGGTTTGTGCTCTGTGATGCTGTGATTTTTAATAAGAAATATAGTAACTATAGTCACCGTGCTGTACGTTACATCTCAGAGCTGAT
This sequence comes from Mesoplodon bidens, assembly GCF_964165515.1. NCBI lineage: Eukaryota > Metazoa > Chordata > Mammalia > Artiodactyla > Ziphiidae > Mesoplodon > Mesoplodon bidens. Next base: position 4,843,753 of record NC_138161.1, on the reverse strand, counting down.
GATACTGTATCGCATTTTTGAAAGTTGCTAAGAACATAGATTTTTTTTTTTTTTGCGGTACGTGGCCTCTCACTGTTGTGGCCTCTCCCGTTGTGGAGCACAGGCTCCGGACGTGCAGGCTCATCGGCCATGGCTCACGGGCCCACCCGCTCCACGGCACGTGGGATCTTCCCGGACCGGGGCACGAACCCCTGTCCCCTGCATCAGCAGGAGGACTCTCAACCACTGCGCCACCAGGGAAGCCCGAACGTAGATCTTAAAAGTCCTCATCACAAGAAAAAAATGTAAGTATGAGGGCAGATGTTAACTCATCATGGTGGCTATTTCACAATACCTACAAATGTAGGAAAAAAGAGAAATATATTATTTGGTCTGTGTCAGTTCCTGACACGCGGTCCTAAAACCCTTGGGAGTGAAGAGAGCATCGTCTTCTGTTATGTTAATGAAGGGACTTCAGGTCGTTGTGTTTTGTTAATGAGATGGGAACCGGTTGCCTGGGGAAGCGATCCTGTGACCCGAGCGCTGAAATTTTCAGCCCCGCCCCCAGCCTCCCGGAAGGGAAGAGGGGCAGGAAGTTGAGTTCAGTCGCTGATGGCCAGTGATTTAATCCATCATGTCTATGGAATGAAGCCTCCTTAAAACCCAAGCGGGTTTGGAGAGCTTCTGGTGAGCATGTGATTTGGGAGAGTGGCGCTCACAGGGAGTGTGGAAGCTCCCCGCGCCTCCCACACCTGCCCTCTGGGTCTTTCCATCTGGCTCTTCTTGAGTTAAATCCTTTTATAATAAGCCTGTGATCTAGTAAGTAAAATGTTTCCCTGTGAGCCACTCTAGCAAATTATTCAACTCCAAGGAGGGGGTCACTGGAACCTCCAATGGACCTATAGCCAGTTGCTCAGAAGCACAGGTGACAACCTGTACCTGCTAGCCATTGGCATCTGAAGGGGGCAGTGTCGACTGGGGGGAAAAATGCACAACGTGAGAGTTGTGAGTTAAGTTTTATTTGGGGCAGAATCAGGACTACAGCCTGGAAGACAGCATCTCAGAGAGCTCTGAGAAACTGCTCCAAAGAGGTAGGGGGGAAGGTCAGTGTTATATATGATTTCAGTGAAGGAGGTACGTGCAGTCAAAGCGCACATTTAGACAGAGGCTGGCTGCTAGTCAGGAAGAGCAGATGTCACCGTTAATGATTTTAGTGCTTTTCTAGGTATGAGGAGATGCAAGAATTGGGCTCATAACATCTTCTCCTGAAAATCTCTAACTATCTGAAGGCCTGTTCTGCCAGTTTTTCCCAGCTCACAGAGGACCTCATTCCTGATCTCCACACTGAGCTCCTTTCAGGGGGTGTTGACCGTCAGCGACTGCAGTGGAGGGTGACTTCATCCTTGTGGAGGCAGATGGCAAGTGACAATTTGTAGCTGACAGCAGGAAGGGGTGGGGGCTGTTGAGTAGGGCTGAGCCCCTCTGGTAGCCCTGTGACACCTGATGCCGTGTCCTGGTCAATAGTGTCCGAATTGAGTTAATTGCTTGGTGATGTAGAAGAACACACGCATTGAAACTGGCATCAGAATGGAAGCCCCAGAGCCTGGCCTCAGAGCTTCAGGAGCCCTCTTGCCCAGGGTAGTGGTGTCCTGGAAAGCTGGCTCTTCTGAAGGGCGAGGACACCTGATTTCTAGCATTTGCTGATTCCCCTTGTAGCGTGTTCTGGTACATGATTGTGCCTTCAAATTTTTACTTGGAGAGAGACAGGTATTAATGCCAAGTCTGCCCAGCAAAAAAGGTATGTTAGTGTCCTAGGGCTGCCATGGCAAAGTACCCCAGACTGGAGGGCTTACATATCAAAAATGCATTCTCTCCCAGGTCTGGAGGCTGGAAGCCTGAGATCAAGGCCTCAGCAGTGTTTGTTCCTCCTGAGATTCTGAACAGAATCCTCCCTTGCCTCTTCCAGCTTCTGGTCATTGTCAGCACTCCTTGGCACTATTTGAGGAAAATATCTCAGGATGCTGAGATCACGCAGACAGCAGGAAGAAATAATCCCGGCCACATGGTCAGCCGTGACCCATGACCCATTCTGGCAGATTTTACAGGACAATCAGACATGGAGCTCTTTCTCGCCTGCTCACACGGAGCCAGGGGCTAAGCCAAGGGAAGGTTTAGACTTGGATCCGAGAGAAATGACATCTTTCTTCCTCTTTCCTGGAAACTGTGACAAAATCTCAGTGAACCAGATTTTTGTTGTTGTATTCTGCTTTTAGGAGAAATTGATTTCTGTTTACTAGGAAGGGAGATGAAATATCCCCAGAGGTCTATGTGAGGGGTCATACAGATTCGGCACAAATCTGTCAAAGGAGAAATTTTAAATGAATTGCAGGGTTCTCCACGATGCAGGCGTGAGGCTGCCCAGCTGTGGAACTTCCCAGCAGAATCCAGGGCCAGTGCAGGTCCTGGAGGCCAGACCCAGGGGCCGGGGCTTGGTCACAGGGAGCTGGGATCCAGGCCCCTGGGACCAGCGACTCCTCTGGGACTGACTGAAGCATGCAGAAAGCTGGAAACCCAGGAGAAGCAAAAACAGTCCAAAGGAAGAGGGCCAGGGAGGAGGGGCTGGTCTGCAAGATCGCGTTTCTGAACTCTACCCATGACTAACGGTAATGCTCTGCCTTGAGGTTTCAAATTCGGAATGGCGTTACTGTTTCCTCATTATCGAAGTAACACACTATGCATGAGAATCCTGAGTCTGTGGGTTTCTAGCCATGGGACGGTGTCTCGGATGCTTAACTTGTCTGAACCTCACTTCCCATCTTATAGAAAAATAGGGAAAACAGAAACGAAATCCGACAGCACGTGAGACTCCACGCGCACGTGAAGAGCGCAAAGGAGACACCCGTGTGGTCACCGAGCCCCTGAGAACGTCACCTGAGCCGCCTCCTGGCCTCTCTCCCTGCCCAGCCCTGCCCAGCCCGCCTGTCCACGTGGCTGGCCAACTTTCCCATCACCCCGTCGCCACCCCCGACCCCTTCCTCAGCCTGTTTCCGCCTACACCCACCCTCAGGATGCTTCAGAATCTCCCCTTTGCTCTCACAGCAGATGTTCCCAAATTTTCTCCATCCTGGGCACCCTGACTATCTCAGTAATTGGTTCATGGTGCCCCGACCAAGAGACACGCCTAATAGTTCTGTTGATTCATGAGTTAGGTCCAAAGAACTCAGTAATAGTAGGTAACATAGTGGCCAACAGACATCCCTGTGTATCCTGGGAAGTTCTGATGACCCCAAGTGTACCTGCCAGTTTGCTGAGGTTCCCCAGGATGCCTGCACCCCCAGTTTGGGAATACAGTTTTACAGCCTCGGCTAAGTCCCTTTTTTCACCTGTTCATCCCTCATGGGTCTTATCTGTGATGTTAGTAATCTCAGCACAGTTTGGGGGTGTCTTCAACAGAGGGGGCACCGTCCCCATGGTCCCAGCTGTCCATGTTGGGATGAATTCACTCTCCCAGCTATTCCAGGGCTGGGTGGACTGGAAGGTGGTCAGAAACGAGGGGATAGTCCAGTCTGGGGAGAGGTGGGAGACAGCTCGGGCTGCACGGCTGCGCTGGTGTGTGCGGCCAGGCCGGCGGACGGCTCTGGGCTTCCTGACTTGTCCTCAGGTTGAGCCACAACCCCAGCTGTGCCCTGTGAGCATCTTCCACCTGGCTGGGACTGAGTCACATCCTTTTGTAATAAACCGTCCTCTGCCGGGACGGAGATCAGCACAGCCTCTCTCCTTGCAGGTGATGGAGGACACACAGAGGGGCCAGGGATGACTCACAATGCTTCTCTCCTTCCCCTTCAGTGGTCCCTCCGTCCACCTCCTCCTCCCATCTCCCTCCTCCCATCCTCCTGCCATGGTCCTCTCTGCCAGTCCACCCTTTGCCCACTCCTGGGCTGCTTCTTCCCCTGGGCTGCTGGTCACCCTCTCATAAGTGGACACAGCCCACTGCCCCTTCACGGATCTAGGTGGGGAGTAGGGGCAGGCAGGGTCCCTCTAGAGTGCTTTGGGTCCTGCCCCATGAGAAGGAAGGCAGGAAACACCCTCTCTGCAGGTGACCTCAGCGACACTCGTGTGGGATGGGCCATCTCTCTCCTGCCCACAGCTGCTCTTATGCCCTCAGCCTCTTATCTTTATATTATTAAAGAGAGCTCGGGGCCCCTCACTGGATAGAATCCTGCTGCCCCAGCCTGCCACACAGAAGCCCTGACACCAATACTCCTCCACGCTACACCTCCCAGCCTCTCTGTGGAACCACCGCCTCTTCAGCTGCAGCCTCTTCCCCCCCAACCCTGGATCCTCCAACTCCCACCCCCTCCCCCCAGAAAAGGCAGAGGACATACAGACTCCCCGAGACTAGCTCTTTCATGCCCTGCTCTAAGTTGTTTTAAAAAGTGCCACAGTCAAACCATAACACTAGAATAATCTTTGTTAAGGCCTTGGGGACAGGAGCCAAGGCACAAAGCCAAGCCAGAGGCAGCTAGGACCGCCCACAACTTGTCCTGAGCCTCCACACTCCCAAGGCCAAGGCTGCGTGGGACACATGGTCTCTTTCCCTCTGACAAAAAGAAGCACTCGATTCACCAGGCGAGCAAGCTCCTCCAGCTGGGCCCTCTGCAAAGTAATCTCTTGAGTTTTTATATTAAGGTAGTTAATATTATTTTACTATAATTTCCTTATATTAAGGAGATTAAATAAATCCCTGGATATGTTCTTTTTTTGTGGGGGGAGGGTGGGCCGCACCACTCATCTCCGTTCCCCGACCAGGGATTGAACCTGGGACACAGCCGTGAAAGCACCGAATCCTAACCACTAGACCACCAGGGAACTCCACTGGATATGTCCTTTAGGGCAATTTTATTAATGAAAAAAGAAAAAAGCAGAGATGTTTTGCATGAGATCATATTTTCTCTTGATACTTGCTGGAAGGCTAGGTGTTTTGTAAAACGAATAATTTCACTGGGGAGTATGGTAGCATGGGAGACTGTGAGATACGTAACACATCAAAGGCTAAACCTCAGGGACTCAAAGAAATGAGGAAGAACGGGAAGATGCAAAACAGCTGTAAAAAAAAACATTTATTTTTGTTCCCCAACCAGAGGGAGGGGCTGTCTGAGAGCCCTTTCCTCTAAGGGCACCCCAAGGGCTAGGTGCCAGCGGTTCCTGGCCAGGTAGTGCCTGCCTCATTCCCACACAGCCCCAGACATCGGGATTGGCTGACAGATTGGCTGTGAGGTTGGCCTTCCAACCAATTGACTCGTGAGTTTCTGCAGAGCGATCTCACTGCCTTTCCACCACAAGAGGGAAGAGAAGCGCTGGCTTAGGATTTGAACACAGAGGTAAGGGCGCTTCGTCCACTTGACAGCCTTCGCAGGGCTCCCCAGGGAGCAGGGCCAAACCGGGGGATCCCCCTTCACTTACAGTCTCTGGGTCAGTGGGGCTGACCGCTCAGAAGAGTGCAGGTAGAAGACCTTCTCTGCCTTCCAGCCCAAACCCAAGTGTCAGGTCCAGCCCTAACAAGGAAAGGCCAGGAAAGGCCAGGGCACAGCCCAGACAGGATGAGGCAGAGAGGCCAGCCCCCTCCCAAGAAAGGAGGTGCCCCTGGGCTGGGCTTTCTGAGTCCCCCAGGAGAAAGCGGTGCTTCTCCCAGTTCCCTGAGCTCATACTGACCTCAGGGCATTTGCACTTATGTTTCCTCTGCCAGGAAGGCTCCTCCCAGGTCCTCAAATGTTTGCTTCTCTCCTCCTTCATTTCCTGTGCACGGACACACCCTCAGACAGACCCCCTACCCCCTGACACCTGACCCCTGGCTCTATAAGCCACTACCTTTCTTCCAGACACTTCATTGTCACCTGGGGTTATATCATTGTTGGTTGGCTTATTTGTCTGTGGGGTGTCCCTGACAGAATGTATATACTAGAAGCAGGGACTTTATCTGGCTTGATCACCACTGTACCCCGATGGCAGGAACTACCTGGCACATAGTAGGTCCTTGTATTAGTTTGCTCAGGACACCATAACAAAGTGCCACAGGCTGGGCGACTTAAACAACAGAAATTTATTTTCCCACAGTCTGGAGGCCAAGAGTCCAAGATCAATGGGTCATTTAGTGTTGGTTTCTCCTGAGGCCTCTCTCCTGGGTGTGTAGACGGCCGTCTTCTCCCCGTGTCTTCACGTGCTCTTTCCTCCGTGCACCTCTGGGTCCTAATCCCCTCTTTTCATAAAGACAGTCAGATTGGATTAGGACCCACCCTAGTGGCTTCATTTTACCTCAATCTCCCCTTTAAAGGCCATATCTCCAGTACAGACACACTCAGGTCCTGGGGGATAGGACTCCAACATAGGAACTTGGGGACATGATTCAGCCCATATCAGTCCTCAAAGCATACTTGTTGAATGACTGAATGAATGAATGAACAAATCACCCTCATTTTTAAAAACAGGTCAGTGGCACACACAAAGTTGTGAATGTGCGTATGTGCAGTCTGAGGAAGGCAAACTGCTCAGCCCAGCAATCAGAGATGCTATAAAATATGAAAAGGTAAGTTAGGACCAAATTTTTTAGGAACTCTGTTCTGAAAGAAAACATGACAGAGGTTTTTAGAAAGGGCAGTGACATGACGAGACCAGGGGTTTAGAAGGAAAAGGGCCACAATGTGTGCACAGGGGCCGCTGTCGAGTAGAGGGGACAGACGGAGGGCTGGACTGCAGGACCACAGCTGGACATGGGGTACCAGTGGACACCCCAAAGGCCAGCTACGGGGGAGGGGCCACCTCAAGACTCCAATCCTCCCCACGGGTTAGTGCCCTGGGGCGGGCATAAAAAATTCCCCAAACTCGGACGCCTAAAACAAGACATTTATTCTCTCCTGGTTCTGGAGGCCGGAAGTCCAGGTCGAGGCGTCAGCAGAATTAGTTCCTCCTGGAAGTGTGAGGGAGGATCCCTTCCAGGCCTCTATCCCAGCTTCTGGGGTTCCTGCCCCCCTTGGGGCTCCTTGGCTGGGGGCAGCATCCCTCCAATCTCTGCCTCTGTCGCCCTCTGGCGACAGACAGTCTCTGGGTCTCAAATCCTCTCTGCCTGTCTCTTCTTGGATTTCGGGCCCACCCTCATCTCCAAGTTCTTATCAATTACATCTGCAAGCGGCCTTTTTCCAAATAAGGTCACATTTACGTGTCCAGGTGGACATGCATTTGGGGGGGGCGGGGTGGAGCCATTCCACTCGCTGTATCCACTCTCCTCCCAGTGGTGGTCATAGCAGGAAAGGGTTCATGATCCCGAGCGCCCTGACTTAGGCCAGTAACGACCTCTGTGCTTCATCTTCTTGACCTGGAAAAATGAAGATTGGGAGCTAACACATAGGGTTGTTGTGAAAATGAAATCAGCATCTTAGAGCAGCGGTAGGTGAGGCTGGCACTCAATACCGCCAGCTCTTTCTAGGGTGCTGACTACCTGATTATAGGCCTCATGGAGAAGCAAGAGACCCTGTGAAAATGAAATGAGCATCTTAGAGCAGCGCTAGGTGAGGCCGGCACTCGATACCGCCAGCTCTTTCTCGGGTGCTGACTACCTGATTATAGGCCCCCTGGAGAAGCAAGAGACCCTGTGAAAATGAAATGAGCATCTTAGAGCAGCGCTAGGTGAGGCCGGCACTCAGTACCGCCAGCTCTTTCTAGAGTGCTGACTACCTGATTATAGGCCTCATGGAGAAGCAAGAGACCCTGTGAAAATGAAATGAGCATCTTAGAGCAGCGCTAGGTGAGGCCGGCACTCGATACCGCCAGCTCTTTCTCGGGTGCTGACTACCTGATTATAGGCCCCCTGGAGAAGCAAGAGACCCAATCAACCATTTCTCCCAGGCTCCCCGGCAGCCTGACCTAGTCTGTGTGAGAAACAGTGGTGGCAGGGCAGAGATTGGCTTCAAACGGACCCAGGAGGGGCTGCCTGTCCTCTCTCCGCGCCCTACGGTCTCCTGTCCAGTCCTGAACCTCAGGTGACACGGAGCCCATCAGAAGTGACAGCGGGACATTCAAACTCTCCTGTGGAAGCGTGGAGTTCACTTGTCCCCCAGGCCCTGGGGGCCCATGGAGACCCCTCTTGTGCTCTTCGCCTGTGTGTTGCCATCCGCCCCTCCTGCAGACGGGTCTCTGCTGGGCTACTGGCCTCCCCTGTGCGCAGAGGGTGGGTTGTACAGGGTTGGGCAAGGCAGAGCTGGAAAAAATGCAGCCCTGGGGAGGTCTGCTGGGGGACGTTTGGGCCACGTTCCCAACTTGTGTCTTTGTAGAGCTTGCCGGGAAGATCGGAGGTGCTGAGCAGTGTTGACCGCACCCACCAGCTCCCCAGGCGACAGCTGGTGCCTAAGCCCTACGTGCAGCCCGTTTCCTCCCAACACTGTCCAAAAGAAGAAATGAATTCCTTCCAGAAGCAGCCACTACTGCCACCGGGCGCAGCACCTTGACAGATGATGTACCCCCCAAACTGGCAGGGGGGAGGGAAGGACCCGGTTTTCCTCGCCAAGGACTTCAAGCTGCTGAATTTGAACCATCAGCAGCCAGGAGGAAACAGGGACCAGCAGACGTCAAAGGTAAGTCGGGCGCAGGTATAGTCAGGAAGGGCACATCCCAGCAGCCCCCGGGGGTTGTGGGGGCGGGGAAATGCGGGAAATAAAACCTGCAAGTCTGGTCCAGCCCCAGGCGCACAACTGGTGTTCCCCCTCTCTCCTGGGCGCTTCCAACAAGCACCAGGGACAGACACAGTCTCTGGGGGCAGCAATGGCCTTCCTGGACATGAATCTGGGGGCTCCGTTCCCTGTGCTGGGGTCTCCTTCCTGGAGCTGGGAGCTTTGCCTCCAGCTGTGACTAACGCTGCCACCACTGCCAGCCTGCCATCACCCCCCCCACCCCAGCTCGGCAGCCGCGGGCCCACTCCTCTCCCCCCTCCAGCTGGGAACGCCTTCCCCTTGGTGCCAGATGGCCTGCTCAGACGGGCACCTCCATCTCCAGCCCCAGCCAAATATTCCCCCCAGCAGCAGAAGCAAAGCCTCCACAGGACGAGGGCACAGGGGCCTCCCTGCAGGCACATCCAGATCCACCTCTCACCCCTCCTGTTTCTAACCCAACATCAGTAGATCCATCCATTCGGCAACAAATTCCCGAAGGTAGTGGGAGCCCCGTCAGAGGCCAAGACTGTGAAGTCTGTTGTGTCTCTTCCAGGGGCTTGAGAACAACCTGTACAACCAGTACGAGGAGGTGCAGCCCTGCATTGACCTCATCGACTCCCTGCGGGCCCTGGGCGTGGAGCAGGACCTGGCCCTGCCCGCCATCGCTGTCATCCGGGACCAGAGCTCGGGCAAGAGCTCCGTGCTGGAGGCGCTATCGGGGGTCGCCCTTCCCAGAGGCAGCGGTAAGCTCTGCCGGGCCCGCCTCCTGCAAGCCGCAAGGCATCCCGGGGACCAGTGGGCTCAGGGGAGGTCGCTGGGAAGGCCTCCGGGAGGGCAGCTCCCACAGGCCCTGCACGGCTGCGTCTGGAGTGCCTGGTGGGGGCAGGGGGCCGGGGGGCAGGGCCCTGGATATTCCTGCTGCCCCTAGCTTCTTCTTTTTTCTTTTTTTTTTTGCGGTACACGGGCCTCTCGCTGTTGTGGCCTCTCCCATTGCGGAGCACAGGCTCTGGACGTGCAGGCTCAGCGGCCATGGCTCACGGGCCCAGCCTCTCCGCGGCATGTGGGATCTTCCCAGACCGGGGCACGAACCCGCGTCCCCTGCATCGACAGGCGGACTCTCAACCACTGCGCCACCAGGGAAGCCCTGCCCCTAGTTTCTGAGTCCTCTTTCACCTGTCAGTAGTCATCGCTGGGCCTGTATCAGTCGGTTTCTTTCTAGTCATCTTTCTAAGAGTGTAGAAGCATTTCTTCTTTGATCTTGTTAATTTGTGAGTTTAAGGTAACATGTGAAGTCTTTTTGAAGAATTTTCTCAACACTTTGAGAAGCCATTAGCCAGAATCATGGTGTGATAAGACACAATGTTTCCTTTAAACAATATTTTTTGTTTGGCCAAGTTGTGCAGCATGCAGGATCTAGTTCCCCAACCAGGGATCCAACCCACGCTCCCTGCGTTGAGAGCGCAGAGTCTTAACCACTGGACCACCAGGGAAGTCCCTGTTTCCTTTAAACGTTTTTTAAGTGTGTGTAGAGTTAAAAAGCTGTTGTACGTTTCTGATTTAATAAAATAATTATAAAGGAAAAAAAGAAGGAAAGAGATGGCATCCTGTAGCAAGTAGAGGGTCCCCTGTCCTGGTTCCTTCCCTCACTCCCATCTCCTGCCAGCACTACCCATCGGCCGAACCCAACCAGAACCCAGGAGGCCAGGGCTGCCTCCTGGGTACAGAGGAGAGAGTGAGGATGCTGGAGGGCTGCCGGGACCCTGCACAGCCCCCAGTAAGAGCGCCGTGGCCTGTGCCTCCTCCCGACCACAGGCAGCTGGTCCTTTACTCCAGAGTCTCCTGTGAGTTTCCCACCAGCCCCGGTGACTGACCCGTGATGGAGTCAGAGTGGGGACAGGGCTCCTCCTCTCTGCCCTGGGTTCAGCATTTTGGGGAGAGAAACAACAGAGCCGAGAGTCTGGAGGCCAGTGTGGCCGTGGCAGTCCTGTGAGGCAGGCAGGCAGCCCTGGGCATACCCGCCTTGTAGGGCAGTGCTGTGTGCCCCCTCCACACCTGAAGGGGAGAGGCTTGGAGGGGCCGGACAGGGTCAGGCAGATCTCACCGCTTCACATCCTGCCTGTCCAGGCCCTGGGCTTCCACCTGGACCATGCCCCCAGACCTTTCTAGGGCCCGGGGGAAAGTGATGGGGCTTGGACTAAGCCCTAGAGATTTCAGATGAGGCCTCTGGGGACACCGGGGAGAATAAGAGCAAAGGGCACCTGTGAACGCTTCTTTTTAAGGGAAACTTAGGATGTTTGGGAAACTCTCAGGAATCATAACCAGGGGTCCGCTGGTGCTGAAACGGACAAAGCAGGAGTGCAGGTGGACCAGGAGAATCAGCTGCCCTGGAAGACTGAGATCCAGGTGCAGGACCCCTCAGGTGGAGAGGGAACTACGTAAAGGTAGGGACACGTGGGTGGCTACAGGTCGGCGCATTCTAACTCCAGTCATCATGGGTCATCGGGGCCTCTCCAGCTCCACAGCAAGCACCCATCTCTTCTTTCCAGGCTTTTCCATGTGCCAGTCCCCCTGCCTCAAATGCTGTCCCTCACATGCTGTCCCTGCTCCCTGCCTGCCTAATTCCTACTCTTTCTTTGGGTCTCAGTTTACCTGCCCCTCCTCTGGGAAGTGTCCCCTACAGGACCCCAGGCCCCAGCTACCCTGGTCACTGCTGGGTATGTGTGTCCCAAGGAGCTGCTCTAACCTAACGTGGCTGGTTACCTGTGGCCACATCCCCCAACGCTGACCCCACCCACCCGTCATTTCTGGAAGCATAGCCAACAGTTGAGATTAGCCTTAGGTAACCACAGAATGATCAAAAGGCTCAGTTGCTCCTGGAATCCACTTCTGTACCTGCTCAGAGGGGACCCTGGAGGTCACCCCCTCGCAACCCTGCCCCCCAGGTCCCTGAGCATGCCCACCCCTCCCCCAGGCTTCTCTCCCTTCCTGCTCTCAAGCTGGGCTCAGGAAACAGGAAACTGCAGCCACAGCTTCCGTTCCAGGGAGATGGGCTTCTTCCTTACCAAGCAATAAACTTAGCGTCTGAGGCTGGGGTTTTTACATGACTCCGTGGGCTCAGCTCCCCGAGAATCCCGTTGGCTCAGCTGGCTTACCAGAGGGATCCCTCCCCAAATAGAGAAGTACTGCCCCAATTCTAGCTTCCACCCCTCACAACAGAAACTTCTTGAGACCCTCAACTGGCAAGTTTCCTAGCTTCAAATAATAAAAGCTCTGCACTCTCTGTGCCGGCCATGCCCGTCCTGGGCTGCCTCGTGCCCGGTACATCCTGCAGCCCTGTCGAGATCTGCCCAGACTCTCTCTAGCCATGAGCTCTGTGGGCAAAACTAAGAGGGCACCATGGGTGCCAGCTTGGGTGAACGTTCTGTGTAAGGAGGTATAATGAGCATCTTTAGAATAGTGTCTTGGAACTCTGGTCCACTGCTGGTGGGAGGGTAAATTGCTGTAACCACTTTGGAAAACTGGCACAATATCCACTAAGGCTGGAGGTGTGCACACCCCATGATGCCCCAAAACTCCAGTCCTGAGTATACCCCCAGCCAAAAGGTGTACCAGAAGTCAGGTTCCAGAGTTTTCATAGCAGCACTCTTGTGATTGCCCCCACCTCCCCCGCCCCCCACTGGAGACCACCCAATGTCCATCAACAGTAGACTGGATCAAGCACAGGGTGGAATAACACATGGTAATGAAAAGGAATTGGTGCTCAGCTATAAGCACCAATATAGGGTCCAGCCTGTGAAACTCACCAAGCCACATGCTTAAGACAATGGGTACTTTCCTGTACGTATGGTACAGTTCAGTACAAAGTTACAAAATCTTATCTTAAGTAGTGACCCTGAATGATAATTAAGCCAGGAAAGGTTTACAAAGGAACAGCCTGGTTGTCATCCCCCCGACCCCAACTTCTATCTCTAAAGAATTAGGCAATTAATCAGGGCTGTGCCCTAAGTTGCCTGCCTATTTCTCACATCAGGGCTGTCCCCAAATATAGGTGAAATATGTAGCTGCCCACAGGTTTCACTGCTTCTGCTAGGTTGGGTTGTTCATTTGGACTCTCGGTTTGTCTTCTCTCGGTCTCTGTAGCCCAGGATGCCGGAGCTGGGAATGGAGTTGGCATTAGCCACGAGCTCATTAGTCTGGAGATCGCCTCCCCTGAGGCTCCAGATCTGACCCCCAGTGATCTTCCCGGCATCACCAGGGTGGCCGTGGGAAACCAGCCCCATGATATCGGACTGCAGGTGAGCCTTTCTGGAACTTGGGAATGGGTCCCACGCTAAGTTGGGGAGACTTCTGAGGTCTCTGCCGGCAGCCCCAAGGGCTCTGGTGCACCTTCCCAGCCCTCACTCTGAGTAGTTGGGGAGGAGTCTGGGGTAGGACCATCTAGGGCTGGGGCCTCATACTCAGATTCTGACAAGGGTCTGGCAGGTCATGGAAACAGGCGAGGTTGACTCAGCGGCACTGGAGGTGTATAGGGATTGGCGCCCTGTCCAATGTTGTCCTGTGAGAATGTTGGCCCAGTGTTACCACTATCCCGATATTTAAAAGAAGCCAGAAATTGGATTTTCACATGGGATCTGCCAATTTTAGCAACAGTTTTTTAAATTAACACTACGTAAGTCAATCGGAACACAGACTGTTATCTCTGATCAGGGCCAGAAAGGCCAGCACAATGCACAGGAATGAGAACCGCAGACCAGCTGTGACCCAGTACAAACTGACAGCCGCTGAGCCTTGGGCTTCTTTGCCAAAGACCTTCCCCCCTAAGGTTGCCTGAGGACACAGTCGTCACTGGGATGCCAGAGTCACACATGATCCTTGGGCTGGGTTCACCCCAAGAGCAGCCTTGTCAAGCTTTGCCAGGCCAGCTCGCATAGAGGCCAAGGAGACAAGGATGGTCTCAGGAGCGGGGTTGGGGTCCAGGGTGTAAAGGGACAAGGTGGAGAATGGGGAGAAGATGATACCCTCCTGCCCTAGGACTGGGGTCACTTAACTGCCCTCCTTCCTTTTACGGGAGGCACTTCCAGTGCTGGGAACTCAACCATAGCCCAACTAGGATTGTGTCAGTCCCTTCTGGATGGGGTCTCTGCTGGCTCCACTGTCTTGGGCAGTTAAATTACTCTTTCTTCCTATATCCAAATCACCATTCTCTGTCTCTCTAGGAGCAGTGTAGTTAGGTCATTTCCCTTACTGCGTTAAGGGACTAATTCCACACTTCTTACCCCGCTTCATTCAGCAAACGGGTGGGACTTCCTAGGGTATGAGAAAGATGCTTGCCTGGGGTCAGAGCACGCTGCTTCTTCCTGCCATAATCTCAGGAGTATCACAGGGAAGATCTGTCGATGAAGGAGGGGTCTCATCTAGCCATAGAATCAGGGAGTCTTTGAGAAAGAAGAAATATCAGTGATGAGCTTTGGAGGATAAGTAGGACATCAACAGAGAGCTCAATAAGGGCAAGTGGGTGGACATTCCAGAGGAAGGGGACAGGCTAAGCCAAAGCCCAGAAGTGTAAAAACTGGGTCATGCTCTGGGATGTCTAGCCATGCTCTTGGGTGACCAGGGACGTGTTCTTCCTTTGTGATTCCTTGGCATCAGACTAAGGCACTCATTAAAAAGTACATCCAGAGGCAGCAGACAATCAACTTAGTGGTGGACCCCTGCAACGTGGACATCGCCACCACGGAGGCACTGAGCATGGCTCAGGAGGTGGACCCCGATGGAGACAGGACCGTAGGTAAGAAGAAAGAACCAAGCTTCTAGAGGACAGGAAGCCAGGGGGAGACCCCTCATATATTTAGAAGGTCCTGGAATGTAGCTCTGTTAGAGGCGCCCACATCCTGCCTTAGATCCAAGTGCTGTTCCCAGGGAAGGTCCATAGGCTCGGGGTGAAGTCGAGCCCAGCAGATGGGTCACCCTCACTGACAGTCAGGGTTAGATGTGTGGCCAACATTTGGAGGTTCTTTGCCCTCCTTCCTATTGTCCCTTATTTGCATTCTTGAACCATTCTGGATGGGGGAGGAGAAATGCCTTATTTGTTCTCCCACAGTGGTCCAGAAAGGTGGAAGTGGCCCATCAGCTCTGCAATTCCACAGGTAAAGTTCTTGTGAGTCCTTGGTGCATGGAAAGGACTTTCCCAGGGCCTGTATGAACATACTCAGGGAACATACTTCCAGGCTTACATTGGAGCACAGGTGTCTGCAGAATTTATATTCAAGCAGAATGCTTCCTGGGGCAGATGGGTTCCCTTAAGTTTCTTTTTTTTTTAAAAAAGTCACTCTGGAAGGCATTATAGGGGACTTGATTTAAGAACACAGATTGCCTGGGTTTGAATTCTTGTTCTACCACTTACTGGCTACATATCCTTGGGCAAATAATAGCTGCTATTTAAAAATTTTTAATATTATTATTCGATATCACTTCTCTCCCAATCACTTCACCTACCCGTTGAGTTTGCCTTCCTGAAAATTTGCAAGTCATTTTCCTCCACTAAATGGATACTCAGTATATCATTGCCTTTTCCACTTTTTCCTCAACAAATGCCTAGTTTTCCAGTAAGGATAAAAATAACACTAGGGGGGCTTCCCTGGTGGTGCAGTGGTTGAGTCCGCCTGCCGATGCAAGGGACCCGGGTTCGTGCCCCGGTCCGGGAGGATCCCACATGCCGCGGAGCAGACCCACCTACTAGAATTGGCCTAGATGACTACCAAATTATATATAAAAATTATACAATTAGCATAACCTACCCTCATCTTTATTTCAGTGTTAAATTTATTGGCTTAGTTAAACCATTCTTTCTTGGACTCTGATGATGACACTGATTAATAGGGTATTTCATAAGGCAGAGCACACTTTGGTTTCTCAAAATGTTTTCACTTGCTTTCTCATTTGAGTCCACAAAATCTTGAAAAACACTGGGATTTTTCCTGTTGAATCGGGTACTTTTTTCCTTTCACTTTATTTAGGAACTTGCTGTTCCTGAACAGCAAGTTCAGGGGGAGAAGGGTAATAAGATATAGAGGTCACTCCTGCTTTAAGGAGAGACAGTGGGAAAATGGTGAAATTTTGCAGACCAGGTTTGCTACTTGCTCTGTGCCCTTGGGAGATGGCTCAGCCTTGCTGAGCTTTTGCTTTCTCATCCTGCTAATGCTTCACAGGATTGCGGTTAGGATTAAATAATACGGCACAGGCACATGTTCTGGCCAGCACTCTATAAATACCACCCTGGTTCCTTGTTTCTCTCTGCTCCTGCCCTGAACGGAAGAAACAGATCGTATTCAGTAGCGTTAGGGTTCACAGGGAGAGAAAACTCTGCTCACCAAGCAGAGAGAAGATTCTGTAATAATCACACCCATGGTTCTCAACCCTGAGGGAGCAGCGGAATCTGCGAGTTTGTTAAAATCCAGCTGGCTGTGCCCTGCCCCAGAGTTTCTGAGGTCTGGGGTGTGGCCCCCAAATTTATGTTTCTAACAAGTTCCCAGTTGAGGTCGACATTGCTGACCCAGGGACCACACTTTGAAAACCACTGTTCAAGGTCTCTGGGAAAGTTAAGTCTTGGATAAAAAAGTGTGCTGAAGTGCTTTGTTGTTGAACATCTGAGATTTAATCCTTGTGTGCCCACATGCTGGGACTCAGCCCTTGCAGGAAAGGCACTCACAGTAGCACTGGAAAAATGATCCTACTGGGTCCTTCGTGAATTTCTGTTAACAGCAAACACTTAGCAACCAAACCACCTGGTATGTGACCCTGGGCGAGCTACTTAACCTTCAGGTGCATTTGCCTTTCTTTAAAATTGGTTGTTCAATCATTAAATATTTGTAAAGCCCTTAAATCATGTAGGCGCTTAGTAAGCACCGTGTAAACATTTTTTTAAATTTAATTTTATTGTGGAAAGAACATTTATCATGAGATCCACCCTCCTATCAAAAGTCTAAGTGAACAATGCAGTGTTGTTAACTATTGGCACAATATTTTTCAGCAGAGCTCTGGAACTTACTTATCTTTCATAACAGAAACTTTTTGCCCTTAGGTTAGCAACTCCTCATTTCTTCCTCCCCCCAGCACCTGGCAACCACCATTCCCACTCTCTGACTGCATGAGTTTTAGATAGCTCACATGAATGGAATCATGTAGTATTTGTCTTTCTCTGACTGGCTTATTTCACTTAGCATAATGTTCTCAAGGTTCACTCATGTTGTCACATATTGCAAAATTTTCTTCTTTTTAAAGGCTGACTTCTATTCTATTGCATATATCTACCACATTTTTTATCCAT
Organism: Mesoplodon bidens; assembly: GCF_964165515.1. Taxonomy (NCBI): domain Eukaryota; kingdom Metazoa; phylum Chordata; class Mammalia; order Artiodactyla; family Ziphiidae; genus Mesoplodon; species Mesoplodon bidens. Next base: position 4,826,749 of record NC_138161.1, on the reverse strand, counting down.
TTACCTTTCCATGAACATTTACGTGTTTCCACATCTTGGCTATTGTGAATGGTGCTACAATGAACATAAGAGTGCTAATATCTCTTTGAGATCTTGATTTCAATTCTTCTGAATAAATGCCCAGAAGTGAGATTGCTGGATCATATGGTAGTCCCATTTTTAATTTTTTAGGGTACTTTCTTACTGCTTTCCATAGTGGCTGCACCATTTTGAATTCCCATCAACAGTATACAAGGGCTCCAATTTCTCCACATCTTTGCCAACACTTGTCTTTTGTTTTTTTGATAATACCATCCTAAAAGATGTGAAGTGATGTTTCATTGCAGTTTTGATTTGCATCCCCCAGATGAGTAGCTGAGCATCTTTCCATGTGCCTGTTGGGCATCTGTATGTCTCTGAAGAAATCTCTATTCGAATCATTAGTCCATTTTTAAATTGGGTTATTAGGGTTTATTTGCTATTGAATTGTAGAGTTCCTTATATATTTTGGAAATTACCCCCTTACCAGATAGATGGTTTGCAAATATTTTCTCTCATTTTGTAGGTTGCCTTTTCCTCCGTTGATTGTTTACTTGCTGTGCTGAAGTTTTTAGTCTGATGTCATCCTACTTGTCTATTTTTACTTTTGTTGCCTGTGTTTTTGGTGTCATATCCATGAAATCATTTCCAAGATCAATATGGTGAAGATGTTCCCTCATGTTTTCTTCTAGGAGTTTTACAGTTTCAGGTCTTACATTTAACCCTTTAATCAATTTTCAGTTGACTTGTGTGTCTAGTGTAAGATAAGGATCCAATTTCATTTTTTGCATGTGGATATCCAATTTTCTCCAAAAGAAAAATTGGACTTCATCAAAATTTAAAACTTCTGTGCATCAGAGAACACTATCAAGAAAGCAGAAAGATGCCCCACAGAATGGGAGAAAATATTTGCAAATCATATATATCAGCAGTCCCCAGCCTTTTTGGCACCAGGGACCGGTTTTGTGGAAGACAATTTTTCCACAAAAAATTGGATGGGGGGGTGGGGGGTAGGAGGGGGTTGGTGGTTCAGGTGGTAATGTGAGTGATGAGGAGTGATGGGGAGGGGCAGATGAAGCTTCACTCACTCTCCCGCCACTCACCTCCTGCTGTGTGGCCCGGTTCCTAACAGGCCGCCGACGAGGGGTTGGGGACCCCTGATATATATGATAAGGGGCTAGTATCCACAATATATAAAGAACTCTTACAATTCAACAACAAGAAAAAAGAGAAATAATCCAATTTAAAGATGGACAAAGGATTGGAATAGACATTTCTCCAAAAAAGGTTTATGTGTGGCTAATAAGCACAAGACAAGATGCTCAGCCTCATTAGCCATCAGAGAAATGCAAATTAAATCCACAGGGAGAGCCCATCTCACACTTACTAGGATGGCTGCCATCAAAAAGGCAGTTAACAGGAAGTGTTGACAGAAATTAGAACCCTCATGCACTGCTGGAGCAAATGTAATGGGGAGATGCTTTGGGAAACATTCTAGAAGTTCCTCAAAACGTTAAACAGATCGTTACCGGATGAGCCGGCAGTTCCATTCATAGGTGTGTACCCAGGAGAATGAAGATAGGTGTTCACACGAAAACTTGTATATGAATGTTCTTATCAACATTATCCATAACAGCCAAAAAGTGGAAACAACCCAAATGTCCATCAACTGATGAATGGATAAACCAGTTGTGGTATCTTCATATGTATTCATTTGCTAAGGCTGTCAGAGTAAAGTATCACAGACTTGAGTGTCTTAAACAACAGAAATTTATTTTTGCACAATGCTGGAGGCTGGAAGCCCAAGGTCAAGGTGTCAGCACCTTGGTTTTTTCTGAGACCTCTTTTCTTGGTGTGTCGATGGCAGCCTTCTCCCAGTATCTTCACATGGTCGTCCTTCTGTGTGTGTCTGTGTCTTAATCTTCTCTCCCTATTAGGACACCAGTCATATTGGAGTCTACCTTCATGATCTCATGTCAACTTAACTACCTCTTTAAAGGCCCTGTCTCCAAATGAGGTCACTTTCTGAGGCACTAGGGGCTAGGACTTCAACAAATGAATTTGGGGGAGACACAGTGCAGTGCCCAATGGAATATTATTCACCCATAGAAAGGCATGAAATACTGATCCATGCTACAACATGGATGAACCTTGATGGCATTATGCTAAGTGAAAGAAATGAGACACAAAAGTCCACAGATTGTCTGATTCCATTTATATGAAATGTTCAGAATAGGCAAATCCATAGGGATAGAAAGTTGATCAGTGGTTTCCAGGGGCTGAGGAGAGAGGGAAATGGGGAGTAACTGCTGTTCCATGGGGTGATGGAAATGTTCGAGAATTAGGTAGTGGTGATGTCTGCACCACTTTGTGAATATACTAAAAATTGTACACTGTAATAGGGTGAATTTTTTTTTTTCTTTTTTTTTTTTTTTTTGCGGTATGCGGGCCTCTCACTGTTGTGGCCTCTCCCGTTGCGGAGCACAGGCTCCGGACGCGCAGGCCCAGAGGCCATGGCTCACGGGCCCAGCCGCTCTGCGGCATATGGGATCCTCCCAGACCGGGGCACGAACCCGTATCCCCTGCATCGGCAGGCGGACTCTCAACCACTGCGCCACCAGGGAGGCCCCCAATAGGGTGAATTTTATGGTAAGTGAATTCGATCTCGATTTGTTTAAATGCCTGTGAGAAAATATCTCCTGACCAAAAGAGGGTGACCAGGCTACCATCCCTGGTTAGTTCTTCAAAAAAAAAAAAAAAAAAAAGGAACCATAACCCTTCTGCATTTTTACCCCGCAATGGAGGTGTTTCTCCATACTCCAGTTTGTCGAGAGTAAAAAGAATTCCAAGAATATAAAGAAAAAATTAAGTGTTTTATGTAGTAAACAGTGACACCGTATCACATTAATAATCTAACTATATTATCCCTTTGATTTATAAACACTTTCTACTCCTGCTACCGCCCAGGAATATGTGCTGTGTCACTGATTCTAGCTGGTGTTATGGTCATTTCTATTTTTTAAAGGGTCTGCAATCATAGTATTCTATGATACAATTTTTTTTAAAAAAATCGAATTTGATTTACAAAATTTCCTACTCAGGTACCTTTTCAAGAATCTGTCTACTCTAAGTTCCTGCATTTGCTGTTTCTTGACGTCCTACCCGGGCTCTGTTCTTGCCGTCTTGAGATGACTAAGGACAATTATCTCGAGATCTGTTTCTTTATTGCAGTCCTTGAATCTTTTTCGATTTGAAAATCAGATTTGATTTTTTTTTCCTGCCCCTCTGTACTTTCAGAAAGATTAGAATGGTACTGTGTTCAGCAAAACCTGCAAGGCTATTTTTGTAAAATAATTCAGAGCTGTTCTTTCCTTCTGTAGGTTACAACGCCATATATAAAGAAAAACAACAGTTTGAAAATCGGTATCGTGGTAGAGAGTTGCCAGGGTTTGTGAATTATAAGACGTTTGAGGCCATCATAAAAAAGCAGGTCAGAGTTCTGGAAGAGCCGGCTGTGGACATGCTGCACACAGTGACTGGTAAGTCATTGCTTTTGCTTTTAGGTATTTTATTTCTAGGACAGGGTCGAAGCTAGTACTTCCTGCTGGGGCGTTTTCCAACACCACAAGCCAACCAATCTTCTCCAGGCACCATCTGGGTGTCTCACAATTCATTCCCGTTCTGACACTAACTGCTCGGGGTTAGCACAGACCCCACAACTTAGGGGTCAGCCCACAAGACCACCCACTTCTGACGGCAGCTCCATGTCCGAGCCTCCTGTACTTCTGAGTGACCAGCTATACATCAGAGCTCCCACGACCCCCTCCTTGGGCTCCATCCTCTGCTAGAACAGCTCACGGTCTCAGGAACACACGCTACTTACCTGTACTGGTTTGTTATAAAGGATTTGCTTACCTTTACCAGTTTATTATAAAGGATAGTACAAAGGTTGCAAATGAAAGAGATGCATAGGGTGCGGCCTGGGCAGGTCCAAAGTGCAGGGGCTTCTGTCCCGAGGCGGGGAGGCGTGGGGCACCACCCTCTCGGCACGTGGACGTGTTCCCCAGCCTGGAAACTCTACAAACCCTGTCATTAAGGGTTTTTATGGAGGTATAATCAATTATCCTATGGAGGCATAATAAAATTTTAACTCAATCTCCAGCCCTTCCTCCAGCCCCCAGAGGTTGGGGAGACGGGGGAAGATTGGGCTGAAAGGCTTCTAACCAAAGGCTTGGACTTCCTGGTGACCAGTCCCCATCCTAAAGCTAACTAGGGCTGCCTCATTAGAACAAGAGATGCTCCTGTCACCCAGGAAATCCTAAGGGATTTAGGAACTCTGCGTCAGGAACCAGGGACAAGAACTGAATGCCTATTTGCTATCACACCTCACCTCCCTCTACGCCATTGCTATGAATACTTCGCAGTCTCAAAATACTCTGCTTATTTGAAATCTCTGAGAAGTAACATTGATGACTAAACAGCTATACATTATGCGAGTGTCTTGAGCCTCTAAAGTGCCGTACGAACCTACGGTGGTGTCACTGTTGTCACGTGCAAATAGGAAACTGTGTCCACACCGTTGAGGAGTAATGCAGCCTGAAACAGCACGGATCACTCCCTTCTCCTTGAAATGTTCTGCTCCTCAGTTTCCGAGAGATCCCTGAATCTCTTCTCTTCACCGCCGCCACCTTGGCTGACCCCCTTCTCACTCAGGCTTCAGCTGTCTCCTTTTAGCACTAAGTAATAGGCTTTCGTGGATGCACGAACTAGTAGTGGTTGGGGGGACAGCCTTATAAGAGTTTCTAAGAGATGTATTTCTAATTAAATTTTACCTTTAGGCTTAATAGGTATAAACTGAAATCTGTAATTGTATTTTGTTGATCAATTGTGCATTCTTCATTCGGTCCTGAAGAAAATTGTTAGTACTTCAAGGCTTCAAGTTACAGAAAACATTTATATATATATATATATATATATATATATATATATATATATATATGTATATAATATATATACCTACTTCTGAAACATGCAATTTGGGGTCAAAAGATTTCCAAGCATAAAGATGCTGTACGTCAGCATAACTAAGATAACATTCTGTGAGGAAGTCAAGTGGAAATATGGGTTTCAAAAATAAAAAGAAACAATGTAAATTTTCTGATTGAAATAAGAGTTTGTTCACCTCTTTCTTTCAAATGAATTAGAGCTATTTCAATTCCATTGATGTATTTAAAAGAGTGATGTGTTTTACTATAAATATTAATATATTTATAACTTACCAGAAAGTGCATTCTTTGCAACTATTTATATTTGGGATACAATTTAAATGTCAAGTAAATATGCCAGGGGACATTTAGCTTTTCAAGTTCCTCCAGGGAGTTTTTGAGCAAAAAAGCACACCTTCCTCCTCCAGTGAGAAGAGAGGAGGGGAGGGAGGGGGGAGGGAGGGAACTGTTTCGTGCTGTTTTATCCTCTTATTTTTTACAATCTGTGAAGATCATGGATCCTTCTAGCAATACTGGACTTCTTTGTTTTTCTTTCACCAGGTATAATCCGGGCTGCCTTCACAGATGTTTCAGAAAAAAACTTTAATGAATTTTTCAACCTCCACAGAACTGCCAAGGTAAAACCCACCAGATGTTACTTAAAAAAAGAAAAAAAGAAAAAAAAAAGAATGTAGACCTGACACTAGAAAGTAGATTTCTTACATTAAGACTACTGAACCTTTTTTATGTATTTGGAGGAGCAAATAATCAAGATCAATAGTGAATCTAACGATTTGACCAGTGATGTCTGGCTAAAGGCAATAAGAGAGAGTGAGAGAGTGAGAATTCGGAAAGGACATATTTGGTCACAGGAACAAAAGAGAGCTGTAGTGAGGGGAACACTGTCATCTCTGAAGAAAGTGGCCCTGAATCACAGAACTCACTGAGGAAGCCGCATGGAAAAGACTCATCCAATCTCAGAACAAGGGCTCCCCCTCGTCCTGCTTGGGCTACGTAACTAATACCATGGCAGACGTTTACTTCTCACAGCCCAGGAGGCTGGAGATCCCAGCTCGAGTTGCTGGCCGACTTCTCACTGTATCCTCACATGGGTGGCAGGGGGAGACAGCTCCCTGATGTCTCTTCTCAGAGGGGCACCAATTCATTCATGAGGGCTCCACCCTCATGACCTGATGACCTCCCAAAGACCCCACCTCCAAATGCCATCCTATTGAGGATTAGGCTTTCAATGTATGAATATGGAGGGGATGGAGACCCAGTACAGATGGGAAGACGGGCTCTGCCTTTCTCAAGCCAGAGATCTTGAGCCTACTTAACCTGCCTGGGCCTCAGGCTTCTCATCCACGGAATGGGACTAAGAATGCCTTCTGCAGGAAGTTGTAATGAAACCTAGAGGAAAAGGTTTAGGACTGCACCTGGCATCGTGCATCACCCTCAGTGGTGCTCCGTGAAGTCTGGGGGTCCAGATACTTTCTGTGTGAAGGGTCTCCTCCCAGGCTTTCTGGCAGCCAGTTTCTCTAAACTCCAGGAACATGAAACATACGGAATTTGACTGATTTAAATCTAGCCTCCATCTTACCCCTGTGAGCTCTCTGGTGGAAAAATACTCCTCCTCAGATGGAAAAATGTGTAAAAGAGAAAAGGAAAAAGCTGGAGATCAGGCCGGAGAACAGAGCCCAGGCGGGTTCCCAGGCTCTGGGGATGCAGTGTCTGCTCACATGTGTGGCTCAGGCTTCCTGGGAAATTATGACCCTTGGCTGGGAGTGGGAACCCCGCCTGCCCATGCCCAGGTAAGCCGACATAGGGACAAGATGCTGCTCCTAAGCCACATGCTATTTTCCAGTTGGCACCTGCTGGTGGAGGTCTTTGCAGAGGACCTCTCTTCCTGTGACCCAGTGATTTGTTTCTAGAGGGAAATTTTGTGTTTCTCCTTTGCCATAGTCCAAAATTGAAGACATTAAATTAGAACAAGTAAAGGAAGCTGAGAAATCGATCAGATTACACTTTCACATGGAGCAGATTGTCTACTGCCAGGACCAGGTTTATCAGCGTGCGTTACAGCAGGTCAGAGAGAAGGAGGCAGAAGAAGAAAAGAACAAACAGTCAAACTGTTATTTCCAACCACAGACCCCCTCCTCAGACCCCTCCATAGCAGAGATCTTTCAACACCTGATCGCCTACCACCAGGTGAGTCTGTGAGCACCTCAGAACGGCACTTCTCATCCGTTTCCTTTCTGTGAGTGCCTGTTTTCTGTCTTGTCGCTGTAAGGTGACTGCCAGCTCCATCCTTCAGCCCTGGATAAGCCTCTGTAGAAGCAACTCGATCAGAGAGATGAGAAGGGTTGTTATAGCCACTTGCATCTGGTTTTGGCTGGCTGTGTGGCCCTGGTCAAGTTACTTAACCTTTCTGAGCCTTAGCTTTCTTCTCTATAAAGTGGTACCTCCTCTCAGGGTTCTTGTGAATATTCAGTGTGAGGAGTGTGAGTGAACCCCTCCCCCACAGCTTTGGAAGGTGGCAGCCTCTGGCCACGGACAAGCTGTTCGCAGAGACATGTGCTTTGGTTGCTATCCTACATTTCAAATAACTTGAAGGGCCATCAAATTCATCCTGGGGAAGGATGTCCAACTCAGAGCCCTTGGGATATGTGAAAGTCTGGACAGGAAAGCAAATGGCAGTCTCCTGGTTTACCAGATGTCTCCATCACTTTGGGAGGAGTTTCTCACACTGACCATGCTCACGCATGTACAGGATTCTGTGGAAATGCAGAGGTGGGGCGTGGCGGGTCTGAGGTGGAGCACGATTCTTCATTCCTGATGGGCCCCCAGAGGATGCCACGCTGCTGGACGGGGACACACTCTGAGCAACAAGGCTGCTGAGGGTGGAACTCCGTGTCCTGTAGACCCTGGGATGTGTGAGTGAAGCAGGTGAAGGGCAAGGCGTGGGAACCCGTGTGCCCCTCGGCTTCTCCTGCAGCTAAGCTCATCTCCCTTCATCTGCTCACCTGCCTGGCAGAGCCTTTTACAGTGAGTAATGCGCGTACATGCACGTGCACACAAACACACGCACACATTAAGGCCTTCAACATATTGGGTGAGGGCCACCCACATTCTAGGGGATAATCTCCTTTACTTCAAGTCAACTGATCAGAGCCATTAACCACATCTACAAAATACCTCCACAGTAATACCTAGATGAGAGTTCAGTTGAATAAGTGGGTCTACAGCCAGGCCAAGGTGACACGTGAAGCTGACTGTTACACCTGGGGAAAGGATAAGGCTTGTTTTATATTGATAAATATAAGCAAAGGAATTGGCTTATATGATTGTGGAGCCTGGCTGGTCAAGTCCAAGATGTGTAGGACAAGCCATCAGGAAAGCCAGACAGGAGACTCTCGGGCAGGAGCTGAAGAGAGCTGAGCACAGGCCGGATTCCTTCTTCCTCAGGAAAATTTCTGTCTGGGTTGCAAGGGGTGACATCTCTGTGACTTTAAATTTCCTATTCAAGAACATCAGGGCTCCTTCCTTCTTCAGATCTCCTTTCTGGGGGCCTTAGAAGTGTTTTAAAGTTCTCTCTGTGTAGATCGTGCACACTTCTGGAGTTTATTCCTACATCTCTTCTCGACTTTGTCCCTCCTGGAAATGAGACTTTTCTTCCACTATATCTTCTGTTTGTTGTTAGTAGATACGACTTCTGTATATTGTCTTATACCTGTTAACCGTACTGATTCTCTTATCATTTGTGGTAGTTTTACAGATGATTCTCCTGAGTTTCCCCAGTGGACACTCATTCCTCTGCAAATAGTGGTGGCTTCCCACTCTCCCTCCTCTTTCCAGTTTTATGCTTCAAACTTTTCTCGCCTCATCTGGTCCCTTCAAAGCAACAGCCTTGCCTTGTCTCTGACTTTAATGAGAACCCCACTTTTCCTATTAAGTATGACCGTCCCTGGCTAAAGTCAATGTGTCAGCAGGGCTGTGTGCCTTCTCGAGGTTCTAGGGGAGAATCTCTTTCTCTGCCTCGTCCACCTTCTAGAGGCTGCCCACATTCCTTGGCTCGTGTCCTCTTCCTCCATCTTCTAAGGCCGCCAGCCGTGTTGCACCCTTCCACCTTTCTGCCAGACTCACGTCTCCCCCTGACCCTCCTGCCTGCTTCCCCCTTTTGCACTGGGCCCACCAGACTATCTGGGATGACTCCTTCTCTTAACATCAGCTGCTTAGCAACCTTACTTCCATCAGCAACTTCAGCTCGCCTTTACCATGTAAAGGAACACGTTTGCAGAGTCTGCAATTAGGACAGGGCCATCTTTGGAGCTGTTATCCTCCCTGGCACACCCATCATGAAATGTGTTGGATTTCTCTGGGGCAATGATTTGCACAGCATTCCTGGGGAAAGGGCCCAGGGGAACTGATTTTCACTACTCAGAAATTTCCTCTCAGCTACCAAGAGATGGTCTCATGCCAACGTGGCCCTTCTGTGTGATTCTCTGTGTGGCCCACCACCTCAGCTCCCCCACACCCACTTGGTCAGGAAGAACTCTGCACCAGCCCTGCTCACTGGGCTACTGTGCTCACCAGGTAGCTCCCCAGTGGGAAAGGCTTTCCCTCTCCTTCCCTGTCTGACCCATGCTGCTCCCCTCCCCTCATATGGCTCTGCCTGACCACCCCTGTTTCTGTTACACGTGGGTCCCAGGCTGAACATTACCCATCTCCTACTTCACCAAAACTAGGGGTGATTTGGATGATCTCCAGGACAATGGGAAAATGACTTCTGCAGCCTTGTTCGTACCAGACTCTCAAAAGCTGTTTGGGAGTGTGGTTTTGTCGGTCAGACAGACCAGCCCTTCCTTTCAGCTGGTGTCCGTTCTCCAACATCAGACATCGGTTTCTTGGCCCCAGCATCCCCTGGAACGCCTCCATCTGCCTGTCCCTTCTCTCCTGCCCTGCATTAGTGACACTGGCAGTCCCATCCCTCGCCTGCTCTCATCCTGGGGCATGAAGCGTGTGTTCCAGCTCCATCTCACTGATTCCCTCCACTCACATACCCTGAGTGCTTGCTCCTCTCCTGGCATCTTTCTAAACTTTCATTTTTAGCTCATGTAATCCTTTCAGCCCTCCCATGAGGCCAGGTGCTCATACTATACAGAAGAAAACTGAAGCATGGAGAGGTCACAGAACTTGCTACAGTACCAGTACGTATCAGCTTGTTGAGAGATCAACTTATCTTAGGAAAGAGAAACTTTGCACTAACAGGTGGGGTGTGGTGACGTTACCCAACTCAGGTTCTGCTTCTCATTGCTCAAGAATCCAGTACTGAGAGGCGAGTATTGGGTAAAATGAAAGACAGCTTTACTCAGGAAGCTGGCAATCCTGGGGAGAAGGTGGACTCATGGCCCAAAGAACCAATTCCCCATTTTCCAGGTTTTGTTTGGAGATTCTGTAGGGAAAAGAAGAAGGGTTACATGCTAAAGAGAGGGTTGTGACATGTGTGATGAGCTTGTGGACACTCCTCTGATTGGTTGGTGGTGAGATCACCGGAGTCAACATCCTCAACCCTCTGGTTCCAACCGATCTGGGGGCTACGTGACTGTGGGCAGCATGTGATTAACTTCTTTTACCTGGCAGGGGTTTTAGTATCTGTAAAGCAGCTCAGAGGACATGGCGCAAAATATTGTCTGTAGCCCTTGAGGAGGGACTAAATGTCCTTGACTTTGTTTAATAGCTAAACTATTATTATTTTGTTTTGCTTGACTATTTTCCTTTGTTGCTGCCTTTTTTCATTTCTCTGATTAAATTTATTCTTTGGATACTTTTTCTTTTTTTAGAGACAAAGGGAAAGCAGAAGACATGGGTGGGGTGAGGAGGGGATATTGTCCCAGGACCCCATAGGGACCTGCTCAGTTACAGAGAGGGAGAAAAGAAGGTTGAAACGAACTTTCAACGTGCCTAGAACTCAGAGAGCTCCCTTCTGTGGCTTTGGATAGCCCAGCTCCTTTTCTGCTAAATAACTTTAGCCTTGATTAAAAAAAAAAAAAAAAAGGTTATAAAATCTTTGGGGCAGAGTTGTAAATAATTTAAAATGTAGTTTTGTACTCAGTCTGCGCATTTGCCTTTTTAGAGCACATTTTACCCTCTTGCATCAGAAGTAAGCATTTAGTGGTCAGGAGGGGCTGGTGGGAGCCCAGGCTCGGGGTTGGCCCCCGACACGGTGCCACCTGGAGCACAGAGGACGAGGGTGGCCTTTGAAACCCAGGTAGGGAGCTTGCGCCCGCCAGGTCTCGTCCATGCCAGGGCTCCGCGGTGGCGTCAGGGTCTCCTGGCGGCCGCAGCCCCTCACCCTCCTGTGAACTGCCCCTCCCTTCCTGCCAGGAGGTCAGCGCCCGCATCTCCAGCCACACCCCCTCAATCATCCAGTTCTTCGTGCTCTAGACGTTCGGTGGCCAGCTGCGGAAGGGCATGGCTGCAGCTGCTGCAGGACAAGGACAAGTACAGCGACAGGCTGCTGAAGGAGCACAGCGGCTGAGCCGGGCTCGGCTCGCTAAGTTCCCCGGCTGAACCTGCCATCCGCCCTGCCCCGGGGTCTCCAGGGAGCCGGAGACCGACATCTCTCCCTGCCGGCCTCGCGTCATTGGCTGAGCATTTCACACGTGCCCCTGTGGTTAGTAGTCAGACTGTAGCCGTCACCCCTGCTGTTAGTGGATGAGGACCTGGTAAGAAGCTGTGCTGGGCACGCCGGCTCCAAGCATCAAGTGATTTACATAGAAGGTCCACGCCTGCCCTGCCTTTTCCCTGAGCTCTCTCCATCACTTCATCAGTCACCGATGCCCACACAGCATCCTAAAAGGGTCATTCCAGTTTCTGTAGTAGCCTTTCACACCCGACGTTTTAGGGGCATTGGTGCCACTTGTGTGAATGCACATAGAAGCCTACTTCTTTGATTTGTAATAAACTCGTTTCGACCAGACATTTCTCTGACACCTTCTTTATCTGGGGGGAGACGTCTGACGGTGACAGCAGGCGGGAACGCGTGGAGCAGTCGGTGGGCACTACCGCTTCCCTCCATGCTGGGTCAGGTCACAGCAAACAGCTGAACAGAGGAATGTGGTCGGTTATTTATGAGAGGCTGAAGGGAAATGGGGAACACAGTTAAAGAAATGGGACGGAATGTGAAGCAATCGGCATGCGTTGTGTGTAATGTGCGCTGATCAAGTGTCCCGTCTGCTTAATCGCTGGCCACCTGGCATGAGGTTGACAGGTAAAAAGCCCAAGTCCAGAGAGGTCACTGCCCAGCCAGTGGGGTTTTAGAGGCAAATGCAGGTCTGGGGGACAGAGAAGGTGGACCGTTAACCATGAGTTGGCACGGTCCTGACTGTCCTCCTTGGACTGGGCAGAGCTGGGGACTCCCACAGACACCCCGACAGAAAGGGAGTGGCTGTCTCACAAGCTGTCCACTCCCAGGCCCAGTGGGACAACCGCTTGTGGAGGGGGGGTGGACTAACTACACTGTCCGCTCCCACCCAGCCCCCACCGCACCCGCGCCCCCATCCCAGGGCCCTTCTGACACTCAGGACTCCGTGATCCTCAAGGCTTTGGGACAATATAATTCATGTAGGAGAAGGGATGCTCTGGACACTTGGAGGCTGGCGCCCCCTCGTGGCTAGACAGAGTAACTGCTCAAATACCAACAAGGGACCAGAATCAGAGGTGTTGGTGTTGCCAAGGGCTCTTCTTTGCTGTTGCTACGGTTTTCCTGGAGATTCCTAGACTGAGCGGAGGAAGAAAGCTGATAGTACGTGCTCCAGAGAACGGGAATTTCCCCAGGGAGCAAGCCTGCTGGGGACTCACAAGGTGCTCATAATCACTTTCCTCTTACCCAGAAAGAACAGGTGTCCAGGAATCCCTCAGGCCTGTTCCGACCAGCCATCAATAGGGGAGAAGTACACTGTCTCTCCTCTCACCTGTTCAGGACTCAGGGAGAGACAGCCCTGGAGTTCACTCTGTGTGATTCCTTCACTCAGAGGGCGGAGAGGCTCAGGCAAGGGGTTGAACTGCCCCCGCCATCCTCCTTCTCGCATCTCCCATCTCCACCCATGAGGGGCAGCACCGGGATCAGAGCCTGCATCTCCAGAGTCTGCTGCCTGCTCTACAGCATTGGCTTGAAGGTCCATCAACCTGTGCAGAATATACTAGAAGAGCAATGATGCCCACTCATGGTCCCTCACTCCAGGCAAGCCTGGGCTTCAGTTGATCCCATAGGGTGGGGCTGAGTCTTGAGCAGAGCAAGGAGAGGGGCCAGATGACATTGAACTGACCAAAGAAGGAAGCCTCAGTTTTCCAGAATGCAGGGTCTGCAGGTGCTTACTAAATGCTGTGAGGGGTGGGGTGGGCATAGGAGAGGCTGGGCACCTGTCCAAATGACTTGCTGGATGCCTGACTATTTTCTAAGATGCTATGGAGCACCTCCCTTTATTTCTCTCCTTCTGGAGCAGAAAGCAAAGACGAAAGCAGCCATCCAGCCAGAAAAGTCCCCATGGTCCGTTTTTGTTTGGGAGGAAAGGAATCCAGTCCCAGGGACAAATCATCCTCCAGGTAGCCATAAAAGCAGCAGAAGGGCCACTGACCTTGAATCCACTCACCTTCAGTGGATTCAAATGGATCAGTGGATTTTCAGGGGATTATAAGATCAGGTTCTTTAATCACAGCAACGCAATGGCTCAAACACCCATGTTTACGGGGTTAATTCATTTAAAATGAGGTAGCTGGTACAACAGTGAATCTTTTAATTGTCACTTTGGAAGTAGCATAAATTGCGGCCCTTAAAACACTGGGTGCACTGGGAGAAGACCTCTGGCCTGTGCCACATCACCTTCTCTGTGTCCAAAGCAGCAAAGGATTTGACTTCAACCAGGGGTGTGTGTGTGTGGCTCTTTACAAAGTCAGGTTCCAGGGTGAAGCCTTGGTCATAAGGAAAAAGTCTCTGAAATCAGAGGGAGGTCAGGGAAACCACAGGAAAACCAGAGAGAAGGAGCTGAGAACAGACCCGGGACCTGAGTTTAAGGTAGGACTGTACCCCGACCTCCATCACAGCTCAGCAAGAAGTGAATCAAAGTTCATTCACTTTCCACGCTGCGAACTCACCCTGCCCCAGCTGCAAGAAGCCACAAAATGATCAACACAGATTCCACACTTTCATTACTACTCGTTTCCACTCTACTTAGTATTTTGGGTTAATTTATATTAAGCAAATCTAACCTATGTCTTTTATAAAGGTTTAAGAACAAAAATATCAATGTTTTCAGCGTTCTGGCTGGACCTTTTAGGTGAAATCAGCCTCATCCGAAAGTAAAACCATTCACGAGGGGACTCCAAAATGAAAACTATGACTGGAAAGAATGCCCACTGCCTTGCCCACATGCACGTTGGCAGGTAAACAATCTTTATTACTTGCAGGTCCCTTATGGGTGGATTCCCCTACTTGCTAAAATGTATTGCTTCCCCCCAAAATCAACACTAGCAGCACACAATTGTGGACAGGTACAGAGGGGCAAAAAATTTGAGTTGCTGCATGAGTTTCAGCTCAGACTGTAAAGAAGTATCATTTTCAGTCTATTTAGTGCAGTGGTTTTTTTTAGCATTTTTGTACTTTTGGCTGGTGATTTCACTGTTGAAATGGCCCCAAGCAGAGTGGGAAAGAGCTGTCTAGTGTGCTAAGTGCAGGAAGGCTGGGCTGTGCCCTACGGGGAAGCATCCTTCAGGAGTGAGTTTTTTAGGGCTGTTGGCCATAAGTTCAATGTTAACGAACCAACAATATATAGCCATAAGGTGTCTTTAAACAAACACATACTGAACAAGGTTATGCAGTGATGGGTTGACAAAGACCGGTGGCTGGCAGGCACCTGCCCCTAGTTTTCCCTTAGGAGCCATGATTCAATATCAGTAATTCAAGGTTCACAATGACTTTGTACAACATAATCGCCATGAGTAACAAGAATCAACTGTATTTTTTTTTTTTTTTTTTTTGCGGTACGTGGGCCTCTCACTGTTGGGGCCTCTGCCGTTGCGGAGCACAGGCTCCAGACGCGCAGGCTCAGCGGCCATGGCTCACGGGCCCAGCCGCTCCGCGGCATGTGGGATCTTCCCGAACCGGGGCATGAACCCGTGTCCCCTGCATCGCCAGGCAGACTCTCAACCACTGTGCCACCAGGGAAGCCCTCAACTGTATTTTTGAACGTTATCTAACAAAAACATGTGCTTTCTTTTCTTTTTTAATTACAAGTTTTTCCATAATCTTAACACAAATTGGCATGATGAAGACAATGGCCAGTTGTGTTCTCCAATCACCTGTTACCTGTTGGGACCTGCTGGATTTGGGGAATTTGAAGAATGAGAATGGATTTTTGTTCCAGGCAGGAAAACATTTACCCAATCTCTCTCTCCCACCTGTGGTCACAGCTCCAGGGACGGAGATGCTTGTTAGTTAAGGAAACAGCTCTGCCACTGTGAGCTCACAGGGATTTTAGGAAGACAGCTTTAGGGGAAGAGATGTTAGACTCATGTTTGGGAAGGCAGGTTCTGAAAACTCTTGGGACACTGGGGAGAGTTCTAGAAGAGAGTTGGGTTTCGGGGTCTGAATCTGGGAGAAGTGGGAGGTACATGTGATCCACCCGCCCACCCGCCTCAGACCCACCCCACCACACAGCACCTGCTCCAACATCCCGGCCCTACAGGGTAACGCAGATTGGCTCGCGGTGGCCACACAGATCGCCAGAGCCTCAACACACGTTTGGAAAAAGAATGCATAATTTATTTGTACAATTTTTCACACTTGAATTTTATAATTTAAAAAAGATACAAAACAGAAGACAAACAGTGGTCACATAAATTAAGAGAAGCACTAAAGAAGGAACGCCTTCTCACCATGACAATGCTTTTTAAAATCCGCCTGGGGAGCAGGCACCTCAGGATGGTCCCTGCGGTTGCCGCTGCCCAAGCATCCTGCGAGTGGATCGTACAGCCTTCCGTTCCAAGGTCAAGTCCTAGCACAGAATCACTCAATTTGTTCTTGGAAACACCAGTGTGTCTGAGAGGGAGCAGAACCTCACGGCCCCGCGTTTACGCTTCACACTTGGCAACTGAAACGTCACCTTCCCTCCAGAGAAACTTTAGGGGCTGGAAGGGGTCACAGGGAGTCCAACACACACCTCTCTCTTCTTTGTCACAAGCACGGATGCTGTGCTTTAGCCTGTCATTTACAGAGCATTACATTTGGAGCCAGGCACTTGGTATAAGCAACTCAAGTCCGCTGCTGTTCACACAGGCAAAGACAACAGTAGTTTCAGAGAGCCAGGTGTAGAACTACTTAGAGGATCACGGCCCAGATTCCATGAGCACTGAGGTAGTAACATGTAGAAACTTCACAGGAAACAGTGTATCTTTAATCAGCATCCCTGATTGCCCTGGGTCACCTCAATTTCCACGTGATTAGCAGGCCTTCAGAGGGTCAGCAGGCACCCCACTCGGGGTGGGACCACAGTAGGGGGTGGGGCGCAACACAGACTCCAGGGAGAGGGACAGGGAGAAGACATGGAGTAAGGCTGGTCTCCCTGGACAGCGCCCTACCCAACAGGCAGGTGCCCCCTGCCCCAGCAGTGCTCAGCACTGAGCACATCTGCTTTGAGGGCTCCGTCTACACTCTCACCCCCCCCCAAGAAGGAAAAAAGGTTTCAGTGCCCTGACAAGTGGCTATCAAGTCATCACCCATGAAGGGCTGGTCCCTTTATGTCCAGCCACCTTCCAGGGCTGCTAAGAAGGCACTAAAAAATGATCAGCTAAATCCCTCATGGGGAGACAGGCCCTGGGGCTACCCCAAGTGGCCCGCACTGGCGATGGCCCCAGAGGGTGGCCCCTGCAGGTTCTACCTGCCTTCCTCCCTTCCCATCTCAAGCCGTCCAGCAGCTGAGAAGTCACCAGCCCCATGTGCATCCAAGAGGGGCCCCTGGAACAGGGCTTGGAAGGGAGGTCCCCGTGGGACAGACCCCATCCCTCTGCTCTGCACTGGCCCTGCATGCCCACACCCAGCTGGGCCTCCCCTGTCGGACGAGGAGCGCGGGAGTGTGGGCCTGGGGTAGGGGAGGCCACGTGGCCTACAGAGAACTGTGGAGTGTGCCAAAGACAGACAGGTTCACTATTTGATAAAAATGAAAGGACCTGGGAAGCATTTCTAAAAATACATCATGCACAGGGATTAAAAATCAACCCCTTCATTTTCTTGTGGAATGGTGTCAAGGACCCAGGCTGTACGGATTAGCTGTTTGCCTGTTCAAAAAGGAAAAAGAAACGATGTTATTTTCTTGAGACAAACAAAGGTAGACAATTATTTTTTCCCCTAAATGAACGTGAGGCCCTTATACACCAATGAGTAAGCTTAATAAGACAAAGGGATATTGTTTTTCTACAGCATGAAGGTCAAGGGGTTAGGCTGACCGTGGAGGACAGCATGTGCAAAGGCCCTGAGGCATAAGGGGGAACGGGGTGTGTGGGGGTCCAATCATTCAGCACAGCTGGGACACAGGCCTCTCTGGGCAAACTGAGCATGACCTTAGCCACTGAAAGACGTCAAGTGTCTAATTAGTCCTGCTTTCTACCCCACTTTCTCTGCTGCTACCCAGCCCTCTCGCTCCCCACTCTGGCCGTGTTGAGCCACCGGCAGTACCTTAACACACCTTGCCCGTTTGCTCCCTCATCCTGGAGGGGCAGTCTCCCCTTGGCCTGGCTCACCTCCCTCAAGGTGTCCGGGCTCCCTTCTCCTCTCAGCCCCACCACAGCCCCCCAGCTTCCCTCTACCACATAGCCCCTGGCGGGTCAGAGGGGGTCATCTATTTCCAGCACTCAGCCCTTTCTGGGGCGGGGACTGGATGGACCTCATGGCCACTTGAAGGTGTTAGGTCCTACGGTTTCAATCTGGGGAGATGCAGGCTGGACCTTATTGGGCAATGCCCTCTGGTTCTGCACCTGGGTAGCTTTGGAGACTTGAGGGAACAGAATAGAACTTCTTCTTCCACCAGGAGCCTACCCCTAGAAGGAGCTGAAATCTGTGAGCTCTGCCAGTCCCGAGGCCCGCGAGATGGACAGACATCTGGTCCTCACCCAGATCCAGGCAGAGCCCAAGGGCTGGGCTCCGTTATGCGTTGCAGGCCAGGCCGGGAGCCTGAGGTGGTGGGTCACCGGGAGCCCCTGGGATCTTTCTCCTCCTCACCACCTCTCCTTGTACCAGGGAACCCCAGCCGCTCCCCCGCCCCGGGGCGTACTCGATAGCCCAGAAGAGGACAGGGCAGAGTCACTGCCCTGGGGCTGTGACAGGTCAGGCTGGCTGACCTGCCCCTCCCTGCTCTCTGCCCGTCACCAGAAGTTTGATTCAATGACGTCTGGGTGGGTAAACAGAACCACCTGAGCCAGAGCTAAGCGTGGTCAGCAGAGCCCAAGGAAGGCCATCACAGTCAGCTCTGGACCCTGCAAAGCTGAGCCCCAGACGTTTTCATCCGAACACCAGTGGTGAGCCCTGGACAGTGGAGGAGGGGATGCCACCTGGCATGGGGACCACACCTCCTAGGCTTTGACACAGCGAGTCAGAGAACCCAATGAGCAGGACGGGAAAGTTACCCTCATTTGTCGATAAATCCAGTCTGTAAACACGGTCACATTTCCGTACACTCCCGGTCGGTAAGCCTTAGCACAGCCAGACCCCCAGCTCGTGTCCCCGATCAGCCACCAGACGCTGCTCTTCAGAGTGACCAGAGGGCCTCCGCTGTCACCCTGGGGGACACAGCAGGTTACAGAGCAGAAGTGAAACCACAAGCCGTACATCACAGAGGGCAAGGAGGTGGGGGTGATGGGAGGGTCTGCAGGTCTCCTCCAATGGAGGAGTGATAGTTATATAATCCCCCAAAGAGACTGTACCAGCGACGAATTTGAGTCTGCGGAAGTTAATAGTTACCAAATAAGTGGCTGTCCATAGTTTTAACTAGTCAAAATACTTATTTCTGTGGCACTGACACTTCGACCCCATAGCGCCTTCCGAGGAAGCAGCGGCGTGCACTGTTGGGGGTACCAGGGCTTTCTCACCGTCCATGGCTGCCACTTCCCACGGCCGCCCCCCGGGCCCCACGTCGGGGAGGAGGCTTTCCTCACGGGCCCCCTGGGAGCCGGTTGGCAAGGCCCAGAGGCCGAACACAAGCTGGTCATCACCTGGCAGGAGTCGACGGTTCCCTGCAGGTACCCCGCGCAGATCATGGCCGGCGTGATGAGGTCGCTGTACACCTGCTTGCTGTTGCACCGCCAGGGCTCGATGAGCCGCACCATCGCCGCGTTCAGCCCATCCGAGGTTTTCCCTGCAACAGAGGACGGCCTGGCTTTCCCAGGAAGCCTGGACTCCCTCCCGGAGGCGTGGAGAGACGGCCATGACCCTCCTCCCCTACCGGCTCCTGGGGCACCGGGGTACCTTCCAGCTGCTGGGGCCTGTGTTTAAAGCGGCTCCAGATTTGGTTTGGGGGCAGACTGCCTGCCTCTGGGGCTGGGGAGCTCCACCTGTGTCCTAGAATCATCCTCTCCCATCACCCAGCCACTTGGTTCCCTGGGATCAATTTTCCTCCTTCGTTGCTCCCTCTTCTCTGCACCGTTCCCAGGGCCCCCCGAGGAGCCCTGTGTTTCCACCTCAAACCCCCGACTGTCCTCAACCCCACACGAGCCTCCACTCTCTGACCATCTGCCCTCGGCTCCCGGCAGGTGGAAACTTCCTAGACGCTCGCTGGGACTTGCGCTGTCTCCTGGTTGCTGCCTGGATGTCTTCTGGGCTCCATGGGCTTACCATGCTGAAGCAGTGCCTCTCTTAGAGGCTCCTCCACCCAAAGCCCCACCCCTCCCCGTCCTCCGGACTTGGGAAATGGCCCCGCCACCCACTGGGGGGCTTGCGTCACAGCTGGAAGCCGCCTTCCTGTGACTCTTCACTCTTTCTCTGCTGACACTCCATCCATCAGCAGATCTGGAGGCTTTGTCCCAAACGTGCTCCCACACCCATCCACCCCGGTCTGAGCCGCCTTCTTGTCTCGGAGGACACAGCACTGGTCCCCTCACAATGCTGTTGCATCTGCCCTCACCCCCAGCCCTTCCGTGACTCTCTACACAGCTTTCAGATCAAGTCACTCCAGTATCCTCACTACAGCCTACAAGGCCCTAGGCGACCTGGCCCCAGCCTGCCCCTCACCCCGGCTCATCATGCCCTGGCCACACTGGCCCTGCTGTTCCTAAGACACTCTCGTCATGCGGAGCTTAGCTCAAATGTCCTCTCTTCCGAGAAGCCTCCCCTGACCGCCGCTCGCTGTCGCAAACCTCCGCTGTTTGAAAGCACCTAGTTCAGTTATTCAGCTCCTTTCTGAGCACATCCTGCCCCCAGACATCCATAGGAGAATGTGAAGTTCCTGCGGGCAGAGATTTTTGTCTCATTTTGTTCACTGCTGCATTCCCAGCTCTTGGTAGGTGCTCCACAAATCGTGGCTGACTTTCCCTTTCATCTTGGATGCCGGGAAACCTTGCTCACAACTGGAGGGCTCAACCCAGGAGCTTTCTTGAGACCAGATGCCAGGACACCCAGCGCCACCGACATCTCCCCTCCCCCCACAACCACCCCGCCCTTAAGCTATTCACCGTGCTTTAAAGGATCCCTTGTAGGTGTGCCCTAAATTTGGAAGGATGTAAACAATATGTAAATGTACGACTAAGCCCATCCAATGCTCCATAAGAATGCAACAGCAAGGATCCCTTCATTTGAAAAACGTTATCTGAGATGAAAGCAAATTGTAACCGAAGGCAGCTGGGCCAGCCTGCGCCAGGAGGGTCTAGTGTGTCTTCCCTCTCCGTGGTGTCAGGGCAGGAGGACAAAGCCCCTGACGCCTGCAGCTGGCATTGCCAGTCACACGAGCCCATCCTCACTGAGTCCGTTATCACTCGGCCATCAAAGGCAGGCAGACTTCCGGGCGGCCTGTTAGCGACCATGGGGTACAAACATAGGGGGCCGTGTGCCCCTCACATTTAGGTGGCCTTCACCCTTCAAAAAGCAGTTTCCGGGGCTTCCCTGGTGGCGCAGTGGTTGAGAGTCCACCTGCCGATGCAGGGGACACGGGTTCGTGCCCCGGTCCGGGAGGATCCCACATGCCGCGGAGCGGCTGGGCCCGTGAGCCATGGCCGCTGAGCCTGCGCGTCCGGAGCCTGTGCTCCGCAACGGGAGAGGCCACAACAGTGAGAGGCCTGCGTACCGCAAAAAAAAAAAAAAAAAAAAAAAAAAAGCAGTTTCCGCACATTGTTCCATTTGGTCTTAATGAGGGCATGGGGTAGGTAGGGAAGCTAGGATTTTCCCATCTAGCACGTGGGGAAACAGGCAAAAAGACTGGGCGAAGTGCCCAAAGTCGTCCAGTCACTTAGTGGTAGATCCAGGATCAAAACCTTGACCTCCCGCTTCAGAACCCAGTGCCCTGCTCCTGAGACCCGCAGATCCCCTGCCTGCTGGGAGCCTCACCTTTCTCGTAGGTGGACCCCCACCCGGAAATCCAGCAGGACTGTGTCGGTTCCAGCATCATGCCCGGGTTGGGCAGACACACTGGTTTCACTCTGTCTGTTTCAAGAAGGGAAAACAGCGTGAGCGGGTCCGGTCTAACTGAAGGCCTCGGGCGACAGTGTCCACCTGGATCTCCCCTGGGCCTGGGACCACCAGCCTCCTGCCCAAGGAGACTTCTGGATTCCAGTGTGTCCCGGCATCCCCTTTCCTATCCCTGCCAGGACCCTCTTTCTAACAGGCAAGACGTCCCCCTCTGGAAGTTAGGGTTTTGGAGGATTGAAGGACAACAGTCCTGTGATGCCAATAGGTGACACTGGACGTGGTAGGGCTGCATCAGACTAAATTGATAAGGATGAAGGTAAGTGATTAGCAATTTACAATTAAACTCACAACAGGTGCAATTGCAAACCAGCACCGAGTGAAGTCTGACCCACCAGATGCCGACTATGAAACAAGGTTTCTAGACATTCACGTGCGCTGATTAAGTCGTCACCGTGCTGAGCAGGAAAAGTGCTGCGGTGAACGCATCCTTCAGTGGCCAAAGGCACATTTTGGGGTGACTCGGCCTCTGCTGAGCCCTCTTCTAGCAGCCAACCCCTCCCATGGCTCCACACACTACAACTCAGTGCAAATTCCCTCCTGGTCATCACAGCACATTTTATTTCCCGTCAACCTCTCCTTAAGATGCGGTCAAAACTGTTCACATGCCCTGGGCTGCAGGAGCCCAGCGACGCACCGTTGAAAGCCAGAGGCGTCTGCAGCTTCATAAGAGCGATATCGTTGTTCTTCGTCTTGGAATCGTAATTTGGGTGGGAAACCACTTTTGCGACTCGGTATCCGTTTCCATAGAACATGAAAGATTGTCTCAAAATTCCTGCAAAGGCCGTCCAAATCTTGGGATTGTTAAGAGGTCTGGAAGACAGAGAGGAACACCGCTCAGCATGTCAGAACCACAAACATGAAACACTCATTTGACGGTCTTCAAAAGTCATCCGCCAGAGCCAAGGTCTCCAAGGTCTCCAAGGTGACGTAACTTGTCAAAAGCCGCAGGACAAGACTGGTCAGGTGGCCTCAGGCCCCTCCCCCTCCCCTCCTTTACCTCATCAGTGAATCCTATTCCTCCCGTGCTTCCCCGCCAGCCTGCAAACCCTCACAATTCCAAGAACGCTTGTTCTTGAGCCTAAGTGCCTTCCTGAGGTTTGAAACCCCATTTCTGGCGTGGCTGGGTCTAACTGACTTTTACATGCTAGAGCATTTCCTGGCACACAGTGGGTGCTTAATAAGTGTGTACTGATGAATAGACTCTGAGGCTAATAGCCGTCCAGGCATTACCTTTATCTGGGTATTTCCCTTCTAAGAAAACCCTAAATCCTACAGCCCATGGAATACGGTGGATGGGAGGAAGGGAACGCTCCTGGGTAATAAACACTGCTTTCTTCAACCATACAACAGCCCTTGGAGCAGCACACCTGTCTTACAGGTGCAGATGCTACAGTCAGCAACCTCGAGGGAATTGTCTGAAGCCACTAAGCCAGAGAATAGCCAAGCCAGGCCCGGCCTCACTCTAAAGAAAAATAGCTCTGATGAGCGAGGCTTTTTCAAAATAGCCGTGTGATCAAAACACACAAAAAAACACAAAAAAACCCTCCACGTTTAAGAAAAAAGGAGGGGGAACAGTATCTTCTACAAAAGCTAACACTATACATGATGGCTACCCTTGCCCCCTCCACCCACCTGTATGGGTAATGCTGTGGCCCAGGGTGTTTAATGGACCACAGAGGGCCTTCCTGCATGGCAGTGTGAGGTCTGAGTGTCTTTGAGTGCACCGTCTCCGGGGATGAGCACCCAGGGGAAACCAGGCCTCCCAAGACGGCAGAGGCCTCAGGAAGGGTGGGACAGAGCTGAGAAGATTGTGGGCTAGAAGGAGTTCTTTGTTTTTTTTAACATAAATTTAATTATTTTATTTTTGGCTGCGTTGGGTCTTCGTTACTGCGCATGGGCTTTCTCTAGTTGTGGTGAGCGGGGGCTACTCTTGGTTGTGGTGCACGGGCTTCTCATTGCGGTGGCTTCTCTTGTTGCGGAGCACAGGCTCTAGGCGCATGGGCTTCAGTAGTTGCAGCACGCAGGCTCAGAAGTTGTGGCTCATGGGCTCAGTAGTTGTGGCTTGCGGGCTCTAGAGCGCAGGCTCAGTAGTTGTGGCACACGGGCTTAGTTGCTCCACGGCATGTGGGATCTTCTGGACCAGGGTTCGAACCCGTGCTCCCTGCATTGGCAGGCGGATTCTTAGCCACTGCGCCACCAGGGAAGCCCCTAGAAGGAGTTCTGATCACAGCATCACCCCAGCCCCACACCGCATCCCTGCGCAAGACCCCGCGAGTAATGGACGCACGCTCAAGGGATGGGCTTGGCCACGCGCTTCACGAGTCATTTGACCCTCCCAGAGAGGCAACGACCTGGGCGCCCTTAGAATCCCCACCTGTCCACAAGGAAACCGGAACTCGAAGGAGTCGGAGGCTTCACTCCAGGCCGCAGGGCCCAGAGCCTCCGTCTCCCAACCCGGGACCCGCCCCCGCGGGACTTACTCCTCCACGCAGTGGGCAGCGGTCACGATCCACTCGGGGGTGATGATGGAGCCTCCGCAGACGTGGGTGCCCTGCACGTGCAGGCTGACCTGCCAGGGCCAGTCCCCCGGGGCAGCGCTCGACCCGCCCACGATCCGGCTCTGGCGGCCCGTCTTCCCTGGGACCCCGCACTCTGAGGGCGACAAGCACAGCGCAGCCGGCCAGTGAGCGAAGCAGGGCCGCCCCCTCCCAGCCCCCTGACGCCCGTCACACCCAGTGCCCAGACGGCCCCCAGGCCGAGGGTCCTGCCTGGCCGGAGGGTGACTGTTGTCTGCTCTTG
This sequence comes from Mesoplodon bidens, assembly GCF_964165515.1. Classification (NCBI taxonomy): domain Eukaryota; kingdom Metazoa; phylum Chordata; class Mammalia; order Artiodactyla; family Ziphiidae; genus Mesoplodon; species Mesoplodon bidens. The sequence continues at coordinate 4,802,224 of NC_138161.1, read as the reverse complement.
TTCCTGTTGGTTTGGGGTCCGACTTTCAGAGAATGTGTCCTGGTCTCTTTGGGTTGGGGAGTGGGGTGCAAGGACAGCCCTCCAGCCCCCTCTCCCCCCAGGAAACACCACTTCTGCTGGCACTGGGTGCCCCTGTTCCTTGGCACTCATGCGATTCCATCTGCGTCTCCTGTACACCCAGGTGGGGGGCCTGGATAACAAAGGCCCTGGCACCCCCTCGAATGCTCAGAGGCCCCAAGATTCCTGAACACAGCTAAGGAGGCTTTTCTCATGTGTGCTGCTCTCAAGGTGCCAGGAGATGGAGGCGTAGCGTGCGCGGGAAGGCAGGGCAGGCACCATGCTTTCTCCGTACCTAAAGAAGCTTGAGCTAGCCTGGGTGGGAAGGTACCAGCGGGACCACTGGGCATGCGTCCACCTAGGGGCGTCTGCTAGTTTCACCTGTTCAAACTGAAAGGCCAAACTTCAGGCCTGAGACCCGTATGGGAACAGGATGGGGCTGTCCCAGAGAAGGGAGTGCAGGGACAGTGTCCTCCATACCAGTAGAAGGTTTGGAAACTATAAATAATCCAAACACAGGGACGGGGACACCCACAGGCCTCCAGCTGCAGCGCAGGGATGCCCTAGAGTGTGGCCCCATCAGTTTCTTGAGCTTGCCGTCCTCATGGGACAGCTGCTTCTTGGACTTGAGGCTGAAGGCGTCTCAATTGCATCTGAATTCAAGAAAGGAGCCCCTTGGGCAGAGTGCTGGGCATGTCCTGACCTGTTACCCCACCTCATCTCTCCACATCCCCCAGAGACACAGGGAGATACACTTCTATAAGTACCAAATGTTTCCTATTTTAGAAACACAAAAAGGAAAACCAAGAATCACTTACCTATACAGCGTAAAGAAACCACTGTTTTTGAAGAACAGACATCACTACAAAAGAAGAGGGGAAAATTCTGGTCACTCTAACAAACGAGACACTTGATTCTCAAAATACTTAGAAATAAATATTTTCTTCCACTGTTCTCACTCTCTGCCTCCCCAGACATAGAAGAGTCCACAGTTGAAGACTTGAATAAGGAAAGTAAATCTATATACATAAGGGATAGTAGTGAAGAGCAGACACTGAGTCGAAGTGCAGGGTTCAAATCCAAGCTGTGTGACCTTGGACAAGCTTCCTAACCTCTCTGTGCCTCAATTTCCCCATCTGCAGAATGGGCTAATATAGTACCAACTCATAGGGTGGTTGTGAAGATAAGCACACATCATATCAGCTGTTATTATTTTTCCTTGGGATTTAAAATCATCCTTTAATTTCGTCAGGAAGACAGTCATAAACTGCCAGGTTCCTATAACTGCTTTACATTTACCGCACAGGAAACTATACAGTCAATCATTTGCCTGGGAACAGAAGAAAAGTTACTCATTTGGGGGGCAGACATTCCAGGTTACATATGAAAAAGAAACAACCAATGCGTTCCACTGTATATGGAATTTTCCCCCAATATGCTGAGGAGAAGAGAAACAGCCCTGACACCCACATGTTCGAACCTGGCCATGTTCTGTTGAACGTAAACAGTTCCCAGGGCATCAACATGGGGCCAGACCATTGTTACATGATGGAGCAGGACGCAGGCACGCCCACTGCACAATCCCATGAACCTGGTCCAGACCACACAGTGACCAACAGGCCCCTATGCTGGCTGACACGAGTGGCCGCACTTCTTTGCCAATCCCAGCCATAGCCTGGCTTCATGCCTGCCACCCACCTTCTAAAAAAAAAAAAAACCATTAAGGTACCAACTACAGAATCACCCTCACTTCCGGACAGCATCCAATGCAGGGCAAAGCCCTGCTTCCTGGAACCTTCCCCAAAAGGACTCAACACAAGCCCACACCCTGTAATAAGTCCCTTCTCACCCCCTTCCATGGAGACACCCACAGTTCCAGGACAAGGCATGTCCTGGTGGTCTCTGGCTGGGGGGCACTGGGTGCCAAGAGAAGACATGTTCCCATTAAGAGAAGATGCTTTCTAGGGATCATAAGGTCATTCCCCTCTGCACACTGTGCAGCCACCAGCATCAGGGCACAAGGCAGCCACTCAGACAAACCCTGCGAGGACTCAGGTATCCAAGAGCAACTTCTGAAAGCAAAGAGGAAAGCAGTTCTCCCACCTCACGCCATGCGTGCCAGGGACACCACGTGCCAGGCAATGACCTTCTCTTCTTTCCTCCGAACACTGCAGCCACCTGTGAGTTACCAAGAGGTGGCAGCCCTCCCTTCCCTGCTCAGCCCTGATTCCATGTAACCAAAGCCGATGAAGAGACAGACGGGGGCATTTACAAAGAGCCCAGGCAGCTGTGTTTAGCTTCTCGGGAGGGCAAACCACGGCCTGCTGTTTTGATGGGCACACCTGGCCGTGTGCACCCCTTCTCCTGGGCTCACCCTCTCACATTCCTGGGGACAGCCAGACCAGGTGCCCCAGGAAGAAGTCAGCCTCCCGGGCCACCAGGAACGCAAACCTGCTCCCAGCCTCCCACTCACAGGGAAGGAGGGGAAGTGTGACCCGTCCATCCTCCCCTAAATGCAGCATCTGGCGCCTGGCCAGCAGGGTGGTGCCGGCCTGGCTGGCCTCCTGGGGATGGGAGATAGGGACCTGGGAGCTGAGGAAGACTTAAGCAAGAAGGACACTGTGTATCTTTCACGTTAAGGAACATTCGGATAGTAATAATGATCCTAGGAAGACTGCAACCATTTTAACCTTATGCAACACAAAATGAGTAGCTCAAGCCCAGCCCTCTCCCCCACCCTCCTAAGCAGTTAAACCATCCACCATGGGACCAGCTCAGGTTCATTTCCACCCACCAGACGCACTGCGACCCACCCAGCGCTGCAAGTAGGCCTCCAGGTACAGGAAACATTGGTGGACTGGACCAGCCGCTCACTCCCAGGCCCACCCCTTGCACAGCAGCCTCTGACACGATTGCTTGGGCTGGGGGACCCACCACCCCTGCTGCCTGGGGCTGAGGGCCTTCTTGGGAAGCAGGATTTCCAGTGTGAAACCGGCAGAGTCCTGGGCAAACCAGGATGAGTTGATCACCCCAGTGGGGACCCTGAGACATTCTTTTGGACTCCCAGACACACACCCTGACACACAGTAAGGTACATGTCTAATGTCCGGAGAGAGAAAAAAATCAGGATAGAGGAATTTCAATTGTGCAATGTTACCCGATACCATGGAGGGCAGAGGGCAGAGGGCAGAGGGCACAAACAAGATGGCAAATAGACCTTAGCCACTTCCCTAGAATAAACCCAGAGCTGCTCAGAGGGACGGGTCCTACTTAAAGTCCAATCTCCTCCCCATGGGAAACTCAGACAAACCCGCAGCTGCAGCAGAGAAATCAAACTCTGGACGGTGATTCTCCCTGACGTCCCCTACTCATTCCCATTACACAATTTTTGAAAGGAAAGAGGAAGTCACCATGGCCAACAGGCCCATGAAAAGATGCTCAACATCACTAATCATTAGAGAAATGCAAATCAAAGCTACAATGAGGTATCACCTCACACCACTCAAAATGGCCATCGTCAAAAAGCCTACAAATAATAAATGCTGGAGAGGGTGTGGAGATAAGGGAGCCCTGCTACACTGTTGGTGGGAATGTAAATTGGTGCAGCCACTATGGAGAACAGTAGGGAGGTTCCTTAAAAAACTAAACATAGAGTCACCGTATGATCCAGCAATCCCACTCCTGGACATATTTCTGGACAAAACTACAATTCAATAACATACATGCACCCCAATGTGCATTGCAGCACTATTTACAATACTCAAGACATGGAAACAACCTAAATATCCATTGACAGAGGAATGGATAAAGAAGATGTGGTACATATATACAAGGGAATATTACTCAGCCATAATAAAGAATGAAATAATGCCAGTTACAGCAACGTGGATGGACCTAGAGATTATCATACTAAGCAAAGTAAATCAGAAAGAGAAAGACAAATACCATATATCACTTATATGTGGAATCTAAAATATGACACAAATGACCTTATCTAAGAGACAAACTCGCAGACATAGAGAATAGACCTGTGGTTGCCAAGCGGGGAGGGAGGTGGGGGAAGGATGGAGTGGGAGTTTGGGGTCAGCAGATGCAAACTATTATCTATAGGATGGATAAGCAATAAGGACCTACTGTAGAGCACAGGGAACTATATTCAATATCCTGTAATAAACCATAATGGAAAAAGAATATGAAAAAGAATGTATATATAACTGAATCACTTTGCCATACATACGTAGACATAACATTGTACATCAACTATACTTCAATGAAATAAATTTTTAAAAAGAAATCACCAAATTAAATACCTGTGGTAGAGTTTTTTATAGAGATCGATATTGTTGGCACTGACGTTCAGCTTCATGAAGCTTGTGGCTCCGCTGTCATCCACTATTCCTTGGCTAGAAAAAAAGCTATTCCTGAAAAAGACAGAAAATCTTATTTAAAATAATGGGGTTTTTTTGTGAGCATTCGTAAATCCTACGTTACAACTATATCAGAATATGACATTCTGGTTACAAGGAACACCTTAGCATTTGGGAAAACAAAAACACAACTTCCAGTCAAGTGACGCTGCGTTATAACCATCTTTCCACCCGATAAGCCTGAAGTGTCAGGGAAAAGTCCTCCATCAGTTGTGTTTCTAATCTAATCTGGATTAGGATAAAGAAGCAGTAAGAATAAGGATGTGTGAGTACATATCATGTAACAAAATTACACACGTTAAAATGCTCCCAGTGATAAAATACAGACCCTGAACCGTGATGGGGCCTCACTACGTCATTCACAGTGACATACGCTGCAATTGGGGGCTGGCATTTTGAAGGATTTCACTAGCTAAGATGCCAGCTTTCTTATCAAGTGGTAGTTCATTCTGAAAATTGGCATAAAGGCAACACACTTGAATTGCACAGAAGTCACACGGTGACACCCCCAAGGAAGAGACGGTGACAATGAAAGCGCACAGCCTTTCCCTGGGAGGCCAGATGGCCTCCACGTGTTGACAAGGATGGTCTGGCGTGTCCCTGGCTGGAATCCTGAGGAGGGGGCACTCCCACACCCCTCTCCCACCTCCTCTGGTGGCTGCATGAGGAATGAATTCTCTAATGGATAAATCTGTTGATCAGCTCTCTTCTGTTCAAAGGCCTCGCCAGCGCCTTCTGTGCTCATGCAGTGAAGGCTATGCAGATCTGTTCCCTCCGACCTTCCCTGCAGCCCTCCCCTCTCGCTTCCACCCAGGAGGTGAGTGGAGTCAAGGCTTCAACCCTGCCTGGGGGCTCCTTAAGAATGAGTCACCCAAGGCCCTCGGCCAGCACCCTGGACCCTGGTGACTGCAACACTGGACAGCCTTGAGTAACCAGGAGCGCATGGAGGCCCAAGAGGCAGGGCTGGGGGGTGCCATGGAGGGGGATGGGGCAGTGTGGTGCCCACAGTCCCCTGCTGGTTTCCCGGAGGCAAAGGTTCGTGGTGCCCCTGTGTTGGCACTTCCAGGGAGGGGCAGAGAGAAGTACTGATCTTATGTTTCTGTGCCCGTCACCATCATCACGGAGGCCACAGGGCTCAGAACTCACGGGTAGCCCATGTCCTGGCACGCTGCTCTCCCGTAGTTGTCACTCCAGCCATCCTGGCACACGGGGTGCCAGGACTTCCTCTGAGATGAGTACACCTGAAGGATGAAGTTGGGTCCGTAGAGACGAACTGCAGGAAGGGAGATTCTGGTGAGTCTCAACCCATCGTCCTGTCCGCCACATGAGCCCCACCTTCCCAGGGACCCAGAGGCCCTGGGACCCAGAGGCAGGGCTGGGCCCCCTCTTCCCGAGGCACCAGCTACACATGAGAGATGCCGAGAATCCAGCCTTTCCCCACAAAATATGCCCTTCACCCAAAAGAACTGAAAACAGGTATTCAGACAAAAATGAACATTGTACACAGATGTTCGTGAAAGCTTTATCCACAGGAGCCGAAAGGTGGAAACAACCCAAATGTCCGTCTACTGATGAACGCACAGAATATGGTCCATCCGCATAATGGAGTATTATTTGTTCATGAAAGGGGATGAAACACTGACACAATACAACACCCATGACATTCTGCTGAGTGAAAGAGGCCAGACACAAAGGCTCACACACTATGATCTCATTTCTGTGAAACGTCTAGAGAAGGAAATCTATGGAGACTGAAAGTAGATTAGTGGTTGCTTAGGGCATCTGGGGCTCATTTGGCTGTGGAATGACCAGCCTTGGTCTGATCATTTCCTACTGCTTCTGTGATGAGTGAATCCACACACCCTGTGAGTGGATAAGCAAACTGTAGGACATCTAGACAATGGAATGCGATTCAACACTAAAAAGACATGAGCTATCAGGCCACGAAGAGACGTGCAGGAACCTTAAATGCACATCATTCAGTGAAAGAAGCATCTGAAAGGGCTCCATCCTGTAGGATTCTGATTCTAAGATACTTGGGGAAAGGCAAAACCATGCAGACGGTAGGAAGATCCGTGGTTACTTGGGGATGGGGAGTAGGGGATGAACAGGTAGAGCACAGAGGATTTTTAGGGCAGTGAAACTACTCTGTATGACACTGCCATGACGGATACATGTTAGACATGTTAGACATTTGTCCAAACCTACTGTCCAGATGTACACATTGTACATTTATCTGCAATACCAAGCAAACCTTAATGTAAACTAAGGACTTTAGTCAATAATAATGTATCGATATCGACTTATCACTTACAATGCACGTACCACCCCAGTGCAAGATGTTACAAACAGGGGCGACTGTATGTGAGGGCAGGGGTTGGGGGGGGGAATGGGAACACTGTTCGTTCTGTACACGTGAAACTGCTCAGGATTCCATGCAAAGGAACACTGCGAGTGCAGCAGAGGGAAAGGGGAGGCTCACGTCCCAACAGAAAAGTGACTTCCAGGATGTGTCATCAAGTCCTGTGGAGTCAGCTGGATGGCAACCATCGGGAAATGGGCACATTAACAATGCAAACACCTATTTACTTTTTCGTGCAAAAACTCTGTGCAGGGAGAAACAAGATACTCTTATTAGTTGCCCCTAAGGAAAAAACATGATTGGCTGATGAACAGGCTTGTGTGTGTGTGTCTGTGTCTGTGTGTGTGTCTGTGTGTGTCTGTGTGTGTCTGTGTGTCTGTGTGTGTCTGTGTCTGTGTGTGTCTGTGTGTCTGTGTGTGTCTGTGTCTGTGTGTGTCTGTGCGCGTGTCTGTGTGTGTCTGTGTCTGTGTGTTTGTCTGTGTGTGTCTGTGTGTCTCTGTGTGTGTCTGTGTGTGTGTCTGTGTCTGTGTGCCTGTGTGTGTGTCTGCGTGTGTCTGTGTGTCTGTGTGTGTGTGTCTGTGTGTGTCTGTGTGTGTGTGTCTGTGTGTGTGTCTGTGTTTCTGTGTGTGTGTCTGTGTGTATCTGTGTGTGTCTCTGTGTGCGTGTCTGTGTGTCTCTGTGTGTGTGTCTGTGTGTGTCTGTCTGTCTGTGTGTGTCTCTCTGTGTGTGTCTGTGTGTGTGTCTGTGTGTCTGTGTGTGTATGTGTGTGTGTCTCTGTGTCTGTGTGTGTGTGTCTGTGTGTGTGTGTGTGTTAGAAACACGACCCTGTTCTTTCCTCTCCCTCGCATCCTTGTTTCCTGTGTGTCTTCTTTACTGTTCACACAGAACATGTCACTCCTGACACGGCTGGTCACCAAATGTGTAGAGGTTTTCTCCACACCAAGCAATTCTCCACGACACCAGCTGGGCGTCCTACAATTTAATTCTGACACTCTTTACCTGGAGAGAGTGTGAGCTCCCACAGGTTGAGGGCTCAGTCCCACAAGACTGATCGCCCCCACTTCAGATACCAACCCCAAGTCCAGATTGTCACCTGTGCTTCTGACCGACCAGCTAGAACTCAGAGGTTCCCACGACCCCCTCCTCAGCTTCGATTAATTTGCTAGAGCAGCTCACAGAACTCAGGAAAACCATTTACTTACTGTTTCCCAGTTCATTATAAAGGATAGGATAAAGGACACAGATGCATATCCAGAGGAAGAGAAGCACAGGGCAAGGTACGTGGGGAGGGGCAGGAGCCTCCGTGCCCTCTCTGGGCACACCGGTCTCCCCAGATCTTCATGGGGTCACCAACCCGGAAGCTCCCCAACCCTGTACTTTTGGGATTTTATGGAAACTCCATCACGTAGGCATGCTCCATCATTAATTCCATGTCCAGCCCTTCCTCCTCTCAAGACAGTGGGGTGCAGGGCTGACAGTTCTAAGCTTCTAACCGGAGCTCGTTCTTTGCAGTGACCAGCCCCCATCCAGGAGCCATTCAGGAGCCCAGCAAGAGTCACCTCGTTTGAACAAGACACTCCTCTCATCCAGGAAATGACAAGGGTTTTAAGAGCTCTGTGTCAGGAACTGGGGTCAAGGACCAAATACTAGAACCAAAGATGCTGCTGGTGGTCTTTTCACTTCGGAATCACCAGAGTTTCAGGAGCCCTGTGCCAGGAATCGGGGGCAGAGACCAATACATATTCTCTATTATCTCACAGTGTGTGAGTATATACTATGTGTGAGTATGTGAGTGTGTGTGTGTGTGTGTGTGTGTGTTAGGTGTGAGTATGCGTGAGTGTAAGTGAAATGGGGGAGATGAGATTTTTCACTGCATACATACCCTTAGGGACCTCCTGAATTATGATCTATTTGAGTACATTAACTGTTAAAGTATTTAAATAAACACAACTTCAGTATTAAGAAGAGAGAAAGTCTCTCCAGGTAACATGAGCTTGTCTTGCTAGAGTTTGTCAACACATGCACGTGCACAGGTAGGAAAACATCAAATGTCATTCCGCCTGAGAGCTTAACCATATCTGCTCAACTTCAAAAACTCCCTACTTTACTTAAGAAAATGGTGACAAATATATTATCACCAAAATAAAGGCAAGGCACTATGTCAACGGTTTACAGAGTGAGTGAGTCACTGCCAAGTGCAAACCCTCTCTGGGAAGGAACTGCAGGAGGTCAGAACTTAGAGGCCAAGGCACCAGCGTGGACGCAGGTCCATGCAGATGGTGCAGAGGCCGAGCTCTGGCCTAACCCCCAACCCTGAGGATTCCACGGCCAAGTCCGCACTGCATCTCACACAGGTGCCCTGACCTGGAAACGGGATGTACGGGAGTTCCATCCTCCCCCAGGATGGCTGCAGAAGGAAGACAGCGGTGGGGTAGAGCCTGGCCTTTGTCTGGCATCACCTGCCTTCAGAGTTAACAGCTCCCAGAAGACGCAGCAGGCTTTAGGCTCTGGGTATGGCCCTCAGTGGGTATTATTAGCACAAGCCTCGTCCTCAAGCATCATTTTCCCTGGCATGACCACTTTACCACCCATGAAATAATTCACTGAAAATAATAAAAGCAGAAGAGGTGCCCACCCCGTGACAACAGACATAGATCACCTGAAAGGCAGCTTGTTTAGAAAACGCAGAGCCCACTCCCAGCTTTATGTTTTAAACAGTTTGCCTGTTTTAGTGACGTCGTGGAAGCTGGGGCAGGCACGTTGGCCTGGTCCTGGGCTGGGGTCTCCCTTCCCCCGTGCTGTGCGATGCTGGTGGAGGGTTGGCACTCGCCCCCTCTGAGCCTGTCTCCTCATCTGAAAACCGGGCTTAGATGCAAGGCTCAGCCTCCAGGAAGGGATTCAGTTGTGGAATGCTCGGCGTTCGGGACACGGGCCTGACACCGTCACGCCTGCCCTGCTGTGGCCTCTGTGGTGGGCAGAGCGGTCCCCTCCAACCCGAGGCAGCCGGCACGGCCCGGCCACTCACCGCACCGGTTCTCGTCCTCGCCGCTGGGGCAGTGCAGGATGCCGTCGCACCAGTGAGAGGGGCTGACGCAGGTCCCCGAGGAGCTGCATTCCATCCCCAAGCACTCGTCCTCCACTGGCAGAGAAACGGAAGGGAGATGTCCGTCGGGCTGAGAAACCGAGAAAACCTCCCAGCACCCAGGTGACAAGAGGGAGTGAGCTTTTCCTCCTTCAGTGTAAAAGGCGGGGATGAGTCCTTGCCGACAACGTACGTCACAGGAAGCGGGGCTGGTCGCAGGGATCCTGAACCCCTCGGGTCTGTCACTTTGGTCAGGGGAGGACCCCAGCCTCGGATCTGGACAGCACCCACCCTCTCTGCCACAAAGGTGAGTCCTGTGATCCACAGACCCTGCCCCGGGCTGATGGAGGAGACCTGGCTGTGGGTACAGGAGGGGCCTGTGGCAGCCACCGCTGTACACTGAGACACAGGGACAAGGTGTGGCCCCGAGGTGCTGCACTCACTGTGCTCACGAGTGCCAGGTGCCACCTAGTACCCTGAAGCATGGGGTAAACTCAATGTGCTTCTCCCACGTGTACCAATATCACACACAAAGGGCATGGGATCTTGACAACCCACGGCTTAGGAGAAAGCATGCAAATGAGATTGGCCGCTTCCGAGAAAGGTTATTCATGCATCACGTAACCAAACAGGAGGAAAGAGATGAGAAATGTCACGAGGGGCCGTGGGTGAGCCCCCAGGCCAGAGACTAGGGCCACTAAAGGGCCGGCACACCACGACTTGGCCCTGCCCTGCACTTACTGAGCTTCCACAGCAGCATGGCGGCCAGGACTGCTCCCGCCAGGAGGGCCCCCAAGGAGAAGGTGATACACAGGATTTTCTTAGTCCCTGGAAGAGAAGAGTCGAGTAAACAACTTAGTCGCCAAGTTTCTTAGAAGTTAGACTCTCAAATATACATGGTATATCCTATCAAGGGATAATAATTTCTTATACATTTAAAAATGTGACTTTTCTCTTTAAGAATGTATCCTGGGAGGTCTTACTTCTTCCATAGCACTGAACTACAGGCTTTTTTGAGAACCGAAGCAGGAAGTCGTGATATGAAGCAACATACGTTAAAATTAAGCACTTCCAAAAGTATGGCCTGAAGGTGGTCAAATAAATGATGAATGTAAAAAAATGGCTGAAAAAAGGAAACATACCTTGTTCCGGTGATTATAAGCATAAGCAAAATGACAATAATGCTCCTCAGACTATCATCTCCACGTCAGTGGTACCCAAGGCAGCAGGAAAAGAGCCTCTTCCTCAAGGTGGTTTAGGGAGGGATGGCACAGAGTCACACTGACTCATTTAAACAGTCCCTGGCCACATGTGGCTATTTGCGCTTCAATTAATTATCGTTAAATGATATTAAATCGTTCTGTAAATTCAACTACTCAGTAATCCCATGTGACCAGTGGCTACTGCTCTGGACTGTGAAGAGGCAGGACATTCCATCACTGCAAGAAGTTCCACTGGGCAGCACTGGCATCGCTCCCGGGTCAGGGGGCAGGAACTCTGGGCTCACATTTCAGCTAAGAATACAAGTCTTTGGAGAAGGTCACCAGAGCTCTCTAGTCAAAACAAACCAAGACGCCACTGTCGGTCAGAGTGTAAGCCAAACGTCATGCCAAGGTTCAGAGGAACGCACCCACCGCCGCCACCCTCAGCAGTTCCTGTGCAGAAAGCAGCCCCAGGCCCAGTGCTCCCTTGGGATAGGCGGAGAGGCAGAGGGAAGTGTCGGGGCGAAGGCTCTCACACAGACCCTCCAACTCCTTAGTTCATACAGGAGGACACCCAGGCTGCAGAGGTGCAGTGCGGGGGGTCCTTGCACCCCACCTGTGCACATTCTTGCTTCCAGAAGTCCACCAGACCAAGACATTCAGCTTCTGGAGTTGATAGACCAGAGCTGACGCATCTGATCAGGGCTCAAAGCCTCGCTTCTCATTTTGTTACCATGTTCTGCAAATCCCACATTCTGTGCTCAAACCAGCTTAGGAATCACGGGGGAGCCTGTTACCCAGAGATCCTGACTCAGCTCAGGGACAGGAGGCTTGAGTCTGCAGTGCCACAGGCTCATGGGTGAGGTCACAGCCGCCAGTCACATTATCAGGACTTGGCACGGTGGTTGCATGTTACCGAACGCAGGGCAGGGTCACCACGGAAGCTCAGGGGAAATTCCAAGTGGCCAGTTTGACCCATTCGTCAAGGACGATTTCTCCCTTTAGGAGATTTCCCTATGTGTTATCTTATCCAAGATAAAATAATGTGCCTGGTGAGTTGAGGGATATTTAACTAGGTATCCTGAACCTCTCGTTGAGAAGGCGGCAACCTGCCCAGCCCTCACCAGGAGCGGGGGCAGCGGGAGCCCCGGCTCTCACCTTTGGGGCACAGGCATTTCAGAATCATCCTCTGGTCGATCAGACATGACTGGGTGCTGGTTTGCGATGGTACAGATTGTGAGTGTAATTATAACCGACTAAGCATTTACCTTCATTGTTAGCAATTGTTGATGCAACCCTATCGTGTCCAGTGTCAACTGTGAGTATCACAGGACTGTTGACCTTCTGGCCTCCAACACCCAAACATTAACATGTGTATGCGTGGTTCAATGGGAAACACCTATGACTCTTGCTAAAACAAACCGAGCCATTAAGATAAAAATTTCCTTTGTATTCCTGCCGGGGGTTCTCTTGAGTTTGCACTGTTTAAGTAACTTGCAAAATACTGTCAAGGCTCTGAGGGGCTACATGCTGCATGATTCCAACTCTACATTCTGGAAAAGGCAAACCTGTGGAGACAGTTAGATCAGTGTTTGCCAAGCGTTGGGGAAGAGAGGGAAGGATGAGCTAAGACGACGACAGGCTAAGACTAGGGGTCCTCAGCCTGGGTACCACGGACATCTTGGCTGGGTCATTCTTGGTGGGGGAGTGGTCATCCTATGCACTGGAGGATGTGTAGCAGCGCCGCTGGCACCTACCCAGGAGATACCAGTAGCACCCCCAGCCCAGTTATAACAACCAAAACGGTCTGCAGACATTGTCAGATGTCCCTGGGGGTCAAAATCACCCCGATTAGCAGCCACCGGCCTCAATCTACCAACCGTCACCAGAAAGACATTAGTGCAGAGACAAGTGTTTCCGTGATCCGAGACAAATTAATGGAGGGAAAGAGAACCACACAGGAAAGGAGCAGGGGCAGAAAACACAGGAATGGAAGAGAGTAGCGGTGGGGAGAAGGAAGGATGGAGGAGCCATCTGTAAGCGCGAAAGAGGCAAGGACTGAGGCAGAAATCCAGGGGCGACAGCCCTTGTGAAGAGCTGGCGCGGTCTGCGGAGGGGCGTCTTCAAAGGGTTCGGGTCTTATTCACTATTCCTTACCGCCACTATTTATGGCATGGGGGTGGCGCGTGGAAATTCACTCTGTCACTAATCTTTAACTGTGCAAGTTGTGTACGTAGGTAGGCATATCTCACGAATTAAAATAAAAACCATTGTAAAGCAATTATATAAAAAAAAAAAAAACCTCTAGTAGGTTAATTAGGCTGTCAGATGCAGGAAGTAAATTTTGGTCAAGGAACAGCCAAGGTAGTAATGCAGTGGTAAGTTATAAATGTGCTTACTGTGCTCTAGAATGTCACAATTGGAATACAAGAAATATGTGTAAGAAAAAAGACAAATATTCAATATTGACGGATGGATGAACTGAATAAATTAGATCACTGTACTTTCAATTAAAAAAAAATTATCAGTGAAAATGTTCCTTGGTCCAGCCACTGTACTGGTTCTGTGCTCATACTAGTACTGGACAGTTCTTACCACGTCAACTAGCCTGCATTAAAAGCTTGGGGAGGGGTGCGACGGGAAGGGGTCTGGAGGGAGAAGAGATAAAATGCAATGCAAAGAAAGCAGATGAATGAGAGGATAAGAAAGATATGGGATTAAGGTGATGGACAGAGGACACACCACCTTCAGTCCCTCAACCCTCCTCCGTGGCCCGGTCAGGTCTGGCTACAAGACCCTTCAAGCCAAGAGAAATGTTGAAGATGCTTCTGTACAACAATTCCACTGGCCACTTCATTCACCAAACACAAAATACACAAGCTACTCTTTGAGCGCCTTGAACGTGACTTGCAGTGCCCAGGGAATGGTACACAGAGAAAGGTTAAATCGTTTCTCCCTGCATTGGGGGTTTACCATCTACTCAAGATGATTCAGCGATAAACCACGCAGACAAGAAGCAGTTCAGAGAAGCCCAGCTAGAAAGACCACCCTGGGTCGTACACGCCAAGCCAGTACCAGAGCATTAGTGGGAGATGAAGGTCTTAGCAGCCGGGAGGCCCCCAAAGGCCCACAGGAGGCGAGACCCAGGCCCACAGCTTTGACACAGAGTGGGGGAGGGGAGAGGTATGCAGAGCCAGACCAGCCCGGCAGACAGAGGAGAGCTGGCACCAGAGCTGCTGGGGCAGACGGGCCACCGGAGAAGGCAGACCCAAAACTCGGGCTCCGTTAGAGGAAATAAATGCAAAAAGGGTCCTACTTGAGGTGCATGCTGTCCCCGACGGGGGTTTCGGCTGCCTGAGGATGACGGGTGTCGAGGTGTGCGTCTGAACCCTCGGGGTGTACTGGGGCACAGCGGGCGGGTAGTACTGAGCCGGGTACCCCGCGTAGGCACGGTGGGCCATGGGCGGCTGCGGAGGGTAGAGGCTTTCGGGTTGGAATCCATGGTTCTCATAGTAAGGCCCGACACCTGGTGGTGATCCCTGAATGATTAAAAAGAAGATGAATGACACAGCATTGTAAAGCAGCTATACCCCACTAAAAATATTTTTTTAAAATTAAAAAAGAAGATGAATGATACAAAACCCTAATTACCCTAAAGGTTAAATATACACCCCATCACACTCAGACAAGACACTGGGACAGTGCTGCAGATTCTTTTTTTTTTAACATCTTTAATGGAGTATAATTGCTTTACAACGGTGTGTTAGTTTCTGCTGTATAACAAAGTGAATCAGCTATACGTATACATATGTCCCCATATCTCCTCCCTCTTGCGTGTCCCTCCCACCCTCCCTATCCCACCCCTCTAGGTGGTCACAAAGCACCGAGCTGATCTCCCTGTGCTATGCGGCTGCTTCCCACTAGCTATCTATTTTACCTTTGGTAGTGTATATATGTCCCTGCCACTCTCTCACTTCGTCCCAGCTTACCCTTCCCCCTCCCCATGTCCTCAAGTCCATTCCCTACATCTGTGTCTTTATTCCTGTCCTGCTCCTAGGTTTATCAGAAGCATTTCTTTTTTTGATTCCATATATATGTGTAAGCATAGTGTATTAGTTTTTCTCTTTCTGACTTACTTCACTCTGTATGACAGTCTCTAGGTCCATCCACCTGACTACAAATAATTCAATTTCATTTCTTTTTATGGCTGAGTAATATTCCATTGTATATATGTGCCACATCTTCTTTATCCATTCATCTGTCGATGGACACTTAGGTTGCTTCCATGCCCTGGCTATTGTAAATAGAGCTGCAATGAACATTGTGGTACATGACTCTTTTTGAATTATGGTTTTCTCAGGGTCTATGCCCAGTAGTGGGATGGCTGGGTCATATGGTAGTTTTCTCAGGGTATATGCCCAGGAGTAGGATTGCTGGGTCGTATGGTAGTTTTCTCAGGGTCGATGCCCAGTAGTGGGGCTGCTGGGTCATATGGCAGTTTTCTCAGGGTCTATGCCCAGTAGTGGGGTTGCTGGGTCGGTGCTGCAGATTCTTATAGGGCATATTTAATTATGCCAAACACTGAACTCACATAGAATGAAAACTCACCAGCGTTTCCAATTAATTGGCAATAGTTTTTGGGTTTGTTTGTTTGTTTACTATTCATCTTTTGAAATAAAGAAAAAAAACAAATGGCTGACATTGAGACTGAGTAAAAAGACGTGTAGAAGTCTGGGAATGAGCCAATGCCCTATCTCCTGAGAGTGGGGTACAAAGTTATGGACTAGCAATGCCAGAATTATAATGAGAATAAAATAGCTGACATTTGAGAACTCACCTGCTTTGGGCATCTGTATTCATGCCTTCCTTGAAGCGTGACCATAACCCCCTAAGATGGTACAGCTGTGATGGATATACCCATTTTGCAGACAGGAACGTGAGTGGCAGAGATGAAGAAATCCACCTAAAGGATTTACAGCTTGGGGGGTGGCTAGCAGATCTGCCCCCATGAGCATCTTTCTAGGGCACGTGTGTTTATGTTGAGAGTGTGTGGAGTTCAGCAGCTCCGTCCCTGTGAGTGGAATTTCTGGGACACAGTGTGTACACACACAATCGTGGAAGAGGGGGCCCAGCTACTCCATTCCCCTCTCAGCTCCATCTTTTGGCTGGTTTCTATCTTCTTAGAATGCCCTCCCCTCCCCCTCTGCCTACTTAAAAATTGCCCTCTCCAGGCCCTGCCCCCCACTGGACACTCCGGACCCCAGCAGCCTGCCACCTTGTCCTGCTTCAGCCCCCCTGAACCGCCCACTGGCTGGGCCACTCTGGGAGCCACACTTGCTCTCTTATCTTATCTCCTCCCCACTCAGTAATTTGTCCCCTTGCTCCTTTTGACTGAGAGCTCAGAGAGGACCAGTATTCTGAGCAGAGGCGACTTGATGCTGAGAATTTTAAACAGGGCCTCCAGGGCAGCGTGATTAGAAAGCAATGGGCCAAATGCGAGTTTAATAACTCACCAATGGAAGATTACACTCGAAACCAGAGCAGTAACAGAAAGGGAGTACGAAGTGTAATCTCTCATCTAAATGGGGGAACCAGAGGCTAAAAAGCAGCACAGGCGTTTGGCCTCTATCTGAAGCATCTAAGAACGTGCCGTCCTTCCCACGGCAAGGAAAGATGGGAGCAGTCACGGCAGTTCGGCCCAGTGAATTCCTGTGCTGTGGATTTAAAATTTAAAAAGGCTCTAGTATAATTAAATACATACTACTAAGTAAAGGGGCAGGGGAAGCAAACGTCTATTTTCCAGATAGAAGAGAGAGAATTTTGTCATTAACCAGTAGAATAACTACTAAATGCACTTATTCCCAGGTATAAGACGATGAGTGAGATGGGATGGGGAATAAAGATGGTGCATTTGTCTCCAAAGTGTGTGTGTTGTGGGCTGGGGGGGTCTCAGGGAGAGGGACAGCCAGCCCAATGTCCCATGCAGCCATAGCCTGTCCCAGGCTACCAGGAAGCAAGGAGGCTACTCTGTGCTCTGCTGGCCGGCGGTATCCCAAGCGCGCTTTTCTCCCCAGGACTCACTCCCTCTCACCTCTGTCCTGCCTCTATCTGTCCACACACCCTCACCCCTGTCCCTTGCCCCACCCCCAATCTGAGCACGAAGAGAAGAGGCCCAGGGGGGAATCACACATCCACACCCCCTCCGAGAGCTCTGAGACTTCCCTGTCACATGGTTCCCCCCGCCCAACCCCTGCTCACCTCTCACCCCAAGACGCCTTCATAGCATCCAGGGAGCAAAGGCAGTCCTGCAAGCAGTTCTTAAAATGCCGACCCACACACATAGCTGGAAATAACAGAAGGAACCGGGAACAGAGGAAAGGTCAGGAAAGTAATGATTAACCACTTACTGAGTTTAAAGCCATCCTGATTTTACCAGCAGCATCAGGTGAAGGGAGGTATTTGGAACGTCCAAGCTGACCTAGAAGAAACAAGGACAAGACTGTGCTATTTCCGTACCGGTGAGTTTGCAGACGATGAATCGAGAATGCAGTAGAAGGATCACCTCTCACCAGAACCATGGCGGTTCTGCCTGCTCACCTTTGCCTTCACCTCACCACCTCCTCCTGCAGCTGTTCATCCTGAAGAAGACTGGGACCCACTTGCTTGTTAAGTTCAGGGCCCGCAGCACTCCCCCAGCTCCCACCGGGAGGCCCAGACTCCCCCGACGTCACCTCCACCAAAAGGAGAATCCAGGAAGAGAGAAACGTGCACAGGGACTTATAGACCGTTGAGTCAGGTGGCGGTGAAGGAAGGCAAAAATCCGGGTCAACCCCTGGCACTGCCACACCCTGAGGTGTCCTTGGGCTACTGACCTCTCTGAATCTCGGACAGAAGCGGACGCAGCCATCGCACTGGATTGCTCAAGTGAGGATTTAACGCGAGGGCACAGGCAGACGCCTCATGTGCCCAGGCCATGGCAGGTGTGGTAAGACTCTGCAGAGCATCCGCTGGGACAACAGAGCAGCCACCGACCCCGTCGTGGAGCAGGTGGTCTAGAGCTTAGACCCACATGGAGGCCACACCTGACTTTTCAAATAATCCATACGGAACCGCCCCAATCTTAATAAACAAATATATTTAGAAATTCCATAAAACACACCCATACCCGCCTGCTACTCCTCTCACTATCCCAAATCCAGAAAAGAAAGAAGTTCAGAACTAACCATTTGGGTGGTTTCTAAGGATATCGGTAATGAAAAGAAAGCCCTGGGTCACCTTGTTTGCTGACGTTTGTGAACAGTAGTATCTAGAAAGACCATCAACATAAAAAGTTTTATAGTAAAGGCTTATATGACGTCACTCTTCCCATCATAAGCAAATAATGGCCTTTGTCCAACACCCCTGGCTGCCCTGAATTGACCAAACAATACTCCAAGAAACGGCCTTCACAATCACACCTCCACAGGACCCCATCCACAGTGAGAAAGCTCTGGGTTTCAGAGCTGGCCAGATCAGGTCTGATCATTTTTCATCTGTAAAGTGCCCGGCACACAGCAGATGCCGACAGCACGATGACTAGACTCTGGATCCAAACCCCAGCTGAGTCACTCACTACCTGTGACCTGGGGCAACTCAGTTAATGTTTCTGGGCCTTGGTTTCCTTGTCTGCAAAAGGGGTTAATGGTAGCTCCCACTACAGGGTTGTCAGGGGCGTAAAATGAGTTGATAAAGAAGTTCTTAGTGTCTGGCACACAGGAAGTGCTACGTACACTTTTGTTAAATGAAAGTGAGCATAAAGGGCTTGCCTGGGGGCACAGGGGTTAAGAACCCGCCTGCCAATGCAGGGGACACGGGTTCGAGCCTTGGTCCGGGAAGATCCCACATGCCACAGAGCAACTAAGCCCGTGTGCCACAGCTATTGAGCCCGTGCTCTAGAGCCCGCGAGCCACAACTACTGAGCCCATGCTCCGCAACAGGAGAAGGCACCGCAATGAGCAGCCCGCGCACCGCAATGAAGAGTAGCCCCCACTCGCCGCAACTAGAGAAAGCCCGCGTGCAGCAACAAAGGCCCAACGCAGCCAAAAAAAAAAAAAAAAGTGATCATAAAGGTGATAAACGTTGAACAGCCCACAGAGGCAGGATGGGCCTGATCGGTAGCAGTTGCAGATTTGCAGATTTGCATCTGGAAAGGGTGCTCAAGATACCAACCCCACCGGCTCTGAAAATCCAGTGGAGCCAAAGGCAACAGAGCCAGCTCCTGCCGGGCACTGTGTCTCTGACTCCAGAGCGAAATTCTTCTTTGACTCATTACATTAAAAAAAGAAAACCCTGGGGACATATGTAAATGTATAGCTGATTCACTATGCTATAAAGCAGAAGCTAACACACCATTGTAAAGCAATTATACTCCAATAAAGATGTTAAAAAAAAAACCAACATTAACTTGCTAAAAATAAAAATATAAGTATGGCTGTTTAATCTCAGGAAATCTGAGATTAATTTCCTGAGATTTAATCTCAGGAAACCTCGTTGAACAAGTCACGAGAAAGACGCAGCAGATCATTTATTTACTCTTCATGCAAAGATAAAATAAAAGAACCAGTTTGTACTGATAGGTTTAAGATTGTTTTAAGATTTTAAAAAAGAGTCAACACTTTTCCGAGCATGAGGAAATAAACCTGAGCAATATACAGGAGGAAGAGATCACCATTCAGAATATATATGACGTTTAAGCCTTTAAGTGGGTGTGATTATCACATATTAATAACCTTTCCTACGTCTGCTCTGTAAAGAGAGAGTGTTCTCAGACTTTACAGCAACACAATATCCTCTAGTCTAAGCAGGAAAAGCTCGCACCTTCCTCGGATTAGTTTCAGGTGAGTCCTGCCCCAGCGAACATTCTCACCCCTGGTTTCTCTGCCCTCGGTGGCTGTCACTCCGTGAGCCTCTCGCCAGTTATAGGGTTGGTTGAAGTTTCAGGAAATGAAAATTTGATCCCACTGGCGGCTTTCCCAGTTTAAGAGCCCTCTGAAAGGAGTGATGAATCAATGCCCGAAATCCACGCTCCCTATTCATTCAAGATCCCTAACTGCGGGAGACTAGGAAGCCAGGAGCTCAAGGGGCACCGGGAACGCGGCCGGGAATTGTCCCGTGAAAGCCCAGGACCCAGAAGTAACCGCAGCACAATCCTATCTCACCCAGCGATCCCACGGCCCACAAACCCTTAGAACCCAGAACACCAAGTGTGCCCAGATCGGCTGCATGGACTTGGGAAGGAAAGACGAGAGTCGTGCCACCTCTAACTCTCTGTGGCCAAAGACAAAGGAAGGGGGAAATGTCTCCCTCGGGAACTGGACCTGACGGGAGACGCTCTGCTGCCCAAAAGGACCAGGAGATCACATTCCACATGGTTCATCTTAGAAACAGGCAATTCCACGCCCACACAAGATAGTAAATCTCTAACTGGTTTCTGAAAGGAGCAAGACAACCCAGATGGTGAGAGACAACACTGCTTCTCCAATGTTCTTTCCTGTCAGTTAAAGGACACATGATTGTCCTCGATTCCAGAAAGCCAGCCTCAATGAAGCACTTTTCCTTGAAGCGACAAAGAGCATGTGTGCCAAAGCTTGGTCCTCCTCTTTGTTCCCGGCAAGGTCCCGCTCCAACTTCACCCACTTGAGTCACACAACAGAGCACGGCTGTCCCGGGCCACCCCGGGCTCTCCTTTCAGAGGGCTGACTCATGCCTCGAGTCACCTGCCCGGCCACCACTCAACAGGATGGTGCCGTGGAATCCTACCAGCTTCCCATGAAGTAATGAAGCTATTTCCAAACAAGAAGAGCCTCTCCTTATACTGTAGTGTCTTTCCTCTGGACCTCAGAATGCATTTGCTGGAGGTTTATTTTGAAAACTACCAAACCAACGCAAATGAGGTCAGCCTCATAGATACTGACCCACATCCGGGGGGTCAGGGGTTTTCCCTATAATGAAGTCTCCACTGAATTTCCCCTGACACACGGTTCACACAGGGGCTCCTGCACTGGACCCCGCCGGGTACTTTCGAGACGCTGGTGGTGTGATGAGGTGTGATGGGTGAAAGAAGCTCCACCTCCCTTGACCTCAGATTCAGTATCCCTTCTGCAAACTCCAAAGCAAGCAACACCAACAGATACTCCCTCTCCGATGATCCATGACCAGTGGAACCCCTTATGCCTCAACCACTGCACAAAATCACCTTACATGTAAAGATGTTTTCGTGTCCTGTTGGGGACAAAATGCACTGTTAGAGGGAAGGTAACAGACTGTGGTGGATTTAAGTAACAGTTCAATATAAACAAGTATAAGACCATCAGAAAAATGGCACACACTGTGGTTGACACAAGAATGAGAGAAAGAGGGAGAGGGAGAGAGAGACAGAAGCTCGGAAGTACTGCCTGCATCATCCAAATTTCTTTTTCTATGAATGCCTCATGGTCCAAACGAGATTACAAACTTTTTAGGGCAGGAATTGGGTCTGGTCCTTATTTTTTTTTTTTTTTTTTCAAATCTAGCTTTGTACCATACAAAGAAAGCATTCCCATATATATATATATATTTTTTTTTTCATCCCAAAGGCCAAATGAGTAAGATGAAATTTAAGAGAGAGAGTGCCGGAAAGCCTGCACCTGGACAAAAACAGCCTCCAAATTGAGGATGTGGGTGACCTCACAGGTCCAGGTGTACAGAGCTGACTGCATGCCGAATATGACAGACAGGCCGGAGAGGTGTCCCAATCCCTCTAGGAGGGAGGAGGCCTCGACAAAGTGTAAAAGCCACTGTCTAAGGTTTGAAGAACTTGCCCAAGTCAATCTGTGAAATGGGCATAACACGTCAATGGGGTTTTTGCCAGGATTAAGTGTGTACGTGTCCTAGCACCGTGCCCTTCACATGATGAGCCCTCAGGAATAACATAATGAGAGCAGCTAAGGGACTGCTGTGTGGAAAGGGGACTCAGTTTTTTTCTGTGAAAATCCAAAGGAAGAATCCAGGATCAAACTGGTCAGAAATATCAGGAAGGCAGATTTAACACAATCCAGGGAAACCAAGTTTCCAACAATGAGAAAGTTTCAATATCGACTGGGTTGCCTTGGAAGAGAAAACAGTTCCTCAAACCAAAAAAAAAGTTTGATCCAACACTGGAAGGTCGTTTCTCCAGCACATTCTAGAACCAAATTAAGCTTCAGTTGCGAGGCCAGACATGACGATCTTTTATTCCTTTTGATGGGAAATGCAAAGGATAAACTCCAAACGCATCCCTAGAAAACACAGGCTCCATGTGCCCCACGTACAGATCAAGTCTCCAACGAGGCCAGGTGTGAGCCCTGCCGGGAGGGCCCCTTGGAAATCGAGGACCTTAAAGGGATTCTGACATGGGGGTCCCATACAAACAAGTAATCACAAAGCCTGGGCTTAGTCTCGTCTTCCAGATCAGCGCTCTCTAGAAAATATTTCTCTAACAGACGTCCACTGGAAGGCCGGGGTCTCTCTTCCCAGGCCTACTTGGTTGGGCTCCCGACGATTCCGTCCACTCGGCCCTCGCATGAGTTTCTAGACTTCAGCTGGTGCCTTTCAAACGTTTCCTGCTTTCATGTCACACTTCTGTACCCTCACCCCTCCTGCACCCTGCCCCACCCCACTGATGCCTGATGGTGCACACAAGCTAAATGCCTGCAGTTTCCACCCGCAGCAAGTCCTTCCCTTCTTCTCCTTGACTTGCCTCTAACAGGAGCAAAAAAGCATGTCTTTGGGTCACCTTCCCTCTTCAAAATCCAGTTTACAGTCCCAGGAGCTGCCCACACACACCCTCACCAGAATATCAGCATCGGCCGCCCTCCCTGGATGCCTCTAAGGCTGCCCGTGACATTTTTCACTCTCCCAATTCCTCTCCTCCTGACCGCTGACCAGGGCACACCGGGTCCTAGGTCCCCTGCCCTTCCTCCTGACCTCAAGCTCTGTCTCTGGGTTGTTCCCTGGAACTGCCTGTGCGATCAGCTGAGCCCTTTGCTACTCCATGTGCAGTTGGGACCAGGATGGTTAATGACACAGGGGTCACCCGGAGTCCCCTCTCACACACCCAGGCCTATAGCCCCGGGGGGGCTTGCAAGCCAGGGTTCCCCAAGATGGCCTATGTATAGGGCTCCCCATCCCCGAGCTAGGAAGGGACTCACCAAGCCTGGCCCAATTCACATCTCAGCACTCAGGTGTGTGACGCCCTTGCTCTCTCTCCCCAGAGGCCACTTAGCTTGTCCTGGGGCCGGCCCAGTGGCAGGGGTCCCCTGGCAGGTGCCCTGGAAACTAAGGAGGGACCAGCAAGGGCAGCAGAGGCTCAGCAACTGTGGGGAAAGCAGCGGCACCCCAGGAGACCCAGAGCTGTGAGAGCGGCAGAGGGCGGATGGGTATGTGGGACTTGAGGGCCCCTTCTCCGTCCCCCACTCAAGCAGGGCCAGCTTCCCCTCCTTAGGTAAGCGAGGCTGACCAGACACCATGTTGAGGCAGTCGCCTTTCCTTTCTACTTCCCTGCCTAAGGCTCAGGCATGACCCCTGGTTCCCAAGACTGGAACTTTCTGGGGGGCTTAGAAAAAATAGATTTCCTGTTCCTTCCAAGTCTGATGCAGCAGTTGAAACCAAGGCGATGACCCCAAATGGTTACAAAGCCCCCCAGAACTCCTGCCCCAGGCTTAGATGGAAAAGAGTGACAGACACCAGCCCGGAGCCCTGGCTTGCACATCCTGAGAGAACCCCGTGCCCCAGGCCAGGCCCAGAGTCGCAGTCAGTATGCTTACAGGATGATGATATTGACAACCGACGTAATGTCCTTTGTGTGTCTAGGCTTCATTGCCTGCAAGACATTTTCACCCTTGGCCCCATCACCCAGGGAGGTCAACCCTCTGCACTGCCCCAGGCTCTCCTGCCCAGGTCACCCCGGAAGCGGGCAGCACGGAGCCCAGGTGGGGCTCTGCTTTTGGATTATGGGGAAGCCAGGCTGGCTGGCGAGCAAGCCCCTCTCCCATGAGGGGTCCAGGCATCACTCAGCTTCCCTGGAGCCAGGTGGCCTGCCTGCATCCCCAGGTCTCCCTACAGGTCATGGGGCCTGGAGCAAGTTATGTCACCCCTCTGCCTCAGTTTCCTCTCACCTGAGTTAAATGTATCATAAAGAGCGTGGAACGATGCCTGGCTGGAAGAAAACGCCACATCCACATTTGCTGTTATCATGATAGCACCAGTGCGGTCCAACTTTCTCCTACAATTAAGGCGACTGAGCCCAGGGTGCGAGGGGGCCAAGCTCCACGCCATCTCCTGGGCTCTGTAGGCTCCTGGCAACCACACAAACTTGCTAGAAGACTGACCTTGGAGGCGTCAATAAGAAAGACGTTGCTGGGGACCAAACAGACTTCAGAATCAAGGACAAAGCCCCCTGCTGCTCACCAGGTGATATTTTTCAAAGCAGAGAGGGAGGTGTGTCCGCAGCCAATCTCCAACTCCCGGACTCCTGTGTTGAGTGCTTGCTGGTGCTCCCTGGCCTTTCAACCTGACCTCCGGGGTCCAGTAAGCTTGGCCGGGGTGGGGAGACGCAGGCCTGCCCCGCCTCTGGTAAAGCTGAGGAAGGGGAGCATCCCTTCAGTGATCCCTGGCTTCCCCAGCCCCTCCACCTCACTCAGCAGCAGCAGTGCCTGCGCCCCCAGGTCCCTTGGTTGTGTAAGCCCTGCGCACGCTCCCAGCCCCCTTTCTCCTCCGGGTGCGGTGGGGTGTTAGCACCATCCTCACTTCTGGGAGAGCCTTCTCCCACCTCCCAGGCTAAGTCGACAGCCCTCCCCTCACGTCAGGTTTTCTAAACACCTTGAAACTCTCCTTAGCAGCCTTTGTAATTTTCCGTCATTTGTTTGGCTGTCTGCTGCCGTGAGCGCCAGCAATGCCTGGATGCACTGGCACCCCGGGTGTGCCCCCTACCGTACTCGGCCCGGGGACTACCGCGCGGGCTTCAATCCGGGCGGGCTTCGCAGGCTGGAGGCAGAGCGCTGGGGCGCCCCAGCCCGATAGGCAGACCTTGGGTCGCAATCCTTTCCCTCCCAAACGATCCACTGGGATTCCACCTGACAGGCCCGCCGCCTCCTGGGCGTCCGGAACGGAAGTGAAACGGATTCGGGATTCGGGATCACGGCGCTGTGCCCTTCGGCGGGGCGGGCCCTTCGCCAAAGCCCGGGCTCAAGCCAGTGCCGGCGGCCACCTGCAGCCAGTCCCTCTGGGGCCTGGAAGCACGCAATTTGGGGCCATAAGGCAATTCTTCCGCAGGGCCCACGAAGCCGCGGTAAGGGCGCCCACTATGTGGCTGGCGCGGTCAGCCTCCCGGCCCCGGTCCGGGGTCCTGCCATGGACCGAAGCGCCCGGGTGCCTGGCCTTGTCCCTGGCAGGCAGCGTGCGCCTAGAGACCAGGACCACTCCTCCCGGGGCGGGGGTGCCCGGTGTCCGGGCTGCCCAGCCCTGATCGTCGCCTCCGGGTCTCCGCAGTGGGGCTCGGGCTGTGGGCAGTGCCCTCCCGGGGCTACCGAGCCGTTAGCACCTCGCCCGGGGACCCTGCGGGCCTGTCCCCGCCGCGCCGGCCGTATCGCTCCCGGCATCTCAGAGAGTTTCCAGTTTCTCCCTACTCCGGGAGGGAACCAAGAAGCAGGAGTTCAGGTAACACTACGGGGCTGCAGAGATTTTCCCAAAACAAAGAAGCGGAGGGACAAGCCTCCCTCTTCCTCGTCCCCAGCTCGGGGCCCAGAGGACAGGGCAGCAGGAGCCGACTTCAGCCGAGGGGCCCCACCCCGAGGGACCCCGCGGCACGCCTGTCTCCTACCAATTGGCTAAGGACCCGCAGGGCGACCTGTCCCGGGCGACTGATGCCAGCGGGGCAGCCGGGGACCTCTGACCCGCGCGCCAAGGCGTCCCAGGCGCGCGCAGCCCTCCTGACCTCACGCAGGTCGCTTTGCTCGGCTCAGCCCCGTGCGTCCCGCGGGCGGGAGGACGCACCTGTCGGGCAGGAGCTGCTCACACCTGGCTTCACCTCCCGCTGCGCCCACCCAGCGCGGGGGGCGCCCAGGGCCTCCCTCGCACCCTGGACCCCCAGCCCCCGACCCCGCCCAGAGAGCCCACCGCGCGCGCCGCTTACCTGCGGAGCTCGGGGCCCGGAGCTCCCCGCCCCTCTGCCTTCCGTCCCCTCCTCCGCCTCCTTCGGAGTCCCCGATCCTCCCCGGCTCTCACTTTAATCCGGGAGGCGGTGTCCGAGTGGCCAGGGTGACACCCCCAAGCGCCGGTCCCGGGTCACCTCGGGCAGGGGGAGGGGACGGACCGGAACGGCTGTCCCGGGCGGGGCGGCAGGAGGAGGGGTTTCTTCCTGGGAAAGCCCGGGACGTGCTCTCGGCGGGACCCAGAGGGAGCCCGGGGACGCTTCCGTCCCCAGCCGGCCTTTTAAGGTTGGGGGAGAGCGCATCTCCCTCCCCACTTCCCCTGGACCGAGCCGGTCGCCGGCGCTTCGCGCCCGAACACTCAAGTCTGGATTCAGGAGGGAGATTCTGGGCAGCGCTGACCGAGTCTGGTACGACCCGGCCCAGCCCTGGCGCTGGGGACCCGCTTGGCCTCTGTGCCCTCGGAGAGGACCCAGGAGTCTGCTCCCAAGGGCCGCTGGCCCGGACACTAGAGCCCAAGACGCAGCCCTCTGCGCCGAGCACCCTCCCCAGTCCTCTTGGGCGGCTCTTCCCTGCCCTCAGGTCCCAAGTCCCTCCTCCTCCCTCAGAACGTCCCCAAGAGTGGCTTGAGGTCTTCCCGCCCACCTAAGGCAAGAGACAGCGGGTGAGGAAAGAGGGTAAGATAAATCTTGCCTCTTTTTAAGAGGCTCTTTTCAATGCTGTTTGCAATACGCAAATTAACGTGGATTGTTTTAGAGTCAGGTAGAAGCAGAAGAAAGCCCAATTCATTCCAAGTCACGTGCTGCGTTGGCTCAGCACTCCTTCCTGAGCAGGTGACCTGGGGCTGGACTTTCCTAATAAGTTCTTTCCACCCTCTCCTTTGGCTCCCATCCTTATATCCACAACAGGAGACCATCCTGCATATGCCCCAGCCCTTTCCGTCTCTCTCCCATCACTGGTGTCCAGGTTGTCCAAGTAGAAGACCCTTGAGGACCGTCTCCAGCAGATAGGTCAGGTCAGGTGGTCTTCTGGTGGCGACTCACTTATTTCTGTTTTAAATAGCGTAATTGGAGCCCTCTGGGAATGGCACCATTGTTCCAGCCAACCCCAACGTCCACCTACACACCAGGCGGTATGCGTGTCTGTACCTTCATCCCTCTTGTGGTTGTTTTCTCACTATCCATTTTCCCTTCTTTTGGCAACTTTCCCGAACTTTTGTTGGAGTTTACACATCTCCCAGGAGCAGATCGCCGGCTTGGGGAGCCAACTCCACCCCACTGCTAGAGGGGAGCACGTGGCCAGTGTCTGGCTCAGCAGCTGAATCCCTTCCCTGCCCAAATTCGTGCTTCAGGGAGAACACACAACCCACTTTTGGCCAGTGAGACTTGGAAGAGAGGGTTTCGGAGGTTTGGGGTCAGGGTGGGGAAGCTGGTATATTTTTTATTTTTTATTTTTTTTGCGGTACGCGGGCCTCTCACTGTCGTGGCCTCTCCCGTTGCGGAGCACAGGCTCCGGACGCGCAGGCTCAGCGGCCATGGCTCACGGGCCCAGCCGCTCCACGGCATGTGGGATCTTCCCGGACCGGGGCACGAACCCGTGTTCCCTGCATCGGCAGGCAGACTCTCAACCACTGCACCACCGGGGAAGCCCCAAGCTGGTATTTTTTTACTCTTCTGCTGGAGCTTCCAGAGACCCTCTTCCTTGTGCTTGGAGGAAGAAGAAGCAAGTAGTCACAGGAACAGTTGATAGCCATCTTTCCATCACCAGGGACCTAGTACCAGGATGAAGATAGCTCCTCCACCAAAAAGCACAGCATACACTTCACACCATTCAGAATGGCTGTCATTAAAAAGTCTACAAATAACAAGTGCTGGAGGGGGTGTAGAGAAAAAGGGAACCCTCCTACACTGTTGGTGGGAATGTAAACTGACACAGCCACTATGGAGAAAAGTATGGAGGTTCGTTAAAAAACTAAAACTAGAGTTACTATATGATCCTACAATCCCACTCCTGGGCATATCTCTGGAGAAAACTCTAATTTGAAAAGATGTATGCTCCCCAATGTTCATTGCAGCATTATTTACAATAGCCAAGACATGGAAACAACCAAAATGTCCACTGACAGATGACTAGATAAAGAAGATGTGGTACATATATACAATGCAATACTACTCAGCCATAAAAGGGAATGAAATAATGCCATTTTCAGCAACATGGATGGACCTAGAGATTATCATATTAAATGAAGTAAGTCAGAGAGAGAAAGACAAATATCATAATGATACCACTTTTATGCGGAATCTAAAAAAATGGTACAAATGAACTTATTTGCAAAACAGAAATAGATTCAAAGACATAGAAAACAAACTAAAGGGGATAGTGGGGTGAGGGAGATATAAATTAAGAGTTTGGGATTAACATATATAGACTACTATATACAAAATAGATAAACAGCAAGGACCTACTGTATAGCACAATACTCAATATCTTGTAATAACCTATAATGGAAAAGAATATATATATATAAGTGAATCACTTTGCTGTACACTTGAAACTAACAGAACTTTGTAAATTAGCTATACTTCAATTAAACCCCCCCCACACACACAGCATAGAGATGACAAGAAACCCAATTCTTGAAGACAGCATTGAACAACTGAATCCAACCAGCTCTGAAGCTAAGCACCCTTTACCACATCTTCCATGAACACAAGTGGAAATCAGAATTCTCAACCAAGGGGAGTAGCCATAATACAATGAAAACAAAACAATATTATTATAGGTTAAAAATAAGTAGCAGGGGCTTCCCTGGTGGTGCAGTGGTTGAGAGTCTGCCTGCCGATGCAGGGGACGCGGGTTCATGCCCCGGTCCGGGAGGATCCCACATGCCGCGGAGCGGCTAGGCCCGTGAGCCATGGCCGCTGAGCCTGCGCGTCCGGAGCCTGTGCTCCGCAACGGGAGAGGCCACAACAGTGAGAAGCCCGCGTACCGCAAAAAAATAAAAATAAAAATAAGTAGCAGAATTCTGTTCATGGCAATGTGCAGGCTAGATATCCTGAAATAATGCTCATACTACAAAATAACCAAAAGGGCTTGATAGAATATATATTGTTACTATTCTTTAACATTGCAGCTGATTTTGCAAGAAAACTTGGAAAATACTCAGCCACAAAAGTGAAGTGGGAGCAGATATGCAGGGAAGTCAGGGTCGTGGCAGGCATCCTGAAATCACCTAAATACCTCTAGTCCTGCAGGGTTTTGTGGGCAGAGGATGGGGTGAATGACAAACAAAGTCACAGGCCTCAGCAAGGTGGGAGGTTGCTAAGATACCACAACGTCAACACCCAAAAGCCCTACCCTCAGAAAAAGGATGATTAAAAAATAATTGTGTCTACCCCACTGATGGGTGATGACTAGTAAACTTATCTATATCTTAGTCCTAGCTCTCAGTGGAGGGGAAGTAATGCTCTCCTGAGAATTGATAACCACCAGCAAGCCCTCTTAACGAGAATTTAAGTTTTGAACCCTAATTCCCACTATCTTTGTAGTCAGAAAAACATCAAGTCAAGAATTTAATCAAAAGTGGCCCCAGGGCTTCCCTGGTGGCGCAGTGGTTGAGAGTCCGCCTGCCGATGCAGGGGACGCGGGTTCGTGCCCCGGTCCGGGAAGATCCCACGTGCCGTGGAGCGGCTGGGCCCGTGAGCCATGGCCGCTGAGCCTGCGCGTCCGGAGCTTGTGCTCCGCAACGGGAGAGGCCACAACAATGAGAGGCCCGCGTACCACACACACACAAAAAAAAGTGGCCCCAGATTGGCAATGTCCCAGGCACACGGCAGAAGCAAACTCATAGCCTCTCTAGTGGAATGCCACTTGTGATGGATAATTTTATGTGTTGACTTGACTAAGCTAAAGGATGCCCAGGTAGTTGGTAAAATATTATTTCTGGGTGTGTTTGTGAGGGTGTTTCTGGAAGAAATTAGCATTTGAATCCATAGACTGAGTAAAGATCTATCCTCAACAATGCAGGTGGACCTCATCCATTTCTTTGAGGGCTTAAATAAAACTAAAAGGCAGAGGAAGGGCCAATTTGCTCTCTCTGTCCAACGTGGGACATCCATCTTCTGCTTTCCAACATCAATGCT
Organism: Mesoplodon bidens; assembly: GCF_964165515.1. NCBI lineage: Eukaryota > Metazoa > Chordata > Mammalia > Artiodactyla > Ziphiidae > Mesoplodon > Mesoplodon bidens. The sequence goes on along the minus strand of NC_138161.1, from coordinate 4,771,749 downwards.
CCCGGTTCTTAGACCTTTGGACCAAGACTAAGTTATGCCACTGGCTTTCCTGTTTCTCCAGCTTGCAAACAGCATGTCATGAGATTTGTCTTCCATAATCAGGTGAGCTAATTTCTATAATAATAAACTCACACACATATACACATATACACACACACACACATAACATATCTCTTACTGGTTCTTTTTCCTCTGGAGAACCCTGACTAATACACTCCTCAACCCAGGAGAAATTCCCACACAGTCAATTAAAATGAGCTTAATTTAATTAAAAACAATTAAAATAAGACATCATGAGAAAAATCAACAAGCATAACAAAAAGTGGAATCAGACCAGAGATATTGGCATTATTAGACACAAATGACAAAATAAATATGTTTGCTAGGTGAAAAAATAAAGCAGAGACTCTAAAAATGAATGAGAAGCAAGGATTGTTTAAAATTAACAGAATTAGGGGTAAAATACTAAATAGAACTTCTAGAAACAAACAAACAACAATGTAAATTTTCAATAGCTGAAGATGGAATTGGTGACTTGGAATATAGACCTGAAGAAATTATCCAAAATTCACATAGAAGGACAAAATTGTTTTTGAAAACATGTGACAAAGAAGCTAAGTGGTATGGAGAACAGAGTAAGAAGATCTAAAATATGTCTGATTATACCTGGAAAATGTGAAAATGGAGAGAACAAAGGTAAAAGCAATAATGATTAATTTTTTTTTCCAAAATTGATAAGTCATGAATCCTTAGATTATTGAAGCACAACAAATTCTGAGAAGAAAAAAGAGGAATCCAGAGTTAAATGTAATATAGTGAAACTGCAGAACTCTTAAAATGAAGAAAAGATCTTAAAAAACATCCTGAAGCAAAAGACCTAGCCCCCAGATGGAAGACAGAATATGGTGGAAAAAAATATTCAAAGTGTTAGAAAAAAAATGACTGTCAACCTAAAATGTTATATCCTGTAAAAATGTCCTTCAAGAAAGAAGGAAAACACATTTACAGCAAAACCAAACAGTGTTGACCACAGCAAAGAAACTTGAAAAGGATGAAGTCCAGGAAGAAGAAAAATAATCCCAGAAGGCAAGTCTCATATGCAAAAGGAAATGGTGAGGCAAGAATAAGATAAAAATGTAAATAAATCTAATCAAATACTGACACCGTAAAAAAGCACCATTTAGAATGGTTACTCTATAAAGGTAAAGCAGTGACAGCAAAAACAAAAAGTAGAATGAAAATATTGGGAAATGCTTTAATTCTGTTCCTCTAAGTGGGAGGAACAGAATTACAGCATTGTAATAATTGTAATCTTCTGGAGGAGAATAAACACATAGATTAACTTGAGACTTCTTTGAGTATGCTTGTTAAAAGGCAAATCGTAAAAGAATAAAAGTAGAATGTATGTTGACCTAGTCGAAACCCAAAGAAGAAAAAAATGAGATAAGGAAGAAAACACTCAGTGAAATTTAACAAAATAAAGCAAAGAAAGATGAGGGGAGGAAGAGAAGTAAAATCAAACCCAGAAAACAATAAGACAAATAGAAAGCATAAAATATAAACCTAAAAACATATACAAATACATCAGTAATCATAATACATGTAAGTACTCCCAACTGTCCAGTTAATATGAATAGATTTTTTGAAAGATATAGATTATCAGCTCGTCTAATTCTTAAAGACACAGAAATATGCAATTTATGAGACCTATGTAGCATGAACATATGTAAAAGAAAACTGGCTTGGCTAATTTAATAATGGACAAAACAGACTTTTGAATAAAAAGCTTTATTGAGAATAAGGAGAGTCACTTACTAATGGTAAAAGAAACAAATCACTTGACAAATATAACAGTTGTGAACTTGCCTATACCTAACAACATAGTCTCCAAAAAATGTACAAAGAAAAATGTATAGAACTGAAAGATCTTTTCAAATCCACCATCATCTCTCTTAGTCATGATAGGTCAACCAAACAAACAAACAAATAAAAATTCAGTAAAGATATAGAAGATTTGAACAATGCAGTGAGCAAACTTTATTAAATGGACATATATAGATGCCTACACCAAATAATTGGCCAGAGGATTTTCCAGGTTAATTCTTAGAAAGAGTTAAGAAACACAATATTTCAGTCTTTCAAATATCTTTTCCAAGGAATAGGGATTTAGAAAATACTCTTCAGCTCATCAGAGCCTAAGCCAGCAGAGAAAGTTCAAGAAAAATTATAAGTCAATCTAATTCATGAATATAAAAGTGAAAATCCTTTAAAAAATTAGGAAAATGAATGCAACAATGTATAAAAAAAGATTACGACTAAATTGGGTTTGTCCTAGAAATGTAATACTGATTTCGCGTTAGAAAAGCTATTAGTATAATTCAACACAATAACACATTAAAACAGAAAAATCATATAACCACCTCAATATATACAGAAAGAGCATTCAATAAAATTTAAAATGCATTCATGACAAAAGTCCTTTGCAAAGATAAAATAAAAGGAAGCTTTCTTACCTGATAAAGGAGATTTGGGGAGAAATGAAGCAGGAATGAAAGGTTTTGCTCCCACACTTGTTGCTGGTCAGCTGGCTCACCTCCTCCATGAGGCAGTGACCAGGCCCTTCCCCCGACCCTCCCACTTCTGTGACTCCTGGTCACATGTGTTTACCTCTGTGACAATGAGCCCCCCCTCAGCTTCTGCAGGACACCCCTGTCAAGGTCAGGGGCAACAGTCTAACCTTGTGGGCTACAGCTTGTCCTTGCCCTCCCCCATTTTACACCTGTTGTGGACAGAATTATGAATCCCAAATTCGTATGTTGAAGCCCCAATCCAATGTGACTGTATTTGGAGATAGAACTTTCAGGTAATCAAGGTTTAAGGAGGTCATAGGTAGATTGGTGATTGATAGGATTGATGGCCTTATAGAAAGAAGATCTCTTTCTCTCTCTGTCTCTGTACACACCGAGGAAAGGCCATGTGAAGACACAGCAAGAAGGCGGCTGTCTGCAAGCCAGCAAGAGGGTCCTCACCAGGAAGCAAACAGGCCGGCACCCTGATCTTGGACTTCCAGCCTCCAGAACTGTGAGGAACAAATGTCTGCTGTTTAAACCACCCAATCTGTGATGTTTTTTTATGGTGGCCTGAGCAGAGTGATACGAAATCACTCAGTGCCCTGTGGTCTGCGAGCTTCAACATCAGATGAGAACACAAGAACCAGACAGAGACTGGTTAGACAACTTCTTCAAGCACAAGGTCAAATCCTCTAACCAACCCCTTTTGGGGGTTGTTATCATTGTACAACAGACATATCTTTGCAGATATATCATTGTAGAATGTGGAACACAAATTAAAACTTAGTGAGGGCTCCAACATGGAGGAAGCTTGAGGACATTATGCTGAGTGAAATAAACCAGACATAGAAACACAAATACTGTGGGATTCTGCTTATATGAGGTCCCTAGAGGAGTCAAGTGCGTAGAAACAGAAAGTAGATGGTGGGTGGCAGGACCTGGGGGCGGGGAATGGGGAGTTAGTGTTTAATGGGGACTGAGTTTCAGTTGAGGAAGATGGAAAATTCTGGAGATGGATGGTGGTGATGGTTGCACAACACTGTGAATGGGCTTTACGCCATTGAACTGTGCACCTAAAGATGGTTAAAATGGTAAATGTCATGTGATGTATATTTTACCACAAAAGCGAACACATACCAGATTGGCAAAAACTAAAATTACTTGCTACCATGTATGGCCCAAACTGAGTCAGCTGGAGGAGAGGGGAGGATAAAGGAGGAGGGTGTAATTGGTGGAAACACTTTGAAAAACTTCAGAGTTCTGCAGTAACCTTGAAGCTGTTTAAAACTTTCACCCGGCAATTTCACCCCCAAGTCTGTGCCCTGAAGCATTCTTGCGAAGTGCCCAGAACCTTCTACAGGAATGTTTACAGAAGCACTATTTCTATTGCAAAAGCCTGGAAACAACCTAAATACTGATAGGAAACTCCTGTCAGTCCCTTCTAATGGGAAAAGAAATAAGTATGTATTGATCTATTCAGATGATGCAATTAGAATGGGTAAACTACAACTGTACCCATTACCATGGATAAATCTCACAACATGTGGAGTAAAAACGCAAGTTGCAGGGGGACAATATACAGAGGATTCCATTTATATAAAGTTCTAAACATTCAATATTAAATAACGTTTTTAGAGGTATATACATATATGACAAAACTGTGGAAAAGAGAAAGAAATGGATAAACACCCAATTCAGTATTGGGGTTTTCCCCCAGTGGAAATGGATAGAGCTCAATGGGGGCGGGGATGAAAACTGGGGGGACTGGACATAATGCATAACGGATCAGTGATAATATGTTTCTTAACCTGGATGGTGACTACCTAGTAAGTGTTCTCTTTATGTTTTCTTTATAGCTTTCTGCGTTATATATATGCTATTGTATGCATGGAATATTTCATAATTTTACAAATGATGTAATATCATTAAACAAATCGGTTTTAAAATGTGTGTAACTGAACATGACTCCCCTGATGGGAATGATGGAGCTAGTCACGATCTGTCAGTGATAACACCATCTCTGGTCCCACAGTGCTTAAGGTGGAGATGATAATTCTGTGCTGTGGTGTTTGTTTGTTTGTTTGTTTTGGGCTGTGCAGCATGGCATGTGGGAATCTTAGTTCCCCGACCAGGGATTGAACCCGTTTCCCCTGCAGTAGAAGTGCAGAGTCTTAACCACTGGACCACGAGGGAAGTCCTGTGCTGTGGTTTTGATGCCCACCTGCTCCAAGGGTCCCATGGATACCCAGACTCAGAAGGAGCAAGAAAGAATCGAGTCGATTGAAATACAGGGATGCAGGACACAGAGAATTTATTCCAAGCCAAAATGATAGGGAGGACTCTTCAGAAGACACATGAAGCCATCCCTGGGTGAGCTCAGGACCTTTGGCCCATCCTTCTGAAGTGGATGAGGCCCCTTACCCAAACGCCACTGCTGGAAAAGTGTCTCCTGTGGTTGCTTGGTACAGTCTCCGTGCTTTCAGCAAGTTCTTTGGGTGAATCCAGATCTCACTTGTTCAAACAAGGAAAAAGTTTTCAATGTTTGTTGTTTTTCATGGCTGGAGCCAGTTGTAAGGCTTTGTTCCAAGGCTTAGTGTGTCCTGGGTCTCTGGCCCTGTAAAACTAACAATTATCCTTCGTTAAACATTTACTGTGCCAGTCACCACACTGGAGTTTCCACTACCTCATTGTGAGACAGGTACACTGATTTCCCCATTTCACAGCTGAGGACCCTGGGGCTCCGGGCAGGGGGCAAGGGGTGAGACCTGACCTGCCTTCGACACACAGGTGGGGCTGAGGCTAGAACTGGGCCTACGGGTTCAGCCATTGCTTGGGTGGCGGCATCAGACAGGGGCCAGGGATCCTGGCATGAGGATGTGGGAGGGGCCAGTGTTCCCAGTCTGTCCCAAGTCCGACTGGCCCCCTTTGCCCCAGAACCCAGGGAGAGACAACTGCAAGGGCACAGCGTGTGCCAGGGGCCTGGGGAGCACCCACAGCAGCTGGCAGTGAATGAGGAGCAGCCCACCCTACCTCCTGCTTCCCTCTGTCGGCCTCCTCCAGTGCCCGGGGTCCCATGAATCCGAACTTGGCCCTCCCCACCCAGGTGCTCTCACCTCCACGGGGAGAAACCCCGCACCCAGGGACCTAGGACCAGGCAGTGGTGGATGTGCACTCACTCAGGTCAGCAGGCCTCCTTGAGCCTGGCTCTGGGGGCTAAGTTCCAACTTCGTCCCCGACACACAAGATTCATAATGATGGACAGAAAACAGGACAATGGCAATAAAAAAATGCCACTTGGAAAAGGGCAGGAGGAGAGCAGCCTTTGGTGCCCCCCTGGTCATCCCTTACCCCCTTCCAGTGGGGAGGACCGGGACTCCCTGCCCTGCTGTTGTCCTGAGAGGTGCTGGTGGCCCCCAGCTCTGCCCTGGAGTGACTTCCTTTTGCGATTCTGGGCGGAGGCTTTATGGCTTTTCCATGCTGCATGGGGCATCTCTGGAGATGCATGTTCCAGGTCTGTGGCCAGCTTGCTGGGTTTTGGTTTCCATCAACCAGTTCTGGTCAGATGGGATCCTCACAGCTAGACCCAGGCCTGGTCCTTGGCCCTGACTGGCCGGTGGCCTGGTGCAGACAATGAAGGGTGCTGTGGAGAGACCCCACTCCCTCCCGGGGCCACCCCTGTGCCGGCCAGGCCAGGGGCATGCATCACGCTCTGGCTTTTTTCCATGATTCTGTGACTTGTTTTCTTGCTTGATATTCTTTCTCTTCTCAAGAATATGAACTCTTGAGCTGAGAGGTTTATTCACCCATGACTGTCCCCTCTCACAGCGAGGAAGTAACCCTCTAACTGCAGGGCTTCTGAGGGCACCGGCTCTTCCATGACATCCTGGCGGGCTCCAGCTGCGTCCCACCCAAACGCCCACCTCCGGCCCTGATGCACCAGATTCCCAGACCCAGGACCCCCCTCTTCCAGGAGGGCGTCTGCACAATGACCGCTGAGTAGGAGGTCTCTGCTCCCCAAGGGGTGGCCCAGGCCTCTGTGGTGACGGGCACCACAGCTCAGCCCATCCCCCGTCCAACTCTGCTTCCTCCACTCCCAAAACACTGACCCCAGTAACACTCCTCAAGAAACTTCCCGCCTCCCAGGGAACCTGGCACAGGACAGAAGTCAGTGCCTCAGTGGAAAAGCCACAGAGAGGAAGTTTGGTTAAAATGAGTAACAGCATGTAAAAGGTTTAGAAAAAGTATTACTCTCACCCAGTTGTCACTACTGGTAGTACTGCTTGTAGTTCTCAGCACACACCACCTCCCCCTAAAACATGAGCTGCTTGCTACCCCTCTAGCAAAACCTCTGCCCTGACTCGGACCCACATCGTCACGGCGACGTGTTCCTGACTCTCGAGATGGTACCCATGCGCCTAAGAACCATAAATTAAGGGCATGCACTTCCTACGTATGTGAATTCATCCAATTCTAATGAAGCCACTCTGCAATTAACCCCTTGATGGAGGAACCGTCAACCTCAGCCTGGTGAGTTTCAAGCTGTCTCTTGTCAAACCACATTTCTACCTCGGAGCACCAAAGACCGCTAGCATCAGACCCCCCAACACCTCACCTCTGTCGAGAGCCCAGTGGATTGTGTTTCTATGCCTTAGCGAGTGAAAGAGTTTTTTTATTAGGTCAAGACTAATATTTTCATCATATTGTCGAATGCCAACGTTTTCAGACAAGAAATGGCAGCAGAACTGCAGGTAAAGTGCAAATGCAAGCTTATATACAAGTGCCTGCCATGCCCTTTAAAGCGTTTTAGTAGATGCCCCACTACTCTCACAATAACAATTTATTGTTAAATAAACTTCCCTAAAGGTCAGGCAGCAGAGTTACATTTCAAGCCCACATCCTGAGCTTTTTGAAAACCGCAGAGTTGAATGAAATGTTATATACGGCCAGGTGCTGAGGCATAAAGGCCCACTTTTCGGGAGAGGTCGTGGTCACAGATCCTTTCTTTTCAAGCTTCATGCTTTCCAGAAGACCGAGCCCAGCAGATCTGCTGGCCAGCTTGTCCCTCGGGGACTGTCCAGAGGCTGGGAGTTCCCAACCAGGACCAGGACTAAGGCCAGGCTGGCAGTCTTGGCAAGATGAAGGAGGAGGGGGCCGGCGAGTGGGGGACAGAGACAGCCTAGAGGAGCTGCTTCTCCCCAGCCCTGGCAGGGAGGCCTGTAACCACTGCACGTGCTTGGAGAGGACCAAGTCCTGTGGGCGCAGGGAGGCCAAGGTGGGACAATCCCGGCAGGTCTGAACTCTCTCCTTTGTCCACATCTGCTTGGGTCCATTTTGCAGCGTGGACAAGATTTCATTGGAAATGTGCTCTTTTGAAAACATTGGGCTGGGTCAGACCTCGGAGACCTCACAGACCCATTCAAAGAGCTTGGTTGGACCTCAGTGCAGGGGCATCCTTGAAGGGCTTAAAAGGGGAGATGAGATGGATTTGTGGCCCTGGTTTCTTCTCCCCGCCCTTCCCCCACCAGGTACACAGCAGGAAGGGGGAAGTGCTTGTGGGGGCGGGGTGCTCAGTGAGGTCAGACACCCAAGGGACTCTCATGACAAGCTTCATTTACATAGAAAATAATATTCCACCCTTCCTACGTTTCTTAGCATTTTGTTAAAATTGTTTTCTAAATGAGCGATACAGTTTTCATTATTCTTTGCAGAATGCACATTACAGTCAAGAGAAATTAAAAGTGCTCATTACCAAATGCAATATATTTGCAGAAAGGTTGCTCTGATGAAATGGGCCCCACTGAACCCCTATGTGAGCTCTGAATCTTCACCCTGCTGACAAAGAGTGGTGTCCATGATCCGGATAATATTTTTCCTTGCAAAAGAGAAAACTTAGAAATGTTATTCCATTCATAGTAAGTTCTTAAAGATCTAAAACTCAGAGGTTTTGTTTTTCACAAGTATTTCTCATTATAAAACATGCTTGATTTTTTCATGCTTATACATGATTTCTCTTTTCTGGTTCATATGCATTCAAATAACCTTTTGGAAAAAGATTAAGCCTGGCTGGTGATGCAACAGATGCTCTTTTTGGTACTCATGCTTAAATGCCCCTTCAGACGTTGAGGAGACATTCTGGATCCCCAAGCTTCAATGGCCAGACCTTGGCACTGGCTGAATTCACCACCCGTAGTGCGTTCTCTCCGCTAAAAACCCCTACTGCTCTAGGTCAGGAAGGCAACTTCGGGAGCTGCATCTGTTTTCTGGGTTTTTTCTCCCTGTTAATGGCTGGCCCAAAGTTTCAGAATGGGAGAAAATATTTGCAAATGAAGCAACTGACAAAGGATTAATCTCCAAGATTTACAAGCAGCTCATGAAGCTCAATAACAAAAAAACAGACAACCCAATCCAAAAATGGGTAAAAGACCTAAGTAGACATTTCTCCAAAGAAGATATACACATTGCCAACAAACACATGAAAGAATGCTCAACATCTTTAATCATTAGAGAAATGCAAATCAAAACTACAATGAGATATCATCTCATACCGGTCAGAATGGCCATTATCAAAAAATCTAGAAACAATAAATGCTGGAGAGGGTGTGGAGAAAAGGGAATACTCTTGCACTGTTGGTGGGAATGTGAATTGGTACAGCCACTATGGCGAACAGTATGGAGGTTCCTTAAAAAACTACAAATAGAACTACCATACGACCCAGCAATCCCACTACTGGGCATATACCCTGAGAAAACCATAATTCAAAAAGAGTCATGTACCAAAATGTTCATTGCAGCTCTACTTACAATAGCCAGGACATGGAAGCAACCTAAGTGTCTATCATCGGATGAATAGATAAAGAAGATGTGGCACATATATACAATGGAATATTACTCAGCCATAAAAAGAAATGAAATTAAGGTATTTGTAGTGAGGTGGATGGACCTAGAGTCTGTCATATAGAGTGAAGTAAGTCAGAAAGAGAAAAACAAATACCGTATGCTAACACATATATATGGAATCTAAGAAAAAAAAAAAAGGTCATGAAGAACCTAGGGAATAAAGACACAGACCTACTAGAGAATGGATTTGAGGATATGGGGAAGGGGAAGGGGAAGCTGTGACAAAGTGAGAGAGTGGCGTGGACATATATACACTACCAAACGTAAAATAGACAGCTAGTGGGGAGCAGCCGCATAGCACAGGGAGATCAGCTCGGTGCTTTGTGACCACCTAGAGGGGTGGGATAGGGAGGGTGGGAAGGAAGGAGATGCGAGAGGGAGGAGTTATGGGGATATATGTATACGTGTAGCTGATTCACTCTGTTATACAGCAGAAACTAACACACCATTGTAAAGCAATTATACTCCAATAAAGATGTTAAAACAAACAAACAAACAAAAACAAAACCTTCAGTCTTTTTCTCCCCAGAGAGACACAATGTCCAGCCGTGAGTCTACGCAGAATGTGAGACCAGTGGCTGCTCTGTTGGGATGGAGCCCACGTGCTGCAAAGTGGAACAGGAGCAACCCTGGGGTGGCCCGCAGCCTGCAGGGACTGCCTGGTCCTCCTTCCACTTCTCCAGGCAGGAGGTTGCTCTCCGTGTGGCTACCCCCACTCAGGAAACGAACTGTAGCTAATCAATACGCCCCCTAGTTCATCTGGACTCACGTGCCTCTCGTTCAATTCATTTGAGATGTGTGGCCCACTGAGCACAATTTCAATATCTATGCACATATGTGTACACATATGTATGTGTGCAAAAGCCCATACATGTCCATACACATATAAATACACAGTATGTATATGTAATGTGTGTATATATATTTTTAAAAATCCAAATACCCAGATATTCCTTTTCTCACTGGTTTTTAGAAATTGTAGCTGCTTCAATGACTCTGTCCTTTAAAATACAAAAACTGAAAACACCCATGCCCACGCCCAGACCTCCCTGTCTCTGCATCAACAAGATCTTACCTCCACTGGCTTCACAGCATGACTGCTATTCAGGAGGCCCAGGCACAGGACTTGATCATTCATTCCAGAAACCTCCAAAAGGCCCACTGGTTGGTTTTTTTATTTCCTGTTTATTTTATTTTATTTATTTATTTATTTTATTTTATTTTTTTATACAGCAGGTTCTTATTAGTCATCAATTTTATACACATCAGTGTATACATGTCAATCCCAATCTCCCCATTCATCCCACCACCACTCCCCCCAACCCCCGCTTTCCCCCCTTAGTGTCTATACATCTGTTCTCTACATCTGTGTCTCTATTTCTGTCCTGCAAACCAGTTCATCTGTACCATTTTTCTAGGTTCCACATATATGCATTAATATACGATATTTGTTTTTCTCTTTATGACTTACTTCACTCTGTATGATAGTCTCTAGATCCATCCATGTCTCTACAAAGGACCCAATTTCGTTCCTTTTTATGGTTGAGTAATATTCCATCATATGTATGTACCACATCTTCTTTATCCATTCGTCTGTCGATGGGCATTTAGGTTGCTTCCATGACCTGGCTATTGTAAGTAGTGCTGCAGTGAACACTGGGGTGCATGTGTCTTTTTGAATTATGGTTTTCTCTGGGTATATGCCCAGTAGTGGGATTGCTGGGTCATATGGTAATTCTATTTTTAGTTTCTTAAGGAACCTCCATACTGTTCTCCATAGTGGCTGTATCAATTTACATTCCCACCAACAGTGCAAGAGGGTTCCCTTTTCTCCACACCCTCTCCAGCATTTGTTGTTTGTAGATTTTCTGATGATGCCTATTCTAACTGGTGTGAGGTGATACCTCATGGTAGTTTTGATTTGCATTTCTCTAATAATTAGTAATGTTGAGCAGCTTTTCATGTGCTTCTTGACCATCTGTATGTCTTCTTTGGAGAAATGTCTATTTAGGTCTTCTGCCCATTTTTGGATTAGATTGTTTGATTTTTTTGATATTGAGCTGCATGAGCTGCTTGTATATTTTGGAGATGAATCGTTTGTCCGTTGCTTCATTTGCAAATATTTTCTCCCATTCTGAGGGTTGTCTTTTGGTCTTGTTTATGGTTTCCTTTGCTGTGCAAAAGCTTTGAAGTTTCATGAGGTCCCATTTATTTATTTTTGTTTTTATTTCCATTTCTCTAGGAGGTGCGTCAAAAAGGATCTTGCTGTGATTTATGACATAGAGTGTTCTGCCTATGATTCCGTCTAAAAGTTTTATAGCGTCTGGCCTTACATTTAGGTCTTTAATCCATTTTGAGTTTATTTTTGTGTATGGTGTTAGGGAGTGTTCTGATTTCATTCTTTTACATGTAGCTGTCCTGTTTTCCCAGCACCACTTATTGAAGAGACTGTCTTTTCTCCATCGTATATTTTGCCTCCTTTATCAAAGATAACGTGACCATATGTGCATGGGTTTATCTCTGGGCTTTCTATCCTGTTCCATTGATCTATCTTTCTGTTTTTGTGCCAGTACCATACTGTCTTGATTACTGTAGCTTTGTAGTATAGTCTGAAGTCAGGGAGTCTGATTCCTCCAGCTCTGTTTCTTTCCCTCAAGACTGCTTTGGCTATTTGGGGTCTTTGTTTACGTGGGCATCTGCTTGGCTGGCCTTGTCACAGAACACACTTGGAACCACTGTATGATCTGTTCCAGAAGCTCTGGAGTCCGGTCAGTGCTGGATGCCCAGCAACGTGCTCTGGGTCCCTGTTTCCCTGGAAGGTTGGGACCAGAAACTGCGGACAAGCAACCCAAACATCTCCGCCTTCCTCTGTGCTCCTTCTCTACTCCTCACTTCCTTACGTAGAGGTCATGGGGAAACCAGCAGAGGGTCCCCCCGCCCACACCTGCTTCTGCTCTTGGGGGCCGCCAAGTTTACTGAACCCCTGCCGTGAGCCAGGCTTGTGCTGGGGGCTCTGGGAGAGCGAGTCCTTATGCAGCTTCTCCTCCACCAGAAAAGGCAGAAACTCATAAACAATAAATACGGAGTGTCAGATGGGGCTAAGAGCGAAAAAGAAAAATTCAACCCGGGCAAGGGGCCAGAGAGGGGGCTCCTTCTTATTCGGGAGGCCCTGAAATGAAGCTGGAGGGAAACAGGTGCCCCTGTGTAGGGGAAGAGCTTTCCAGGCAGACGCCCAGGGGTGCAGCCCTAGGCTGTGTGGGAGAAGAAACAGGAACGGTAAAAAAACACGTAAGAGAGGAGAGCTGGGGGCACTGGGAACAGGGCAGGTTATGGGAGCCCTTGGGACCTCGTGAAGGATGTGGGGTTGTATTCTGAGTTGGATGGGAGCTGAGAAATCCCAGGGCCTGGTTGACCTTTGGAAGCAGCACTCTGCTCTCTGCTGTGTTCAAAACGAATTACCGGGGAGCCACGTGGATAAGGGCGGTCCACGGAGAAGGCGCGTTCGGTGAGGCCAAGAGCGTCCTGGCAGCTGGGATGGTGACGGAGCTGATGGGAGCAGCCTTAGCGACTGCGTGTGGGCTGAGAGGCAAGCGGGGGCTCAGAGAGCACCCCCAAGGGCTTTCATCTGAACAGCTGGGGGACTGGAGGGGCCATTTACGGAGATGGAGAAGCAGATTTGGGGATGATTAAGAACATGGTCTTGGGCAGGTTGAGTTTGAGATGCTGTTATGGGCTGAATTGTGTCAGTCCCCAATTCATATGGTGAGACCCTAACCCCTGGGACCTCAGAATACCCTGCCTTTGGAGGTAGGGCCTTTAAGAGGTGATTCAGTTAAGATGAGGCATGTAGGGTGGGCCCTAATCCTATCTGACTGGTGTCCTTACAAGAAGGAAAATTTGGACACACAGGTAAGAGGGATGTGTGCAACCAGGGAAGAGCATGTGAGGACACAGCCACCCACAAGCCAAGGAGAGAGGCTCAGGAGAAACCAAACCTGCCGACACCTTGATCTTGGGCTTCTGGCCTCCACAACTGTGAGGGAAAAACTGTTGTTTCAGCCCCCCGGTGTGTGGTGTTTAGTTACAGTGACCCTAGGAAACTAACATGGCTGCCAGGTGAGCCTCTAAGTGGAGATGCTGACTTTGCCTTGGACTTGAGGGAAAGGAGACCCAACGTTGGACCACCCACAGAGGATGCTACTGAGAGCCTGGGGTCTAGACAGGCCCCCAGGAAGGGAGTGACCCCACGGATGGAGCTGGTCGGGGGGAACCCAGGGAAGGAAGATGAGAGGACACAGCCCATGACTGGGGTCGGGAGGAACCAAGCGGGGAGAGGGACTGGGAGGCTGAAAGAAGAAAGGGTTCCGAGCAGAAGGGAAAAGCTGGCCTGTGATGTAAGCGGGGAATGGACTGGACCCTGGCTTGATCCCAGGACCACCGTGAGGGCGATTCCAGCGGTGATACATCTGGTTACTGGGAGTCGAGAGACAGTGGAAGGGGAGGAGAAGACACTTCATGCCCTTTGGAGGCACAGTCTTAAGGTCCTTCCAAGAATGGAGGATTTTCTTCTATATTATTTATAGAAGGAAAACCCGGCCTAGGAATGGGCATTGCCATCAGCTCTCCCTGTGGGTGTGGACCCCACACCACACACGGTGCTGTCTGTGCCTGGTGAAAAGACGTCAGTGTCAGATCTGGTCCTTCTGGAAAGGACTGTCTGCTCCCAAGAAGAACTGAAGTGCTGCCCCCCATGCCCTCGGTTTCCAGAGAGCTCGGAAACACATTTGCTGTGTTCACCTCTGTAGTCAGTATGCTTTGCTTCCTCTTTGTCCTTCTATTCTGCTTGTTGACTTTAGTCACCTTGTTGCTTTGGTCGTCTTATTCTCTTTTGCCATCTTGCGTCAAACTTTTGTGACAGGTGGCATATAAATCAATTCTAGTAAATAAAACACCTGCCCAGTCCTTTCAGACCTCCTTGTAGGGATTCCCAGTCCTGGATCTTGTTTTCAAGATATATTTCATTATCACAACGGCTACATTAAATTCTCAAATTTTCAAACCACATGAATCCACTCATTTCAATATAAAAATTTAAAAGTAGATACCATGCAGCCCCGTAAAAAAAAACAAAGCACAAATGTAAAGAGTAACAACTGCTGGTAGCTGTCTCCTTGCGCCCTGCGGTGCCCAGATGAGGCCCCACGTGGGGAAAAGGCAAAACCGGCAAAACCACAGCACTTGCTACTCAGGATGCCCGACTGTGTCACCGTCTTACCTGGAAACCCACATCTCCTGTGGAGAAGGTGACCAGCGGTCTATACAAGAGGAAGCTGAAACAATTGATCTCCACCTAGAAAACGGCACGGCATAGACACCAAACACAAAACCCCAGCCCTCTCCTCTCCTTCTTAGCAAAGTCTCTCCTCCCTTCATTTTACAGCCTTTTAAAAGGATGCTCTCTAAATAACTCTCCTAAGGATTTAGGCTTTTGGACTAAAAGAACCAGAAAGACCCACTTCTCTCCATCTGCCACTTCCAGCTCCAGGAAATAATGTCCACAGCCAGATCTAGCCGAATGAGGGGGAAAAGGGGAGATGTAAGAAAAATATATGAGTTAAAATCTCAACATGTGTAATCTTGAAAAGCTACTGAAATCCTCTAAGCCTCAATTATCTTATCAATGATATGGGACCAGTAGCGCCTGCCTCCATGGGGTTATTGGAAAGATTAAAGGACACAAGCTGTGTAGCAGCCTTGGCACTATGTTTGCTGGATTCTGCACAAGTGCAGCCTGTTATTACTGTACGTAGACAGCATCTGACAATTCTTTCACGGTGTTCTCCAGGGTCCAGTTCACCCAAGAAAATGGAGAGGCAAGGAAAGGGTCTTTTACTATCTTTAGGGAATAACGGTGGTGACAGTTTGATGTAGAACTGAAGGACTGCTGCAGTGGCTGATAGCTTGTTGGCCACAACATTCTTTTTTTACTGACATGGCAGGTGCCATTCTTCATCCACAAATCCTAACCCCCAATGTGATGGCATTAGGAGGTGGGGCCTTTGGGGTGATTAGGTCCTAAGGATGGAGCCCTCATGAATGGGATCAGTGTCTTTATGAAAGAGATCCCAGGGAGCTGCCTCGCCCCTTTGGCCATGTGAGAATGCAGCCCCGTAAAAAAGTGAGAAGTCGGCCATCTGTGGACCGGGAGGGAGGCCCTGACCACACACTGAACATGCATGCAACTTGATCTGGTAGCCTCAGCTCCAGCCTCCAGAACTGTGAGAGATGTTTGCTGTTTGAGCCACCTGGTCTATGGTATCTATGTTATAGGAGCCTGAATAGACTAATAGGTTTAACTTTTTTTTAAGTTTGGAGGGTCTACCAGGTGCTGTATACATCAGTGGTGCTTCCTGAGTGTGAATAAGGAGTTAGGTGTCACTAGCCCTGCTTGAGAGATGAGGCCCAGAGTTGTAGCATCTCGTTCAGAGTCGCAAGGTGGTCGAGACTGGGGCAGGGAAGGGGCTGCGTGTCCTTAAACGTAGCTGTGTCGTCAGGCTCAGCACCCACGTGCCGGGGGGCTGCGGTCAAGGTGGCTGCCAGGCCTGCACCATACCTGCAGATGGCGGCAGCAAAGTCAGGCCCAGGCCTGAGCCCTAGAGGCCGTACACCCAGCCCCAGGTGGCCTAGCACGGCGGGCAGGCAGGTTCTGACATTCCCAAGTTTACTTCTAGGCCACAGAGCAAGTGCTGGCCAGGTTGTTAGATGAAGTGTGGTCCCCTGTCCTATCAGGGAGCCGGGCTGACAGATGGGAGCTGGGATGGGGAGCTGGGGGGCTGGTAGAAATGGGGACTCAGCAAGAGACAGAAGTGAGTCCTCACCCTTCCTCTGCCCGGCCTGTGTGGCCTGGTTCATAGCCGGAGTGCTTTCATGGGGGGCCTAGACCGCCCCCAGGACCGGTCCTGTCCCTCCCCCAGCAGATCTGGCGGTTGTGCTCCTGGCTGAATGGTTCACCTTCTCTGCTTCTCCCCTTTCTCACCAGGTGCACCAGAGGGGAAACATTTCCCCTCTTCCCACTGGCCCATCACCCACAGCCCAGCCTACCCGGTTTTTCCAGTTGGACCAGAAACACCCGCAGAGGCAATTAAGCCCTGGGGCCCGTGGGCTTCTTTCTCTGGGCCCGGGGGAGAGAACGGTTCCTTGAGCACATCTCTGCTGTTGCTGGAAATTTCAGACGACTTCCCTCACTGGACATACATGCATCCGGGCCAGGACTGGAGTTTCCAGGAAATCTGGGTTCGGGTTCCAGGCCCCTAGGGTCCAGTGGGATGGCTGCCGGCCAGCGACCGTGTCCACCTCTGTAATGCAGGGACTTGGGGGTGTGCCCGTCCTTACTGTGTCAACGGTCCAGGAAATGATGATCTGAAGGTGGTTTGAAAAGAGAAGAAAGAGCAAAACTAGTGCAGAGAACCAAACAAAACCTCAATTCAAAGCAACCGGGACGGGCAACTGGGCAGGTGGAAGCCCGGTTTTCTGTGGCACCGGCTTGTTCCAGCTCTCCTTCTTTGTCAACAAACCGCCTGTTTGCACAGACCTGGGAACCCAGCACTGCTGGAGGAAGGGGATGCATATTTGCAAGAGGCCCTGCTAGGACCAGACCCACTGCGAGAGCTTATCTGATTTGGAAAGACCCTCTTGAAGGAGTAAAATACAAAATTAGAAATCCAAAAGCAGGTCAAGATCAGATATCTATTTAAAATGAGAATCCACTTGGCAGAGATATCTATTAAAGGAACTAAAATCAGTGATACAACAATCCAAATACAGGAGTAGAAGGGGGAGTAACTGAGGTGTTTGAATAGACAAAATTCTTGTCGATTGGACCAGGAAAATATGAGCATCAATAAATTGTGATACTTTTGTAATTTGAAGATAATCACAGAATACTGCTAGCAGAAATATTTTAAAGTAATTGCATTTCCTGTGAGAATCTGTTCTGTAATTAGGGGACTGGGTGAGGTAGTTACTCTTTTCTCATTCCTTTTGTGCTGCTCCATTTTTATACTACATGTCATGAATGCATTTTTTAAGTGTAATAAAACATGAATAGAGCAGAAGTGTTTATGGATAGGATTAAAATGTTTAATTTCAAAAACATAAAATAAAATGAGAAACCACAATAAATTGCAAATGCTAACAAGCTCACAGCACCATGATAGTACAAATTCAGAAAAATAACCTAAGGGTTTTATTAATTCTAGAATAACGTTGAAACTACATTTTGGCGGGGA
This sequence comes from Mesoplodon bidens, assembly GCF_964165515.1. Classification (NCBI taxonomy): domain Eukaryota; kingdom Metazoa; phylum Chordata; class Mammalia; order Artiodactyla; family Ziphiidae; genus Mesoplodon; species Mesoplodon bidens. The sequence continues at coordinate 4,753,994 of NC_138161.1, read as the reverse complement.
GCATACTCTTTGCTTACTTCTTATGACAACAATTTAAAAGTAGCATTTCTGTGCAGAGGATGGAAGAACCCCGTGCCTTTCCTTAGCAGGGCAGCTTCTGGCTCCATAGGTCTAGAACGTTTGCTCTACCCTACTTCCCACAAAGGTAGGGTGCTGGGCACCACAGGACGTACTGTGCTCGTATGATGGGGAGACGCCTGTCCAGCATCCTTGCGCCCCAGCTCACCCTGTGGGCGGTAAGAGCATTCCTGGAAGCCATTCCCACACCTCGCTGTACACACGATGGCAGACAACTTAAAAATTACTCATCTCAACTGCAATGCACCCCCGACTCGGCTTCCCCTGAGCATCCATCCAAATATGTCCATGGCAGCTGCAGCATCACCAAGAGAACTGGCTTGGAGGCAAGTGTGAGCAGAGACAGCGGTCCTCACGATGGCAGTTATAACACCTTACTTGTGCGGCGTTTGCAAAAATGCTATGCTCACGTGAGCACCACCCTCCCAGGGCCCCAAGGCTTTCACCTCATTAGCCTACCGGCAAACCCCACTCTGTGCTCCAAGGTGAAGCTCTGGTACCAAGCCCTGCCTCTTTGCAGGGCTGTGAAGTGCTCAGCTTTTGCCAGAGGACAGACGCCCAGCCAGCACAGGTCTGCTGGGAAGGCCTTCTTCACCTGGATGCTCCAAGCCCTTCCAGCCTCTGTTTCTGCAGGTGATGGGGATCCGGCACGAAGCCCAGACCCACCATCAACCAGCAGCAAGTCTCTGGGCCTTGATTTGTCTGCAGCCTCATGTGGTTAGTCTAGGAGAAGGGCACTCCAGTACATCGCTCTCCTGATTAGTGGTGAAGGACCAGTCTTATGCCTCCAGGGTTCTTGGCCTGACCCGTTGGAAGGATGGGGTTGTCAGCTACTGAGCTGAGCAGCGGCACGTCTGTGGGGAGGTGATGGTTCAGGTCTGGACAAGTTAAATCTGCGAGGCTCACTTGACACCTAAATGGAGATATCACAGAGGGAACTCAGAACTCGAGGCTGCAGCTGGGGCGAGAGAGTGGGGCGGGAGGAGACACGTGGGAATCATTTGTACAGAGGTGGAGACAGCAATGTCTAAAGCCTGTGGCTGTGTGCGCTCACCAAGGGGCGGAAGCCAGAGAAAGGAGCTCTGGATGGAGGCCTGGGGGCAGCAGAGATCCTGGAAAGGGGCGGGAGGAGGACCAGGCAAGGTGGGGCTATGGGCTGGGCTGTGGCCTCCCCCAGATTCCCATGTTGAAGCCTAACCCCCTCACTGCCACCCTCACTCCACTATACCACTGAGGGTGACTGTATTTGGAGATCGGGTCTTTAAAGAAACGACTCAGGTGAAATGAGGCCCTCAGGGTGGGCCCTAATCCAGTCTGACTGGTGTCCTTGCAAGCAGAGGAGAGGAGGGCTGGGAAAGGCCTCGGGGTGCATGTGCACGTGGGAAAGGCCCCGGGGTGGAAGCTTTTCCCTTCTTCCCTTCTAAATTCTTTGGTCTGATAATTAAATTGATGTAAGACAGATGAACAGGAGGAAAACACATTTAACTTGTCTGTATGAGATCCGCATAAAAATACAAGACCCAGAGGCCTTCCTGCAACTGAGGCTGATACACACCCTGAGCTAAGGAACGGGGCGGGGGCCTAGGCTCCAAAGGGGAGGAGGGTCACTCACAGGACGCTAAGAAGAGCAGAGGTTTGGTCATTAGATGCTTGCCCTGCCGTGCAGGTAAGTGTGTCAGATCAACAACTATCTCTGATAAGAGCCCTCTTTCTGGGTCAGGCCCTCTATCTCAGTTCTTTCAGGCAGTGAAGGGAGAGGGGACAGTTTTTCATAAGTCAGCTGGGTCTTGATTGCCTTCAGCTCAAAATAATCCACAGGCTAAAGAGGCACATTTTGGGGTGGCACGTTCTGCTCCCTACAACCATGTGAGAACACAGTGAGAAGACGGTCCTCTACAAGCCAAGGAGAGAGGATGCAGGAGGAACCAACCCTGCCCACACCTTGATCTCTGACTTCCAGCCCCCAGAACAATGAGAAAGTAAATTTCTGTTGTTTAAGCGGCACAGTTTGCAGTACTCGGATATACTACTCCGGGTGGGGTCACGGAAACCCAGGAGAAATTGTGCACCAGAGGGCGTGACCAGTCATGATCACTGGATCCAGTGCCACCGAGGATCAAGTCAGATGAGGGCCCACAACATCCCTCCTTCCCAATTTGTGTTTTGAAATTTTTTTCTGATAATAAATGAGCAGATAAATGTTTGCAAATAGTTTAAATGTTGCAGAAATATATATAAAGAGGAAAATAGAACCTCCCCCAGAGTCTGGTACCTTGAGACTTTTTTGTTGCCTCACAACGTAGAGCAATAAAGGATGGCATAAGTAAAGAGGAAACAAAAAGGAATAGACAGAAAAACCCCTTTTGCGGGGGCAGGCAAGGTAAATACAAAGTACTCAGTGGCCAGTGGGTGTTTTGGCCACAGGCTGAATGACAAGAACGCTTACCCTGAGGCCACCAGGGGCCTGGGAGACGGCCAGGGAAGTGGGGGGCATCCGGAGAGATGAAGAGCCAGACTCGGACTCAGGGCTTGAAGCACAGGCTGGAATAACTCTGTACCCCTCCGCACTGGGGTGCTGTCAGGAAACTGGTCCTGGGAGCCCTGGGCCCCCAGTGAGGACAGGACGGGGCCCTTGAGTGCCACGGTTGGACTTGGCTCTGGATGGAGAGCAGGGGGCCAGGAGGAGGGAGCCACAGGAATCCACGGGACAGGTGAGCTCGCCTCAAGGGGGCTGGACACCCAAACCCCTTTATAAATGCCAATGCTGGGAGACATGTAAGAAATTGATCTTTGGAACATGAATTCTCTCCTGGCAAATTAATTTTACAGAAGATGTGAGTCTGCTTGGAGCTGTAACTGGAGGAGGAACTTGTGTGTTTCTGTTTGGATTTCGTGGTGTCCTGGAGGACCTCTTTTGTGCGTGGGAAAAACTACCCACAGCTGCCTTTTTAAAAATTTAATATTTGATTTATCAATAGTGACAAGTTTTAAAACTTGTTTTTTTCCCCTTAGGCTTTGAAGTTCACTTTATCTTATTCTACTTACAGATCTGGAGAATTTTGATAAGCCTTAGTGGGGGAGGCGTGCTTCAAAAACTGTTTATTCAATGTCCTTAAACATTTTGAACTGCATTTCTTATTTTTAAATATTTATATTTTTGTTTCAAATACTTTAGTTATCTCACAAACAAAACTTGTTGAAGCACCTAAGTAATTTTAACAATCTAAGGTTATAAATACAGTGACTTGTCAGCCATCTTCCAATATTTAGTAATGTTTTAAAAACTTAGTAAGATTCTATCTTTGAAGTTGATATCAAAATCTGCATCAATTACTCAAAAACACATTAGATTGGAATCACAAGTCCAGTTTGTTAGATTCTCAGAGTCCAAATTCTCTTAACTGTTACAAATATTTTAAACCCTGAGATTGTCCTGACTATTCCTTCACCTGACACACATAGGCTGGACTGTCACTGTGTCTGGTGCCCAGGGCCTCGGTCGGGGCTCTTGCCCTTGAAGAGCCTGAAGCTTAAGCTGGATTCATGTCACGGTAAATTCAGCTCTGACCTCTGCTTCTCTTTCATGCCTTCCTTAGGGTTAAAAATGACTTACCTAGAATCTTATTCTGCTACAAAAGGGAAGAATGGGGCTTCCCTGGTGGTGCAGTGGTTGAGAGTCCGCCTGCCGATTCAGGGGACACGGGTTCGTGCCCCGGTCCGGGAAGATCCCACATGCCGCGGAGCGGCTGGGCCCGTGAGCCATGGCCGCTGAGCCTGCGCGTCCGGAGCCTGTGCTCCGCAACGGGAGAGGCCACAGCAGTGAGAGGCCCACGTACCGCAAACAAACAAACAAACAAATACATTAGCATAAGAACTTGAGTGAGAAGTAAATCGAAACTCAGGGAAGGCAGGTGATTCAAGAAGTAATGAAGAACACAGAAATTGACAAAACAGCAGGAAATTAAATGTTCTATTGAGAGAAAGGGCAGCAGGCAGAAAGATGGCGCTCCCAAAGACGTCCATGCCTTAATCCCCAGAACCTGGGACTCTTCAACGTTGTGTGGCAGAAGGGGCGTTGCAGATGTGATTAAAATAAGGACCTTGGGGTGGGGAGTTATCCAGGTGGACCCAACCTCATCGTGAACGAACCTTTCCAGTCCAGGGAAGAGAGAGCTGTGACTACTGAAGGAGGATCAGAGAGGCAGAAGGTAGCTGGCTTTGAGGATGGAGAGCAGGGCCACACAGGCCACAAAGCTGGAAAAGGCAAGAAAACAGGTTCCCACCTAGAATCTCCAGAGCGGAGCATAGCCCTGCTGACACCGTGGTTTTAGCTCAGATCCACATCTGACTTCTGATCTCCAGAACTCTAAGATAATAAATCTGTATGATTTAACCAACCAAGTTTGTGGTCATTTGTTAGAGCCACAATAGAGAAGAAAACTAATACAGAGAGAAGTATGTGTGGGCACACACACACATATACGCACACACACCCCTTTGTTGTGTGTTTAAAATAGGTTAACCTGTAGGTGACAATAGTGATCATTAGAGGTTGGGTGTCAGAGTGTCCATGTCTCCTGCAAGAAGGAAATAGAAATGTTGGTTTTCTTTATGTTTTAAAGAAAATGTGTAGTCAATTGTGCATGTTAAAAAGAAGACCATCACTAAAGGACTAGTGGTTACATCAGTTTGGGCCCATTTAGGAAACCACAGACAGATCAATGTAACAGAACAGAACTCGAAGGAAGGAACCATCCCACACGTTGGTGGGGAACCGATACAGGCTAGAGGCATCCTGACAGCAGCGGGGGTGGAGGGACCATTCCCTTGTCAGCTGCGGGACTGGCCTGGGGAGGCAGTGGGTTTTGAGAGTTGGGACCACCTGACTCGAGGCAGGAAAGCTGATGTGCCAACTGCCTACTCTCCCTCAAGACTTCCCACCCTTAAGAACGAGTTCATTCTGGAGTGACAAGTATGGCTCTGTCAACTGAAAAAAATGCACAACCTGAAAGTTGAGAATTATGTTTTATTTGGTGGACATTCTGAGGACTTAAGCCTGGGACACAGCATCTCAGATAGCTCTGAGGGATGGCTCCGAAGAGGTCAGGGAGAAGCCAGGATATACGGGGGTTTTGCAACAAAGACCAGGCAGTCGGAACATCAAAAGATTGCTGTTAATAAAAGAAAACCAGACATCTCAAGTTAAGGAATTTACTTGTAAGGGAAGACACAAGAGTCCGGGCTCACTGAGGTCACTCCTTTGATGTGCACCTCAGCTCTCTGGGGCCAGTACCCTGTGCCTTCTCATCCTGCGTCTCCTCAGGGGGCACCGTCAGGGGTGACTGCAGCAACTGACTGCTGGATGGGGGGCATCCTGTTTCCATCCTGAGTTCCCTCTGGGCTCACCATCAGGTGTGATGGCTTGATGGCTGCAACATCCTTTGTTTACTGACATGACAGGCAATATTTTTTCACTCACAGCTCTACAGGAATAGCTGCAGTTAGAACTGGGTCCGCTGCTGACACCTGGCCTGAAAGGTTGTTGGTTTGGAGGCCATCAGGGGCCCAGGGCTGGGCAGAATGTGGCGGTGTGGTGGGGGACACCTGTCTCCATATCTGGGGTTCCTGAAGGCCCGGGCAGCAGTGAGCAGGGATGGTACTCATCTGGACACACTTACTGGGTGGCTTCCCGTTCCAGTGGCCAGGTCCCAATCTGAGACCTAGTTAAGTGTCTGCTCCAGCCTAGGTCCTGCCTTTATGAGGTTGATGGAATCTCAATTTTACCAAGGAAAGATGCTCGAAGATGTTAAGTAGCTTGAGTTGCCTCACACTTTATAAGTGGCTGGGCTGGGATTGAACCGAGGTCTCTGTAGGTCAGGAAACACATCCCCCAATGCACCCCCTTTTAAGTTGCTGCTGACGCTTGTGTTGGAAACAGAAGTTGTAGCCAGCAGAGCGAGGATCCTTCAGATCCATCTCCCAGGTCACTGCCAAGAAGACAAAGCAGCTAAGAGGCCGGCTCAGAAATCTGGGAGGATTTAAGGGAGGGGAGGGCTCTGGGGAAAGGAACTGTATTTGAATGCAGATGTCCTTTGTTGCTTTCAAAGAAGAAAGGCAGCTAGCTCAGAGCAGGCTGTCCCCGTGGGACTGGAAGAAGTCCAGGAAAAGGCTCAGGAGATGAGCTCCCCGAGTCAGGGGCTGTGGAGAGTCCCTGACGGCTGCTAGGCAAGGATGGGGTCAAGGTTATCACTGTCTAGATCCTCACCCTCCAAACTTTCCTCCATACTCAAACTCCTCTGCTGAGAAGCAGCCGAAAACAAGCCCCCTCCCACCTCCTGACCTTGCCCTTCCCCTAAGTCGGAGGAAGTGAGGGGTGCAGTTTCCAGGTTGGCTTTAAACCCGGGCAGATGAGGGCCTTGAGTGGATCGTCACGGAGAGATCATTGAAAGCGTGCTGAAAATTATTTCACACCCGGAGGGGGCCCCTCGCGTGTGCCAGGCACTGTTGGAGGCCCCACCGACATAGCCCACGAACACCCCCAGGGCTGGACAGCACTGGGCCCACCTGGCAGGTGGGGAGACCGGGAGAGGGGTGTCAGGTCTAGAGAGCCTGGCTGCCTCGCTTACATCAGGCGATTCTGGCCAGGCACTCGGAAGGACTTCAAAGATGGGCTGTGTGGCTGGACCAGCCCTTTGTTCCCAGCTTCTTACTGAGATCAGCAAGCTTCTCAGCCCTGATGTTTATACATCAAAGAGCAGAAATCCAGCTGATGCCTGACTTCTCACTCATCTGGAAACATAACCAAGGTGGGAAAACTGGAGCAGCCTGTTGCCTGTATTCCCACGACAAGCCGAGTTCGTTGGTCACAGGCTGGGCAGCATCCAGCTCCACGGAGCTGGGGAGTGTCTCGTCGGGGGAGCAAGGTCGGGATTTTTTGTGAGTTGGAAGTCTGGCTGGCTGGCAGGAGAGAGGTTTGGTTAGAATTGGGCCAGATGGTAGGATAGGTGGAAACAGACAGGAGAGGATTTTGAGGTGAGGGGTGTGAAAGAATCTTGTGCTGTCTCTGGATACCTGCCATTGAAGTGTTGATGGGCCTCTGGGGAATTTCCTGTAACGAAAGATCAAGCCATCTGCCTGGGAGCAGACGCCAGGTGTGGTACAATCATGCTATGAAAACAGTGGGTTGGTAACGTTTCCTTAGAAGGAGCTGTGTGTGCGTGTGTTTCCATGCTCAAATCACACCATCTCATTAATAGTTCCAACAAATGGTTTATTAAACATAGAAGTTACAATTGCATCAAAATGTATACTATATACTCACATTGCCATCATCAGCTATGCATTAAGTATTGTGACAAAAACTCACAAATCAAGAGCTTTTTTGACACTCAGTGCCCTATGCCTCAGGTAATTTAAAAATTACATTTTCTTCCAAGGAAGCCCTACAGGTTAATCCAGAAAGCCATAAATACATATTGTCCAATCAAAAACAAATTGAATCCAGGCTTAGTAAGGAGACACAGTATCTGAAAGGCTATTGCAAGGGAGGAAAAGGACCTCCTGCAAAAGGAGAACCACTCTGAGGAAAGACTTGCGAGCACCTCATGATGCGAAAGGGGGTTTCTTCCCTAGAGTAGAGGGAACAAAACTAGAAAAGAACGGGGCCCAGGGAAGTGAGATGAAAGGAAGACAGGGGTTCTGGCGGAGGAGAGGCTGCCTGGGGCACAGGCCAAAATTCAGGAGGCTGGAAGGAGAGAAGCTTCGCGCTGGGTAACCAGCGTTTTGTTCCGTGATCTGTGGGAATGGCCAGTTGAGCTCATCATTTATGAGACAAAGAATGCGAACACGGAGGGTCTGCACACAGCCTCGTCACAGGTAAACAAGGGGGCCTCTGGGAGCCTCCTTAAGTCTTATAACGAAGGGGGGTGGCCCTTGCTGTGAGCCATTTACCAGAACACAGAAGGGACAGGGGATGTCTGAACCTCCAGGTAAAATTCAGCATTATCAATAGTGAACCGATTATTCTGGGATTAAACCGGGAGGGCGGGAGGGTGGAAATGCAAGTTCAGGGAGGAAAACCTCCACGTGAAATTCCTGCTTGTAGAAGAAGGACTGGTTCCTGTACTTTCTAAGTGGCCAGTGGTGGGGGTCAGATCTGCAAGTTATTTAGATTCTATTGGATACCTTCTAAAGATGATAAAAAATTGTATTTAAAATGTCAATATTCACAATATTCTGAATTCCACACTTCACTAATTAGATGTGTGACAGGAGTGTTTAGATAGCGGCTTAGGAAGTGCAAGGAGGCACCTGGTCTTTCAAACATATTCTAGAAGTCAGAGAAGTAAACATTTGAAGACCACCCCCAAGAATGGGTGGGAGTTGGGTCTTAAAGGTGACTCTCAAAGGCCACCTGTTGGGGGGGGTCAGGGTTGGCTCCCTACCGTCAAGGGGGGCCCCTCAGTCTAGGAGAGGGGCTGGAGGAGGACCGGAGGGGTCTGTCGGTCTGGGGGTCAGCCCTCTGGCCTGCAGGCTGCCGGCGACTCTTCTGAACATACTGGCCTAGCATCCACCTTCCTTCCCCACCTCTGAAGGGAAGCATGTCCCTAACTCTTTGGAGGCGGTACTCAGCTCTGGCCGCCCCTTGCACTCACCTGTGAGGCTCCAGAAAAACCAGGGATGCTCAGGCCACATTCAGGCCACTCAGGTCCGAATCAGTGGGGGCAAGACCTGGGGCTCTGGAGGATTTTCTGCTGCCGGGAGATTCCCAGGTGAGCCCAGGTAGAATGCCTCTGCTTAAAGGGATCCGCTGTACCAGGAGCAAAGTGTTTGAGAAAAAGTCGATGTGAGTTTTTGTTATTAAAGGGACCCCAGGCCCGAAGCCCCCGGTCTCCTCTGTCCTTTCAGATGCAGCCCCTTTGCTCGTCCTACGGGGATTCCTGTACCTCCCTCTGCCCTCTGTTTGCTCCCTACCTGTTGGCCCATCTCTCCTCCACATTCTCAAAGTTTGTCCTTCCTTGGGGACTGAAGTGGGCAGAAAGAAGTAGCCTTTTTTTGGTTCTTCCCTGAAAAAGAGGTCTAATTGTGTTGACTTGGTTTTTGTGTAAAATAACAGGCTGTTCACTTGCAGCCTATGAAATGAATTATTAAAGATGACTGTTTTAAAGGCCCTGGATAGGGCTTCCCTGGTGGCGCAGTGGTTGAGAGTCCGCCTGCCGATGCAGGGGACACGGGTTCGTGCCCCGGTCCAGGAAGATCCCACATGCTGCAGAGAGGCTGGGCCCGTGAGCCATGGCTGCTGAGCCTGCGTGTCCGGAGCCTGTGCTCCACAACGGGAGAGGCCACAACAGTGAGAGGCCCGCATACCGCAAAAAAAAAAAATAAATAAATAAAAATAAAAAAAAAATAAAGGCCCTGGATAAAATTAGCATGTTGCGGGACTTCCCTGGTGATCCAGTGGTTAGGACTCCACTCTTACACTGCCGAGGGCATGGGTTCAATCCCTGGTCTGGGAACTAAGATCCTGCAAACCGTGCAGCCAAAAAAATTTTTTTTTAAATTAGCATGTTGGGCTTCCCTGGTGGCACAGTGGTTGAGAGTCCGCCTGCCGATGCAGAGGACGCGGGTTCGTGCCCCGGTCTGGGAGGATCCCACATGCCGCGGAGCAGCTGGGCCCGTGAGCCATGGCCGCTGGGCCTGCGCATCCGGAGCCTGTGCTCTGCAAGGGGAGAGGCCACAACAGTGAGAGGCCCGCGTACCGCAAAAAGAACAAACAAACAAACAAAATTAACATGTTGCTAGTTAACTAAAATTGCAAAACCAGTATTGATGCTATAGCCCCGCGTGTCTCCTGCTTCAGCCTAAACTCAGGAAGCTCCCTCATGTCCTCGAAGATAGGGGACCCTGACCATTAAAGACATTTTCTTATGAGAAAATCCATAAAAGATTTAATGACCCAGATTAAACAGTCAAATCTTTCCCTAAAATATAAAATGTATTAATTTCATTACATACATTAAAATACCAGGTATTATCTGTATCGATTCCAAACGACCGTCTCGCTGATTTTCCGGGCTCCCATTCGATGAAGCCGTATCATTCAAACTCCTTACTTGCCCTTGTCATCCCGTTTCTTTGCCACTTTTGAGTTAATAGGTTTCCAGGGTACGTTATTTGGTTTTCAGTTCTGTCTCATTTCTTTGAGCTACAGCAAGCTGACTCAAGCAGGGTGCTGTCATTAGAAACTGTATCCCAAGCTGTAACGTTTTACATCACGTGAGAACACTGTTGTTTCTGTTTCATCCTTTGTAGGTGAATTTACATAACATATTGCTTTTAATGTGGTCTTTAAAAGGCTTACTTTATACCCTAGGTGCCTGAGTGTGAGGTCATCCCTTCTGGAATAATTCAATCCCTGTTAAATGTCTTTTTTTCTTTATCTTTTGTGAGTGATTCAACAAGGTGGCTGCTCTAAACATCCCAACCAAACCCTGATCGAGGTCATTTCAGGCTATTGTGCTTTCAGGGAAAAGAAGCTTGCTTTTCGTATTAAAAAAAAAAAAAAAAAGCTGGTGTTGTATTTCACAATAAAAACATTAATTTAAAAAACAAGTATGAGTGCCTTATAATATGATAAACTTTATTAGAACTTAAATAGAAGGCAACCTAATTTTTACTGGGGGATGAGTTTTTTAGGGAAAACACTTTATTTAGGGATCTGTGCCGTGATTGTGATTTCTGAAGATTTTTCTTTCTTGGCATCGTTAGTGTTGTTTTGAGTTGGCTGTGGTTTTCAGTTGCTGCTATCATGCTGCCTGCTTATAAATGACTGTTTTGTTAGTTTGTTTTATTATCAATTTAACTTGATTTGGGTTGTTTGGTTATTTAAAGAGAAATGAATCAATAGGATTTTTGGTCTAGAATTTTCTAATAACTAAACCCTGTGCCTTGGAGTTCACACGTGTTACCCAAACCCTTCCTGATGAGCAGGTGTGGGTTGAGGTCTTGTGCCCAAGGAGCTTGTTGGAGCCGTAACGACGCGCTGCCTGTGAGTCTGCACAGAAGAAAATGTCTGTAAAATTCTCTCTAGTTCAGTGTACTAACGCTATTGGATTATTTGAAACTTTATAGAGCATTGGTTATGATATCAAGTAACGTATAGAAATTGACATTCTTTTCTAATTGAGGTGTAAATAGGGGGTTCCTATACAGTTCTAAGGCAAGTTGAATATTTATCTCTCTCCATTTTTGTTGTCATTTCCAACAAGTTTTTTCTACTGCAGAATGAAAATGGGCAGATGTTGGTAGACCTCTGGGTCTTTTGCTCTAATTAGGTTCAGATTAGGGTCAAAAGAGAGTGTGAGCTAGTTGATCTTTAAATTCTATTCTACTTTTGATTTCTAGGAGCCCAGGAGATCCATGCATGGTAGAGAGTACAGTTGTGTGTACATACACACATGCACATGTGTTCACACACATACACACATGCCCAGATGCACGTACATGTTCATGACCTCACATGGTCACACCCACTTGTATATACATATGCATGGACTTGGCTTCACACGTGTACATATGCTCAAACATGATCTCACACACACACACACACACACACACACACACACCTATCATCCTTTGTTTTCTTTTCTACAGTTTTATTCTCTAGGTCAAGTTTTCCCCAGGGAGAGTGGGTAAGCTTCAATTGTTTAAATTAAGCTTAAGCTTTATTAAGCTTCACATGCCCCATATATAAGCCCCCTTTCATCCTTGTATGGAATGATTCACGTAATTTCTCATCTCTCTTCTCATGAAGAAAAGTTCTTCAATGATCCATCTTAAGATAAAAACAGTCTCAAGATCAAGTTCCACAGAAAGGCACAGAGGGTGTGGTACCTGACACTTGGCACTCAGTCTGCCTTTGGCCCATCAAGCAATCCCTCAAGCCTCTGACCATGGTCCTCAGATTGGTGCCATGTTCACTCTGAGTTGTGGACATTGCAGGTTCAGAGGGGCCAGGCCCAGAGCAGTGCCTAATCGAGGCCACCACCTCCCCACCCAGCATGGATGTCCTCACGGGACACCAGATCTCATTCAACCTTCAAGGCAACACTGTGATATTCATTCTGTTTCAGGTAAGGAGACTGAGGGCATTTTGCATCTTGGCTGTAATCTTGGATTTGGAGACTTATGAAGGGTTTAGGAACCATTGCTTTCAAATAGCAAGTATCTTCTCAACTGCGAAATTCTGTAGACTGCCAGGCAACATGGCAAAGGGAGTTGTCATGGAAACACACCCTGAGATTCACCATGTCTCTGTCCTCTCCCAGCTTAGCAGAGGTGATGGTTGTCTCCTTGTCACTCATTCCATCCCTGCCCCAACATATAGCAGCAGCTCTACGACTGGAGGGTGGAGCTCAGAGCTAGAAAACCTACGCCAGTCACAGAAATTCCAACTTCCTCAGTAACAATTGGTCAGAACACCCCTGCCTAAGCCAATCAACACATGGCATTTCCCCAGTGGAAAGGAACTGGCTCAAGAATGGACATGTGACTGATTATGGCCAATGAAATATCAAGGGAAGTTGGCTGGTGGCTTCTCGAAGAAACTTTTTGTTTTCTAAAGGGATGGTCTCTTTCTCTCTCACTGGATGCTGACACATATCAACAATTACTGCCCGTAGGCATCTAATAACAAACCACCATTAGGAAGAAGCTTATACTATGGATGGCAGATTGGAGACACAAAAATACACTGATCTCTGGTGACTTTTTATCAAGCAAATTCCCAGTAGATGGCACATTCAAATAGGAATAATTTGAAGAGTTTTTTTTTGGCCGCACAGTGTGGCTTTGTGGGATATTAGTTCCCTGACCAGGGATTGAACCCAGGCCCTCGGCAGTGAAAGCATGGAGTCCTTACCATTGGACCACCAGGGAATTCCCTTGAAGAGATTTTAATAAAGTAACTGCTTTAAAAAGTGCAGAAGAAATAAGTGCAGGGCCCCCCTTGGAGTTAGTAATGCGGGGGGAGCTGTTCCATCCTGCCCTCCACCCCCAAGTCCTGAAAGAAGAGAGGAGACTTCTGAAACGGGGAGACAGAGTTGCTGAGTGGAGATGCCCTTCTGAGAGCAGTTGCGCTGGTCCATGGAGGATGCAGCTGGCCTGAGGGTCCCTGCAGGGACAAGGCAGGGAGAATAAATACCCCCTCACTCCCCTTTCCCTCTAGGATCTCCTGTTGATGCTCCAAGTAGCCACATTTGACTGGACATCTATTCAGGCAGAGTCAGCTGAGTACACAGCATAGGGAGGGCTGGGACAGTCTAGAAAGACAAGTGGAAGCTTCCAGAACATGGTAGAACAACCGGACAAGAATTGCCAGATGTGCAGCTGCACGACATGGGAACTTTCCTTGGTTTAAAGTCACTTTGAGTTGGGTTTTCTGTTTCTTGTACTCTAAAGCATCCTAATATGTATACAGAAAATATTTTATGTACATTATTATATTTTAAAAATACGATGGGCTTGAAACTGAATGAGGAAACTCACAGAAGAGGAAAAAGCTACCAGCCTATAGGTGTCCAGGCCCAGACACAGGCAGTGCCACCAGGATTTCACATCCTAAATGGGAAAGGACACCAGACACACCCAGTGTGTGGGAGAAGCCCAGAGCCAGCTCACTCTACGAAACAAAGGGGAGGGGCATGGCTTCCTACCCATGAACAAAAAGCTGGACTGCTTTTGACAAGGGTTGTTTGTCTGACCTTGGAGTGGGGTAGAGTTACAGGTGAGTTAACCAGGAGTCTGTCAACCATAATAGGATGAGAGAAGAAAGAGGAGAGCTAACAAACAAAGAAACAGGAGCTGCAAAATGACATTTCAAAGCATAGGGGAAACAAATGCCTTGAAAACATTTCCAAAAAGTGCAACAAATGGAAGAATGCTCCCAAGGAAATCTAAATAATAGAGCAATCATCAGAGGACTTTAACTTGCTGTGTGTGTTCTTCAAAGCCACGGAGGAAAGGATAACAATAGAAATGAACAAAAAATAGGATTCCATGAAACAAGCAGCTGTGAATCAAGAAGAAGTAGATTTAAAAACTGGCTGATTGGAGATCCTGGAAATTAAGAAAGTATATATTGAGATAAACAACTTAACAAACAAGATGAGTTAAACACAGTTAAAGAGACAATTAGTGAAATAGAAGATTGTACCAAGGAATTAATGCTAACAGGCAGAGAGATAAAGAAATGAAAAACATAAAAGAGACTTAAATGATATGGAAAACAAAACGAGACCCTACAACATGCATTTAATAGGTGTTCCAGGACTAGAGAATATAGGAAAAAATGGAGGAAAGATCCAACTTATAGCAGAAGGTAACTTTCCAAAATTGAAGAAAGACATGAGTTTTCAAATAGAAAGATAACACAGAGAAGCAAGCAGGATACATAAAAATAAACCCACTGTCAGATGCATTGCAGTAAAAATGCAGAACAAGGACAAAGAGAAAATCTAAAGGGTAACAGAGAGCAAAATGGTAGGTGAGCTACACAAAGGAATGATAATCAGACTAAAAGCTGACATCTCAACATTAAGGATAGAAGGTGGTGAGTGGAAACTTTCAAAAGGCAGAGGAAAATGACTTTCGACCTAGAATTCTACGAACAACCAAATGATCATCAAGACCAAATGCAGAAGAAAAACTTCAGACTTAAAAAGACTGAAGCATTTTTTTTTGATAAATTTATTTATTTATTTACTTGTTTTATTTATTTATTTTTGGCTGTGTTGGGTCTTCATTGCTGTGCGTGGGCTTTCTCTAGTTGCGGCGAGTGGGGGCTACTCTTCGTTGCGGTGCACGGGCTTCTCATTGCGGTGGCTTCTCTTGTTACAGAGCACGGGTTCTAGGCGCACAGGCTTCAGTAATTGTGGCATGTGGGCTTCAGTAGTTGTGGCTCATGGGCTCTAGAGAGTAGGCTCAGTAGTTGTGGCACACGGGCTTAGTTTCTCCACGGCATGTGAGATCTTCCCAGACCAGGGCTCAAACCTGTGTCCCCTGCACTGGCAGGCAGATTCTTAACCACTGTGCCACCAGGGAAGCCCTTACGCCACCAGGGAATCCCTGAAGCATTTAACACAGACTTTTTGATGAAAGAACTACAAAATCAGTGGCTCTCAGCCTTGCATACCCATTAAAGTATCTGGGGAAAAATTTTAAATTCCAGTGCCCAGGCCACACCTCAGAACCAGGAATCAGTTATTTTTCGTCTCCCTAGGTCATTCCAATGTTCAGCCAGGATTGACATCACTGTGCTACCTAATAACTTCAGGAAGAAGAAAAGCAAATACAGGAGAGGTTAACAAGAGAACAGAAATCAGTAAATTACATCAGTTAATATAACTATTGTTTGGGGAGAAATAAAATCCCTGGCAACAATCTCATTGGTTCTGGTGAGGCAGTTATTGGACAATCTGAATTTCACTTGGTTCGTTCTATTCCAAGTGAAATTTTCTCATTCATTTGTCAAGTGATTAAGATTTTTTTTGACTACCACTGCCACTTTTCACAGAACTAGAACAAAAAATTTCACAATTTGTATGGAAACACAAAAGACCCCGAATAGTCAAAGCAATCTTGAGAACGAAAAACGGAGCTGGAGGAATCAGGTTCCCTGACTTCAGACTATACTACAAAGCTGCAGTAATCAAGACAGTATGGTACTGGCACAAAAACAGAAAGATAGATCAATGGAACAGGATAGAAAGCCCAGAGATAAACCCACGCACATATGGTCACCTTATTTTTGATAAAGGAGGCAGGAATGTACAGTGGAGAAAGGACAGCCTCTTCAATAAGTGGTGCTGTGAAAACTGGACAGGTACATGTACAAGTATGAGATTAGATCACTCCCTAACACCATACACAAAAATAAGCTCAATATGGATTAAAGACCTAAATGTAAGGCCAGAAACTATCAAACTCTTAGAGGAAAACATAGGCAGAACAGTCTATGACATAAATCACAGCAAGATCCTTTTTGACCCATCTCCTAGAGAAATGGAAATAAAAACAAAAATAAACAAATGGGACCTAATGAAACTTCAAAGCTTTTGCACAGCAAAGGAAACCATAAACAAGACCAAAAGACAACCCTCAGAATGGGAGAAAATATTTGCAAATGAAGCAACTGACAAAGGATTAATCTCCAAAATTTATCAGCAGCTCATGCAGCTCAATAACAAAAAAACAAACAACCCAATCCAAAAATGGGCAGAAGACCTAAATATACATTTCTCCAAAGAAGATATACAGACTGCCAACAAACACATGAAAGAATGCTCAACATCATTAATCATTAGAGAAATGCAAATCAAAACTACAATGAGATATCATCTCACACCAGTCAGAATGGCCATCATCAAAAAATCTAGAAACAATAAATGCTGGAGAGGGTGTGGAGAAAAGGGAACACTCTTGCACTGCTGGTGGGAATGTGAATTGGTACAGCCACTATGGAGAGCAGTATGGAGGTTCCTTAAAAAACTACAAATAGAACTACCATATGACCCAGCAATCCCACTACTGGGCATATACCCTGAGAAAACCATAATTCAAAAAGAGTCATGTACCAAAATGTTCATTGCAGCTCTATTTACAGTAGCCAGGAGATGGAAACAACCTAAGTGTCCATCATCGGATGAATGGATAAAGAAGATGTGGCACATATATACAATGGAATATTACTCAGCCATAAAAAGAAACGAAATTGAGCTATTTGTAATGAGGTGGATGGAACTAGAGTCTGTCATACAGAGTGAAGTAAGTCAGAAAGAGAAAGACAAATACCGTATGCTAACACATATATATGGAATTTAAGAAAAAAAAATGTCATGAAGAACCTAGGGGTAAGATAGGAATAAAGACACAGACCTACTAGAGAATAGACTTGAGGATATGGGGAGGGGGAAGGGTAAGCTGTGACAAAGCGAGAGAGTGGCATGGACATATATACACTACCAAACGTAAAATAGATAGCTAGTGGGAAGCAGCCGCATAGCACAGGGAGATCAGCTCGGTGCTTTGTGACCACCTAGAGGGGTGGGATAGGGAGGGTGAGAAGGAAGGAGATGCGAGAGGGAAGAGATATGGGAACATATGTATATGTATAACTGATTCACTTTGTTATAAAGCAGAAACTAACACACCATTGTAAATCAATTACACTCCAATAAAGATGTAAAAAAAATTTTTTTTGTTTTGAGGAGAAAGTCCAGTTTGGTTTTGTGAAGGGAGTGGATCACAATCTTTCTGCCCACTGGAAACACCTGGGGAATGTTTTAAACCTGTTAATGCTTGGGGTGCACTCCCTGGGGCTCTGTTTTAATTGATAAGGAGTGAGGCCTCTCTGACAGGAGCTTTCAAGTCTCCACAGGGACAGTCAAGTCTGAGAACCACCGAATTACGGATTCTCTGGGCCAAGGACACCAAAAGAAGCAAAGAGAAGGCAGAAAGAAGCATTGTGTCCAATGAACTGTTCTGAAGCCTCTTAGAAATAATGGGTAATGGGAATGCTGAATCCCTTAGAAGGTACAAATATGGCTTATTTTCACAGTTATCTTAGACAGAGATTGTGCATTAAACACATGAATGTTTTCTAAACTTTGGAACTGTCTAGAGAATTCATGGATCATTTAAAGAATTGCTTACTCATAGTTTTTTCTGAGCCTACTTCTGCTTCTCACAACTGGAACCACTGTGGGCTCATTGGAAGATGACAGTGGTTCAGAACTCTTATCTCAACTGTGTTTTTACTTGGGAGACTTTAGACAAATCAGTTCATTGTTCATTGTTCATTGAGGTTACTTCCGGGAGAAGCCTGATCAATCCCACGTATTTGTGGTTATAAAATAATTTGATAGCAAGCTCTTAAAAAGGCACTAGGTGCCTATGGAAGATAAAGTAGATTATCTGGGCCTTCCATGAAAGTCTAGTGACCTTTGTCCAGGTACTTCATTTTAATTCATTTCCACAGGCATTTACACGGTGTATCCATTGCATCCAGCCTCTTGCCCTGACATAAACGAGCCCAGGAAGGGTAAGACAGCATCCCTGCCCTGAAACTTGAAATCTGTCTCAAATAACCACTCTTGGAACAGGAGTTGCGAACATAAATGCCCAAGGAACCAGACGATAAGACTGTGGGAATCCAGAAGGCGAGCTGGTAGGAGGGTGTTGTTTACCTGGAGACTTAAAACCAAGACGTTCATGAACACAGCTGTCTACACCAAGGACATTTCTGGGCTGAATTAAGTGAGACTTTTTCAGTAAAATAAAATAAAACCTGGCCAACTTTTTAAAAATAATTTTTACTTTATTTATTTTTCAAATTTTTATTGAAGTGTAGTTGATTTACCATGTTGTGTTAGTTTCTGCTGTACAGCAAAACGACTCGGTTATACACATATATACATTCTTTTTCATATTCTTTTCCATGGTGGTTTATCCCAAGATATTGAATCTAGTTCCCTGTGCTGTACAGTAGGACCTTGTTTATCCATTCTATATATACCAGTTAGCACCTGCTAATGCCAAACTCCCAATCCTTCCCTCTCCCCTCCCCCTCCCCCTTGGCAACCACAAGTCTGTTCTCTTTGTCTGTGAGTCTATTCCTCTTTTGTAGATAGGTTCATTTGTAAAAGCTGGCCAAATTTTGAAAGATTCACGTTTTATAAATCAAACTTTGCTACCCGGCTTCTCAGGATTTCCACACTTTAATATGCATGGAAACCCCTTGAGCACATGACCCAGATTCCCTGGGTCTACCCTTCAAGGCTCCGAGTCGGGGGGGGTTTGGGACAGGGCCCAGGCGTCTGAATTTTACAGCAGCCTCCCAGGAACGCTGAGGGGCCTCCAGCACCAGGTGCGTCTGCTGTGTCCCACCTGGTGCGGCCATCCTCGGAGCAGGGGTCACTTCTGCAGTGCCCTGAAATCCACCGCCCGGCTATGAGAGTAGGGAACTAGAATTTACTGTTTCTTTCCCGGAGCACTTTCCAAATATCGATGCTGCATTGCTGGAGACTCAGTTGCCATGGGTGACCGTTGTCATCATGAAAGGCCATCCAGTGCCAGGGCGGGGTCAGGGGGCCCACGGCTGTCGACATTGTTCAGGGACCCAGCGAACGGCCTGCTGCTGTGAGAGCTGGGTTATTAGTGTGTCTCCAGGATGACTGGACTGGTTTTGATTCCCTCATTTTACATATGGGGAAACTGAAGCTTTCAAAGGCAAGGGACTCCCCAGGTCCCAGCACTGAGGCAGATTCCGGCCTTGCGCTCAGACTAACCGCCCCATCTCCTCTGTTCCGTCCAGTTGCACTCCCTTTTTTTCTTGCTTCATCAGATTCTTCCAGGAGTCTTCAGGGTCCAAATTCTCCCGTGTTTGGGTGCCCCGGAAGGGCCGGCTTCCCACATTCTGGATGTTTCTCCATCAGCACAGAGCCTCTGCGGTACGCAGGCTCTGGATCAGCAAGCCCACACCGTTGGAGAGATTGTCCAAAGCCCAGGTCTGTGGCCACAGCGAAGTGGGGAAAAGCCCCCGATCCCCCCCCATCCCCCCCCCCGTTGCTTGTAGAATGGCTCTCTCTCCCTGGGGCAGAATAATCTACCTTGCCCCCGGGGGCGTGTTTCTTAAATAGAATTTGGCAGGGCTGGAAAGACCTCTCTTATCTAAGGGTAAGCGGGCTTACAGCACTCTCTGGCTCTCTCTTTCACACAGACACACACACACACACACACACACACACTCACAAACATAGGAGTTTTTGTGGTCAACCCTGGCCAAACTCACAGTAGTTCCGGAGGGAAAGGACTGTGACCCAGGGCAACGCCCGCTTCACCCCACTGTACCCTCACTGTCTCCCAAACCACGTGGACAGGAAGAGCTGGGGACTCGAACTGGGTGTGGCAGCCGGAATCAGCCTTGTCCCCTGGGTGCCCAGGGCCCCGAGCCAAAGGGTGCAGGCAAGCAAACGCCCGGTGTGACCGGTGATCGCCCTGGACAGGTGACTGGATGCCTGGCTCCCAGCCTTTTGCATTTTAGCCCAGATTGGATGTTGGTCGACTGCGGTCTTACCAATAAGAAAGGAAACTTTAAAAAAACAACAATCACTCGATAGACCAAGAGAGCTATGAACAATTGTCTTCCCTGGAGCCCCTCCCCGACCCAAAACACCTAAAGGGTTGCGCTTGTTAATCCAAAGAAACACTGCCTCTGTGGGTCACCGACACGGGGCCGCGGCACCTGCGGGTGGGAGACGCTGCCCACTGAGTCCGCTGTGTCCACCCTGACCCCGCTATGATCCGTGTCCCCCAGGTTCCCATGTTAAATCCTGCCCCCCCAAGGTGATGGTGTTAGGAGGTAGGTCCTTTGGGAGGTGATCAGACCATGAGAGTGGAGGCCTCATGAATGGGATCAAGGTCTTTATAAAAAGAGACCCCAGTGAGCTCCCTGACACCTTCCTCCAGACGAGGACACAGTGAGAAGACGCCGTCCATGAACCAGGGAGACGGACCACACCAGGCGCTGACTCTGTTGGCACCTCGATCTTGGACTCCCAGCGTCCAGACCCGTGAGAGATAACTGTCAGCTGTTTATAAGCCTCCCCGTCCCTGGTGTTTCGTCATAGCAGCTGAGCTAAGGCAGACCCTGTCTCATACCATCCCTTTCCTACCTTCCTGGGCAGACTTCTCAGAATAGCATCCGCCACCCGCAGAGGCTCACCAGTCTCCTGCTGTAACGTCTTGCAGCCCGGTGCCCACCCAGAACTCTGGAAGTTGCTCTAAGTTGGCCCTGGGACCCCCGTTTCGGTCTGCCGGCCGTTGCGCGGTCCTCATCCTCCCAGACCTGAAGCTCCTCAATTCTGTCTTCACACTTGACCCTTGAAACCCTTGCCTTCCTTCCACTGAGTCTCTTGTTCCCCCTCCAGGCTCCCAGGAGATGCACCCAGGAAGTTTCTGGTTCTGTGCCCCTCATTTCTCCCCGCTGGGTTCTCTGCCCATTGGCATCTTGCCCGTTCTGGCTCTGGACCACCGACCGTCCACCTACCCTCTGCCTAAGCCCTGTCTCTCAGGCAGCCTTGGGACCAGGAAGCTTGTCTGCTCCATCCCCTGGGGGAGCCACTCAGGCACATCAGAGAGGAACGAGACAGCCCAGGGGGAGCATCCAGGGGTCTCAGCACCTTCCAGGGGTCTCAGGAGAGATGGTAGAGAAGACTGTTCTTTAGGCCCCTCAGCACAGCTTTAGCCCGGATGATGCCACCAGAAGCCACGGTCTGCCTTCCGCCTGTCTATTCTCTCTTCTCTGTTCTCCCTTTGCCTCCATGGGCTCCAGGGTCAGGCCTCCTTGCTTCCCCAACAGGGGGTCCTGGGAGCCCAAGCTGGTAGATATTCAGCCCCCAGGTTTCAAGGACCCTGGGTAGGTCGTGGGGATTCCAACCAGTGGAGAGGAAGTGGCTCTTGAAGGAAGGTGTCTTCTTAGCTTTTCACTCTCCAGCAAGTTCCAGGCAGACGCCAGATGGCAAGACATAGGGAGCAGGGGGCGGTGAGAAGCTGCATTTGGGAAGTTTGATGGGAAGGTAGGAAAGAGATCCTCTGAGACCTGGAGGGAGCCAGGTCAGAGAAGAGCCTCAAAGATGGAGAATCCTGTAGGTAACAGCAGGTTCCACCAAGGTGGGAAGAGGAAGGAAGGGAACAGAGAAGCATCACTGAGAAAGTCAAAAGAAAACTGGGTGGCAACAGACGAAAGGAGGTGCATGGGGGGTGGGGGGCTTTACACACGGGAATATTTACAGCATGCACCTCTCCCTCCCTCCCTCCCTCCCTCCCTCTCTCTCTCCTGAAATGAAAGATTAGGAAAAAGCGACAATGCCAAATATTCTTTTTCCACTATGCTTCATTTTAGGTACTTTCCAGAAAGAAGTAGATACTAATATTCTGTTTGATTGCAGACTTGATATATATTTTCAGCTCTAGGATCATGCGTTTCTGTTCAGCGAACATTTACGAATCCACGTTTAGGTGCATCCTGGCATGGGCTCATGACCTGCTTTCCGAGAGCGGCCCGCCAGGTGCATGGGGTTTGCAGTCAGACCTGAACTCGGTGTGAACTCTGCATTTGGCTTTTCCAGCAGGTGACCCTGGTCACCTTCACCTCTCCCGGTCTCAGTTTCTTGCTGAACCACACTAGAATAATTATTGTCCTATCACCAGAAATGCCTAGAATGCACTTGCCCTATTCCTGATACTTTTCTGTATTTTTCCATTGAGTGTAGCAAAATGCTTAGTTTCCAGGGGTGACTGGTGCAGTTTATGAGTCACTAGTCCCTGGAATCCAGAGCAAAGTGTAGCTCCCCAAATGCCTGGTGGTTTCCTTGCTGCTAAATCTATTGCTTTTTTTTTTTTTTTTTTACAGCTTTCTCTTCAAATGGCTTTCGATGGGTATTTAGTGTTGTATGAACTTCCCTGGGGAGTCCCCCTTTCCTCCCCCAAGCCTTCTTCCTCTCTCATAACTTATCATCCTCAGCAGCTCGAAGCCGCCAACTTGCCTACATTTCCTGGTGCCGCAAAATCGCCCTTAACACACAGCAGCTTTCCTTCTAGAACTGTCACCTACTGTTCATTACCCCATTGTCCCTTTCCTTTCCCCAAAATTCTGCCCTAGAGTGGATCCCCTGAGAACATTATTCACATGTGGGTGTTGTGACCTGTGGTGCATCAGTCTGAAAAAAATAGGCAAACAGATCTTTATGGTACGATATCTTGTGTCATCTTTCAAACAATTGTCACTGCTTCTTTTAAATTACCTCTCCCGAAGGCTGTGTCTAAAAGGAGCTGGCAGAATTCAATGCTTGTTATTGGGAGTCCTCTCAAAGGACACAAAGTTCAGTGTGGGACCACTTGCCCTAATGGAACTTTAGATAAGATGTTATTTATTCATGTCTCGGCATAATAAAAGTGATCACCATAATCCAATCAAGAAGAATCAAGAAAACACCGATTTTAGATTGACTTTCCGATTTAATGCATGGAGACGTATGGAGAGAAAACAGAAAATGACTAAACTCTGATGTCTGAGCACATCCCCTTCCTGATAAAACCCATCAGTGTTTAGAATAAGGACAAAAGCCCTAATGAAGCTTCTCCCTCCAGCCTGAAACCTAAACTCCCTGGCTCCTGCCCCCCCCCGCCCCCCACTGTGAGCTCCCTCCAGCCTAGGGAATCCTGCACAAGCCACCTGGACACTCTTCCTTCCTCTTTGCCTCGTTGACTCCCACTGAATCAACCTCAGCTCTGGCCTCAAATCCCTGGTTCCTTGGTGAAGCTTTCCCTGACTTCCCGATGGGCTCAGATCCCCAGAGTTCATTCTTTCATAGCACCCACCGCACCCCGGCCCACAGGTGGTCCGTGGGGCGAGGTGATGTCTGTCTGCGGTGTTCTCTCTACACCTGCTCCTGCCCAGGTGAGCAGCACGGGTCATGCAGAGGCCGAGCATCCTGAACAAAGAACTCACCGTCCTAAGTACTGTGTTAAGTTTATCACAGCGAGTTTACCCAGTAAACTGATGGGGGTGGAATGGGCCCCACCACCATCCCATTTTATGGATGAGGAGGTTGAGGCTTAGGGATAGTAAATATTCTGTCCAAAGGTCAATGGCTGGTGAGTGATAGAGTCCAAGTTCTGGTGACTTTTTATCATTGAGCTAAAGATTCCCCAATTTCTTCTTAAATTAGGTCTGGCTTTGGCTGAGTTATCCACGCAATTGTCCTATAATTGACTTCCCTCAGACTCCTTGGACCTTGATTTGTAATCCAAAGGGCAGATTGCAGACATCCAGGAAAAGAAGCAGGAGCTAATCAATAAGACTCTTTCCCAAGGACTTTGGCTAATGACCTGCCCTTTGCTTGGCTTCTGGAATCCATGGCATGGTGAGCTGTGTGGAAAGGCTTAGAGAAAAGCCAGAGCTGCTTGCATTGGGAGCAGGGCTGAGACTGGATGAGGGTGAGGGGAGTCAGGCAAGAGCCTTTGACCAGCTACCGAGAGAGGAGAGGGGATTTTAAGCAGTTTTTCCTATGTGCTATATAATTCATCCTGCGTACAGAGAACTCATAAAGGATTAAACAGCTTTTTCCTTTTTTCTTTTTACTTTTCATCAGTCATCCGGCTGGTGTTTTCTGAATACCACATCTTACGAAGATGAACTTTGCAAAAGGAGCAGAAAGGTTCCAATTTGGAATCTTCACATTATCCTAAAGCACCTGGATGCCGCGCAAGGATTAAGCTGCAGTGTGTTTTATGAGACCTCGGTCACTGCGGCAGAGAAACTGGATGGGAAGAGTCAAGGTCGGGTTAGGGAAGAGACAAGTAGTTTATCGGATAGAGAACAGACTTGGGGTTGCCAAGGGGGTGAGTGGGGAGGGGAGGGCAGGAATGGAAGTCTGGGATTAGCAGAGGCAACCTACTGTGTATAGGATGGATAAACAACAAGGTCCTACCGTAGAGCAGTGGAAACCATATTCAGTATTCTGTGACAAACCTTAATAGAAAGAATGTGAAAAAGAATATATATATGTGTGTACCTGAGTCACCTTGCCGTACGGAAGAAATTAACACAACACTGTAAATCAACTTACTTCAATAAATTTGTTTAAAAGTTCCTCAGGATAGTCTGGGGAAGAAGAGCTGGGGACTTGGATCAGGGCTGGGGCGGGAGGAATGGAGAAAAGGAGAAGGATTTGGGGGTCTGGAGGGAGAAGCATGAGGGTTTGAAGGTTGATTGGTCGCAGGCGTGAGAGACAAAGGAGTCGAGGACGGCACTGAGGTTTCACCTGGAGCAGGTGGTGCTTCTTTCACTACAATGACAGGAAAGGGGACGTGGAGCCCCAATCTGGATACAGGGGATCCGCCGTGATGCCTGGGAACAGACTGGGGCCTCAGGAGAGATGCTGACCCTCGGCAGCAGATTCAGACTTTTCAGCAGACACAGAAAACCCCAATCACCAGGCAGAACTCCACTGCCCTCGTGGGTTTCCTGGTGACCACCTAGGACGGGGGTGGCGGGGCATCTCCTCTGCATTCAACTCACACAAAGCAAACCAATGTTGCCTATAAAAGAGGGAGAGAAAATGAGACCAGAACCGTCTAAGCAGCACAGGTGCGTGTGCCACCCTAATTCCCCCTGCAGGAGACGAGCATGCAGCTAGACCCCTGCCATCCCCCCAAGTCATCTAACTTTACTGATGAAAATGATAAAAGTACTCTTTGCAAGTTCCTTTCCTTTAGAGAGAATGTCTACCGTATATACGTTTTAATAGCTTATGTTCCTGTAGTACTCAAAACTTTACAAATCTGTTCACGCCTTACTGTAAAGAGTCACTAATTCTTTTTTCTAAAAAATGTGCTGAGACACGTCTGCTCTCCTGAGGTCCCCTGGAGTGGTGGCTGGAGCCGGCAGGGACTCCGTGCCCCAAATTCACTGCCGCTGTCTTGTCCAGGAACAAGGCCTGGCACATGGTTTGCAGAATCAGTGGACAGAGGCCAACGTCACGTCCACTGCATCTGTTCACAGACGGTCCCTCCAGGGGCAGCTGCAGCTGCAGCAGAAGCAACCAGGGTTGGGGGTTACAGGGGTGGGTCTGGAGTGACAGCCAGCCCGCTCTGCTTTTTCCTGAGGAAACGATTGCAGATACAATACTGGGTCACGACTTCCCCCGTCAGGACGATTCACCCTCACAAAACCCAACAAACTCGGTGTTGAATTCCGGGGGGGCCAGGTCAATGGCTTTTGACTTTCCTTCCTTGTGTCAGAGGTGGCACTGCCCTGTCTCTGACCACCTGGGAAATCCATTCCAACACCTCAGGACCCCATGGGTTTGCCCCCGAAGGTGCTGGGGTCTCTGGATTCCCCTTCAGGAGACCTGCAAGCTGTCTGGGCTTTGGGAACAGATGCCAGCCTTTGAGGAGGGTAATCGATTGAGGCCAGGAGCCCAGCCACCTGAGAGGGGTGTGGAAGGGGATAAGCAGTCAGGGGCATCCTCCTTTGGGGCCAGGCAGAGGGCAGCAGCCGTGAGAAGGATGGAGAGGAGGGGCCCCTGGACAGGTCGGAGAAAAGGCAGGGGAGGAGGCTGGCCTCGGTTTCTTTACCTGTGCAGTGGCCTCCCAACAATCCTCCTGTCTCCCTGCTGCGCTGACGATGACCCAGTTCCCTTCCTTCCCGAATGGTTTCTTGCCCAGTGAGTCACCCAGGTGCAACCAGACACAACGCACCTGGGAAGGCCAGAATGACGGAGACGGTGGTGCAAGCGCGCTCTTGGATGAGTCAGGGATGAGTCAGGGGAGCTGCAGGCCAAACGGCACCACCGGGACGGCTTCCTCCACAGCCTGTGAGCAGGATTTAGCCCAGGCCCTTCTGAGAAAGTGGTCATCGAGTTATTCTGCACACGTATTTTAGATCAAAGCCAGACCTCACATGTCACTCCAAGAGGAGCCACCCAGGCCTTCTGATGTTGAAAGGCAGAGCTTTTCCCATGCCCAGCACAGCTGTGCACCCACTCAGGAGTCAAGGAGCATCCTGTGTCCCACCCGCAGAGTCACTGTCCTCGGGAAGCTAGAATCCCACGTCTGGAATCATCAGGGAACAAAGCCCCCGAGTCTACAGTGGGTTCTGGGCAGGATGGACAGGAGAGGGGCGGGCAGCCCCCAAAGAGGGCGACCAACGAGGCTGGAGCCGTGCCTGGTCCACAGGAAGAATACTCCCCCTTTCTCTCTTTCTTTCTCTCTGTATGTCTCTCCCTGTCTCTCTCTCTCTCTCTCTGCTGTCTCTCTCCCATCTCTCTGTCTCTGTCTCTCCCTCTGCATTTACGATGGTGAACAGAGGATGCTCCATTGGAGAACCAGCACATGTCACCAAACCACCCAAAGGAAGAGCTGCGCTGAGCAGATTACTGGAGGGCCAGCGGCCTGTGTGTACTTTCCAGGCAAGGGAGAGGCTCCCGTGACCTCCTCGGCCTGGCACTGTGAGCACGGGCCTGGCTTCCCCCCGGCAGGCCACACAGCTCTGCTTCTATCACGGACTCATCTTGTTCCGGGGGCTACAGACATCCACAGCATTCGAAGATAAAATCAGAGCCATAGAAGGGAGTGAAGACTGCAGGACAGGGAGGAAGGCAGGGCTGCGGTCGGACCCCAGGGCCCACACCCGAGAGGTCGCCCGTCTGCCTGCGAGAGACTCAGGGGCCCAGTGTCCACCCTGTGACAACCAATTCTGCAGCCGAAAGCAGCATTTCCACGTGACCTCAAGTGCCTCTGTATCAGAGGTGTTTTCCCAGCACCCGCCACAGCCTCATATATTGGGGGAAGGGGGTTCCTATTTCCAGAGAGTGGGCCAGGCTTGGATTTTGAACCCAGACCCTCAGAGAGGGTGGAGGAGCCAGAAGCCAGAGCCTGGGGAGATACAGGCGAGGCGGGGCTGTGAGACTCTGGGCCGGCACCTTAGAAGCGGGGCAGGCGGGTTGAGGTCCCAGAGGCAGGAGGGGACTGGCGCCTGGGCCCAGGGGTGCTCACCGCAGGCGGACCTGGGCCGGAGACGGCGGGGTCCTGGACCACCGCCGGGAGACACTGCCAAGTCACCAGCAGCCTTTCCGAGCCCCCGCCCCACAGGGGACCAAAAGCTGAGCCCGGCTGATCGGATTCAGACACGGAAGAACGGCGCCTTCCTTCTCTCCGGGGTGCTTCTCACGTTCTGGGTTCTGTTTGCTCGACTTAGCGACATCCTGGGTCGCCTGCTACCCCCAGAGCCTGAGTTCAGGGCCTAGCCTCCCTCCCTCCGCTCAACAACCTTGGGACAAAGACCCTGTGTCCCAGGCCTGTCCAAGCGGTGATCTCCTGACAGGTGTGCCAAGCAAATAATCCCCATCTCCCGGTCCCGCGGGGCTGAAACGTGGCAGCTGGTGGGCTGTGTCCTGCGTGTGTCGTACGCTGGGTGGCTGAGGGGCCGCACTCCCCAAAGCAGCAGGAATTAAAAGGGTGTCCAGCAGGAGAACCCACAAAAGTACACAGGGGCAGCTGCCAGACACTGGCAGACATAGACCACCGTCCTGGGCGGGAGCCTGGCTGCGCACAGGGCCTGTCTGGGGGCACGTGTGCGGGTGTGGCCCGGAGACTCGGGGGCCTGCCAGGGTGAGTGAGAGCCCCAGTTTCCTCCAGGGTGCGGGGAGGCTGTGACCCAGCCCCCTGTGGCCGGTGTGAGCTCCCAGCATGGTTCCAGTACGTCATCAGGGCTGTGTCAATATTTGCCATTTTGAGTTGTACATTTTCAACAACCTGGGATTCAGGTTTACGCTTCACGGGTAAAAGTGGGTCACGGAAGTTGGATCCAGAATGATGTCACTGTGAGAGGCGTGGTTTCCCCCCTGACTGTGGTCAAAGTCAGAGTGCCTGGCCTGAAAACAACGCAGAGCAGGGTTAAGCAGTGTGGGACCTGGGACTGTGGGATGGGGACCCTGGGGGGCCGCGACCAGCCCTGGGACCCTCTTCCTCATCCAGGCAAGCTTCCACGCTGAAGACGCCCCATCTCCTCCTTTGGCCTCAAGGAGCTCCATGCTCTCCTGTATCTCTTGGTTCCCTGGAATTCTCCAGTTGGCCCAGACAGAATCTCATTTTGCCAAAATACATCAGCATCTGACATCATCAGTTCTTTAAGGCTAAAATTCTCTGAACACTCCCTGAAGAGTGCGGGAGTTTCGCAGTAAGATCCTATAATTTTTGCAAAACCCAAAGGAAACAGAGTCCAGTGGTGCATGCCAGCCCTACCCCACACGGAATTTACTTCTTCTTCTTTTTTTTTTTTTTTACATCTTTATTGGAGTATAATTGCTTTACAATGGTGTGTTAGTTTCTGCTGTGTAACAAAGTGAAACAGTTATACATATACATCTGTTCCCATATCTCTTCCCTCTTGCATCTCCCTCCCTCCCACTCTCCCTATCCCACCCCTCTATGTGGTAACAAAGCACCGAGCTGATCTCCCTGTGCTATGCGGCTGCTTCCCACTAGCTAGCTATTTTACGTTTGGTAGTGTATATATGTCCATGCCATTCTCTCGCTTTGTCACAGCTTACCCTTCCCCCTCCCCATATCCTCAAGTTCATTCTCTAGTAGGTCTGTGTCTTTATTCCTGTCTTAAAGCACAGACCTCACCACCGGGCAGAGATTCCGGTTTCCTCCCTTACCCACTGGGGCAGGCACCACTCGCTGCCAGCCCAATATCCATTTCCCCACATCCTAACCAACAGGACCCCAATTATGCCCAGGCAGCTAACATGCCCAGCTAAAGGTACTCGCCTCTTCAGACTCATTTGAAGCTAAGGATGGCCACATGACAGTTCTGGTGAATAAGACAGAGAGAAATCTGCTGGGGCTTCTGAGGCAGTTTTCCTTCCCTGAAACAGGGACCACCCTTCCTTCTCCCATTCCTTCCTCCTCCTTGAACCATAGATGCAATGCCTGGAGCTGCAGCAGCCATCTTGCAATCATGAAGCCATGATCTGGGAATGAAAGCCAGCATGAAGGGCGGTAGAGCAGAGACAGAAAGAGCCAGTGTCCCTGATGGCACTGTTGGGCCACTGCACAAATGCGGGGCCTACCATGTGACTTCTTCTAATGCGAGACAAAAGCATTATTCAACCTGGGTTATTTGTGGGGAGAGCGTTATGTCCAGGTGAACGCTCTTAGAATGTACCTGAGTTTATACAGGAGGCTTGGTAATGCGACCAGAATTGACCTGGGTTGAAGTCAGGAGGGCAATCTGGCCAGTCACAGGTGTATTGTTGCTGATACAGACACAGCAGGCAACCACGGACAGGCTTCCTGGATAAAGGTCCACTACTGAGGCCACGTGGCCACATTCTGCCTGTCCCCAGAGCCCTACACGGTGACTGTATGGCCTGGGGTGGTCTTGGAGGCCTGTGGGATCTGCTAATGAGTCGAGCAACACAGAGGCAGAATCTCTGCTTCTCTGGACCTCAGTTTTTGTTGGTTGATTGATTGTCTTTTGTTTTTACTCTACATTAGGGTTCCTTCCTGATCCATCCTTCTCTACACCTGGCTGAGGCTGGCAAGATGGCCAGTAAATGGAGGCGGAAAGGGCAGGGAGAGATTTCACTGGAAAACCTTTTCTGACTCTGGTAAGATAACCATGTATTGTTAGAGGTGTGGGTGGGGAGGTGTGTCCACATAAAACAGAACTGCTTTTATCAGAGAAGCGTTTTGGTTTTCTTCCTGTTTGACAAGAATGCACAAGTATCACGGGTGTTGGTATGAACTCAGCATCCTGAACCCAAATATTTACATTCCAGGTGAATTAGTCTTGCTCCCATGTCTGCTGGGTCAGTTTGCGTACCAGCCTGCACACAGGAAAGAATGCCCTGCCCGGGATCCAGAAGGCTCGGGGCCCCAGAGGGAGGTCACGTGAAGCCTCTGACCTTACTTGCTCAGCGAGAGTCCTGAGAAATCAGAGTGATCCCGTGGCCCTTGCTCTGCAAATACGCAGCTGCAGCCACAGCCAGACCCACCCGGCTGCATTCCGAGAACTGACCGCACAGCCGGATGCGGGTCTCAGGTCACATGGTGAAGCCCCCCTGCCCCCACGGCTGCATCCTTCAAGGCCGGCTGCCCAGAGAAATCCAAGCCACGTCATCAGTTCTGTAAGGCAGGGCTCTGGGGCTTCAGGGGGTGCAGCAGACACCTTTGCTGGATCCCCTGCTCTGTCCTTCCCGCCCCCCCAACCCTGGCATCCCAAATTCAGCAATGGGGGGCATGCCCATCCACCCCTCATACGTGTCATCAATAGGATTCGTGTTTCTATTACTCCTGCAGAAAATCCTGACGGCTCTCAGGACACTTGGGGGCCGGAGATGGAGGAGAGAGGCTGGGACTTACACCTCTCCAACAACAGAAACTGCACTGACTCTCCCACCCTGATCCAGGTGAGCCCAGGGAAGCCAGGGCCAGGCTGTTAATTTTGTATCTCTGGCTCCAGACATGGGGCTTGCATACAGTAGGTGCTCAACGCTTGTTCCATTGAGCTATTCCTTTTTTACTTGAAATAAGGGCATGCATTTGGCTTTGAAGGAAAGGCTCTTATTTTGCTTTTGAAACTCAAAAAGAGATCTATAAGGCTATAATAATTTAGGCATCTTCATTTAGCTTGAGGCTTTCAGATAATTTCACATCACAAGGTGTTTGATGTTCACAGTGGGCCCATGTGGGGCAAAGTACTAAAGAACACACACACACACACACACACACACACACACACACATCCTAGACAGGCCATATTTTCTCAAGATGTCATCCATATAAGATGCTCCATTATTTTATGTACGTCTAAGCAAAAATAGCGGCTACCATATAAACTATGATATGCCATCATTTGGAAGATGTCTCCCCATTTCAGAGATGTTAAAATGTGGCCTTGAGTCAAGGAAGTATAGTCATTTATCTTGACTTAATGTGTGTCATCATATATATACCTGAAATAAATTTAAAAACTGAGACTGTAATTACGAGCTATGCTGTTTGGTATAGGTGACACACACCACAGGAATTCAGAGGGGAGAAGTGCCAGCTGGTGCTGAGTCAGATCGAGGAAGGATTTGAAAAGAAGGTGATGTTATCTGGGCCCTGAAGAGTGAAGCTCTAGCTGCAAGGAGAGACCAGGAAGTGACATCATGGAAAATCCTCAGAGCAAAGGCACAGGGAGAGGGTCAGGGTGGGGCGGGCATAGGCAGGGGCAACGGATGCCAGGGAGCCAGTCAGACTGACTGCAGCTCAGGTGTGATGGTGAGGATGACCACGCACCTGTGCGTGGGGCTCTTCACACACCATCACATCTCACTCATCACGCCCCACAGGTGAGGCAGTTTCCCGGGAGCACACGTCGTGTTCCCAGGAAGTACTCCCAGGAGAGCCTGGTAAAGGGCTGGGACAACCAGATCAGGGACCAGATGAAGGTCAAGCCCCAGCCTGATCTCACAGGGGCACTGAGCGTATGACACATCTCAGAGAAAGAAGCTGGGTGCGCCCCTGTCAGCCTGGTCTGGGAGCCTGGGTGGATGCAAATCCCCAGGCACTGCGGACTCACTAAGATGTGTGGCAAAGTGGCTCCTTTCAGGCAATCCTCCAGGGAGACCTGCGGATGACGGCTGTTCCAAGCAAACCCACAAGGAAGCCAGGAGGTTCGCAGGTGTGGGGAAGGGGGTTGGAGAGCACCTGGGCACAGCTCCAGTGGGGTCGGCCCAGCAGGCATCACTCCCCTTGTACAGGTGAGGACGACTGAGGTCTCTAAGCCGACACTACTGGGGGCTAGAAACAGGCTCTCTGACTCTGAATAAAGCACTTATCCTTTCAAAGAGCAATTTATTTTTCACTTTTTTTTTTTTTTGCTACAGCCAACTGCTAAGCAAAGGATTTGATTGCACGGTAAAGAAACTTGAATCAGGGCTTCCCTGGTGGCGCAGTGGTTAAGAACCCGCCTGCCAATGCAGGGGACACGGGTTCAAGCCCTGGGCCGGGAAGATCCCACATGCCGTGGAGCGACTAAGCCCGTGCGCCACAACTACTGAGCCTGCGCTCTAGAGCCCGTGAGCCACAACTAGTGAGCCCACGTGCCTCAACTACTGAAGCCTGCATGCCTAGAGCCCGTGCCCGGCAACAAGAGAGGCCACTGCAATGAGAAGCCCACGCACCACAACGAAGAGTAGCCCCTGCTTGCTGCAAATAGAGAAAGCCCGCGCGCAACAAGGAAGACCAAACACAGCCAATTTAATCAATAAATTTATTTTTTAAAAAAAGAAACTTGAATTAAAATGGGAAAACCAGGACCATCAGTGAGCTGTGGAATTTTTCAGCTATCTTTTTTCCCTTTGTTCTACTTTAAAATAGAAAGATATAGACAGATGATAGATAGATAGATACATAGAAGATAAATAGATAGATGGTAGAATGATAAAATAATACCATAAGGAAAGTATAAGACAAAAAACAAGTCAGAAAAAATATTCACAACTTGTACCACAGCAAAGTGCTATATCACTAATATAAGAGCTGCCAAAAATCAGGGAAGAAAAAGACCAACACATCAATATTTTAAATGGGCTGGAGATATGAACAGCACCTCACAGAAAATGAAATGCAAATGGGCTTGAAAAAGATGCTCAAACTCATATTAAGAGAAAGGTAATATTTTAAAAACCACAAAAGATACTATTTCCTAGCTATCGGAATGACAACAAGTCAAAAGCCTGATGACACATGCAGTTGGAAAAACTGTACAAGATAGGCATTCTCACATCCTACTTGTGGGAGTGCAAAATGGAACTACCCAATACAGAGGGCAATTTGACAGGGTCTACCAAAATTTCATGTTGATCCAGTGATAAACAATAAATAATAAAATGCTAGAAATGTATCCCAAAGATACACTGGCAAAATTAGTAAATGATATCTATTCATGGCGGTGTTACTCGGAATAGCAAAATACAAGAGGGAAAACAATTCTCCATCAATAAACTGTGTTACTTTCATATATGGAGTGCTAGGCAGCTGTAAAGAAGAGTAAGGAAGGTCTTGAAACCCTGCTATAGAGCGCTCTCCAGGATGTATCAGTAAGAGAAAAATCGAAGTGCAGACCAGGGTGTATAACATGCTACGTTTTTGTAAGAAAGGAGAATAAACAAACAGATTGTTGGTTACATTTTTTTAAATGGAAAAATAAATCAAAACTCAATAAACCATTACCCATAGGGGGAATTCAAAAAACAGGTGGAAGGGACTGGAATGAAAGCCAGACCTCTGTGAAGGCATCTTGCAGGGAGTTATTGAAGGTGGTTCTTAGAACACAGATTCCCACGGGGAACGTGATGGCAGCCAATCAGCTTAGCGGCAGCAATCATTCTGGAGCCGTCCGGAGCTGACTTGTACCAAGTTGCAAGAGGCAAGTATTAAATATTCAGGAATTTTGCAAGCTGGTTGTTAAACTACTGATAACGTTGTACCGGACATGATCAAGGTGTGCCTGTCCGAGGACTGGCTCAGATCCAGGAGCTGGGAGAGGGACCAAACTTTCTACTGGGGTGATGGTCCTCCCGTTCCTGATCAACCAGCTTAGATTTCTGTTATTGGGGGGGTGGGGGGTATTTTGTTTTGTTTTTACAGGTTTTTGAAGAGTAGGCGAGTGATACGTTGGGAAACTAGCCTTCCAAAAAAAGGTCGTGATTTGCAGTGTTTCCCAAGTTCCTTGATGTAAATGCTCCCACCCCAGAAAGAATCTTTCGATCAAGACAAGTGCATGTAGGAATAATTATCCCAGTCCTTCCGCCGCACCAGCATTTTCTCATGCAGCAATACTGGGGAAGGGGAAGGATGGTTGAGCCCAGAGTTCACTCCTGAAACATCATTATGGGCTGTCGACATGAGAAAGAGGGAAGGGAGGTCCTTAGTGGAGTCCTGGCAACATCCAGCTCAGAGCGGCTCCACTGGGCCCACAGACCAACCCACAGGTCATTCCTGTGTCCCTGGAGGTATAACTGGAATGGATGTCCTCGGTGTTTCAAACAACTCCAACATTCATTGCCAGGCTTTGGAAGGAATTATCATATTAAGAAAGGTAAGCTTCTGAAACTGCTTTCCCCTACCCTCCCCACCCCAAGTCAGGATAGTGATTCAAAGTCAGCATTGCAACCTGGGAGCAGTGGCAGAAGTTAGTGCTACTTTAAAGACTAAAGGATGTGGGGGCGGTTCCTGTAATATCTCCATTCGCCAGTCGAGACCCTGCAAAACCCAACTGGATCCTGGGAAATGACAGTGGACAACTGCAAACTCAACCAGGGAGTAGCCCCAGTTGCAGCTGCTGTGGCAGGTGTGCTATGTTTGCTGGAGCAGCTTAACCGAGCATTCAACTTATGGATTTCATAAAATGTAAATAAATTGGATTTCATTAAAATTTTAAAAGTCTAGGGGACTTCCCTGGCGATCCAGGGGTTCGGACTCCACACTTCCAATGCAGGGGGTGTGGGTTCGAGCCCTGTTCAGGGAACTAAGACCTCACCTGCCGCGGGGCACAGCCAAAAAATATCGGGCTGGCCAAAAAGTTCGTACGGGCTTTGCTATACCATCTTACAGAAAAACCCGAACAAACTTTTTGGCCAACCCCCCCCCAATAAATAAATAAAATTTAAAAATACTGCTAATAAAAAGTCCATGTATCAAAGGACACTATCAAGAGAGTGAAAAGACAGCCCATAGAATGAGGGGAAATATTTGCAAATCATAGTTCTGATAAGGGCCTAGTAAGCAGAATACATTAAAAACTCCTATAACTCGACAACAGAAAGACAAACTATCCAATTTAAAATGGGCAAAGCACTTTGACTGACATTTCTCGAAAGAGGATATACCAACAAGCACAAGAAAGGAAGCCCAGTATCACTGGTCATTAGGGAAATGCAAATCAAAACCACAAGGAGATGCCACTTCATGTCCACTAGGGTGGCTATAATTTAAAACAAACGAATAACAAACCAACAGAAAAGAAATATCAATGAGCATGTGAAGAAACTGGAATCCTTGTACATTACCAGTAGAAATGTAAAATGGTACAGCTGCTATGGAAAATAGTTTAGCAGTTCCTCAAAAGTTTAACCCAGCATTACCATATAGCCATCAAATCTACTTCTGTTTTATTTGTAAAGACTTTAAAATTTTATATTGCAAGTATTTTCTGGTGGTTCAATATCTTCACTTTGTACACCAAAAAGATTCCTTTTGGGTTCTGATTGAAATTACATCAGCGATGGATCCATCCAGGGAGAGTGAAGATTCTACAGCCTCAAGTTTCTTGCCCACAACTCTCTCGGGTCCCGGCGGACACAGGATGTGTGTGTTCTTCGGCGAAGTTTACTATTTTGTTCACAACTTAGTTTCCTAACATTCCTCTTCGGCGCTTTATAGTTTGGGCTGCAGTAGTGCTGGGCGTCTTTCCCTGTCGCGTTCTCACACTGGCACAGCGGGTGTGAGGGAGGGACTACCAGTGGCTGGGAGTTTATCTCACGCCCAGCCCGTGCCTGGATGTGACTTAAGAACCGTGGCAGTCACTCAGTAGAAACGTGCGTCATATACTCCCTACAAGTTTTCTGGAGCCAAAGAACAGATGAGAAAACAGATTCTTGCAACATACTCACAAGTTTAATGAGTAAAAGCTGACTGTAGAAAACACAGCAGCCCTAACGAGGGGCTCATGCAACCAGCTCCGAACATCAGCAAGGAAGGTCAGGCGTGGGAGCCTCCTGCTGGGGCCACACGCGCACCCTGGGGTGGTGGGTATAAAAGCGGATATCCCCAGCACCTCACACACACTCACACACTCACACTCACACTCCTCCAGCCCCCCTGCCCCACTGCGGCCACGTCCACCCTGTCCGTCTGCTCCAGCGCCCTGAGCTACGGCAGCGGCTCTGCCTGCCCGGTTCCTGCACCGGCTCCTGCTGGCAGGTGGACGACTGCCCAGAGAGCTGCTGCGAGCCCCCTGTCGCGCCCCCAGCGGCTGCGCCCCGGCCCCCTGCCTGACCCTCGTCTGCGCCCCAGTGAGCTGGGTGTCCAGCCCGTGCTGCCAACCAGCCTGCACCAGCCCCTGCACGGCTTTGTGCTGCCAGCAGTCTAGCTGCCAGCCCCCCTGCTGCACCTGCTCCCCCTGCCAGCAGGCCTGCTGTGTGCCCGTCTGCTGCACACCTGTGTGCCGCGAGCCCGTGTGCTGTGAGGCCGCCCCCTGCTCAGCCCCCTCGTGCTGCCAGCCCACCCCCTGCCCGTCGTCCTGCCGCAGACCCTCCTCCCCCGTGTCCCTGCTCTGCCGTCCCTCGTGCTCCCGCCCTGCCTGCTGTGTCCCCGCCTCGGGCACGTCCTGCTGCTGACCGGCTGGATCGTCTGCCCCCGACAAGCCGCTGTCTCTCGGGAGCCCCTGCCCCTCTGCTGGTGCCGGGACCTCCCCTCTCCCCGTCGCTTGACACTCAGTGGCTGCCCAGAGGCAACCCCAGAGGGGGTTTGAACACGCCGTCCATCCCACAGACCCCTCGACCAGGGTGGACTGCGGGCCCCGGGCGCCTCCTCTGCGGGTTGGCAGCTTGAATCCCATGTGACAAAGGTCAGCTGCTGTCATCAATAAAACACTGTGTCCTCCTCAAAGACATAGTCTCGAATCCGAGTTCAAAGCAGCTGAGAGACCACAGGATCTGAAAGCGGGTGCCATCTGCACGCTCTGTGTCCCTTCCTACCTCAGGACCCACCCTCCCCAAAGCCGGCAAGGGAGGCGGGCGTGGGGGCCGAAGGCTGGGACCCTGAGCGGGCCCTGGGCTCCTCCCATGCCCACCCCCCTGCCTGTGCAGGTTAAAGGTACGTGGGGAGCAGCAGAAACCCTGTCGGGTCGGGGTCTGAGAGTCCAGGACTAGCGCCGTTGGAGGGAGGTGCCCACCCAGAGGAGGCCTGCCTGCATGCTGGTCTGCGCACGAGTCCCTGTGGGCCCCGAGGGCGGTGCAGGGTCGGTTCAGACATCCCGCGTTCTACTCAAGATGTCAAGGCCTGAGTGAGGAGGCACAGAGCAAAAAAGACACCTTGTGAGCAAACCCTCAGGACAGTCAGGGAGGACGAGCCTGCGGTCTCAGTGGACCACTAGCTCTAGAGTCAAGTGGGCAGCAGCCAGACTGATGATGTCAGCATCCGGCACCCTACTTATCCCCCAGTCACGGACAGGCTGAGGAGGTCCGGAGCAGCAGAACAGAGGAGGCCAGGCAGGAGGGACCAGGAATTGACGGCACCTCCCAGGGGGCTCCGCCCCCACCCCAGCTCAGCTCCATCCAGGGAAGAGGGAACGGAGCAAAACCCGAAGAGGATCTTTAAACAGGAAACAGCCGGATGGCAAACCTGCCTCAGCGCTTAAGTCTCTTGCCCGAGTTTCTTCAAGACCTGTACCCTTTACCTGTTCATTCAAGTTTTAAGAAAATATAACCATCTCCGTACGGACAATGGACAAAGGCCTTGATGGACTCTGCATAGCACAAAGAGTTAAAACGACATAGAGAAGGTTCCACGTCACCCCAACCCGAGAAAAGTGAAGTACAGAGGCTTTGACACACGTGGAAACCAGAACGTACAACCCACGGGGACACCAAGCCGTCCATCAGCAGGATGAGCAGGGCGTCCTCGGGGTTCCCGACAGGACAGCAGTGGCGCCACGGGCAACGCGAGCAGGCGCACGTGGCCGCATGTGCACCAAGCGACACCAATCAGAAAACGGGCTCACTGCTGGCGCTGTGGGTGTCCACGCCGGTCAGGCCACAGCGCAGACCCGGAAGGAGAGAATCGGTTAGAGACATCCAGGTCTCTACTTGGGAGAGCTTGTTTAGAACACGTTTGTAACAAAACGACAATTCTAAATCCTCCGAGAGCCTCCAGATCTCAGGCGAGAGCCTCTGTCACTGTGACGCGTCTCTCGTCCATGGGACGAAGACACGGACAGTCACCACCCTCAAAGGCATCTCATTAAACAGGAGCAACCCGCGAAGCCTTTCTCCCCTGCCTGGTGGACAGCGCAGGTGACACCCTGGGGGTGTCCGGGAGGGGGTCGGAAGGGCCAGGAGGTGACATCAAATGGCCCGGCTTGGATACAGGTGAAAATAAACAGGCCTGGAAGGGAGGTTTGGTTTGAAAGCAAGGATGGTGAGAAAATGCCGGAGTAGTGGGTGCTCTAAGAATTTCTTCTGCACTTCACAGCCTCATGATCATGGGACATCACAGTGATGGAAGTTTCTAGATATGTGCCTTCCAACAGGAAGGATGCCCTGATGGCACTCCTTGGACTATTTCTTGGTTTCCAAAGAGCTCCCCGCTGGCACCCTGCTGTGGCAACAGCTTCCTTCTCTTGGGGGTGGTGCCTTCTCTGGGCATCTCCTCAACCCCCTCCCCAGGATGGCCCTTGCTCCTGAGGGGCCCGCGTTCACACCACAGGGGCTGAGCCAGCACTTTCTGGGCCATCCCACACGCAGGCCTGCACCTCCCTCCTATAATCGCCATGATTCTGGACACGAGTGGGGCCTTTGTGCACAGTGAGCTCGTCAAGTGTCAAGTGAGGCGGGAGTCTCAAACTGGACTCTCCTGGTTCCTCAGGAACCAAAAGGTCAGATGCCACAGGACAAGGGGAACGGCGGCACAGCCACGCGGGTGCACGAAGGAGGGGCCGGACTCATCTTGCAGCTTTGAGCTGCCCCTCTGGTGGGTTGAATTGTGTCCCCACCCAAAGATATGTTGAAGTCCTAACTCCCAATACCTCTGAATGTGACCTTAGTTGGAAATGATGTCCTTACAGATGCGAGCATGTTAAAATGAAGCCAGTGGGGTGCGCCCTAATCCAAAAACATATGGCGGCGACTTTATCAAAAAAAAAAAAAAAAGGAAACTCTGGACACAGAAGCACGAGCAGAGGGAAGATGTTGTGAAGATGAAGGCAGAGATCGGGGTGATGCGTGTACGAGCCGAGGAACCCCAGAGATGCCAGCAAACAAACGCCAGGAGCCGGAAGAGGGGATGGATTCTCCCTCAACGCCCTGGGAAGGGACCAGCCCTGCCCACAACCTGATCTCCAATTCTGGCCTCCACACCAGCAGATCATACATGTGTGCTGTTTAAGACAGTACCCTGGGGCTTCCCTGGTGGCACAGTGACTGAGAGTCCGCTTGCCGATGCAGGGGACACGGGTTCGTGCCCGGTCCGGGAAGATCCCACATGCCGCGGAGCAGCTGGGCCCGTGAGCCATGGCCGCTGAGCCTGTGCGTCTGGAGGCTGTGCTCTGCAACGGGAGAGGCCACAGTAGTGAGAGGCCCACGTACCACAAAACAAACAAACAAACAAAAACAAAACAAAAAAATTGAAGCTAAATGAAGTAAACAATCTCAAATTTTTATTGTCTTCATAATAAAACAAACTATGAAGCTGAGAACTGGACCACTTGGCCTTTCTCTTCTTATCTCTTCCCAGTTCACAATGTCTGCCTCTCTGAAGAGCCAGCCTTCTCTTAGATCTGCAGTTGGGCTCCACGCATTCAAGCCTCAGCACCATCTTCTTTGTAGTTTTAGCCTTTTTCCGGAAAATCGGCTTAGTGTGCCCACCTTACTCACTCTGCTTCCTGTTAGAGCGCCGCTGTCCCTGGGCATACGGAGAAGCCTGGCCCTTGTACTGCGTCTCTTTGTGGGGCTGGCGCTTGCCACTCTGACAGAAAGTCCGGTGGGTTTTAGGAACGCTCACCATGTCTGAGAGAGCACTGTCGGCACGGAAGGAAGGTAAATGTCTTTTTTAAAGACGTGAAATCACTTGCTGTTTATTTTTTGGTACAATGAGAAAATAGTGGGATATTGAATATGGGAGGTTCTGATTGTCTTGGGTGTCAGCTTAACATTCCACAGATAGGGGGTAGCTTTTATATCCTATAATACAAAGCATACTACGTGGCAATTTGGAGTCAGTTGCGCATTTAAGGTCTTGAACACTTTAAATTTTGTTGTTGGTAGAATTTGTTGTTCTTGGTAGAGTTGTTTCCTAAAGCAAACCACTCACCCCTTGATCTTGGCTCTCCTGGGCAGAATTTTGCGCACTCTCTAACAACCTTGGTCATGGCAGTCCAGTTCTTCTAGTAACTTTGTTAATGTGCTGTGAACGATTGACAGTTTGAGTATGTAGTGTATGTGATATTAAATTGTGAAATAGTGGACCAAACATAAAATAGGTAGCTAGTGGGAAGCAGCCGCATAGCACAGGGAGACCACCTAGAGGGGTGGGATAGGGAGGGTGGGAGGGAGGGAGACGGAAGAGGGAAGAGATATGGGAACATATGTATATGTATAACTGATTCACTTTGTTATAAAGCAGAAACTAACAAAAATAAAAAAAATAAAAAATAAATTGTGAAATAGTGGGACTTACGATGTAGCAGCGTATCAATATTTGAAGATATCGGTACTTGATATCCCGTCAAGGAAAATTGCCTCCAAATTTTAAGCTGTAAAGTCACTGGAATAACTGTTCAGAAAAGAATCACAACTACATGATTTTTTAAATTTTTGGTACATACGTTAAGAATTGTCTACAAATTGAAATGTCTGTGTACTGATCCTCAAAACAACCAGCAAAATTTAAATTATGAAAGAAAAAAAAATTAAAAAAGACAGTACCCAGTCTGTGTACTTTGCAGCCCTGGATGTTACCCCAGCCCCTCCCCAACTCCAGCCCCCTAGAGAGGGTGGACAAACCAGGAGGGGGTCTGTGTGTCAGGGGTCCAGGCCCATGCCTGCCGGGGTTAAGAGCCGTCCCTGGAGAAAGCTGTGCCATGTCCCCTCACCCTCCTGAGGAGGAGGGACTGGGAAAGTTATGTCTTCTGCAGGCAAAGGAGGGGCTCCCAGGGGGTCACCAGGAGTGTGATAGAGTCCCCTGCAGGGAGGCCCACCACTGCCCGGTGCCAAGGTGCCCAGAATCTCTGCTGGATGCTCAGGGGCAGGGTGGCCTGAGAGTCCCCACATGTGGGAGAGAGGACAGGGCTGACTCAGGCCAGGGGAGAAAGCCTGGAGCGGGACAGACCTGGGCAGAAACATCATCAGCTACAGCGAGCGCCAGAGAAGGGCAAGGACCCGCTGGAGGGGCTTCCTCCCCTGACTGGGGGCTGAGGGTCCTATCGCCCAGCAGGTAGGGTCCTATCGCCCCCGAGGAAGAATGGGCTCCAAGACCTCACAGCAGGGCAGGGGGAGCTGGCTCCACAGCCCCGGGTGGTTCCCCGTCCGTCCCCGACCTCTGCCCACGGCACTGATGGTCACAGTGCAGCTGGCAGGACTGCGGAGGGAGGGTGGAAGCCCAAGGCTGTGCCGTCCAGAAGTTGGACTGTCCTGCGGCTGCCCTAATAAGTGCCAGGGACACGTGGCTGAGACAACACAAAGTGTCACCTCACAGCTGTGGAGGCCAAATCGGGAGTGAGTCTCACGGGCCACAGTCACGATGTGGGCTGCCCGCTTCTCGCCGCAGGCTCCGGGCAGGGTCTGATCCTCGTGTCTTTCAGCCGGAGACACCGCATCCTCGGCTCGTGGCCTAGCGTCTGGCGTCCCTCTTCCCGCGGCCTCCCCTTCTGTGGCCGAGTCTCCCCGGCCCCTCTCGCAAGTCCCACCCGGATGACTCAGGACCATCCCCCATCA
Source organism: Mesoplodon bidens (assembly GCF_964165515.1). Classification (NCBI taxonomy): domain Eukaryota; kingdom Metazoa; phylum Chordata; class Mammalia; order Artiodactyla; family Ziphiidae; genus Mesoplodon; species Mesoplodon bidens. Next base: position 4,711,587 of record NC_138161.1, on the reverse strand, counting down.
CAAGACCCTTACTTTACTCCCGTCGGCAAAATCGCTTTGCCATGCAAAGGGACGCATCACAGTCCTGGCGGTGGGCCGTGGGCATCTCTGGGGAACCACGGAAGGTCCCCATGAGGCTCTTTCCCACCCATCGGGAGGCAGAGGAGCCCTGGTTGCCAGTGGAGCATCTCGTTTCCATTTAGACTCGGGGTGGCGGGACACGGGGTACCACGTATCAGCTGCTGAGCAGAAGACCTTTTCACCTAAAAGGGGTCAGTGCAGGAAGTTAGTGACTTGCCTTCAATCCACGCAGAGCAGGGTAAGGACTGACCTCATACATTTGGGGCACAGAGTGGGGTCCCTCGGGCTGAGCGTGGGGAGCTCGCCCCTCGGCCGAGAGGCCGCCTTCCCACGCTCGGTCACCCAGGGCAGGGCAGGAGGGCTGGCAGCACCCGGAGGGCTGGCAGGAGGGGGCCACACACACAACGGGCTTGCAGCTCACGAGCACACACACAGCAGGCTTGTGGCTCAAAGGCACACGGCCAGAGCCTGGCAGAAGCTGGGCACACAGGAGGCCGGCTGGCAGCCCTCAGAGCAGCTGGCGTGGCACACAGTGGCACGGGGCTGGGTGCAGTCAGGGCAGAGGGCAGGGCTGGTCCGGAGGCTCCTTCCCCGGGGCAGCCTTCATACCCGGGCTGTGGCGTCCTGGCCATACGGCACCCGGATGTCTTCCTCGAGGCGGCCAGTTGTCCTTCCTCCTCGTCCCCCTCTTGGGTCTCTTCCTGGGGTTTCCAGTGGCAGGGACTCAGTTCAGGAAGCTCCTTCTCAGCTGGAGGCTGACGGTGACCCAGTGGCCCTGTCATTTCTGGAATCGGAGCCTGGGTTGGATGGGGAAGGGCCATCAGTTGGGGACGGGGGCCCCACTTCACGATTTTTAAGGCCCTCCCCAGGTTAAACACCCTGTCCTTTGTCCACAGAAGCAGAGTCACACTCACCGCACCAGCGTCCCCCATTGCGATTTGGAAACTCAGAGATCCAGAAGGTTCTCCCTCAGGGTCGGGCGCCTCACTGGGGGCTGTGGCCATGTTATGGCCATAATCATAACGGTGGGTGATGATTCCAGCTTTGTGCCGGGGCTGAGCTAAGCATTTCACGTGGACCCTCTCGGAACTGATCACTTATCAATCCTGCCACCATTCAAGGGGCAGGTGATACCCCATGTGCACAGATGTTCAATCAGGAAGATCTGGAAGGATCCCAGGATGTGTGCATGTTCTCACCACTGCGAATAGAGAAGCAGGCGTTGAGGCGGCCCAGCCTCACTCTGGAATCCATGGTCTTCCCATTGTGCCTAACGGTGCTGGGAACTTAGGGGTGGTCTGAGATTCTTGGATCTGTAAACTGGAATATTTTAAAATCAGATTTGAGGATTTTGTCCCGTATTTCTTCAGAATATTCTTAGGCTTCAGTGTCATTCTCTTCTCCTTCTTGGGTAGAAGTTACTTGCATGTTAGCCCTTCGGATGTGGTCTCATCGGCCCTCGTCATTTTTCTTAACTCTTTGTGCCTCTTCCTCAGATTGGATTCTTTCTACCAATGTGTCTTCAACTCACCGAATCTTTTGTCTTCCATCCATGATCTGAGTCACTCCCTCTGCACCCGTTCCCTAGCACCCCGTGCTGCTCCTGGAACACGCTGGTTTCTGCAGCAGCGTCCTCACAGCCCCCTGACTGCCTCTGCCTGGAGCACCGCCCCTGACCTTTCACTGCACCCAGTGCCGGCTCAGCATCACTGCCTCCCCGAGGCCCCCAGACCACCCACCAGCACCCACTTACCTCTGTCTGCTGAACCCGCTTTCCTTTCCAGGCCTTAGTGCCGCCCGGAATGATTCCATGCATTCATTTTCCATTTATTCGTTGTCCTGGAAGGCTCATGAGGCCAGGCGTCTCTGTTGCCAGCCCAGAGCATAATCTGTTGCATGAACAAATCAGTTCTTGTACGATTACGTAAGGCAGAGCTGGCAAACTTTCTGTAAAGGGCAGAGGCTTTGCAGCCACATGGTCTCACTCACAACGACTCAGCGTTGTCGGGGAAAAGCAGCCTTAGACACACTAAATGCACGGACGTGTCTGTGCCCCAGAGAACTTCACACACAAGCAGCAGGACAGACTTGTCTCACAGACAGCAGTTTGAAGTCTCCTGCTTCAATGTTTTCCTGTGCGAAATAAAAACTCAAAATACATGACGGCCTCAAACTCTTCATTGACGGCATGAGATAAAAAGGAGTAAAAGGGTACAGCACTCTGAGTGGATCCTGGGGTGCCCTGTGCACAATGATGGCCTGGAAAACACCACGAACCCCACGGGAAGGCAAACCAGAACATCCTGTTTGCAGAAGAAGAAACTGGCCTCAAAGCCAAACTAATTTATGGTGAAGAACAGCACAGGAAGGTGCGTCCCAGGATAATAAGCTGCTGGGGAAGCACGACGGCAGCAGCCACGAGGAAGTCACCAGCTGTGCTTCTGTGTCGCCGGGACGCCCACGGCCCGGGTATAAAGGCCCCAGGGAGGCAGCCTGCAGACATCACCACCCTCCTCCCAACACCAGCCCAGCCCCACGCCCCCGTGTGCCACACCAGCTGCCCCTAGGGCTGCCCGGCTGCCTGCCGCGTGCCCAGCTCCTGCCAGCCGTCCTGCTGCACGTCCAGCCCCTGCCAGGCGACCGGCATGCCCGTGAGTGCAAGCCAGTTGTGTACGTGCCCATGAGCCGCAAGCCTGCCATGTGCCTGCCCGCGAGCTACAAGCCTGTGTGTGTGGCCTCCTCCTGCCATTCCTCTGTGTGCTGCCAGCCCTCCCGCCCCACCCTGCTCTGCAGACCCGTACCCGTAGCATCCCTTCCGGCTTCTGATCACGAGCCTCCTCCCAGCTGCTCCCAGTGCAGATGGGGTCATACCTGTACCCGTCCCAGCATGAGTCCGTGGTGGGCCTCCAGGTTCTGCACGTGGCAGATGACAAGCACACTCAGCCAACCCTCTGAACTCGGGCGAGGAGGTGGCAGGATGGTCTGGACCCTTCCGTGAGCTGACACATCCCCCTTGGGAAGCCCTGGTCCCCAGGGTCCTCCTTCATCTCCAGCAGGAAACCACGCCCCATGTGAGCCAAATAAATCATGCTTTCTCAATGCAGCCTGTCCTCCTGTTTTAGCTTCACATATTTTTGAAGTTTCCTTCCTGAAAGTATATACAAATCACAAGCACAGAAGACCCTCCTCAAAGAGTCCTCTTCCCGATGGCTCAGCTGAAGGTCGAGGGTCCTTGGTGGGTGGAGGGTGGGGGAAGGTGTGTCCTCACGTCCACCACTCGAGACTCACATTGTGGATGGGGAAGGACTTCCCCTCCCTCTGAGTGGGGCACAGGAAACAGGCCTGGGTCCAGGGTCCCACCTGGTGCCTAAAGGATGTCTATACAGGGGGGGCTGGAAACACTCACACAAACCCACCACACACACAAAAGGGGGTCTGGCCATCCCAGGGAGAAGAGGAAGAAATCTGAGAAAGCCTCACCCCCAAGCCCCAGGCACACAGGGCCTGCCAAGGCTGACCCTGGGCCAGGACCAGAGACCCTCCCCTGCCCCCTGGCTCCAGCCTGGCCAGCACAGATGCCTGAGCAGCATCGTTCTCCACCAGGGAAAGGCAGATGCGTGTAGAGGTCGCTTCTGTGCGCTAGGCATGCAGGACAGCTGAAAATATAGGACAGAGTGAAATCATTCTGCTCCCCAACCCTTATCCTAAGCACAAGGCACAGGTCCCCACAAGGAATCTGAAGTTGCTGGTACCCTGAAGGTCCTCAAATAATAATAAAACCCAAACCAAGGGCAAAGCAAGTTGATTCAAACCCCCCCTCACACAGATGACCTGACAGAAGAAGAGACGAGACATACCCATTCCCAGAAGGAAACATTGTTTATGTCCATTTAAATTAACACATGGTATCTGATATTCAACAAAACTAATAGATATACAAAAAAGCAGGGAAAAATCAATCCATTGTCAACAGACAAAGCAGACCCAGATGTTGGAGCTGTCGGAATGAAATTTTAAAATAACTATGAGTAGTGAACTAAGTGAGACAAAGAAAGGCAAATACTGTATGATCTCACTTACATGTGGAATCTAAAGAAAAAACAAAACTCATAGATACAGAGAAGAGATTGGTGATTGTCAGAGGTGGGGAGACGGGTGGGCAAAATGGGTAAAGGGGATCAAAAGGTAAGAACGTCCAGTTATAAAACAAATAAGTCCTGGAGATGCAATGTATAGCATGGCGACCACAAGAGGAAAAACATTTAGTTTTAATTATTTGCTTTTATTTAAAGAAATAAAAGAGAGAATCATGAAAACAGAGTGATAGTCTATTAAAAGAGAAGAAAGAAACAGACTTCAGGGGAAACAAATAGAACTTCTAGAAATAAAAAATCAAGTCATGGAAATTAAAAACTCAGTTAAACAAAATATTAGACACAGCTGAAGAGAGAATTAGAAAAATTAGAAGGCAGTTGTTCGATATCCTTATCACTTTCTGGGAGTTGCTTCAGCTGAAGGCGATAGTCTTGACCATGGTCAGACTGCCTTTTCAGGGAAACTCACATCTAATAACTGGTCCAAGATAATAAAGACCTGGGCTGGCGCCCCAGCTCAGGACAGCTCCAAAAGACCCTCCCCTCCACAGATGTTGATCCTGAGAGAGCTCCCTAATAAACCTAATCTCTGGGCACCTATGTCTGCAGCAAAGGACCTGGAAGCAATGGCAGCCCTGTAGCAATGAGTGCCCCAGGATCTCAGATGTGGTTGCTAAATCTCATTTCCCACTAAAAAGGACCAGATGCTCCCTGAAAGAAAGGTAGGCTACTGGGGCAGGAAATGAGCTTAACGAGTCTGGGAGACCTTGAGCCCCAAAGCAAGGAAGCTCTCAAAGACTACTGAGATTATATCAACAGGACACAAGAGCCAACCTGAAGGGGCTCCCACTGATGCCCACTGAAAAAGGAGTAATTTCATCCTCCAAAAGAATAACTCCTGCTGTAGAGTGAAACACACCAATTATATAAAAATCCTTAAGTGCATAAAATACACAAGATTTTATGCATATAAATATATACATATACATAAATATATATATATATATATGAGTATATATATACATTTATAAGCATGTATGTATATAATTAGAGATCTATAGAGGTTACTAGGAAACCAAAAATTATTCTGAAAATTGATTAAAAGGACAGAATAAATCGTGTATCTGGACTTTCCTGGAAAAAGAGTATTTTAGGGTAACCAAATAGGTATGGAAGGAAAGTTCTTTATAGAAGAATTCCAGGTTATAAATGTCGAAGGGGTGATAAACTTAGATAACTGCCACCTTGCAATGCCCAGTGACATCATAGATCTAAGCCCAGATTCTCAGTGGCTGCTGAAACCGAGCTGAAAGGCTGGTGGGGAACAGGCTGACAGCAGCCATCCCAGGGATGACAGCCGCCCCCAATCCGAGGCACCCAGGCATCATCTGCCTTTTGACGTCATACACTTGGAAGCACACAACTCCTGTGAAGTATTCTCGCCAAAGGAGTTGAACCTGCATTTCAGCCTACCCACAGATCTCCCATTCTACAAGAAATATAGGAGATGGAGGATTATTTTAAAGAACATCTAAAGACACAAACAACCTAATCCAGAATGTGGAAAACTCTTCAGGACAAATAACTGAGTTCCTTTAACAAACACACGCTGTAAGAATTGCTGTCAATCAGAAGGGACTTAAGAGAAGGAACACCCACGTGTTTTGTGTGAGCCTTGTTTGGATTCTGATCTGAAAAAAACAGCACTTTAAATGTCTTTTTTTTTAGACAATCAGAATAAATTGAACAGAATAGGTATTAGTTAACCACTGTTTACAACTCAGTATTTCAAACTTATATAAATGCTCATAGTATATATATTACATAAGTCTAATAGTGTTGACTGGAAAAAATGCACAACTTGAAAGTCAAGAATTATGTTTTATTTGGTGGACATGCTGCATACTTCAAGCCTGGGACACAGCATCTCAGATCACGCTGAGGGACAGCTCCGAAGAGGCAAGGGGGGAGCCAGGATATGTAGGAGATTTTGCAGCAAAGACCAGGTAGTTGGAACATCAAAATATTACTGTTAATTAAAGAAAATCAGACATCCCAAGTTAAGGATTAGCGCTTTTCTATGTACGGGGAGATGCAAGAGTCTGGGCTCACTGAATTCATTCCTTTAATCTGCACCTCAGCTCTCTGGGACCAGTCTCCTGCTTTTCTCCATCCCAAATCCCCACAGGGTGCACAGCTGCAGGTGGCTTCCCTGGCTGAGAGGTGGGCAGCGGGCAACCCCTTGGTCTCCACCCTGAGTTCCCTCAGGGCTCACCATCCCAGCTGCTGTAATGTGATGGCCTGATGGCTGCAACATCCTTTGTTTACTGATATGGCAGGCAAGATTATTCATTCACAATAGACACATGTCTATCCATACACACACAGCTTTTTGTAATGTACTTATATTTAATCAATTTGCTCCTCGGTAACATATCAAGGGCTTCTTCCCACCTCCACACACATAGATCTACCTCGTTCTTCTTAATGCTTGAGTAGTATTTCATTACACAGACACGCAGAAATAACAGCATTCCTCTATTAATGACCTTCATCTAGTCTCCTTTTTTTGCTGTTGTTGCTATTACAACGTGGTCATAAACACCTTCACGCATATCTCTGTGCAAGCATTTCTGTTGGGCTGATTCCTAGGAGAAAATATCCACTTTTCAAAGGAAGTGGAAAGGACCTGGAGAGACCCCTGCCCCAGGCTGCAGTCAGTGTATGCACAGCAGAGCTTGATGGAGTCCAAAACCTGGTCTGTGTCTGTCTGTCCAAAAGCGGATCACATCTTCCATCTCCTACCCTGCCTCCTGCTCTGGGGACTCTTTTAGACGGTGCAATGAACTGACTGTAAAAACCTGGGAAGGGGGTTGCAGCAGCGTCCCACCTGGTTGACAGCCACTGCAAACGTCTGCAACCTGCAGTCAGTGAATCGGGAGATCGCCAACCTCCCCATGGCTGAGCGACATTTCTCCGTTGGAATCCAGTAAACTGATGGAGCCCGTCGCCGCCCACTCGGGCCGTCCCGGCAGTAACCAGGTGATGGCGGAGGATGAGACAGCGGGCATGGAAGAATTCCCCTCGGGATTACACTTGGTAACACACACCGGCCGCACCCAGGGGCTTCAAGTTCTCTTCCATTGAATTGAGGACGCAGGGAAAGAGGGGACAACGATGCCTCTTGAGTGGGTGGCCCCGAGAGAGGCTCCCCTGTCTTGTCCCCTTCCAGGGGGCAGTGGGGTTGACCTGGAATAAGAAGGCTTCTTTTCTGGTATCTCCCCCAACCTGTTTTGTCCATCTCCGCGAAGGAGGCGTTGCCTAGCAACTGGAGAGGGGCAATGACGTCCTTGGACTATTCTGTTCCGCTCCTGTGACACTTAACTCTGGTTGATTATTAGCACTGGGGAGGCGACAACCAGCCTTAAAGAAAAACGAGTTCTATAAAGTCACCAAGGGGCAGAAAAGGGACTTCTAGCCTGGCTTTGGGATGGGGTCTGGCCCATACGAGATTTTTCAGTTCTCAGAATCTTTCTTCCTAAACCTACAAGATTCCTTGGGCAAGAGGACAATAGGTGCTGAGAAAACTCTTTGAAATATGAGCCATTCCATTTACTTTCTAATCTGCAAAGCTGCACGGCAAATGTGATCTTTGCTGGCCTCTCTCCCTTGACAGTTATAGCCTTTATGCTTTGTAAGTATATTAAGCAACTGGAAAATAATATCGTGTAGGTAACTATGATATACCATTAATGGGCTTTCTGTGTCTTTTTGTATAAGAATGTGTTAATAATTTACATTTTAACTCAGTACTGTTGACACAGTGGTAGAAAGACTTTTCAAAGAGCCGTTTCTATCACCAGGTAAATAATCCTAGATAAGCTTTGCTTACCCTGAGACTCAGGTATCTTGGAAACTTTAAGGTATGCCCTTTGGCTGCTGTCCTCCTATAGTAAATTGGCACAAGAAAAAAAAAGCCACCCACTTGTTCACACAGAGGAGATGTCAGGCGCTTTCACATAACTCATGGTTCTGGACTTGTGGACGAGGAATGTCGCCTGCCATTTCAGTAAACAAAGGATGTTGTGGCCGTCAATCCAGCAGCCATTGCAGCCACCAGAGACTGTGCATCCCGAGGGGATTCAGGATGGAGAAAAGCAGGATACTGGCCCTAGATCGTTAAGGTGCGCATCAAAGGAATGATTTCCATGAGCCCCGACTCCTGCATCTTCCCATACAGAGAGATCATTAACTTGAGGTGTCTGTTTTTCTTTAATTGACAGTAATCTTTTGATGTTCCAACTACCTAGTTTTTGTTGCAAAAACTCCTATACATCCTGGCACCTCCTTGACCTCTTCAGATCAGTCCCCCAGAGCATCTGACAGGCTGTGTCCCTGGCTTGAAGTTCTCAGTATGTCCGCCAAATAAAACATAATTCTCAACTTTCAGGTTGTGCACTTTTTTCCGTCGACAGCCTCAACGGAGGGCAAGAGTCGTGCTTGCCCAGGGCTCAGGACAAACCTCAAGGATTTCTTCAACCCGGCCAGTCAGAGTTCCTATAAAAAGGGAGGGAAAGAGCTGACCCCACCTCCGCACTCCCTACGGTGGGAACCACTGTTGAGATTTTGGTGCGTTTTTTAAAAATCCTTTTTCTGTATTGTGTGTGTATGTTGGTGGGGGTGGAGAAGAGTTTGCTTCTTCTTGTTATAAAGATGTGGCTATATTGTTGGTATAACTTTGTTTCCTGCTTTTTTCTCATACGTCTCATTTGTGACGTAGACCTATTAGCAGAATGAATTGCTATGGTGGCCATCAGCCTCCTGTTTGCAGTCCATGATGTTGTCTACATAATGCTTTGCTATTTAAAATAATCTGCTGTATTGGAATAGGGAGGACTCTGAAAAATAACAAATCAGAATTTGGATTTAGATGACAGTGGAGGGACGCTGCAAAGCCCCATCGAAAAAGGTTTGAACTTGGGAGCAGTTCAGGTCTGCTCTCCTCAAATTTCAAGCTGGTGTTTCTGATCATTTCTGTGATATTCTAATATGTTTGCAGGGTGTAAACTTTGACCCTTTTGGTCAGATGACCGAAACCCCAAGTATGCACTGGGATCCCTGCAGTAGTTTGTCTGGTTTCCTTGTTTTCTCCACTGGAGTCTTGAATCCCTTCTGGGTAAAATCCTGGCATTTCCATCAGGCCGCCTGTCGACTGAAAAAAAATACAGAACCTGAAAGTTAAGAATTATGTTTTACTTGATGGACTTTCTGAGGACTCAAGCCTAGGAGGCAGCCTCTCAGATAGCCCTGAGAAACTACTCCAAAGAGGTCAGGGAGGAGCCAGGGTATAGAGGAGTGGGGTTTTTTAACCTTTTTTTAAAACTTTTTTTAAAAATTAAAGTATAGTTAATTTACAATGTTGTGTTACTTTCAGGTGTACAGGTGTACAGCAAAGTGATATATATATACACATATATGTTGTTATACAGGAGTTTTTGCAACAAAAACCAGATAGTTGGAACATCAAAAGATTACTGTTAATTAAAGAAAAACCAGACATCTCAAGTTAATGAATTTAGGTTTTTTCTGTGTATGAGAAGATGCAGGAGTCTGCGCTTATGGAAATCATTCCTTTGATATGCACCTTAATGATCTGGGGCCAGTGTCCTGCTTTTCTGCATCCTGAATCCCCTCAGGATGCACAGTCTCCGGTGGCTGCAGTGGCTGACGGCCTGATGGTCACAACATCTTTTGTTCACTGATAGGGCGGATCTGTCCACATACCTCTTGGAGCTGATGACAGGCAGCTGTGGCCACAATAACCTACCCCCCAAACCCATGAAGAATAAACAGGAGACCCCCTCACAAAGCGCCATCAGCCAGGTGGGGCGCTGCCTGAGGCCTCACCCATGGGGGTGGTTATGGGTTGAATCACATCCCCCAAAAGAGATGTTGCAGTCCTAACTCCTGGTACTCGTGGGTGTGACCTTGTTTGGAAGTAGGGTCTTTGCAGATGTCACAAAGTTTAGACGAGGTCATGTTGGATTAGGGCAAGCCTATAACAAGTGTCCTTAAAGAAGCAAGAAACGTGGACAGACGCAGAGGGAGAAGGCCTTGGGGACATAGAGGCAGAGACTAGAGTGAAGCATCTACAAGCCGAGGACACCAGGGACTGCCAGCAGCCCCCCAGACGCTGGAAGAGGCCTGGGAGGACTCTCCCTGACTGGTTTCAGGGAAACCAGGACCTACTGACACCTTGATCTTGGATTCTGGCCTCCAGAACCATGAGGCAATAAACGCCCGTTGTTTAAAATCACCCAGTTTGTGGCGCTTGGTCATAGCAGCCCCAGAACACTGGTAAAGGGGTGGTAAAGCAGGGAACTGGGGGGACAGCATCCTGTGGCTGTAGGAACCTGGGCTCCCGGGTCTTGTGGGGACAGAGAGGAGAGAAGCTCACAGGCCGGGAGTGGACCCCTCAGAGCAGTGCCTCCAGGGACCCCACTGGGGGGTGGGACTCTCTCAGCAACCTTCCTCCAAACCACTGCCTGCGGGTTCCTGAGCCCCATGTGCTGTCCCAGCAGCAGCCGTGGGCCTGCGTCAGCAGCCAGTGACGTCACTGCCCTCTCGATCCCGTCACCAGGGCAGGCTGTGGAGCAAGAGTGCTCAGCGTGGCTGGACCTTGGGTCCTGACCCCTGTGGGTCCCTGGGAGAGTCCCCTGGAGTCGATAGCGACAGAGCAGCTTTGCTGGGACGTCGATCCATAGCGTGGAGGGAGTGACCTCGGCCAGGGTGGCCAGCCTGATGGCCTGTGAGCCCTCAGAGCAGGCCCCGCCCCGCCACCTCCTTCTCAGGCCCCCGCTGACCTGCATTCACGGGCTGCTGTGAGAACCACAGCCCCAGGGGACAGGATCCAGCCACGAGATGCAAAGTCCCTGAAGTCCCATTCCTGGTAGGATTCAGACTCAAACCGAGGCTCGGGGTCAGGGCAACGACCTCCGGTCGCCATGTGCGGGCCGCCAGAGTGTGGAGCACACCTCGGGCTCTGTCCCAGGAGGGACCCTGGGCCCTCCAGAGTGTGACCGCAGGAGGGGAGGAGGTGGAGAGAGGACCCTCAGCCTGAGGTGCTCTCCAGTGTACCCAGCTCATCCGTGGCTTGCTTCGCCAGTCTACACCTGCTCCCTTGCAGGCATCCCTGGGCCCACCTGGAGCACAAGACAGAGGTCACAGGCACCCAGAGCCTGACTACACCACCAAGGACACCTCTCTGCCTGGCAGCCACCATCTGCGAAAGGCTGAATGATTGTCCCCCAAAGACACCCACGTGCTTCCTAATTCCTGGAACCTGTCACTCTGACCTTATACAGCAAACAGGACATTACAGATATGATTCAGTTAAAGCTCTTGAGATGAGGAGATGATCCTGGATTATCCACACGGGCCCTAAATGTCATCACAGGTGGCCTTACAAAAGGAAGGCAGAAGGAGACTTCACACTCACACGCAGAAGAGGAGGAGGCCATGCGACCACACGGATGGAGACTCAAGTGATGGGGCCACAAACCAAGGATACCGGGCAGCCTGCAGCAGCTGCAGGAGACAAGGAACAGCTTCTCCCCTAGAGCCTCCGGAGGGACCACAGCCCTACTGGCACCTTGGCACACCTTGCCAGCCCAGTGATAGCAATTTTGGACTTCTGGCTTCCAGAACTGTGAGCGAACGCATTTCTGTTGTTTTAAAACCCCTCTGTTTCTTTTTTTTTTTTTTTTAAATTGAAGCGGAACCTAATGTTTATTTTTTTAAATTAATTTTTATTGGAGTGTAGTTGATTTACAATGCTGTGTTAGTTTCTGCTGCACAGCACAGTGAATCGGTTATACATATACATCTATCCACTCTTTTTTTAGATTCTATTCCCATATAGCTCATTACAGAGTATTGAGTGAGGTGCTTTCTTAACAGCAGCCCCAGGAAACTCATCCACCCTCACGTCTTACAGGCTCTGACTCAGGACATTTCAGCTTTACGTACAGGGAGACGCACAAGATGTACAGCCCAGGAGAAAATTCCCATTGACGTGACCTCCTTCAAGGGCACCCTCATGGCTTTCTGGCCCCAAGCACTCTCTCTTTGCTCCTGCTTATTAAACCAGAGTAAGAAAAACAGAAAGAAATCTGACTTCTAAGGGGCTCCTCTTTCATCTGCAGCATGCAGACCCCCAGCCAGAAAGACAGGCCCACGGATGAGGAAAGGACACCTTGATCTGGCCCGTGGGCGGGTCTGGCCATCACAGCAGCGTCAGTTCCTGGATGAGGTGAGGCTACAGCAAGGAAGCTCTGGCCCCGCTGAGGGCCAGGCCCCTGCAGGACGGGCCGTGCTGCGGCCGAGGCCTTCCTCCCTGTCCCTGTGCAACTGTTTGTCTTGCATTTGTGGCCCAGCGAGAGGCGGGCGTCACGGCGACACCTCTGAAAGGCCCCATGTCGAGGGGACCGCTGGAGTGTGGTCACGGCAGCTGGCTTATTCTTTGGTGTTCAGTCACCTGCAAACCCAGGCTGCGGGTCACTTTGCCAAGAGTCAGCCCTGACAGGTTTCCAGAAGGTGTGAATAGAGCCAGTAGCCCGAGGATGTACCCCTGCCTCAGCTCCAAATACCCACGGGTCAAGGCAACTTAATCCTGGCACTTGGCATTTCCCCAGTGAGAACGCTCTTCATCCAGGTCATCAGGCCCTGTCCTTTTCCTCCTTCACAGCTGTGCCCAGTGCCACCTCCTTAGAGTAAAACCCCCTCAACTTCGAGAAAGGCCAAGATCACAGCCAGCGGGAAGATTGAGCCGGTGTAGCCAGATGATCTGGGTCAGCACCAGGCTTTGTCCCTCATTAATCAACAGGGAAAGTCACTCACCTTCTCCAAGTGTCTGTGTTATCAGGGTTCAGTGACACAGGACACAGGGCAGGACATCCCAAAGTTGGAGGTAATTGACGTAAAGTGCTGAGCACAGGCCGGCACAAAATTGGTGAGTGCCGGTCAGCGCTGCTGCTTCCAGCCAGTCCACCCTGATGCGCAGTGCTGGGGCTGGTCCGGCTCCAAGACAGCCCCCAACCATGACTCTGCCTCTTGCCGTTCATGTCCTATGTGACCTCCCTAGTGACTACCTTCTAAAGAATAGAAAACAGCAGGAATGACAGGATGTCACTTCCATGCTGAGGTCTCAAGACCGACTTCCGTCCTGCAGGGCTTCTCTCTGCTGTGCTCCCAGCTTGCACACTCCAGTGAAGCAGCAGTTGTGTTAGGCTCTGGTTCACGTGGCAAGGAGCTAGGACAGACTCTGGCCAACAGCCCGCGAGGCCCGGAGCCCCTGGCTGAGAGCCAGCCTGCCGGGCACCGAGTCCTGCTGACAAACACTGCATGCAGGCAGACCCCAGGGGAGCTTCAGATGCCTGGGGTCCCACACGGACACCTTGACTGCAAGCTTGGGAGAAGCCCCGACGAAGAGTCAACCCAGCTGTGCCTAAATCCCCGCCCCACTGAAACTGAGATGATAAATGTCGTTCTCAGCCACTACACCCTGGGTTTATTTGTTAGGCAGCGATAGCTAACTCGTACAGAGCCATGCCCTCTCTGTGCCTGCAGAGTGTATATGCCACTGTCGGAAATGTGTTTCTTCAACTCAGTCCAGGTTTATTAATAACGGCCACCTGCAAAGCACAAGAGCTGGTCCCACTCTCCAGAGATGGTAAATCTCCCAGTGTCTGTGGAAAGGGTGACGGGGCCACAGAGAACTGTGAGGCCCATGGCCTGCTTGATGGGCAGAGATGATCTCATAGACAGATGGAGCTGAGAACAGAGATAGTGAACAGCTGCACAGCTGGTAGGGCTGGGCCTCTTGTCCCTGAAATACTCCAGTCCATAGATGGCTGCGGTACAAAGGCCCCCCAAGTGCTCCCTGTGGGGACCTCCCTAAAGAGGTAAGTCCTGGATCATGGGGGTCCCTGGGGCCCTGTTCCTGCACCCCGGCCAGTGTCCATCTGTCTATCAGTGCCCAGTGCCAGGCAGTTGCAGGAAGTCAAACTCTCTCTCTCCATCTCCAGCTGGCCTGAGAATTGAATGACATAAGACATATTAATAGGAGAAAAGCAGACACATCTATTCCATGTAAGTTTATTCCATGTGAGACACAGGAGCCTTCATAGGACAGTGAGGACCCCAAGAAGTGGCAAAACCTACATGCGTTTATACCGGGTTGAACAGAGAGACGATTGTGGAAAAGTGACGAAGTACGTGGCGAGGCAAGGGGGAGGGAAGCGCTATTCTAACGAGGTCTGTTTGCACAGAACTTCCTGTCCTCCTGGTACCGGGAGGGCAGCCCTAAAAGGGGACTTTTCGTTGCTGTTGTTGTTATTGTATTTTGGCCTCACAGCACGTGGGATCTCGGTTCCCCGGCCAGGGATCAAACCCGTGGCCCCTGCAGTGGACGCACAGAGTCCTAACCACTGGACTGCCAGGGAAGTCCCCTCAAAGGGGACTTTAATCTCTCACTTTCAGAAGGAAAAAGGGGTCCAGAGCACCCTCCTTGCACTGGCTGTTTTTCAAGTGCCTTCAGCTAAATTTGCTCCCTATGTCAACAGGGAAGTTCTGGGGTGACCTATTCTGTCCGCCCCACAGGGGAGAGTTTTTATGAAACTGTTCCTCGTTAAGTGAGACACTTGGCTGCACAAAAGGCCCGGGCTACCTTCCCCTGGCTCCACCCAGAGTCCTGTGAATGCTTTTGTCAAATAGGAGAAGACGACCCTCCTTGGGACAGGTGCAGGCCGGGCAGCCAAGCAAGACGGGGTGTGGTCTCCCCAGTGGCTATGCCCGGATTGGTCACGTGCTGGCCGCCGGGTCATGGGCCTGGCATCTCTCTGTTAGCCGGTCTGAAGTCGGCCAAGCCCTCAGAAGACTGCACAAAATAGTTGAATGTAGAAGAAAAAAGCATCCTGGTTTCTACCCCAGCTCAGCCACTAGTCACTCATGAAGGTGTCTTAGGAAATTCCCTCGATTTCTGGGGCGAGTTCCTGCAGCTCTAAAATGAAGAGAATTAAGTCAGTGCTTCTCAAACTTCTCCACTGAACTGCGCGCGCCTAATGCAGGGAAGGGTCGGGGCACCTCCCGGGCATCTTTGGCCCTGAGTCGCCTCTTGGAAGTTCAAAATGTCTTCAGAGACTTATGTTTTATCTTTAAAGGCCATGAAGTATTGTCATTCTGTTACATAGACTGCCCAGGTTTTTTGTTTGTTTGTTTGTTTGTTTTGCGGTACGTGGGCCTCTCGCTGCTGTGGCCTCTCCCTCCGCGGAGCACAGGCTCCGGACGCGCAGGCTCAGCGGCCATGGCTCACGGGCCCAGCCGCTCCGCGGCACGTGGGATCTTCCCGGACCGGGGCACGAACCCGTGTCCCCTGCATCGGCAGGCGGACTCTCAACCACTGCGCCACCAGGGAAGCCCCAGATTCGAATTTTTTAAAATATTTGTTTATTTATTTATTTATTGGCTGCATCAGGTCTTCGTTGAGCACAGGGGATCTTTCGTTCTGCCTCGCGGGCTCTTCGTTGCAGTGCGGGGGCTTCTCTCTAGTTGTGGCCCGCGAGCTCCAGAGCGCATGGGCTCTGTCACTGCAGCACGCGGGCTTAGTTGCCCCGTGGCAGGTGGGATCTTAGTTCCGCGACCAGGGATCAAACCAGCGTCCCCTGCATTGCAAGAATCTGTTGATTCTTAACCACTGGACCACCAGGGAAGTCCCAAGATTTGAATTTTGAGGGAACACAAACATTCAGACTATAGCACTTACCTACAGAAAACATTGAAAAGACACCAGTTTGTTACAGGTGATTTTCTCTGGATGGTGAGGTTACAGGTGGTTTAAAGCTTTTCTTTTTTCTTGAAATTTTCAAAAAAAATTTAGCATAAACTTATATGACTTTTGTATTAAGAAAAAGAGTCACTAAAATTCTCTTTGGCAGCAATAGCAGCTGAAATCGATGCCCTAGCTGAGGGCCGTGTAGGATGAGAACAGCAGGGACAGTGCTGCAGGGCCTCAGACCCGGCCCTGACACTGGACACGGCGAACTCCACCGCAGGGGCCCTGGGAGCCAGTGGGAGTTATGCCGGGAGGGATGGATGGACCATCCCTTTGGGTATATTGTGGGGGACACATGGGGGTACTTAGAGGAACTGGACAGACGGGAGGGATGGAACGATGGGTGGGACCAGCAGGGGGCGTGGCCTGCTTGCATTCCGTTGTGAGGGGCCTCACAAGGCTGCCCTGCAGGGATGGTCCAGGTGCACAGCCCACTCTGCGTCTCCCTTTAAGGAACCAGCAAAGCGGATGTGTCATCGACAACCCAGTGTTAAAGCACCGTCCTTGGAATTAGCTGCAGCTGCCTTGCCTTCCAGGCTCCCACAGGCAGGATGGAGAGACAGAAAGGGGGAGGGGTGAGGAAGCAGGCGGAATGGGCCAAGGTCCAGCTTGCGGAGGTGAAGCCAGCTGAGTAGTGTGGGACAAGGGTGTGACCCCCGGCTGAGTGGCAGGAGTGGGTGGGAGGTTAGGAAGAACTGAGCTTGGGGGGTGAGCAAAGTCGCTGAGGACAGCCTGGGGGGAGGGGCGGACTGGGAGGGGAGGGGTCAGTGGCGGGGTGATGGGGGAGGGGAAGGGGGTAAACAGATGGGAGCACGTGCTGTGATTAAAAAGGAGAGAGCCCTTCCCTCGTGGGTCCTGATGTGGGGTGAAGTGTGTCCCCCAAAAGATACACTGAGATCCTACCCCCCAGCACCCTTGAAAGTGACCTGATTTGGAAATAGGGTCTTTGTGGATGTAGTCAAGTTCAGATGAGGTCAGGCTGGATTAGGGTGGGCCCTGATGCAGCGACTGGTGTCCTTGTGAGAAACTGGAGACACAGAGATGCACGAGGAGAAGACCGTGTGAAGACAGAGGTAGAGACTGGAGTGACGGAGACACAAGCCAAGGGCTGCCGGCAGCCACCAGAATCTGGGAGAGGCAAGGCAGTATCCTCCCCTGGAGGCTTCAGAGAGATCACAGCCCTGCTGACACCTCGAGTTCAGACTTCTGGCCGCCAGGCTGAGAGAGAATAGGTTTCTGCTGTTTAAGCCCCCAGACTGTGGTACTTTGTTACAGCAGCCCCAGGAAGCCAACGCTGGTCCTCGCGGACACTGCCCATCGCACAGTGCCTGCCTGGTCCCTGACGGACACGCAATGAGCCTGTGAGCCAGGACCACCCCGGACCCTCAGACAGACCTCACTGCAGGGGGCCTGCACCTGCACACACACATGCACACCCCCCCAGGACGAGCATCGGGCAGAGGCGTCTGAACAAAGCAAGATCAGCAGGGAAAGGTGCGGGAGGAGGGGATGAGATCAGGAAACGGAGCCCCTGCAAAGGGCCGTCTGCACCCCGAGAGCACATGCCGACTGGGTTGGGGGGGGCATGAAGCCAGTCCCTCCGGCTGGGCGGCAGAGGCGCACAGGCTTGGGGCGGGCGCGTCCACGTAAGCCTCAAGCCACCCTGCCCTTTGGGCAGCACCGGACACCCCCTCTTGCCACCTCCCCACCCCCAGGACAAGCCCCGGGGGCCTGGGGGACACAGCACTCCTGGATGGAGATGTCACCGTGTCCCTCCTAGGACAGCGGCCGGGTGAAGAGGGTGGTGTGTGCAGAAGTCGCCCTGCTGGGCGGTGGGGGACAGGGGGCCTTGTGCAACTGCCCGGGTCACAGCCCGCGAGGGCAGCCTGGGCCAGGCGCTGGTCCTAGAGGGACTGGGTGGTCCTCACAGGGTGGAAGGGCCAGGGCAGCCTTGGGGACTGGAGTGTCCTGCATAGCAGGTGTTAAATGAATCCAACACGGAGGCTGTTAAACAGATACGGCTCAACGGCTGCATAAGCAAACCAAGATCTAAGCCTGCAGACGCCTCCCGGTTCTGAAATCAAACCCGAAGGACAAGCAGTCCTAACAGCCGCCTAGGCCTTCAGCTACACCCATCAGGAATGGCCCGCTTTCCACGTCCCCGCCTCTGTCTGCGAGGGCTCTCTCGCCACTGCTGGTTTGGGCGCTGCCCCATTCCAATCACCTTTTGCTCAGATCAACTCTGAAAATATTCACGATGCCTCCATTTACCTTCTCACTAGGAGAGAAGCCGCGACTGTGGGCCAGAGCACACACTCACCGCCGCCCTGGTGGGGAAGCAGGTAGCGACAGGCCCCTGGAAGGGATCTGAGGCTCTTCCATTCTATATGCAAGTGAGGAAAGTGAGGCCAAGAATAATAAAAGGTACAGCATCATCAGTTGAGAGCCAGGCTCCGGGCTAGTACGCTGTGTCATTTAACCACCACAGCCCCATGGAGGGTGTTCCTAGTGGCCCACTTTACAGATGAAGCAACTGAGCCAACACAGGACCTTCCCCAAATTCTTCAGGCTGCAGAGGCGCAGCAGGGCTGAAACCTGGAATGAGGCTGGTGGCGTGGCCTCCTGCTGCCTTGACTTACCAGCGCCCCTCCCCTGAGCCGGGGCTCTAACCCACGAGGTCCTGATGCCCTTCCCCAGCGTGGAGCCAGGCAGTGGTCAGGCCAGGCTGTCCAGCCAGGACGGGAGGGCAGAGGCTCGCGGGCCAGGCCCTGAGCACTGAGGAAGAGCTGCACAAAAGCTGCTGTGCAGTGGGCGAGGCCAGCCCCAGGCCAGGTCCCTGGGGCTGTGGAAGACCTGGGCACAGAGCCTGGAACTGTGGCTTGGTGGCTTCAGGGAGGAGCCCAAGGATGCTGGAAGCCCAGGGCACACACCGTGCTGGCGGCGGCTGAGATACTAGACATGTTCAAGCCTGACACAAGATACCAGGAGAAGACACCACTAGCTCGGGGCACTGTTTTTTGGACGCTTTTGATTCGGGATTTTTCTCACTGTCTCAAGTTAAGGAAGTCTGGGGCTCTGCATTCTTGAGGTTTCACAACTCTACCCCCCGAGGGGTGGCTGGGTTCTCATCCCTCCCCATTCCCTGGGGAACCTCTCTTGTTTTTGCCCATGGCTCCAGAGGTCCTGAGGGGGTGAAGCTGATGCTATGCTTGCCTCACTGTGAGTGGGCTTCTTTCTAACCGTGTCCCCCCAGAAAGCGATATCCAAGTCCTACCCCCCAGTACCTGTGGATGTCACCTTATTTGGAAATAGGGTCTTTACAGATGTAACCAAGGTGAGATGAGGTCAGGCCAGAGTCGGGTCCCTTAACTCCCTCCCAGCCAGGCCTTGCTTGTCTGACCCTAGGCTGTTGCCTTACTCCCCACTCCTCCCCACCCAGCCCTGACTATGGACTTGACCGTGGTCCTAAGCAGCCTGGCCCAGACCCCCTATCACCCCACCTCCTGCTACTCCTTCAGGCGAAGCCTTGTCCACCCAGATCAACGCCACCTGCCAATCCATTCCCACCTGCCCGCTTTGGCCAGCTCTCGTAGCCTGGAAACCTCCATTCATATGTCTCCTCCTCCAGGAAGGCTTCCAGGAAGGCCCCGTGTTGTGGAAGAAGCCCTCACACTGGCATTTCCCACACTGTTGGGTTAATCATCGTCCATGCATGGGTGTCCTCTGCTGGACGGCGGCTTCCCTGCTGGCAGGGACTACGGTCATGCTCGTGGAGCCCCTGATTAGCATGGGGGCTGGTTCCCACAGGGACACCATGAAGGTCAGGGGAGCAGAGAGATGATTCGACAAGGGCGAGGGGTTAATTCACTTCCATTGTCCATGTGTTTTCCCATTTTTTGGCCCCGAGGCAGCGTCTTTTCCTTGGTCCCAGAGTTCCTGTGCGGTAGTTAATGATGGGGATTAGACTGTAATAATGAAACTCATCTATTCATCCAGGTTCTGGCACAGAAGCCGGAGGAAAGCGGGATAGCACCAAAGACTGAATCAAAAGGGCAAGTAGCGGGGTGAGTGGGTCAGAATCGCTGGCTGGGGACAGGCATGGGGGAGATACGGAAAGGAGAGGTCGGGGGGAGCCAGTGAGCACTGGGTGGGTACCCCTCCCCGCTGGTCCTCTGGGGCGCAGTCTGGGGATCCGCGCCCTACAGCCAGTTTTCGACTCTGTCACAACATAGCACCTCGAGAATCTCATGTCATCATCCAGCTGCTCTAAGCTACCTGCTCCGGCTTGTTAGCTGAGAAAAGCTTGATAAAATCTCTGTCCTAATTTTGACGTCAGCAGCGCAGGGATTGCAAACATCCGTGAAGAATCCAAAGTCCCCCAAGCCGCTTAGACTCGAGAGGAATTGCGTGAGGATGGTGCCCCCTCACCTGCCTCAAGCGGATACTGGGAGATATGCCTGTGCTTCCAGCCCTCACGGGAGCTGCTGGCTTCCGCCTCTGGGTCCCCGATCACATGGCCTCCTCCCCAGCCACTCTCAGCTAGAGGTTCTTACCATGGTCACCACTCTGCTCTCAAAGCTTAGAAATGTTGGCTTTTTTTCTTTTCCTTTATTCTCTTTTAAGAAAATTGTGTGTGTGCATATGTGTGTGTATAAACATATATATGCGTATAGTTATGACTGAATTGTGTCCCCTCAAAATTCATATATTCCAGCCCTACCCCCAGCACCTCACCATGTGACCTTATTTGGAAATAGGGTCATTGCAGAGGTAATTAGTTAAGATGAGCTCACACTGGAGTAGGTGGCCCCTCATCCAGTATGCCTGGTGTCCTTATAGAAAGGGGACATTTGGACAGAGGACGCAGGGAGTTGCCATGTGAAGAGGAAGGCAGTGATCAAGGTGATGCTTCTACAAGCCTAGGAGTGACAAAGATTGTTAACAAACCCCCAGAAACTGGGGGAGAACCTGGGAAGGATCCCCGCCTCAGAGACTCATAAAGAACCAGCCCTGCCGACGACTCCATCTCAGACTTCTGGCCTCCAGAAAGAACTGTGAGAGAATAGATTTCTGTTGTTTAAGCCACTCAGTTTGTGGTACGTCATTACAGCAAACCTAGCAAACTAATACCTACAGACATATACAAAATACATGCCTATTGAATAAATATGGAAAATATAAAAATCATAAAGATGAAAATAACAACCCTAGCTAGAGATAGCCCACTTTTTGGTGGATGTCCTTCGATTTTTTTGCGCCATGTGCGTAGGTATCAAGTTGAGTTCATACTATTCACTTTTCCTTTAAAATATGGCTGTTTTCCTGTATTATTATTTGTTCCTTGAAATGTTATATAATACACCATCAAATAGCTAAGCCATTTCAATTCATTATTTCCAATGGTTTGCAATTTAAAAGAAATGCAAATGAACATCCTCATGTGTAAATCATTTCCTGCATTTCTGAGCATTTGGGTGAAACTACCCAAGCTTCAGGGAAGGCCTCCACTGTTTTAACCCAACTGGGTGAGTCCATCCTCTTAGCCCAGGGATCAGAGTGACCTTGGCCTACGGTCATCCATGTGAGATGGGTTCAGAAATGAAACTGCAGCCTGCCTGCTGCCATTGAGGCATGGGGGACATCTGCCCTCACAGGGGTGGAGGGAACAAAAGGCTCTTGGCTCTTCTAAGAGGCATTTGGGAAACCAGCCTGCTTTTCTCCTGGATGGTGCAGTATAAAGATGTGATGCGTGGAACCACTGCAGCCTTTCTGTCACCATGAGGGAAGTCCCTTGGGGTAGAGCCTAGAGACAGAAGGCAAACAGGCCCTCGATAACACCCATTCCCAGACTTTCCAGGAGTGAAAGCCAAGGGATCTGGAATTAAAGCTGGATTGAGCCAACATTTGTATCATAGAAAGTCGTGATGGATGCAACCTCTGACAGCTGCCACAAGTGAGGAGAAAAGCTAATAAAAGCACTCTGGTCCTTCCGTTCATACTTGGCCCTTCACACTCTGCTTTGTCAATACTTGTCTCACCGTCCTGTGGAACTTGAACTTGGAGATATTAATAAAACTCCCTTGGCAGACCCATTCGGACATCAGTTCACCAGACCAGGAGGCAGACCCAGGTCATCGTGGGTGTCCACGGGGTTCCATCCCTGTGGAGGGACCATGGGTCAGGCCGGGCTGGTGAGGCCTGGGCAAGCACTTCTGTTCTCCAGGGCTGGAGGAAACAGGCTAGAATAAGGCTGTGTAAACAGCAAACTGTACGAACGTGGGGGAGTCCAGCCCCTCCTCTTTTGTTTTTCTCCAGTGTAGGAATTCACTGGTGTAGTGGGTTGAATGGTGTCCCCCCCAGAATTTATGTTCATCCAGAACCTCAGAATGTGACCTCATTTGGAAACAGGGTCTTTGCAGATGTAAGTGGTTAAGAACCTGGAGATGAGATCACACCGGGTTATCCGGATGGGCCCTGAATCCAACGCCTGCTGTCCTTGTCAGAAGAGGAGCAGACACGGAGACACACAGTGATGGGAAGACAGGGCAGAGGCCGGAGTGATGCGCGTATAATCCAAGGAACGCCAAGGGCTGCCAGCCACCTGCAGGAAGCTGGAAGAGGGACCTGGATCAGATTCGTCTTCGGATACTCCAGAAGGAACCAACCTGCCCACAACCTGATTTCGGAATTCACGCCTCCAGATTGGTGACGAGAATAAACTCCTGCTGTGTTAGTCACAGAGTTTGTGGTCACTCGTTCTGGCAGCCCTAGGAACCTGACACCTGGGAATTCTGGCTCTAAATCTAAAGGTCACCCCCAGGCCCCCTGCTCAGTAAAGAACCCCTGTGATCATGAAGCGTTATCAGGCAGCGTGTCTGGAGAACTGGCCCAGCCTCACTCATCTTGTGTCCAGTGGCACCTAATGCCCCTTAAGACAGGAGGAGGCGCTCTGAGAGAAAAAGTGTCAGGTCTCATGGAGCTGGTGGCCACCTTAAGCTGCTCTAAAGCTCCCTGTTATAGGGACCTTCATATTAGCGTGTCACCAGCTCTGAGATAGATGGCCTGGAGGAAACAGAAAACTTGGAGAATTTCTCCAGGCAGAGTTTCTGTTCATAGACTCTTTTCTTTCATCAAACCCTTACAAATACATCAAAGAGCCAGAACACACTGTGGGCCTCGACGCTGTCCTGCACCGTGACATACTGTCTTCCTGGTGAGAGAAGGGGACACCAGAATCCCAGGCAGATCTGAGTTAAATTCGCAGACCAAGGAAAGTCATTTATTTCTTTTTTCAGCATAGAGTTGAGCTGATGCAATGGCACGGGAGGTGGGATTTGGGGAGAGGGACGTATGTATATATGTATACACGTATGTATATACGTGCTAGGGAACTTCATAGCTGTTTCTGCCCAGAACCCTGTGTTCTGCTCACCAGTTCCTCCTTGCCGAGTAGCTGTTCCCAGGTCAGGAAGAGAGGATGTGGCCCAGCCCAGAACTGTGGATCCAGGGCCATCTGAGACGCGGCTGGTCTGATGGAGGGTGTAAAATGCACACAGCCTACTAGAGAATGGACTTGAGGACACGGGGAGGGGGAAGGGTAAGCTGGGACGAAGTGAGAGGGTGGCATGGACATGTATACACTACCAAACATAAAATAGATAGCTAGTGGGAAGCAGCCGCGTAGCACAGGGAGATCAGCTCAGTTGTCTGTGACCACCTAGAGGGGTGGGATAGGGAGGGTGGGAGGGAGATGCAAGAGGGAGGAGATATGGGGATATATGTATATGTATAGCTGATTCACTCTGTTATACAGCAGAAACTAACACACCATTGTAAAGCAATTATACTCTGATAAAGATGTTAATAAATAAATAAGTAAGTAAGTAAGTAAATAAGTAAGTAAGTAAATAAATAAATAAATAAATAAATAAATAAATAAATAAAATGCACACAGGCCTCCAAAGATTGTGTAGAGCAAGGAATGTGCAATGTCTCATCCATAACATTTTATATCATTACATATTGACATGTTACTATTTTGGATATATGGAGTTAAAGAAAATTTACTGATGAAATTAATTTTAATAATATATTTTAATTTTTAACTGTTTTTGAAGTGGCTGGTGCTACACTCCCACCAGGCAGAGCGGCGACTAGGGCTCGGGTGTCCTGACTGCCCACCTGCGGGATGAGTGGGCCTCACCTTGGACCCTCCCAGGCTTCCCCAGAAGTAAGAGGTCAGCTTGCCCGGCCTGGGAGATTAAGGTGTAAGTTCCCAGAGGCTTCTGGTGCTCATACTTGGGGTACAGGGTCTAGATGGGGGCCGCTGGAGGAGAGGCAGGAGTGGGGAGCCTTCACCCGGCCGAGAAACAGAATCCCCACTTTTCTTCTCTTTCTACTCACTGTCCACTGACCCCGCTCTATGGAGGGTGGCCTTCACGGTCCACAGAACCTTTGGTGGACGACCTTGGGAACAAGCATGTGCTCCGCTCATTAACCCTCATCCAGTAGAAGCAAGTCTGCTGCTGCGCTTGCTGGGTGGAAGGTCATGGAGTCCTCGGCAAGTTCTTGGAGGACACGGGCTGGATCCGATCGCTCTGGGACCCCTTCTGGCCAAGCACAGTGCTGAGCGCATGGTGGGTGGTCTCAAATGCCTGGAGGATGTGAATGAAAACTGTTGCCTGCCACACCAGTAAACAGAGGAGGTGGCAGCCATCAAGCCATCACATAACAGCCGCCCAGATGGTGAGCCCTGAGGGAACTTGGGATGGAAAACAGGAGGCCCACCCTCTGGCCCTCAGCCACTACAGCCCTCCCCCAAGCCCCCAGAGGAGACTCAGGATGAGAAGGCACAGGACGCTGGCCCCAGAGAGCTGAGGTGCACAACAAAGGAATGATTTCAGTGAGCCCGGACTGTTGCATCTTCCCATACATAGAAAAGCACTAAATTCCTTAACTGGTAATGTCTGGTTTTCTTTAATTAACAGTAATCTTGGATGTTCCCACTGCCTGGTCTTTGTTACAAAATTCCTCTATATCCTGGCTCCCCCCTGACCTCTTCAGGGCGGTCCCTCAGAGCTATCTGAGAGGCAGCCTCCTGGGCTTGAAGTCCTCAGAGAGTCCTCCAAATAAAACATGATTCTCAACTTTTAGGTTGTGCATTTTTTTTCCGTCGACAATAGAAAGCAGGGGTTGCTGCTTTTCTGCCTCACAGTCTGTGCAGCTCACTCGCCTCCCAGAAGGCCTGGGGGCGTGTGGAAGAGCCCTCTAGGGTTACAATCTAACCTTCTCTTAAGAGTAAAAGACCTTTCCTCTAGCTGCGGGGGATTGAGGCTGGCAGCCCTCTCCAGCTAACAAAAGGCAGAGCAGTTCCAGAGCAGCATGGGGGAGACCCGGTGCTCCCCGGCCAGCAGGGAGCAGTGTGGCACGTGTCTGCTCACCCAGGGCCCTGCCTCTAAAGAAGGGATTGCTTGGCGGGGTCCCCTATTAAATAGAAGATCCAGATCTGTGGCCATAACCATTTACTAAGAAAGTTCAGGCAGTGCTTGGGGGCTTTTGCTGCTGCAGGCGTTTCCAACACTGATTTGATAACTTGAAAATACACAAGCAAATCTAAATAAAAGTAAAAAGACGGACCTCAGAGAAGTTTCTGGGAGGTCCCAGCAGCAACCTGTCCTGGCAGGGGAAACGGAAGCAGTCACAGGCTTTAGTACCTCTCCCCACAGGCCAGCTTCTGCCAACGGTGAATGACCCTTAGGACTTTAGTCCTTGAAGAGGTGCCCACACACGACTTACTAATGTATAATCTATAATTTATTGCACATACATTAATTTTCCCCCTAAAGCATGAACCCTGTTCTGGTCATTTCTCAGTGTTCCTGAGGCTGAGGGGTGTCAGCCTCAGCCAGTAGAGGCACATCTGGACCCTGTGCAGAAGGGGATTTGGGGGTCTCAGTGTGAGGCAGGAGGTACCGCGGCCAGAGAGGGGGGCCCTTCAGCATGTCACCAGGTGTCAGCCCCTCAGAGGCAGGGATGCAGCGGGCAGCTGGGGCTGAACCGACGGCTCTTCGCCTCAAACTGGGAGGAAGCATCTCTGTGATTCCTGTTTGCTGGAACCTGGATGAACCTGAGCAGGACAGACACCTGGGTTCAGAGCTGCAGCTTCCAGACGAGGGAGCTCTCTCCCTTGCCTTGACGGGTGAGCCCCTACACTGTCCACACCTTCTGGTCTAAGCCAGCGGTGACCTGGCCCTCCCCTGGCGGCCTCAGCTTCCACAAGCCCAGAAGCACAGGATGCTGGACGCAAAGCAGCATCCCTACCCGGGGAACCGCGGGGAGGGCAGTAGAAATGTTGAAGCCCACCTCCCATCCCTTCGCAAACACATGTTCCGTATTTGGGAAGATGGCGGAGAGAGTCCCTGTCCTTGTCTGGAGCACTGCAACAACTGAAGAGGCAAGAACATTAAATATTTTTCTTTTCTTTTCTTTTTTTAGCAAAACTGGTCCCTGCTGAATGCCTTGAATTCTGTTGCTCAAGTCCCAGACTTCCTGGAGCTGCTGCCTGTGGTCGAGGCTGAGCAAAGCGAGGGCTGCCGGCTGAGCTCTCTATGGACCGCGCACTGGGGGCAGGGAGGGTCTGTCTAACTGATCTGCACCCTCCACACACGCACACACATCTGGCCCACAGCACGCCCGGGCTGTCCAGCTGGGAAGGGTCTCAACTTCGTGGAGGGCATCCATGCAGTGAGTTCAGAACGCACCCTTCTCTTAAGAAAGGCAGAGCCACCCAGATTCCTTTCCCTGTCTCTCTCTGCCAAGACACACATACGTTAATTCTCCCCCAGTTTTAGGTTGAAAGGAATGTGTGTTTGCCTGCAGCGACTTTAGCCTCGGGACTTGAATGGCGCTTTGATCTGGATCCTGGAGCTCAGTGTGGGAAGCTCACAGCTCCCGGGCCTGGGAACAAGCCCAGACATCCCCGCTCCAGGCCTCACCTCTGCCTTGTGCCCTCCCCTCTTCCCCTCCCTGTGGTGCTCCGCAGAGGGGCCACCCTGGAGAAAATTCCCGGGAGGAGGATCCAGATGTCCGTGTGCAAACTGCCTTCTACCTTCTGGCCTTCATGCTCCGAGAGACTGCGTGCGTCTCCCTGAGCTTACCAAGTGGAAGCTCCCTTCACGCCTCTCCGTGTCACTTATTTAAATCAGTCCATGTCCACTAGTCGCTTATTCATTCACTCATCCTACAAACCTGTCCTGCGTCCCTCCCACACCGCGATGCCGGGCTTCATGCTGGGCTGGAGAATGGATCCCTCTGAGGCTCCTTCTCAATGGACACTCCAAGTCTAACTCAGAAAACATGCTAAAAATGGAGGCTGAAACAGTGAGACTTTCTAGCCTCTGTAGCTGGTAGATGGGAGAGATAGAGCATCCTAGAGAATGGCAATTTTTCTTAAAGATCTTCGTTTATAGAGCAGTTTTAGGTTTACAGTAAAATTGAGAGGTAGGTACAGAAATTCCCTCTTGACCCCATGCCCCCCACTAGGCTATCTTCCCTGCATGATCAACATCACTCCCCGAGTAGCACATTTTTAACCAAGGATCAGCCTACACTGGTACATTATAATCTCACCCGGAGTCCATAGTTTACATTAGGGTTCACTCAGTGCTTTACATTCTGTGGGTTTGGACAAATGTATAATGACATGTATGCATCATCATAATATCATATGGAGGATTTTCACTACCCCCAAATTCCTCTGTGCTCTGCCTGTCGTCTCTCCCCCTACTCACTCTCTGACAACCACTGATTTTTTTTTTTTTTTTTACTGTCTCCATAGTTTTGCCTTTTCCAGCATGTTGTATAATTGGAATCATACAGTATGCAGTCTTTTCAGATTGGCTTCCTTCACTTGGTAATCAAATGCACTTAAGGATCCTCCATGTGTTTTCATGACTCCATAGTTCATTTCCTTTTAGCACTGAATGATATTCCATCATCTGGGTGGGCCACTTTATCTGTTCACCTACTGAAGGACATCTTGGTTGCTTCCAAGTTTTGGCATTTATGAATACAACTGCTATAAACATCCATATGTAGGTTTTCATGGGGACATAAGTTTTCATCTCCTATGGGTAAATACCAAGGAGCACAATTGTTGGGTTGTATGATGAGAGTATGTTTAGTTTCGTAAGAAACCTCCAAACAGGGCTTCCCTGGTGGCACAGTGGTTGAGAGTCCACCTGCCTTTGCAGGGGACACAGGTTCGTGCCCCGGTCCAGGAAGATCCCACATGCTGCGGAGTGGCTGGGCCCGTGAGCCATGGCTGCTGAGCCTGCGCGTCCAGAGCCTGTGCTCCGCAGCGGGAGAGGCCACAACAGTGAGAGGTCCGCGTACCACAAAAAAAAAAAAAAAAAAAGGAAACCTCCAAACTATCTTCCAAAGTGGCTCTACCATTTTGTACTCCCATCAGCAATGAATGAGAGTTCCTGTTGCTCCACATCCTCACTAGCATTTAATGATGTCACTGTTCAGGATTTTGGCCATCTTAAGAGGTGTGTAGTGGTATCTCATTGTTGCTGTTGTATTTCTCTGGTGACATACGATGTGGGGGGGAATGGAAGTTTGATGAGCCAGCCACTCAGGTCTGCCAAAGTCATCAAAAGAGTGATTCCTTCATCCAGTATATATTTACTGAAAGTCAAGTATTACTCTAGGTTCTATTTAAATAGCATATGCACGTAGGTGAAATAAATAGGCTCCTAGACACATACAAGATATATATATATATATATATATATATATATTTTTTTTTTTTTTTTTTTTTTTTGCTGTACGTGGGCCTCTCACTGTTGTGGCCTCTCCCGTTGCGGAGCACAGGCTCCGGACGCGCAGGCTCAGCAGCCATGGCTCACGGGCCCAGGTGCTCCGCGGCATGTGGGATCTTCCCGGACCAGGACACGAACTCGTGTCCCCTGCATCGGCAGGCGGACTCTCAACCACTGCGCCACCAGGGAAGCCCAAGATATATTTTTATAAACACAAAAATATAAAAACAATTAAGAAGGTTGTACCACTTCAAAAAAAAAAACCAACAGAACTTTGCATTATCCTTTTTTTAAAGTGTGCTTTCAAAAAACTGTACCTGGATATTCCAGCGTGATTGCTTCCTCTGGAGCCTGTGGTCTAGGAAGAGAGACAGTAACCAAGGTAAGAGCTCCAGGAGCTGCAATGGGAGAGCCCACCTTGGCAGGGCAGGTGGGGAGAGACCTCCTTGATCCAAGACCTGGAGAAGCCGTGCTGCACAGAAGAGAGACCCTGAGTGGGGAGGAGTCTGGCTTGTTCCAGGCACTGAAGGACCCTGTGTGTAGGCAGAGGAATGACCCCACCCAAAGATGCCCACGTCCTAATCCACGTCACCTGTACTCCACGTTACAGCACACGTCGAAGGGAATTCAGGTTGCAGGCAGAGCTGAGACTGCTAAACCACTGACCTTAACATAGCGAGGTTTTCCTGGCTTATCCGGATGAGCCCAAGGTAACCACAAGGGTTTTTAAAAGTGGGAGGTTCTGACCCAGAGTAGCTGCCTGTGAAAATAGAGGAAGGGGCCCCAAGCCAAGGAATACAGGCAGCCCATAGAAGCAGGAAAAGATAAGAGAACAGATTCTCCCCTGGAGCCAGCAGGAACTAGCCCTGCTGACACCTTGATTTCAGCTCAGCAAGACCTGTTGCACACTTGTGACCTCCAGATGCTTAAGATGATAAACATCTATGGGCTAATTTTTTGGTAGTTCGCTACAAGAGGCTGATAACACCTAACAAAACCACTTTTCCCTTTTCTAAGCTTTAGCACAGAACAATGAAATAAACGAGGATGCTATGACCAGGGACATTCCAGAAATGGTCAGGACCTGCCGTCTGTGGGCGAGGTTGCCACAGCAGGAATGCAGCATGTGGTCACCTCCTCTCAGTGCAGGGAGGGTGAGGAGGGGCAGGTGGGTCCATGGGCAGCTGTTTCTCCAGCCAGGCGAACCCCAGGTCTCTGCTGACCAGCTGTGCAATTCAAGGTGGCTACTTAGCCTGGCTGGGTCTCAGTGTCCCCTCCGCTGCCAAATGGGCATAAGAATCTCAAATTTAGGGTCATTGGGATGATTATTGAGGGTGAGTGCAAAGCATCTCACACCATCCGGCTTTTAATAGGATCTCAAGAAAGGGATGCTCATGTTAGTTTTGCACATTTATTTTTTTTTAAATAGAATGCCTGTCATCTGCCCTGAGAGGATATGAAACAGTATATAAGTCATGACAATTGCATGAAAGTTATAAAGTGAGAACAGAAACAATTTAAAGAGCGTGTTCCAGGTGTCTGTGATGAGCTAATTCCTGCAGGTGAAAGCCGCACTTAGTTCATGCTTCCCGGGTACAGGGTGGAGAATAGGCCAGGTGTCAGGAGGCCCCTGTCGCCCACAGAACACCTGTAAGCTTTGCCTAGGGGCTGCCTTCTTTTTGCTGAGAAACTCCAAAAGATATATCACGTATGTTTATGTGTATGTGTTTTTGCAGGGAACACATTCATATGGTTTAAATATATTCATACACATACATATATTATAAAATGCATGTATACATACACATATGAACTCACCACATATTACATATACAGTGAAAGGCCCCTTCAACTCTCCCCTCCAACAGCCCCTTCCCATCCCCACCCCCTCCTTAGACAACCATGTTACTAGCTTTCTTATGTATCCTTCAAGAGTTTCTTTAAGGAAATAACAAGCAAATAAAACATAGACATTCTGGGGCTTCCCTGGTGGCACCGTGGTTAAGAATCCGCCTGCCAATGCAGGGGACACGGGTTCAATCCCTGGTCCAGGAAGATCCCACATGCCACGGAGCAACTAAGCCCATGGGCCACAACTACTGAGCCTGAGCTCTAGAACCTGTGAGCCACAGCTCCTGAGCCCGTGAGCCTAGAGCCTGTGCTCCGCAACAAGAGAAGCCACTGCAATGAGAAGCCCGCACACCACAACATAGAGTAGCCCCCACTCGCCGCAACTAGAGAAAGCCCACGCACAGCAACAAAGACCCAACAAGGCCAAAAATAAATAAAAATAAATAAATTAAAAAATATATAGACATTCTTATTCCCCACCTCCTCTCTTTTTATACAAAAGCTTTACTATTACAATGCTGGCTAACATTTACACGGTGCTTATATGCCAGGCATCGTTTTAAGTTAACCTTCACAATAGCCCTGGGTGATGAATAAATTATTGACTCTGGTTTATGGATGAGGAACCCAGGCACGGGGAGGTTAAGTTACCTGCCTGACGCCATGCAGTCAGTAAATGATCCAGTGTCTGGGAGCTTCTCTTGCCCCGGATCCCGTCTCTGAAGCGCTCACCTGCCCTTGCCCTCTTCTCTTGCCTTCTCTCTCTTCCTCTTCCTTCCCTCTTTTCTTTCTTTCATTTTTTTTTAAACTGAACACTACACCATTCCTTAGTATATAGAAATACCTCCTTTTATGGTGTTTCAGTTTTTGTGCTTCATAGATATCGCATGTTTTAACAAATTGAAGGTTTTTACAAATTTTGGCACCCCTATGTCGAGCAAGTCTTTCGGAGCCGTATTTTTCAATATCATTTGATCACTTCACGTCTCTGTATCACATTTCTGTAACGATCACAATATTTCCAGCTTTTTCGTTATTCTATTTGTTAGGAATATAAAAACTTTAACATACAAGGAGTTGCATCTTATGGATGAGCAAAGACGGTGTTTCCTTGAGATGGAAACTACTGCCAGTGAAGATGCTGGGAAGACTTGAAATGACAACAAAGGATTTAGACTATAACTGAAATTATAGTTAGTAAAGCAGAGGTCGGGTTTGAAAGGATTGACTCGCATTTTGAAAGAAGTTCTCCTGTGGGTAAAATGCTATCAAACAGCATTGCATGCTACCGAGAAACTGTTCGTGAAAGGAAGAGTCAATCGATGCAGAAAACTTTGCTGTCGTCTTATATTAAGAAATTAGCACGGCCACCCCAACGTTCAACAGCCACCACCCTGATCAGTCAGCAGCTGTCAACATGGAAACAAGAGTCTCCACCAGCAGAAAGTTGACGCCTCGCTGAAGGCTCAGATGATGGTTAGCATTTTTTAGAAACAAGGTATTTTTTTAATTAATTAATTTAATTTTTATTTTTTTTATTTTTTTGCAGTATGCGGGCCGCTCACTGCTGTGGCCTCTCCCGTTGCGGAGCACAGGCTCTGGACACGCAGGCTCAGCGGCCATGGCTCACGGGCCCAGCCGCTCCGCGGCATGTGGGATCTTCCCGGACCGGGGCACGAACCCGTGTCCCCTGCATCGGCAGGTGGACTCTCAACCACTGTGCCACCAGGGAAGCCCGAAACAAGGTATTTTTAAATTAAAGTCTGTACATTTTTCTAGGCATAATGCTATTGGACATTTAATAGCATACAGTATAATGTAAACATAACTTTTATATCACTGGAAAACGAAAGAATTGGGATGACTCAATTTATTGCAATATTCAGTTTATTGCGGTGGTGTAGAACTAAACCCGCAGTATCTCCGAGGCCGCCTGTGTTCATTCCCTACTGCTCTTGCAACAAATTACCAAAAACGTAATGACTTAAAACGACCCAAATTTATTATCTTATAGTTCTGGGGGTCAAGAGTTGAAAATGAGTTTCACTGGGCTACAACTCGTATGTTGGCAGAGCTGCATCCCTTCTGGAAACTCCGTGGGAGAACCCATGCCCCAGCTTCCAGGGGCTGCTCACTTCCCTTGGCTCGGGGCTCTTCCTCCAACTTCAAAGCCAGCAATCACGTTATCCAGACCTCTGCTTTCCTCTTCACATCTCCTTCCTCCCTGACCCCCGCTTCTGCCTCTGCATCAATTAATACCCTGTGATTACACGGGACCCACCTGTACGATCTGGGTTCATCTCTCCATCGCAAGGTCCTTAATTTAATCACATCCTCAAAGTCCCTTTTGTCACGTAGAGTAGCATAGTCACGAGTTCTAGGACATGGACATTTGGGGGGCCATTATTCTGCATATCGTACCTAGGGAGCCCCTTGTTTTTTTTTTTTTTTTTTTTTTTTTTTTTACCGATAAGTAGTCTTCCACAGCAGGGAAGTTCTGTAAATGTATTCACCCACTCCTCTCTGAATGGGTCTTTGGTGTCTTTCCAATCTTTCACCATTATTGAAAAGGCTGCAGTGAACAATCTTGTACATGACATCCTTCTGCACGTGTGCAAGTAGGGATGGAGGGTAGATTCACAGAAGTAAGATTATTGGGTCAAAAGTTGTATACGCCTTTGTAATGTTGTTGGAAATTGCTAGCTTTCCCAGCTTTCCCTCCAGTCTGAATTGCCCACCAGCACTGTGTTTCCCCACGCCCTTCCTTTTACATCATTGCCAATCCAGAAGGAACATGTCACATAAGGCCACGTACACCTGTATTTGAGAAAGCATCATGTTTTCATCTGGCTTGGCAGGAGAGGGGGGAGTGTTCTTGTTTTGGCTCTGGAGAGAAGCCAAGGGCATTGTGTTAGCTTATTACTCAGTGAAGTACTTTACTGGGGGGAAGGGCAAAGCTAAAATAGTCATTTTGTTACTTTTTGATGATTTTTTAATTTCAGGCAGTATGGAACTTGGAAAATAGAAATGGATGGTAGGGCTTTTAACAATGTCTGTTCGGTCATAGATGTCTCAAACGTACTTTTGGCAGGAACTAGAAATCAGTCAATTTAGCCCGAGAGTGCTAATTCCATACTTTGTGTTGCTTATTGAAGAGAGACCAAAACGCTCCAGTTACCAGATGAGAAAATAGCCATCGGCATTCAGATATTTTCACAGAAGAGCAGAGATGGCCTCATTCAAACACAGGTCACCCCTTCCCGTGCACCCTGTGGGAAAGGCCAAAAGATTCCCTCAAAAGAGATTTGAATCAGCTTAAGTCCTAGGACAAGCATTTAATTAGGAGCCCAGAGTTCTGCTCCCCACTACGTGGAGATTTTCTGGCTCTTGAAAATTTTGAGATCGTATGCTGTTTATTCGTAGTTACAGCAAATGAAACACAACCCACATGTCCAGCGAGGGCAGAATGGCCAACGACTGCCGGCCCTGCCTCACAGGCTTCAGGGACAAGACTCCTGTGACCCCTGCAGCATCCCCAGGACTGAGCTCTCTGGACCAAGGCAGAGAGCTTTCAGGCAGGTGGCAATCTTCCTGCAGGTAGGCCAGGTCTCCAGTGGGCTCTTGGGTCAGCTCTGAGGGCTGGTGTGTGATGCCCGCATCACTAATCTCCTCCCTCTGACAACATTTTCTTACCCCAATACTGTGCTCTGGTCTCCTGCCTCAGTTTCCATTTATAGGCCTTCTGTGGTCTGGCAGGATAATTCCAGGATCCTGTAAAACCCTGCCCAGCTCTTGTTAGCCCCTGGTCTCTTGGACTAGATTCCCCATCTCACTGCCAACTACACTTGGGCCCCATCCTATAAGCGAAAGAAGTCCTCCAGGGGCACAACTGAACTATGACCAAGACTCTCACACCACCTGGAGCCTGCCACAAGCTCAGACAAACTTCCCACCTCTCCGTCCAAGACAGACCAAGCCTACAAGTACAACATTCAGCTGGGGTTTCCCTTAAACTGGTGTTTCTTGAGCTTGTATTTATGGATCCCCTAAAAGAAAAATTGTATGAACTTCCAAGTTTTTGTTGAATCCTTCTAATGTTCTTGTTACTTATATGTGTAGCAATACTAGAATATGGGTAAATATATTACATTTATAGCTCATATGTAACTAAAACCCAAAGAGATTTATAAATGAAACGAAAGAATACTACAATACCAATACCTGTCAAATTAACAATAGAAACTTAATGTGATGGATGATGCTGTTCTGTTAAAAATAAATCACCAAATGTTGGATATAAATTTTTCTTTTAAAATTTTCTATTTCTGTTTTATATTTTAGTTGATTCCTTTGGTTTGGAGAATAATGATCCCTCTTAGAACTATGGTTGTTGTAACTATTATTTCTCTTTTTAAACAAAAAACCATTTAACCTGCAATCCATCACTTTGATGATCCAAAAAATGTAAGAGTCCTCCCCAAGATATAATAAAAAATAACTTGTAATAATAAAGTCTACACTGGGTGTTTTTATTTTTTCCAGAAATAAACCCACACACATATTACTTGCTGTTAATGACATGCTGGGAGTTTCTACAAGGAGGGACAGGATCCCCACCATTTGTTCACCCCCAGCAGGAGGATCACCCTCAGTGCTACAGTGCAGGTCGGGGTCTTGGTGGTCACCACTCCTCCTCTGGTCTGTGTCAAGGTGACCACGGCTCACTCAACTTGGTTGGCGGCAAAGCTTCACTCGTATATTTGGCCAATTGACTACGATTATAAGTCCATTATAAGTAGATAATGAGGGCTCATGGCTGCAGAAAATTTAAGGTGGTCATTCAGACGATCTAAACATGTGTGCAACACAGACACATGCACACTTGTAAAAATAAGGATGAAAGTACAAAATTAAGACGGCACTGTGATGTTGACCTGTTTCTGAAACACTGTGTTAAAAGCCTAGTAATCAAAGATTTGAAAGTGTGATAAAATTTGCTGGTGAGTATAAGAGCAGAGTCACACTCCCATACACCATTGCAGGGAATGCAAACTGGTGCAGCCTTAGGAAGATCAATTAGCAAAATCTAAGGAAATTTAGAACTTTCATACCCTCTTGACCCAGCTCCTGGAATGTGTCCATCACTTACCCCAAAGCACCAAATTATGCATGCTGGATATTTATTACCACATTGCTTAGAGAAGCCAAGTTTGAAAACAACCCACATTTCTAGCAGCAAAGGTTTTATTGGCATAGTATGGCACATCTACAGGCTGGAATAGTATACAACCATGGAAAGAATGAGGTTAATTTGTACATCCTTACAGGAAAGATGTTCAAGACACATTGCTAGGCAAGCTACAAAAATTCTAAATATAAGAAGATCTCATCATTGCTTTAAAAAATTAACATATGTTTTAAAATACAAAAGAATTTATAGCAAATTGTTAAAATGGTTAATTTGGTCTTTTTCCCAAGATTGCTTTGACTATTCAGGATCTTTTGTAGTTCCATACAAATTGTAGGATTATTTGTTCCAGTTCCGAGGAAAGGGTCATGAGCATTTTGATAGGGATCATGTTAAATCTGTAGATTGCTTTGGGTAGTATGGACATTGTAACAATATTAATTCTTCCAATTCATGGATATGGGATATCTTCCCATTTATTTCTATTATTTTCAACTTCCTTCATCAGTGTCTTACATTTTCAGTGTACAGGTCTTTCACCTCATTGGTTATATTTATTCCTAGATATTTTATTCTTTTTGATTGGATTGTAAATAGTACTGTTTTCTTCATTTCTCTTTCTCACAGTTCATTATTAGTGTATAAAATGCCACAGATTTCTGTA
The DNA here is from genome assembly GCF_964165515.1 of Mesoplodon bidens. NCBI lineage: Eukaryota > Metazoa > Chordata > Mammalia > Artiodactyla > Ziphiidae > Mesoplodon > Mesoplodon bidens. The sequence goes on along the minus strand of NC_138161.1, from coordinate 4,675,016 downwards.
TACTAATCTTGTATCCTGCAACTTTACTGAATTGATTTATTAGTTCTAATAGTTTTATCGTGAAGTCTTTAGGGTTTCTACATATAACATCACGTCATCTGCAAACAGTGACAGTTTTATTTCTTTCCTTCCAATTTGGATACTTTTTAATTCTTTTTATTGTCTGATTGCTGTGGCTAGGACTTCCAATACCATGCTAAGTAGAAATGGTGAGAGTGGGCATCCTTATCATGTTTCTGATATCCTTATCCTTATCCTTATCATGTCTTAGAGGACAACAAAGCTGGAGGTATCATGCCCCTGACTTCAGACTAGACTACCAAACTACAGTAATCAAAACAGTATGGTACTGGCACAAAAGCAGACACATAGATCAATGGAACAGAATAGAGAGTCCAGAAATAAACCCACACACATATAGTCAATTAGTCTACCACAAAGGAGGCAAGAATATACAATGGAGAAAAGACAATCTCTTCAATAAGAGGTACTGGGAAAACTAGACAGCTATTTGTAAAAGAATGAAATTGGAACATTGTCTAACACCATATACAAAAATAAACTCAAAATGGATTAAAGACTTAAATGTAAGACCAGAAACCATAAAACTCCTAGAAGGAAACAGAGGTGGAACACTCTTTGACATAAATTGTAGCAATATTTCTTTAGATCTGTCTCCTAAAGCAAAGGAAATAAAAGCAAAAATAAACAAATTGGACCTAATTAAACTTAAAAGCTTTTGCACAGCAAATACAACCATCAACAAAATGCAAAGACAGCCTCCTGAATGGCAGAAAATATTTGCAAATGATATGACTGACATGGGGTTAATACCCAAAACATACAAACAGCTCATACAACTCAACATCAAAAAGCAACTTGATTTTAAAATGGGCAGAAGACCTGAATAGACATTTTTCTGAAAAAGACATACAGTTGGCCAACAGGCACGTGAAAAGACGTTCAACATCATTAATCAACAGGGAAATGCAAATCAAAACCACAATGAGGTATCACCTTACACCTGTCAGAATGCCTATCATCAAAAAGACCACAAATAACAAATGTTGGCGAAGATGTGGAGAAAAAAGAACCCTAGTACACTGCTGGTGGGAATGTAAATTGGTGTAGCCACTGTGGTAAAGAGTATGGAGTTTCCTCAAAAAATTAAAAATAGCACTACCATACGACCCAGCAATTCCATTCTGGGTATTTATCTGAAGAAACAAAAACACTAATTTGAAAAGATACATACACCCAAATGTTCACAGCAGCATTATTTACAATAGCCAAGATATGGAAACAACTAAGTGTCCAACAACAGATGAATGGATAAAGAAGATGTGAGATATATATATATATATAGATATATATAGAGAGAGAAATAGATATAGATATAAAGGAATACTACTCGGCTTGAAAAAAAAAAGAATGAAATCTTGTCATTTGTAACAACATGGATGGACCTAGAGGGTATTATGCTTGGTGAAATAAGTCAGACAGAGAAAGACAAATACTATATATGTTTTCACTTACATGTGGATGCTAAAAACGAAAAGAAACAAATATAACAAGACGGAAACAGACTCACAGATACAGAGAACTAGTGGTTACCAGTGGGGAGAGGGAAGGGGGGAGGGGCAAGATAGGTGGTGGGGATTAAGAGGTACAAACTACTAGGTACAAATTCAATAAGTTGTTACAAGGATATAATGTACAGCATACAAAATATAGTCAATATTTTATAATGACTTTGTATGGAGTATATTCTCTAAAAAATATCAAATTACTATGTTGTACACCTGAAATCAGTACAATATGTCAACTATACCTCAATTTTTTTTAAATGGTTAATTTGCAGGGAGAAGTATGGAACTATGGGAGATTTAACTTTCTACTTCATATAGTAAGAAAGCAGAGTAACTTTTTATTTTAGAATAGTGCATGCACGTGTGCCAGGCATTATTCTAGGGGCTGGTGATCCAGTGATGAATAAGCAGGATGGGTCCCTGCTCCCACGGGTAGCTATTCTACTGGAGAGACGGGCGATAAGCACGTGGACACGTGAGGAGGCAGAAAGTGATCTGTGCTGTCATAGAAAACAACCAGGCACCGTGCTAAGGAGGGATGAGGGTGCTAGTGCAATGGCGTGAACGTTTTCAGTCAAAATCGGTCCTCCTCCGCCCTTCCCACTTGTTTTCCCCAGAGAAGATGGAGAGAGGGACATGCTCCCCTGGTGACAGGACAGGAGGCATCAGCATCGATTCCGGGCAGAAGGCAGATGAGCCGGTTCCCTTATTCTCGGGGCCCGTCTGTCCACCCCTTCCTGGGATGTGCACTGTGGTTTGGGGTTACAGGCAAAGGGCAGGCGGGACCAGGCTCATTATAAAAGATTATAAAAAGGAGGATCTTAAAATTTATTGCACAAATCAATAGACTCTGTTGCTTCATGAGGAATCTTTCAAAAACTATCTTTTATAAAGACTGTTATGTGCCAGGTATTTTGCTTAGATTCACTCCAAGCTTTAGAGCATCAGGTAAGGCAACTATTCTTATCATAGAGTCCCAGGAGCCAGTGACTGGTGGTAGGGGGATTCGAACCCAGGTCTCATCTGGTAATTGGTCCATGCATATCACACCATCCTGCCTGTCCCCACTGGGCAGGTGACGATGAGCTGACCCTCTCCTGGTGCTCGCCTCGCATCCCTTCCACCATCGCTCACCCACCCAGGCTCCTTTCCAGGGGCCCTTCCCCCCGCCTCGGCTGTGACTCAGGACCGTGGAAACTCCCCCTGCTCTTCCTCGTGGCTCAGCAGGCACGGGCAGCCCCAGCCCAAGCAGCCGTCTCCTGGCAGGTGCTGAGTCAGCCCTGTCCCCGAGTGGTGACACACACACGTATGTCACAGCTAGTGTAACACACACGTGGTCACAGGCAGAGTCGAGGGCCTGGGGTTTTGAAGACAGCCTCAAAGGAAAGAGACAGATGTTCAGACTTTGCTCACATCACTTCGGGAACTCTGACAAAGCCCCCAGCCCAGAATGTTACCTGGAAAGGTTATTGACCAACATTGCTTAGCCTGAGTCTGACAAAGTCACAAACACACATTCCCGGATTAACGCAATGTGATTTAAGGCACAATCTCACACGTCCATCAGGTGGACCAGCTGTGGATTCAGATCAGCTCCAATCTTTAGCAATGTTAAAGGTATACTTTCTTGAAAAGAGTTACTCAGTTTCTCTAAGCCTCAGGTTCCCGATCTGCAAGATGGGCGTGTTAATTCCTCACCCATAGGGTCGCTGGGAGGATTATCCGAGGTACTGAGTAGGGCTCACCTAGCACAGCCTGGCCCGTGACATGACAGAGGGGCACTAACGGGACCCTCATCTCATTGGTCCATTCCAACGAAGCGGACAAATCCACTGCACAGCTGACCTTTTTCCTTCACCACTAAATTCTAGAGCTGAGGGTGGCAATGCCTAAGGTTCTCCTTCGGCCCCCGTGACCTCCCTGTTTGCCAAATCTTCCTCGCAAAGTGGAAGCGGTAGCTTTCCTAGCTGGCCTCTGTGACGACACTTCCAAGATCCTCAGAGAAAGCAAGCTCGTGCCTGACTGGGGCTGTGATGAGCCCTGGAAATCCTGGCGCTGCCTCTGCAAAAGGAGAAATGCTCGCCTCGGGGGACTGCCTTCCGCCCGTGGAAGCCGGGCAATTCGTTTTGGAGGAAGCTCCTCCAGCTAAATGATCAGTGCTGCTCTCTCCATATCTCCAGCTATTGGCGACCCTCTGCTCTGTTGGGCTCAGACAGTGTGAAACTGAACTTGTGCGAAATCAATTTTTCAAATCCATTTTGATTCTCGTAGAAAGCCACGTGCAACAGCAAGGAGAAGCACCCAGTGTTCCCTGGGTTCACCAGCCTGTCCGAGGTGAGTGGGTGACCCATCAGCTTTCCCCTCCCTCTGACGTGAAGCACCAAAATCCGTTCATGCCTCTGCACCAGGGGCTGCCAAATGACAGCCCTGGCCCCTCTGCCTATTTTTGTAAATAAAGTTTTATTGGAACACAGCTACGCTCGCTCACTTACATGATGCCCGTGGCCACGTCTGCACAATGACAGCAAATCTGAGTATTTGTGACAGAGACTGTATGGTCCCCAAAGCTGAAATTATTTTCCATCTGGCTCTTTACAGAAAAAAGTTGCAATCCCTGCTCCGCTCTAAATATCCATTAACTGTTTTATTCCTCTCTCTCTCTTTAGGGACTTCCCTGGCGGTCCAGTGGTTAGGATTCCACACTTCCACTGCAGGGGGCACAGGTTCGACCCCTGGTCGGGGAATTAAGATCCCGCATGCGGCGCAACAAGGCCAAAAAAACACCAAAACAAACAAACAAACAAAACCCACTATATTTTTTAGAACAGTTTTAGTTTGCAGAAAACAAAAAATGTGCAGACATACCGAGAGTCCACATCCCCTGTCCCCAATTTGTTTCCCTACTAGTAACATCCTCATTTATATGGTGCATTTGTTACAACTGATGAACCAATTTTATTTGACATTATTACCTAAAAAGTTCATCATTTACATTAAGATTCACTCTTGGTTTTGTACACTCTACAGGTTTTCACGTATTGTTTTATTTCTTCATTAAGATTTTTTTTTAATTATGAAAGTAATTACCTGTTTAACACAAGTTGGAACAACACAGATGATATAAAGAAAGCAGTGGAAGATTCCCCCACCTGCCTTCTTCCCTTCCTGAGGGTAATACCCACACGGCCTATGTGCGTCTTCCCCGACCTGTTCCTGGGTGCACAGCAATTACACGCACAGAGGTCTGAGATTTTTCTAAACACACTGTGCTAGACATGGTATTTCCCACGACACTGTATTCCATGGATACTGTCCTCAGATTTTATAATGGCTGCTGAATGTTCTATTGAATGCATGTGTCAAGGTTTATTTATTATATTATTATTATATATATAATTATATAATCAGTCTTCTTGTCCACCCACCTTGAAGCAGTTTGGGGGGCATCTCTTCAGAATAGATTCCAGCCCAGCCCGAAGGTATGGGCATATTTAACTTTGATAGAAACAGAACAAAATGCCATCCAGAACGCTTGTGGCATTCACACGCCCATTCTCCCGCATGCAGCATGGGGTTGAGAGGTGAGAGGTAGATCCCAGGGCAACGGGGGCACTAGAAGGAGGGTTCCCATGGGTTAGGGCAACCCAGGGAGGCTTCCTGGAGAGGTGGGTTATGTACGGGAAGGTGAGCCGGACTCACAGCGTCTGGAGGAGTAGAAGGGGGTCCGCAGGACGAGAGCCCCCTGAGCAAAGGATGAGGAGCCCGTTATGGAGCCTGAGGTCACAGGCTGCTCCTTACAAATTGCATCAAACGTACGCCTTCTGGGAGGAAAAGACTCGGTAGTCAGGGCTGGAAAGTGGGTATGAAGTGCGCCTTCACCGGGGCGGAGGGAAGAGGCACTGAGAAAGGGCACCATTGCGCGTGCATTCATGAGGCCAGGCACAGCCTCGCTCTCAGGCCGCCGCCCAGGTGCCCAGTGTCGGAGGGTGGGAGGAGAGGGGAAGAAAGCAAGGGAGAGAGCAAAGTGGAGAGGAGGGTGGACGGGAGAGAGGGAAGAGGGAGGGGAGGGCGGAAAGCACTGGCCTCCAAGTAACCCCCGGAAGACAGGACAGAATGCTCACAGCCATTGACTCACAGTGGCCCCAAACTGCAAACAACCCCGAGGGGCATTTATGATAGGACGGACAGACCGGGGTGCGGGCGTGCACAGAGCACCACACGGGCAGGAAGGAGAGCCAGGAGCTGCTCCTCATAACAGCATGGCGGGTGAGGGCACGGGGACGGCCCTGGGGGGCGCACATGGCCCTGGCGCCTGAGCTCTCCCTTCCCCCGCCCCCTGCCTCCTTTCCACCATCCTGACCTTGGCGGTAATAGCCTCCTGGTCACGCTGTCCACCTAAGCACACCTCCCTAAATAGCAGGCTTTCATTCTCTTTTAGCAGGTGTTTCTTCTCCTCAAGGCGCTGGGAGTGGATTTCCCCAGGAGGTGCTGGGAGAGGGGCCCATGGGATTTCTCCACCTTGTGAAGTTTCATGGAGCCGGTGCTTTCCTGTTCTGGGCACGTTCTTCTATGCGTAGCCTATTTCACAATAAAAAAGGTTCTCCAGCTTTAAAATTCTGAAAACCATTGGTTTACTCCTTCTCTTTATGCTATTTCTATTATATGTGCCATATATAGTATCCTATATATATTGTGTGTGTGTATGTATATATACATAGAGACAGGGACAGAGAGACAGGGATATATACTGATAAATACATATACATAGTATATAGTACATTATACAGAGGTACCCTGTATATATAGGTATATATGTATACCTATATATACACCTCTATTTATATATATATATGCACCCAAGTATATATGCATATACATATATATATACAGTACAGATTACAAAACAGAGGTATCCTGTATATATAGGCATATTTATGTGTATATATATATATATGTATGTGTGTATATATATATACAGTACCCTGTATATACAGGTATATATGTATACCTACATATACCTCTACTTTTACGTATACACATCTAGGTGTGTATATATATATCTATATATGTATAGTTATATATACAGGATACCTCTATTTATGTAATCTGTACTATATACAATAACAGAAACAACAAAACGAGAAAACGCCCCCAAACATGTGAAGATGGCGGAATCGTGGTCTTCCAGTTCTGTGCTTTCTCAGCCCGTCTGCATGGAGATGTTTTCTGAGTCAGCCCCGCAGCGGCCCGGCCGGGCAAGCACAGCCATGACTGACGCTTAATCTTCCTGGGAAGCTGGCTCAGCGTCATTCATCTTTAAAAACCCTCGAGTGACTCATCCCACGGGGCCTGCACAGGACTAGGGCTGTCAAGACCTTTATGAGGCAACGTGTTTGCCCTCACTTCCCAGGCCAACTTAAGAAAGGGTGAGCAATTCAGGCAGCTGTGATTACAAAGAAAACAAAAAAAAGTTTTCCCTCCTCCCATGCTCCTGGAGAAGCCGAGGCACTGAGGGCCGCAGGTCATGTCGATGTGATCTTAGGCAATTCCTGCCGAGAGATTTAAAGTCTTGCACAAGCATTAGCAAAAATCATGATGGTCCCGTTCACAACCACAGCTTGAGAGTCGAAATTATCAACCCGCTCAAGAGCCACGAGTGAACTGTGGACGGTCTAGATCACTCTCCCTGAATCAGTTTCCCGGAATTTTATTTCATTTTTAGAGATCCTTCCTTCCCCCCACAAGCCCACAAGGTGTTAAATTCCTGGGGCTGCTGTAACAAAGCACCACACACTGTGGGGGGCTTAAAGGAACAGAAATGTCTTCTCTCACAGTAGCCAGAACTCTGAAATCAAGGTGTCGCCAGGCTTGGTTCCTTCTGGAGGTTCTGAGGGGAATCGTCCTTCACCGCACCCCCAGCACCCGGCGGCTGCCAGCAGGCCTGGTGTCCCTGGTTTACAGAACCATCTCTCCAATCTCTACTTCCGTCTTCACGTGGCATGTGTCTCTGTGTCCAGGTTTCCCTCTTCTTCCCAGAGACACCAGGCGTGGCACTTAGGGCCCACCCTAATTCACACCCAGCGTTATAGGACTGATGCTTATATGATTTGGGGGCCCTCGTTGAGGAAAAAACACAAAATCATTAAAGCAAAATTAGGTATAAATGTGAATTCATATTTAGAATGCAAACAAATTACAAGAGCTGCAGACATTCAGATGCCTTCCTTCCGCCATCTCTTTAGGTAATTTACCAGAAGTGGCTCTGTAGATTGTCTTCTGGCCCTGCTCCCTGCCTACAACACTCTATAGCTCCCAGAAGCCCTGCACATTCTTAGGGAACGTGCAGATGAAGGCCCTGGAGCTTGAGCTCATTTATTCCCAGGTGAAGCCCCCTCTGCCTGCAAAAGGAGGTACACTTTCAGGCCAGGCGGGTAGGAAAGGAAATGGGGCCAGCATGGGTATCAGAGTCTTGACAGGAGGGGGCAGCATGCTGGCTCGGCCTGAATGTTGCCGTCGCCATGGCCTGGGAGCCTGGCCCAGCTGGACAGCAGTGACCATGTTCCTCTCTCACCTCCCAGCCTTCTCCTGCTCCCCCAGGCACCCCCGCTCAGAACCAACAACCAGGAAGGGGGGCTCACTCCAGCAGCAATGTGCAATTCGTGCTCCCTGCCCCCCAGCTCTGAGAACTTCACTGGAAGCACGTAAAGTCATGCCACAGCTTGAAAGGCACATCCTGAATTGCCCCAGATTTATGTCCCATGTAAGATAGGGATGTAATCACAGCCCTCTGCTGTGATCCAGCCAAATGAAAGGTGTTAGTGAAAGGACAAGTGTAATTGGGCCACCTGAAGCCCCTGACGACAGGGCAGAGCCAGGCCCCAGGTTAGACTCTCCCGAGGACCGCCAGCCTGGCTGGGGCCCGCTGGCCTGATTTGGGAGGGAAGGAGAACAGAGCTGGGTGTCGGGGGAGCAGGAAGCCACGCTGCCCCCGTCCCCAGCCGTCCCCTTTCTCTCTGTCATTCTTCTCCCTGCCTGCCACCTGTCTGTCCAAGCCCCACTGCTTCTCAAGGTAGAGGGTTGGCCCAAGAGTCCTGAGTGGGCTGCTTGTGTAAGGCACAGGGGGTCTTCTCCCTATACACCCCATATTTAAGCTCAGCCCTTTTAAGTATGCTATTAAATGGCCGGCTACAATGGAGATTTTGGCAGGATCCCAAATCTCTTCCTTATGTCCTAGAATTCTGTTCATTTGTCCATCCACCCGTTCATCCATTCATCATTCATCTTCCATCATCCATCCATCCATCATCCATTAATCATCCATCCATCCATCCATCCATCCATTGATCCATCCATCCTTCATCCATCATCCATCATCCATCCATTCATCCATCCATTGATCCATCCATCCATCATTCATCTATCCATCCATCCATTGATCCATCCATCCATTCATCATTCATCTTCCATCATCCATCCATCATCCATCCATCCATTCATCATTCATCTTCCATCATCCATCCATCATCCATCCATTCATCCATCCAGTTATCCATCCATCCATCATTCATCTATCCATCCATCCATCCTCTATCATCCATCCATCCATTGATCCATCCATCTGTTATCCATCATCCATCCATTCATCCATCCATCATCCATCCATCCATTGATCCATCCATCCATCCATCCATCCATTCATCATCCATCATCCATCATCCATCCTTTCATCTCGTAGCAAAGTATTGAGCACATGCTACTCTGCCAGGGTCTATACTTGTTTCTGAAGCTACAGAGCTTTTCAAGACCAGAGTCCTGCTGCCAGGGAGCCTTTGGTCTCTGGAGGAAGCAGACAGCATGTTTGCTGTGGGTCATCTGCGGTCACAGGGCACAAGCGGCATGGCTCAGCTGGTGAGTTGCCCCTCCACCATCACCACCTTCATTCTCTGGCTCTTGGTCCTACTTCTCAGCAACCCTGGTTTCAAGGTAGGGAGCACCCTCCACCCGCACTGCTCCCTCCCTGCTCCAAAGCCTGGGAGTCTGGAGGAGGAGGACTCCTCACCCCAGGCAGGGGTGATTAGCAACCTCACCCTTGCCAGTCTGCACAGGACTGCCCCGGAGGCCACAGCAGCTTGAGAATGCTCTGCATTTTTCTCATTGCAATAAAGGTACAAAGCGTACTTCTGGAGGAGGGAAGCCAAGAAATCGTGCCCTTTCAGGTACATTCTTGGCTGCTGTGTTGGGGATTATGTATGTATTATGCTTTTTTTATTTTTTTGCACGGGGGAGGTAATGCATTATTTGACAGTTTATCTCTTTGACTCAGGCCTGAGGAGTGCCTCCCCACCCACCTCCTGACCTCTAGACCCCTCAGCCCTGCCAGTGAAGCACAGGGGATGTGTAAGAGAAGGCTGGGAGGAGTGATGCCCATCAGAGGGGGTAGGGGGGCAGCTGAGGAGCTGAGGCCGGGAGCAAGGTGCTAGAGGCTCCAAGTGGAGGCAGCCGAGAAAGGAGGAGAGAGCCAGCCCTGCACATCTTCTGAGCCACAGCATCGCCTGATGTGGTGCTTTTTTCTGCCCAAAGACAAACCTTGGCCTCCCCCCCAGCCCTGAGATTCACCCTGTGCCAGTTCTAGCCTTGACACATCGAGTGACTTAGGAAGAGTCAGGGTGTCCTCTGCCTGAAAACGAGGCTGGTAACATCTGTGACCTCACAGTGTGCCCTGAGACCCAGCGACTTACTAATTCTTCGGAGCACGTGGTCAGGCGCTCTCCGAGAGCTTGGGTCAGGCAGACCACACAACTCACCTGGCCTGGGAGGTGGCTGCTAACAGAGGGACGATTTTCCTGCGTGCCCGGCTCCATCCCTCCTGAGCTGCCCATGACCTTGGCAAGGCCCTCCACTTCTGTGGGTCTCCTTGCTTATTAAACAGTGATGATGGGAATAACAGTATCTCCCTCCATGGAAGGTCGTGTAGTTTCATAGTTATCGGCTTTGTGCTCCCAGGAGGACGGCACGGAGGAGCTACAAGGTGTTATTAGCAGTAACTGGGCCTGCAGCTGGGTCACCTTCAAAGCGGCCAGACTCAGTTTACTTCCCCAAGTTCTCTTCTTCCTTCTCAATCTCTCTTCTCTGTCCTGCTCGCTAATGAGTCCCCCTTTCCACTCCCCACAATCCCTTTCTCATTCTTGTCTCACCTGCAAGTTCCTCTCACACTTTCCCTCCTAGCTTAAGACTCTCCACAACAAGCATTCTGCCTCCAAAATGATGGGACACCAGACAAATAGAACGTGCAAAGCCCTGGGGAGCAGCGCCTAAACCTCAAGCTAGAGAAGTAAAGGTTGTCCATCCATCCAGCCACCCACCCACCCACCCATCCAACTAACCAACTATGCATCCATCCATCCTTGTCTCAACTCACCCACACAACCAACCATCCATCTATCCAACCATCCATCCACCCATCTACCCATCCACCCGCCTAAACAATCAACCACCTATCCATTCATCTACCCATCCACCCGCCTAAACAATCAACCACCTATCCATTCATCTATCCATCCACCCGCCTAACCAATCAACCACCTATCCATTCATCTATCCATCCGTCCATCTATCCACCCATCCACCCACCTACCCACCCATCCACCTATCCACCTATCCATCCATCCACCCACTCACCCATGCATCCATCCATCCACCCATCTACCCATCCACCCGCCTAACCAATCAACTACCTATCCATTCATCTATCCATCCACCTATCTACCCATCCACCCATCCACCCGCCTAACCAATCAACCACCTATCCATTCATCTATCCATCCACCCGCCTAACCAATCAACCACCTATCCATTCATCTATCCATCCACCCATCTACCCACCCACCAACCATCCATCCATCCACCCATCCATCCTTCGAACCCCTGCCCCACACCCAAGGCTGACATTGGCAGGCCTATGGTAGGTGCTGGGACACGCAGATGAACTCAGACCTGCGTCTAGTTCCCAGTCGGGCAGCAGAGCACAAGACTCACCTGGGAAGGTACATGCGTGACGGTGCCCTGCTTCTCGCAGGAGCCCCTTGTCCTGCCCTACTCATCCCCCACAGGCCTTTCTTCATTCTCATCACCCCTGATCTACACTCCACCCGCTCCTCTGCAGGGGTGAGGGTGTCAGAGGACAGACACAGGGAGATGACGCTCCCCCTCTCTGACTCCCGGATTTTCTCTGCTGAGGACATCATGCAGACGGCCATATGTGGGCCCAGAAGAAAGCATCCAAAGCTGGGGGCAGTTTCCTGAGGAAAGTCGAGCCAGGAGAGAAGAAGCAGCGGATCCGGGTGGCTCCTTGCCCACCGCCCACTGTGGGCTCTGGACTATGCCCTGAGAGCCCAAGGGGTGGCCCAGGGACCATCGGCTTCAGAACCCCCAGGGGGCTTGTTTAAAATACGCACATTTCTGGGCCAGCCCTTTTGGATTAGGGTCTGGGAGAGCCCAGGCATCCGCGTGTGAACAAATTCCCAGGGATCCCTCGTGCGTGGAGTTTGAGAACCGCGGCTCTGGACATCAGAAGTGAAGTGGCTTGTCCCAAAGTCCCTAAACCTATCAGCGCCAGGCCTTGCCTGTGTGGCCGGATTGGGCGCTCTAGGAGGGCCCTTGCTCCTGGGGCTGTGGGCTTTCGCCCTCTTGCTCTCAATCCTGAACCCAGGTCCACAAGCCAGCTGTGATGCAGGAGAAGCCTTGGGTTTGCAAAGGACAGGGGAGACAGCTTCTCCCACCTTTCAGGGTTTGGGGCCCGGCCAGCCCCAGGAAAAGTCCAGGGCGGTTCAAGCCCAACTTCAGGTCTCTGACCCCCTCCAGCCCTTCCTGCTCTTCATCTGCCTCCATCACCTCTGTTCTCACACTACTTGCCTCACTTATTAGAGAGGGAAGTCTATGGAAGAGGGAACTTTATTTTATGAGTCTTTCTATGATCTGCTGGGCAACCTGCCAGACGTTTTCTATAACAACCTGTGAAGTGAACCTGCTTTCCTTCCCTCCTTCCTCCCTCGCTCCCTCGCTCCCTCCCTCCTTCCCCCTCCCCACTTCCTTCCTTCCTTCCTTCCTTCTTCTTTCTTTCCTCCCTAAAATACTTCCTAGCCCAGTGCCTGCAGTGTGCCAAGCACTGCTCTAGACCCCAAGAAAGGCAGCATCTCACAGAGCTCACATTCTTGTGGGAGAGACAGACACATACAAACAAGCAGTAAATCTGTCATATGTCAGGTGGAGGTAAGCCCCTTGGGAAAGAGGAAGCTGGGAGAAGGAGGGGATTGTTTGGGAGGGTGCCACAATTTTAAATTGGACATTCAGGTGCGATTTGAGCAGAGACCTATGGAGGTGAGGAGCACCCCAAGCCCCTAACTGGGGGAAGAGGAGTCCAGCCAGCAGGTGCAAAGGTCCTGAGGCAGGATCATGTTGATGGTGTTTGAGACACAGTAAAAAGGCCAGTGTTGTTGGAGGGGAGTGACCGGAGGGAACAGCCGCAGGAGCTGAGACGGGAGGGGAGCAGAGGGTGACAAATCACCGACGACTTCACAGCCAAAAGCAGCGACTGTTTTATATGTTCAGGAGTCTGCAATTTGGGCTGGGTTCAGCTTGGGTGTGTGTGGGGGTGTGGATCTTTTGCTGATCTTGCCAGTGGTCCTGGTGTGGCTGCTTTTAGCTGGCATGTGAGACGGGGGGCTAGCCAGAACAGGGGTGCTGGGTGGCTGGGCTCCTCTCTCCATGTGGTCCCCTTTCTCTCCCTTCTGTGGACTCTCTCATTCTCTCCATGTAGCTCTCAGGCAGAGGAGCTGGCCTTCTTGTGTGGTGGCCCGGAGTACCCAGAAGTGCCAAAGTGGAGGCTGCCATGTCTTCTTAAGGCTTAGACCCACAAATGGCCACTTCTGCCACATTTTATGGGTTACAGTGGGTCACAGGGCCAGCCAGATTGAAGAGAAGGGGACCACGCGAGGTAGTGTGGTTCATGGGGGACCACAGATGTAACAGACACCACCAGGGAGAATGGATCATGGAGGGCAAGGACCAGAAGCAGCAGCTTCACCTGGGGAACTTGGTAGAAATGCAGATTATCAGGCCCAACCCAGACCTACCACAACAGAATCTCTGGGGGCGGGGGGAGGGCAGGTGCCCTCAGGAATCTGGTTGCTTGCAGGCTCTCCACTTGATTTCACATGCTCAGTACCATTTGAAAATGATGGATCTACGGCTTTGTTGAAAGGACTTTGGCTTTGTTTCAAGCTGGAGGCCACTGGGGGGCTTGGAGCGGGGGGCTTGGAGCAGAGGTCTAGTAAGAGAATCATGTTAATAAAAGGGCGAAGACACATAGGAGGCCAGGATGGAGATGGGGATTAATACAATGACACGGGCGACAGAACGGTGGTGGCCCAGATGGTGCTGGAGGTGATGAGACAGGCTGAATTCTGGTTCCGGCTTAAAAATGGAACCAGCAAGATCGTCCCACTCGCGGAGAGTGGGACGTGAGTGTAGTGGGGGATCCCAAGGCAGGATTCTGGGGTCCGAGAAAGAGTGGATGGTGAAAAGGCGAGGGCCATGGCCGCGGAGTGACAGAGCCGGTAAAATGGTGTTGTTTTCAACCTCGACGTATTGGGTGTTTGGTTACGCTCTGCATCCTCTCAGCTGGAACAGCCAGAAGAGTGGAATTGCCGTCTGCTGCATTGGGTAAGAAACAAATTTGGAGTGAAGTAGGTTATCAGGAGTTCAGTTTGGACCCATTAAATTTGGGATGCTCAAATAGAGCTACCATATGACCCAGCAATCCCACTACTGGGCATATACCCTGAGAAAACCATAATTCAAAAAGACACATGCACCCCAATGTTCACTGCAGCTGTATTTACAATAGCCAGGACATGGAAGCAACCTAAGTGTCCATTGACAGATGAATGGAGAAAGAAGACATGGCCCATATATACAATGGAATATTACTCAGCCATAAAAAGGAATGAAATTAAGTTATTTGTAGTGAGGTGGATGGAGAGTAAAGTAAGTCAGAAAGGGAAAAACACCATATGCTCACACAAATATAGGGAATCTAAAAAAAAAAATGGTTCTGAAGAACCTAGGGGCAGAACAGGAATAAAGACACAGATCTAGAGAATGGACTTGAGGGCACAGGGAGGGGGGATGGTAAGCTGGGATGAAATGAGAGAGTGGCATGGGCATATATACACTACCAAATGTAAAATAGTTAGCTAGTGGGAAACAGCCACATAGCACAGGGAGATCAGCTTGGTGCCATGTGACCACCTAGAGGGGTGGGATAAGGAGGGTGGGAGGGAGACGCAAGAGGGAGGAGATGGGGATATATGTATATGTATAGCTGATTTACTTTGTTATACAGCAGAAACTAACACAACATTGTAAAGCAATTATACTCCAATAAAGATGTTAAAATAAATAAATAAATAAATAAGTAAGTAAATCTGGGCTGCTCACAAGACATGAGGGCAAATATACAGGTTGAGAATTTGGGGAGAAGTCCATTCTGGAGAGAGAGAAATTTTGGAGCTGCATATAGTTCGGTCAGCTTCTAGGACTGGATGGGTCTCCTATGGGGTGAATGTGAATGGGAGGGGAAGGAAGTTGACACAAGGAGGGATACACAAGGAGATGGAAGAGGCATGGCCAGCCAGACAGAATGAGAGTGGAGAAGGATGCCTCCAGGAAGTAGACCTGCTTAACGGTCAAAGGTATGACTCATAAAAGGTGAGCATCGGTCAATGACTTATCGATCTCAATAACCAGGACAGTAAAGCTGGTTCCAAAAGAACAGAAGGAATGAAGGACTGAGGTCTGTGACAGAAGGCGTGCTGGGAGGATGCTGCTGCATCGCACAGGGCTCCATAGCACAATAATACTCTCCCATTGGGTGGTGATCTGTTGGTTGATAAACTATTAGCATCTCTACAGGACAAAATTCAACTGTGTTGTGATCAGGTAGAATCATTTGCATCACTCACAGTTTTCTACAAGTTAGTATGAACCTAGCAGAGTTGTCCAAAAAAACCCGAATTAGAAAATAGTCCAAACAAAAGGCACCTGCCCCAGTGGGTCCCTAGTGGTCTCCAGCTTGTCATTGGACGGTCCTCGTGTGGTCTCCTGAGACCTTGCTCCACCCAAGAGACAAGAACTTGGCCGCTGGGTCCTGGCTGTGGCTGCCGCTTGTCGCAGAAGAGAAATCCAGGCTGGATTTCGGGTTTTCAGAAGCCTAAGCCTAGCTGAGATCACACGGCCAGAGAGTGACAAGTCAGACGCAGGCTCAGGTGTCTGACACTGAGGCTCCCAGGTCCTGGGTCCCGTGAGCAGCTTTCCCATGAGCTCACTCCCTCCCAGGATATGGTCCCAAGGGGAAAGCAATGTCTCACCCAAAAGGAATGATCCTCGGGCAGGGACGTGCCTGAGCTGGGGGGAAGACCTCAAATACCTTGCCTGAAAATGCAGTTTCTATCCACTCTCCTTTGTACAATTTTCATTGCACCCAAAGGGCATCTAAAGACCTACGGACTGTGATATCGCTTATATGCGGAATCTAAAAAGAAATGATACAAATGAACTTATTTACAAAACAGAAACAGACTCACAGACTTAGAGAACGAACTTACGGTTACCAGTGGGAAGGGTGGAGCGGTGGAGGGATAGTTAGGGAATTTGGAATTGACACGTACATCCCGCTATATTTAAAATGGATAACCAACAAGAATCTACTGCATAGCACAGGGAACTCTGCTCAATATTATGTAACCACCCAAATGGGAAAAGAGTTGAAAAAGAATAGATACATGTATATGGATAACTGAATCACTTTGCCATACACCTGAAATTTTCACAACGTTGTTAATCAACTGTACTCTAATATAAAATAAAAAGTTAAAATAAAAAATAAAAAAAAATAAAGACAGACCGAAGGCCAAAGACCCCAGCCCCGCCGAGCCCCTGCAGCTCACCGGAGTGAGGTCTTCGCGTTTCCCGTGAGCAGAGCCAGGCTCATGGCTGGAGGTGCTTCTCTGGGGGATCCCCTCACTGAGGTGGGTGCTAACATTTGGGGTAACAGAGCAAGCCAGAGACTTCCACTGGATCTGTCTTTTCAGCAGAGGTAATGAAGATGCAGAAAGAAGGAAACTATCCTATGGGGGCTGCGGGAGAGGGTGGTGCAGGGAAAGCCAGAGCAAAGTGCAAAGGGGGAGCTTCAGGGGCTTCTCACAGTTTCATTGCAGGACACTGAGGCAGCCTGGGTCTTACTGGAAACCCCAAGATGAACAATAACCCCATTGATCCGCCTCCTGTGGTGACAATCGGACACTCAGCATCGAGGGAACACAATATTCCTGTTTCCTGCCCCTCCCATCCCCCCACCCCCTTCTGAAGGCTGACTGGCGTATCTGTTGGTCACAGGGTGACAGGCAAGGCAGCATAAATGTTCATTTGAGACTGTGTTTATCGCTGTCTTTTCTTTTCGTACAAATGGAGACAGTTCCCAAGTTCTAAAAAGCGAAAGTGATAAGAGATAAAATAGCTCCAGAAAAAACACCCAAGTTAGTCATTCAGCGGTAAACTTTCCTGAGTTTTAGTAACTTCACCATCTTTACCCCTAGAAAAGACCTTCCAACAGCTAATTCCTTGGAGGTGGCAGAAGGGGCTGTCAGAGAAGTGGTCCCTTCTCTGAGCTCCAGGGGCTTAAATTCTCTCAGAAGCTCATCCATGCCTCTCAGCCTGGGATCTCCTGGGGGCAGAGTAAAGGGGCTACTGATGCTTCTCCAAGTGGTCTGAATTTCAGGTCAGGATGGGAGTGTCTGAACCAGCCAGATTCAGAGGGATAGGGTCTATTTTCTCAGAGAAGAACTGTAGAGGAATTCAACCAGGAAGCTGTATTTCCCACTCAAAACCACAGGGCAACTATCCACTGCCCATGAAATTCCCTCGGTAGGGCTGGCCGAGACACAGTGGAAACGGTGTGATTAGGGTGGTCCTTGGAGTCCTGTTCTGAGGGCTAAGGTCTGAGTGCAGATGGAAGAAGAGAACCGTCAGTGAGATTTTGGGTGTCCTTGTCTTTTTTTTTTTGGTTGCGCTGGGTCTTAGTTGCAGCAGGCAGGCTCCTTAGCTGCGGCACATGGGTTTCTTAGTTGCAGCAGGCGGGCTCCTTAGTTGTGACATGTAAACTCTTAGTTGGGGCATGCATGTGGGTTCTAGGCCCCCTGCATTGGGAGCGTGGAGTCTTAACCACTGTGCCACCAGAGAAGTCCCGATTTTGGGTGTCTTTGAAAGCAGTTTTTGTGACCAAAAAAAAAGACCACTGTTTGTTTTAAATTTTAAATTAATACCAAATCAATATGATTTTAGATTAATATCGATTCACATTTTAATATCTGGCTTTCCTTAGGTTTTGTAGTTCAACCTGTATATTAAATTTTATTTGTAAATCCAGGAAATTCTGATATCACTTTCAGGAAGCTTCATTCGATTAATATTTGAACAGCTCAATTTGAACTGCTAAACTTCTGCATGTAATCAGTCACATTTACAAACCTAATAAGTCTAATTTCCTTAAACATTTTAAATTGCATTTGTAAATGTATTATTTTCTTTTAAAATTACTTCAAATGTCTCCAAGAAGCAAAAGCCCCCCAAGCACTAAACTTGTTGCACTAAATCTAACCAAGAGAGTTTGAATGGGGTGAATATCAAGTGTCCTTGACTGTCCCAAAATCTTGTACAAGTTTAGCAAAATGCTCTTACACTTTTCCACTTAAATCAATTACTCCGTGACACAACTTAAACCCAAATGGCAAGGCTAATCTGACAGTTATTGTTGCCAAATTCTCTTAGTATTTCACGTTAAATACCAAACACGCCTAGTATTTTTGTTCTAAACTTAATCCTCCAATACTAATATTTGTGGTTGATGCCTCCATCGTTTTCATATTTAATTCTAGGCCTTCCTGGTATTAAAAGACTCTTGCCAAGTAAGAAAATAATTCTACCTTCCTAGGCAGACTGGGGTGCTCCTCCAAGGGACGAAGTTGCTTATTAACCTTTCAACTTGGACTCCAGATCTGACTTTTCCCTAATACACAGGCGGCCATGTTGAGCCTTTCAGGGTCACAGTGGCACCCGGCGCCTTGGGCAGAGCAGCCTTGGACCCAGGCCCCTGCATTTTCCTCAGCCCCATTTTTGTCCCTCCTGGAGCCACCCCCTCCCAGTGGCGGTTCCCTCACTGACTCCTCTTCCCTTCCTCGGTCATCATCACCCTCTACTTTCTGGCTGTACGTCCCACCATGCGGAATAAAGACGCATTCCCCCCACCTCCACTCCCTGTGACCAAGGTCTGGGCAGGGGATGTAAGTGGACATGGAATGGGCAGTGTCCACACCGTTTGGGGAGGTGGACTCAGCCTCCTTTCCTTTCCTCTTCCTTCTGGCTGGAGCCGGAGCTGCCATCTTGGACCACAAGATGGAGGCCAAATGCTGGGGATGCCAGAACCAGACATCACCACTGGATCAGGCTCAACTAATTGGCTTTCTTTCTAATTTTCCCGTCTAGTTTTCAGGACCACAGTGCATGTGGGTATTAACATGGCTTCCCCTGGATCCAGCACATTCTCATAGCTTTGCCTGGCTCCACATTTACGACACCAAAGTCACACTGTCAACAAGATCAATGGGTGAAAATCCAAGGTAAAAGGATGCCGATGTAAGGTGATGTGTCCATGGATGTTCCAGGCCAAAAGATGGGCAACAGCAGTGCCAATGTGGGGAGCGGAAGATGTATGTTCATTATTTAAGACAACAAATAAACAACTGAGCACAAGGAGAAAGCTGAGGAAATCAGAAAGAAAACCCCAGTGCCAAGGAGAAAGACCCCCAGTGCCAGGGCGCGTCTGCACCTCCTCTAACCAGAGTACTCCCCAGGTACAGGTGGAAGGGAGCCGTCAGGCCACAAGACCAAACCTGTATCGCAGGTACCAGAATTACTCACATATGGGACCCTTTGTTTTTATGTAATCCTATATCTAGTTTAGTTCAGCCAAAATATTGGCTTCTCTTCCAAAATTTCCTTGTTTTTCAAAAGTCCCAAGTGAAAAGACCTCATTCAGGTGTTGTTAAAATGATTTTACAATAAAAAAAAAATTGTAAACAGTTGAAAACCACCACCAAGTGGATGCAGATTAAATAAATTATGGTAAATCCTCATAACAGAACCCTTTGCAGACATTAAAAGTGAGGCAGAAGATTTAATGAGGGGAAATGTTTGTAGTCTGTGAAAAAAATTATGTAACTTTTTATATTGCATGATCCCAATTTGGCATAAATAAATATTTGTAGCTTTTAAAAGCTAAATTTTAAGCAACAACAGCAACCAAAAAAAAAGTCAGCAGTAAATCATTAAAAAATAAACAGTTTTAATAACCAGCAAAGATTGTATTGCATTCAATATTTTGTAATAACATATATGGAAAAGAATCTGGAAAAGAATAGATATATATGTGCATCACTGAACCGCTGTGCTGTACACCTGAAACTAATACAACATTGTAAATCATCCATACTTCAATAAAAAATAAAAATAAGAAAACATAAACAGATTGAATCCAGATTCACCCCTCATTTCTCCTGGTTCTAGTGGAGACGGCCTTGATCGAGTCTATTAGAAACCAGCGCAGCCAGAGGACAGCTCTGCTCAGCTCTGCTGGAGAAGGAGACCTCACACCACCCATGCGTGGAGTAAGCATTTTAAGGCTCCAGATGATAGAACGTACAGGAAATGTGCTCTTTCTTTCTTTCTTTTTTTTTTTTTTGGCCACACTGTGTGGATTGTGGGATCTTAGTTCCCCGACCAGGGAGTGAACCTGCGTCCCCTGCACGGGAAGCATGGAGTCTTAAGCACTGGACCGCCAGGGAAGTCCCAAAGTATGTATTTTTTTTTTTTTGGAGGTGTGCTGTTTCCAACATCTAGCTCGTGCAGGATGAATGAACATCTGATGTGGATTCAGAAAATCTGGATATTTACTTTCCACTTGACCTTGAGCAAGTTCTTCCATCTCAGTTGAGTGAAGTGGGCTATGCAGCTTCCCCACGAACTCAGTGCAGGACCACCGTGAGGATGGAAGACAAGGTAGTGGATGCAGCTTGAAGGTGTCCAGAGAGGTGGGAAGGAAGCTTCCTTCTGTAGGTTTGTTGGGTCTGGGTTTTCACTTCGAGGAACATCTCTGCTCCTCATACATTGGTGTTGCCCTATTAGAGAAAAAAATCTGTTTTTACCCTGCTTTCTAAAACACGTTTATCACACTGAGGCCAAGCAGAAGAGACTCGTGAACTCCATATAAGCCTCATCAATTGATTTGTGTGTGTGTGTGTGTGTGCAGCTTAGACTCTAGTTCCTATTTATGTATGTATGTATTTATTTTATTGAAGTATCGTTGATTTACAATGTTGTGTCAGTTTCTGCTGTACAGCAACGTGACTCAGTTATACATATATATACTCTTTTTCATATTCTTTCCCATTATGGCTTATCACAGGGTACTGAATAGAGTTCCCTGTGCTCTACAGTAGGACCTTGTTGTTTATCCATCCTATTGCTATACATAATAGTTTGCATCTGCTGATCCCAGACCCCCAGTCCATCCCTCTCCCACCCTCCTCCCCCTAGGCAACCACAGTCTGTTTTCCATGTCCATGAGTCTGTTTCTCTTTCATAGATAAGTTCATTTGTGTCATATTGTGCCGTATAAGCGCTATCATATGGTACTCGTCTTTGTCTTTCTGACTTACTCAGATGACTTTTAGTCATGTACCCCGAGCCGGCTCCTTTTAGCTCCCAGTGAGGTCTGTCCTTAACCCGCTCCGTGCATCTGGCTGTGTGCGGCTCCCACACCTGCTTGCGTGCCCGGGGTCCCCCCCGCGGGGAGAGCTGGATGAGCAGCAGGTCTGGAGGAGAGCAGCGTCTTCCTCCGTGTTGCTGAGCTGCCCGGACGCACATCCCCAGGGTAACGGCAAAACACAACACGCTCCTGCTTGCTCTATTCCTAAGACTCACAGCTCCTACGACCTGCCGCCAGGGCCTGGACGCGAGGGTCCCGAGCTCAGAAGGGCCCAAACTTGGTTTAAAGCTCTGCTGTCGATGTCTTGAAATTCCTAATACTTTTTGAACAAGGAACATCGTGGTTTTTTGTTTTTGTTTTTGTTTTTTTTTGTGGTACGCGGGCCTCTCACTGCTGTGGCCTCTCCCGTTGCGGAGCACAGGCTCCGGACGCGCAGGCTCAGCGGCCATGGCTCACGGGCCCAGCTGCCCCGCGGCATGTGGGATCTTCCCGGACCGGGGCACGAACACGTGTCCCCCGCATCGGCAGGCGGACTCTCAACCACTGCACCACCAGGGAAGACCAACATCGTGTTTTTATTTCGCTCTGGGCTCTGCCGAGTCAGTGGCCGGCCCTGCCTGCCCCACCCCCGCTCCTGCCCGGCTCCCTGCACCTCGAATCTGTCATCACCTCTGCAAGGATGAGGCGTGTCATAAGGAAGGAGCCTGGGAGGAGCAGAAGGAAGTAACAGGGGAACAATGGTGCAGCTAGAGGAACAGGTGTGGGGAACCTGGAGGGCGTCTCACTTCATCCCTGCATCCTTCTTTCCGAATTCCAGGAAGGGGCGGCGAGCTGCGTTCTGCTTTGCAAAAAGCAAAGGAGAAACGGCTCTCCGGTCTTCTGACTCGGCCACACTTCTGAAATGCAACAAGGGGTAAACATGATCATTCCGTGTAGATCTCAAAATCCTTTACAGTCATATGGAATCTCTCCTCTCCTTCCCTGGGGTTCGTGCTCTCAGCTTTGCAGCCAGGAATAGAGGGCTCTGGCTGGAGCCTGGCAGGCTCTCCCCATCAGCATTGCCCCTTGCCTGAGGGCGCCTGAAGGCTGCTGCTCTTGTACGTGGCTCAGTCCCTCAGCGAAGTCATTGAAAGTCACTCTTAGTCGTTTAAATGTGAGAAACAGGACCTGATAAATGTCTTATTTGTTCATAGAGCAATGATTCTAAAAGCAAAAAAGAAATGGAATTTTCTAAACACTTTCTCATTATTTCCTATCAGACCTTTAAACAAAGCACACATTTATGAATGGCTAAAGCCTTAAACTCTAATCCAATGATCTTAGACCTAGGGCGCTGCCTGTAATTTACAGGTGAAGAAAGAGAAGACAGACCAGAGAGGCGGAGTAACTCGCCCAAGATCACACAGCCAACAGCAGAGCCAGGGTTAGAATCCAGTTCTTCTAGTTCTCAGGCCAGGGCCTGACAGAGCAGCCAGAGGGGAGGGAGACAAAGTGTCAGAGGCAGACATGGCAGGAGACCCCGCTGGGGGCCCAGGAGCTCGAAGGGCTGCCCCTTAGGCCCATCTCCCAGTCCCCAGGGAGTCCTGGTCCCCTGGCGGCGCTAACAGGCAGCAGAGAAGGAGGTCAAGGATGGAACCAGTCTGTATTTGATCTGAGATGTCAGCACCTGTCAGCACATTAGTGTGGAGGTTTCTTTGTTGTGGTTACTGTTTTGCATTTCTTATTACACAACACTTTAAAAAAACAGTTGTATTGAGATTCATTTCACATACCACACAATTACCCATTTAAAGTGTACAATTCAGTGTTGCTTAGTATATTCACAGGTGTGCAGCCATCACGACAGTCAATTTTAGAACATTTTCATCACCTCAGTACCCACTTATCTACTTACTCTCCGTCTGTATGGTTTGGCCTCTTCTGGACACTCCTTACAAAAGGGATCACACAGTCTGTGGCCTTTTGCGTCTGCTTCTCTCACTCAGCATCTTGTCCCCAAGCTTCATCCATGCTGCACCTCGGGTCAGGACCATTCCTTTTCCTGGATGGCTAATATTCCACTGGTGGATATTCCGTTGTCTGGCTGTGTCCCATGGCCAGATGTCCTGTTTCTCCTAAGGCCTGGGAGCTTTCACCCCAGGGCTGCCTTTCGGATGAAGGGCAATTCTCCACTGCAGCTGAAATGGCCTCGTTCTAGGACTCGGTGGTCTCTGCCCTGTGATGCACCTGTCAGGTCTTGCTGGAGGCTTCACCTGACACCTTTCTCTAGCTCAGGCACCTCTAGTCACAAGGGCACTGCCATGTCATGTGGCCCAAGAAACAGGGCCCCATTTTACATTTGGGGAAACTGATGCTCAGCAAAAAGGCCAAGGAACCGGCCGTCCCATGGCTGGGAGTGGAGACCTACAGACCCCAAAGCTTTGCTTTCCTCCCCACCCTCCTCAGCCTCGCCAGGTGGGACACCTTGGACACATGTGCTCACCCATGTCACCCCTGACGTAGGGAAGCAGTGATGGAGCCGACAGGGTAGACCGTGGACGGGAAGCCCACTTCCCCAAAGGACCCGAGGGGCATCCCTCTCTGCTGAGGCTGTCCCTGGAGTCGGAGGGGAAGCCCTCTTAGCTGTCCCTCCACCTGCCCTCTCTGGCTATGGGGAGTGGGCTCCAGCAGGGGTCGGGCCCATGGGCTCCCTCCGACATCACAGCGGGAAGGATCTGGTAAGGTTGTAACAGGCACTCTCCATCCTCTACTTGGGGAGTTCCAAGGATGACCTCCCCCCTGCCATCACCTTGAGCCAAGAAAACAGGACTGCGCCTCTCTTTCTAGAAGGGAAAGGACGGCCCAGAAAGGATCCCGGTGGGGAAGAGTGGGACCTGGCATCCCAGGCCCTCCCAGGCACAGCCAATCCCATCCTCGTTTTCACTACTGATAGCTAAGCATTCACTGGGTACCTTCTGCATGAAATATGATTTCCTGGGGACAGGTACCAGATAAATCAGATCAGGTGATGGTGGGTGTAGGGTGGGTGGGCGGCTCACAGGGCCTCGAGTGCCAGGTTGAGGGGTTGGATTTTCTTTTTTTTTGGCTGCATGGGGTCTTCATTGCTGTGTGCGGGCTTTCTTTCATTTCAGCGAGCGGGGACTACTCTTCGTTGCGGTGCGCGGGCTTCTCATTGCGGTGGCTTCTCTTGTTCCGGAGCACGGGCCCTAGAGCACGAGGGCTTCAGTAGATGTGGTACGAGGGCTTCGTTGCTCCACGTCATGCGGGATCTTCCTGGACCAGGGCTCGAACCCGTGTCCCCTGCATTGGCAGGTGGATTCTTAACCACTGCGCCACCAGGGAAGTCTCCGAGGGGTGGGATTTTTTTGTAAAGAGCAGTGCTCTGTGCAAAGACAGCTGAGTGGCTCACAGCCTGGAGGACTGGGACAAGCCAGCCGGGAGGGAGGAGGGGGGCCCCCAGCAAGAAGAGGCCATGGGGGGGGGCGGAGATGGTGGCATTGATATGAAGCGGGGGTTCCTGACCTTTTCATGCTATGAATATTTGTCAGGTTAATGTGTTAAGATAACACAGGAGTTAAGATAACAAAGGAAACCAAGGATGTTCAAAGACAGCTATCAGAATGTGAAAGATCAAAGTTAGATACAGTAGAATCCGCTGCTTTGGGAGCACGTTTGCTTGTAGGACCAGCGCTGGACCTAATAACCACAATCATTCCAAACTGGTGATGCAAACGGTGCTTGGAGAGAAAAGAGGCAATGGTGACGATGTGGATGGTCTGTGACCGCTGCAGGAGACGCGACCCCAGCACTGCGGACACCCCCGTGGTGGCTGCTGTCTGTCACTGAAAAGACAGGAAATGCTAAGTTCATTCAGAAGTTAGCAGAGATAAGATGTGACTTTTTCCTCCAGATTTGTTTTTTCTAAGAGTGTCTGTAGACAGGTGGGGTCAGCAGGCCTTAGTGAAGGTCAGGGACATGAGACACACTGAGATTATCCTGAAACCTGAGTGTCGGGGTACAGGGTCGAGGCAGAACCAACCAAAGTAGGAACGGGCTGGAATTCTAGACAGGGGTGGGGGGCACTAACTTCTGAGACATCTAGTACCTTCCCCATGGTCCCAACAGGAACCCAAGACCCAGCATGAAAGAGGAGCTGGTTGGAATGATTTAGATGCTAACCCAGAGCCCTTGATTCTTAGTCCCATTCTTGTCCCCGGGAGTCAGATCCCTGTTGAACCGAGTGGATCAGTCCAGCAGGTGTTTCCGACAAGAGTGAACACCGTCAGCCACGACGCCCGGTGTTCACAGCCCCAGCTCAGACCACGATGCCAAGGGTACCAGAAGCTGGCTCCGTCTTGGGGCGTCATCACCTGGCTTCAGAAGAATGCATTCTCCATGGGGCAAGGGGGGAGGGGCCTTCAAAGACATCAGGCTCTTTTTCAAAGGACAACGCCTGGGCAAGGTGGGGCTGGCCTGCCCCCCGATGCTCCCTCCTGTGGCCAGCTGGCCGGCCCACCCAGTCCCGGCTTGAAGACCCCCAGAGCCTGTCCCATTTCACTGCACTCGCCACCAGCCCTGATCAGTGCTGCCTAAAGCACCCCACGCCCCTACAGGACCACCCCCAAGCCCTCAGCCACACAGGGAGAACATCGGGGTCTTCAGGGTGTCTGTGAAGGGAGGGGCGAGCTGGGCGGCTGCCTGGGCTGCCGGGATGGAGGCTCGGAGCTCCTCCTTGGGGCCGTTTCTTATGGGACAGGTGCTCCCTGACCCGGGTGCCATGAAGCCACACGTGAGTGGAGAGCTCGGGGGCCCCGCCACACCCCACCCCCTGCTCCGATGAGGCCCTGCAGTGCCGTGTTTCCAGTCATTCTTGGGCACTTGTCAAATCAAAGAAAGATGAGGATTCAGTGAAGGAAAAGCAAGGCTCCCTAGATTTCTAGAGGAGTGTGGCTCCCCAGCCCTGCCCCTCCCAGCACGACCTGCGGCACTGCTGACCGTGACCCCTGGATGTCCAGGCGGGTCCTCGGACAAGGGCCCAAGTGCCCCTCCATGATGCAGCTTCTCCTTGTAACAGAGTACCACAGACGGGGCAGCTTAGGCCACAGACACCTGTTTTCTCACGTTCTGGATGTTGGGAGTCAGAGATCAAGGTGTTGGCAGGAGTGGCTCCTCCTGAGGTCTCTCCTCCTGGGCTTATGCACCGCTGTCTCCTCTCTGTGTCCTCACATGGTCGTCCCTCTTTGAGTGCCTGTGTCCCAATCTCCTCATCCTATAAGGACACCAGTCACATGGGGTTAGAGTCCACTTTAACGATCTTTAACTTAACTACTTCTTTAAAAACTGCATCTCCAAATACAGTCACTTATGAGGTACTGGGGGTTAGGACTTCAACACATGAATTTGGGACGGAGGGCAGTGACACAATTCAGCCCATAACACTCCCCAGAAGAATGCTACACATTCTTCAAGGGCAAACATCCCCCACCTCCTCCAGGAAGCCTCCCAGGCCTGCAGTCCATGGGGAGAGGCCCTGTCAGCCTCAGCAAACGTCTGTTAAAGCCTCTGGGTAGGAAGAACATGGTGCTGGGCACGGAGGGCCTGCACAGGAGTCGGGCAGGACGCCTGCCCTCGGGACATCCATTCTCACTGTGTTCTTCCCTGGAACTGTTTCATTCATCCTGTGATATTTATTAAGCGCCTACTGTGCGCCAGGCATACACTGGGTGCTGGAAGGTGGTGAAGGATGCACAGAAACACCCCCTCTCCCTCCTGAGCTCTCAGTACCCACATGCCCTCTCTTCTCCTCCATTAGATGGCAAATTCGGGGAACACGGGTGACATCTCAACGCTTTCAGAACCCTCACTAACAGCCAGAGCCCAGTGTGCACAGCTGGCTTTTGTCAACTGACTGTCAGAGTATAAGCCAGGTGACTCCCCGCCACCAACAAGAGGTGAGGCAGCCAGAGGCAGCCGCCATCTGCTGGGTGAGGGCCGCCATGGTGGGAGGGGCATGGCAGGAGAAGTGAGGGGGACCCCACCTGTGCTGTCCCTCGGGAGCTCCATCTTCCAGCGGGGAGCTCTGTGAGCCCCGGCATCCCACTGCACCCGCCAGCCCCCGTGAGGGACACAGAAGAACTGTCCTTCCTCCCATTTCACTGAGGCAGAAACTGAGGCTCAGACAGAGCCATTGGCTTGTCTATCACAGCTGTTCTCAAGTGGGAGCAATGGTGTGCCCCCCAATCCCCCCAGGGTCATGGGCAACGTCTGGAGACGTTGGTGGTCACAGCTGGGTAGAGGGCTGCTCTGGCATTTAGTGGGTGGGGGCCAGGGATGCTGTTCAATGCCCTGCAACACACAAGGCTGCCCCCAAACAAAGAATTACCAACCCTGCAAAGTCATAGTGTTGAACTGACAACCCCTAGTCTATCAAGTGATGGATGGGTTGGGTCTGGGAGACAAGCATCTTCACCCCAGTCATCATCTCTCTGCTAAGGCTGAAAATAACCCTGGTTATTGTTATCTGTGATGATGAGAGATAATCTATATAACATACAGTCATCGTGATCCATCGGGCCCTCTGTGCCACTAAGCATCCTTTGCAAACACTATCATTTAATCTACCATTAAACATGTGTTTATCATTATATCACTATCATTAATCATGTGTCTTTGCACAATAAGGCTGTGTCGTGGGTACCAGCATCACCTGCTTTTACATTCGGGCAGATGGGCCCGGGGCTGACCAGCTCCTGTTCAGTCCTTTGCCAAGAGTCCTGTGAGCCAGAAACTGCTCAAAGCCAAGGGAAATCCCTGAGTATAAAGTTCCTGAGAAGCTGGACTGAAAACTTGCCACTCTGACGGGGAAGTACGTAGCATTTTGTCAGCAACCCTCCTTTCAGAGCCTCCTAAGTGGGGAGAACCTAAGAAAGAGCTTCATCTTGCGGAACGAGTATGCAGGGCGGGGGCCAGTTTGCTCATGGATTCCTGGCTGCAGGGATTCCTCCATATCAGGACCAAGGAGAAAGTTTGCAGAGAGAGGGAGGGAGGGAGAGAGGGAAGAAGCTGTCTTGCGGGTGATCCCAGGAAACCCCCAGGAGGGGAGTTGTGAGTCATCTGTGGGTAGGGTTTTCTTGGGGAGGGGAAAGGGGTTTTTGTCTTTCTTTTTCTTTTTATGAAAAGAAGCAGAGTGTATCTTGGGTGGAAGACCTGATGCAAGTTTATTGGTAGGGTCCCAGGGGCGTTAGTTCTTTTCAAACGTGTCTCTTTTGTGCTCACCGGCTTCCCTGGCCCGGCGACCTTTCAGAACTTTCCAGAGAATCACCATAAGGAGGCGGCAACCACCTCTGTGCCTTGTAAGACCTTGAGTGGCGATTTCGAGGGAGCCCATGGGAGCCGTCTCGGTTGACGTCCCTTTAGGCCCCGCTCTGCACAGGGAATTCAAGGCCATGGTGCAGGCACATGGCATCCGTGACCTTCGAGGATGGGGCAGTGACCTTTACCTAGGATGAGTGGGGGCACCTGGATGCTGCCCAGAGGAGCCTGTACTGGGAGGTGATGCTGGAGACCTGTGGGCTCCTGACCTCTCTGGGATATCTGGTTCCCAAACCAGATCTGATCCAGCCACTGATGCACAGGCAGGGGCTGTGGGTGGTGAAGAGAAGCCTCTACCAAAGTGCCTGTCCAGGAGCCAGAGAAAAATCACAGACTAGAGAGTCAGATACTTCTCCGCTGCTCTTGTCCGAGGGACCATCACTTCAGGTGTGGCTGAGACAGGGAGCTTCAAGGGACTCCAAGACTGGAGAAACCAAAACTAAGGAAGGGCCATCAGAAATGCAGGAAAGAATCTTAAGTCCTGTAACAGATCCCCACGAGAAGACTGACCCTGGAAAGATGAGCCCTAAATGTGATGAGTTGGGGATAGGTGACAGTTTACACTCAAGAGTTTTACAGGAGCAAGTCTCTCCAGTAGGTGTTCTCCATGAAAGTGACTCGCACAGACGAGTTAAAGACCCCAAGAGTCATGCACGGAAGAACCAGCATGGATATAGTGAATGCAGGAATATCAGGAGTCAAGATCTTGCACCACATGACTGTACTCGTGCTGAAGTGAGACCCTATGAGTGCATACAGTGTAGGAAGACCTTCAGCTGTACCTCAGAACTCACGCAGCACCAGCAGATTCACACTGGAGAAAACCCTTTTGAGTGCAAAGAATGTGGGAAACCCTTCAAACATACGTTCCAACTCACAAAGCACCAGTGGATTCACACTGGAAAGAGGTCCTATGAGTGCAGTAAATGTGGAAAGGCCTTCATCCAACAGTCTACTTTTATTAAGCATCATAGGAACCCACACTGGAGAGAACCCCTTTGCATGCAAAGACTGTGGGAAAGCCTTTTGCTATAGGTTTAATTTGAGTCAACACGTGAAGATTCACACTGGAGAGAAGCCCTATGAGTACAGTGAATGTGCGAAAGCTTTTTCTCACAAGTCACACCTCACAGAGCACCGGTGGATTCACATTGGAGAGAAGCCCTATGAATTCAGTAAATGTGGAAAGTCTTTCACCTACCGCGTTTTGTCCAACATAGTTGGATCCATGCTGGTGAGAAACTCTTTATGTGCAGAGAATGTGGGAAAACTTTTGCTCCAAGTTTAATTTGAGTCAACACATGAGGATTCCCGTTGGAGGGAAGCTCCAGGAATGCAATAAATATGGAAAGGCCTTCGACCAGCAGTCATGCTGTATTCATCATATGACCCACACTAGAGAAAAAAACACTTGAATGCAAAGTCTGTAGGAAAGACTTTTGCTACAACTCCAAGTTGATAAATGAATACTCACACTGGAGAGAAGCTCTATGAGTGCATCAAGTGTGGGAAAGCTTACATTCTCAAGTCACACCTTACAAAACATCAGTGGATTCACATGAGATAAGCCAGGAAATGTGGATCAGCCTTTACTTAACACTCATCTTTTATTCATCATAATAGGATCCTCGCTGTAGGAAACAATGTTTTTTACTACTTCATGAAATACCAAAATGGCCATCTATCGCCATCCTGTTCCCCATGGTTAAATCCTCTCATTCACCTTTCCCTCACACCTCCATGGCCTATTCTCTCCAAGGCTGGTGTCTCCTGACAAAGCTGTGAGGTGTTTCTGCTCACTTGCAGTGCTCTGAGCCCTGTCTCTGGAGCCATTACACCTGGTGTCAAATCCCAACTCTCCTGGCTCAGAGCTATATTGACCTGTGCAAGTTACTAAATCTTTCTCTGCCTCAGTTTGCTCACTGGTAAATGGGTAATTTGATAATATAGTATTTAATTCACAGGGCTGTCGTGAGAGTCAATGCTTTAATATATGAAAAAGTGAGAACAGAATCCTTTGCACCCTGAGGGTGTGTGAGTTGGAAGTTATGATCCCTGCTGACGTTGCTACTTAATATTGACTACACCATGATTATTATCATCATCTATGCCTTTGCCTGGATTTAAGGCTTTTTGGCAGTTTTGTGAACATTTGTGGTTAAATATCATAGCTACCAGAGACAGACCCAGATTCCCAACTTGGATTAACTCCTTACCATTTCCTTCCATTTCAGCAAATTAGATTATTTCCTTGACCTTCTTTATCTTCATTTAAAAATGGTGCCTTTCAAGGAACCTGCATCATTGGATGCCATTAGGAACACCTAGAATAAATTGCTTCATGTTATTTTATTTAGGATGTAAAAAGACTTTGCTCAATTTAAGACTTATACAGAGTGACACCAGCAAGATACTGGAATAGGAGGTTCTAGCCTATATTCTCTCACACTAACTCCCCACTGACAATGATCCGCACACAAAGATACCTTCTTGAAAACTCTGGTATCCAGGTGAGACATTATAGTACTTGGGTGAAGCACAGAAATGAGAAAAAAAAATGCACTGAAGGGGGTAGGATCAACAGTTTCAATTTACCTGCATCACCTCTTCCTCGATTCCACTTCTTCACCCATTTACATGAGTGCTGAGAGAGATTCCCTCCACTCAGGAGCTCTTTTGTGAGGAAAAAGGTGATGTGAGTGTTTGACTTTGTCACGGATCCAGGGTTCAGACTCACTCTTGCAGACCTAGATCCCAGCAGTTTCCAAGGCCACTTCAACCCCATTCCAGCCCCTACTAACCCACCCTCATGTGGTAACTCTATTTTTGTTTTTTGGGGAGCCTCCATGCTGTTCTCCAGAGTGGCTGTACCAGTTTGCATTCCCACCGGCAGTGTGGGAGGGTTCCTTTTTCTCCGCGCCCTCTCCAGCACGTGTTGCTTGTGGATTTTTTGACGGTGGCCATTCTGGCTGGTGTGAGGTGGCACCTCATTGTAGTTTTGATTTGCATTTCTTTAGTGGTTGGTGATATTTAGCACCTTTTCATGTGTCTTTTGGCCATCTGTGTGTCTTCTTTGGAGAGATGTCTATTTAGATCTTCTGTGCAGTTTTTGATTAGGTTGTTTGTTTGTTTGTTTTGATATTGAGCTGCATGAGCTGTTTTTATGTTTTGGATATTGGTCCCTTGTTGGTTGCATTGTTTGTGGGTGTTGTCTCCCATTCTGTGGGTTATCTTTCTGTTTTGTTTGTGATTTCCTTTGCTGTGCAAAGGCTTTCGAGTTTAGTTGGGTCCCATTTGTTTGTTTTTGTTTTTGTTTTCATTAAGCTAGGAGATGGATCCAAAAAGATATTGCTGCGAAAAAAAAAAAAAAAGAAATGTATTGGTAGGAAGGATGTGGTGCCACCCGCTTCAGGGAGCCCTGGGCCACAGGTCAGTGACAGCTGTCCCACAGGATTCAGAGTGGAGCTCTGCCTGACTCAACTGATGGGACATTCTCTCCACCTCCTCCTAAGACCGTCTTTGCTGTGGGGTTGGGAAGATATCAAATTGTTTCTGAACCAATCTTTGGTCTGCTCGCCCATGCACAGTAAAGCCATCTACTGACACCGGGTTGTGGTGAAGGAAGGTGTTTATTGCAGACACCAAGCAAGGAGTCCAGGCAGTTAGTGCTCAAAAGGCCCAAACTCCCTGATGGCTTTCAGGGAAAGGCTTTTAAAGACAGGGTGAGGGAGGGGGGACGTGGGCTGTGTGATCAGCTCGTGGACATTCTTCTGATTGGTTGGTGGTGAGGTCATCGGGAGTCAGCATCATCAACCTTCTGGTTCCAACTGGTCTGGGTTCTCCGTGCTGGTGGGCAGTGTGCAGTTAACTTCTTCCACCTGGTGGAGGTTTCAGTATCTGCAAAACAGCTCAAAGGACATGGCACAGAGTATCATCTATAGCCCTTGAGGAGGAACTTAAGTCCTTGACTTTGGTTAATGACTAAACTATTATTATTTTGTCTTGCCTGACTGTTTTCCTTTCTGCATTTTCTCACTTCTCTGATTAAAGTTACTCTTTGGAACTTGGGGAAAGCCTAGGAGGATAAAGTTTGTCCACAGACAAGAGGCAGGTGAAGGACATGGGGTTGGGGGAGGTTCTGTTCCAGGAACGTTCAATCAATCAACCCCAAACTAAGGGAAGCAGCAGAAGGCAGGCCTAGCCTCGTGGGGCTTCCAGGCCTGGAACTGAGAGCAGAGGGATGGCTGGGTACCCAGCAGACAGCTCCACATCCAGCCTTAAAATCACACCAGTCAGCCAACCCCAGGTGAGACAGAAGCCAGTGCCACAGATGGAGGCCAACATCTCTCCAAGGTACAGACCCACCTTCTGTCCATTAGGAGGGCCTGTCCTCAACAATCTGATGATCTTCTAACTGGCCCCTGCTGTGGAGGCCCATGTTTTATTATAATGACAGCTTGGATTCATAGAGCATTAATCTGCCTGATATACCAGACACTCTGAAGACGTTACCTTAGTTCTCATGCCAAATCCCTATGAGGTCTGGAGAGGGTCAGGGAAGGGTTAATTGGCCATTAGCACTAAGGAAACTGAGGCACAGGCAGGTTAAACGACTTGCCCAGGGCAGGAAGTGGTCACAACCAAAGAACAGAGATTGGACTTTGGGGTCTGTCCCCTGTACTTTGTCCACAGAGGTTTCTGAAGATGGCCAGGACCATTTTGGTGGGGGAGGGTGCTGGTGGCAGGCCCCAGGCTGCCCAAGGACATGATGCTGTGACAACAGGTGGACCCCATTTCTGAGACTGCTCAGGGGGTCCTGGGCCAGCCCAGGGCGTTAGTGTGGGTCCCACCTGTTCTCCTGGCCCATCTGGGAGTCTCTAGCAGCCGCAGGGTGTTTACCACGGGGAGGTCGAGAGCCAGCCTCCACC
Organism: Mesoplodon bidens; assembly: GCF_964165515.1. Taxonomy (NCBI): domain Eukaryota; kingdom Metazoa; phylum Chordata; class Mammalia; order Artiodactyla; family Ziphiidae; genus Mesoplodon; species Mesoplodon bidens. The sequence goes on along the minus strand of NC_138161.1, from coordinate 4,641,249 downwards.
TGGACGAATCCCTGACCAAGACTAGAGGTGACACTGGCCAGAGTGTCACCAGCCCCTCTGAGAGAATCCTCTCTAGCAACAGTCACATCTGGGTCTCCTACTGCCGCTGACCGTCAGTGACACATTTTCAGAATAAAAGTGGGACACCCGTTTCTGGTGTATTTCCTTCCTTTCCAAGGGGGAGATGTGGCCCCTGTGATTGTGTCCTCTGAGCCCAGCCCGGCCCCCACCCAAGTGTGAGCCTGTGACCGTCACCCTACTGCCACTGCCCTCCCCACGGGGCACACACTGAATGTGTGAGGTCAGCAGACTGGATTCACCACAAGCCAGCCAGGTGTGACCTCAGGTAAGTGAATTCACCTCTCTTGCCACCCGAGTGAGGGGGTGACACCCTGACTGTGGAATCTCACATACCATGGCCACTGTGAGCTCCTGAAGGAATGACCAACTCCACGTCCAGTGACATCACTGATCATGTGAAAACCAGAAGACATAGAACTGCTAAATAAATCAGCATTTACTTCAAAGTTTGAAATTATTTTGAGACTGGCAAAAGACAAAGATTGAGCCCAGGCAGTTTGGTGGTCACTCTGTGAGATATGACCTCATTTAGATCAAATGGCAGTTCTAATTAACTGTGCTCATTTTCAAGTTTTCTGGTTAATTTACAAGATGAAGTGAGAGCTGTTACTGTGTTGGCTCCAGGAGCAGAAGAACTTTACAAACAGTAAATGACACCAGTTTAATACTTGTGTTATCAGATGTTTCAAATAGAAAAGCCGATTAATTTAAATAATTGCTTAATTTTTATTCAAATCATTAAATAAACATAAAGCTTTGAATATTTATTCTGTTGAAGATAAATCTCACTGATGTTTTTGAAAATGCAAGATATAAATGTAAATTCAGTGAAATAGTCAATATTAATGACATCATTATTTGTTTTTGTTATAATACAAATACAAATGCTGATGTCACACGGTGTCATGGTAAAAATGTGCTATTATTAAATTAAGCAAGTATGGAGCTTGGCTATTATCAAAAAGACAAGAAATAAGTGCTGAGGAGGATGTGGAGAAAGGGGAACTTTGGTAGACCGTTGATGGGAAAGTAAATTGGTGCAGCTACTGTGGAAAACAGTACAGAGTTTCCTCAAAAAATCAAAAATAGAACTATGATACGATCCAGTCATCCCACCCCTGGGTATTTATCCAAAGAAAACAAAGCACAAACTCAAAAAGATATAGGGTCCCTCCATGTTTACTGCAGCATTGTTTACAATAGCCAAGATATGGAAACAATTTAAATGTCCATTGATGAATGAATGGGTAAGGAAAATGTGAGATAGATAGATAGATGATAGATAGATTATAGATAGATACATAGATAGATAGATAGACAATGAAATATTATTCAGCCATAAAGAAGAATGAAATCTTGCCATTTGCGAGAACATGGATGGACCTTGAGGGCATTATGCTAAATGAAATAAGTCAGACAGAAAGGCAATTATCTATGATCTCACTTATGTGTGGAATCTAAAATGCCAAAAACAAAAACCAAACTCATAAATACAGAGAACATACTGGTGCACGGAGGGTGGGCAAAATGAGTTACAAGCATCAAAAGGTACAAACTTGCAGTTGTAAAATAACTAAGTCATGAGGATACAATGTACAGCATGGAGACATTAGTCAATAATACTGTAGTGCATATTTCGAAGTTGCTAGGAGAGTAGATCTTAAAACTTCTCATCACAAGAAAAAAAAATTCTGTAATATTGTATGGTGACAGATGTTAACTAGACTTTTGTGTGCCAGTTACACCTCAATAAATTAATTAATTAATAATTTTTAAAAAGAAAGTATGAAGCAGAAATATGGTTGGAATTTTTGTAGTAGACACAATTCATACACGAATCTTAAGTTGCAATATACCTGTAATTGAAATAAAGCTGTAGATAGCAAAACGTATAAACATTTTTATATTTACAGATTTAGAGTAACTGAACTACAAATTTTCTGTGACAAAACTTATATAGATTACAAACAGAAGTCCTTAATCAGGGCAGTACGAACTTTTTCCCTTTGACATCCGCATCTGGTCAGATTTTAGAAATGCATAGCCTTTGAAAAAGTCATTTTCAAACCAATCTAAATGACTTACAGTGGTACTAAATTTGTGTGTGTGTCCTCTGGATTTTGGTTGCATTTTGTTCAAAATCTTCAATCAAACTATTCAACAAATGGATTCCCAAAAACTTCTTTGAAGATTTTGGCGAATTATCGCAATTATTGAAAACAAGATCAAAAAGAGAAAGACTATTTAAATATATTGCTTCAGATGAAAGAGAGGAACTGAAAAAATTGATGATGCCTGCCCAAATGGTATATGAGAAGGACTTTGGAATTCCAGAATGGTTCCTTGGAATATCTCCATTTATGGGGCAGATTTTTGATGAAGTTCATATTTTAGTTGGAGATGTAGATAGATGATAGATAGATTGATAGATAGATAGATAGATAGATAGATAGATAGATAGATAGATAGATAGACAGATGGATACATAGGTAGACAGGTAGATACATAGATAGATACATACATGGATGGATAGATAGATAGATAGATAGATGATAATAGATAGATATTGATATAGATAGGAATGGAATAAAACTGAGAAAGCCTATGATTTTCATCATATAACTTCGAGAAAACATTCAAAAGAGTCATACACACACACACACACACACGAGCCTGTTGATATATTTTGCCTTACAAAAATATTAATGAAAGAAAGATTCTTGGAATGTAAACCAAAACACAGAACCCCTAAAGTTTCCCTGTGTCTTTTCCGTGCCCCTGCCCCTAATGACCATCAATCTTGAATACATTTTTAAACTTTTTTTTCATAAATTTATTTTTTGGCTGCATTGGGTCTTCATTGCTGCACGTGGGCTTTCTCTAGTTGTGTTGAGCAGGGGCTACTCTTCGTTGCGGTGCACAGGCTTCTCATTGCAGTGGCTTCTCTTGTTGCAGATCACAGGCTCTAGGTGCACGGGCTTCAGTAGTTGTGGCACACGGGCTCAGTAGTTGTGGCTCGTGGGCTCTAGAGCGCAGGCTCAGTAGTTGTCGTGCACGGGCTCGGTTGCTCCGTGGCATGTGGGATCTTCCCGGACCAGAGCTCCAACCCGTGTCCCCCACATTGGCAGGCAGATTCTTAACCACTGGGCCACCAGGCAAGTCCCCATTTTTAAACTTTTAAAACAGCTTTCTTGAGGTATAATTGCCATGTAACAAACTGTGCATATTTAATGCATACAATGTGATACATTTTGACATGTGTTCCCACCAGTGAAACCATCACCTCAGTCAAGAGAGTGAACGCATCCATCCTTTCATTGAATGGAGAGACCACAATTGGTTTATCCATCTCATCTATTGATGGACACTTGGGTTGTTTCCTTGTTTGGCTTTGCAAGTAAAGCTGCCATGAACATGCGTGCAAAAGTCTTCCCATGGACATGTGATGTCATTTCTCTTGATAAATACCTAGGACTGGAATGACTGAGTTATCTGGTAGGTGCATGTTTAACTTTTTACGAAACTGTCAAACGGTTTTCCAAAGTGGTTGTACCGTTTTACGTTCCTAGCAGCCGTCATGAAAGTTGACACGTCCTTGCCGATACCCAGTGTGCTGGTCTGTTTAATTGTAGTTATTCTGATCTGTGTGTAGTGATAGTCCATTGTACTCTTAGTTTGCATTTCCTTAATCACGGATGCTCTCCAACATCTTTTGGTGCACTTATTTGTCACTCGCATATCTTCCTTGCTGGAGTACTTTTTCAAAAGATTTGCTCTTTAAAAAACAATTGGGCTCTCTGTTTCCTTAGTATCAAGTTTTGATAGTTATTTGTATAGACTGGATACAAGTCCTTTATCAGGTATATGACTTGCCAGTATTGTCTCCAGCCTGTGGCTGGTCTTTTCATTCCATTAACTGTGTTTTCCAAAGACCAGAAGATCTTAATTCTGATGAAGTCCAATCTGTCCATTTTTTCTTGTACAGGCTATGCTTCTGATGTTGTAGCGAAAAAAAATCTCTGCCTAACCCAAAGTCCCTAAGGTTTCTTCCTCATATGTCTTTTTAACAGCTTCTGGTTTTGTATTTAGATGTATGAACCATCTTGAGTTAAATTTGAATGCAATTCAAGATATGGGTTTGAAGTAGAACTATACAAAGGTTGCTCTATTTCTGGATTCCATTGCTCTGTTGTCCGTCTTGATGCCTTTATTACTGTAGCTTTATAATAAAACTTGAAGTTGGACAGTGTAAATCCTCTAACTGTTCTTCTTTTCCAAGTCATTTTGACTGTTCTAGGTCCTTTGCATTTTCACATGAATTTTAGATGTGGCTTGTCAATTCCTACAAAAAAAAAAGGCTGCTGAGATTATGATTGGGAATGCACCGAATGCACAGATCGATTTGAATAAAATTATTTTGTAAGTACACAAATGTAAAATTAAATTTCCAGTCTATGCATAAGTGTTTACAAATATACAATTTCAACTGTTTTTAACCCTCCCTTTTATTCTTGAAAAAAATGGCCTGATTTGGAGAATGAATTTTATGGTGACTGACCCTGAGTTCGACGTGACCACAGAGGGATCAGGCTGCCACTTCCTGAGTCCAGTGATCCGGCTTAACTTTAGCAAAATCAGGACAAGACAATCTATGCTTTTCATGTGACACAGTATGGAAAGACCATCACCTGTGACACACTGCCAAAAACTTGAACTGAATTTAATTAAGTTTGTAGAGCTAATTTCCACTTACAGGAAATATGAAGGCAAGAGGAAGAAGTTAAATGACATAACAAGGAAAGAGATAGATAATTGCAGAACATAGAGCATTCTAAGGTCTGTCCACCAGTTTCTTCAAGTCAATGTTTTGTTTTACTTTATTCTAAGTGAGGGGAGAGTCTCTCTAGATTGAAAGAGAACTAAGAGATCTTATAACCTAATATAATGGACAAGTATCATTAGAATCCCAACTCACCCAACAAACTGGAAAAAGACATTTCTGAGACAACTGAGGACATTTGAATATGGACCCATTTTTAGATAATACCCAGAGATCAGCATTAACTTTGTTAGCGGTGGAAATGGCATTGTGGTAATGTAAGAAAATGTTCCTAAGTTTTTGCATCGCTGTGAATAAATGCTGAATTATGTAGGGGGTGAAATGACATAATGTCTGGTTTGCTTTCAAATACTTCATTGACAAGAAGAAGAAAGAAAAGAGATGGCTTTATTCAACATGGCAGAATCTTGACAGTTGTTGAACCTGGAAAGCAGGGCCATGCATGTTAAATTTTCTGTTCTCTCTACTTTTGAATAGGTTAGAAAAACAAAGAAAAACAAAACTAAACTAAATTAAAGAAGGGATGAGTAGAGGGAAGACAAATTTTTTGAGGGCAGTGAATTACTCTGTATGATCCTGCCATGGCAGATACATGTCCTTACCTTTGCCCAAACCCACAGACTGTCCAACATCAAGAGTGAACCCTGATGTAAACTGTGGACTCTGGGTGGTAATGAGGTGTCCATGGAGCTTCCTGGCTTGTGACAAATTCCCCAACTGGTCGGGGTCTGGATAATGGGGTAGGCTGTGCATGGGAGGAGAGCAGGGCATCTGTGGGAAATCTCTGTGCCTTCCCCTCAATTTTACAGTGAACCTAAAACTGCTCTACAAAATAAAGTCTGTCTAAAAAATAATAATAAAAATAAACAGGCATGGGCAGGTGATCAATTCTGGCCCATGAGGCACAGAGAGGTCTGCCGGGGGCTTCTGAGAGAACGTGCTTCCCCATAAGGGAACATATGTGTATGTATGACTGCTTCACTTTGTTATAAAGCAGAAACTAACACACCATTGTAAAGCAATGACACTCCAATAAAGATGTAAAAAAAAAAATTAAAAAAAAAAGAAGGAATGCAGGAAGGAGACTTCCTCTTCCACTCTGAATATTATTGTCTGCATCTGATGCCAGAAACGATGACAGCTGTCTCGGCATGGGGGGAGGAGATCCCGTCAGAAAGAACGAGCCAGCCGCAGGGGGAGTGACGCAAAGGTGGGGAGAGCCTGGTCCTGGTGCATTGCTGAGGCCCGGAAGTGACTGTCCTGCCGCGAGGCTACGTTCTGTAAGATGACAGTTCCTCCTGCTGTGTAAGCAATAAGTATTTCCTATTAAGCTACCGTCTGGCCAGGTTTTCTTATTGATGTATCACCTCATTTGGCACTTAAATATATGGCAATCTTCTTCCAACTTCTTTGTAAATGACCAAAGGGCTTCTTTTTTATTGTCCTTCCAACTCCTCTGAGATGTGGAACAATCTAACCAGCATCTATTTAAATTTATTTATTCAAATCTACATCCAAAAGCCTAAGGGCAGCGACAAGATGAGTAGGTAATAGTCACAGCTCCTCCCCGAGCACGCGCTGGAGGAGTGGGAGGAAGCGTGCACAGCACGTAACCACCAAGAACCAGGAGGGGGTTGTGCAGGGCTCAGAGGCCCACAGAAGGCTTCCTGGAAGAGGTGCCTACAAACTGGACTGCTTGTGCTTCACTGGGTAGAAAGAAGAATGGAAGTGGGTTGTTGAAAGTTCCCAAGGTAACTGAAGCCAAACAAAGGCCTAAAGGAAGGAAATTCTGTTTCCTTCAGGGCATCTTGGCCCAAGTACTGTACAGAGTTCAATGACAGAAGTCTGGAAATATAGACTCAGATTGTGGAGGATCTTCTAGGTCTATGAAAGGCACTGTTTGGTCTTTTTATTCACCAGGAGGGGAAAAAATTAATGTGATGATTAACGATTTCATGTCCTTCATTTTAGGAATAACCAAGTGTCCTCCAGGTGAGCGAACCACCCAAGGTTGCAGGCCTGGACTCCCGGCTTCCCATCCAGGGCCCTGATGCCTCCTCCCAGGGGCACGTGGCCACCTCAGGGTGAGGGTGGAGGTGACGCCTCCCAAAACCCAGAGCTGAGAGTACGGGTGGGATGCTCGCCAGAGGAAAATGAGGATTCTCACCTTCCAGTGACAAACGACGGAGGTCCCGTTCACCTTCTGTAAAATGTAGATAACCCCCAATTGAAATAGGAACTTAAAAGATTAAATAATTAAATTTTAAAAAATATCTAGTGCCCAGTTATAACTCAGTAAATGGTAGTTATTCTTCCTGCAAGATCTGATCAACTGATCATGGCAAACCAAAAAAGTCGCTCTTTCTGGGAAAAGGACTAACCACTCACTTATTAAATCCAATTAAAATTTCACTACCCCCTGCCCTCCTCCACTCTCTCTCAACTGAGCTTCTGCTAAAGACAACCACTCACCCACTGGCTCACCAACTGAGGGCAAGCCACTTAAGGGCCATTTTATAATTTACTGTAATTAACTCACTATGCCAACTCCGGGCAGTAAACGTGCCCCAGGAAGCAAACGTCATTGGAAAGGCGGTGAGGCTGCAAGGACGCAAGCCCAGGACACTGGCCAGGCAGAGGACTCGTGAGGTCACAGGTAGTGCACAGGGCAGAATCCTGTCTGGGGGTCGGCGGGACACTCTGGGGCACCACCCAGTCACCAGCCTGTGAGGACTCGGGGTCTCCACCACTCGGAAGGTCTTCATGGGTGTGGCTCCCCCTGGAGGAGGACCTCTGCTGTCCCTTTGAAAACAAAGTCCATCTCAAACCAAGAAGTTCTAAGTGACTGTGTTCCATCCTACAGGGACCTCTGGTTGTGTCTGATTGTCCTTCAGAAGAGGCTCTCCCTGTCACATCATCCTATGGCACAGGTCCCAGGTCACGTGGTCTCCAGGGGAGGACGCAGGACATAAACGGACTCCTGAGTCCTCCAGACTGGGAGGGAGGGGGCGACAGAGGGCTGCCGGGAGCCATCACACCCCATGCAGGGGTCCTTTGACCAGAAGCTTGAGCAGGGTATATTCACTGTTGGAAGGTTAGCTCTTCTTTGTTTCTGCTGGTTATTTTCAAGCGATTTGGCAAAGATTAAAATAACTCTTCCTAATGCAATCTGGATGGAAGAGTTTCTGGATCAAAGGTAGTTGGATTTCCTGGCATATATAAGGTATTTGAGAAGCATGACGTATGACTGCATGACTGCATGAATGGATGGATGGATGGATGAGCGAGCAAGAGGAAGGAAGCAAGGGGAGGGAGGAAGGAAGTCGAATTGCCTGTAATATCGACGTGGGTTGAGCACCTCTCGTCCAGGCACTGACTGAGTACAGGAACCCTGCTCTTAAGCAACTGCCTGCTACCTGAAGAGAAGAAAAAATTGCACACGTAAATATAATGCACGTAAAGGACTGTGAATGTCCCTAGAGGCAACAGAGACAGGGCTACGACATTTAAAAACCATATAGTGTTTAGAGGCAGCTAACAGTTCTGCTCTGTATAGTCTGCACATCAACACACTCGTGCAATCCTCCCAACACCCAGAGCAGGGAAGCACCTGCTTTAGAGATGAGGAAGCAGGAGAGTGAGGCCAGGTAATGCACAGAGTCACACGGCGTCTGCGTGGTGGCATCCCTGTCCATCTCCCCACCCCCAGTCCACAGTCCTCCTACAGCATCCTGCACTCCTGAGAGACAGGGAGGATACCTGACAGGGCCGGCACACTCTGAGTGGGAGAACCTGTTTCCTCCGCCAGGTGGATCCCTGCCAATAGAGGAAGTAGATTTCAAATTGGCCTTAAGGATGAGAAAGACTCGCACAGCAGTTAACAGCTGTACCCAAAGGTTTAAGGACATTTAAGTCTGCAGAATATCACGAGCTAGAACTGCCATGAGAGTCATCACGTATACAACATGAATGAGCTTCTTGTGTGCTACACCTGAGACCTGGCATTTCTGAAGTTTCTTTCTTTCCTCTTTTCCCATGTTTCTTCAAGCTGATGGTGGTTAATGGGAGGAGGGAAGTCCTACTTCTAGATGGCTAATTCTAGAAGCCTGAAAAGTAAACTAGGCAGAAAACCATGAAGGTGGTGCCCAGGACAACAGAAGGTAATTGAACAGCGGCCAAGTGCTTGGCCCCAATGAAGTGAGCAGAAAGAAAAACATGTCAGGTTCTTGCCAATTACTCCCGCTGTGGGTTAGGATGCACTGGGCTGCAAGTAACAGAAGGACCCATCAACCACGCCTTTGACAGGTAGGGGCTGTCTTCCTCCCATGACAAGGAGACTGGAGGATGTCCCCCTGCTGGAGGCTCCTGGGGTTCACCTCGTCCCCTTTTCTCAAGGTCACGGGATGGCTGCTGCAGAGGTGCAACCGAGCTACCTCTGGCGAAAAGGGAGGCTGGCATGGTGAGTGTTTAGCTTTCCATCTTCCTGGATCGAGGCTGGCAAGGCAGGAGAGTGCTGGGGCGAGTGCGGGGCTAGCCAGCCCACAGCCTCTTGGACCACCCTTGGGGCCCAGGCACGCAGCCTCTGCAGACCAAGTATAGTCCCAAGCCCACCTGGGAGGCAGGGAGGCCTGGCACCTCTTCATGAAGCCTTCCAGCTTCTCCAGCTGCACACATGACTCACCCTGGCTCTGGTCGTAGCCTGCCCTGGCTGTGAGCGCCGGGGTTCACTTCCTCCCTAGATAATTGCCAGCCTGAATTGTTTATGAGACTTAATGTACACACTGATGGTTCTGACCAAGGCCACCGAGGGACCAGCCCATCTTCAACCCCACACCAGGCATGGGGTGAGAAGGCCTCGGGGGAAGGCCACAGACCTCCTCTGCAGAGCAAGAGGAGGAGGAGGGGGCATGGATGGCCACTGCTCTGGGGGCAGCCAGAGGAGGCCAGGAGCAGATCCTCCTCCGCCCCTCACTCTTTCCAGGTGCCTGAGGGTGATTACAGTGACCGGGAGGTGAGGGCTGGTGGGGGTACGTCCTGGGGTCCCCAGCACATAGCCCAGGCCTAGAGTGTATAGGGTGGCAGCCCAGGCCCGGGCTGATGCTCCGGCTCTGCCAGTCCCCGGCCAGGACAAGGAATTTAACCTCTCTATGCCTTGGTTTCCCCATCTGATCAGTGGGGTTGCTGTGAGGGTTGAATGCAGGAATCCCTGTGCAGTGGATCGTTTGCAGAAATAGCTGCAGTCGTTCCCCTCTGAACCCACGCCCCTTTGCTCTTCATCCCCAGGTGGAAAGTCTAGTCCACACGCCTGGAATCTAGCTGGGCCTGTGACTCACGCCAGCCAATAGGGTGCCGTGCAGGTGACATCACCCGCTCTGAGCCCTGCAGCTTCTGCTGGTGGATGCAAGTAGCAGAGTCCAGAGAAGGGGTTGGGTAACGGGCCAGCTATCAATACTAGGTGCCAGAGGTCAGAGGCCACACACCACTTCCCACACAGGAATGTCCCCGGAAAGGAAGGTGTGCTCTTCAGAGACATGGAGGGGTAATGTCCCTCTGCCAGGGGCTAAACTTTGAGTCAGAGGGAGCGCCTGCCCCACAGACGTTCTGGGGTTACTAAGTGGGACTGTGGCATTTCCAGGTACAGCTGGTTCAAGTTTGCCAGACTTAGCAGAACTTAAGGAAGCCAGAAGGATTCCCCCCTCCCTCCCTTGGGAAGAAGGCCGTGGGGTCTGGGAAGGTGTTTGGGGCTAGGGCTGGGGTTAGCCTGACTCTCCCTTAGCTGTCTTTATAAAAAGGATGGATTGGAGGGTTTCTAAGGCCGTCTGCTTCGCTGTGTTTAGGTTATTCCTACTCTTTGAACAAGTGATAATTTTTTTTCTTTTTGTAGCGGAGGGTCAGCACTTTCCTTTGGGTCTCCCGTGACCCTGTATGAGTATGTGGGGAGGTGGGAACAACCTAGAGGCTCTAGAAGCCCCTGCATCCTCCCCACACAGCCTTCATATTCTAGCTCTGCAGCAGCTCCCCAGCCTGGAGCTTGGGCCTCAGGGCTTTAGGCCACCAGATAGTCCTATTTTGTTCTTCAAATCACACAGTAGCCTAAATGCTGGAGCAAAGACACGGGTCCACAAAGCTATCACTGTTGATCTCCTATTTGCCTTTAAATCCAAAAAAAAAGTCCCCTAATCAAACATACATAGGAGTATTTGCCGGGCCAGCTCGTCAGCCTGGAGACCCCAACTTGAAATGCCCACGTCTACCCTATGGACTCAGCCCCCTTTAACTGGTGGTTTCTGGGGATCCTGCCATTCCTCCAGTGTTCTGCAAAGAACACTCTGGAACTGCCCAGCAACCAAAGATGCTTTAGCTGTGTCTGTGGCTCTTCCTCGTAGGTCCGAGGGGGCAGGCGACATCTTTGGTTTTCATCATGGTCGCCTGCGTCTTTGGCGCTATCTCCTGTGACGGCTTTGCAGGAAGACGGCTCAGCAAAGGGGGCAGGTCGGTGAAGAGACCCCAAGGCATCCAAATCCCCAGGTCGGCTGGTCCAGCCCTGATTGCTGAGCTCCACCCAGACTCGGTGGCTTGGCCGCTGAGCCCACAGCCAGGGTCAAGCTACTCAGCCAATCTCTGCCTCAGTTTCCTCATCTGTAACATGGAGGGTAGAACACACCTTCCCCGCATGGCAAATGCCATGTAAGCGTTATCTGAAACATAAGTACCCAGAGAAGAGAAGACAGAAGATGCGAAACGCTCCCGCCCGCTGAGCTGGGGTGACGGGACCCTGACCCTGTCCCGGGACGTGGCTGTGGGCAGCAGGCCCACCTCCCCCAGGTAAGAAGATCTCAAGGTCACATTTAGACTCCCGGGCCCCGAGCTCCAATCACCTGGACCTGCAGAACCAAAAGAACCTGTTTCTCTGGGTGCAGAATGAAAGGGGGGGAACAGGAAGATGAAAGGTATGTGGGGAGCCCAGGGGAGCCCTGAGAGGGTGAGGGTCTCACAGCTGGGCCTTTCCCACGGCCCTCCCGGGCTCTAGAGGGAGGGCAGGGTCCCTCACAGGAGTCTCTGCTCTCGGGCTCAGGGTCTAGCGCCAGGCGGGCGGCAGACACTCCCCAAGGGACACCTGCACCCACCCTGCTCCCTTGCATTTCCCCCGGAGAGATGAGCGCCCTGCCCAGGCACCACCACTGGCCTGCACGTCTCTCTCCCTTCATGCACGCTTTCTCTCCTCAAAACCCCACCAGAGCAGCTGGAGAACTCTCTGGAACGTGCATCAGATCCCCTCACCACCCTCATCATTGTTCAGGTTCACCAGATGGGTCACAAGCCGGCCCTGCCCGCCACCTCATCCCACCCCACTCTGTGCCCACCGCCCAGGCGGGAACCATCGGACGTCCGGGCATCTCACGCCCCCACGCCTTTGTCCCGCTCTTCCCTCGTTCCCTCGGCCAGTGGGCCCTCCTGCACGGGGCCACCCGGCAACCCCCCAGGCAGCTTCCCAGCCAAGCACATCTCTCGCTCCCACCCTGTGCTGTGTCTGCAGCTATTTATGTAGCTGTGACCCTAGTTTAGGAAATGACCTGCTTGCTTGTCTGGATCCCGGACTCTGAGCTCCTGGGAGCAAAAGGCTCCACAGTGATCCTCAGGCCAGCTCAGAAACTCCAGGCCCCTCTGATGTGGGCAACTCACCTGCACCGCTGGAAAGATGAGCTCTGGGCCGAGTTCCAGCTCCCCCGACAAGCTGGGGCAGGTTAGTTTACCTCTCAGAGCCTCTGATTCCTTATCAGCAAAATGGGTCTAACCTCTGACTCAGAAGATTAAGAGGATCCCGGCCCAGACACACCCGCCAGAGACTGAGTGGGGCATAAACCAGAAATCTGTTCCTTAGAATGAGACAAACCAGCATCGGGCACCGGAGAGTGAGCCACTTGCTAGGTTATCCGAAGCCAGGTGGTCACAAGGAAGCGGGGGAGGCCACCCGCAGGGAGGGAGAAGTAAGGGGTGGCCAGGCCAGCGTTTCCCCAGCAGAGGGTCCCTGCCCGGCCAGTGCTTCCTGCATCTGTTCTGGAACATTCCTTTCTCTTGCCTTTTCACTTGGGGGCATCCAGGCCAGCCCTCCTGACGGAAACGACCTCGCTTGGACGTGCTAACACCTTAGGTCTGATGCACCCAGGCTGCCAAGGAGGCGGGAGCCGTCCAGTGGGAGAGAGCTTGGCCTCTGCCTGGACAGGTGTGAGTTTTGTAGTTTGACCTTCCAAGCTCATTAGTCTCCGTTTTCCTTCTTGATGGCCAGGGCTGTGGAGGTGGGGACACCTCTGGTCACTCCCTTGCCCCCCATGCTGTCCTCAGAAGGCATCCAGTACTCGTCAGTGGACTGGGTAAAAAAACCGGGTCCACTGAAGATGAGCCCATCCTCACTGGGCTGCCCACCTGAGCACAGACCGCACCCTGTCTGTGGATGGACAAGGAGGACGTCCTGCATCCGTCAGGGTTGTGTTCCTGCTCATACCGTCTGTCCCTAAGGGCTCTGGAAGTGTACTGGGGACAGCGATCAGACAGCCTGAAGACACAGAGGCATGCACACACACACGTGCACACACATGTACAAGCACACACGCGTGCATATGCACACACAGAGGGAGGCATGCGCACACACAGACACCACACAAGCACACACACATATGCACAGCACATGCATACACACAAACACATACAACACTCGCATGTATGCAGCACACACGGACACACACACACATATCCACGTGTACACACAGGTGTTGCAAGCCCAAACAACAAGTACACCAGCTTTCATCATTTTTGCTTCAGGTTTTCACACAGTGGAGACTATTTTAGGCTGAAGAAAGTTAAGACTGAAGGTAACTCATGGTCCGTGTGTGCACAAGCACACACGTGCGCACCTACACTCAGAAACCCACAGAAAACTGTGACAGAAGAGCTCACCCACTCTCTCCCTCTGACGCTGAGGGTGAGAGAGAGCATGGCCTTGAGCCACCACAGAAGTGGACGCAGGGGGTCAAAGGTGAGATGTCACTGCCAGAGTGCGGGTTCTAGACACGAGGCACAAATCCTGTGCACACATCGGGCATCAGAAATCAGCCGAGGTTCCTGCCCTGGGCTGCACTCGCCGAGGGAGTGGGTGGACAGGTGGAGGACGGCTCCCCGACTGAGTCCCCCAGCCTCGGGGCGCCAGGCCCGCGGCACACGTCTTCCAAAGCAGGCAGCGTCCACAGGGTGAGCTGGCCTCAGGGGCAGATGGCCCCGGGAAGACCTGCTCAGCCGCTGCCGGCTGTCGACTTGGGCGTGTATCCAAATTTCCCACAGTTGCAGTTTTCTCACCTTTAAAACTGGGGTAAAACCAGCCACCTGATGGAATGATTGTGAAGATGAGAGTGAGATCTGTAAAGCCTTGAAAGCATTGCACGGTCCAAAATAAGTGTGCAATGCCTGTGGCCTCCAAATGACCAGGGGGCAGGGCATGCTGTGTAGAAAAGGAATCTTCTTGTTAGGAAAGTGCACCTTTAGGAAGGTACCTGAGCACCTGCCCGTCCTAGACAAGAGGGGGAGTTCTCCAGGCACGGAAGGGGAGAGGGGTGCAAGGAGCCAGAGGGAGGAACCAGGACAGGCTGAGCTGCTAAATTCCCCAGAACAAGGTAGAAGCCTCTGGAATACAACACTCACTAGGAGGTGGGTGTGAGAGTTTTCCCTTTAACACAGACAAGTAGAGACAAGGACACACAGAATCTCCCCGCCTGGATAATTCCTAATGGCATTTTTAAAAAATAAAGCCATCTATGGGTAGAAGACCCAAACAGTGCAGGCAGGTGCACAATGAAAAGACAGCCCTCGCACGGCCATTCCATAACGTTGCCCCCATACCTTCTGCGCCTGGGATGACTGGGAGGGGCGGTGTCGGCCTGACTTCCTGCCCCAGCTCCCCCCGATGGCTGCCTGGGGCCCCTGAGCCCCCGGCCCCCCGCCCTGGACTGTTTGAGTTTCCCACGGCTGCTCTAACAAATGCCACACACTTAGTGGCTTCCAACAACAGAAACGTAGTCTCTTGCCGTCCTAGAGGCCAGAGTTCAGAATGAGTCTTTAGGGGCTAACATCAAGGTCACAGGGGAATGGCTCCTTCTGGGGGCTCCAGGGGAGCACCGTTTCTCACGTAGCCCAGCATCTGGGGCTTCTGTGTTCCCGGCTTGCGGCCACACAGTCCAGGCTCCACCTCCCTGGCCCTACGCCGGCCCCCTCTCCACAGTCAGGTCTCTCTCTGCACCCCTCTCACAAGGACACTTGGGATGGCGTTTAGGGCCACACAGATAGTCCAGGATCGTCTGCCCGTCTCAGATCTTACCTTAATCTCACCTGCAAAGCCCTCTTTGTTTCTCCATACAAGGTCACATTCACAGGTTCCAGGGATGAGGACACGGCTGTCTTTGGGGGCCATCATTCAGCCAACCACAGGGACCAAGCCCGAGTCCAGGAGGAGGGAGGGGATGGCTAGGGGCCCTTGGCCCGGCCCAGTAGGTTACGTCAAGCGGCACACTCAGTGCTGAGCCCCCTTCTTCTTAAGCGGCACCGTCTTGGACATGACCTACCACCTGTCCCACCTTGAGACCCTGTCGGGATTCTCCAGAGCTAGCATGCCTGGTTCCCAGTACTCACCGGACACTCCAGGCCTTTCTCGGCATTGGAGCCACTGCCCCTGAGCCCAGGCCCGCGGCGTTTTCCCACCTCTGAGCACACGTCCCGAACGATGCCTCCTTCCTGCCCCTCCCACCTCCGCTGCCCTCCAGCAGCTGGCCCTGGCTCAAGTTGTGCTCAGCTGCCAGGATGGCCCACTCGCCACCCCTGGACCCCACCTTGCCCTCCACAGGGCCGCTCCAGCAGCTTCCTGTCTCCTGCACCTGGACTCCCCTTCCTCCACGCACACCTGGCGTCTTCACGGGGCCTGGGCTCCACCCGCAGTCTGACGCACGGTCCTGGCGGTGCGGACAGTAGGACCTGGAGGGGAGGAGATGACAGAGACAAAGCGAAGAGGAGGGGGGGAGGGCAGCTTACAGGCCAGGAAGCCTCCTGCTAGGGTGCGGGTCTCAGCCCCGCCCCCTGCACGCTTATTAACGAGACCAAACCTCGGCCCCCAGGACAGAAGCACAAGTGCCCATCCCTGTGGTCACGGCACAGCCATGAGCTGGCGCCTGGGGACACCCATGAGGGGCCCTCAGAGCCCAGAGCACGGGTACCGGGGTGGACGGTCCGGCTCCCCTGATCTATAATCAGCAGCTGGCTGGTGGGCGGCGAGGTTTGGACTTCATCTTGCTTCCCCAGGTGCTGAGCCCCTTTTTCTGAACCTGACCTGCACCTTGTCAGCCAGCAACCATGACCGATTCCCCAGAGGGGGAGGACAGTGTATCTGACACTCTCAAGAGTGGAAGGGATTCTGAGTCCATGGGTCCTTGTGTCTGCACACATCTCAAGGGCCAAACTACATACCCGTTCTCGGGACAACACTGGAGCTTTTCTGTCCCAAAGGGGAGGCTCTGTCTGTTACCTTTTCTGTTCGTTGCCTACTGAATGCCGATGACAAAGATTCTCTCCGTGACCAAACTCCAGCCGGGCTCCTCTGAGCCGTCTTCTCCGCTGGGCCTCAGTCGTGGCCCGTGAGGACTTGAACAAACACTAACATTGCTTCCAACAGGTCAAGGCCATGTCCCTAGGATGGCCCTGCCCCCTTACACTGCCTGCTTGGGAAAACTTAAGGCTGTGTGTTCCAGCCAACACCCGAAGACAGGGCCCCGTCTCCCAGTGGCATGGAGGGGCCGGTTAGCAAACCCAGAGGGGCTTCACGTGGACCAGCCCCCCTTTCCCGACTTCCATAATTTTTCACTTCCTCTGCGCACTGAGTCCCTTCTCCCTCTGTACAAAGTAAAGCTGAGCTCAGCCCGTGCCGGGCCCTCTCCCTCACAGCAGCAGCATGTCACTGACGAAAGGCTGTCCTTGCCACTTTAACTAGTGTCCACCTGGTTCACTCTGACACATGCTACAGGCAAGTCACCGCGGGGGAGGAGGGAGCGTGGCTTTCGGCGTCTGATTCTCTGTGTCTAGTGCAGCGCTTGTAACAGTGAAAGGAAAGCAGGGGCTGTGGAGGGAGGGGGAGGAAAGGAAACATCCTTCTTCGTGTCAAGGAGCTTAAAACCCACTGAGAACGTTACATATTAAAACAATTCATTAGGAATTGAAAATGGCATGTAATGTAATGCCAGCATTTCTGAGTCGTCTTCCTAGTTCCTGGAACCAGAGCAATCACCAGGACGTGCCGCTAGGTCAGCCCCAGGCAGCTCTGTCCTGAGTTCCGTCAAGGCTTCAGCCCTTGGACCTGACTCCAGAGCCACTGGGAACCCCCTGCAGGGGGCCCAGCTACACCCACACAGCTCACCTGCACAGACCTTCCAGAAGATACTCTGCAGGTGAGGGCTGACCTCACCAGACGGATCCCGAGACAGGTGCTTTTGCATCTCACTTCAGTGTACTTAACACTATTGAACTGTACACTTGAAAATAAAGTAGTAACTTCTGTGTTATGTATATTTTATTACAATTAAAAGACTGTTTAATTTGAAAATATACATGAACCCCAATGTTCATAGCAGCACTATTTACAATTGCCAAGACATGGAAGCAACCTAAGTATCCATAGACAGATGAATGGATAAAGAAGATGTGATACAGACACACACACACACACACACACACACACACACAGGAATAATTTTATATATATATACACAATGGAATACTACTCAGCCATAAAAAGAATGAAATGTTGCCATTTGCACCAACATGGATGGACTTGGAGGGCATTATGCTAAGTGAAATAAGACAGAGAAAGACAAATACCGCATGATATCACTTATATGTGGAATCTGAAAAGTACAACAAACTGGTGAATATAACAAAAAAGAAGCAGACTCACAGATACAGAGAACAAACCAGTGGTTACCAGTGGGGGGTGGGGTGGGGTGGGAGGGACAAACTCTTGGGTGTAAGACAGGCTCAAGGATGTATCGTACAGCATGGGGAATAGAGCCAATATTTTGTAATAACTGGGAATGGAGTGTAACCTTTAAAATTGTATAAAAAATAAAATTTTTTAAAAATTGTTTATAATTCAATAGATGAAAAATCCCACTCCCACCAGGTCACCAATGTTAAAGGATTTGGGGTCTTCCCTGAACTCACTTTCTAGGACACCACTGAGGGAGGGAAAGGAGAAGAATGAAATGGAAGAGGTAGAAATGTGTTTATTATCCCAGTTTCCAGGTAAGAAAGAGCAAAGGGAGACGGCCAGCCTCCTTGCAGGAGGAGTTTGCAGGGAGTGTGTCCACTGGATACCTCCGGGGGGGTCAAATCTTTCTCCTTGTGAGAGACCCAGGGCGGCCTTTCACCTGCCTTGCAAGTCCCAGGTCCTCAAAATCAGGGCCGCGTCATGCAGGGCCAGGCTCTGTGCATCCACTTCCCCTCCACGAGACACAGATAAGGAAATTGTGGCTGGAGGGGTTCCCAAGCTACCGGTCCCAAGTCACTTGTCCTGCTGAGGGCCTTCCAGTGGACCACCAGCGTGCTACCGCAGGCCAGAGACCCACGCTGCTGCGCCTCTGGACGCCAGGTTCCTGCTCACCATGGCTCCCACCTCTGCAGGTTCCCTTGCCATCTTCAATGACAATGTAACGGTCTCGCAGCCTGAATCCTGCTCGATCTGGAGTGGCAAACACTCTCTTGTTCGCTGAACCTACCTAAACCAAGGATTTTAGACAGCAGAGCACCGCCCCGCCCGAGACGTGAATTGATGCTATTTTCAGAAGCATGAATGTAAAGGAGTAGGGGCGGGGAGGTTGTGGCCAGAGGACCGAGGGCCTTGTGGCCAGTTCAGGGGAGGAGGACACTGCCCTGTCCAGGCAAAAGCAAGGGACACTGGAAAATGAGGGTGTGGAAAGACCCTCTGTTTGACACTTTGGAGGCAAACTCGTGCAGGACCAAATGAGCCTTCAGACGGCGCTGGCTCACTTCCTAGGAGCAGTAACTGTGAGTCAGGTGAGGCAACGGGAACAGCGCAGGTCAGGTCCAGGTGTGTGTCCCCGGAGAGCCCGGGGGGAGGAGCAAAGCTGCCTCGTGCCAGCTGCTCACAGAGGGTCTGGGCACTTACCCAGTCCTCAGAAACGCAGCGGGTATGAGGAGGGCCGCTGTGTCGGTGGAGGGGTAGAACGGGGTCCCAGGGAGGCCAGGTGAAGCTGCGGCGGAGCAGGGCTTACATCACTAATCCTCTGGGCTCACACCTGCCTCTGGCCGGATGCAGTGTCCGCGAGCTTCCGTTATTCCATCCTGCCGGATGCAGTGAATTCCCTTCACGCTTCATCTCTGCCGACTTGCTGGAGTGCAGGATGCTCACGCCTTGAGTGCCTTGGGCATTCCTCTCACTGGTGACTTAATCAGACCTCCGTGCTTCTTCAGGAATCGGATGGCTGGATTGTTAAAGCACCTTCCCCAGCCTGGCTGGAAAGGAAACTTTACTCAATGTGTGCATCTAGGGAACAGGTGTCCCAGCATGAATTTGGAGAGAATCTATTTTGTTTTTTGAGTTTAGGCATCAAGAAACATCGTGGTGTGTTGGTTAAGAGCATGGAGCCTGGAAGCAGAATGTCTGGGTGCAAATTCTGGCTGTGCTCTGGGTCCTGGGGCAACTTAATTAGCTCTGTGTGTCTCAGTTTTCCCATCTGTAAAATGGGGATAATCGAAGCTCCACACCTAAGGGCTGCCCTGAGGCTCAATCCATGATCGGGTTGACCTGTGTAATCAGCAGAGCAGAGCTCATCGACTGGGTTTCACGCCCCGGGAGCCTTCCATACTGCACCTGCACAGCCCTCTCCACACTCCTGGGGCAGAGGTGTTCAGAATCCTTGGGTTTCAGGAAGGTAATTCCCACTCCCCAGCGGGCCTGGCTCAGCACTCTATTAGTATTTCTGCAATAGAAACTTCACCCTGAGAGGAATCAATAAGCGGTATAAGTAATGGTTCTATAGTCATTTCCAGCCAGAAACTGCTACCCATGGGTCCTATGTCAGTCAGATTTAGCCATCAAATAAGTTCCAGAAAAAGCTTTTCTGTTTATTTTGGATTTTAGCACTGAGGAAGAGGTTTTCATCTTGTCTCGAATGACACGCGTTCCTGGCCCCAGCTCCAGGGCCAGTGAGTGGGGTGGGCCAGTTGGAAGGTCATATGGGAAAGGGACAGGGGTATTCACTCCAGTGAAGTGCAGACACATGGGAAAGTCGTTAAATGATTCTTTTTTTTAAGATCAAGCCAAGTAAAGACGGCTGGTGGCATCGTCCAGCCCCCCAGGGACTCCACTTGGGCAAAGCAAACATGGTGTCATGTAGGAAACGCTGACACCTGCTGACACTCACCTGGCCCTCCTGGGAAGCCCCGCCCTGCCCCCTGGGGCTTCCTCCCTTCTCCGAGTGGCTGAGAATCTGAAGTGCGTGGCCACACCCAGACCCCAGGAGAGCCTGGGGAGGAGATGGCTGGAGTCTGAGGTGTCATCCTGGACAGGTCACCAGCCCCTCCTATGGTAGATGTGAGAGATTTCTGCAGCAAAGCCAAAGGCGAAGGTGGAGCCTGAATTACCCACTGGAAGGCCTGACTGTAAAATGTTATAAATAGATGGAGTATTAAAAGATAACGCCAAAACTCTTCCATTACATTGAATGAGGGTGAAACGTCCGTTGCTCACTTCCATTGCTGCTACGCTTCGCCCTGCCTGGGTCCCAGTGGCCTCTTCTGCGGAGCTGGAATAACAATCATTAATCAGGTGTCTGGCCGAGGCAGCTTTCGTCCAAGCTCTAAAATGTCTGCTTTCCTCTTTTTTTTTTTTTCCTTTTTACTACTTAAAAGGAACTATAATAACAGGGCAGCCTTCTAACTGACAGGTGGCCTCTATTGCCACACCCCGGATGTTTTAAATGCAGGAAAGCCATCCGGATTATTCTGGGGAGCTGGTGTCCCCGCAGGCTGCTGATCACCTGTTTCCCTTCTTTTCCTCCACTTTTTTTGGTGCTGCTTCACGCTGCACCTGACAGGCGCTGGTGACCTCAGGGAGGGCATGGACAGTCAGGTCTCTACCCCGTTTCCTGACCAGAGATGTGCACCAATCCACATTGGATGGGGGTGACTCATTACTTCTGAGTCAGAGAGCATGAACAGATCAGAGCAAATGGACCCTCGTTACTGGAAAAACGCCCCCAGTAGCCAGCGAACCACGCGGCGCCTTTGTCCACCAAGAACTGCCTATTTCTTATCAAGCTTGAGACACCTGTTCCCCCAGGCTCACAACAACACTTCCCAGGGAGAGAACATCATCCTGCAACAATGTCAAGACAGCCCTGACACAGGTCTAGCTAGGACGGCGGGTGTCTGGGAGGGACCCCCAACAGACATGCAGGCAAACATACTCCAGATTCAGTACTCAAACCAGGTTGGCTGTTTGGACGCTAAGAAGCAGCATCAGACCTGCAGGTCCCCGCCCTCTGTGTGCTGCGATCCTCCCTGGGCCCACAACCTTTGCGGGTGGGAAACACAGAGAGACAGACGTGTTCCTCTGTTGCCAGGTCTGCCGCACTGGATTCGGTTCTAGGAAAAAGTTTGTTCCCTGCATTCAGACTCTGGTGCTATCTTTCATCGGAAGGGCGCAGGCATGCACCTCTTTTGGCCTTAATTTCCGCTTCTTAAGAGCTATTCCGGGGGTCACAGGCAGAGTCAGATGCTGTGCTCCACCCAAGCATCTCCGTTCCACTAGTTACACCCCAAAGTCAGATTTGTTGTTTTTCTCCTTACTTGGTGGGCATAGTAGACAGAATAATGGCCCCTCACCCCAAAGATGCCCATGTCCTAACCCCGGGACTTGTGAATATGTTACCTTAGGCGGTAACAGGGACTTTACAACTCAAGGACCTTGAGGAGGGAGATTTCCCTGCATCATCCAGGGGTGCCCAAGGCCATCACAAGCTTCCTTATAAGAGGGAGGCAGGAGGGTCAAGGTTAGAAGAAGGCAATGTGACAACAGATGCCGTGCTTGGAGTGATGTAGCCATGCACCTCTAGAGCTAGAAGTGGCACGAATTCTCCCCCGCAGCCTCCAGAAGCCACCAGCCCCGCCCACGCCTGGATTTTAGCCCCTTTAAGCCTCATTTTGGAATCTGACCTCCAGAATGGTAAGAGAATAAATTCGTGCTGTTTTAAGCCACTGTGTTTGTGGCATTTTGTTACAGCAGCCACAGGAAATTAATGGTGGCCACAGTCGGAACACTGAGGTTGTTTGTTTTTTTGTCTTGGGGCGTGTGCACCACGCAGCTCAGCTTGCGGGGTCTCAGTTCCCCGGCCAGGGATCGAACCCAGGCCCTGGTAGCAAAAGCGCCAAATCCTAACCCCTAGACTGTCAGGGAAGTCCCCGAACATTGAGTTTTAACAGAAACCTGCTGGGCATCAAGTTTTATCCGTGGGCAAGTGTGGGCTGAGAACGAGACCACGGAGTACTCTCAATCCAGATTTGAAGCCCTCTTTCCCCCTCACTCACAATAAAGTCATAGATGAGATAACTGGGGACCCTCACCCATAAGGTGGCGTTAGCCCTACCAGTTCAGTGGCTTCTGGCAGGATAAAAATTCAGATACTAGGTGGAGGGCGCCTCCCTGGTGCTAAGCTGAGGCCTCTCCAAATGGGAGATTTGCTACAAGCAAGCCGAATGCGAGCAGGACGCGGTCTCTGTGAGCTCCCCCAAACCCGGCAGCGGGACGTCTGCACCCCTGACACCCTGAGATGCTTTGCCCTCATCTCAGAGAGGGAAGGGACCCGGCCTGGGCTTCAGAAGAACTTGACATCCGCATTGTTTTTACAGCACGGCTTCCGTCACTCCACATCCACCAGCTCCGAGACGGAGGAAGGTACGATGATGCCTCCTCTCACCCAAGGCAACAGGAGATCCAGAGGTCTGCATCCAGCCAGGCCAGGGTCCTGGACGAGGCCACAAGACCGACAGGATGTCACTGTCCTCAGGGACCTCCCCCCCCCCCAACCCCGCCAGCATGTCCTCCGGCGCTTTCCCAGAACCTTCTCCCACTTCCTCCCTCGTCTCGGCCCTCGGCTGGGAGCTGGCAGCTTCCTTCCTTTCCATTGATGTAGCAGATAAGCCTACTGATCTTCATTCCTGGCAGCCCACTTGACCTTTGGCTGCCATTTTCCAAATGCCTTTCCGAGGCTCAGCCCTAGCCTGGAGCCACGGCCTCTGGAGGGTGGGCGATTGGTGAGGGAACAGCACCAGGGCCCTGCCTGTGTTCTCCTTCAAGTCCACACGGATCCTGGGAGGCAGACCCTCACCCCAGGCCCGTTTTAGTGACAAGCTAAGTGCCTGGGGAGGGTTATAGATGGGCAAGGCTGGTGTCTGAATCCAGCTCCAAATCCAGAGCCCAAGCGTGTAGAAGCTACCCTGCAGTTTACTCCTGAACTGCCAGCTTCTTTCAGCTCCCGAGCACAGTATCCTTGTCCCTGCCCCTGTGTGTCTCTGCTGAGCAACTACTGAGGAGGACAGCATCTCCAAGAGTATTGACACCTGCAGACCTTCTCCAGTGTGTCTGAGATGCCCACGGGGGGCAGAGGGGGCTCCTGGGATAAGCCTCCTAGTTCTCAGCCAGGGCAGCAGTTACTGTCCAGAGCCTGAAAACGTGTGAAGCTACTGTTACCCCAGAGCGGTGCTGCAGGAGAGAACGTGGGAGGATGGTCCTGTCCCTGGAACGGCCGACGAGCATGGGTTCTTGGCTTCGCACAGGAAAGAATTCAAGAGCGAGCCGTAGTAAACTGAAAGAGGGTTTATTCAGGGAGATACGCACTCCGCAGACAGGGTGTGGGCCACCTCAGAAGGCGAAAGGTCCCAAAATATGGGGTGGTTAGTTTTTATAGGGGTGGGTGATATCATAGGCTAATGAGTGGGAGGATTATTCCAACTATGTTGGGGAAGGGGGGGGATTTCCAGGAATTGGGCCACCGCCCACTTTTTGGCCTTTTATGGTCAGCCTGGGAACTGTCATGGCGCCTATATCTGTGTCATTTAGCTCAGGGGTCCCCAACTCCCAGTACCAGTCCACGGTCTGTTAGGAACCGGGCCGCACAGCAGGAGGTGAGCGGCGGGCATGCGAGCGAAGCTTCACTGCCGCTCCCCGTCGCTCCCCGCCGCTGGCATCACCACCTGGACCATCCCCCCGGCCCCACATCAGTGGGAAAACTGTCTTCCACGAAACCGGTCCCTGGTGCCAAAAAGGTTGGGGACCGCTGCTTTAGCATGCTGATGTATTACAATGAGCATATTCTGAGGCTCAAGGTCTAGTGGAAGTCAATCATCCTCCATCCTGGACCCAGCTGGTTCTAACCAGTTTATGTTGTGTCCTCAACGACCGTCCTTCTTTTAAATGTTGTGTCCTGCCCTTCCTGTCTCAGTGGGAATAAACGAAGACCACCCAGAAGAGAACAAGCAAAGGCTGCTCACTCAGAGATGGGCGTCGGCCACCATCACTGTGCTTGACCGGAGACTCGCAGGCAGGCAGTGGAGGGGGAAAGCTTTATTATTATTATTATTTAATTATTTGTTTATTTATTTTAGGCTGGGTCCAGTCTTTGTTGCGGTGTGCGGACTTCTCATTGTGGTGTCTTCTCTTGTTGCAGAGCACGGGCTCTAGGCACGCAGGCTTCAGTAGTTGTGGCACGTGGGCTCAGTAGTTGTGGCTCACTGGCTCTAGAGCGCAGGCTCAGTAGTTGTGGCATATGGGCTTAGTTGCTCCGTGGCATGTGGGATCTTCCCAGACCAGGGCTCGAACCCATGTCCCCTGCATTGGCAGGCAGATTCTCAACCACTGCGCCACCAGGGAAGCCCGACAAGTGAGCTTTTAGGGGAACCGGATGGGAGAAAAATTGTGATAATGTTTGTTTAAACAAGTATAAATGGTCTTTCTGTCTTCAGGGCCATAAAATGCCCCCAGAGAAGGGATTTATGGAGCCTCATTTCCCAGAAGTTGCTGCTTTTAGCCAGGTAAGGGGAGCGCCAAGGAGGCTTTTTTCTGCATCTGTTGAATCTCAAATGTCTGCAGCTTAAAAGAACGTTTATGCCGACTCTGGGGTCCCGAGTTGGTCCGTACATCTATTTGTATATGCAGTCCCTCACCATCCTCAAGATGAGGAGACCGAAACTCAGAGATGTGAAACATCCTTACTCAAGTTGTCCATCCGTTAGGTGGCGGAGCCGTCCTGCTTCGGGATCCTTTCATGGGGTCAGCCCTCTCTCCCAGGGTGCAACCGGGAGGGTGGAAAGATGGCTTCACAGAGAAGAATCCTACCCATCCATCCACCCACCCACTCATACACCAGGGTTTAGCAGGAATCAATATGACACAGGCCCTGATTTTGAGTTGTCCACCCTCTAATCTAGTGGGAGACAGACTCATAAAGGGTTATTGATGTTATATTTAAAATTCCAATCGTTTCTTTTGTAGAATATCTGCCCATCCATCTACTTCCTAGAATAGAACATTCATCCAATGGTGATAAACACTCACCAAGTTAGTTAAGTTCGGGGCAATCTCTGTTTTCCTATTTATTACATTCTGTACTTTCCAAATCGTCTACCTTCAGAATTTATTATTTTTATAATAGGAGCAGGGAGGTTTTTTCTTTTATTTATTTATTTATTTTTTTTGGCTGCGTTGGGTCATCATTGCTGCGCGCGGGCTTTCTCTAGTTTTGGTGAATGGGGGCTACTCTTCGTTGCAGTGCGTGGGCTTGTCATTGTGGTGGCTTCTCTTGTTGTGGAGCACGGGCTCTAGGCGCGCGGGCTCAGTAGTTGTGGTGCACGGGCTTAGTTGCTCCGCGGCATGTGGGATCTCCCCAGACCAGGGATGGAACCTGTGTCCCCTGCATTGACAGGCAGATTCTTAACCACTGTGCTACCAGGGAAGTCCTGGGAGTGTTTTTGCTTTTTTTTTTAACTCTTCAATATCTTTTTATTACCTGAAAGTCTGATTGTTTTTCAAGCCCCTTCAACATCTGATCTAACTGACCCTTCCATGCCCACCTGCCCTCCCCAATACTCCCTGCCCGCCCCGTCACCAGGGTTTCTCAAACTTCCTGTCCTTGCTTACCTTGAATTTTGTCTGGAGCATCCTTACCTCCATCTTTGCTTGGAAAATGCCCCCCACACCACCATCCCTCACAACCTAGTTTATATGTCTTCCTTCCTGAATCTCCTAACTCTGTCTGTCTGCTGCTAAGATTTTATCGGCACTTCCCACGATCTTCAAAAATGTGCTTTTTAATGAATGCATAATATTCCCCTGTGGGTCACTATCATTTATTTCCTCAGTCCTTGGTTTGGGAGTATTTGGTTGTTTCCAAAATCTGAATTATAAATAATGTTGTAATGAGCCTTCTTGTTCACTAACTTTGATTTCTACTCTGCTTCTGTACAGTAGATTTCTAAAAATGAGGTCTCTAGGCCAAAGAGTAAGAATACTTCTTAGGGCTCTTATTTCATATTTCAAAATTGCTTTCCAAACAGGTTTACAATTTACCCTCTAGCACCCGTGTGTAGGTGTGCCTGCCCCTCCCCCAGCTTCACCAGAGTGGTGTGTCATCAGTTCAAAAATGAGTGTCAATTTGATAGCTGATTCTTCATTGTTTTGATTTGCATTTCTTTGACTGTTAGTGAAATTGAATTTTTTTAATGTAGCTTATTTTAGCAACTAGAGATTATCATACTAAGTGAAGTAAGTCAGAAAGAGAAAGACAAATACCATATATCACTTACATGTGGAATCAAAAACTGACACTAATGAACCTATCTGTGAAACAGAAACAGAATCATGGACATAGAGAACAGATTGGTGGTTGCCAAGGGGAAGGGGTTCAGGGGAGGGATGGATTGGGGGGTTGGGGTGAGCAGATGTAAGCTTTTATATATAGAATGGATAAACAATAGGGTCCTACTAAATAGCACAGAGAACCATATTCAATATTCTATGATAAACCATAATGGAGAATATTTTTTAAAAGTATATATGCATATGTATATACAGCAGAAATTAACACAACATTGTAAATCAACTATACTTCTATAAAAAATTGGTTTAAAAATGTCAAAAGAAGCTTATTTTAAAAGTTTATTTAGATAGCCTAGTGGTTAGGGCTTCAGAGTCCAAGATTGGCTCAAATTTTGCCTCTCTTGATTAGGTGATTCTGCTCTGGCGACTTAGGGAAAATTTCATAACCCCTCTGATCCTCTGTGTCCATCAGCAAACAGGGAGTTAGGCTGGAGCCCACCTCCTGGAGTCCTTGTGAGAACTGAATGAAGACATATATGTAAATAACTCAGCTTGATATCCAGGACCTGACTGGTCCATAAACATTACCCATATTATTATGAGTTCTTGGACCTTAATATTTCGTGTCGAAATTGTATGCTTTTTAACTGTTTTTCTAGTGGTATACACTGTTCATAATAACTTATGAAAAACTTTTCTATATATTGAGTTCAGTCCTTTGCCTGCCATATTTATGCGGATATTTTTGCAACGTTTACCATTCATTTTTGCTCGCATTATTTTTTCCCCAGGAGATTTTTATTTTCTGCAAACATATTCCTGTCTTCGTTAATGATTCCTTCCATTAATTTTATGCCAATAATTCCTTCCGAGAACTGAGATCAATTAAATATTTTTCTCTCCAATTTTTTAAAAATCATTTTCATTCTTATTCTTCTCTCTTACATCCACAGACAATTTTGGTTTAAGTTGTCAGGGAGGATCAAATCTAATCCTTTGGCCACACCATTTGGAGAATAATTCTTTGTGGATTTAAAAGCAGAAGGTGGGATTTCCCTGGTGGTGCAGTGGTTAAGAATCCGCCTGCCAATGCAGGGAACACGAGTTTGATCGCTGATCAGGGAAGATCCCACATGCCGCAGATCAACTATCCCGTGTGCCACAACTACTGAGCCTGCGCTCTAGAGCCTGTGAGCCATAACTACTGAGCCCACGAGCCACAACAACTGAAGCCCATGTGCCTAGAGCTCGTGCTCCACAACAAGAGAAGCCACCTCAATGAGAAGCTCGAGCACTACAACAAAGAGTAACCCCTAGTCGCTGCAGCTAGAGAAAGGCCACACACAGCAATGAAGACCCAACACAGCCAAAAATAAATAAATAAATAAATAAATAAATAAAATTAAACTCCCTCCACCAAAAAAAAAAAAAAAAAAGCAGAAGGTGACATGATTAGAAATGTTTTGAAATAGCTTGTTGGTTCTGGTGTGGCAGGAAAAACAATGGCAATCACAAAGATAGCCAGCATTTATTTAGCACTCACTGCATACAGGGATCTGGCGGAAGTCGTTAGCGTGTGTCAACTCACTCAGAACCACCCAACGAGGAAACCAAGGTGTAAGCTGGACTCTAAGTAACTTGCCCAAGGTTTGAGCCAGGGATGGAGCCCGGATGAAGGAGGGATCAGAGTCAAGGAGATGAATGTATCCAAAGTAATGGTCCGGATGAGAGATAGTGGGGTCCACCTACACAGTAGTAGGGGGAGGAGAGGAGAGGTGGGGAGACGGCAGGTGGGTGATGTATTTAAGAGATGAGGCTGGGATTTGACCATCAACTACCTTCTGGGGTCTCTCAGTGGGAGGGAGAGTTGAAGAGTCCCATCTCTTTGGGAGCAAGAAAGGCCCTCAAAGGGTTCCCAGTAAATTTAAGGCTCTACCCTCGTCGTGAAATAATTTGGAGAAGAAGAAGGGAGGTTAAGAAAGTACAGTGAGAATTTATTTAAGCAAGAATACTCCCTCAGAGTGAGGGCAGGCAGACAGGTGAGGAGCTGCTGCCCTGGGTTTTTTTTGTCAAGCTGGTTATGAGGGGCGTACAAAGGAAGGGGCGGAATATTCACTGGGGAAGGAGGAGTTTGGGGATGTGTTCCCTGATTTTCATCCCAGCTCCATTTTCCCAAGGGGAGGAGGGATTTTTATCCTTATATAGCTTAGATCAGAAGTATCATGGTGGGTACTTCTCTGCAAAGCTAATTTTATTGTAATGAGAGCATAATGAGCAACAGATTATATTCTCTGATGCAGGAGATTCCTGCCTTTCCTTATTTTCCTCTTTCAGCTTCCAGGACACTTATCACCCAAAATGTGTGGTTTCCTGTTAGTCTGAAAGTTCCTGCTTTCCTCTGTCTGCCTATGGACCCCTGCTGTTTACAAGATACACGCTTTCCTGTCACCTGGCCCCACCCCCATTTCTCTGCTCATATCTAGTTACCTCCCTGCGGTAACAAAAGGAGACTGCAAGTGCCATAGAAGCATCTCCTTCCTCTCCCCTCCCTATGCCCAGCGTGCCCGGGTAGCACACAGCATAAAAGGCATGCAATCTTCTTTCTTTCCAAATGGCTCAGACTCAGTAGGCCTTGATGTTGGCCAGGATGGCCTCATCTTTCTCTTTCATCAAAATCCCCTCACACCTCTGGGACAATATTAAACATAACAACATTCGCATGATAGGGGTCCCAGAAAGAGAAGAGACAGAGAAAGGGCCCAAGAAAATATTTGAAGAGATTATAGCCAAAGACTTCCCTAACGTGGGAAAGGAAATAGCCACCCAAGTCCAGGAAGCGCAGAGTCCCAGACAGGATAAACCCAAGGAGAAACACACCGAGACACATAGTAATCAAATTGGCAAAAATTAAAAACAAAGAAAAATTATTGAAAGCAACAAGGGAAAAATGACAAATAACATACAAGGGAACTCCCATAAGGTTAACAGCTGATTTCTCAGCAGAAACTCTACAAGCCAGAAGGGAGTGGCATGATATACTTAAAGTGATGAAAGGAAAGAACCTACAACCAACATTACTCTACCCGGCAAGGATCTCATTCAGATTTGACAAAGAAATCAAAAGCTTTACAGACAAGCAAAAGCTAAGAGAATTCAGCACCACCAAACCAGCTCTACAACAAATGCTAAAGGAACTTCTCTAAGTAGGAAACACAAGAGAAGAAAAGGACCTACAAAAACAAACCCAAAACAATTAAGAAAATGGTCATAGGAACATACATATCAATAATGACCTTAAATGTGAATGGATTAAATGCTCCAACCAAAAGACACAGTCTCGCTGAATGGATACAAAAACAAGACCCATATATATGCTGTCTAGAAGAGACCCACTTCAGACCTAGAGACACATACAGACTCAAGGTGAGGGGATGGAAAGAGATATTCTATGCAAATGGAAATCAAAAGAAAGCTGGAGTAGCAATACTCATATCAGATAAAATAGACTTTAAAATAAAGAATCTTACAAAACACAAGGAAGGACACTACATAATGATCAAGGATGAATCCAAGAAGAAGATATAACAATTATCAATATATATGCACCCAACATAGGAGCACCTCAATACATAAGGCAAATGCTAACAGCTATAAAAGAGGAAATCGACAATAACACAATAATAGTGGGGGACTTTAACACCTCACTTATACCATGGACAGATCATCCAGACAGAAACTCAATAAGGAAACACAAGCTTTAAGTGACACAACAGACCAGATAGATTTAATTGATATTTATAGGACAAACCATACAAAAACAGCAGATTACACTTTCCTCTCAAGTGCACACAGAACATTCTCCTGGATAGATCACATCTTGGGTCACAAATCAAGCCTCGGTAAATTTAAGAAAATTGAAATCATACCAAGCACCTTTTCTGACCACAATGCTATAAGATTAGAAATCAATTACAGGGGGAAAAAATGTAAAAAACACAAACATATGGAGGCTAAACAATATGTTACTAAATAACCAAGAGATGGAAACCAAAAAATACCTAGAGACAAATGGCAATGAAAACACAATGATCCAAAACCTATGGGATGCAGCAAAAGCAGTTCTAAGAGGGAAGTTTATAGCTATACAAGCCTACCTCAAGAAACAAGAAAAATCTCAAATAAATAATCTAACCTTACACCTAAAGGAACTAGAAAAAGAAGAACAAACAAAACCCAAAGTGAATAGAAGGAAAGAAATCATAAACATCAGAGGAGAAATAAATGAAATAGAAACAAAGAAAACACTAGCAAAGGTCAATAAAACTAAAAGCTGGTTCTTTGAGAAGATAAACAAAACTGATAAACCTTTAGCCAGACTCCTCAAGATAAAGAGGGTGAGGACTCAAATCCATAAAATTTGAAATGAAAAAGGAGAAGTTACAACAGACACTGCAGAAATACAAAGCATCATAAGAGACTACTACAAGCAATGCTATGCTAATAAAATGGACAACCTGGAAGAAATGGACAAATTCATAAAAGATATAGCCTTCCAAGACTGAACCAGGAAGAAATAGAAAACATGAACAGACCAATCACATATAATGAAATTGAACCTGTGATTTAAAATCTTCCAACAAACAAAAGTCCAGGACCAGATGGCTTCACAGGTGAATTCTACCAAACATTTAGAAAAGAGCTAACACCCACCCTTCTCAAACTCTTGCAAAAAATTGCAGAGGAAGGAGCACTCCCAAAGTCATTCTATGAGGCCACCATCACCCTGATACCAAAACCAGACAAAGGTACTGCAAAAACAAGAAAATTACAGAACAGTATCACTGATGAATATAGATGTAAAAACCCTCAACAAAATACTAGCAAACAGAATCCAACAACACATTAAAAGGATCATACACCATGATCAAGTGGGATTTGTCCCAGGGATGCAAGGATTCTTCAATATACGCAAATCAAACAATGTGATACACCATATTAACAAACTGAAGAATAAAAACCATATGGTCATCTCAATAGATGCAGAAAAAGCTTTTGACATAATTCAACACCCATTTATGATAAAAAAACTCTCCAGAAAGTGGGCATAGAGGGAACCTACCTCAACATAATAAAGGCCATATATGACAAACCCACAGCAAACATCATTCTCAATGGTGAAAAACTGAAAGCATTTCCTCTAAGATCAGGAACAAGACAAGGATGCCCACTCTCACCACTATTATTCAACATAGTTTTGGAAGTCTTAGCCAAGGCAATCAGAGACGAAAAAGAAATAAAAGGAATGCAAATTGGAAAAGAAGAATTAAAACTGTCACTATTTGCAGATGCCATGATACTATACATAGAGAATCCTAAAGATGCCACCACAAAACTACTAGAGCTAATCAATGAATGTGGTAAAGTTGCAGGATACAAAATTAATGCACAGAAATCTCTTGCATTCCTATGCACTAACAATGAAAAACCAGAAAGAGAAATTAAGGAAACAATCCCATTCACCATTGCAACAAAAAGAATAAAATACCTAGGAATAAACCTACCTAAGGAGACAAAAGACCTGTATGCAGAAAACTATAAGACACTGATGAGGGGGCTTCCCTGGTGGCGCAGTGGTTGAGAATCTGCCTGCCGATGCAGGGGACACGGGTTCGAGCCCTGGTCTGGGAAGATCCCACATGCCACGGAGCAACTGGGCCCGTGAGCCACAACTACTGAGCCTGCGCGTCCGGAGCCTGTGCTCCGCAACAAGAGAGGCCGCGACAGTGAGAGGCCCGCGCACCGTGATGAAGAGTGGCCCCCATTTGCCACAACTAGAGAAAGCCCTCACACGGAAACGAAGGCCCAACACAGCCAAAAATAAATAAATAAATTTATATTTTTAAAAAAAAGGCAATGACAGGGATTTAATAAAAAAAAAAGACACTGATGAAAGAATACAAGATGACACAAACAAATGGAGAGACATACCATGTTCTTGGATTGGAAGAATAAACATTGTGAAAATGACTATACTACCCAAAGCAATCTACAGATTCAGTGCAATCCCTATCAAACTACCAATGGCATTTTTCACAGAACTAGAACAAAAATTTCACAATTTGTATGGAAACACAAAAGACCCCGAATAGCCAAAGCAATCCTGAGAAAGAAAAATGGAGCTGGAGGAATCAGGCTCCTGGATTTCAGAATATACTACAAAGCTACAGTAATCAAGACAGTATGGTATTGGCACAAAAACAGAAATATAGATCAATGGAACAGGATAGAAAGCCCAGAGATAAACCCATGCACCTATGGTCAACTAATCTATGACAAAGGAGGCAAGGATATACAATGGAGAAAAGACAGTCTCTTCAATAAGTGGTGCTGGGAAAACTGGACAGCTACATATAAAGGAATGAAATTAGAACACTCCCTAACACCATACACAAAAATAAACTCAAAATGGATTAAAGACCTAAATGTAAGACCAGACACTGTAAAACTCTTTGAAGAAAACATAAGAAAAACACTCTTTGACATAAACCACAGCAAGATCTTTTTTGACCCACCTCCTAGAGTAATGGAAATAAAAACAAAAATAAACAAATGGGACCTAATGAAACTTCAAAGCTTTTGCACAGCAAAGGAAACTATAAACAAAACGAAAAGACTACCCTCAGAATGGGAGAAAATATTTGCAAACAAATCAAGGGACAAAGGATTAATCTCCAAAATATATAAACAGCTCATGTAGCTCAATATTAAAAAAACAAACAACCCAATCCAAAAATGGGCAGAAGACCTAAATAGACATCTCCCCAAAGAAGACATACAGATGGTCAAGAGGCACATGAAAAGCTGCTCAACATCACTAATTATTAGAGAAATGCAAATCAAAAATACAATGAGGTATCACCTCACACCAGTTAGAATGGGCATCATCAGAAAATCTACAAACAACTGGAGAAGGTGTGGAGAAAAGGGAACCCTCTTGCACTGTTGGTGGGAATGTAAATTGATACAGCCAATGGAGAACAGTATGGAGATTCCTTTAAAAACTAAAAATAGAACTACCATATGACCCAGCAATCCCACTACTGGGCATATACCCAGAGAAAAGCATAATTCAAAAAGCCACATGCACCCCAATGTTCATTGCAGTACTATTTACAATAGCCAGGTCATGGAAGCAACCTAAATGCCCATCGACAGATGAATGGATAAAGAAGATGTGGTACATATATATACAATGGAATATTACTCAGCCATAAAAGGAACGAAATTGGGTCATTTGTAGAGACATGGATGGACCTAGAGACTGTCAACAGAGCGAAGTAAGTCAGAAAGAGTAAAACAAATATTGTATATTAACGCATATATGTGGAATCTCGAAAAATGGTACAGATGAACCGGTCTGTAAGGCAGAAATAGAGATACAGATGTAGAGAACAAACGTATGGACACCAAGGGGGGAAGTAGGGGGTGGGGATGGGCTGAATTGGAGATTGGGTTTGACATATATACACCAATATGTATAAAATAGATAACTAGTAAGAACCTGCTGTATAAAAAATAAATTAATTAAATTTAATTTAAAAAAAATCCCCTCACACCTCTCCCTTCCTCTTTCTTCTCTCCCAGTCACCCTCTTCCTCGTACAAAACGTGGCTCTGGCCATGGACCCCTGCAGAGGGAGGAGAGGCATGCCTGGTCGTGCCTGGGCTTTCCCGTCACTTCCAAATTAGCCCACTTTCCCCAAGCCACAAAGGCCCCTGGCTGGGCTTTCCTTAAGGGGGCATCAGGGGGACCTAGTATTCCTGTAGTTGACCAGCTCCTCAGGCTGGGGTCAGCCGTGACCAGGTCCATCACTGACGGGTATGACTTCCTGGCCGTGACATCCAAACCTTCCCCTCAGGCAATGAGTCCATTGTTGTGAGACTTGCAGCAGCTACTGAGCTAAGGATAAACCTCCACGACATGCCACGGCCGTGGCTGCAGTCACACCACCTCTCAGCACTGCAGTAGCCAGGTCTCAGGATCCAAAGGCAAATTAGAAACTGCCCATACTTTGACTTCTCTAAACAGTAGGAGAGCAACTCTGGAGTCACACAGAGCAGATGTGAGGTCCCCTCTCTACCTTCATCCACCTGCACGAACAAGTTTCTTCTCTGGCCTCTGTTTCCTCTTCTGTACATGGAGCCACTGAAGCTCCCAGCTCGGAGTGACTCGAGGGAGGCTGACTGAGAGAACACACCCACAGAATAGAGTAGCCCAGGCCCAGGAAACACTAGTTTTTTTACTTTATTATTATTATTATTATTATTATTATTATTATTATTATTATTATTTTGGCCACGCTGCACGCCTTGTGGGATCTTAGTTCCCTGAACAGGGATCCCACCCGGCCACTCAGCAATGAAAGTGCAGAGTCTTAACCACTGGACCACAGGGGAATTCCCAACACTAGCTTTTTAAAAACAGAGCTCAGGACTTCCCTGGTGGTGCAGTGGTTAAGAATCCGCCTGCCAATGCAGGGCACACGGGTTCAAGCCCTGGTCCGGGAAGATCCCACAGGCGGCAGAGCCACTCAGCCCGTGCGCCACAACTACTGAGTCTGTGCTCTAGAGCCCGCGAGCCACAACTGCTGAGCCCATGCACCACACGTACTGAAGCCTGCGTGCCTAGAGCCCGTGCTCTGCAACAAGAGAAGCCACCGCAACGAGGAGCCCGCACACCGCAACGATGACCCAACGCAGCCAAAAATAAATAAATAAATAAATTTATTAAAAACAAATAAAAATTAAAAAACAAAACAGAGCTCCTTTCCCGGCTCTCCAGGTTACCAATTTGCAAAGGTGTGTCGCGTCCTGCAGGGAGAATTTAAGGGAAACGCATTTGAGGGTGGGGCTGTTGGACGCTAGGAGTTCACCCAGCCAGCCCCTCTCTCTACCTGCAGCTCACCTGCTGAATGATTTTTCACATGAATTCTTGCCTGTTTAGAATTCCTCACCTGCAAAAAGATCAGAATGACCCTCTCACTTGTCTAATCAGGGGAAAGTCTGAGGTCACGACACACTGGAACACAATGTAAGTGTGTCAATGCTGCTCTAGACACTTGGAGACTGCCTGGGTCTCGGCCCTTCCTTTCCAGCTGCTCATCCCAGTACGCTGGCCCCTCCCCTGAGCTGCTGGAGGAGGGGTGCAGGCCTGGATTCCCGGCCTAGGGCTTCCTGTTGCTCTCTTGCAGGCAATTTCCCTTTCCTTTTCTGCCTTTTTGGGCGGGGCGAGGACCATCTCTCTGAACCAGGCAGCTGGGCCTCTCTGACGCCCTCCTTCGCTGCCCTTAGAACCCAGGGGCTGTCCTGTTAGACTGTCTTAGCGGATTGCTGGCTAATAGCTGCTCTTAAACTTCAGGTATGTCGCTCGACCTGCACTTCCTGCTGAGGGACACTGATGCTGTCAAGGAAGCAGCTCATACCTGCTCCTCCACACGGCTCCTTCCTGGCCATCCCTGCCCCCTCCCCCCAGCCTTTGTGCTGGGAGCACGGCCTGCCCTGGAGAGAACCACAAAAAAATGAACGCGGGCTGCTTGAAAACAGCCAGGTCAGCACATTTGTGAGGTTAAGTCAGCCCCCCGAGTGGCCAAGATGAAAGGCCATGGAGATTCATAGAGATCTTGTCTTTGGGGGTTGACGGCTAAGCCTCCTGTCCCTGGGGAAACTCTCTTTAGAGGCATGGGAGGAGCCTCCCACAAGTCGGAGCGCACGCACCTCCATGTTTTCTGCAGATCATCCAAGAGGAGTCTGTGTCTCTGCAGCACGAAATCAAGCCCCTCCCCCATCTCCCCCATCCCCCGCCCCCAGCCACGGGCCTTGCCTGGAGAGCCACCCACTTCATCCCTGGTTCTTCCAGAAAAGATGGTCTGTCTTCCCACCTCTTCCTCAGAAGGTCAGTGATTCTAATGCCCACCTTCTTAGGTGTATCTTCTATTCGCCCATTCTCGGCACAGTAGAAGACCCCGTGGTATGCTGTCCCGGGTCAAGGCCTGGCAATGTGACGCAGCAACAGTGAGCCTGAGTGAGCATTTCGGTCTCACTGAGAGCCTCAGTGCCTTCATTTGTCAAATAGGGACAAAGCCTCCTGGTGGGATATTATGGGGGTCACCTGAGAGAGTGGAGTTCAGGCATTGGTCACCTCGGTAGAGCTGGGCTGCTGAAGAGGGTGGCTCCAACACCCTGAGGACACTGCAGCAAACAGGACCCGTCATCTCATCTCGACGCCTTTGCTCAAGCAGGTGTGGGGACCAGTCGGGCAGGTCCCAGGGAGCTAACCATGTTTGCCTTGGATCATGGGGCTGGTCTGTAGCCCTGCTGGCACCACACCCCGTGTGTCAGCCTCCAGGGAGCACGCTGGTCTTTTCCACTGTGTTTCCTGCTCTTTCATCTACCAAGTTTGGGGCAGAGCTGGTGCCCAGAGCACGTACCCCCGAGAACCTGCCCTGTAGGAAGACCGTCCCCCCCAGGTACCCGGGGGTCTCGTGCCAGCCCGGGGCTAACTCTGTGCTGGGCACTCACCCATCCCACCACCGTCTCAATGTCCTTCGTGTGCTAACTCATCTTCTCACATTTCCCTCTGGGGTCTGAATTCTCTCAGCAAATACCTACTGAGTGCCTCCTCTCTGTAAAGTTCAAAGACCCATCAGCAAGCAAAGCATCTCAACTTCCCTGCCCGGGTGAGCCTTCCATCCTAGCTGGGGAGACAGACCACACAGAAAACAGGAGACACACATTACAGAATGTGCTAGAAGGAGCAAAGCATGGCCATGTTGAGCAGAGACTTGACAGATTAGACAATAAGCCACAGGCATTGTTATCCCCACTTTACAGACGAGGAGACCGAGGTACAGATGGACAGAGGGACTTGGTCAAGGTCACACAGTTTGTCCTTGAACCCAAGTACTCTGACCTCAGAGCCCATTATCTAAACGAAGCATCACAAACTTTTTCCTAAAAAGGCCCGGGAGTAAATACTTTAGGCTTTGCCGGCCACATACGGACTCTGAGACCTGTTCTTCTACATTTTTTTACAACCCTTAAAAAATGTGGGAACTCTTCTGGCTCTCAGGCAGCACAAAAACAGGTGCAAGGAGTGGCTTTTCAATCCTTGCTCCAAGCCATTAGCCTTCCCAACTTTCCTAATTAAGTTGAAATTTCTCAAAACCCAGCATGACATGAGGTGGGTGGCATTACTCCCATTTTACAGACGAGGAAATTGAGGCTCAGGAAAGTGAAGTAACTTGAATGTGATTACAGAGCCAGAATTCCAGCCCCAGTCTGTCTGGGTTGGCAAGATCCAGGCACTTTCTCCATTCTGCTCCAAGCGTCTTACTTTTGATAACGCGTTTTTAAACCCCTGCTTTAAAATGCAACATTGGGATAAATTAGAAGGTTGGGATTAACATATACACCCTACTCTGTATAAAATAGATAACCAACAAGGACCTACTGTGTAGCACAGGGAACTATACTCAATATTTTGTAATAACGTATAAGGGAAGAGAATCTGAAGAAGAATAGACACGTGTGTGTATAACTGAATCGCTGTGCTGTACACCTGAAATTAACATGATATTGTAAATCAACTATACTTCAATAAAAAAAAATTAAATAAAATGCAACGTTCACGATTCCTCGAAAAATTAAACATAGAATTAGCATATGGCCCAGCAACTCTACTTCTGGGTATATACTCAAAAGAATTGAAAGCAGGGACTCAAACAGGTATTTACACACCCTACGTTCATAGCAGCATTACCCACAATAGCCAAGAATGGAGGCCCCTCGAGTGTCCATGGATGGATGAATGGACAAGCAGAATGTGGTCCATCCACACAATGCAATAGTGTCCCGTCTTAAAGAGGAAGGACATTCCGACACCTGCTACAAAGTGGATAAACCCTGAGGACATGATGCTTAGTGAAAGAAGCCAGTCATGAAAGATCAAACACTGTATGATTCCGCTTACGTGAGGCCCTAGAGGAGTCCAATTCATAGAGACAGAAAGTAGGATGATGGGGGCCAGGGGCTGGGGGGAGATGGGAGTGAGTGTTTCATACGGGCAGAGTTTCAGGCTGGAAAGATAAAAGAGTTCTGGAGACAGACGGTGGTGATGGCTGTAGAACACTGTGAACAGATTTAATGTTACTCACCTGTATGCTTAAAAATGGTTGAAATGGTACATTTATGTTTTGTGTATTTTACCACAGTTAAACAAACAAAGCATCCACGGGAGGAACAGTTCACCAAACCCTGACGTCTCCCTCCCCGGCAAGTGAAGGTCCATCCACGTGTCACCAACTTGTCTCAGGGAGCGGAGAGACCCGGAGACAGAGACCCACGTGGGAGGCAGGTGATGGAGATGAAGACTCACCGCGGTTCTCTCCCGGCAGCGGATGCCCCAGCGCCGGGCGTGGGAGGCGGACGCGGGCAGCTCAGGCCCACGGAGTGACCTGGCCGCCCCCAAGGCCCAGCCCAGGCCTCCAGTTCTGAGCTCTAAGCTCTTTCCAACGACCCGACCCCATGGCCGCCGCCCCTCACACGGGGAAGCTGTGGCGGGCGGGGCCCACGTCCTGCCAACTGCCTGCTCCCACCTGGGCTTCCCGGGAGGACCTGGCTGAGCCTGGCTGACGGTGCCAACCTGTTTGTCTTCATTGTCCCAGGGAAGCACCGTTGTCACAGCCCAGGGAGGAGCGGTTGGCCCCAGAATAGCCCCTGCAGGAGGTGAGTCATTGCAGGTGTGCCCGGCAACTCACGAACTGACCCTGAACGCACACAGCGGCACCCTGGGAGGCCACCACTTACCGGAAAACTACATTTAATTGATAATTATAGTCACTGTTTACTGAGCTCCTATTAGATGCCATGCACTAAGCCTGAGTATGTGGCTTGTGTATTTCGTTTAATTCCCACAGTCATCCAAGGAGGAAAGCACCACCATCCCCACTTTCCGGATGAGGAAGCTGAGGTTTCGAAAGGTCAGGGGCCCCTGCCCAGCATCAGTCGGTCAGTTGGGAGGCCCACTGTGTGGGCCCCTCTCAGTCTCCAGCACACTGGCTTGACCTCTGACCTTTGAGGGTGCAGTGGACTTTGGAAGGAGACAAAAGTTGTTCAGAGTTGAGGGGAGCTGGGCACGGGTGCTGGAGCATAAGCAGGAAGCAGGCATGGGCTGGGTGGATGGTGCTCATGGGGAACCAGAAGGACGTTTTCAAGAAGTTTGGTGACAAGGGAAGAGGGACAGCGACAGGAATGTAGCTTCTAGGGTCAGCATGTGGAAGAAAGGGTTTTCCAGGGTGGGGAAGTCTTGAGCAGCCGTTGAGGGTGAAGCCAGCCAGGAGGGTGTTGAATTGTGTCCCCCTAACAGATATGTCCATCCCCTACTGCCCAGTACCCGTGAATGTGACCTTATTTAGAAGTAGGGTCTTTGCAGATGTAATCAAGTTAAGATGAGGTCATACTAGGTTGGGATGGGCCCTAAACCCAATATGACTGGTGTCCTTATAAGGAAAAAGAAATTTGGACACAGACACAAACAGAGGGAGGACAATGTGATGAGACATCAAGAGACGAAAGCCATGTGAAGATGGAGGCAGAGACTGCAGTGAACCATCTACAAGCCAAGGAGCGCCAAGGACTGCCAGCAGCCGCCAGAAGTTAGGAGACAGGCTTGGAAGGGTCTGCCCCGGGAGACTTCAGATGAAACCAGCCCGCCGACACCTTAATCTTGGACTTCTGGCCCCCAGAACTGTGGGAAAATAAATTTCTGTTGTTTAAACCACCCAATTTGTATAATTTGTTATGACAGCCACAGGAAAACTAATACACAAGTTAAACAGATCGACTCCAATTTCTCGGAATTGGACACAAAATCACATGTGACCTTGTGATGTGAGCAGAGGGATGAGAGCAGGCTACCCCTCCCTTCCACGCTCTCCCCTGGGGCACCAGGGACCTCAGGAATCCCTGGGGGTGGGGGGAGCGGAGCTGGCTGCAGGAGAATCTCCCATCTATCACCAAAGTATGCGGCATGTCAGAGTGTCAGGACAGGACAGGAAACCACTGTCTGGCAGGAGAAGCTCCCAGGCTCCTTTAATGCTTAAACACCAGCATTTGGGTTCCACTGGGAAAGAAAACAAAAAGACTCTGAAGAAGACAGTAGGGAAAAGGACAATACAATAGCACTGGGGGGACAGTTTCCATTTTCCCCACTGTCTCTGTTGCCAGTCCAACATGTTGGAACCCCTCATTTGTTACTAGGTGGCTGCCTGCACAGCAATAAATCCACCTGTACCAACCCATAAATCTGCCAAAGGAAGGAGATGATTTTTAGTCACGTTAAGCCTGTGCTCAGACTTTAGCCGGCTCTGCGGCAAGGTCCACTGGAGCCACTGGACCACAGCATAAAGGAGAGTCTCAGGCAACCTAGCATGCCTGCCCTGAGGTCCACACAACTGGGTTTGGGTTTCTAAAACCAGCTCAGAGGGAGTGTCCAGATCTTCTCCTGACAGGAGAGTTTGTAATTTTTATTAAGATTATTGTTTCTTCCTTTTTAATTAATTTTTATAACATTGTTTTAAAAGTCAGTGTTGCAAGGTTTGTGTTTGTCACCATACCCCTTCCCACCTCCCATTCCCTTCCCCTTGAGTTACTTACATTCAAGTCTCTTAACTGTTTTATTTTTTAATCTATACCTCCACATTTTTAACTAACATGACTACCGTATTATTTCTTGTTTTTTTCCATTTTAGTGCACTTACACCACCACCCACCACATGTTCTCAGCCTCTTCCATCCTACCCACCATCTTCATAATTTACTTATATCATAATCTTTGGCCAAACCAATGTTTAGGATTGGCATTATTATGACTCCATAATAACTCAGCCACTTATGGCACTAAGATTACTTTTTCTTGTGCAACATTTTGTTTTTCCTGGAGTTAACTATTGCCTCAATTTTTTTTATATACTACGGACCACTTATTCCCCAACTTTATCTGACAAACCTGAAAAACTCCTCTCAACAAAATCACACACGTCAGGTAATCATTCACGTTTTGTTTTGTTTTGTTGTTGTTTGTTTTTCCAGTGGAGACATCCTTTCTGGAGCTCTCGTCTTCCCGTTTGTATCTGGACAGTTGAACTCTTGGCTTGTGGCACAGCTCTCCTCCCGAGAGTTCCCTTCAACTTCAGTGAGAATCTCTTTGTAATTTTCTGTGCTACATACAGTGTGTCCTGTGTCCCACGTCTTTCTCTTTCTGGGTTTACTTTCTTGCTCAAGTGAAGCACATCCTCCAGTAGCTTCCTGAGAAAGAATGAATGTGAGGTACAATTTTTAAATCTTAAAAATCTTACATATTTTTAAACATCTTTATTCCACCCTTTGATTGACAATTTGTATAGATAAAGAATTCCAGATAAAACTTTTTTTAGAGCTTTGAAGGCATTGCTTCATTATTTTCTGCTTTCTAATATTATTATTGAGAAATTCTGATACTTTGATTTTATCCCATTGTTTTTCCTCTATAAATATTAAGGATTTTTAAAATCCCCAGTGTTTTGAAATTTCAAGATGAAGTTGTTTCATGTTTTGTTGGGAAACTTGGTTCACTCTTTCAATCAGGAAAGTTATGTCCTGCAGTTCCAGCAAATTTTTTGTATTGTTTCTTTGGTAACGTTTTCTTCTTTCTGCTCTTCCTTGAGTCACCAAGCCCAGAGCCTGTCTGGTTTAATTTCTCTGCAGTGTATACATCCTAAGTTCTCTTCAATGGAGGTGGAACAGTTGTCTGTCTCTGTGGGATGGGGGAGGAAACCTTAGGGTCTAAGTGTTTCTTATGACATACATTCTGTGTTTCCGTTCTACAGTGTTCAGCTAGCCCCTCACTCCAACCTTGGTGCCTCCAATTCTTCAGCCATTCTGGAGTTTTGCACGTCAGTTGCTTGTGTAGGTTTGTGATCATTTTGGCAGGTAGTCTTGCTTCACTTTTTCACTGGTCTGCGGTGCCAGTGCATCACTTACAGATTACATTTGGCTGCATGTAGCAGAACCCCATTCAATGGCTCAACCGAACAGCATTTTAATGTTCTTACCCAAACATCCAGGGCTAGGACAGCAGCCTGTGATGTTATCACTGTCCCAGTTTCCTTCTGTGTTTCTGCTCTGCCATCCTCATCCTGTGGCTTTCAACCTCATGGTCACAAGATAGCCACTCCACTCCAGCCTCAGGTCCACATTCCAAGGAGAGAGAAGGAGGGGAAAAAAAAGAAAAGATGGTGGAGAAGGAGTGGCTCCGATGTAGGAATGCTATGTTCCCAGGATCTCCAGCAGACTTCCACTTACACAAGACCACATGGACACCCTTAGGGACAGGAGCTCTGGGACACAAGACAACTGGGAGCATGATGGCCCCAGCCAAAACGGGGGTTCTGTCAGCAAAAAAAGGGAGAAAAGATTGTCTGTGCATCGAAATTTTCATGGACATCTCTGCCTGCTGGTTCTTCCTCTTCGACTCTTTGTTCTTGTGAGGTGACTTCTTACTGTTGCCGTGCTGGTGTTCTGGAGGATTTTTTAAAGGACCTGATAAATGTATATCTTCAATCTACCATGTTAAACCTGAAGTCCCTTGAAGAGCTCCCAGAAAAGATCAAGGGCCATTGAGCTAACTTTTTTCTTTATAAAAGGGGGTACTTTATATTTTGAGTTGAGGAGAAAGAGAAATCTTTCTCAGTTGCTTTGGGGTTTATTCTTCTTCTCTGTACATTACAAGGAAGAGAGCTGCCTGCAGAGCTGAGTGTGAGTTCTCATCCCAGCAGTGCTGCTACTGAGCAACGTCAGGCAGGTCACATAACCCCTCCGGTGATGACTTTCTTCTTCATCTTTAAAATGAAGAGATTGGGTCAGAAGAGCATTTCCCATCAAATACTCCAGCAGGGGAAAAAAAGAAAAAGGTATTGCTAAAAAAGACGAATGGATACTGAGGAATCCCAGAGGCCCACATAAAGATGCTCGGTCATTAGAAGAATGCAAATTAAACCACAAGGAGACACTACTACAGTCCACTAGAATGGGTATAATAACAATAACAACAATAATAATACACAATACCAAGTGCTGGTGGGGTTGTGGAGCAAACGAAGTTTGCACACATCACTGATAAGAATGCCTACTAGAAGAGCCACTTTGGAAAACAGGTTGGCAAGTTCTTATGAAGTTCAACATAGACTCACTAAATGACCCAGCAATGCTAATTGTAGATCCCCAAGAAATAAAAACTAATGTTTACACCAAAACTTGTATACACATGTTTATGGCAGCTTTCTTCACAATCACCCCAAACTGGAGACCACCCAAAGGTCCATCAGCTGGTAGATAGATAAACAAATTAGGGTAACACCAAGAGTGGATATTATTCAGCAATGACAAGGAAGAATCTACAGACATATGCATGCAACAACATGGATGCAGTGCGAATATATTATGCTGCATGAAAGAGCCACACAGAGCAGCCACCTGCTGGAAGATTCCACTGAGATGACATTCTGGGCATCCATTCAGCAGAGATTGGAATCAATCACTGGTTGCCAGGGGCTGGGGCAGAAGTGGTAGATTGACTGTAAAGGGGCAGGGGGCACTTTGGGGTGGTGGCTATGTTCTATTCTGGATTGTAGTGGTGGTGACACAATGGTGTGATTAGTCAAAACTCGTAGA
Source organism: Mesoplodon bidens (assembly GCF_964165515.1). Taxonomy (NCBI): domain Eukaryota; kingdom Metazoa; phylum Chordata; class Mammalia; order Artiodactyla; family Ziphiidae; genus Mesoplodon; species Mesoplodon bidens. Next base: position 4,596,641 of record NC_138161.1, on the reverse strand, counting down.
ACTGAGTTTTACTCTATGCCAGCTGTATCCCAATACACCTGACTTTTAAAAATAAGTTGAGGGCTTCCCTGGTGGCGCAGTGGTTGAGAGTCCACCTGCCGATGCAGGGGACACGGGTTCGTGCCCTGGTCCGGGAAGATCCCACATGCCGCAGAGCGGCTGGGCCCGTGAGCCATGGCCGCTGAGCCTGAGCGCCCGGAGCCTGTGCTCCGCAACGGGAGAGGCCACAACAGTGAGAGCCCCGCGTACGGCAAAAAAAAAAATAATAATAAGTTGAAGTCAAATACACCTGGTGAAATGCTGCACCCATACCCCTGTTTATTGAGTCCCTGAGCAGGTGAGCAGTCAAGGCCTTGAGCAGTCCTGCAGGGCATTTAACCAAGAGGATTCAGCCTCCAAACCTTTTTCCAAGTGACATGCTTGACAAACGTCAAGATAGATGATCTCAAACCCCTGGCACCGACAGTCTGTGATCTTCAGGAGGTTTGGGCCACGCCCTCTCTGGAGGCGGCTCCAGGCAGCGGTCACCCAGCTTGGCATTTATGTTTCTTTGCGGAAGGCGGTCTCCTCTACCACCTTCACAGGCTGACTCAGGTCTTCTCCAGCTCAGGAAATGAGGAAGGAGGGCAGGATACATGTGGGTCCACACCCTCGGGGAAAGGGCAGCTCCCACTGGGGAGGGACGCTGAGTCCCTGCCTGGGTACATTGCCGCCCCACCCTCGGAGTCTGATGCCAGCCAGGGACCATGACCACCATCACGAAGGTGAACGCTGGTAAGCCACTTACTCGTGGGCTCAGTGTCCATTTCACAAGGAGGTGTGCGTGGTCTCCGTGTGCAGTGTGGGGCTGCAAAGCCAGGACTCAGCACGTTTCCTTTAGACCCTCACCCTTGCCGTCAGGCCTCTAAGGGGGTCAGAGCCCAGTACCAGACAGGCCAGGACCGTCCTTCCCAAGGTTTGGGCCACCCATCGTGTGGGATCAGAGCAGGGCAGGGTCCAAACCCCCTGTCCACTTCCCAATTCAACAGCCTTCCAGGTGTTTCCCAAGCACAGTTAGGGAGGTGACTCAGCCCACGCAGGGGATGCTCACACAGACGCAGGCTGCAAGGGAAAGTGCCAGAGCGCATGGGCACTTTTCCTTCTCTGGCTTCACTGGACGGCTGCCGGGGAGGCCCTGCCCCTGCCCTGCCCCATGCGGAGGCTGCCCCTGGGCCTCCTCCAGGCCAGTCCAACTGCTAAAATTAGTCCCAACCTGCAGCCAGAATCAAGTGTGACAGAATCAAGCCAGAATCACATTTTCCACACCAGGCATCAGCACAGGGTGACAATGGAGATCACTGTGACTTCCCGCATCTTCCCTCTGCAGCCTTCCATAGACAAAGGGAAGCTTTCCAAACTGGACTGCAGCCCCTAGAACTCATACCATGGCTCCAACCAAACGCTTTCCAAAGGCAGGACCATGGTGGCAGCTAAGACCTGAGAGAGACGCTAATCTCATACTTTTTTTCAAATGCCATGACATTTATATCCATACTTTTCTTATTTCTGAGAAAACCAAACCACTGACGATATGGATAAAATAAGTCTATAAACTTGGTCTACAAAAGGGACTCTTTCTTTCACAAGACAAGTTCTTACACGGTGTGTGTGTGTGTGTGTGTGTGTGCGCGCGCGCACACACACATGTAGTGGGGCGAGGAAACACCGCATATTCTCAGAACCACCTGCTGTGCTTTGGTTCTCATTCAAACCTCCACAGGCATGAAGATCTCACAGACAGCCATGTGTGGGTGTGACCATGACCCAAAGTTCAAGTTCTTGTCCGTGAATAAGAATGTTCACGGCGCGGCCCGAGCCTCATGTCCCTGGTGTGTCTGATGCCTCCCAACACCTGGGTATGTGGGGCAGCCTCTACCCAGACCTTAGCAAACTGGTGGCAGCCTCGGGTTAGGAAAACAGGAGGGAGCCCAGCCATAGGGCCACTGAAATCCTCCCCAAGCGCGGGTCTGGAAGCTTCTCTGCAGCCCTCTGCCCCGCAGAGTTTCAGTGGGAAATCACGGACCCTAAGTGCACAATTCTGGAAGAGTCAAGTACACTACAGAACTCTGTACTCTGGGATATTACAACTTCTGAAAGTTACACACCCAGAGAAAGCGTGGGGAGCAACACATAGGACCCTGGCCTTCTGCTGCGCGGGCTCAAGCCGCATCTGTCCTGGAGCCGCTGGCCTCTCATCTCGGGGCTGAGTCCCACATGCCACACCTCCCAGGCTGCCTGATCAGCTGTCTGGGCTCAGACAAGGAGAGGCACTGGCTGCAGCTGGAGGGCGGAGGAAGGGAGAAGCATTCACTCTACGGCACACTCCCTGGGCTCAGCTCCAGCCCCGCCCAACAGGCCTCTGTTCTAGCTTTTCGGCGGGGTGGGGGGGGGCGGGGGGGCGGTGGGGACAGTGCTCCCTGAGATGCTGGTTTCTGGGCTGTCTCTCCATGCAGGCTTGCCAGATTTAGGGGAGAAAAACGAAAGCAGGATGCCCGGTTAAACTTGAACTTGAATGTCAGATAAACAAATATGGCACAGGATATACTTGTACCCCCCAATTATTGGTTCTTCAGCTAGAATTCACATTTAACTGGGCGTTCTGCACCTTCTGACTCCAGTAACAATTGCTCTCTCCTCCTTGGCACCTGAGTCCAAAAGGGCAGCTTCTGCAGGCATGGGGGAGGGAATGGAGTGGACTTTGGCAGCTGTGGGTCCCGGGCCACATGAATAATTAACCCTCAAGAGGGAATCTCAGGGGTCTGATGACGGTCTGAGCACCCACAGAGATGGAACTGTGATGAGAACAGTGATTGGAAAAAGTAGTTTGGGTGCAGTTCCCAAATTCGGCACTTTTGGATGAGGGGACTGTGCAGGTGGCAGCCCTGCCAGGTGCCCCCGTCACTCAAGCAGAGGCTGCTGCCCACCAGGAAACGAGGAAGACTCAGGGTGTTGAGGGGTGAAGTGGGCTGAGCTGCACCAGCCCAGGCGCATGTGTGCGGCAGGGACGCGACTAACATCGGCTGCAGAAGAATATTCCCTGACAAAGTGTCCCCATCTTCCCAAAAGAAAAACGGAGATCACAAGATGGGTTGTGGATTACGACCTCATTTTTATTTTTTTAAAGGAAAAGGGTACGCGTTCATCTGCTTAGAAAAGAGTCTGCAAGGCTATAAACAAAATGTGGACTTGTCCTTTCTGGGTGGCTCACAGACTGGCTGCGGGAAATGAGGAGCTCAGCAGCCCCACAGCCGAGCCATGGGGCTGGGGCGGGGGGGGCGAGGGGGCCTTCTAGGGCGCTGCCTTCACACAAAACCCATCCGTCTGCAACTTCTAGCAAAATGCTCCTTCCACAGTTTGGGACATTCATCATTTTAATCAGTGTTTCTGCTATAAATCTCTTTATTGCTCTGTAGTCTGATACATTCTCTATTACTTGCAATGCTTGACAGGCATCCCACAGAAATCATCACAAGGATTGATGTGTTTTTCACTTGTTGGCCAAAGTCAGTTGATAAAATGAAAATTGCATATTTCTTATTCACTTCGAAAATTCAGGTAGTTGATCCAGATGTCATAGGATTAATTTTTCACTTATTTCTATATTAACCTTATAATTGCAAAAAAAATTGTATGCTGTTGTTTTAATTCAATTAAAAAAACCTTAAAAAAAAAAAAAAGAAAGAAAGAAAAGAGCAGGTGGCCCTGAAGCTCCAGCTAGGTCCTGGCCACTGGCTAACTCCAGTGGGCACCTCCTTCCAGACTGTGCCAGAAAAAGTGCTGGGCAGGATCACAGAGACCACCCCTCACTCATTCCTCAGGGCCTGGTGGGGGAAGCCCTGACGGATTCAGGTCTTGCTGGGGTGTCCACTCCTGAGAAGGGGTTAGCCTCGCCCCTTGGGAACTGCTTGGACCAAAAGTGAGTGTGTGCATGTGTGTCTCTGTGTGTGTGTGTGTGTGTGTGCACATGGGGGTGGAAGGGGACACAGGCTGTCCACTGCAGAGACCGGACACTTCAGGAAGCTCCCTGCTCCCTGTTCCCTTTTCTTTAAAGTGCTTGAGTCCGGCAGTGGCAGTGGGACTCTGTCTGGTCAGTGGTCAGGAAGGTGAAGTCCCCAAGGGCTTCTGGACAAGGTAATAAAAGAGCTGTGAGAAAAGAAGCCCTTTGCTGCCTGCCTCTCCCTGCATTGGCTGTTGTCCTAGGAGGATGTGATGACTGGAGCCCCTGCAGCCATCTTGTCACTGTGGGGAAAGCCAAGAAAATCTCTTCAACTCAGTGCCCTCCCTCCACAGTTCATGAGGCAATTGAAAGTATTGTTATCAACTATACTTCATTTTAAAAAATACACAAAAAAATTTTTTTAAAGAAAGTATTGCTTTTGCCTCTGAGAGTTAGGGATTCTATTATTTATGGCCAAAAGCACTAGAGTCATACTGCTGACAGACAAATAAATGGCCAGGAGGCCAGCTTAGTCATTCTGGGTAGAATGTAGCTGACACCTGGCCTAACACCTACATACACAGATGCTATAAATGAAAACTTTGCCCCTTGACATTTCCTCAACTCTCCATTCCCACAAGACCATAAACTTCTGTTTGTGAAATGATTCCCAGTTGCCCTGGGGACCGGGACACCTGCAGTGGAGGCGGATTGTCCAGTGGGGTTGAAGGTTCAGTCTGGGGGTAGGGAGTAGGAAGGCAGATTCACCTGGCCCGTCTCTTTAATGGCCTAATTGTTATTATTCTCACGCAGTAGTCACTAATTCTTTCCCTAAGGTCCAGGACAAGGGCCCTTTTTGTGTTGTCACAGGTCCTTTCTTTCTGACTCCTAGGTGTGCCTAGCAGGCAGCTCCAAGGGCAGAAGTGGACACTGGCTCAGCACCCCTAGGACAGCAAGGAGGGGGCCAAGGGGAAGCCTGCCCCCAACCTCACCCTCCGCAGGACCGGACCTGGGCAGCAGGTCCGGAGGTGTAAAGGTTCTATTTATAGAACTCTCCGACCTGCCTGCCGACCTTCAAGCCACGAAGCAGGCAGGCAGGTGGGCAGAAGCACTTATGAGGCACCCCCTGAATACGTCGTTCACCCAGCTGCTCCCGGAGCAGGAGAAGGTCTTGGAACATCTCCTGGATTATTAACTAACAAGCAAGCATAGACTTGGCTTCATCTAACCCCTTGTTCTTTCATTCAGTACAGGTATCGAGCATCTTCCATGGGCCATGTCTCTGCTCTCAGGTGGAGGTGCCCATGGTGGGCAGTATAAAGGCCACTCGCCCTCCCCCCGCCAGGGACGATGATCCTGGTCCTGGGACATGTGAGTGTTAATTTATCTGGTGACAGGGATTCTGCAGCTGTGCTTCAATTAAGGATCTTTAGGCTGGGAGATTATCCTGGATTATCCGGCTTGGCCCACCGCCCTCCCAGGGGAGGACAGTCAGAGGAGGAGACCTTTGGGGGAGCCGAAGAGGGAGGGATGCGATGGCCGGCTTTGAGGATGGAGGAAGAGGCCACAGGCCAAGGAAGATGGGCAGCTTCTAGAAGCTGGAAAAGGCAGGGGAAGAATTCTCCCCCGGGATTTACGGAAGGAACCGGCCCCGCCGCCACCTGATTTTATCCCCGCCGGGCCCACATCAGACTTCCGGCCTGCAGCACCGCGAGCTGATAAACGCGCGATGTCTTAAGCCGCTGAGCCCGCGCTAGCACCTTACAGCAGCCACGGGGGGCCAGCCCGGCCGCCTTCCCACTCCCGCTCCGTCCCCAGGCCCCGCCCCGCCCCGCCCAGCCCGGCCCTCCCCCTGTGCTTGACGTCTTCCTCCTGCCACCTTCGACTTCCAGACTCTTCCCTCCCAATACGGCCTCTGAGCACGATGGTCCAGTTTTCGGCCTAGGGGGAACCTGACAGGCCCCGACTGTAACTGGATTTACAGCTGAGGACCCAGAGGCCAAGACAGGGATCTCGGTAGAGCCCGAAGGCCTTCACTTCCCCAGGTGCACACAGACACAGGGCTGCCTTCAAGAAAACCGGGCCCAGGAAACAAACGAGGCTCCACTCGTGTCCTGAAAGGAGGCCTTTCCCCGCTGGGGAGCCCCCCTTCCCCACTGGTCGCTCCTCAGGAGTAAAGACCAGGCTACTCACATCTTCAGGACCTGAACGCCACCCGCTCTCTGCAAGGGGCTGGTGGGCCTGATGCCTGTCCATCCACACCCACTGGACAAACGGCCTGACCCTGCTCCTCTCACTGGCTCTGAGCCCAGCAAACCACAGCAGGACGTGTCTCTCCATGAAATACAGCCCCGGGGTGGGGGTGGGGGCGGGGGCTGGTGCAGGGATGGGGCGGGGACGGGGGCGGGGGCAGGGGCAGGCAGCGTTACCCTCCTTGTGTGGGCTACACAGAAAAGGGCCACGTGCGTGGACATATATACACTACCAAACGTAAAATAGATAGCTAGTGGGAAGCAGCCGCATAGCACAGGGAGATCAGCTCAGTGCTTTGTGACCACCTAGAGGGGTGGGAGAGGGAGGGTGGGAGGGAGGGAGACACAAGAGGGAAGAGATATGGGGATATATGTATACGTATAGCTGATTCACTTTGTTATAAAGCAGAAACTAACACACCATTGTAAAGCAATTAAACTCCAATAAAGAGGTTAAAAAAAAAAGAATAAAAAAGAAAAAAGAAAAAAGGGCCACGTGGACTTAGGGCGTTTACCCTCTACCCCCGCCACAGCCCAGGTGGTTTGTTAGTTAAAGTGAGAACAGGCGTGGGGTTGGGGCCCCGCCTGAAAAAGCACAACTTTGTCATTGCAGAGGCCTCCTTTCAGCCAAACCTAATCCATCAAGATAAGTCATGCTCTTTATCTAAATGGTATTTTAAAAATTTAGGTTGTGTTGACTTTACAAGTTTGCTTTGCTTTTATGACTATGTGAGAACCCTAAGTAAAGTAGCTTAAACTGGCATTGGTAGTTTGCAGGAATAGCTTTCCTCTCACCCTGGCTTCATGCTACCCGAGAGTATGAGTTAACCAGAGCTGCTGAAACAAAGCGCATTTATTCTCTCACTGTTCTGGAGGCTGGAAGTCTGAGGTCAAGTGTCACAGATCCGGTTCCCTCTGGGGGCTCTTGAGGCAGGGTCTGTCCCAGGCCCCTGTCCAGCTTCTGCTGGTGGCCGACAGGCCTTGGTGCTCCCCGGCCTGTAGACGCATCACCCCATCTCTGCCTCCGTCACGTGGTTTTCCTCCTGGGTGTCTGTCTCCGTGCTCCTCTTCTGGGTGACTATTCCCCCTCTGCCTCGGTCTCCTAAGGACACCAGTCGGTGGATTTAGGACCCACCCCAAATCCAGGATGATCCTTAAATGAATTACATCTGCAAAGCCCCTATTTCCACATGGGTCACACCCATAGGTACCGAGGTGTAGGACTTGGACATACTTTGGAGGGGACGCTGTTCAAGGCAGGACACCGAGGTTGAGAAGTGATGCTCCAGCCCAACCTGCCATGTTTCAGAAGTGGGAACAGGCCCAGGGAAGGTAGCACGGGGGGCCTGGCACCGACCAGCTGTCCTCAGACCTCACCCCTGCAGCCATTGCCCATGCAACTGCTTGGTGCCTCCTCCTCACAGGACTGGAGAATCCGTGTCTTCTGTTGGTCCAGGGATGTCCCTCTTGAGGCCAGGCCTGTGGCCCGAAGCTCTGGGCAGAGGGTCAAGAATGACAGCACCAGAGACCAGGGTCGGGTCCTGGCTCCGCCCCTTTGTGGTGTCATTCAACCTCTTTGCCACCGAGGCTCTGAGGGCTCCCCTGGGGAGCGTATAAACATATCTGCTGCGCTTGGCTGTGGCCACAATCCACGAACATGTGTCCTCTGTCTCTACAAGTTCAGAAAACAGCAGTTAGCAGTTCACCAGTGACCTAGAAGCCGGAGGCCAGCCCTCCCCATGAGGACGGAATCGAGAACGTCAGGCCCGAGGCCGCACGCAGCCCGTCTGTAGAATTGGCAGCTAAGGGCGGGGGCAGGGGGCCCACATCCCAGACAGAATCTGTCCCGGGCGCTGCTGTGTCCACAGCTCGGCTAAGCTCATTTCACGGCGGGGATGGGAGTGGGGCTGGTTATCAAGCAGCCATGATTATTTTAAACCACTTTACTGAGATACAACTCACACACCATACAATTCACCCCTTCAAAGTGTTCAACGTAGTGGCTTTTGGTACCTTCCCAGAGTTGTGCGACCATCCCCAGGTTCAACTTTAGAGCATTTCCATCACTTGGAAAGAAACACTCTACCTTTTCACTAACACCCTGCAATTCCCCCCCAGCCCCTGGCAACCAGAAGACTACTTTGTTTGTCTACGGACACGCCCGTTCTGGACACTTCATATGAATGGGATCGTGTAATACGTGTTCTTCTCGCGCCCTCCTTCTCCTCCTCGCCACCCCCAGCCCTTCACCGCTCCCTACACCCATCGGCCTGGCACCTGCCGGAAAGAAAACGACTCCTCTCTTGGGGTGGGGCACCTGTTACGAGTGGTACCTGTTACCTGTTCTTTGGTGGTTTGAGGGAGGGGTGTCTGGGGAGACGCCCTCAACAGTTCCTTCAGGGCAGACCCGCGGGAAAGTACCACAGGCGACAAAGGGCATCCTCCTACGGGGTCCATGCGGGGACCCGACACTCCTGGACGTGGGGCGCGGAGGCTTCCTGGAGAAAACGGCCAGGACTGGGTGGAGGAGGGGGAGGGCGGGCAGCAGGCCCAGCCAGGAAGACCCAGGGGGAGGGGACCGATGTGTGAGTGGGGCCGCTGGACCCTCAGGGGCCGGGAGGGAGGTCCAGGATGGTGACCGGAAGTGGGGCTGGACAAAGGCTAGAGTCTAGCTCCACCCCGGGCGCTTTGCCACCGTGTCCTGTCCCAGCGCCCACTGGGGGCTGCAGCCTCTGCAGACGGGGGCCGTGTCTCCTCCGATTCTGTCACCCTGACGCCTCCCCCAGTGTCCTTGGCCCCGAAGTGGCAGCCAAAGACAAGAAACAAGCAACTCACCAGGCTGGAGAGAATCCTGTTCCCCTCATTTCATGGCTGGTGTTGCAAATGGCAAAGCATGTTGCCTTTGTAACGCGAGAAATGTAACCCCTTTTCTAATAGAATTATGACCTCTGTGAGTTGCAGTAAAACTTATGGAATAAGCTTACTTGGGAGAAATCCAAATTCTGAAGTATATAAAGGTAATGTTTTGGAGGGGCGAGGGATAAATTAAGAGTTTGGGATTAGCAGATACACACTGCTATATATAAAATAATAAGGACCTACTGGATAGCGCAAAGAACTACATTCAATATCTTGTAGTAATATCTTGTATAATGAAAAAGAATCTGAAAAATAACACACATATATAAAGCTGAATCACTTTGCTGTACATCTGAAACTAACACATTGTAAATCAACTCTACTTCAATAAAACAAAAAACAAATTTAAAAATTGTTAAGTTTTATACTTTTCAAACAACCAAGAATTATTAGGAAGATGTTATATAAATAGGGTTGGCAGATAATATATAGGGCACCCAGTTAAGGGTGAATTTCAGATAAACAACAATTTTTTTATCATAAGTAGTCATAAATAATAAAGTACAAGTATAAATTATAAATAGCCATAAGTTATTCGTCAATTTTTGTAAGTCTCATGCAATATTTGGGGTATACTTATGCAAAAATTATGAATCATTTTTAAAATTTCAAATAAAATGTTAGTAAAATTGAGAAATGTAAATTTTAATAAAAAATTAATAAACTGTGTCACGGCTAACTTTTTAGCGTAAGGATGTCTCATGCAGTATTTGGGATACACTTTCACTAGAAAATGATCTTGGGTAATAGGTTTGCCTCTCTGGGGCCCCAGTCTTTCCACGTCTAAGGTGTCAGTGCCGTCACCCACGCCCTCATCCCCATTTAGTCAGGAGCCTCCTCATCCCCTGGCTGTGGCGACAGTGGCCTCGGTTTGAACCAACAAGGTCAGGGCAGTCGGCCCCTGGCTGTGATGCTCTGACTCAGGCAGGCCAGGAAGCTTCCCTCCGAGGGGCAGTGGGAACGCAGGGAGCCCTTCCCCGCGGCTGAAGGTGGAGGGAGAGCCGGGCTGTGAGTGAGGACGCTGGGGAGGCCACCCAGGAAGGCGTGTTCAGGTAGGTCGATGTGATGATTTCCTGTGGCAGGTCCCAACGGGCCATCTCTGCCTTTGATGAATGAAGGAAAAATGTGCCCGGATCAGCAGAAGCGGGTTCCTGTGACTCGGCATCCTCAGCGGCTGTGTGGTTGTCTGTATTAAGCTCCTCCCCCCTGATGTTTCATCTCCAGAGAGGAAGTGCGCTCCAGGCCCCAGTGGCACTGCCAACCCACCCTGCATCCCTTGGGAAGCCAGCACCTTTGGTTCTGTGGGTTTACCTGGGTGCCAGGTGGGGACACTGATGTTCACCCAACTGAAGGGGGCTCCATGGGAGCCTGGTGACTCTGTGCAGCCCTCAGCACCCAGAGCTGCTGGTAAGGGTGGGGGGAATGTGATGTTTAATTTTATGCATCAGCTTGGCTGCACCACGGTGCCCAGACATTTGGTCCAACATTATTCTTTTTTTTTTTTTAACAACTTTATTGGAGTATAATTGCTTCACAACCAACGTTATTCTTGATGTTACTGTGAGGGTGTTTTTGTATTTTTACATTCTTATTTACTTATTTTTAATTTTTTTTTTGCCTCACTGTGCGGCTTGCGAGATCTGACCAGGGATCAAACCTGTGCCCCCTGCAGCGGAGGCACGGATCCTAACCACTGGATGGCCAGGGAATTCCCACGAGGGTGTTTTCAGATGAGATGGGCATTTAAACTGGTGGACTTGGAGTAAGCAGATTGCCCTTTGTCATGTGAGTGGGCCTCACCCAATCAGTTGAAGAACTTAATAGAACAAAAGGCTGTCCTTCCCTGAAGAAGACGGCTGCTGCAGCAGATGACCTTCAGACTTGAGCTGGGTCTCCAGCTTGCTGGCCCACCCCACAGGATTGGGACTTCCCAGCCTCCATAACTGCATGAGCCAATTCTTTGCAGTAAATTTCTTAATTTAGATATCTCCACATCCTCTTGTTCTGTTTCTCTGGACAGACCTGACGAACACAGGGCGCATCAGGCCTGCTCACTCCCCCAAGACCCGGAGGAGCAGACAAGCATCAGACACGCAGCTCCCCAGGCTCGGCCAGGGCTGGGAGAAGCCTTTTGGAGGGGGCCAGATTTGGGCCAAGTAACCCAGCAGAGCCCCCAGAATTCCCCCAGCCCCTCCTGCATGTGCCAGCCCCACCCCCTGTCCTCGACACCGCCTCGGCCACAGGGCGTGGAGGTAATCACCAGGAAACTCCACCCACCCTTGCACCCACACAGTGCTCCAGACCACCCAGGCCAGGCCTCCTCCGACTTCTTGGGAGTATCTTTGTTTTGCCATTTTAGAAGTGCTCCTACAGAAGGTGTGGCTCTGGGGGCCCAGGTCTGAGCTGCCCCCTCCCCAGGAAGACGTGTCCTGTGAGTGGAGACTCCAGTCACGCAGGGGGTCGTGTCATGAAGATTTCATCGGGGAGCGAGCCCGGACACTCACGAAGGAAACGGTGGAGGACAGGGTGGGAGGCGGGGACACCTGGACAGTCACCCTGGCCTGAAGCCCATCTCGCCAGCCCACGAGACCTGGTCCTAATAGTTCATCCTATCTGTTGGGAAGAGCCCAGGCCAGGCCAGGATGCTCCCTCCTCATTCCCATGCTGGGGCCACAGGAGGGGACAGTGTTCTGAGCCACTGCTCAGCTGACTCCAAAAAGGGGCCAGAATTCACTCTGAGGGCAACACAGGCTGCTTCCCGCAGCCCGTTTCCGGCCAGCATCCAAGTACCTCCCAGCATCCCAGCCCATGACACACCCCAGCTCGTTGTCTGCACCCGCAGAGGGCTTCCTGGTCTCCCTGACCTCCCAGTACCGTCAGCCAGCGGCCACCTGAGGGCTGACTCCTCAGGCTGGGGACCTCTGGGCCTGTGGGCTTGGTGGTACTGCCCTTTGGGACCCAGAGGACAAGGGATGGCCCAGGCTGCTTGGTGGGAATGTGGTCTGTGCAAACGAGGTAGGAAATGAAGGCGTGAAAGATAGACTGAACGGATGCTTTAGTCCAACATCTTCACGCTGCACAGCTTCATGATACCTACAAAAGCAGCACAGCAAATCATAAAACAAGACGGAAATGAGGGTAAAATATGGGCGCACCGGGCACCACCCACCTCGTTAGTGGGACTCGAGGAGGAACCTGCACAGGCAGCCCTTTGCTGGCATCACTTGGGGTCCTGGCAGCCATGGACTTGCTTCTGTTGAGGGGCCTTTTTTTTTTAAATTTATTGAGGTGAACACACACAACATAAAATTAGCCATTTTACAGTCATCGATTGGAAGCATCCAGTACATCCGCAGTGTTGTGCTACCCCAGCGTTTCCCGCCCTCCATAGGAAGACCCTGGACCACTAAGCAGTTTTTCCCCAGCCCCTCCCCCCAGGCCTGACCACCACATCTGGGACATTTCCTATCAATGGAATCATGCAATATGTAACATACCCATGGTGTCTGTCATCTTTCACCAAGTGTAGCGACTTAGAGGTTCATCCACGTGGTAGCAGACATCCACCCTTCCTTCCTTGTTATGGCTGGATGTGGCTCCACACATTCCATTGTGTCGAGATGCTACATTGGGTCGATCCAGGCATCCGTTGCTGGATACTTGGGCTGTTTCCCCCTTTGCTGGTTGTGAACGTGCTGCTCTGAGCATGGGTGTACTTGCACTTTTCTGAGTCCCTGTCTGCAGCTCTTTGGATATATACCACCAATAGTTCTTCAGAGTTCATGGACCTTTGGACCCTCAGTTTTCAGGCATCACTGCTTGACCAGGAGCAGCAGGCCAGGCCTGGGACCCAGGTTTCTGGCTCTCTCCCAGCAGAGATGAGGCCGCCATGATGGTAAAGGAAGGGAAGGGAAGGTGTGTCCACTCGCCTTAGCATATTCGGCAACACCCGCCAGGCCAGGCCGCAGGTGGTGTTCTCAGCGGTGGGGCCCACGTGGCTGCCACCACCCACCCAAGCCACATGAACTAACCAGGTTGGTCCACATGCTGGGGCAGCTAGAGGAAACCTGGTTAGGGCCTCAGAGAGCGATCGAGGTTCAGCCTCCCACAGAGAGAGGGAAATCCTGAGTCTGGGTGGAGGAAGGGAAGGGAACGGGAGGGACAAGTTCATGAACAAAGCCTGACCCAGTGACTCAGCGCCAAGCAAACACTGCTTATTCCCACTCGGGCTAAAGGGACGAGAGGGAAAGCTTCCTGGTAATGCCACCTTCCCAAGAAGCCACCGTGAGCCTTTGAGGGTGGGTTTGCATAGAAAGGAAAATCTGTGTGGATTAATTACAAAGTCAGTGTGTCAGATCTAAATCAACGGAGCAAGTCTTTGAGGTCGATTGGGTGGGCATCACGCATGTGCATCTTCCATTCTCCCTCGTGAAAGCCGGGAGGTTCTCAGCTCCTAATTCAGGCACTGGCACTTGGGAAGTACTGAAGAACGCTTGTTGAATTGATGTTGAAAGTCAAGGAGGCTGCCCTAAAAAGTGAAAGCAGAGCCCCTAGATTTCTGCAATTTGGGATCCTTCAGAGAGATGGGGCTCTGCCGTGACACCCTACCTTTTGCCCTTTCCCAAGCCCCAGGGGCCCCTCTTAAAATACACAGTGTAAAAAGTAAAAAGCTCAAGACAAGGAAACAGAAAACAGCCGTCCCCTGCCCTAGTGGTTGCCCACCACCCGGATCCAGCTCTCACACAGCGGGGCAGCCATGTTCAAATCTTGAAGTTCAAATCTTTAGCGTTCACCCCATCACACACGTTTACTGCTGCTTGTCTGCTTTTTCTGTTTGATTTTAGGTCTTCATTTCTGACTGTGGAAGATGAAGATTTAGCCCTTTCATAACAGCCTCTTCTCTTCCAGAACCTACCATCTCCACTTCTCAGAGCTGCTGAAGAAAAGGCTGGCATGCCTTTCTGATATTGCCCCGGGCCAGGCCCCAGGGGGCACTATCGGGGGGGGGGGAGTGTCCCAAGGGACCCTCAGCCCCAGAGCAACAGCAAAGCATCTGAAGTTTAAGACTCACTCTTGTTTCCTCCCAAGAATAAAGAGGCATTTTTTTTTCCTAAGGCAGAAAATCTAAGAAAAATTCATGCAGTCCTCAAACCAGAAGATGCTCCTAAATGAAAAAGCATGGAATAGGGGATCAGAGAAAAATGGGGGAAAGGCCCAACTTTTATGGGAAGCAAAGAAGGAAAAATGTAATGTTGTTAAACTATCTCAAGACAGGAAGGGAAGTGAAGACGGTACACACTGGAAGGAAAGGAAACTTAAGCCAAATGGCAGAGGCTTAGTAAGTGAAAGTTCCTGCGTCTTGACTCCTGGCACAAAAGGATTTTTAAAAGAATCCTCGTTCCACGGACCAGGGAGCTCCCAGCTGCTGCACTGGAAGGGAGGGAGGGACCTGCTGGCTCAGGCGGCGAGGAGGGAGAGAGGCTGCGGGAGCAGCCAGTACAGCAGGGAGATTTGTCACACACATGGGGACGGGGCCGATGGGCACAATATACTGAGGACGATGGAGACCAACCTCCTCACTGTCAGAGGAAGCAGATACAAGTACGGAGAATTCTGCTGGGATATACCCTGGGGTGTTGGGCTGTAATTGAAGGCATCGATGTGAAATCACGGTTCTCCAGAAGACATGGGGAGCTTCCCTGGTGGCGCAGTGTCTGAGAGTCCACCTGCCGGTGCAGGGGACGCGGGTTCGTGCCCCGGTCCGGGAAGATCCCACATGCCGCGGAGCGGCTGGGCCCGTGAGCCATGGCCGCTGAGCCTGCGTGTCCGGAGCCTGTGCTCCGCAACGGGAGAGGCCACAACGCTGAGAGGCCCGCGTACCGCAAAAAACAAAAAAAAAAAAGAGAGAGAGAGAAAAAGAAGACATGGGGACATGTATGTGTACATACATGCAAGTTACACACACACGCTTTTCCCAGATCTATCTCCTGAGGGACAAGAGGCAATGGCAGTCCAGGAACAATAAGCACATCTAATGCCCAGATCTCGGCTTCTAAATACCGTTCTTCACGGAAGGAAACTGGTTTCCTTGGAGAAATGGCTGCTTCTGAGGCGGGGATGAAGGAAGTACAAGATGTGCCTGGACCACCTCATTGGGTCAGGAAGCAGGAAGTGCTCAAAGACTGATGGGGATGCATCAAAGGGACACAAGAGCCAGTGTGAACTGGCCAAACCAGGGATAATTCCAACATCAAAATAAATGATAATAATCGTTCAAATAGGAATGCGTGAGCACATGATACAAATAAAAAAATTAAAAGGTAAGCTATACTTCATACACAGTGTCACGTCTGTGGGATTTCTGCCAAAAGTGCTTAGCCACCATTGTAAAGCAATTATACTCCAATAAGGACGTTTAAAAAAAAAAAAATGCTTAGCCCAGGTCAAACCCAGAAGAGAACTAAGACAAACCTAAGCTGAGGGCAGTCCACGAAATTAGTGGCTGTACCTCCCTGAAGGCAAGGTCAAGAAAGACGAGACTGAGAGACGAGGGCTGAAGCCTGAAGGGTCTTAACAACTCCACACAGCGAGATCCTGGGCCAGGATGGAATGGAGCGCTGATACTGTGGTTGGCTGGGTTTTTTCCTATAAAGGAGACTCTGGGGACAATCAGTAAACCCTTGAAAAGGATTTGTAGATTAGATGATAGCATTGTATCAATGTTCATTTCTTGATTTTGATAGATACACTGTGGCTACATAGTGGCTACAGTCCTTGTTTTAGGAAATACACACGGAAGTACTTAGGGGTCATGAGGCATACTTTCTGCAACCTACTCAGACAGATGGATGGATGGACAGATGGACAGGTGGATGGGGAGATGGATGGGGGGAATGGATGGATGGATAAGTGCATGGGGGACGAAGAGATGAATGGATGAGGAGGTTGGGGGATGGACGGGTGGGTAGATCTGAAAGAAAAGGGAACGACGAGGCAAAAGAGTTAAATGTAAACAAATGGAAGATCTACGAAGGGGACACCAGGGTTCCATGTACTATTCTTACAACTTCTCTATATTCTAAAATTCTTTCAAAATGTAAAGTTAAGGGGAATTCCCTGGCGGTCCAGTGGTTAGGATGCCATGCTTCCACCGCAGGAAGCGTGGGTTCAATTCCTGGTCAGGGAACTAAGACCCTGCATGCCACGTGGCATGGCCAAAAAAAAAACACTTACAAAGAAATAAAAACTTTGGTGCTGGGAGCTTCTTCCCTAACGGCTCACACATGCAGGAGGAAGGTCCCCGGCTAAGGAGGCAGGAGGCCCAGGTCCACCCTTCCACCTCCCCCCACCCCGATCATGGGTAAATTCAGGGCACACAGATTGCCCTTCCAAAGGGCATCTCCACACCACACGTGACTGCCTCAAAATCTGATTTTCAGAAATCAGATTATTCGAGCTCACGTATATGAAAATGTAGTCTCAGCGGCTTCAAAAAGGTCGGAAGAGAACTTAGCTTTATTGACGTCAAACAGAAGTTTTTTCTTCCACGTGTTCTACATACAACAGTAGCACAACATATTAAAAGCACAAGGCATATTAAAACATAGCCAGTTCTAAGCAGTCCGGATATTTCCTGTCACAGAAAAGAAGTATCCTGCCCACAGATTCACATTAACATACATGGTACGTTAACATCAATCTCTGTTTCATACACCAGTCCAAAGGGCATGTTTGCATCCAGGGTCAGGTCCCGCAGCAAACTGACTCTAATAATAGTGTGGGGGGGCGGGCGCATGTGGGACACAGGTGACGACGAAAGAACGGGGTTTTTCCATCCAAGACCGTGAGGCTGTCTCCTGGAGCCGACTCGGGGGTCACACCCTAAAAGCTGAGGCCCCTGCACAGAGTAGCCGCTTGTAAAGCAGGTCAGAAACCCCCTTGGAGACCCTAAAACAGCATCACTCGGCACAAACCGCCACCCCGCCTAGACCGATGGCTGAAAAGAAAACGGTGAGGAAGGCGGTTCATCTAACCAGGTAACACGGTTCTGAGTCCGAAACCGGGGCTGCCAGTTAATTTTTCCTTTTAGACACTTGACTCTCAAGTTCAAACATTTCCTGCAACAAGAAATGAACTACGGCAGGTAGCACTCATGGCACAGGTGTGTGGCCACCCACGAGGACTGAGTGACGGACAACCTGGGTATGAAAGGGCCGGTGAGGTGACTGTTTTTGCTTTAAAGACCAACCCGCCAGTTCACACTCGTTGCGCAGAAAGCAGACTATCCAACGAGATGAAAGTTTTTAACAGACCTAAAGCGACAGCTGAACTGTTCATCTATTAAAGATATTCTTCCGTAGAACGAGAATTCCACGAAAGCCTTCTGGAACAGGCGTCTTTGCCTGCCGCTGCAAACGGAGAGAAAAGACGCAGCTCCTCCTGCCCACCCGCCTTCCCAGCGGCAGGTGGCTCCGCTCACGACGGGGGCGGGGCCTCACGGCCCTGTCACCGAGGGCCCGACGGCAGGAGCGAGGGGTACGACCAAACGCCTCCGACCCACTGTCCCTCCGACACTGGGCGCACCCGTGGGCAGTGGTCGCGCACGCTCTGATCAACCTCATCGGGAGGGTGGGCAGGTGATGCCCAAGCAGACACCGGCGCGAATCCCGAGTCAGCGGCCACCCGCCTCTCGACGGCACCCCGCAGGCCGCAGACGGGGCAAGCGGAGCACGGCGCAGGGACAGGAACCCCGCAGGGGCCCCGTCTCTGGGGGCGGCAGGCTAAGTCTTGCTTCGCCGGAGGAGCGTGGCAGAGGGGCCGGGGCCGCCCTGGAACTTGAGGCTCTGCAGGTTGACGTGGGCCCCGTGTCTGAGCAGCGTCTCCACCGTCTTGGCGTGCCGGCCCCGGGCGGCCAGGTGCAGCGCGCTGAGACCCTGCTCGTCAGACAGGTCACGCACGTCGGCGCTGACTAGCTCCGCCACCACCTCCGAGTGCCCGCCCGCGGCGGCCAGGTGCAGCGCCGTCTGGTGGCGGGGCCCCCGGGCCAGCACGTCGGCCCGCTCCTCCACCAGCAGCCTGACGGTCGCCAGGTGCCCGCCGCGGGCGGCCAGGTGCAGCGCGGTGCAGCCCTCGGCCGTCACGGCCTCCCTGCGGGCGCCCCGGTGCAGAAGCAGCCTGGCGGTGCTCGTGTGCCCCGTCTCCGCGGCCACGTGCAGGGGCGTCTGCGCCAGCAGGCCGCAGACGTTGACATCGGAGTGCAGGTCGATGAGGACGCGGGCCACGCGGTAGTGCCCGCGCTGGGCGGCCAGGTGCAGGGGCGTCCTCCCGTCCAGCGTCTGGGCGTCCACGCTCACCCCCGGCTGCTTGGCCAGCAGCTTGACGATGGGCAGGTGGCCCTGCCAGGCGGCATAGTGCAGTGGCACCCAGGCGTCCTTCCCCGGCAGGCCCGCGTCCACGCCACGGCGCAGCAGGATACGCACGATGCTCTCCTGGCCGTGCTGGCAGGCCACGTGCATGGGCGTCCGGCCCTCGCAGTCCGCCTCGTGCACGGAGGCGTTCTTCTCCAGCAGCAGCCGCGTGCTGCCCTCGTCCCCGTTCTGGGCCGCGAAGTGCAGGGCCGTCCACTGGTCCTCGTCCGCCGCGTTGACGCTGATCTTCCGCGCCAGCAGGAGCTCCACGACGCCCCGCACCCTCTTCTCCACGGCCACGTGGAGGGGGGTGGAGCCCTTCCTGTTGGTGAAATTGGGGTTGGCGTTGTTAAGCAGCAGCCACTTGACGCAGTCCTCCTGCCCAGCCTGCACGGCCAGGTGCAGCAGGCTGGCGCCACCGTCCAGGACCAGGTCGACGTCCTGGGGCTGCAGGATCTTCATCAACCTGCTGGTGTCCCCGTTCACGATGGCATCCACGAGCTTCTTCTTCTGGATGTCGCTGGCGCCGAGATCTGCGGGGAGAGCAGGTGCAGGGGTCACGTGGGGCTGCCTCCCCAGGCCCGGCCAGTGTTTTCTACGCGGCCCCCAACTCCCCGTGGCCTCCAGGCCGCTTTTTATCTGAAATCGCCTAAGTGCTGTGCTGTCCATGCGGGTTTAATTTAAGATCGAGTGGGGAGACCTCGGGCAGGGCAACGCATGTCTCCAAAGTGCTCTTCTGTCAACGTACAAAGTAAAAATCCTTCTACCCGTCCGGTAGGGTCGTGATTAGATAAGGGATGTAAACCTCAGGCCCCTGCTGGTGCTCAGAAATGGCAGCACAGACCAGGCAGCAGCCCCCAACCCACCACACAGCTGGCAGCTCCTGCCCCAGGCCACGCCTCCAGGGCCCACCACCTGCTCCCCGCCCAACCTCCAAAGGATGCCTCTCGTCTCAGCAATATCACGAAGGACGCTTTCTAGAATAATCCTTAAAGGACCGAGTCTCCCATTTTAGAAGGACTGTTATTCATGATGTGAAGGTTAGATTTAACATAAAAATCCTATTACACTGTCGGGTTCCGATTTAAATGAAACAAGACGCCTTCACGTGACACATTTTCAAGGGGCCCTGCGTAGGAGGAGGGGACGTGGGGTGTATCAAGAACACGGAATTAGCCGAGTGGGGACTTGGTGTTTGAACGCCGGCTTCTGAGACGGGCCAGTGATTGATGCTCTCCAAGCATGAAGACGTCGCTTAAGGGTATCAGGCCCCGAGAGAAAGTTCTACGTCTTTCTCCGTGGGAGACGGGCGCTTCTTTCTTTTCAGCCTCATCGCTGGCTGCTAACCTCCGGTCCAGCCAGGCCTTCCCCACCTCTGCGCCTCTGTAAGGAGCTTTCTCCACCCTAAGTGCCCCCCCTCATCCCAAATATTCTACTCTAAAAATTCCAGGAGGTCCACGGCATCTAGGAAAGGTCCTCATTCCGGGAGGAACTCCCCGATTCCCCAGGAAAAACAAGCCCCCCTTCCTCCTGGGGTCTGTACCCTTCCCACGCCCCTCTGGCCACCCCTGCGCTGTAGCCCCGAGCATGAGCATGCACGGAAAGGAAAGGAAAGGAAACCTCACACATCATCCTCACAGGCAGCAACGAGGGGGCTGTAGTGAGCACCAGCCACCCACCCGAGGGCCAGCACCCGGGACAGGGCAGGGGCAGGGGAAAGCACCTTCTAGACAGAAAACCCAAGGTATAGAAACAGGACCAGGGAGTTACAGCCTCCAAGGACAGCTCGCCCATCAACAGGCACGGCTATGGTAAATTGGGAGCCCACGAATAAGAAAGAATGGGGGTGTTTTCCCAGCACCGTCTGGGAAAGGGGGTACAGGGCTGACGTTACAAGAGAGAGGTCTCCAGGGAGAGGGGTTCCCTACATCCACTGGGCTCCCTGATGCAACCCGAGTTCAACCTGCAAACCGGAGGTCAGCCCCTGCAGGCCGTGTTGGCACGGGTGACACCCACCCGCACAGCCAGGGCCGTGACTCACCCCCCTTACATCTAAGTGACGCCTGCTCGGCCCACATGCGTCTCTGCATTTGCACTGACACCCAAACCCAATCAGTAAAGGGCTGCAGAAAACACAGGAGAGCTACCGTGAGCTCGGGAAGCCGGACGCCTGGTCCCTGTCAGTCGCTCACACTCTGCGCGGCCCCCCGGGCCCCCAGTTAAGCTCCTCATCTCCCAGGGCTGGGCCCTCCACTCACCGCCCGCTGAAGGCTCCCGCTCGAAGGACAAGGACAACGACCCTCTGGAGGAGAAGGCAGAATCCACCGAGGACACCCCTGAGAGCCTCTTGCCGCTGCCCGCCGACGGAAGTTTACACGTGGAGGAGCTGCGGCCGAGCTCTTCCGGGCCCTCGAGGGCCTGGGAGATGCCTGAGTCCAGCTGGGACAGCAGCTCGGAGAGGCTGTAGTCGTTGTCAAAGGTCGGGGCAGAGGCTCGCTTGAGCGGGGTGGCCACAGGCGCCTGCAGAGACAGCACACGGAGGGGATGAGGCTCCGTCCGTGACCTGACGGGGCGGGCGGAGGAGGTGGGGAACACGTGGGTCCCCCGTGAGCCATGCAGGGAATTTAACTCCTGTTACCATGGTTCTAGGGGGCCCAGAGACCCTGCGCTGGGTGCACCCGGCGGGAGGTCACGGTAGGAAAAGACGATGATGGGGACGGAACACCCGTCACCATTTTGGGCCCCATCTGTGCAGTGACGTGGCCCTGAGTTACCTGGACAAGATGTGAATAAGCTGCAGGAGGTGAAGCCTGTGTGCTGGCCGCGTCCACCCAGGACAGGTCAGCGCTGATACGAAACGGAGGAAGGAGATGGGCTGGGGTCCTAACAACCTGCCACCCTCCCCGGAGCTGTGCGAGTCTAGCTGGGGGGCCGCATGTGTACAAGGGTCGGGGCAGGGGCCGAGCTCCAGGGACAGCACGGCATTCCACGACAACTCATCCTAACGGGCCCTTCCGAGGGCACTCTCCTGCCCGGCCGCGAGAAAGGCAGAGTGTGGTGAGGGGTTAGGATCTGCAGGCGACTCGTGATTCTTCCCGGTTCCCGCCCACTTGTCCCCAAATCCTCCCTCTCCTCGGGAACTGGTGGCCTGGTGCACTGAGTCACACCCACACGCTGGGCCTTTCTTCCCCTTATGGGGGTGGTGGGGACCAGGTCACCTTCCCTGCCCCTTTGCCTTCTGACCTCATGCACACGCCCCTTCCTGCTCAGACAGCAGACGCACCATAAATGCTTACTTAGCTCCAGGCCTTAAAGCACAGCCTGGGATGATAACACCAGATAACACCCAATAAAGTTAGTTTAGCAGGCTCCACTTTACAAGTCTTATTACCTGAAAGGTATTTATTTAGTTAGCATAGTTAGAATTTATCACATCTTACCTAACCTGTGTGGCACTCATAAAACAAAACGTTTATAGGCAGTTAGAAAGTGGACAGATCCCCAACCTCGAGGTGCAAAAAGACCCCCAGACCCCCAGAGCCCAGACCCCCTCCGCAATCTGGCCTAGCAGGGGCCTTCAGCTCCCCTGGTTCAAAGAGCATCCAGCCGGCGGCTATTTAATGTCAAGCGTGGGCCCACTCTGCCCTTTCCTAACCACAGACAGGCGATGGGGACGGGTCACTGTCAGCCAGGAAATCAATCTGAGGCCAGCGCGCCATGGACCTGCCCCCTGCAGGCTTCCGAGGCCAGCTCACCAAGGCAGCAAGCTCGAGGCCGACCAGCTAGGGACAGGGGCAGGGGGACGGCCCAAGCCTCAGAACAGGAGGCGAGTGGTCCAGGCTGGCAGGGCATTTGCAGAAAAGAGAGACTCAACCCCCGAAGCCAAGTTAGGGGAAACCAGGCCCCCGGGAAGGTCCCCATTACCTCGGCCTCGGCCTCAGGTGGGTTTCTCACATCTGGGTCTTGAGTCGTCTCTTTCACCTCATCATCAGGTTTTTCACACAGGTCCTCGGTTTCAGAAGTGATTTCTTTTGGGGAGAAAACACAAAGGGGTATATCGCCTTGACACTGACTTACACAAATGCTCTACTTAAGTGTGTGACCTCAGGCTGGAACAGGAGAGGAAGCACCTGCAGCATCCAGTCTCTTGACCGGTCAGCACTGCGGCCTCCCAGGCTGCTGGCCCCCGGCCAAGCTCACGGCAACCCCGCAGGGGCCCCCATCAGCAACCACATGCAGGGTCTGGCGAGACTCCAAGCAGGAGTCACCGAGGCCCCGTTTCCCCAAGAAGCCAGACCCGCCAGAGCGCGTACCCCGACGGCCTGGCTGCCAGCTCCTGGCGAGAGGCTCCCACCTCATTCACGCTGGTTTCCCCATACTTTTTTTTTTTTGCGGTATGCGGGCCTCTCACTGCTGTGGCCTCTCCCGTTGCGGAGCACAGGCTCCGGACACGCAGGCTCAGCGGCCATGGCTCACGGGCCCAGCTGCTCCGCGGCATGTGGGATCTTCCCAGACCGGGGCACGAACCCCTGTCCCCTGCATCGGCAGGTGGACTCTCAACCACTGCACCACCAGGGAAGCCCTCCCCATACGTTTTAAACGTCGAGATCAATTTCAACTGCGTCAAGATCACTCTCCTAACCAAAGGACACAGTCATTTCCCAGGGACAAGGCCCCATGAGAAATGCAAAGAAAGCCGCAGGCCAGTGGTCACATCATCCCTAAAAGATGCATTGCTGCATCTGAACCTACAACACCGAGAGCAGGCCCCTGAGGGCAGCAGGTCCCAGCCGGGGGTGGACAGCTGGAGCTGACCACGTGGCTCCAGCCTCCCCGCCCCAGTCACAGGCAGGGGCCACAGGCGGGCACAGCCTGCGGGTGCCGGGCTCGCCCTGGTGCTCCTGTCCCTGGACGGCCTCCCCTGTCCCGGCCGTCGACTGTCACCTGGGACAGCGGCATGACCCTCAAGCAGCAACACTCCAGGAACCCTCTGGGGGCACTCACCTTGGAAGCTGGGCCGCTCCCGGGGGTCCCCGTGCCAGCACCTCTGCATGAGGTGCAGGAGGCTCTCGCAGGCACGAGGCCTGGGTCTGCAGACAGGCGGCAGCTCGGGGCGGTGGCCCTTCACCACTTTCACCATGATGTGCAGGATGTTTTTCTCATCTGCAAAGGGAAGGTGCACAAGTCAGGGCAGCTCCGTGGGGCTGAGGCAGGATTTCTTATCTTTGGGAGGAGTGACAACCGTGGGAAAGTTTGGGGCACGTCACCACCACCTGCCCAGGAGACACGGTATTTCCTTCTCAAAGCACTGAGCGTTCTTTAATCCTTAACCTTGCAGGGCACATCTGTCCTCTGTTTTCCAGGTTTTAGAAACTATCTGTGACCTAAATGGAATCACTGCCTTGTATTACAGAGATCTTTCTGGGCATCAAACTCAAAGGAAAACCAAGTTCAAAGGAGAAAAATATCGAACAAGATAGGTTCCAAAGGGGCCCATGCCCACCAAAGGGAAGAACACTGATAAATCATGGAGTCACACTGCCCAGCCCCAAGTGGCCCAGATTGGACGAAAAAGTCCTCCTGAATTTCTACCCCAAAGCGCAGGCCCCCGGCGGGCCAGGCAATGAGCCGGCCCGAGCGACAGTGCCACCTGGCCATGCTGAAAAGAATCCAGACCACGGACCTCCACTGAGGAGAAGATGGCAGGGAGACAGGGTAACAACGTACCAGACAAAACCCTGCAAAAGACCTGGGGGCCACATGCCGACTCTGATCTGCATTCTTAGATCTTTTTGGTCAGACCAGAAAACAGTGAGTAGCCCAGGTACTTGACTTTTCCAGTAAACCAAGTCAAGGTACTGAAACCTAGGGGCCGGAAATCAGCAGGGTGGGTGCCTGGCAGGGGGAGGAAACCCACAGCTCTCGGGCCAGGTGTGCTGACCCGGGGAGCATCCACCCAACGATTCTGGAGGCTGGTTGCCCCACAATGGGAATACACTTCACATGACCGAACTGTACACTTCAAAATGGTTCAGATGGTCATTTTTATGTGATGTGTGTTTTACAATCAAAAATTAGACAATTAAGAAAATATGTATCTGTAAATCACTACAACGGACAAACCTACAGAGACAGAACGTAGATTAGTGGTCATCAGGGGCTGGGGTTGGGGGAAGGGAGTGACTGCCTAACCAGTCCGGGGTTTCCTTTTGGGGTGATGGAATGTTCTAGAACCAGATGGTGGTGACGATTGTACACAGCACTGTGAATGCACTTAATGCCACAATGTACAGGTTAAATAGTTAAAATGATAAATTTTATGTTACGTGTATTATATCACACACACACACACAAATGAGTTAGTACCTAACAAGAGTCACTGAACAGACCCCATCAGATCCGTGCCTTTCCCTGTACGGGAGCTGCACGGCAGAGCGCCTTGTCGGCATATATGAAAGCCTGCAATGAGGTGGGCCGTGGGTCTCTGTGCGGACCTGCTAGGCAGGACAAGGCAGCCCCGCTCCCCACCAGACGGCCCACCAGCACCGCGGCCCAGAGCGGCCCCGACTGTGATTCGCAGGCACTTCTGACACAGAGGAAGGACCACAGAGCACGCCCTCCACTGCTCGGGGAGAGGCAGCCACATCACCCCTAGACATGTCCACTCACCTGCAAACGGTTTCTTCTGTGTGAGCACGCCCCAGAGCACGATGGCAAAGCTGGAAGGGAACAGGCACATCAGTGTCTGCGTGCCAGAGCCTCAAGTAAAGCCAGAGGCCCCAAACACAGCAACAAGCTTGAGGAAGACCACCCCAGAGTCTTTGAGAGACTCAGAGAGAGAGAGGGGACACCAAGGTATCTTTCATGCATTTTTTTTAAATGGGCAAATACTCTTATTGTGGAACAAGGCATGTGGAAAGCTCAAATGTCAGACAGCAGACAAAGCTCCATCAACTGAACTATCAGACCAAACAGCAGGAGGGGTTCCGGAAAGGACCGCCACCCTGTCCCTGGACCGTCAGCTCGTGGGGAGAACGGCAGAGTCTGCTTCTTCCACACCATCATCCTGCAGACACTGGGCCTCAAAATACCGACTACAGCTCTGGGCGTCTCGAGCCCACTGACGTCATCTGAGTGCGTGGAAAAGATGAGGGGGCACCAGCTGAACCTCCCAGAGCCCTTTGTGGTTGTTAGAAATGATATATACTTGTGTGTAATGTGTGTGTGTGTGTATGTGTGTGTTACCTTTATATAATTTATATATTAGTTATATATAGATGATTACTCTGGATATACCCCAAAAGAGCTCAATCTGGTAAAATTAAAAAAAAAAACAGAACCATAAGTCCAAGCACTGAGCTACCAGCCTGCACTGGGTTAAGAGCAGCTGTTTACTGAATCGCAGTAAGTCCCCATTGAAAATTAACTGAAATCTACAAGTTAAAAAGTTGAAACTCTCAACTCCGAAATAAACAGAGAATCTGATTCTCCCCAAACCCTACAGGCGGGTGCCCAGCTCCCTGTGCGCCACTCCCCGACAGACGTCCAGCTCAAAGCCCAGCAAAGCACATGCACGGGCGGCTACGGTCAAACCAGTCGGCCAGGACTCCAGGCGGTGGCCGTGACCCAAAGGTGGGGCTCAGGGTGACAGTCACCCCGTGTGAGCCAAGAACCACAAGGAGGGGCTTAAGTGCCCGCTGGCACCCGCCCTCTCGCCTTCCTTCTCCCAGAAGTCTGAGTGATTAAGACCTTTACCATATGGAAAAGGAAGGCGCCAAATGATTCACGATTGCTCTCTAGCACAGAAATCCCCGGTGCCAGTTTGGGAACAGCCTCTAGGGTGTCTGTGCTCCTGTCACACGTAAGTCACGTTAGGAAGTGTGACTTCCGGGCCACAGGGGACCGGATTCTGGAGCCTGAATCCACACGCAGACACACAGACCACTTGAAGCAGCAGGTTCTCTCAGCAGACAAGCTATAGAGCCCGTGTTTCCTACATCCTACAAACACCAAAGCTTTCATGGTGTGGGAGCTGCCCATCCAGTTGCATAACAGGCTCTAACTGACACCAACCACTAACGTTCTCCATCCTGGGCCAGCAGTGCTCACAGCAGAGGACTCCCTCTTGTAAGCAAGTCCTGGGGGAGCCCGTACCCTCTGCCTAAAAGCCCTTTCCTTTGGACTGAACCTCTTATCTGGTGGCACCGAGGAGCCCCCGGCAAAGCCCCCCTTCGGCGCACGAGGAATCCAGGTGCAGAGCCCCTGGCGGCCTGGGGCTGCGCGCCTGACACACACCTGTACACGTCGTGCTTGGTGTCGAAGAGCCGGCTCTTCTCCCGGATGCGCTCAGGAGGAAGGTAGGCGATGGTGCCGAAAAGGCCGTCCATGCTGAGGTCGTGCGAGTGGGACAGCCCGTTGCACTTGGCCAGCCCGAAGTCGGAGATCTGCAACGCAGGGGCGGGAAGGAGCTCGTCAAGCTTGGCTGGCAGCTTGCTGAGTGAGGCAGCCGGCGTTGCTGCTCTGGGACGTTTTATCAGCATGCCCTCCCCCAGGACCCTGGCAACGTCGGGGGACAGCGCAGGGGACAGCGCGGTGCCCCGCCCTGGCTGAGCAGCCGCGTTCAGGAATCAGCACCACGGTTCTCACATCACCTGCGCTCCCCGGCGCAGGCGGGAAGGCCCAGCCAGCCTGGGCAGAACCAAGCCTGAAACCATTAGGAGCTTGATGGACAGGAGAAAAGATTACACTTGAAGGAAGGAATTCACTGGGAGGAGGAAGGCAAGGGAGGGGGCACCCTCAGAGGCAAAGCAGTTATGCAATCGCACAGCTGGCCCTGCGGGCAAGCCGCAGCTGCTTCTTCAAATGGAAATGCGCCTTCAGAAGCCCTTTAAAGCGGGCAAAACACCCCCTGCCAACCTCGGCGGGGCCTCTGTCCTCCACCTGGGACGTTCTAGGAACAGACACCTGCTGGCTCCAAACACAGCGCCCAAACGACAGGTGTGACATACATCCCCTCTGCCGCAGGGCCCACCGGCCCAAGGGGCACCTGGACCCGGCAGCTCGGGCCCCATACACCTCTACCTCCGCGTCTCCTTAGGCCAAGGCGTCCTGAAGGCTCAGGGGAACCCACCAGGGGGAAGTCACTGCGGGGCGCCCGCCCTCCCCCCCGCAACCCGGGGTGTGAATCAGAGCCCTCAGAGGCGGTGAAACGCTGTGTGGGATTAGGCCACACTCTGGCATTAAGGGACTCAGGATCCACGTGGAAAACGGCCCCTTCATAAATTCTCCTCCGAGGCGCGTGGGTTTTTCTAAGCCTTCTAATTAACTCCGGGCTCCCCTCAAACATACCTCTGGAGTGATGGGAACTGCGGCTGAGCCAGGCCTTTAGTTCTGGGCTCACCTGCCCACAAGGTGAGCCAGGGGCCTGGCGTCATCACCGCTGAGCAGGGCGAGGTTAGGACTGGGGACTCGCTCCTTCAAGGGGTCTCTGACCACAACTGCGGGGGGGGGTGGGGGATGGGAAGAGAGCCTGCGACACTGGACCTGGCCCCCACTTCTGCAGTCAGGCTCTGCCCGGGGCGGGGCGTGGGTCCACGCGAGTGAGGCCGGCCTGGCCATTTCGGGGTCCCCAGCAGCGGTCCGTGCTCTGACCTCCAAGAAACTTTCCACTTGGGAAAGGGAAGTGCCAGCTCCCCAGAACGAACCCATCACCCCGACCCTGCAGCTCGGGACCGAGGACAGAGCAATGCAAGGTAACAGGTGGACGAGCGGGAAAGTTTCAGTACCAAACTCCCAGCAGCGTGGACGTGTCCGATTCAGGACTGAGGACGGACGGGGATGCAGGGATCCTGGCACCTGGTGCCCCACCCCCACGTTGGCAGCCTTTTCTTCTTATTTCTGCTGTTTTCAGGTACAGCCAGCTGCTTCAAGATACACACTTGAAGAAAAGAAAATAAGCCTAAATTCTACGTAAAAGCTCCGGCATCAAAAGGCAAACTCAGAAATGAGAATTCTCTGATGGCCACCGACCCTCCGGCCCACAGGATTTCTCCACCTGCCCTTTCTCACCTGTCCTGCCCAGGGAGGGCCTGCCTTGTCTGCCCCCGGGTTCCCAGACAGTGGGACAGTGTGGCAATCCCTGACAACAGCAAGCGCCCTATAATTTACAAACGAGCCCGCACTTAGCGTCCGCCTCGGTACTGCCCGGAGCCAGTGCTCACAGGGGCCCCCAAGACATGGCCCTGCCCCTGCCGGGCCCAGCTAACAGAGACTAACAAAGGGCCGGGTCAGGGCTGTGCCACCTTGGAGTGAGAGGCCATTCTGGACCACAGAGAACAGGACCCTGGGCATCCCTCTGAATATAGCCTGGTCTGGGCAAAGTGGGCCCCAAGTATAGCTTGAGATTTTTTTTTTTTTTTTTTTTTTTTGCGGTACGCGGGTCTCTCACTGTTGTGGCCTCTCCCGTTGCGGAGCACAGGCTCCAGACGCGCAGGCCCAGTGGCCATGGCTCACGGGCCCAGACACTCCGCGGCACGTGGGATCTTCCCGGACGGGGTCACGAACCCACGTCCCCTCCAAAGGCAGGCGGACCCTCAACCACTGCGCCACCAGAGAAGCCCTAGCTTGAGATTTTTAATCGAGTTATTCCATTATCAACTTGAAATGGGTTTACTACTGACACTAAAATTAATATTTTAGGAGTGATATTTAGCATACTTAATATTAGCCTCACATATTAATTTAATATTAAAATGTCTTGAATACACTTTCCAAAAACAGGTGGTTGCTGTGAAATTTTCAGTTCCAATCATCCTACGTATGGACAAACAATGTAGCCTCCAGGGACCAAGGGAAGGGGGTGGAGTGACAACTTAGGATCTTATTTCAAGATTCCAGATTAAAGTTGTATTGCTAAAAATAACCATCAACTAAAAACTGCCCAGAAATCCAGCAGCCGACTTAGAACCTCAGATGAGGCTCCCGCTGAGCTGTTCCTGAGGATGAAAGAAACGCATCCTGTGAATATATTTTCTGCTTGTTTGGGGCTGTGCACGGTGACTGTCCACCTGGGTAAGGAGTCACAGGGCTTCCCTGGTGGCGCAGTGGTTGGGAATCTGCCTGGCAACGCAGGGGACATGGGTTCGAGCCCTGGTCCAGGAAGATCCCACATGCCGCGGAGCTGCTAAGCCCGTGCGCCACAGCCACTGAGCCTGCGCTCTAGAGCCCACGTGCCGCAACTACTGATGCCCGCGCACCTAGAGCCCATGCTCTGCATCAAGAGAAGCCACCGCAATGAGAAGCCTGCGCACCGCAACGAAGAGTAGCACCCGCTCGCCGCAACTAGAGGAAGCCTGCGTGCAGGAGCAACGAAGACCCAATGCAGCCATAAATCAATCAATCAATATATTTATTTAAAAAAAAAAAAAGGAGTCACAGAAGTGCATTCCCGACCTTTGGGAAAGAGGGGCCGGTGGCCTGGCCACCTCCTCGGAGCTGCACTGTCCCCTCGCTTCCTGTCAGTGGAGACTGCTCCCAGCCACCCCAGGTCCTTATCAACAAGCCACTTGGTCCTTTAAGAAATGTTCACCCACTTCCTAAAACTGCCACGAAGTGCCAGGCCTGCCAAGCCAGGGGTTGACAAGCAGAGGAGGAAGAAAGCGCTCAAAGCAAGGAGCCCCAGGAGCCAACGCAGAAACGACCACAAGGACATCAGCCCCGGGTGCCGGCGAGCGGCAGTCAGTGCCCTACTGGGCGGGCGTTAGGTCCTACTGTGTACCCAGCACCGGGGACCATCCCGGGATGAAGGTCAACATCCTGGCGTGGACAGGACAGGAGGAGACTATGTACTGGCCACTCCCAGCACCCAGAGCACCAGCCCACAGGCCAGGCGAGGAGCCCCCCAGCAGCAGGGCCACCACCCCACCTGCCGGGGACAGAGCACGCGAGGGCCGTGCTGCCAAGGAGGACGTCACCGTGGTCCTCAAAGGGCGGGCCTCCTGCCCCAAACATCCCACATGGCTGTCAGGAGAGCGGCCCGGACGGTGGGAAGGGAGTGAGCTGAGATACAGGTCCAGTTGGGCCAACTGCACTCCGTGACTCTGAAAAGACCGCTCAAAGGGATGGGGTGCAATCAGCGGGGTCTCCTTAAGAAAGGCACGTGCTATTACAATGGCATCTCAGCATCCTTAAAGACAAGTGGAAGGCCCTCCCACACCCTGTACCCTAATCCAACTATGCCTCCTGCTTCCCCTGCACCTAAAAACCCAGAACTTGCCGTGACTTTCCTTGGGTTGCTTCCTCCTCCTAAAGGTCCTTCTGCAGGTGCCCCCACTCCTGACTGGTCCTCTCCGAAGACCAGTCCCATCCAGTGACACCCTCACCCGAGCTGGAGTTCCAGTGACTCCTCTCCCACTGCACCCCCAGGAGCCGTCTGGACACCTGCCGCCCGCTACCCCCTCTGCCCTCGTGCGCCACCGCGTGCCACCCGTGATGTCTATGCGCATCTCATGTACGGCAGTGGGTCGGGTGGGAGACCAAGGGCTCCAGGGCCGCAGAGCCTGGTTCTAACCACTGCTCAACCACATACAGCTGGACAACACGGACCCTCGATCTAAACCCTCTGAGCCTCGGCTTAGCAGGAGCCACCGTCCACTCGGAACCTCCCCTGGCAGACGGGGCAGCTCCCAGAGACAGGGCCTCTGCACACAGTGGGGACCCATCCTCACCTCCCCTTGCTTGTGCTCATTCAAGTTTGAGATCAAAGGTTTCGCTCGGACTTGGAGCCCATGGACCCCACTCCCCTCGTCACAACTCTGCGATGCTGGTCGGGGGCAGAGTCCATGTGTGAAGCCAGCACCCCAACCAGAAGGAAACAGGACCGCAGGGATGCTAGAACTCAGGGAGGCTGGGAACCACCCACTTGTTGTCTGTTCCCTCAACTCCCCGCTTCACTTTAGCGGGAGGGTACTTCCAGCTTCTGATAAAATCTTGTTCTCGAAGGACACTGCCTTAAGGACACCTTGTCGTTAAGTGTCCGACGTGGAAACTGATTCCCCCACTGGCCACAGGCTGGCTCAGCCGGAGTGCTGTGCCTGCCGCAGAGTCGGGGTGCAGTGGGGTGGCTGTGTGCCTACCCCCGGGCCCAGCCCTCCTTCCACGGCGCCGAGGAGCCAGAGGCGACCCCGGCCATGGCGTGGGGCCCTTCCTGACCCGCTCTCCTGAGGGACAGGGTGACCTCGGCAGGTGGGCAAGCCTAGAACCCATGTCACTGAGTGGGAAAGCCACGGCTAGTGCCACCCATGGTCGACACGATGGCCCTCCAAGGGAGAGACGTCTTCAAAGAAACACAAACCTACCACACTAACAAGGGCCAATTCCAAGGGGACGGCACCTGATTTTAGTTATATTATCCCTCGTGCTTTTCTGCTTTATAAACTTATCAAAAAAAAAAAGATCAGGGCTTCCCTGGTGGCGCAGTGGTTGAGAGTCCGCCTGCCGATGCAGGGGATGTGGGTTCGTGCCCCGGTCTGGGAAGATCCCACATGCCGCAGAGCGGCTGGGCCCGTGAGCCATGGCCGCTGAGCCTGCACGTCTGGAGCCTGTGCTCCGCAGCGGGAGAGGCCACAGCAGTGAGAGGCCCATGTACCGCAAAAAAAAAAAAAAAAAAAAATATATATATATATATATATATATATCAGAACACACAGGCCTTAAAGGAAGAGAACAGAATGAGTCCCTCCAGGGCCCCTCTCCACAACACGCCGCAGTCCCCATTTCCGAGCACCCCGAGACTCCCATCACCCTGAGTCCGGGAACCACCAAGGGGAAACAGGCTGACCCAGCCCCACACGGAGACGGCCGAGCCGAGGTCTGCTTTCCAATCTGATCTTGTAAGATGGCCAATAAGACCGGAATCCACAAATCCACAGTCTCTTTTTCCAGGGTGCCCAGAACCTAGAGGCCTGATCCAGGATTTGGGGGAGTGACCCTCGTTCACAAGAATCCATTTTCCAGTTACACATCTGTGGCATTTACACCAGCCACACATGGCAAGACTGGGGATCCTGACGCTGAGAGAGGCCTCTGCTTTGAGTTCTTTCCCGCAAGCGAACCACCTCCTCTTCGGCCCTCTCGCTGGCCCTGAGGTTCCAGCCCCGTGGCCCCCCACCCAGGGCATCCATCACTCCGGCCACCTGGTCCCCTCAAGTCCTTACCTTGACGTGGTAGTGGGCGTCCAGCAGGATGTTGGCGGGCTTGAGGTCCAGGTGGAGGAGAGGTGGGGCCATGCAGTGCAGGAAGTTCATGCCCACAGCCGTCTCGTGGATGATGCGGAAGCGCAGGTCCCAGGGCAGCGGCTCGGAGGCCAGCAGCTTCTCCAGGGAGCCTGTCTCCATGTACTCCATGACCAGGCCCACGGGCTCCTGGCAGATGCCGTACACGGGCAGGATGTAACGGAACTTGGCCATCTCCATCTTCTTGGCTTCTTCCAAAAGTTCCATGCGCTCCCTGGAAAAGTTCAAAGACGTGAGGAATGTGTGCACAGCGGTCACCTGGCCACAGGCACAGGCACTGTGTCCAGGAGATAAGCAGCTCCACACGGCTGAGAAAATTACTAAAATGCACGTACACATGTGCACAAGTGCACGTATGTGCGTGAGCGCGCACACACACACACACAGAGCTCACTTTAATGTCCCATAATTAAATTCTAGGCCTTCCCATGTCTTCAGTCCATGGTTATTCAAACGCATCTCCGCGTCGTGGGGTTGTTGTAAGCGGGAAGGAGAGAGACTGCAATCATCATCTGAAAACCCTCAGGGAGCACTGAGCCAGTGCAGGCTCTGAGCTTCAGATGGGGAGGCCGACACTGACAATCCCTTCTCTCGGGGTGACGGAAGGGACGTTTAGGTTTGACCAGAAGCTTTAACGAATCATCCATCCAAAGAGCCCGGCCCCCTTCTTTGCGGAGCCCATCGCTCTAGCTGGCCCCATCATTACTGAACCCCAACCCCACGCTGAAATTAACGGAGCACTGGTCTAAAGCAGGGTCTGCGGACCGCTGCCCAAGAGCCACCTTCTTTTTAAAACCATTATTTAAGCTGTAGTAAAATGTACGTAACGTACTATCTATCGCCGTAACCATTCACAAGTGTGCAATTCACGGGCATCATACCCATTCACGACGTTGTGCAACCAACACCACGCACTCCACCCAAAACTTCGCCGTCGTCCCAACAAAATCTCTGTACCCCCTCCACAGGAACGCCTCCTTCCAGGCCCCGCTCCCAACCTCTCCTCCACTTTCCGTCTATCAATGTGCCTGCTCTAGGGATCTCACATACGTGGAATCATGTAACATCCGTCCTTTAGTAACTGGCTTATTTCACTCATCACATGTTGTCCAGGTCCATCCACGCTGTAGCACAAACCAGAACGTCACTCCTCTTATGGCGGAACATTATTCCATTGTATGAACGTACTGCACTGTGCTTATCCGCTCCTCTGTGGATGGACAAGACACTTGGGTCGTTTTCACCTTCCGGTTCCTGTAACTAATGTTGTACATCGATACACACAGGTGTTCAAGTCCCTGCTTTCAACTCTTTTGGATACGTGCCGAGGCGGAGAGTTGCCTGGTCACGTGGTACTTCAGTGTTTAACCTTTTGAGCAACTGCCAAACTGCTGTCCACAGCCAGCCCCTGTTTTGTAAAGAAACTGACTGGATGGCAGTCTCACCCATCCACGTCCGGCGGGGCGGAGGCTGTCTCCGCACTCGCGGCAGAGATGCGTAGCTGCAACGCAGACCCCGTGGCCTGCGGAGCCTGAAAGGTCTGCTCTCTGTCCTTCACAGAAAGTCTGCCAACCTCTGGTCTAAGGTCACTTCCTGGTGCAGCCTTTACAGACTAGCATCCAGGGCCTTGGTCGGTGTCAGCGTGATGGGTCAAAGTCTCAGAGTGCGTTCAGGAGAAGAGGCCAAATCCCACAAGGACAGGGTCTGGCCTGTTCTCAAACACGGCCACCATAGAAAGCACCGGGGGAGCTGGCTGAAACACAGACTCCCGGGCTACGCTCCTGGAGAATGAGCTCTGGGTGGGTGCCAGGAACCTGCTTTCTAGGAAGCTCCTAAAGGAAGAGTCTAGAACCACACAGCCTATGGGAGCTGGGAACTGAGGCAGGAAGCAGCCGGGGCGGCCTCAGGGACCTCCGACCCCCCGCCCGAGAATGCAGATTCCCACACAAGCCCCCGGGCCCATGACCCAGGACGGCTCCGTTCCCACCACGGGGGCTCTTCCGGAGCTTGGGTGCACCTGCCCGCCCCACTGCGCCTGCGCCTGCTTCCCAGCCTGCTGGAGAGTCAGAAACTACCACGGAAATGAGGCTGTTTCTTACTGATCTGACCTCCTCTCTGAGACCGCAGCTCACTCCCAGGCCTCCTTTACAGGTACAAAAACACTTCCCAGGGAGGAGGCCACCTGCAAGGAGAAACCACGCCGCACTGTTTACCAAGGTCTGCGGCACCCAGCTCTGCCTGCGGTGGGCTCAGCTGGACAGGAACACAGCGCCCCTGCCCGCCCGTCCAGCCCCTGCATATGGGAGAGGAGTTCCCCCCCGCCACCGCCCTCCCCTAGGTGAGCACTGGCCAAGGCGGGTGTCTCAGGGAGAGGATCCCTGGGCGCAGACCAGTGGTTCTCCCCTGGGGGCGACTTTGCCTCCGGGGGACATCGGGCACCGCCGCTGGCATCCAGCGGATAGGGGCCAGGAGCGCCACCCTGCACCTTGCAGCGCACAGGACGGCCCCCCGGGCAAAGACTTACCCAGCCCCAAAGGCCAAGAGTTAAGCCTAACCACCACTGGAACAGAGCTCACGCATTTTCAGCCAAATTTAAAAGAAACCACTAAAGGGATTTCCCTGGCGGTCCAGTGGTTAAGACTCTGCACTTCCACTGCAGGGGGTGCCGGTTCGATTCCTGCTTGAGGAGCTAGGATCCCTCATGCCCATGCCGTGCGGCCAAAAAAAATTTTTTTTAATAAACCACTACAGTCTGGAATCACCCACCTAAGTACTCCCAGCAGTTACTTTAATTTGAATCTGCATCCAATTAAAATTCATTTATTAACAAGTATTTACTGAGCATCCTCTACCTGTTAGAACTGAGGACAAAAGAGACCCCTTCCCTGCGCCTTCAGGGTATTTACCTTCTAGGGGAGAAGGTGGAAAATCACCCCTAAAAAAAGAAGTGTAGTTGAAGATCCAAGTTCTTTGAAGGGGAAGTACAGGGACCGGGGGATGTTTAATAAAGGGGGTCCCTAACCCAGGTGGGCAGAGGGCAGCAGCTTGGGCTCGTAAGGTCCCAGCCCCATTCCTGCACCGGAGCCCCAGGCTGGAAGCAGAGGGGCAGAGTGGCCACGAGGCACTCAGGTGGTCACCGGGGCCCTGGCCGCCATCAGTGCAGAGGGAGGAAGCTGGTGGACGCAGGGCCCACTTTCGAGGGAGAATCATTAAGGCCTGGTGACTGACTGGACGTGGAGAAGAGGGAGGTAGCAAGGATGACCCTAGATGTCACTGGGGATCACTGGGCGGCTCCCCAGTTACGGAATCCGCAGGAGCGGGGCAGGCAGGGGGCAAGGGGGTCAAGACTTTGGTTCTGAACAGGCTCAAGGAGCAAAAGAACCCCCCTGGCCTCAGGAAGGAGTGCGACAGGTATCAGGAGTGAATCATGACATGACTGTAGAACAACACTGAGCTTAGCGTGACGTGCTCTCTTAGCGCTCTGGTCAAAGAGCCAACGAATGGAAAACACGAGGCCCACAAGAGCCCCCGTGGGGGTCCCCGGGCCGGGCTGAAGAGGGGGTGCAGGTGCCTGGCCCAGGCCAGCCAGCGCCGGTGCAGCCACAGTGCTTGCTGGGTGCCAGGGTGACATGCAGGCAGACCCCGGCGCTGTGCCCAGTCCCGAGGGACATCTGAAAGAGGAAAGGGCTGCATCAAGCAACATTTCAAATAAGGGCGGTCATTTAAGGAGAGAAAATGGCACCCTCGGGCCCATCTCCTTTCTCCTCCCCGGGGAAGACCTCACGTCACCTACACTAACCAGTTCAACTACACTCCTAACACTCTCTCCCGCGCGGTCGCGGTGGGGATCAGTACCGCTGCCGCTCTGTTTCCTATTTTAAGAATCAGTTTTGCAACCTGTCTGGTCCCACTGCCTTTATTCTCTTTCAAAGTGGCCACTGTGCCACCGCTCCCCACCAGCGTGAGTCCAGCACACTGCACCCACGTGGCCCTGGCACGGGCCCGGCCGCAGGATGGACAGGGACCCGCTTCCGCCGGGAGACCAAGGGAGGATCCCTCCAGGCCCGCAGGCTTCCAGGCACTAGGGGTTCCAGAGTTACAGGCCGGCCACTCACAAGGATGGCTTTTTTCCGCTTTCAGCAGACATTCTGAGATGCAGCCAGACCGACAGCTGAGGAGGATGTCGACGATGACACTGAAGCTGCAGGTCTTGTTAAGTGAGGCTCCATTCGCCCAAAGGGCTACATACATACATACATACATACGTCAGAGCCAGGTGACTTCTGCCGGCTGAGCTCACTAGACTCAGAAGAGCGGCTGGCGGGAGAGCCCCGCCCCAGTGCACCCAGGTCAGCAGGTTCGCGGCTCTCTCCCCTGCCCCGGGCCCTCCCCACCGCACTGAGAACCACTGCAGCTGTCTGCTCCAGAAAGCTGGCCACAGCCGGAATGTGCTCAGACAGCCCTCACCCTTTCCGGAAGCAACACCAGGCAGCTCAGTCCCGCAGACCACACATCCCAGGACAGCTCGTGGAGGAAGGCCAGCTCTCCTGGAAGATAAGGCCTTGTTTCCAGGACAAATCACCTTCTCCGTGACGGCTCAATCAGAAATGCCTAAGGGCCGAGGACCCCGCCGTGGCTGCACCCCTGGGGCGAGGAAGGAGGTCCCAGGATCACCCAGCAGGGGGTTCCAGGGGACCCCCCCCAGGGAGCCCCTCACTCAGGCCTGGGGAGTGGGTTGGCTGGGCCCCCTAACCGCCCTCTTTGGTCGCGTTCAGAAGGGTCGGCACAAAAAACGTTCATCCCGTTTACATTCTAGTAACCACTGAGCCGAAATCCAAGCCACCCCATCCTCTAGGTCTTTCTTCAGCTGCCCCCAGGATACCCCCCAGTACCCACTCCCCCCAACTCCACAGCTGGCAGCATCAGCAATCCATAAGCCTGGGCTGGGCCCTCTCCGGGCACTGCTGGAGGAGACGGGAAAGTGCTTCTCACCCAGAATGAAGCCACCACTGTGTCAATTATTTTTTTAAATATATTTTCCTCGAAGCAGTGTTTCCAGTTTATGCCGACGACAGCACAAAGGAACTGGAGATGGATTACTGTGATGACTGTTATCACTTTAGCACCTGAGAGATTTTCAAGCCAGTCCCAGAGCCCAGGTGCAGGAGGGGGGCCGGGGGCCTTCAGGAGCCCAGCCTCCTCACGGCCACACCATCAGCATCAAATCCCACTCTACCCAGTGACGAGCGAGCAACGTTCCAGGCCACCCGAGTCCACGGACATCAGTCTTCATCCATACAACCTAAGAATGGTGACATGCTAAAAGTGTGTCTACAATTAGGCACAATTCAGTAGGGCTGGCGTCATATTTCTCCTCTGAAATCATTCCCATCACAGCTCCTTTCCCCCATTTGGGGAAGGGTTGCTAATTCCGTTTCCCAGCAGGAATGGGGAGATCACCCCTGCCCCACCCCTCTTGGTCTGAGATGGAAAATCTAGGCATTAACGGGACCAAGTCGGGGCAAAATTTGTTAAAGATACTTTCTCAACAGCACTTACATCCATTCAATTTTTCTTCCCAATTGAGGCTGGCCAAAGCATAGTTCCCCCAACCCAGGGAGGGCAGCGGGGTAGGGAGAGATATGAGAAATCTCATCAAACTGATTATTTCTAACGGACACTTTCTGGAGAAGCGGTGGGGTTCTCCTCCAGGCTCAGTCATTCCAAAGACATCCAGCGGGCGAGAGAAGCTTTCTGGAGGCATGTACCTTGGAAGGGGGAGAAAACGGGCCCTGGGACGGGCCTGCTGAAAGAGGAGTAGCAGGAAACTACGGGAAGAGGGAAAAGGGTCGGGGTATAGGGAAGGGCGCCCGGTAACAAAGTGCTCCTCAGAGGGAGAAACCTGGGACCCACTTGTGGGAAAAGGCGGCAGGAAAAATGGTTTAATCATCTGTTACTGATGCCTCCCAGCCAGGCCTTCTCACTGCACACCAATCCATTTATGTTCCCAGGGAGCCTGCGAGGGGTTCCCACACTGCTATTTTTAAAACTGACAAGAACCGGGCTTGTCCAATTGTCAGCTCTGTGCTTACAAACCCGGGGTTTGCTCGGGCTCGCCCTGACGAGCCGCGGCCGATCTCCAGCAGCTGCCGGCGCTCAGTTATCCTGGGATTCCTCTTAGCCAGGGGCTGGGGGCCGGAGGAACGGGCCTCCAAGGCTTAGTTCTCACCTAAATGGGAATGTCCCCCCCCAACTAGACTCCGGCCGAGCCCTCATGATCCCCTAATCAGGGTCAACCAGGGTGGCTACACGTCTCCCCAAAGCTCCCAGATATGCCTGTAAGGAGAGGGAGTGCAGATCAATGGGGTATCACTTGGGAACTCCCCGGGGGTGCCCCTTGGAAGCCCCTTGGCAGGTGTCTCTCTGCTCTCTGGGAACTTGAAGGGGTGTCTGGGATCGGGCAGCCCCTGACCTTCCCCACCCAGAAGTACCTGCTCACATGGCCTGGGGCAGCCTGCTGCTCCAAGGGCCCAGGGTGCATGCTGGGGATCAGGCCCTGCTGTGGTCAAGGGGTGGCATGAAGACTGGGGCCAGGAGCCCCCAGCCTGCCTGGAGGGAGAAGCAGGCGATGAAAAGGACTCACACCTGTACCGGCGGTGGGTCCCTATGTAACCAGTGCAGGAGGCCCCGGGAAAGAAAAGGTCAGGCCCTCATGGCAGGGGTGAGAGGCGCCACCCTTCAAACAGGTGAGACAAGGCTTAGCCGGGAGGGGTACGGAGCTGAGGGCTGCACCAAGGAACCCCAGTAAAATCTTATTCCCCACTCCAGGGAACACCTTGCAGATAGAAGGGTCAAGATGGGAGGCAGCTCATCAGAAGAGCACCGAGGCCAACCTGCCAAAAGCTGGCAGGACGGGGAGCACAGCGGCCATTTCCAGGTCTAGAGGCAACCCCGCCACGCAAGCAGCTGCTCCTGCACCACAGCGGACGTGACACAAGCGCCTAATGGGAATCTCAAGCCAGAGAGAGTCAATAATGAACCCAGAAGACTCTTCTTTACAAGGAGCGGGGGTTTGACCACCGTCTCAGAGAGCCCAGCTCCTGCCGCTAACGCAGAAGGCCAGCCTGCCCCACCCAGCCTGGCAAAGTGCAAGAGGTGAATCTCTTCCTGTTGGGCAATGCTGACCTCTACCCAGCTGTCCAGTACATGCCACCACCTGCCTATTTGGGGCAGGGCAGGAAAGCCTTCCAGGTAAAGGACAAAAAACTTTGCAACCAGGCAATGCAAGATCCTAAGTGGCCCGCCTCACGTGGAGAAACCCCACCTCCAACTGGGCCACCCAAGAAACAAGGGCCTGGTCGCTGGAAATAACAGATCCTGAGGGTGCAGGCTGCTGAGTCAGCCTGGGGACGTGCTTGTTTACTAGGCTCTTCCAATACAAGACGCTGGTGCTAAAACCTGCGGCTGATGAAGAAAACTCGGCCAGACTCCAGCAGGCAAATAAACGTCCCGGAGAGCGTAAAAATATCCACACACCGGCAAGAGTCGTGCCTTTCAGGCTCTAACTAGTGACTGGCATTCAAAGAGGTTTGGATTTCATCAAAATAGCCACGGCGCCCCTCCCGGCCTGAGAAGTTCCTGGGATCCGAGGGAGGCACAGCTTCACAAGCGGTTTCCCCTTTGCGTTGGTGGTATTTGCGTGACACTCGTCACCACTCTGCTGAAGTTTCCAAGAGACACTGTGCTTGAGGCTTAGAGCAAAAAGCCACCAATAGTTCTGCTGTATAACCTCCCAGGCCAGGAGGAAAACACAAAGCCACTAAGTGCGCGGGGGCTTCCTCCTCTCCGGGACCTGAGGGGGCACACGCTGCAATCCTCTGTGCACCTTAGTCCAGGGACACGCACACAGCCACCCCGGAGATGAGCATCACCACCATTCTGGGGGTGAAAAGCTGGAGTTTGGAGGCCCCAGCACTCAGGAAGCCGAGGATTAGAAACCAGGTCTCTGAGACAGGAAAGGAGCTGCTTTTCTGAGTCTGTGTGTGTTCGGGGCTGACTGTACAGGGGGCTCTCCACCAGAACACAAACACCACACACCTTCCACGTAGAACGCAAACTTCACCAAAGGATAGGTAATTTAAATGCGCGCAACCGAAGCTTATAAATTATTAAAACGCAACTGTAAATAGTGAACACCCCTCACCCAAAAAGAGCTACTTCTCAAGACCCTCCTCCCACCCCACCCCTTAAATTATATACACAGACCACAATCCACCGACCGAATTCAACTGGGGCAGCTCCGGTCCTTTCCAACTGTCTTCTTTAACTTGAGCACCTCTGTTAGCGAGGGACAGGCAGGTGGCCTCCCAGTTTTGGGATGGGGAAACTGGGGTCCAGGAGGGCACTGTGGTCCAGCCATAAGTGCAAGGCCGCTCCGCAGAGGCTCGGCCTCGAAATTAAGTCAGCTAAAACGAGAGGGTACGGCCAGAGAGCGCTGAATGTTGGAACCTGGCCCCCCGGGCCGCATGCCGGACCCCACGGCCAGGCCCAAGTCCGGTAAGGCCGACGCTCAAGTGCCCGGGCGCCGAGGAAGCCTGGCCAAGCCAAGCCAGGGCTTCCGACCGAAATAATTACCGTCTTACACCAATTTGCGCTCCAAAGTAAATTACTAAGTAAGTCGAACGGAGTCTAACTCACTCACAAAACCCAGATCCCCACACGGCACTTTTTCTAAGCCGGGCGCAAACCGCAGCGCCCGGGTGGGTCCTGGGCGGGCCGGACGCGCCTCCGAGGGGCGCGGGTCCAAGGCGCAAGGTGAGCCCGCGACCCTGAAAATCCGGGGCTCACCGGAAGCCAGGTAACAATGCCGGGCGCTGAACACCGTCTCAGGCAAACGCGGCTTCCCGAGGCTCCCCGTAGGAGCCGCAGCCCGGGGCACCGGCGTGAGCAGTTAGACCCGGTGCTCGCCAAACCACCCCAACGTCCCTCCGGCCGAGCAAAAGGCGCGGACCCCGCCGGGGGCTCACGGTCTCGCCCGGCGCTTCCTTCCGAGGCTGCTCCCGAGGCGACTCAGGTGGAGAGAAGGGGAACGCCCGGAATCCAAGCACCCCGGCCCCGGCCGGCCGCCGCGCGCCGCTGTGAGGCCGGGCCCCGCCGCCCGCCCCAGCGCCGCCGCCCCCACCCGGGCCGCTGACCTGTCGTCGACGTGAAGGCTCGGCGAGCACTTGATGGCGAGCCACGTCTTCCAGTGGACGTGGCGCACCTTGTACACCTGCCCGAAGCCGCCCGAGCCGACCTTCTCCCAGCCCGCGAACTCGCCCGCGTCGAACGTGCGCAGCAGCCCCAGGGCCCATGGGCTCCGGCTCTCGCCCTCCATGGCGCGCATCTAGCCGCCGCTCCGCGCCGCCGCGGCAGCCCAGGTGCCCAGGTGCACGCCCCGCCCACTGACGTCACGTCCGCAACGCGCCCCGCCCCCCGGGCCGGGTCGCGGCAAAACGACCCAAGGACCGGTGAGGAACCAGCGCTGCCTCCCCGTGTGCTCTGCGCGAGAAGGCCCGGGCGCCGCGGGCGGCTGTTGACCTGCGTGTGCGCGTGTGTGTGTTTAGATGATTGTATAGTCATATGCAGTCGTAAAAAATAATTCACTCTGCCACATGTTTCCCCAGTGCTATCACTTTGCAAAACTTTGCAAAAAAAGAAAAAAGTAGATACTTTGATACAATCCACCGGTCTTATTCAGATTTCCCCAATGTTATTTGTCTTTGTCAGTGAGTAAGAAGTTCTATACAATGCGATCACCTGTGTAGGTTCGTGTATCTGTCACTACAGTCAGTTTGTGGGACATTACATCACGTGAGAACCCCGCCCGTGGCCCTTTTATAACTGAACTCCCAAGCCCCGTCCGCCACTAATCTTTCTTCTATTTCTAAAATTGTGTTATTTCAAAATACATTATGTTTGCGCACAGGAATCGCATAGCGTGGGAGATTTTGGAATCGGCATTTTGCACTCAGCATAATTTCCTGGAGATCCACCTTTCGCTTTTTTACACCGAAGTTTCCACTTTTCTTTTTTTTTCCAGTTACCCAGACAGCAAATCTAAAGTGCATTCCAAAGACAGCAGGGGTTCCTGTTCTTTCCTAGGGTAGGGCTTCTTTTTACTTGTAGAACAGACCACTTGAGAAGATGTTTTTCCACCTTTGGGAGGAAAAAAAATTTTTCCAGCCTGAATGCAACCTGCTCTTGCAAAGATAACTGGGTCAGAGGTCGGGAAGTGTAATTGCGAATTTCTACGCCTAAAAAAACACTCATCGGTGTAGACTGTGCAGTGAAGGAAGATTTATTTTTGGCCAAATGACATGAATAATGGGGGCAGGATGGGGGAGATGAGAGGGAGCATTTTAATG
The DNA here is from genome assembly GCF_964165515.1 of Mesoplodon bidens. NCBI lineage: Eukaryota > Metazoa > Chordata > Mammalia > Artiodactyla > Ziphiidae > Mesoplodon > Mesoplodon bidens. Next base: position 4,553,390 of record NC_138161.1, on the reverse strand, counting down.
ATATCAACTGTATTTTTATGTCAGTCACGCAAAAGGAGAGGTTGATCTTAGCCAGCACATAGAAGCCTCAGACTCAGCTTCTACAGACCTTACCTTCCCCTGGGCACATAATCTAATTTTACAGCTAGTAACTGAACCCATTCTCTCCCGGGGCTTCTCTTCCGCGGGGGGTGTTCACACATTGGAACAGGACAGTGCTTGTTCCAGGGCCTTAGGAAGATCAGGCAGCCACATCCTTTTCCATACGATGTTGAAATCACAATTGGTCTCCTTGAGACTGGAGTGGCAAATGGTTATCTCAAGCTTGTTTGTGGCAAATGTAACTAACATTTAAACTAACATTTTAAAAATAATCGGATTTAAAATATATAAAGATACCTTGAAATATATAAACATGGTCATTATTTTGGTGGGGAAAAAAACCAAACTGAGTAGAAAATGAGTCGTCGGTGCTGCTTGTGGCACCTTTCTCTAGACTTCCTATCACATCCAGAGTCTCATCTACAGGAAGTTCAGCGGCATCGGTGACTAACAGTCCACACCAGTCTAGTAGTAAGACACACCGATTTCACTTCTTTAATCACCTGCTTGCTCCACTCGACACATATTTACAGACTAGCTGCAGCAGGCTCAGCATTGGGCTCCTGGGCCAGCCCCCAGCTGCAGGAGGATGGGTGGGCCCAAAGTGGGGTGGACTGGCCTGGCTGCTCCTCTAACTTCATTAGCGTCCTCATACCGGCCACTCAACCCACTCTGAGGGTCAGGTGTTTAATCTGTACAAGGAAAACAAAGTCCCTTGCAGGAATCGTGAAGACAGGTGGGTTCCAGACCCTATGGGGTTATAGGAGAGTAATCGTTATTTATGTTAATGGTTGTTGGTCGTTGGCAGGTAAGGTTGACATTTCCAAGTATAAAAGTAACTTCCAATGAGAAAGAGACTCATAAATATAGAGAACAAACTAGTAGTTACCAGTAGGGAGACGGGCAATATAGGGGTAGGTGGTTAAGAGGTACAAACTGTAATGTATAAAATAAGCTACAAGGATATATTGTACAACACGGAATACAGCCAATATTTTATAATAACTATAAATAGAGTATAACCTTTAAAAATTGTGAATAACTATATTGTACACCTGTAAGTTACATCAACTATACTTCAATAAGATAAAATAAATCACTGATTTAAAAAGTTATAGCTTCAATATTTTAATGGTTATTTTAGCATTGTTTATTTTACTGTGTGAGGAGATAAACCTTCATGGTTACTCCATGGCCATCTAAGAAACTCCAAAGATGGTTTACATATAGAAGATATAAGATATGAGACTAAAGAGTCTAAAGGAAATTTTTTATAGTCTTATTTTCTTGTGCAAATATCTAACCTAAATACATGGCAAGTAACAGCGATGAACTAGGTGAAAAGATTTAAAATGAACACAGCAAATCATTTAAAAGGCACAAAATATAAAGATCCATTATTTTTAACTGTAGATGTTTTAGCACTTGTAAGCTTTCAAAAAAAATTCCTAACATACCGTTTTATATATGAGATCAAGCATATACAATTGAAATTCAAAACTTTTAACGTTAGCTTTCAAATACAATAAATCTTATTAGAATATTACATAAGAAAATGCATACTGGATTGAATTTTGCATCTTAATGAGCTGTAGCAAGTTTCTTAGTAAACAGAGAAACTTCATCTATAATTTTGTAAACATTCATATTCGCTGAAATGATTGAACCCACTCCAGTGTCAATAATTTTTATATCACTGAAAACTTCTTTTTTAAATTTTATTTTATTTATTTATTTTTGGCTGCGTTGGGTCCTCGTTGCTGCGCGTGGGCTTTCTCTAGTTGCGGCGAGCGGGGGCTACTCTCCGTTGCGGTGCGCGGGCTTCTCTCATTGCGACGGCTTCTCTTGTTGCGGAGCACGGGCTCTAGGCGCACGGGCTTCAGCAGTTGTGGTTCGCGGGGCTCTAGAGCCCCGGCTCAGTAGTTGTGGCGCACGGGAGCGCTGGTGAGCAGGGGAGGGACAGAGAGGAGCGAGACCCCAGGGATGCTGCTGGTCCTTTTCCCTAAGAATTCCTAGGTCGGCTTCCTCCTCCCTCGGGTCCTCGGCCTGCGCATCTCATAGGCGGTCCCTCCGGCTGTGCCCGGCTGCGAGGGGATGTCCCCCCTCCACGTGGCCATTTAGCACGGCGCGCTGACCTTGCGAGCCGGCGAGGGGCCGGGAACTGCCTCTCTGTCCCACCGTGTGGTCAGGACGACCCTGCAGGCCAAGGACAGACAGGGGCGAGGACTCTCATGGGGCAGGGTCCCGGCGCCTTGACTATGAATGAGTTTGCCGGTCCCTGGGCGGGGGGGGAGGTCCCTGCCTCAGGATGGCGTCGGGCTCCAAGGACTGCGCTTGGCAGGCACCAGGCGATGGATAAACAGCGTCGGTGGTTTATTACTTCTGGGACGTGTGTCTGTTCCGTGGGTTTAAACCTATCTTTGTCCTCCTTGGGGGTCCCCGGAGCAGCGCGCCCCCAGACACAGCCTTCGTAGGCGAACGACTCACTTAGGTCCTGGAGCCAAGCTGACCGTGGTCCCGGGGTCCAGAACGAAGCCAGCGCCTTTAATGTCCTCCCGCTGGAGCGGCCCACAGGGAGGGGGCAGCCGAGCCCAGGCCAATCGGCGGCATCCTCCCGGCCCCGCCCCTCCCCTCCCTCCCCCGCCCCTCCCCTTCCTCCCCACCCCCTCCCCACCTCCTCCCCGCCCTGCCCCTCTTTCTCCTCCCCTTCCCTCCTCCTCCCCGCCCTCTCCCCGCCCCCTCCTGGCCCCTCTCCCCTCCCCCATCCTCCCGGCGGCTCCTCCCAGCCCTCCCCCCTTTCTGCCCGGCAGGCTCCTCCCTAGGAAGGTGGCCTTGCTTTCCCGGAGCTGCAACTCCTGCCGCTGCCTGCATGGCTGCTCTTGAGAATTCTCCGCATGATTTGAACGCTATTTGCTGAAAGAACATAACTTGTTCACTGCTGCCATTCTGCCTCCATTAATTCTGAAAAAGTGATTTGGGAGAAGAGGGCACCAGGAGCAGGGTTCCTGGCGGGCATTCTCACAGCCGCCCCAGGGGCTGGGAAGGAAAGGAAGGAGGGGGGGCCTGACTCCCAATTTCGAGCTTTTCTCAAGCAAACATGTTCTTTTTACCCAAACCTCCCGTTTCAGAGACCCCTTCTCTGACGCTAGTGGTCCCATACCTGTCCTTCCTGGGGGTCTTCCTGTGAGGTCATTCACTGGGTCAGTGCCCTGGGAACAGAGCATCCAGAGGCGCTCAGGTGCAAGAGCTCAGCACTAAGCAGATGCTTGTCGATTGACACCTGTAATACCGCTTTGCATGCTGGGCTCCTTAAAGCCCCACCCAGGCCCTCTGCTGCCGCACTGGACAACAGAGCTGCTCCAAAGGGCCCCTGTCTGGCCCTTATTGGGCCTGCCCATCTACACAGAGCCAGGAGGTGCTCACGCTCCAACATCAAGCTCTGGGCACCTGTGACCCCGGAATTCCTAGCCCAAATGTCCCGAAGCCCACTCTTCACCCCCTGCATGGATCTGTCCTCCAGAGGATGACCCCACTGCTGGTGTGAGCGCCCCAGGCCTAAGGCATGGCCAGAGGAAGCTATCTGCGGGGGATGAGGGTGGACCTGGGGGTGGGCCTGGGAGGCCTCTCTCTGCAGGCCACAAAGCTGGAGGTGGAGAGAAGGAGGGGCTGGGGTCTGAGATTTCCCAGCTGGACTCTGGCCCTCCAAGGTGTTGTGAAGGTGTGTTTGTCAAAGCGGAAGGACAGAATACATTTTATTTAACATTTTGTTATAGCTTGATTTATAATTTTCACCAATTTTGACAATTAGCATGTAGATTTCAGTCTGTACCCATTCCCGGGAGAAATGTCTGCACGGTCTGATCACCAAGACACTAGCTCTACCCTACTGACAACCTCCTGGGGGAACTTCTTTACCCATGCCAGCCCCTGGGCCATTTGGTCATTTCCCAGCGGGGTCATTACAGCCCCCCTCCAGTCTTCACACTGCAGCTGATGTTCTGAAAACACAAAACCCACCTCACTGTTTGAGTTTGGAAATGGACCTGCCTTTCTAGGTTCATCTTCTGGTCTCCACTGCTCTTGTCCTTGGGCGGCCCTCCCCCACCCTGCTTCTCCCAGGTCCTCCGACTCAGGCTCCCCAGGGCCTTTGCACAAGCTGTCCTGTCTGTCTGGGAAGCTCAGCTGAAGCCTAGTTTAGTCCCACTCAGTTCATCTCTCTGTTTTCCCAGTCACATACTTTTGTTACAAGCTCATGGGGCATGTGGCTGGGTCTATCATCGTGTTTACCGGGGGGCTGCTGATTAATACCTGGTTCCTCCACTCTGGGCCCCGTGGGGACAGGGAAGCCTCTCTCCCTCCCCCGGCAGAGGCCCATGTCTGAGGCTGCCCCGCCCACCTGTCCTGGCTCATCACTGATCACCACCCCCTGTCTGTCCCAGCCACTGGCCTTTTTTCCCCGGCCCCTCTGCATGTGTGGCTCCTGGTCCTGGGACGCTCTGGCCCTAATCGTCGGTGGGCCTCACCTGCCTTCATCTCTGTCTGTTCAGTGTCACCACCTCCCCTTCCTGTCTACAACAGCACTGACCCACTCTACCCGGACGGCAGCCCCTCGGAGTCACGCGGGAGGCTGGGGGCTTTGTCATCTCTCTGCTGACACCCACTCTTGGTGAGTTCGGTGACTCAGGATGAGTCCTGCTTGGCTGGCCTCCAGAGCCCCCAGGGCCTGGGTGGTACAGCACGGGCTCCCTAGGTCAGGAAGTCCCCAGACTTCCTCCCCACACGTACGTTTAGTATCTCAGCGTGCCTAGGCCCAAAGAAGTGCCCGGAAGTTTTGTTTGTTAACTTAGAATCAAACAACTTGAAAAGTATTTATGGGAAAACGGTCTGGAAGGTCCTCAAAGAGTTAAGCAAAGAATCATCATAAAATCTACAATTTCCCTCCTAGGAATATCCCCCCAAAGAACTGAAAAGAGGAATTCGAACAAAACTTGTACACAGATGTTCACACAGCCAGGAGGAGGCTAACCCCTCCCCCCGCCCCGCCCCCCACACCTGAGCCACGCCCACCCCAGGGCCCGGGTCCTGCATGCACGTCGCCTGCAGGGTCTCTCCTATCGCTGCTCCAGATCAGTCAGCCCTCACCAGCCAAGACCTTCCTCTCCAAGACGTCTATTTGGAAAGGAATTGTCCTTGGGTACTTCTCACACACACCCAGGTGGCCTTACCAAGTTCTCAAGGGAGCGTCTCGGCAAGGTGGACTTCTGCCACCTGCGGGCCGAGCGTGGGAATTGCAACGGCGGCCGCTGGGGAATCAGGCTCCCAGCCAAACGGTCTGCCGGTCGCTCGGCAGAGATCCTCGTGGTGCGCAGCTTTGTGTCGGGCACCGTGTAGGCAAGGGTGGCCGTGGCCTGGCTCTGGCCCCCAGGGTCCATCAGACTGGGCTACAGGGGCAGCATGGTGGTGCTCGGGCTGCCCGTGGTGTCCAGTCCTGCCTCGCCACCTCCCAGCGGGTGAATGAGCTCTCTTTGCTCAGTTTCTCCCTCTGTAGAAGGAAGAAGGTGGAACTGAGGGTCCCGACTTCTCAGGATTGTGGGAATTAAACAGACAAACGTGTCCCCAGGACCGTGTCTGCATGGCCTGTGCCAGCGTCAGCACGATTGTGTTTTTTCTTCCTGTCTGGGCTGTTTTCATGGGCTTTCAGTGATGCACTGAAAACTTCTGCTGTTAATTCCATCTGGTGTACTTTCCCATTGAAAATACGTTTCTGTTAAAATATTATACAATTTGTAAAAGCAAAACAGTGGAAGCAACTCAGATCCCCAGTGATGGGGCCCTGGGTGAATTATTGTCACTCATCCACATGGAGGAGTAGCTGGCAGTCAGGAAGAGGCAGGAAGTCAATCCCTAGGGGTGGCGCTGGGCGATCACAGAGATCTCTGTGGACAGAGCAACGGGGAGCGAAGCGCGAAGCGTGCATTACAGCTTGTCCAGGACAGGTGGGGGATAGGAAGGCAGCCAGCTACCCATCTATCATAACCCATCTATCAATCAACTGCTGTTCAATTATCTATCTGTCATCTACCCATCATAATCTATCAGCTATGTATCATAATCTATCAACTATTTATCAACTATCTATGTACCTATCTAGCATAATCCATCTATCAATCAGCAATCATTCAACTATTTATCATCTAACTATCATAATCTATCAACTGTCAACTATCTATCATCTATCTATCTTCTATCTATCTATATTTTAAAAATAAGCAATAGGAGAATAATCCATAAGTATCATTGAAGGATACCTATGTGTGTGGGGGGGTGGAGAACAGGAAGACCTGGGGTGGAAACCCACCATCTTTGGACGTGCCTTGTTTTAAAGTTTTCACTTTGGAACCATGCAAATATTTCACTTACTTACAAAACAAATTAACTTTTAAAAAGCAATCCCTAAAGGTCAAAAATAAAATAGGACAAACCATGTGTATATCCTTTTGGAGGCCTGACTGACCAGAGGGGAGCTATCTCAGGTGACTTGGAAACATGGAAATTTGAAAGTCACTCCTGGGGAAAATACCCGAGGACAAAAAGAACAATGAGAAAGAGAGAAAAATCTTAGACCTTTCCCGACAATCATGCTGTGGGTATTATTATTCTGGGACTGGTGTATGTTGAGGAATAAAGCAAATGAGATATTCAGAGTCTGTTATTACCTGTGTTGTGGAGTTTTTTCCTTTTGAGAGAGTGGAAGTTAAGGAGCTCTGAACTTAAAGGGAATATTAGCTCAGAGTCGTCAGCAGAACTGATAAAATTAGATACTGTAAACGTGCTGTAAATTGGGCTGGTTATCCATCATAATCTAAGTGCATATATGGGGGGGGGTTGTTCCTTGAAACAGCAAAGGTCTCTCCTCCGCTGCACCTTCTGTCAACTATTTTTATATAGACACAGAATTCCCATTTCTACCAAAATGAGAGGCATTGTATTTATTGCAGTGAACCTTTAGGCCATCCTGAGAATCAAAGGTGAGATAGATTATTCAAAGTTTACTTACAGTCTCTTAAAATGCCAAAGCCCTCCCCGCCTGATCAATGACTTCCATTCATGATCACTGACGAGATTATCAAAATTTTTTATTTTTCACTATTAATTCTAAAGGTCAACAAAACCTATTCACTTTCTGGAATAACATCGCGTTTGAGAGTCATCAGACAACAGTAGGTCCAAGTTATACATGCAACGAATAAAATTATTCTGCAGAAATCAGGGTTTTCATACTTTCAGTAATCGACTCCTGTTCGGACTCCTGATCCGAAATGCTGGAAGGTGATTGGAGTGAAATCCCACCTGCTGATCCTGAGAGACTGGTCACGTGAGGTTCCCACGAGTTCACCTAGAGAGGCACTGGCAGTTGTAAAGCTGGAGAGAACTCAGATGAAGGTGACTTCCATCAATGTCATCCTTCGATTATTCTCAAACACACCTCTGCTTTATGGCTACACATTTCATTTGTAATTTAAAGCTTAAACAAACGGTGCATTTTTAAATGCTCCTTTTTAATTTGCAGAGAGAAAAGTCAATTTTTTTTTTTGGTACGCGGGCCTCTCACTGTTGTGGCCTCTCCCGCTGCGGAGCACAGGCTCCGGACGTGCAGGCTCAGCGGCCATGGCTCATGGGCCCAGCCGCTCCGCAGCATGTGGGATCTTCCCGGACTGGGGCACGAATCCGCGTCCCCTGCATTGGCAGGCGGACTCCCAACCACTGCGCCACCAGGGAAGCCCAAAAAAGTCAATATTTATTATTAAAGAACGTGGCTGAAATACAAGACCTGTCTAGAGGGAAGCAGGGAAAAGATCAAAGGCATGACTGCAGAATACATGGCAAAATTAATTAACTTTTATAAAACTTTATTCTGAAACTGCATTCCCTCCTAAGGTCTAAAGCACTTTTCTTTACCCTGTGTGTGTGCACGTGTGTGAACCTGAACCAGGGTCTCCCCACTCAGCTGCACCAGACCCCCTCCCCAGGGCACCGTCACCCAGACATGCCCGCCACACCCACTGCCCATCACACAGATGACCCCACATTCTACACATGGCATTCGGGGGCCTCTGGGCAAGGGACTGGTGAAGGTAGCCCTACCCGCACCCAAAGAACCAGCAGGACCGGCAGAGCTTTGAGGAACGTCTCCAGTGTGAGAGGCAGAAAATAATCAGAAAAGGGGAACTCAGAAGAAACAGAGCCAGTCCAGAGAAAACTGCGGGAAACTTAAAACAAGAGACCTGCACATAAGCTCAGGGGAACAAGATATTTGCACCTATGAAGTTAGAACAAGATGGGGCGGTGGGGAGAAAGATTACTAGAGAACCAGAAAGAACTCTTAGAAATTAACACACCATTGTAAAACTAAAAAATTGAAAAGCCACGGAGGTCTACCAGAGATTTCAACAAAAGGCAAAGAGATGGAAGGAAAAATTAGAGTAGATCAGCAGGAAAAGGCCAACGTCCAATTCACAGGAATTCCAAAAAAAGGAGGAGAGAGAAATGGAGAGATTGGAAAGTTATCAAAGAAAGAACACCGGGACCTTCCAGGACTGGCCTACAGTATGTGCTCCACGTCCACAAAGTAAAAATTCGGAAGAGAACGAAACCAGGGAGGACAAGGCAGCAGAACACCCTCCACTTCTCACACCTCATCTCCCAGCCCCGGTTGGGGCACTCACCTTGAGACACCCCCATCAAATGATTTTATTTCTCTTGGGTAAATACCTAGGAGTGGGATTGCTAAACTGAGGGGGAGATGTACGCTTAACTTTAGAAGATACTGACAGACAGTTCTCCAAGGCAGCTGAACCATTTTGATCTCCCACCAATGCCAAGGAAGCCCGACTTTTTTTAAGTGTTCCATTTTGGGATCAATTTTAAATACTTTCACTTTCTGTGGAAATAATTTCTTCTGCAACCGGCTAATATCTGCGTACAAGTCACTAGCGAGCAGAAGGGGCAGACGTGCGTACGTGGGCTGGGAGCCAGGTGCACCTTAGCCAGGTAAATACTGACAGGCCGGAGCCCGGAGGAGACAGCAAGATTGGGCTGTCAGTCCCCTGAGGGCCACGGTACAACCTGGGGTTAGAGTTCAAGGAGAGATCCCTGCCGTTCACGCCAAAGCCTTCTATAAGCGCTCCTGGAGATGCTTTTGTATCTATTACACAAAAAACTACCCATTTTGGGGGCTTCCCTGGTGGCGCGGTGGTTGAGAGTCCGCCTGCCGATGCAGGGGACACGGGTTCGTGCCCCGGTCCGGGAAGATCCCACATGCCGCGGAGCGGCTGGGCCCGTGAGCCGTGGCCGCCGAGCCCGCGCGTCCTAAGCCTGTGCTCCGCAACGGGAGAGGCCGCAACAGTGAGAGGCCCACGTACCGCAAAAAAAAACCCAAAACAAACAAAAGAAACTACCCATTTTTTTTAGGAGTCTGGGATTAACATATACATACTACTATCTATCAAATAGATAATCAACAAGGACCTACTGTAGAGCACAGGGAACTCTACTCAATATTTTATAATAATCTATATGGGGAAAGAATCTGGAAAAGAATGGATATATGTATATGTATAACTGAATCACTTAGCTGGACACCTGAAACTAACACAGCATTGTAAATCAACTATACTCCAATATAAAATAAAAATTAAATTTAAGAAAGGTATGGCATTTAAAATAAATCACCATTATGAATTTAATGGAGAAAATATTAAATGATATAGCCTTTTGTCTTTCTCTTTTCTGTTGGCTTTGTTCCATATTGGTGTAAGATGTTAAGCAAAAATTTGATATTTTATTAACTCAAATTCATATGATCATTTTCTTATTTTAAGATCGCATAACATAAATCAGAAATGCTTTTCAACCTCTCCATCATATCTGAAACTTGAAGTGCTGAAGATCATTCTTTCATTCATTCAATAAAGTCTTACTTAATTAAAAAAACCAACTATCCCATTGACTTTTCTTCAAGCTGGTAAGAAGCTTCGTGTTATAGTTAAGCATATGACACCTCCCAGGTGTACGGTTCCTGGCTTGCTACCAGTGATCCCTGAGGACAACCAACCTCCGTTACTTTCGTCCAGCTGTCTTCCTGATTTTGCCCAGTTGTCACAGCAACCACAATTCCAGAGACGTCTGTCTCAGAGAGGAGACATTTACACAAACCGCAGGGCACAACAGACAGCTTGCGTAGCTACTGAAAAGGAAATCGGTGGAAACGCGAAAACAATCCGGTTTATCTGAGGCAAGATTTTACCTCTTCAATGTGCAAAACCAGACAAAAGCCTTTGCAAGCCACCGCCGTAATATTTGCATTACTATTAAAAGGTAATTTAGTAGCAAAGATGTTTAAAGGAATGTCAACTGTCTTGAATAAATATACATTCTGTTTCCAACAAGCCCCAGCTATTTGTAGGGTGCTGTGGCGTGTGTTAAAGCAGCGGTTTAAAATATTTTAACCTACAGCCCAGTGGTCCCACACTTCCAGGATGGTCTCTACTTCAACGATGATAGGGGGTGGGCTCCGCGGGCCCCCTTCCTCCTCAACCCCCCACCCCCGTGCTGGCTTCCTATTCCCTTCGGTGCATTGACAAGGGAAGGTCGGACTGGATGGTCCCTACTAACTGCCAGGGGCTCCCCGTGGCCACTCAAAGCTGCAGGGAGAATGAAGCGCCCCCAACACTGCAAGCAACCGCAGATTGCCTTGGTCAGAGGTATGAACTGAGAGAAAGAAATCATAGTTGCTATGGAAACCAAACATTTTTCTATGCTAAACTATTCAGCATCAAATCATGGGCCAGGTGCCAAAAAAATGAAAACCACCATTAAAAAAAACCTCATTACCAGGAAATTCAGAATATAAAGAGTCCTTTTTTTTTTTTTTTTTAAGATGAATTTGTCATTTTCTCTAGGGATTCACCTCGGTCTTTCCTTCCTCAGCTTTGGTAGACTCTAATTAATCAAATTCAGAAACTTGACTTATTCTTTACCCTTTTCAGAATAGACTAGTACATAGTTATAAAGTGACATATCTTTTTTAATGTAAGTTAAAAAATTTCCATAAAGTGATCTGTGCATTATCGGAAAAGTACAAAGCATTCTAACTCACCAGGAATTCTAATCTGGCTCCACAGAATTCTCTTATTGGCAAAGTATTTGCTACAATACTGATAAATACATGCTCTAAAATTAAACACAAACGCACCAAAAACTGAAACATAAACTTGTTAGTAAAGTATGGTTTAATAAAAGATTCTTTAAACATATAACTCATATTTTTCCTGAAAATCTACATGAGGTAAAAGTAAATACCAGTGAGGCCCACACAGAAAGCAGAGTTGAACACAGATAGAAATAATCAAAACAAAATAAAATTGCGATTACAACATTTTAAATATAAATTGTGATAATGGATCAGCAAATGTAAGTATTTCAGAAGACATTTCTACCTACACTCTGATGTACTGATAAACACTCATTTGCAAAAACACGCTCAATGAATATGAAGAGTAGAAACCTATTCTAGGTTTTCCCTGATGGCGCAGTGGTTAAGAATCCGTCAGCTAATGCAGGGAACACGGGTTCGATCCCTGGTCCGGGAAGATCCCACATGCCATGGAGCAACTAAGCCCGTGCGCCACAACTCCTGAGCCCATGCTCTAGAGCCCGTGCTCCGCAACAAGAGAAGCCACCGCAATGAGAAGCCCGCACACTGCAATGGAGAGTAGCCCCTGCTCACCACAACTAGAGAAAGCCCGCGCGCAGCAACGAAGACCCAACGCAGCCAAAAAAAAAAGAATGTGTATATATGTATAACTGAGTCATTTTGCTGTACAACATTGTAAATAAACTATACTTCAATAAAAAACGAAAATTGAAACCCTTGAAGGTTCAGGGGGAAGTCCGAGAGGAGAAAAGATGAAGAGAAAAGGCTGCAGGACTAGTGCAGGTTAGGAAGTTGGTTCGTGGGTTTGAGAAGTGAAAGGCTATTAGACAAAAGGCTATAATCACCTCTCGTTGATATTTATCACAAACAGAACAGGAAGGAGTACCCTCAATTATCCGACATGAGGATGTTTTTGGACAGAAACAATTACATTAATTACAAACCTCTTCCACTTGCCTCATTAACAATAAAACAAATCATGTCTGGGGGAGTTTAGCCATGTTTCTGTTCTTGGTTTGAAATCAGTTGCCGAATGGCAGCTCAGGGCTGTAAAGCTTGCGTTGTTCCCAAGTTGAGGAAAAGACGCTCTTCTGGGCTGTGAGTCACCGGAGCCAGGGATGAGCCCGGGATGAGCTGGTTCCCAGTAGGAGTTTTGATGGTAGTAGATTTGCACAGCAAGCTAGAGGCGTCGGTAAGCCCTGGAGAGTCAGAAGTCTGACTGCGCCTGGTGACTAGCCGGTTAGACTGTTTAGGCTTTGACCCCCTTGAAGGCAGATCGGGGGTGGGGTGAGGGTAATTACAGCCAGAGCGGGAAAGCTGAGCCACGGCTGACAAACAGTCGGATGGGAGCCAGTGAAGTCATAATGTTTTGTTGCATTTGCAATTAAAAAGAGGAAAAAAACAGTATGGAGTTTCCTCAAGAAGCTAAAAGTAGAGTTGCCATATGATCCAGCAATCCCGCTCCTGGGCACATATCTGGACAAAACTATAATTTGAAAAGATGCATGCACCCCAATGTTCATAGCAGCACTATTCACAACAGCCAAGACATGGAAACAACCTGACTGTCCACGGACAGATGAATGGATAAAGAAGATGTGATACATATATGCAATGGAATACGACTCAGCCATAAAAAGAAATGAAGTAATGCCATTTGCAGCAACATGGATGCAGCTAGAGATGATCATACTAAGTGAAGTAACTCAGACAGAGAAAGACAAATACCCTATGATATCACTTATATGTGGAATCTATAATATGACACAAGTGAACATATCTACGAAACAGCAACAGATTCACAGACATAGAGAACAGACTGTGGTGGCCAAGGGAGAGGAGGGTTGCAGGAGGGAAGGATTGGGAGTTTGGGGTCAGCAGATGCCAACTATTATATATAGAATGGATAAGCAACAAGGTCCTACTGTAGAGCACAGGGAACTATATCCTGTGAGAAACCATAATGGAAAAGCATATGAAAAAGAATATATATAGGTATAACTGAGTCACTTTGCTGTGCAGCAGAAATTAAACACAGCTTTGTAAATCAAGTATACTTCAATACAATTTTGTAAAAAATAAAAAGGAAAAAAATAGGCCTCTGTTTAAAAAAAAAAGTCTCTGTACTATTTGGTGCCACATTCAGATGCTGGTTATTTGGGGAACATTCTGATGAATCCCTGTGGGATGCTCTTAGTCTGAAGCCTAAGAATGTTGGCTTGGTGTGGGCCAGCTACACTGGCATCTTCTTTTCTTAAGAGGAACTGTTTGGCCATTCAGGCAAAAATTCACAATGTCTCCAAAAGTACGGACACGGTTCTAAATATAAGCAAAGAAACCCAATTCCACACACATGACATTACAGATCCATTAAGACAACGTTTTCTAACGATATTCCACTGGCAGTGAAGTGTACCCTTTGCTTGAGAAACCCCGCGTCATGTCACTATGAGACGACAGCCATCTCAGGGGGCCATTGGAGGGACTGGCTGAGCTGACGGTGGTGGAGCCCCGAGAAAGCAGGAGTTGGGGCTGTCACTCTTCTTATCTGAAATTGACATGCAGGCTGTTTAAATACAACCCCTTTTGGGCTTCCCTGGTGGCGCAGCGGTTGAGAGTCCACCTGCCGATGCAGGGGACACGGGTTCGTGCCCCGGTCTGGGAAGATCCCACGTGCTGCGGAGCGGCTGGGCCCGTGAGCCATGGCCGCTGAGCCTGCACGTCCAGAGCCTGTGCTCCGCAACAGGAGAGGCCACGGCAGTGAGAGGTCCACGTACAGAAAATAAATAAACAAATACAACTCCTTTCAGTTATGTTTTTGCTGATGCTTACGAGATGTATCCAAACTGAAAATCTAGGGACATGCACTTCAGCTCCGTTTCTAAAGAACTCGAAAAATCAGTGTCCAACCTACCAAAAAGATAACCAAGCGCAGTGAAAAGATACTGAGATACTAAGAACACGAGGCATGGGTATTTTGTTTTTCACTATAGCATTTATTAGAAATTTCCAGCAGGATGGCAGGGGAGGGGAGGGAGGTCCAAGAGGGAGGGGATATATGTACATATAGCTGATGCACTTTGTCGTACAGCAGAAACTAACACAACATTGTAAAGTGATCATACTCCAAAAAAAAAAAAAACTTCCATTGTTCTATTCCACTCATCATTTGTCTCCAATAGACTGTTACACCGAGGATGCTAGAAAGTGATGTAGGGATGACTGGCACGCATGGGGGCAGTCCAGGGAATACGATTTTTGAAAACCATAGGGTGCTTGCTGACATGTACTTCAGGGTCTGCAGAAATGTACTACAATGTTGGACATGAACCCTATATGATTGTGTCGAATGAGTGTCTTCTTTTTTTTTTTTTTTAATGGTACACGGGCCTCTCACTGTCGTGGCCTCTCCCATTGCGGAGCACAGGCTCCGGACGCGCAGGCTCAGCGGCCACGGCTCACGGGCCCAGCCGCTCCGCAGCATGTGGGATCTTCCCGGACCGGGGCACGAACCCGTGTCCCCTGCATCGGCAGGCGGACTCTCAACCACTGCGCCACCAGGGAAGCCCGAGTGTCTTCTTTACTGCCATTTCCATTATGTGATCATTTAACATAACGAAGGGCACTTGTTGTAAAGAAAGAACCATTTTCTGCTAAATGGTCATCTGCCATTAATCATGAAGTATGAAGAATCAAAAGGCTTGATTATGTTTTACTATTTGTTAACAAGGGGCAAAAATCATAACTTAATAAACAAAGTTGAAGAAGTAATTAATAATCTTATCCATAAAATCGAGTCATTGGAGATTAGGATTTCCAAGAGTCTCATGAAGACAGAAATTTCAAGTGATAATTCCAACCGGATATAACGAAGTTAGTTAGGTTTTTGTGGGGGAGTGCTTCAAAGCTTTGGTGGCCACCCTTGGGAAAAACACTTGCCTATTAATCTCTGTGGGTCAGGCTTACTGTCGGGGGGTGGGGGGGCTCAGAGGAAATGATGAAATGATGAGAAGAAGCACAGTCCCCGCCCTTCTGGAACTTACTGAACAGCAGGGAGGCACATATAGGAACAAATGCATACAATGAGTAAACAGCCAGTGTAATTGCCCACTGGGCGCACTGTGCTTGCTTGCTATCAGAGGGCGGGAAATGAGGGCTTCCGGGGGATTCCAGGAGGCTTCTCTGAGGAAGGGACGTTTGAGCCGCCATCTGAGGGCCAAGCAGCATTAACCAAGCGGGGGCTCAGGGTGCTGGGCGAGCGGAGGCCCTGGGAGAGGATGGGGAGGGAGGCGGGGCAGCCCCCGCAGGCTCGAGGCCGCAGAAAGGATCGGCGTGTCCAGGGAGCTGACCTTGGTGCGCGGGTGACACATAGAATGACACCAACGAGGCCATCGTGTGGAGGACAGACTCCTGGGGACGAGAGGGGCCCAGGTGGACCCTTAGGGGCTGTCAGCTGGGAAGGTGGTCATGGGGATGGTGACACCCAGACATTCCCAAAGGCACAGGGGGTGTAAGCGTGGGATGGCTCTGGGCTCCCACCCGTGCCAGTAGGTGGAGGGCAGGGCTGTGGGCCGTGAGTGGGGACAGTCGGGGAGCGCCAGGTTTGGGGCCGGGGGTCATGAACTTCGGAGTCAGACGTGCGAGCTTAATGGTCCTTGGCGACATCCAGGTGATGAGTCCGTGTGCGTTCCCAGAACAGAGGATGGCAACGCACAAACGAAACGGCGGCCGCTCCTGACCCAGCACCCTCAACCCCAGCCCCGGATCATCCTGGAGACTCCGACAGGGCAGCTTGTGGATTTCTAGAGCATTTCCCCCAACACTGCGGCCGTGTCTTCTCTTTCCTTTGTGACCTTGCTACCCTGTTTTGTGGCTAAAACTAGGAAGAGAGAATTCCTGGGGTTGAGGGCAAGCTGCAGATGGTCACGCGAGGGGGTGATACAGTGCACCCAGGAGGAGGTGAAAGGCCCAAGTGCAACAGGCGGTAAACAGCGGCACCAAGCCCCGGATCCTGCACCCTCACTCTTCCTGGGAAGTATGCTGGGCCGGGCTCTCTGCAAAGACTCAGGGTGGGTCTGTGTCCCATTGAAGGGACTCCTTCCCATGGAGAGGGGGCTCCATCTCCCTCCTTATGGAGCAAATGTGGGCAGACAGACCGGACGACAAGGAAGAGCTGGAGGCTTGGTGCCAAGGCAGTCAGGATGTGGGGCGCCTGCCCTCAAGTGTCATCCGGATGCCAGCGGCCTGCACCTGGGACTGTAGGGCCCCGGGGAGCCACAGGTCTCGGCTCAGGGAGGAGAAGCCTCAGGTCCATGGGTACCAGGGCTCGGGGGGGAGGGGTGGTCCCAGCCAGCTCGTTGTGCGGGTCACCCAGGTAATTCTGCTGCCTGCAGCACATGCAGGTCAGATCATTGGCTGTCATTCCAGGACTAGGACCTCCTGATGTGGAGGCGCTCAAGCCAGATGCAAACACCCACAAGAAGCAGCAGCCAGTGGCCCAGCGGTCTCCCCCCTTTCTATTGGAATTTGTTGCACATACAAGAACATGCTCACAATTTGTTGGACGTTGTGGGGGTGAATCCTATTCACTGGCAGAAGAATTAGCTGCTACCAGCTGTTCTCTAAGATACAACTGAAGTACCTAAAACAAGGTTCTCGTAATTCAAATCCTTAGATCGGATGACACTCCAGGTGTTTCATAACGTTAAGATGACTCTTCCTAACAAATCGGAGCATATCATTATTTGATCCATAAAATAAGGGATTGTTCCAGACCATGTGCCCTAAGAAACGCCTTGCTTACTAAGTTCTCCCCTCTCTCTGGCTGTTCATCTTTTCTTGTGTCCATTCTCTCCATCTAAGCTTTACAAAAAATGCTACAACCACTTGCTTTGTTGCTTTTAAACAAACAAACAAACCCTTGTGACAGCTTCTGATATCTCAGCATCTTGTTTATTTTCAATGTTTGGGTCATTTAAAATAATCCAAACATTTCACAGGGTCTGAACTACACGGGAATTACAACTGTTCTCAAAATATACCAAGTGTGTCCACTACTTGGAACGGACAATCTGAGCAGAGGGCCAGCAATGGAAAAACACCGCTCATGGCAACTTTTATTTGTCGTTATAGAAACTAACGAGACACGAAATACACGTGACCTCTCAGCCTTGATGCCTTTCAAAATCCAACGGGAAAGTCACTGACACGGCCCTGAGCTGGGAGCCTCGAGCTCTGGCCGCTGTGACTGTGAAGTCCGTGCATCTGCCTCCCGGGCCCCGAATCCTCCAAGGCGGGTCCCTGTCGGTCACAGTGGAGCGGGACCCAGCACGAGGAACACATCCCACTCGGGGCCCCCGTCCCCTCCTCGCCTCAGGGACACGCAATCCCGGGGGCCTGCTCTGCAAGGCTCACACCGTCGGGTGGCACAGAACGACACAACTTCACAAATTCACCGGCCAAAACCAAGCATCTTCTGTTTATTAATTTAGAATAACCCCGAGGGATTCACAGAGCTCAGTGGTCACAACGGCTCCATCTAATTTCCTCCTATGGATACAGCTGTGCACTGGGATCAGTTAAAAAAAAAAGTAAGTATTTTCCATCAGGAAACAGTGGTAGAGGTGCAGAACAGTCTACAGCTGGTAACTCTTTTGGCTGAGTAGTACTTTTTATTTTTTATTTTTTGCTTCCCAGTTTCTTATATGCAAATTCATAGCAACTGTTTTAAGACAACACAAACCTATTTTGCCTCAGACAGTGACCCTATTAGACCAAATATTTCTAGAGAAAACTCAGGAGTCAATTTGATTTTTATTTAGAGTTCTCACTTATTTTAACAGGAAGTATGATTAAGCATCTGTGTAGTTAAATAAATGGCAGGAAGTACACTGGGGCCACACAACCTAAATCAGGTTCTTTAAAGACATTTGATGCATTCTTACTCTAAGCATAAAAACAACTTCTCTTAAAAAAATAAAACTGTGATTTAAAAGGCCTTTGTTTCATAGGGGAGAGGAATAAAAGATAAATGCTAGCGGGTGTTCAATCATGTTTGGATTTTTTACTTGGTCATTCATCCCTTACATTCTGCAAATGCAAAAGGAAATGGTCAGCGATTTTTAAGAAAATACCTTAGGAACCTTGGCGCTTTTGATGAGTCCACGGATACCTGGACCACTTACATTTGGAGAACAGAGACAATACTTAGAAAGTATATCACCCCCAGCCCAAGTTCATTTGATGAAACTATTATGTATAGAGCAGTTAATTATATACATAAATAACATAAAAATAATTATCATAAATTAAAAGTCCAACAATCCCCCGCTACTAATTCAGAGGTGCGAGCCGGGAGTTACCGGTGAGCTGGGTGTGGAGGGTGAATCCTGAAGCCCCTTTCACATGCTGCGTGGGTGATGAACTTAGTTCACGAAAGCATGTATTGCACAAACCAAAGCCTAGCCCCCCTCCTCAAAATCTTGCGATTTGGAATGAAGCGAAGTGCTGAGAACGTTGCATTTTGCATAACAGGTTGTCTGTAGCCTCACTAGCAGCATAAGGTTATTCTGCCTCATTTATCCACTACTGATGGTCTCCCAAACAACGCAGGATCGGGGACAAATACTGATCAGGACAAAGTAAGGCAAATGTATCATTTCATTCTGGATAGCGTTAAAGCATCAGGAGGGTGGAAATCAAGCTTCTTTGCCCGCCTCTTTGTTTCCCTGGCTGCGCAGTGGGAGGGCTGGCTGCTGGCTGCTGGCTGCCACCTTGGTGGTCCAGAGCCTCACCTGCCACTTCTGAAACGGGCGCACACGTGTGAAAGCGCGTTCCCCGGAAGGGCAGGGCTCCCGTCGCTCAGCACATTTATTCACTCATTCATTAGGGGCACTGACGCTTCTACGGGTCAGCTAACAGCCTTTCTGCTTTCATACTACGTGGCAGGAAATAGCACTATCTTCATATTTCAGAAAAACCTATACCTTTCTTGGGTAAAGAGCCAAGCTCATTCAACATTTTTATAGAAAACTGGTCTTGAAACACACCAACCTTTGGAATTAAACAGAAAAAAGACATGAATTTCTCCCTTGTTCTCTAGCGCAGGGGATTCTGGCTGCGCCTCAGCCATAATAAATACATTTGGACGGCAGAGAATCCTGAGACAACCCCAAGGAGCCTCCAGAGGGGCATGAGGCTCACGGCCCCTGCATCGGGGCAGCCGCGTAGAGCTGGACGTGGACCCACAGTCCCACAGTGCAAACGACTTCTGTGTGTTAAAGGAAAATAGAGAATGACGTGGCCTCCGCAGTCTCGATCACACAAGGTATGCTCGAGATAAAGTTTAAAAAAAAAAAAGGAAAAAGCCATACTGAAAATCGATTCACGAATTCTATCACTGAGACGCCTTGGTCAGCGACCTCACATGACCCCTTGCCCGAGAGGAACTCGCGAAGGCCAGAGGAGGGGCGTCCGCTCCCGCAGGGCATCTTCCCACATGGTTTCAGCCCAAAGGTGCAGAACGAATTCGACTCAACTCAGATTTCAAAGAGAGTAAATGTTACTTGAACTCCTATCTGCTCATTAGCAAAACAGTGCAGGAGCCAGGAGAAAACGGGCTACATTTTCACACAGTAGCGGAGCCCTAAGGGGAAAAATGAAACAAGCTACTTACATCCCTAATGACATACGGGTCTAACCCTGCTGCTCCCCTCTGGGTTTCCTTTTCCCAAACCCTGCGCCCATCCGCGTTCTGAGAGGGAAGCCTGGGGGCCTGGCCTTGCCGGGCAGAGCATATGGGGCCTGAGGGGGACCTGCTCGGGGTCACTTCTGAGTTCAGCTGATAGACTGTGATGGTTGTTGGGGAATTTGGAGATAATGCTGCAGAAGCTAAGTCAACCTTACTGATACTGCAACGTACGGTGTTTTGTTTTTTGTTTGGTATCCAGCAAACAAATCTCAAATAAAAACAAAAACAGACCACCTGTCTGTGGTTCTCTCCCCCAGGTCCCCACAAGGTGACTCAGTAGCTGTACATCTGCGGCTGCTGCTCGGCCGGCACCGGGGGCTGGGCGGCCTGCGGGGCGGGGGCCGGGGCCGGCAGCACGTCTGTCTGGGGCACCGCCCGCCAGGTGAGCGGGTGCTGCTCGCCAAGCTGGCTCCCCAGGGGCGTGATGGAGTTGACCAGGGTGGTCAGGTTGATGAAGTGGGCCACCGACTGCGGATTCGAGGCTTCCGGCTGCGGGTGGATCTGGAGGTCGTTCTGGCGGTTGTGCAGCATGGCAGAGCCGCTGACGGTGTCAAAGGTCACGGTCAGGATGGAGTTGTCCAGCTGCAGCTGGCGCTCCGGGGTGGTCAGGTGCCCGACGGCCACCGGCTGGAGGTTGGTAAACTGAGTCCCGGCCGCGGTGGTGATGGGGGTCACGGTGATGTTGGTCAGGCCGACGGAGCTCGACGGGGTGGTCACATTGGGGTCACCCAGCGTCACCACCACCTGGAAGAGTCACGCACAACATGGGACCGTTAGTTCCTGCAGAATCGAGAACAAGAGCAGCCTCCTGTGCTGTACTTTGTCACGGAGGCCATCTTGTGACGCTGGAATCATCACACTCCTGGCCCAAAGGAAGGAGTTAAAACACTTGCTGGTGAGAGATTAAACCAAGTTCATTTTTCCTGGAAAAGGAATTCTAGTGAAAAAGAGAAACAAGATACAGACACAATCAGCTGGAACTGAAAAACAAAGGATTTCAGTAGCTAGGAAAAAAAACAGAAAAGTAATGAGAAAAACAGAGCACATTCTTCACTGTCTCTTAACTTCTGTGAAGTGATGATGGTAAATGGAAATCCCAACCGTAAAGGTCAGAAGGGCAGTGAACCAATGTGCAGCGCAAGAACTAATAAATGAAGAAGCAAGCAAAGCTCTTCCCCACAGACAGGGATGAAACGCAGGAACGTCTGCAACCAGGATGACCAGGGCCAGTCAAGGGAGGGGTGTGGCGTCCGATACATGCCGACCGGGAGCTGGGGGCCTCGAAACCCCAGCAGGGAAGCTTTGGTTAAAAGCAGCAGACTGGCCGGCCACACGCCCTGGCGTGCAGGGTCAGGCCCTCCCTGACTGGCCGGCACGCTCAGGCCATTGAGAGCCTCCCCAAACTAGACACAGCCCCGTTCCCAACCAGGGAGGATGGCTGTGACTTCTGGGTCTAAGCTGGGAAACGCTCACGGGGAAACGGGGCACGTGCTGACCACGGCCAGAGCCCAAGCCCCCCACACCCGGGGCCCCAGCTCTGCACAAGGAGCGGCGACCTGCTGGATGCTCTGCACGGCAGAGTTGGTCTCGTCCCCGACGCCGCCCGAGAACGTGGCCTCCTTCTCTGAGAACTCGCTGAAGGCGGTCTCCTCGGGCCCCGTGGCCCCGGTCTCCTCCTCTGGCTTCTGCTTCCTCTTGTGAGTCCTCCTGGAGGCTTTCACGTGTTTCCCTTCCGCCAGATCCTCCTGCCCCAGACTCAGTTCAGGCTGCAGGAACAGAAGGCGCGACAACGGCGGGTCAATAGGCCGTGTCCCCGAAGCGGCCAGCGCATCCTGACCCTGTTCCCAGACACCAGGTGACCAGGCTTGTCTGCTAACTTGCACTTCTAAGGACGGGGGCAAGTGCCTGTTGGTTTCAGTTGCTTTTCTTTCAGGTGAAGGATTGTATCTTAGATACAAGTCATATTCTTAAAAGCCACATTTTGTGCTGAAATAGAAACATCTCTAAAAACAGACTTTTTGAGCCACTGTTTCAGCCCTGTTGAGCTCAGTCTGAGACTGAAAAATGCTTTCACACCAGGACTCTCATCCCCTGTGGCTGAAACAAATTCACTGCAGACACAGTCTTGGGTCAGAATGAGGCTGACTGCCAAGAACTGTACGGTCACCTTTTCTGGGGACAGCAAATAGGGCCCAATGGTAACGGCGACCCCAGACGGGTGCCCTGCACACGTCTTCTTGAGCTGCTAAGTGTGGCCTGTTTTCCGACCTACAGCTGGGCTGGCCCAGCATCACGGAGGCCGCTGAGCCGAGGTGGCCAGCAAGGCTCTCCACCCTGGTCACCCACCACCCCTCCTGGTCCTCGGCGCCATCCATGAGACTTGCTCCCACCCAGTGGCAGGTAGACCCTGAGGAGGCCTGCCAGGACACGGCCACTGAGGGGTTGCCCTGGACAGGGGTGGGCGTGGTCCTGGTCCTCCGGGGCTGCTGAGGCGTGGGGCACGGCAGCTCAGTACAACCCGGCCGCTGAGCACCGCGCCCAAAACTCCGTTGCAAAACACAGACGTAGAAACGTGATTTTAAATAACCGAGAGCATGACACGTTTCCTTTAAAATAAGAGAAGCTCTTTATATAGAGGTATTGACTAAAAATTCCTTTTAAAAGTAAGTTCACCTAATACGTTGAAAGTTATTTTGCTTCTAATAATCTAATCATGCTAATAAGCTTTTCTGGAAACCACCTGTGATGGTTAAGTGTCAACGTGGCTGGGCTCGGGCGCCCGGCTGGGTGGCTGAACACCAGTCTAGAGGCTGCCGTGAAGGTATTTTTCAGATGTGATTACCACTGAAATCGGTGGGTACTGAGTCATGCAGAGCATCCTCTGCAATGCGGGTGGGCCTCGTCCCATGGGGCAAAGGCCTCGAGAAGAAAGCCTGAAGCTCCCAGAGGAAGAGGGAACTCTGTCTCCAGATGGACCGGGCACAGCATCAACTCCTCCTGGGTCTCCAGCCTCCGGCCCGTCCTGAAAGTTCTGGACTTGCCAGTTCCACACTCGTGGGCGCCAATTCCTTAAAATAAATCTAATTCTCTCTGTACACACACGTACACACGTGTACACAGGCTCTCTATTGACTGTTTTCTCTGGGGAACTGTGACTTAAGAAACCATCTATTCTCTAAAAGGAGATATGTCAGGATTCAGAAAACTGAAATTCTAGAAACTTTTACAGAAACTAAAAGGCTCCTGGGGTGACAACCAACCAATAAAACAGAGGCAAACGAGCGTGAAACGCGGGTTTTTTCCCCAAAGGCTGCTCAGGACACCTGCCGGGGCCCCTCGGGTGAGACGTCCCGGGCCCCGCGTGCGCAGGGCTCACCTGGACGATACCGATGGAGGAGGCGTCGATGGTGGTGGTCTCAGGGAGGTGGTCCAGGTCGTCGATCCTCACGGCCAGGACCTAGGAGTGACCACAGGGCGGTGAGCCCGGGACACCACGCCCGAAGGCCCAGGCTCAGGTCAGGCGGGACCCAGACACGTGCTGACAGGCCGCCACCCTCAAAGGTGCCCATGCCCTCACGGGCCCTGCTCAGGACCTGAAAACCTGGATTCCACAGCCCCGTCTGGGCTCTCCTTCCCTCCTCCCAGGCCCCCTCTCTTCAAGTTTCTGCTGTGCTCTCACACACGGGGGTGTTACCTCGCCCCTGTCCACGTGTCACCGCACTGTCCACCGCTCGAGGGTGGAGGCTATTCCTTCCCTTTTAGTTTAGTGAAAACACTAACGTGCACAGTGCATAATGCATAGTGTATTCTCACTCAATCTTGTTCTTTCAAACCGAGAGCGGAGCGGGATAAGATACAGGAAACCTGTCCTACAAGGAACCACCAAAAATGAGACGTTTACACTGTAAACACCTGACTTTTCTACCTGAAAAGTAGAGAAGTCCAGGTAGTTTCATTGGTCATTTCTGATGAAGCGCACCTGGTGAGCCGCACTGGCCGGTCCCCAGCACGCAGACCCTTACGCCACGACACACGCCCGTGGTCCACCCGGTCTTCCCTGAACCTGATCCACACACCTGCTGACGCCGGCTGTACCGTGACTGCGATCTTAAGTGAACAAATCACAGGTGGGGCGACGGACCCTGAGCGCAGAGAGAACGGAATCCCTGGGAGGGAGGTGTAGTGACAGGGAGTTGCTGAGGAAGGGAAGTGCTGTGCAAAGACTACACGAGACCAGGGAAACCAGGAAAGTCTACCTGCACGGGCTCTTCAGCCAAATGGCTCTGCGAGCATCTTTACATTTTTGCTCAGAAAAAATGAAGAACAAAATTGTAGGCTATACATAGCGGGTGTGGCTCATTTAAGAAGAATGACGGGGGCTTCCCTGGTGGCGCAGTGGTTGAGAGTCTGCCTGCTGATGCAGGGGACGCGGGTTCGTGCCCCGGTCCGGGAAGATCCCACATGCCGCGGAGCGGCTGGGCCCGTGAGCCATGGCTGCTGAGCCTGCGCGTCCGGATAGGCCACAACAGTGAGAGGCCTGCGTACCGCAAAAAAAAAAAAAAAAAAGAAGAATGACGGGGAGCTGCATTTCCGGACTTAGGTTCCAAGACCAGGGCTGGGCCTTCTCTGAAAGGACGGCCAGCAAGGTGGTCGTGGTCATGTGTGTTTCAACATAAATGCTGACGTGGCGCTGAGGACCCAAGCGTGACTGTGATGCTGCAAAGCTGAGTCACAGCAGCCGGATGCCACCAACTGTCCTCTCCCACCCTCACCGTCACCAACTCCATCGCTGTCACTACTGTCAGTCACCACCACCTCCACCACTGTCAGTACCCCATCACTGTCACCACCACCATCACCTCCACCACTGTCACTGTCACCACCACCTCCATCATCATCAACGACGACATCACCAGTGTCCTAGTCACACGGTCTGGAAGCTGATGCCACGAAGAACAACCACAGAAGCATCTGCTGGCTTTGCTCTTATCCGGAGAGAAGACCACGCATGCAAAGTACTTTGTGGGTTTGAATTTTTTTTGAATGTAACATTCACTCAAGGCAGAGGGAAAGACCATACCTTGAAGTAATAAAATCGTATCAATTCTGAAAGGTCTCCAATATATGAAAGCAGTTTACACTTAACACCTTAGCCGGCCTCCACGGGACCCCTGCCCCCGAGTCTGTGCCCAGCACTGCGGGGACCCCTGCCCTGCACCCCTGCACAGCCGGGCCCCAGGGTGGCACCCACACGGCAGCCGAGCCCTCCCTCGGCCTCACTCCATCTATCCCTCTCTGTCTGACTTGTCTGTGTCCTACCCCTCCCCTCTGTCTCCCACCCTAGACGGACGGTCCAGGAGGACGGGGCGCACCCTGTCCGGCCGGTCACCAGCGCTCATCCCCGCAGGCACTTAACTGTATCTGTTTGAGCAACACAGAAGGAAATGACAGAGAAACCTCAGAGGATCAACGGGGGAAGCGGCTGAAGGCGTCAGAGACACAAGGGACTGAGACCAGAGCCCGACGGGGAGCCCTCCGTCTGCTGGAGTCCCCTCCCGAGCGCTGTGCCGCCGGCATGGTGGGCGTGAGAGGAGGTGGCCGCACAGAGGGGCAGGCTAGGAAGTGACCGCCAACCGGACGGAAGCGTCTGCCGAGCTGCTCTGCGCCCGCAAGGCCTCCCGCACCCGGCAACGTGCATCACACAACCCGTCTGCAAAAACTGCCGTGCACGCTGTTAGCACGTGTGCCTACAAACACCCACACGTCACCAAGAAATCACTCCCACACGTCACGAGCCCCCGGGGGAGCCTGCAGCGCCAGCCCTGGGCCCCAAGACCTGGAGGGCGCTGTCTGCCGGCACCGGGCAGCGGGTAGATGCTGACACTTCGGGCGCCTGCTCTCCCAACTTTGTTTTTCTAGGTGGAAACGCTAGCTGGCCGCTAGGTGGAAAAGGCCGGGAGTGAGGAGAGCGAAGCTGGTGGAGCCCCAGCTCCTCGGGGACCCCAGAGCTCAGGGTCAAGGTAACGCAGAAAAAGACGCACTTACCATCCAAATGAGGCAAAGCGTGCATTTATAATTGCGAAAGTAACCCATGTTCGCTAGAGGACATTATTTAAAGTGGAGAACAAGAGAAGAAATAGCCAAAACTTCAACGCCAGGAGAGGACGACCACTGTGTAATGTTTTCGTCCTTTCTCGTTTCGCCCACCCCATTTATATTACATAGGTGAGTCTCCCACAAAGACACACAACGTGAACGACATGCTGTGTATACACACGCAGTACACGCACGGTGTGTACGGCTTTCTTACAGCGAACACGCACACTTTCACTCAGAGTTCTCTGCAAACACGTGACATTCAGGCACATCACTAAACTACCACGAACTTAATAACATTCGTCTTGCTGGACATTGAGGGGTCCAAGTAGTCATTTATAAAACACTGGAGGGATGGTCACGCTACCCCCAGCAGGACACGCCACGGCCGGGCACCCGGCTCACGCCTGCCGCACAAGCATTTTGAATCTAAGAACCTCCTCTAATTCAATGGAGGGAGGATGGCACCTCTACCGTTAAAGGCTTTCTCTTGTGTCTTAACCACAGGTGTTTCCTTTCATGAATCTCCGTGGACACACTGGGTTCTTCATGTTCTTCTCGTGGAATGCATATTACCTTCAATGTTAACAGTTTCTATCTGTTAACGGTAGTAATATCTTAACACATGTCTTCCGTTTTCCCTTTGACCTACAGAAGTTCTAAATGTTAGGCTGCTTGATCAAATCGTTTGTTCGAGACTCCTTTCACCGCTTTTGCGCTTAGAAAGTTTCCGCCTTTCAGTGATACAGCTGTCTTCCCGTACTTTCTTCTAGCTTTGTTTTTCAGTTTACTTCTTTTTAAAAAGCAATAAATTCTTCAGCGCCCTGGACCTGCCCTTAGAACCAGCCCCCGGGTGAGCCAGCGTCTCTCTGCGTCAATACAGCTTCTCCCCCTCGGTCCCCAGGGCCACCTTCTAATCAGCCCCTAACACCACACGGAGGCTCCCGTCCTGAATCTTTTTTAGTTGCCCAAAGGGAGGAAAGGGGGAGGGGGAGGGGTCGTACTCCCGTCTCGCTGTAATTCCAGCGAGAATGTAATTTATAACCTCAGCAAAAAACACGTTCCAGGCTCTTCTGTTCACTCACTCGTTCAGCGCCGTCGGCGCGCAGGCGGAGGGGAGTGGCCAGGCCCAGGCCCAGGCCCGGCCTGGAGGAACCACGGGCCCGCGAGGGGCAGGGATGGTGAGCCCGCGCGGCGGGGTCTCTGAGCAGGAGCCGCCACCGGGCAGAGGGCAGAGGGGCCGGGCCTGCGTGGGGGGGCGGGGGGAGGCAGGCAGAGGGTCGCCCGCCCAGGCTCACCTCGGGGTGCTTGCGCCGCATGTGTCTGCTCATGGAAGCCCGGGTGGACACCTTGGTCCCGCACAGCTGACAGCTCTGGGCCTCCACCTTGTCGTGGGTGAGCTGCACGTGCTTCTGCAGCATGTACTCGGTGACGTACTTCTTGTCGCACACGGAGCATGTCCACTGCTTGCCCACTTCCCACACGCACAGGGCAGAAGAGAAAGCATGGGTCGTGAGCGGGCTCAGCCTCTGCACGTGCGGCCAGGGTCGCCGGCCGGGTCACCCACCCGGTGGTCAGGCCGCGGGACAGGCAGCGCGGCCTCCTCCCCTCCTGGAGCCCAGTCACTACTCCAATGTCCAAAAATTCAAGTTTCGGAAAAATTTTGAAAATTCAAAATTTTCAATGTCCGAAAATTTTGATGGGCTGTTTTTGTGGGCAAGGGGCCATCGTTAAGGCAGAACAGCACCAAAACATGTGAAAAAGCCTACCAACAGCATCACAGCCGTGCCATCCCCACCGCGCACGCTCCGATGGCCTCAGCGGAGACTGCGGTGGGCAGCCGGCTGGTCCCCAGGTGCCCCGCTTACCCGTGTGGATGAGCTTGTGCGTCTCCATCGTGTTCCTCTCACTGAAAGTTTTTCCGCACAGTTCGCACATGAAATCTTTAATCCCTGCAGAAAAAGGCACACTTAATTTCACGTTTCATGAGTGTTTTAACTACATACAGAAGCTGTCTCGTCCTTGACACATTTCTGTATTTGCAGAAGCTGCAGGGGAGGTAAATTACCAGGAGAGAGCAGACAGTAAGTGTTCATTCCCACACGCGACCGGCACACTGTGGCTTGAAAGCTACCCTATGGCTGGCACCCAGGCGAGCTCCTTCCGCAGAAGGGGTGACAAGGACAGTTTCAGTCCGAGGCCCACAGACTGCCACAGAGTCTCAGCAGAATCCGATTCAATGAGCTTACTCTGCACAGCTCGCGACCAGGGAAGGCAGGGCCACGTTTATGACACGTTTAAGGCTTCCACCCACTTCATTCCAGCCCTGAGTGTTCAGATCAGTCACTCGGTCTGGGGTGACCACCCTGCCTGCCTGCAACCTGGCAAGGAAGCATCAAGGCATCAGACTGTTTCTCTCCCCAAACTGACAAGAAAGTGGATCCTTAGAAGGCCTTTTAAATAAAGGTTTCCCCCCAAATGGAAAACTAGGTAAGTGATTTTCAAGGTCCACTCATCTTGGACTTATCCTGGCCCTGTATTTGGCGAACCCCTCGTATGCTCACTGTGGCTTTCGGAGGCCAGAGACCACTACAGCCCAGCAGTTGCAGTGTTGTGAGACCCGAGAGGTGGTCCAGGACCCAGTCCCAGGGGGTGAACGCTTCCCAGAAAAGGGGGAGCGAAACGGATGAGCTTCCCCAGGAAGAGGAGGGCAGCACACTTTTGTGAAAGCCCAGTGCCCTGGGGGCTGGCACTCCAGGGGGACCCAAAGCAGACCTGGGTGGTGGCCTGGACAGCCCTGGGGGCAGTGAGAGAGGTGGGCGCACAGGTAAGCTGGGCCAGGCAGTGGCAGGGCTTAAGTCCGTTTTAGGAAGAACACGGAACCAACCAGAAACTTCAGACACAACTCCATCACCCAGGGATAACCGTCTCTCACTCCGCTGTCGATCTTAATCCTCTTATACACACACGTTCATCCATACACAAATGTTTTATAAAACAATGAACTCATTTGTTGTAGAGGCTGGTTTCTCTCCCACTGGATCATGAATGTCTGCGTAACTTAACATACGATTCCATCACTTGCAGGGGTGCACTGTCCCTCATGGTGAACACACCATAATTTAGCCACTGCCC
Source organism: Mesoplodon bidens (assembly GCF_964165515.1). Classification (NCBI taxonomy): domain Eukaryota; kingdom Metazoa; phylum Chordata; class Mammalia; order Artiodactyla; family Ziphiidae; genus Mesoplodon; species Mesoplodon bidens. The sequence goes on along the minus strand of NC_138161.1, from coordinate 4,524,114 downwards.
TACTGATGGACACTTAAGATGGCCCAGTCTCCCGTCCAGACGACAGGATGACCAGCGTGTACACACGCCCCGGGCCCCCTCCGCGCCTGTGCCGCTAGCCTGGTTTCCCCGCCCCACCCCGCGCGCGCGCCGCGGCCGGGGGCTGCCTCACCCGTGTGCCGCTTGTAGTGCTTGAGCATGTTGACCTTCTGCGCGAACTTGCGGTGGCACTCCCTGCACTCGTACTCCTTGATGCCCTTGTGCAGCTTCATGTGGTGGCGCAGCGCGTGCTTGGTCTTCATGCCTGCGGGACGGAGCGGAGCGGGTCTTCGGGGGACCCCCGCCCCCACAATGCCCGCCCCAGCCCTGCCACGGTCCCCGGCGGTGCACACACCCCGCCCCCTCTCCCCGGCAGACACAGGTCTGGGTGAGAGCAGAGAGGAGGGATGGGGAGCGGGGGCTCGTCTCCGACAGGACACCCTCCCCCAGCGGCGAGGCTGGCCGTGCGTCCTCGGAGGCCACTTCCAGACGGCCCGTCTCGGCAGGCGCCCGCCCGGCCTGCACGGTCAGCGTTCCCAACAACAGGAGCTGCGGGTAGCTGTGCAAATCTGACCACTGTGACCCAACTGAATCATCTGGTAGGCGGCTCCAAGTCTCCTGAAGTCCGCTGTTGATCTTGGCGATGTAAGTGTTAATTGAGATTAGATACTTTAAGGTCCAAACACAGACTTTCCATCTACCTTCAGGTTAATGTAACAAAGTCAACATTTGCGGAAAGGAGTGAAATATGCTAAAACCTCCCTAACTCAGGCGCTGAAGAAGGAAAGACCCTGGTTTAGGGTTTGAATCAGTAGTGGAGGGTCTCAGGCCAGGAGACCCCACCAGGTGAGCAGTGCTGGACAGGAAGGGAGGGCTGCAGAGTCTGTGGGCAAAGGGCGCCCGGGGGGGCGGCCTTAGCATCTCATGGTGCATGAAGTGTTTTGAACAAATCTTCCTGTGTATCCTTGGCTACTAGTGCTATACGTGGAAACCCACCAGGCGTGGCACACGGGTCTCTGCTGCCAGGTGACGGACTGTCATTACTTCCACAGCCTCCCATTTGGATAAGACCTGGTCAGGTCCAGAATTTGGGGGGAAAATGTAAAGTATTGATAATGATAAGCAAGGGCATTTCCTGCAACATCACTTGGAATGATAAAAAAACTACACGCCCAAACCCCCCAAAGATATAAATTAAAGGGTCTGGTTGTAGGAATCCACAGGATGGAATCCTATCAAGGTTTTGAGAGGAAAATTAGGGCCTTATTTGCCTGATATGAAAAGATCACCAAGATGGATATGGAAGTAAATAAAAAGGAAGGTATGGAAAGAACAGGTAGGCACAAGCATCTGCTCGTATGTGCCAGTGATCATAATATGAAAGTAAAATGACCACTGGCAGTTTAGGATTATGGAAAATAAATATGGTAACCCAAGTATTAACACCTGCATTGTATTTAAAGTATTCAGAAGTCATGAAAGAAATCATGAACCTAAACATTAAATACACTTCAGATATAAAAATGTATATAACACAAGATGTGACACTGACCTCAGCGCCCACCCTGGGCACCCCTCCCTGACCTGCCAGGGCCCACTGAGCAGCACTCAGGTCTCAGGTGTGGTTGCCCCTTGCCCAGCTGGGGGGATGGCCCACCACACCTGTCTACCTACAACCCTTCCCACCTCTACCTGGCTCTAGCTCTGTGGGAAAGGGGCTGGAATTGCTGTGGCAAAGACGGGGCGGCAGCCGGAGCTCCAGCCAGCACGGCCAGTGCTAAGACATGCGTAGAAACTTCTAGAAATGTCGGTGCACAACAATCAAGTGCTGCTTTTGAAGAGTGTAACTGAGGTCCGAGGTGGGAATAACTTTACTTTGCATATCCATTTGTGTAAAAAAAATTTTTTTTTGGTTAGGTGCTTGGGTTACTTTTTCAATAAAACAATCTACACACTGCACACAGTTACTTTGGAGAACAGACAAGAAACTGTCACCCGTGCAGAGAGGGACTGGGGGCCAGGGGTAGGGGACTGTGCACTTTCTGCTTTTCTCTGCAGTTCTTTTAGCCTTCTGCATGTAGTCTTATTTTATGAGTCTAACAGGAGTTTATCCAGTGAGTGGAACTACGGGGCATTTGTGTGTTCTTTGTACTTTCTTAAAAATCACATAAAGGAAAAAAGTAAACACTTTATGGAACATTAAATTTTTTAAAAGACCCTCACAGCAAGGCAGATGAACGTGATCAGTCCCGTATCGGAAGGAGGGTGGCACTGCCGCACTCCACCACACACAACACGGGCGGCCACGTGAAAGCACCAAAGATCCGCTGCCCCAAGTCTTCCTGACAGTTCTGGTTTGTTTTCAAACAGAAATGAGTTAAACCTTTACCATGTACTGCGATTACCTTTCTTTTCCTAATTCCACTTACGGATGTGAGATATCTTATTAATAGATTTATTATCACTGAACTCATTTCACCTGACTCAAATAAAGGTCACAGTCATCACTGATCACAGTGCATCACTGTCTTAATGCACAGCTGGGCCTGGTCAGTAGTTCCAGTCGGCAGTCGAGGACTTTGCACCGATGCTCAGGCTATATGAGGATTCTCAGATTATTCTGTACTTCAAAGAATTATGTGTTGCACTGTTTCCCTACTTTTAAAACGATTTACTTGTGCTTTGATTTTACCCCATCTCCCTGCCTTTGGACGGCTTTATTTTTCTTGCTGATCCTCTTCGGGTCTTATCTTTCTCGAGTAAATGACTCGGGTCTGGGCGACCCCCCGTGTGGCCTGGCCGCCTCTCCTGCCTGACGGCCGGGTCACCCCCCACCTCCGGGCACCCGCTCTCGCCTTCGCCCCTTCCCCCCCCACACTGAGCACAGAGCCCGGGCCCCCCCACCTCCGTGCACCCACTCTCGCCTTCGCCCCTCCCCCCCCCACACTGAGCACACAGCCCCGTCCCCCGACCTGCCCTCACCTTTCCCACACTCGGCGCACAGGTACTCGCGGATGTTGTCATGCACGCGCATGTGTTCCTTCAGCATGTCCTTCCTGGCAAAGGACTTCCCACACTGCTCACAGGCGTGGCTTTTCACACCTACAAACAAACAGGTCAGACATACACAGCAGGAGATCCACACCCACAGTCACCGTGGGACAGCAGTGATGGGAGAAGTTCGGCCCCCCCGCCTGCAGCTGGAGCAGTGCCTGCTGAGCCCTCCTTCCCCGGTCTCCGCGAGGACCCAGAGCGGGGAGGGGCCGAGCTGGGTGGGGGGAGTGGTGGCAAAGACGGACAGAGAATCACCGGCAGGGAGGCGAGAATGACTGCTGGGCAGGAAGCAGCTCGGGCCCCTGCGTCCTCCCAGGCACGGCTACCTGTGTGGATAAGTTTGTGCCGCTCCAAGTTCCCGATGCTGTTGAAGATCCGCCCGCAGATCTCGCATGGGTGGATGTACCTGAAACCAGGCACAGGCTCAGCACGACCCGCACAGCCTCGTGGGGCCGTCAGCGGCCGAGTGCACCTGCCTGAGCGCCTCTATCAGCAGGTGGGGCATAGAAGGTGCTGGGGGTGGACAAGGGACCCAGAGACTTCAGCCTCCATCTGGGCTGAATTGTCCCCCTCAAAATTCACACATTGGTGGCCTGATTCCCAGCACTGCAGAATGCGACGGTGCTTGGAGATGGGGGTCTTCACAGAGGTGGCTAAGTTAAAACTGAGGTCCTCGCGACAGGCCCTAATCCAGTATGACTGGTGCCCTTAGGAACAGGGACACAGAGACACGCACAGAGGGAAGGCCACGAGGACACAGGGAGAAGATGGCATCCACACGCCAAGGAGAGAGCCTGGGACAGACGCTCCCTCACGCTCACAGGAGGAAGCAGAAGATGTGCTGCACCTAGAACGTCCGGCCTTCAGCACTGAGATAATACAATTCTGCTGTTCAAGCTGCCCAGTCGGCAGCCCGAGCAGACTACTCAGCTCTAAACAGGCTGTTGCCTGACTTGCTTGGACACACAGCGCTGATTACGGGCTGTAGCCAGATGTGGGACTGACATTCATGAAACCTAATTACTGTGGGGCAAAGGGGCTCTGGTCGTATGTAGGCAGGGCCTGCAATGCGGCCCACTGTGCTGGGGGTCCGGGAAGGCGTGCAGGCTGGGAGAGGCCTGATGACCCACGAAGGAGCAAGGCCAGTGCTTCCCCCAGACCGGCCCGGGGCTCCCGGAGGAGAGAGAACTTGCTCTACGCTCTGGACGGCTGATTTGGGCACCTGCCTCTCTGCAAGGAAGCCCGCCCTCCCTCCGCACCACCCTAGGCCAGGGAGCCCCTGCCCGGGGGGCCTCACTTCTGCACGTTGGGGTCAGGCAGGTTCTCGCGGTGGATGACCATGTGGGCGTGGTAGGTGGCCTTCAGGGCGAAGCGCCGGTGGCAGGTGCTGCAGCCGTAGCCCTTCTCCTTGTGCACTTCCATGATGTGCTTCAGGTACTCCTTCCCGCGGCCGAAGGTGAGCTGCGGACACGCACACTGCTCACGTGCGCACGCGGCCCGGATCTCCGCGGCTGACGATGCACCACCGCCACCCAGGCACCCTGGACGCCGGGGAGAGCCCGCTTCCCAGCAGGAGAGGGGGGTCTCCTGAGAGCAGGGCCAGCGGTGGGCAAGATCACGAAGCGGGGTGAGCATAAGAAGCAGATTCCAGTCCTCCTGGACCTGCCGGCAGGTCCCACCCCGCCCCCAGCCGGCTTCCAGAACCCCCTCCTCTCCACCCACCTGACCCCATCTCTCCCCCAAGCCTGAAGGCCCTGACAGGTGCACGGCCAGGTGCTGTGCCGAGCCCACGGGTGCGAACACCCAGGGAGAACGCAGGGACCTGCTTGGCAGTGGTGAACCACAGCTCCCTGAGCAGCGAAGCCGCAGAGACCATGGCCTACAGCAAACTGCTGAAGACTCACCGAGCCCCCAGCCTCTAAGCAAGGGTCCCTGCCGTGTGGGAGGCAGGCGGAGGAGAGAGGAGCCCTGGCCTGCGCCCACCTTGGCGGACACGGATCCCCACCGGTCAGCCACACGGGCACGTGTGGACCACACTGATTCTGAGACAGTGGTCCCTTGACGGCGGCGAGACCCGTATCCACCATCCCTGAGACGCAACGAGACCCGGGGCGCCTTCCAGGACATCTGTGAGGCGCCCCCGCCCCCAGGCCAGAGCCTCTGCGGGCCGGCAGCCCTGCAGCCCAGGGCTCGAAGGCTGGAGGTCCAGTTACCTGACACCTTTTGCAGCTGTACTTGTGAGGCTCCGAGTCTGCACTCTCGTCGGAATTGTCATCATTTTCCTCCGAGGAGATGCCAATCTTGCCGATGAACTCCTCCCTCTGGTGGTCGTCCATCAGCGCGATGTCCTGGAAAACAGCCACTGTGTCCAATTTCTGACATGCTTGGCGCAAGCTTTAACCGGTGATTTGTCGACCGGATGCAGAAACCGTGCCCTCGGGTCACCTGGGACACCCCACCTCCTGACGGCAGTGCCATCAGGCCTTGCCCGTGTTCAGGTGACCGTGAAGGCCAGGGCTGGAGCTGCTGGGAACAGTCACCGAGCCGGGCCGCGTCTGGAGGGCGTGTTCTCCGTCCTCACGTGGGCCTCGTCACCACCGACCGCTCCCTCCTTTTCCCTGGATCGGCACTTCTTCCCCCCACCAACCCCCGGAGCCATGACCCCGAATCCTCACTGCTCTCCCCACCACACCCACAAGCTCCCGTCTCATGTTCCTCAAAGGCAGGGAGGGAAGCAAATGCCCCCCCCGTCCCGACCCTCGGCCCTCGTTCTCCTCCCGGGAGGTGCCCAGCGTGGAGGGGTTTTAACGCGAGCCCTGCGGGTGGGCCGCAGGAGACGCAGCGAGAAGACTCTAGAGGGCTCACGGGAAGAGCGGCAAGGCGGCCACGCTGACCACGAGGGCCGGCCCCGCCCCCCGGTGCGGCCCGGAACGGGGACGCCAGCTCACCTTAAAGTGGACGTGGATGTGATCCCGGAGCACGTCCACGCGGAAGAACTTGCGCCCGCAGATCTCACAGGTGTACTTCTTGTCGCCGTGGGTCAGCAGGTGCTTGTTCATGTTGCTCCTGCAGGAGAACACCTGTGGGGGGAGAGCCGGGTCGGAGAAGCCCATTACCGTGCACGCCCGGCCCGCTGGGAGGCCGTAACCGGGCCCAAAAACGCAGTTTCTCCCCAGGGTTTGAGCTGCAGCCACTCCTCAGTGTTTGAGACACAAATAATCACGTGGTGCTAGAATCATGACCCTTGAACCGTTTAAGTTGGTGCTTACATTGTAACACAGAATTAACCATTGTCTAGTCTTCACCATAAACGGTATTCTGCTCAATTTTATTCAGCTCACTTAAATATTTCACTAGGATGGGGCCTACCAAGAAGACTAAGTCACAGGAACAGCTGCAGTTTTCTGAAAGCGGATATCAAAAAAGAGTTATGTACTCAGTGGGTGTTCCGAATTTCACGCACAATTCACACCGCCTCCCCATTTCTCAGTGCTTCCTGTCTAAAGTGATGAGTGCGGAGACTCGGCCATTCACCCAGTACTCATCCATTGGGTGTCCCTTCTGCTGCCCACAGGCCAGGTGCAGCCCCGCATCCACCAGCAGAGCTCAGTGGACAAAACCGGCAGCAGAGATGACCCCCAGGGCCCACACTGATCTGAGAGTCTTTGTCCACACGGCCTTCGCCCCAGTGGCCGAGTAACCTGGAGAGCAGGCCTCCTTAGAGCTCACCCCGACCACGCATGGTCTCAGGAAGAGAACATGCCATGAACGAAAGGGAAACGGTTCACGGGGAACAGAGGCTACCGCCTTCGCGGGACACTGCTTTTCAAGACCTGCAGGTGACTTGGGGCCAACAGCCCTGAGACCACAGCCCAGGGAGGCTGGGCGGGAAGAGGAGTCAGCAAGGCAGGAAGATGGGCCTCCAGGGAGGGACGGAGGCCGCAGGTGTCCCCCGGCACTTGTGTTCTCCAGGCAGACGGGGATGGAGACAGGGGATACTTGGAAGCAACGAAGAATTCAGTTCTAGAGACATTCAGGCTCTTTCACCGCCTGCCTGGCCCCTCCGTGAGGGTTCGGTGAATATTTCACAGAATAAAAGGTGTCTGAATGTCAGTCACACAGCTGGCTGGTTTCAGGTACACCATCTCCCAAGGACACGGAAGGGACACGGTGCCACCACTCCTCAGAGCCGGTGGTCAGTGGGCAGAATGAGCGGCACACGTGAACACGGGGCAGCCTCCACCCACCCCTGCCCGTGAGCGGTCCGGCCTGGCCACCCGGGCTCAGGCATGTTTTCCGTTACCCCAGCTCCACCGCCCCCAGCCCCCAAACCCACACTAAGTCAGAGCCCCAGCGTAGAGCCCACAGACCACGCTACCCTGCGGACCTGTTGCTTTGTGGTTTGAAAAAAAATCAGGAAATTTCCCACAAAAACACGGGTTTCTGTTTTCTCTTGAAAAGGTCAAAAGATCTGGCAATGCTGCCACGTGCCAACTGGCTGGGCCGAGTCACGGGAGGTGAGCCTAAGGAACGAGCAACCGCACCTCCAGCCGAGACCAGGCGTTTGTGCGCAAAGACCACTGCCATCTCACATGGTCAGCTGACGTGGCCTGGATGGCAGCGCCCGGACAGGGTTCCCTGTGCAGGGCTGACGTGGCCCGGAGCTGCTCAGATGGGGAGTGTACTCCAGACATTTAGGGCTGCTGAGGAGTCAACCCCCTCTGACGGCCAGCCGGACGCCCCGGACAGATCTGCTCACTCGGGGCGCCGGCATCCGTGGACCGGGCACGGAGCACATGGCTGTGGCTCGGTCAGTCTCTCACTGGGAAATGCTGCAGGGGGGACCAGCGCTGACCAGGAAAATAAACCTGGACATCCCGTCTCCGCCAGAGGCACGTGGCTCGGGGTGCTGGAGATGGAGTGTTCGTGCCGGGGTGGCACTAGTGGAAAATCGTGGCCGAAGGGAGGCAAGGCTGAGCTCCTTCCTCCACCGCAAGAGAGGAGATGACCAGAGCACCAAGTGAGGGGACGCTGTGGCTCGGGACACCAAGTACCCACTCGATCTTAACATTCCCCCGCCCCCGCCACAGGCAGTGCATAGAGCTCTGAGTCTTCCCGTAAGAAAAGGTGAGCCGTGTCCGGGCCCCGGCCCCAGCCTGCGTTACCTTGCCGCACACCGGGCATCCCGACGGCTCCTTCCTGTAGCGCACGAGGTTCTCGCCACCGCTGGCCTCCACGTCTTCCCTCTTCACCCGCCGCACTCCTGAAACCCCCCGCCCCCCGCCCGAGAGAGTCAGTATACACACGAGACCTTCCCACATCAGCCAGGGTCACCTCCAGCTGACGGAGGACAGGGCTGCCCACGGGTGGGACAAAGGAGCAAGCGGGGTCACTCGTCCATGACGCACCAGCGCTCTGACACGCGACCCGGGAGGGAGGGCAGTCGGCCCGCACTGCCGACTCCGGAACCCGGGCCGCACCTGAAACTTGGAAATCCAAGGGCAGCAAGTGTCTTGAGCTTTCCACGCAGAGGAGTCAGAATGAGCTACTGGTAAGGGAGGTATCTGTGCTCAATCTAAAGGCTCAAGGGCAAGGTGGGGTTCTCAGAGGCATCTGTAAGTAGGAGGGCATTTTTATTAAAAAGATACTAATATTCATCCTTCAAGTTAAATCAGCCCAATGAGGAATAAGGTAAAAAGTCAGAAAATAATAAAGTTTCTATCGTTTTAAGGCATAAATGTTCATAATTGGGATCGAAACAGACTTAGAAGTTCTCAGGAAACAGGGAATCTCTGAATAAAAGAAAGAGAGAAGTTCCTTCTCATGGTCTCTCTCTACACCACTGACCCGTCCTTCTGGGACATTCCTGCACAGCTGGGCTCAAGAATGGCCAGCACGCTGGCCTGGAGACAAGTATGTGACTCCCCAAAAAGCTCCCAGCGGCATAAAGCACACAGGTCTGAACTGGGCGTGGATTACGCTTCAGTATAGAGGGAAAAACCATGGAACGGCCACACAGCACTCGCTCATTCCCGAGGAAAATGATCTGAGTGTGTCAGCTGTAAAATGTTGTAAGATAAAGTTGTAAAATGCAACCCACATATCTGTCAATCAGGAAACACCTGACTTCCAGCAGTAATGGTGGCACTTATGGGCCCGCCTGGGGCTTTATCATCAGAGTCCGGTTCAACCAGCCCAGCAGGTCGGCACATCGGCCATCGCCACGACACAGGTGAGGAAACCGAGGCCCAGCAGCATGACCAAGGCCACCCAGTCACTAAGTGGACAGACACCAGGCGCTAAGAGCAGCATCGGATCACAGATGGAAGGGAGTGGAGCTTATGAACCCACGTGAAGGAGAGCCAGGTAAAAAGGCAGAGTGCAAAGGTGACGCAGGACGTGACCTGACTCCAGGCTCGTTTTAAAAGCCATGGAGACACGTGTATATGCACAGCTGTGTGCGATGGTCAGACTTCGCATACAACTTCGTTTTCTGACCTTTTTCCCTCGACAAGCGTATACTTCATTTACAATTCTTTGTAAAATTATTATTTTCAAACTTTTATAACAAGGTGAGCTGGTCAGTGAGTGCTTCTTACAGAGGCTGGTCAGCAAGCAGGCACTGGGTTTTAGGGTAAAAAACTAAAATGTCAAGATCACTAAAACTAAAATGCTATTTTGAAAGAGGGTCTGTCTGAGCAAGCTCTTTGAGAAAGCCTCCCAGGTAGGGTAGGTGCTCAGGACACACCTGTGGCCCAAGGTCCCCGGTCTCTCTCTTCTCTCGGGGCCCCTGCCTTCCCCTGCACAGCTCAGGGTCTGCCCTGTGGGGTCGCCCGCACCCCACCTCATCCCTCATCGTGTCACCTCCCGCCTTCCCCCGCCATTAGCGACCCCACTGAAGTCCATCTTTCTCCTGCGCTGGCCTCTCGTAAACCCACCACACGACAGGCAGCCCCCAGGCACCCCAAGCCCACCGCAAATGGCGAGGGTCATCAGGGGTCCCCGGGGAAACAGGAGCAAAGGCAAAATCACTCACGGCCCCAAACAGCCTCCGCCTGAACCGTTCCGTCCCACGCACACGGCTGAAAGCGCACCACACCCCATGTGAAATTTCAGACACTGCTTTTCTCCTGCTTTCGTATGGAAAGCACCTTCTCACAATATTAAGCTCTCTGAAAACAAAAAGGTTTTGGTGACTGATAAAATTCAGTCTTACAAAGAGTCTGGTTTTCCTAACTTTCCCCGCTGTGGAACGTCTGGGACATTTCCAAGCGTCCCCACTCGCACGTGATGCTCTAATTCCCCATCAGGACCTCTTGATGCCTGAGCCGATTCCCATCAGGTGGTGCCTCGCCAACTGGCACCCACAGAGACGGGGCCACCGTGAGCCCTGCCCCCTCCCCGGCAGGTGCATTCACCTTCCAGGTGCCTCCTCTGGTGGTCCAGCATGACGTCCTTGCGGTAGAACATTTTGTTGCAGACTTCACAGGCGAACTTCTTGTCCCCGTGCTTCTTCTTATGCTTGGAGAGGTTGCTGTTGGTGGAGAAGAATCTGAAACACATCTCACATTGGAACGTCTTATCATCTGTCGAGGAAGCAGGGAGACACACAGTAACTTTTAGGTCCGTGACACCGAGTACAAGCTCAACATCATGGCCGTGGGACCGGCAACGAGGCACGGAAGGAGGGCGGGGCACGGAAGGAGGGCGGAGCTGACGAAGCCCCCCTGTCAAGCCAGGCCTGAGCAGCGTGCAGAGCAAACGGGGAGCTCACCTCCTTCCTCCCTGGCGCCACAAGGCTCCCACAGCATCTGGGGATCCGTGGCAAGGAAAGCGGCTGGGCCACAGCTGTCCTTGGGCCGTCACCCCCTCAGCCAGCCTGACCGCAGCGCCGGCCCCTACTTCCCGCAGCGGCAGATGAGCGGCCCCCTGCCCCGCCCCGCCGCTCCTCCGAAGCCCACCCATCACCTGCCCCTCCCCTCCCACGCGCCCTCCACAGGCTCCTCCTCCATCGCACAAAGACATCCCCAATGTCTCCCACCTGTAAACAAAACCGTCTGGTCCCTAGGTCCCCTTTGGGAGACGTGCACCCACTCCCAGCAAACACCCCCTCCCACAGTGAAGCCTTCAGAGATACCCACAGCCCAGTGTCCCTCCCCAAAGGTGGCCAGACAGCCCCACCAGGGCCTCTGACAGTCCCCACCCTGCTCTCTCCCTCCAGGTGCCCAAGGCAGACCCTGGGGTGTCCTGTCCCCTCCCCCCGGCCCGGGGGGTCTACCCCCCATGAGCACAAGCACAGGGGCCATCAGGGCACCTGCCCCGCCCTGGCACCTCTTCAGCTGTCTGCCTTGGCCCCAGCCACCCGGCCTCCACCCCTGGTTTAGGGGGTCTCGGCTAGCGCTCTCCTCTCAGACGTGTCGTCTGCCCTCAACCCCACCACGCCCACCCTGCTCCTGCCAGGACATGTTAACTGCCCACGGGTCCGTCACCTAAACCAGCCCCGAAAGGCAGCCCTCACTGCCCGCGGCCCTCCTGCAGCGCCGGGAACACCGTCCCGTGTCACCTGAGCCAGTGGGCATGACAGTGTGCGTCCCCCTCCAGAGCGAGGGCCTGAGGTCACACCGTGTCACCCTCATTTCTGGGCCTTTGGCTACAGCCCACTGACCACTTCCCGTAGTCAGTAAACGTTTGCTGAATGCATAAATCCCGGAGGCCGGAGGCCAAGTTTCGTTGTCTACAGTGGTTCTGATTGTGGTCCTCACTCTGCTGCACAGTGGACTCCCGTGTCCGGGGATCACAGCCTGGGCGCTGCTGACATTCCGGCCGGATCACTGCGCGAGGCTGTCCCGTGCCCTGTGCGTTGAGCAGCGTCCCCCAGGCAGCTGTTCCAACCGAACCGGTTCCAGACTCTGCCCAGCGTCCCCGGGGACTCAGGCCTCAGCAGTTCAACTTCTGCCAGGCGGACCCCGATGCGCAGCCAGGTTGAGGCCCCGGGGTATCCACACAATCCCCTGTACACGCGTCTGTGTGTGTGCAGTACCTGTGCTTATCATGCGGACATTTCCATGCTTATTTTAGTGGTTACATAATATTCCACCAAGTTCATACATCGCAATTTACTTCATCTTTTTTTTTTTTTTTTGCAGTACGCGGGTCTCTCACTGCTGTGGCCTCTCCCGTTGCAGAGCGCAGGCTCAGCGGCCATGGCTCAGGGCCCAGCCGCTCCGCGGCACGTGGGATCTTCCCGGACCGGGGCATGAACCCGCGTCCCCTGCATCAGCAGGCGGACTCTCAACCACTGCGCCACCAGGGAAGTCCTACTTCATCATTTTTAATACTGTAGGTAACTTAATGATCCTTTTCCTACTAGATTTCCTCAGCATGGATCCTTAGGAATGAGACCACCAGAGACAAGGGCCGCGCCTTACAGGGCTGTTCCATCGGATCACCCGAGACCCCGTCCACTCTGGGCCTGCTAAACCACACAGGTAAGCCTCCCTCCTGGGCAGGTGGCCCACAAGCCCAGGAACCTGACAGCCGTGGAAGGTGCAGCGCGGCCCTTGGACTTTTGCTTCTTCTCTCTAACGGGTCGAGTCCCTCCCAGCGTATGGAGAGGACCCACCTCTAACCATCCCCAACAGCTCCGGTGTGGCCTTCGCCGGGCGACAGCAGAGCTGGAGCAGCTGTCCGGGCCAGGCTGTCACCACGGTGGCTTTTCCTGCCACGGCGTCCACATGTCACCAGTTCAGGAATCCAGGAAGGTGCTCGACGACAACCTTCCCCCCCGCCCCCCGTAATCCCTGCTGCCCTCGAGGTCTACTCTCATGTTTTAACAAAATGCAGCAACTGAGAACAAACACCTATTACGTGGTGGAGGGTCAGGCCTCTCAGCATGGCTGTCCCCCGCTCCCTGTCCGCCCCCTGCCCAGCCAGTGCCCGCCTCACCTCCACACGCTCCCCTGAACTGCTCGCCCCCTGCCCCAGCTGGCGACTGCTCTAATCCTCAGGCCAGAAAGCCTCTGCCTTTCTGCTAGTTCATTAAAGGGAGACACCTGCCCTCCTGAGGGGCTGAGAGGGGCATGCCCCAGCCGCTGGTTTCCCTGGTAACTGATGAGCCAACCTGATGTCAAGTTCCCCTATAAACGGCAGCCTCCTTCTCCCGAGGTGGGAAGATCTCTGCCTGACGTGTGCTGCCTGCCCTCTGCACGTAGTGGGGTGTGGCTTCAGGACCTTTGTTTCGGACGTGTAAGGTTCCCCCGTCCAATAAACCGTTGATGTCTCTGTCGCTGTCTCCGGGCTCTTTCTTTGGTCTCGAGGTTGGGCCGCTCCAAGGCTTGCAGGCCTGGGGGTGCAGCCCAACGCGTGGGCTCCGGTGAAGGAGGGGGCACAGGGTCACTCGGAGGCGGGACAGGGGATTTCCGGGGAGACCCTGTCTTGCCTGAGGGCCTGGACGTGAGCCTCTGCTCTTCTCCAGCTCCCTGAGGAAGGTCGAGGGCGGACGAGGGCCACCTCACACCCAGGACAGGCCCTGCTGAGTGAAAGCCTGAGAAAAAGCCGAGCAGACCCATCATTTCAAAGCTCACGCAAATCCCTGACTTGATGGTCTACGGAAGACACGTTCTCCTAATATGAACACTATAAGTACAATAGCCTGCAAATGATATATTACACAAATGACCTCAGCTCCCAGGTTTATCCTTTGTCTTCCATCCAAAGCTTCTGACCTTTGAAATTGAGAGAAACTGCATTTCAATTCATTGCTGCTCTGTTAACTTCTATATAAAAAAGACAGACAAACGTCTGGTCTAACAGAACTTTTTGCTGACATGTAGCAACTGCTGCTTTGACTTAGTACCTTCTGTTTCATTTGTGTCCAGAGAAATAAAGATTAAAAAGAAGAGAACTTCTCTGCCTCAGCCTCCAGCGGGCCTCAGCAAACACCCGGGCCGGGGCAGGGGCATCGCCCTCCGCTCTGATGCCCACCCACCGAGCTCGTGCAGAACCGAGTGTGGCCTCACGGAGCGCCATCCTGCCCGGCGATAAGCACAGCTCGAGGGTCCTCTGACTGATATGGCATCAAAAGATTGGTGGATTTCCCCCAGGTTTTGGGAACACCTGGGCTGCGGAATGCAGGTGGTGTAGCACCTGGAAGTGCACCTGGAAGCTTCCAAGGCCACTTCATGCCTGACCGACGCTCAGGACAGCCGGAGCTCAGGTGAGACAAGACTCACCTGCCACTCAGAAAAGCCCCGCCCTGGGAGCGAGGCACTGTGGGCGGAGGAAACCAGCGCGGTTTCCAGTGGGAGCCCTCAAAGCGGAACAAGCAAATGAACCAAACGAAGGGACCCTGCAGAGGCGGCAGGAGCGGGTGCCGGCCACCGGCAGGGAGGGGCGGCGGCGATTTGGGTGACGGGGTAAGGGTGCCCTGAGAGGTGGGCCGGCCGGCACCCTAACGAGAACCAGCACAGAGATACAGAGTGACCGGTGACACACACAGAGGGCTCGACAGGAAGGGGGCTCGGAATCAAAGGTTAACCTGGCAGGTCTCTAAGCCGACTGCCGCTGGTACCCACCCCCCAGGTGTGCGACGATGCCTAGAAGAGGGGGCCGAAGAGACAACTGCGACCCTCCGCCACCCCCATCCTCCCTGGGTGGGAACGCAGCCGCCCGCCTTCGCCCACGGGGCACAGGGCAAAGAGCCGCAGGGACAGGACACGGGCCTCCCCTGCCGGCTGGGCTCCCGCGCAGCCGTCCCCTGGCCGTCCACGGGGATTTACACATCGCGTACACTCGCCAGCTGCGTGCTTGACCAGACACGGGGCCTGAGACCCTCGGCCAGGCCCAGAGACCCGTCCCGGCCACCGGCTGGCCCAAGCACGCCGGCTTCAGCTGCACGCAAACAAACGAGGGTCCGTGTCATGAGAGGGGACTGGGGACAGCGGCAGGCTCAGCGGAGGCCGGTGTGCGCGAGGGAGCGGCAAGGCCCTCACCTGGACCCGGGCGGGGTCCTCGGAGGGAGGAGGGCGGACAGCTGAGGAAGCCCCTGCCGAGAGCGAGGCGGAAGCCCACCCTCCAGCCGCGACCCCACCTCTTCAAGGAGTTCTCACGGGGTCCCAGAGCAACCCTACAGCTCACCATCCTCGGCGACGATGAAACCCCCCTGCTTCACTACGGGCCCAACTGTGGGCCACATGTGGCTGCTTTGGAGGAATAATAGGATGTGAAATAAATCCCCTTTTAAAGGGAAAGTTTCAGTCTCTTGAGAGTAAGTAACAGCTGCTTGAAGCACCCCGAACGGAGGGGAATGTTACAGGTGAGGATACCTGTTAAATCCACCTTCACCCTCTGCCGGAACACCTGGTCCCCACCCCGCCAGGTGCCCGCGCCTCAGCGCCGGGCGGGGCTGCTCACCTGTCCGGCAGTTGTGAAACTCCAGCGCGCTCTGGATGCGGAAGGTCTTCTCGCAGGTGCCGCACCGGTACCTGTACTCGCTGTCGACCTGGCGGGAGCGGGGCGGGAAGGTGGGGCAGCTGGGACGCGCCCCCTCAGGGAGCTGCTCCAGCAACGGGCCCTTGCCCCGCCCCCCTCCTGCCCAGCGTAGAGCGTGAACCCTGTCTGGCCGTCCCCTGCCCTGGAAAGGGAGCCCCGCGTCCGGGTGAGCTCGCTGCCCACGCGGGCCTCCCGCTTGGCCTGAGCCCTGGCGGCGCCCAGCCAGGCCCGGCCCCACCTCGGCCACTCCGGCTCCCGCTCCCCACCCCCACCCCCGGGACTCCTTCATCCACGCCAAGGGTCTGCTTGCCTCCGTCACTAGACAGCAGTGGTCCTTCACCCACCTCGTTCCTGCTGTGCTTGTACGAGACGTGCTGCTTCAGGCTCTCCTTGCGGCTGAACAGCTTGGTACATTCCTCGCATTTAAACAGCTTGTCGCCTAAGGGACAAGCAGTGACAAGCCGCGCGCGCCACTGCCCCAGGTGCCCTGAGACCACGTGCCCGCCTGGGACACGCCGCCCGGCTCCCGGAGCGGACTGAGCCGCCCTGCACCGACGTCTGCGGGGACTCACCGTGGGAGCGCACGTGCCTGCTCAGGTTGCTGCTGTTCTGGAAGATCTTGCTGCAGATGCTGCACTGGTAGACCCGCCTGTGCTCCCCCAGCTGCCGGACCAGCTTCCGCCGGATGCCGTGGCGGCTTGAGAGAATCAGGCTCCTCTTGAGGGTGAGGCTGCTGCTCTGATGGTGGGGGAACCTGCCGGGTTAGACACACAAGCTGGTGAGACCGCTGGGAGACGGGGTGGTCGGAGAAAAAAGTTCAGGGTCACAGTCACCTTGGAGAGAGTCCCTGTCAAATCTTCCTAGCCCGACACGAGAGTGGGGGGCCGTGATCAGCACACCCCTGTAGCTTTGGGGCATCTGTAAGGGACAGACACCCTGAACGTAAAGTGGCACCAGCTACCTTTTCCTGTACTGGCCACTCAGCTCCCTGGGCATTAACTCCGGCCACCAGGAAGCCTGGAGCTCAGTGTGTGCGCCGACCAGAGTAACCATAACTGTTCTTTTTTTTTTTCACTTGCCTCTACCCTGTTTCATATTTTCCCTGAACCTGATTTTTCAAACTTCTTCTCCCTGTGACATGTGTTTCTGACGATAAGTTACCGAAACCCTCTGGGCAATGAGATGGAGTATAAATAAGTAGGTCAGGTTCACCATTTCTGACATTGCCCTGCTCTGTTTTCAGTTTTTCCACAGCTTCCCGAACCCTACAGGACCAGGTGCATTTTGACCTCATGGGAAAAGGGCTGGAAAAAAACACTGCCACCAGCTTATTCAACTTCAGGGCAAAAAACTGCCTAAGGATAATAACTAAAAGACAAACATTTTCCTCGTTCATAAAAAGAAGAAACACACAGAGCAAGGTGTTAAATTTACAGAAATTTAAATACAAACTGTTCTATCATAGCGGCATTTGTTCACAGCAGCCAAAAGGCAGAAGCAACACAAGTGTCCTTGATGGAAGAATGGATAAACAAAATGTGGTCCATCCACACGATGGAATATTATTCTGCCTTAAAACGGGAGGACATTCCGACACCTGCTACAACATGGATGAAGCCCGAGGGCATTACGCTAAGTGAAATAAGCCAGTCACAAAAAGACAAACACCATGTGAGAACACTTATATGAGGTCCCTAGAGACACAGGTACCTCCTCTGAGGTCTTCACAGAGACAGAAGGCAGAATGGTGGGTGCCAGGGGCTGGGGAGGGGGTGATGGGGAGTCAGTGTTTTTAGTAAGTATGGAGTTTCAGTTTGGGGAAGATGAAAAAGTTCCACAGACGGATGGAAGGCTGCACTGCAACGTGAATGTATTTAAAACCACCGAATCGTACACTTAAAAACGATTAAGATGGTAAATTTTGTACTATGTGTATTTTACTACGGTAAAAAATAGTTTTTAAAATTTTAAGCTATTTTCACAGTGGATGCACTATTAACCCCCTGGGCTCCAGAGTTCCTGCTGCTTCCCAAGCACATACGTTTCCTACAAGAAGTAAACCATCCCCTCTCATCCGGCCTTCCCTCTGGAATGGATTAGCCACCACGGCGCCTTTGCCTGTGAAGCCGGGCCCACGCGCTGCTCTGGGACATACTTTGGCACTGAGCTTGCGTCGCTGGGGGTGGCGGCCAGCTTCCCCAGAACCAGCTCCATGATCCGTTCATCCGGCGACGCAGCCACAGGCTCGACCTCGCTCATGATCTCTGCCACTTGCTCTGTGTGGAGGGGACAGGACAAGCTGTGTCATCACCAGGGCCGGGGATGGAACACAACCGAACCAAGATGACAGGCCCGAGGGGCCACAGCCAGGCCAACGTTGCAGACACAGATCACAAGATTGACACGGGGGAAAAAAAAAAAACTAGCAATAGTTTAGAATCCACACATTTACCTGCAGATTTAGAAAAGCAAAATGTTATTCTTAACTCAAAACTGGAGTTATGGGCTTCCCTGGTGGCGCAGTGGTTGAGAATCTGCCTGCCAATACAGGGGACATGGGTTCGAGCCCTGGTCTGGGAAGATCCCACATGCTGCGGAGCAACTAGTCCCATGAGCCACAACTACTGAGCCTGCACATCTGGAGCCTATGCTCCGCAACAAGAGAGGCCGCGATAGTGAGAGGCCCGCGCACCGCGATGAAGAGTGGCCCCGCTTGCCGCAACTGGAGAAAGCCCTCGCATAGAAACGAAGACCCAACAGAGCAAAAATAAATAGATTAATAAACTCCTACCTGCAACATCTTCTAAAAAAAAAAAAAACTGGAGTTATAATCTGTGATTAAGTCATGACACTATCTCAATCCTTTTTCGTACCACCTAAAACCAAAACACTTTGATGTACAGCGGGACCTTATAACCTAGCTAAATCTGTCCTGACAGAGATTTGGAAATATTAATTTTTATAATTACACAAGCCATCTTGAGTATGTTCAAAAGCAGATCATCATTTTGTGCAAGATTCAGATATCAAATAACCCCAGTAATAGGTTAGACCCAGGCCTGAACCTCTGGACAAATGAAATACGGGAAGGTTACACGAAAAGATTTAGCCACTTCACCTACTATGATGTCTTCCGAATGCCACTTAGAATTAGTGAAATAATCATTTAATAAGCTTTTCACCTCCTTCTCCTTTTCTCTACTTGTTTATAGAGAAGTAGGGAAACTGTCCAGGGGAAGTTTAAGCCACTTCTCCTGAGAACATTATGTGAGGGCTGCTCCTCTGAATTCTCTTTAATTCCAAGAAAGGATAAAAATTTCTTCTCACTCTCGCAAAAGAAATCCTGGGCTACAGCAAAAAGAAAAACTGCCCAGTAATCAGTGAGGAAGGTAGTGAGGGGACTCACTAGCGCCTGAGCATCATGTCTGGTCCTTACGTGCGAGAACCGCCAGGAATCCTCTGGCACCAGGCACTTCTGGCAGAGGCCAGGTGAGGGCCGAGGGGACATGGCATTTTGGGAATCCCACACCCGAGAATGAGGGCCCAAAAGGTCCCTCCAAGCTCAACTGAGGCTACTGTACAGTCGGAGGACGGCTTTAGCCACGGCCTGGAAGCCAGCTGCACGACCGTCCACAGGGGACACGCGAGCAGACGGTGGGGCATCCACATGACGGACCAACACGGCTCAGCAGCAGAGGAGAAGGGGCAGCGGGGACCCGGACGTGGACGAGCCTCCCCGACACGCCGTGTGGGAGATGCCGGGCACAGAGAGAGCGCGCAGGACGGGAACGCCCGTCCACGCGGAGACAAGCAGGGAAGTGGCTGGGGGGAACGGACATGCTCTCTGTCCTGATAGCCGGCTACACAGGTGGACCCGCTTGTCGAAGGTCACAGCCGGCACGCCCTGCCAACCGCGCTGCGAGTCGCCGTACGCGAAGAGCTGCTCCAGCGAAAGAGAAGGGCTTAGCGTTCGCCTCCGTGTGGGCTCTGTGCCGAGTTTTGCTACCTGGCATGGAGGCAACATGGCCTCAGGTCCCTCCCCATTCCCTTCACCGCTACCCCAGGACCAGCACCGCCTGCGGGCCCCTCCCCGGGGACCAGCCTCACCTGAGGGCTCCTTGCCTTCAACAATAACTAGAGGCTGCTCTGGTTTGGATGCTTTGGGTTTTCTCCCCCTTCGAGGCTTTTTCTTCTGCTCTTTGGCGGCACTGACACTCTTGGGAACTGCGGGAAGCTCCCCCCGGGGCACGTCTGCTTCCTTCTCTGCAGGCGAATCCTGCTGGCCGGCTGGGGGGACGCTTCTGGATTGTTCCAAATGGCCCAACAGGTGCTCTGCAGGACAGGGAAGCACAGGCGTAAGGCAGGGTGTCCACTCCCAACCTCCACTTGGTTTGTTTTTAATTTTATTTGCTCATGGTGTGCCCTCTGCGTAGGCAAATAAACTTTATTTCTTCTGCTTTGAAAACGACAGCATTTCCACTGCACCAAACACAACCACCATTTTAAAAAGTCAGTCAGGCAATAGAAGCAGGGAAGTTTTGTAAAATCACGTACAGTTTTGTGTAAAAACTAAAAGCATGGGTACACGTGTATGAGCAAAGAGAAACTGTGGAAGAACACAGCAAAAAGGTAATGTGGGTCTCTCTATGGTGACCTTACGGGCAACTTTTATATTCTTCTCAAAGCTTATTTAAGCTTTCTAATTTTTCTATGATGAATATATAATACAATTATTTTAAAATGTAGCCTTTGAAGAGGAATATTGATACATATTCAATTCATAATGAACAAAATTGTCTTTCAAAACACTGCATGAAGGCCAAAAGCCTTTATTTTCAATGGAAGAAACCTCAGAGACCTCCCAAGGAAAGATAACTGGGCCACCCACAGGAAACAGACAGAGATGGCCATGCTCCCTGAGTGAAGGTGAGCTGCGCTCAGGCTGGCCGGAGGGGAGGGCACCAGCAAGAGGGCGGAGGAGTGACCCATGAGACAGGTGGGCACCAGCGCCCTCAAGGGACCACTGGCGCCCGCCTGCACATCCGGCCAAGGACCGATTCTTCCCATCCACAACATCGACTGGCTCACACAGGCCTCGGTGTGAAGTGGCGGCTGTCTCCCCATTTGTTCCACGCTCAGGGCCACTGTGCAGGGCGAGTGCCCTCGAGGGGCCAGGGAAGGAAACAGGTGAGGGATGAGGGAAGGAAAGTTTTAAGGCAAACAACGTTACGTGCTGCGTGTCAAGGGAAGGGTTCGGAAGTTTGGCCACACAGCAGAACAAGCTAACGATGAGGCCTCCCGGCTGCAAATGCTTGGGAAGGCTACAAAACTAGAGACTGCCCCCCACACCAAACTAACGCTCTGCTGAGCTTCAGAGAAAGAAAACAAGATCCCTCGCTGCCAGGCACGCAGAGAACTTCAAGCTAAAGCACAGATCCCGGGAGGAGGCGTGGGAGACACAGGCTGGGAGCTGAGCGGCTCCCGCAAAGCCAGGGAACTCCCGTGCGTCCTGCCACCATCCCGGAGGGACGGCGTGGAAGTGACAGAGCACATCAGGGTGAGCGCAGCACGGGACTCACTGGCGTCTGGCTGAGCAGGCGCCTGCCCCTTACCATTCAGCAGCTGCAGCTCAAGGAAGGCGGCCGAACACACCTTGCACACCCACCGGCTGGGTTCCGCCTCCACCGGCGTGCTGCTCTCTGGGGTGCCTGCAGCTTCAAAAGACAAGAGGGGGAGGTGGTCCAGCAGCTGCCCTCTCTGTGCAGCCCAGCCCAGTGCAGGGCACACGTGCCCTCGTAGGAGGTGACAATGACAGCGGTAACAACTGCCACCACTTGGGAGCAGGTCCAATGCTCCAGGCACCGTTCTCAGAGTTTTACCTACACAGACTCGTTCGTGTCTGTGAATGTCCCCATTTCACAGAGGAGGACTGGAACCAGAGCCTGACAAAGGGCTGTCACCAGTCATGGAAAGGTGGCCTCCTCCCAGAAGCCAGTCTGGTGGGACCAGACACCGTCCCCCCATACAACTTCAAGAAAAGAAAAAATGCATGCTACAGCCCACATCGAATTCCCCAACCTCTCACTGGCTCATGTGACAAGAAAGGGCGGAACCCCAAACACCCAGGCCATGTGCCCTGGTGTGGCCACGGCTCCTGCCCAGCACTGGCCAGCAGAGCTTTCTGCAATGACAGAAATGTTCTGTAACTGCTGGCCAGGGGGGCAGCCACGTGCGCCAAGTGCCCCTGAGGAACTGGACTTTCACTTTTATTGAATTTACATTGAAACAGCCGCCTGGGGCAGGTGCTTACTGCAGAGGCAGTGCCCCTAGCCCTCCCGGCACCCCCGTGGGAGTCTGGGGGTGGGAGGGAGATGACCAGGGTCCATGGAACACAGAGGGAGACCCTGGCTGCTCAGGGTCCTTTTCAAAAAAAGCTACTGATGCTCTTGTGAGACCTCAAAGTTGGGGATGTAATGGAGAAGAACCTTTGTATTCTATTACAAGTTAATCACTAAAGGGATGTTGCCTATAAGCTTAAATTATACTTAACGGCCCTGAACTGGGAACCCTGCCTCCCAGGTAAAGACAGTCAAACTAAAATACCTTTGTTTAGCTCATAGGAAACATCTTGACCAGGCTCACCTGTGAATGGCTGCAGGAAGGAAGAAATTAACACATCCCCTGACCAGAACCAGGAAATGCCTGATTTTATTCCCTCCCCTTTTAGTATAAAAGCAGCCTGAATTCTAACTCAGCTGGTTCTTTGGGACATGAGTCCACCATCTCCTCGGTCTGCTGGCTTTCCAAATAAAGTCGCTCTTTCTTGCCCCAACTGGTCTCTCGATTTACTGGCTGCTTGTGCGGTGAGCAGTACGAGCTGACTTGGTAACGGGGACATTCTAAGTGAATGTATGTTTGTGATTTCCTGGCCCAGGAAACTGATTCGCTAAACCCCACGTGGCAGCCTGTCAGGGCTGGACGGGGGCCACCAGCCCTCACCACCACCTCCGCTCCCGCCTCTGTGCAGCTTGTGTCCACACGCACGACCCATCGCAACCCTCCGGGGCCGCTCACGAAGCAAAACCATCCAGAAGAGTGACTGCACATGCGTTCAGAACCAGGAAAAAGCACACCTCCGTCTGTGTCAAAAAACAGCGATAAGCTTACAAAGGACGGAAGAAACAGACGGAGACCACTGCCACAACCGTTTGCATGCATTTTCTGAGTCTCCGTAAGATAACAAGAAGAGAGAAATGTAACTGCAGCATGAAATTTTGGGTTATACCAAAACCAGAGCAGAAAGAGTGGAGAGTGGGCAGCCCAGAAGCAGGGCGCTGTTGTGGGGTGTGCCCTGCGGCCCAGCCTCCACTCTCCTCTGCGCCCACCTCTGGGAATCCACCGAAGAGCCTCAGGAGGAGATCAGGGCCAAACGGAATAAAGGGCCAAATTCCTGTATCTCACTCACCTTCCCAAACACACACGGTTCTAAAGAGGGCAAAGCACTCTTGCACAGGTGAGTTTCAGAGAGGGAAGCTGAGAAGGGGTTAGCTGGCAGTGGATACCCGGGAATAAAGGCAATTTCTTTTCATGTGAGTGAGCTGCTATCTCTCCACCACGAGGTCCCTGCCCAGGAATGGAATTCACATAGGCCTGACCTTCAGCAGGAAACCCATCTCTTCAGCCTGTCGTCCTGAACACTAGGTCAACGGGACTAACTAGAAGAACCAGTCATGACTGCTGTCCTCCCGCTGAGGGCAGTACTCTATTTTCCAAAAATTACCTTTAAAAGATAAGACTTAAAAGGCAATTCCTCTTCCCAATCACTCACACGTCCAACAAAAGAGAAGTGTCTACGCAAAACGAAACAGTAGCTGGCAGTGGAGAGACAGGGAGAAGGCCCACAGCAGGACGGTCAGCGAAACGTGTAATGAAGATCAACACGTGGTACATCAGCATGTACAGCAAGACCTCAACCAGGCAGAAGTGCACGGCTTTTTTTTTTTTTTTTTTTTTTTTTTTTGCGATACACGGGCCTCTCGCTGTTGTGGCCTCTCCCGTTGTGGAGCACAGGCTCGGGACGCGCAGGCCCAGCGGCCATGGCTCATGGGCCCAGCTGCTCCGCGGCATGTGGGATCTTCCTGGACCGGGGCACGAACCCGTGTTCCCTGCATCGGCAGGCGGACTCTCAACCACTGCACCACCAGGGAAGCCCCTGCACGGCTTTTTAAACGATGGAAAAGAAATGGTAGAACTACAGGGACAGAGGGTAGACGCTGGCCGCCAGGGGATGGAGTACAGAGCTGTACAAGGGAACCGTCTGGGGTGCTGAGAACGTCCTACATCTTGATTGTGGTGGAGCTCACACGACTGCAGACATTTGTCCAAACTCTGAACTGTCCACCTAAAATCACTATTTTATTGTTTGTTAACTACACGCCCACAGTGCTGGTTTTTTAAAACTATTAGAAAATGCTAATCAAAAATGCTAAGAGGGCTTCCCTGGTGGCGCAGTGGTTGAGAGTCCGCCTGCCGATGCAGGGGACACGGGTTCGTGCCCCAGTCTGGGAAGATCCCACATGCCGTGGAGCGGCTGGGCCCGTGAGCCATGGCCACTGAGCCTGCGCATCCGGAGCCTGTGCTCCGCAACGGAAGAGGCCACAACAGTGAGAGGCCCGCATACCGCAAAAAAAAAAAAAAAAAAAAAATGCTAAGAGTCGTAAAGATGGTGATGTTATATGTGATTTAAAAGTTCCCCAAATGGGGCCTCCCTGGTGGCGCAGTGGTTGAGAGTCCGCCTGCCGATGCAGGGGATACGGGTTCGTGCCCCGGTATGGGAGGATCCCATATGCCGCGGAGCGGCTGGGCCCGTGAGCCATGGCCGCTGGGCCTGCGCGTCCGGAGCCTGTGCCCCGCAACGGGAGAGGCCACAACAGTGAGAGGCCCGCATACCGCAAAAAGAAAAAAAAAAAAAAAAATTCCCCAAATGTTATGAAATGTACTTATATTTCATTTTTTTTCACTAGAAAGGTGATTTTGAAACTCTGATGCTGACAGCCGACTCTGAACCCCAAGCACCTGCCCACTGAGACCACTGGGCTTCCCGGTCCTCCTCCTTCATCTGCCAACAAGCCCAGGTGTGTATAAAGAAGAAAAATCAGCCTTAATGTGAGCTCAAGGAGAACATGTGATCAGAAAAGTAAATCCACTACCAGAAAAAAAAAATACAGATTAATTTTTGAAAGGAGTGTGCCAAGTAGAAGGAAACCCACTTCCCTCTGTATTTAAAAGTCTACTCTGTCAGTCTACAAATTGGCCGATTTCTATGACAAACATCTTTGACAAAGATGTTTGAAGCAAGTTCAAAACAGAGAGAGAACTAATGAGTCTTAGCAGGTCTGATGCTCACCTAGAAAGTTTATAAATAATGTAGAGGCACAGACTGCTCCTTGCCCAGGGGCCCCCTCATGACTCTTCTGGAACAAACTGGTGGTTCCTAAGGCCCCTTCACCTTGCTCTGACCCACCCCCATTGGGCTAAAGGTGCAGCGCTGGCCACAAAGGCCCCGTGTGATCTCACGGGTGCGTCCAGACCAGAGGCAGGATGGGGAACGGCCTCATCTCATGAGGGGCAGAGGTGAAGCCATCTCCCTACCTGTCAGATCTGGATAATCAGAATCACGCAGAAAACCAGCTTTCCACGGGTCTCTAGGCCTCCCTTCACAGGTCTTATCTGCTCCCGTTACTGAGAAGGGGGCACTCAGTAACCCAGTACTCCCAACGCACGGTTTCCGACGGGTGGGGCGTTCAAAACATACACCTGAGACTGCCCTGGGCCCTGGGCACCTGGATGGGTGGGGCTGGAGCAGGGTTCCAGAAGCCTCTCTGTGCCAGGAGGGGACGTCAGGGGAGGGGGGAGGGGCTTGGGGAAGGGACTGGGCAGGAGGCCAGGGTGGTAGGAGACAACACGGGGGTCCTAGGGCGGCTGCCACGTCCCTAGGTGCAGCAACGGTACTGGCGCCAGCAGCACTGCCAGGGCCAAGCGGTCACTCAGCAGGGGGCTCTCCCAGGAAGAAAAGAAACAAGGAACGCAACTAACCAACTAGGTAACAGCAGTCAGTAACCTTCATCACATTGCCAAGAAATATGTGCTTGTCATTTGTCCCAAAACAGAAAGTGAAAAAAATCATAAAAGTTATTTGTAAAATTTTAGAGTACCTAAGTTACTTATTTAGTTCCCCAATTCAGAAGCTAGTTTAGAGTGACCACACTGCTTGCCTGGTCATTAACAGCGCCCTACATTCTCAGAAGCCCAGAGGAGGGGCCACAGCTACCCTAGTGTCCCGCTTGAGAACGGTTAGAATGGAATCAGGAGGCAGGTATTGGACAACATGGTCCTGGGCTAATTTCATGAAGATCTATGCTCTCAAACGCAGCCCCAGATTAAAGAGCCCTCTGGAGGCAAAAAGCCAACAACAACTGGAGCTCTGATAAGGGGAGGTGACCTCTGTGTTGACTTTGACCTTGAGAGCCATGAGGGGCATGCATGCCACCTCCAGGACACAACTGACAAGGTCAGACTCTACAAGCCAAACTCTGACGTGCAGTCTGGGCTGGTCCCGGGACACGCACGGGGTAAGGAATCCACGACACGATAAAACCAGGTCAGGAAGATCCTGGTGACCCTGGACAGCACCCGGGGAGTTGGCCTCACCTCGGTGCTTGAAAATGACTCCTGACCCAGTGGAGTGCCACTGCAGGTGCCTCCCAGGGGCAGGGGCAGGGTCAGGTACCCGGTTTTAGCAAATCCTAGGGGCTAGAGCAGTCTGGTGAAAAACCTAGGGTCTCTCCAAATTCTTTCTGCCCCCTTTACTATCAAAATAAAGAAAGGCCCATCAAGCCCAGTCTCCCTCTGCAAATATCCCTGTGAAGATGCAAACCCTCTACTGCCACCAGACCCCGCGTGCAGCCATCTGTCACTCCCGGACCACCCCCCAGAGGCTCCACGGGCCACCATCACCCAGCCAGCCTGCAGGGACTGAAGAGGGGTCCTGGAAGTTCACGTCTGCCTGGAGCCTTTGGGTAGGGTCTTTGCAGAGGTAACCCAGATAAGATGGGCCAGACTGGTTGAGGGTGGTCCTAAATCCAGTGACTGGTGTCCTCATAAGGAGAGAACCCAGAGACACAGGGAGAGACCCAGGCAGGGATGGGGCGATGCAGCTACAATCCAGGATCGCCAAGGGCTGTCGGCAACACCAGAGCTGGGAAATACGGATCCTGGACTTCAGGCTTCCAGACTGTGAGACAACACATTTCCTTTGTTTTAGCCCCGGTGTGTGGTGCTTTGTCTGGGATGCCTCACGGATCCCTCCCTCCCCCTCTCACAGCCACGTGAGCCCACCGGAAGCAGCTCCCAAACCTCCGCCACGATGCACACGTGGGACAGACCAGAACCTCCCAAACCTGTACAGAGCTGTCTGTACCCCAGGTGCTCATAATAAGAGAGATCATCTCCTTGTCACAACCCTGTTGTTCGGGGGTCGGAAGGAAAGCCAGGATCAGCTTCTCCCCCACAGGAAGTAATCTTCGTGGCAGCAACAAGCATGTCTGCCCCGGGCAGTGCCAGGTGGAGCCGTATGAAAGCCCTGCTCTGCCAGGTCACAGTGCCACGTGTGAGCCACTTCACGTGGTCCCTCAAGGTCAGGTGGAGAGGATGAACACCCCAAGGACCCACGGCGTGGGTAGAAAAGATTTAAGTTCATCGGCCCCCTTCACGAGGTGATACCCCCGACCCCAGGTCAGCAGGACATGCATTCTGATTTGCTTTTCCAAAAGGATGTGGGTGAATCACACGTGACTCCACTAGGTCTTTCTTTGACGACACATGCTACACAGGCACACACATGCGTATGCACACACGCATGCACACGCACACCCCGACCTCGAGGAAGAGGCTGCTGGAAGGTGGCTATAGCACCAGCACTGGAACCAGAATCCGGGTTCAAACCCTGATTCCTTCACTCTCTGCACTGTGATTCAGGGAAGGTTCCTTAACCTCTCTGTGCTCCGTTCCCTCTGCCCAAACCCAGGGGCCACAACCTGACCCCCAGGGACTAAGTGGGTGAGTGATGCGTGTGAAGCCGCAGAGCTGGGGGCAGAGCTGCCCGCCAGCAAGCGCCTGGCTTGGGGCGAGCTCTTCTAATGGCTTCTCAGCCCGGATATTCAACAAGCAGACCTACAGACCCACCCCGTGGTGTCAGGACCGAGCCCTTGGTGCTCCCCACGCCCGCCGGCCCTCCCAGCCCGACTCTTCTCACTAACACCGGGCTGCTGCATGCGGCCAAGGGGCCGTGGGTCCCCACGGGGCGGCAGGACGGCGGACGCGCTGGGGACAGGGGCCCCCACGTACCGTGGAGCCCAGGGCAGGCCTGCCTCAGCATGGGCTTGTCCATCCTCTTGGCGTAGAAGGCCGCGTACCACACGCGCAGCTCGGTGCCCGGGGGGATGTCACGCGAGGTGGTGAAGTACACGTCGCTGCCGTGCTGGAAGGCCGTCAGGTTCTGGTGCCCGGGCTCCGCCGCCGGCCGCACCAGCATCATCCAGTTGCAGTCGTCCTCGTTGGAGGTGTCGAAGCACACAGGGTGCCCGTCCTTCTGGAATACCTGGGGGTGAGCGCGTCCCGCCGAGGGGCCGGGGCGGGGGCTGGTTATCCACCGGTGTGCGTCAGCACGTGTGTGTGTGTGTGTGTGTGTGTGTGTGTGTGTGTGTGTGTGTGAGAAGGGGGGCTGCTGAGTGACCAGTCTGGACGGCACCACATCAGAGGCCAAACCGTGCTCCATACAAACCTATTTAGGCATTTACAGTGGTCGGGGGTCAGAGGTAGACCCCTGAACAGGTCAGGCTGATCACAAGCAAAAGGGAAGCAGGAGACACAGCAAAAGGTCAGGTGTCCCTGGGAGACCCTAGTCCTCTGCATGGCTCAGGTGGGAACTGCCACGCCTAATTTCCACCTGTGGTCCAGGTGGGCACCCGGATGCGTACATTCTGCTGCACGGGGAAACCTGAGTCCTGCTCCTAGGCCAGGAGTTATCAGGAGACCTGAGTTCTATGCGTGGCCCGGCTGGGAACTGGGACATCTGAGGTCTACTTGTGGTCCAGGTGTAGAACCTGGACACTCAAGTTCTAATCAGTGTTCAAGTGGGCAAGAAGGTGCTTCTTGAGTTCTACTCCCGGCCCAGGTGTCATCAGGACACCTCAGTTCTAGGCATGGCACAGGTGGGAATCAGGACACCTGAGTTCTACTCCAGTTCCAGACGTCATCGGGACACCTGAACTCTATACCTGGCCCAGACGTCATCGGGACGTCTGAGTTCTACACATGGCCCAGGTGGGCATCAGGACACCCAAGATCTTATCCCGGCTCTGTTGCAAGTATGGTCAGTGACTTTAGCAAAGTTCCTCGATCTTTATAAGCTGCGCCCTCATCTGCAAAGCAGCACCAGTGTTTTATGGATTAAATGCAGGCAGGGACCAGGGGGAGAAGCCTGAATATTTTGAAGTTCAAAGTAACCACATGGAATAGGGGGTTCCTGTCCGCCATTTTCTGATGCAATCATTGCTTCCTCGTTGTAGGAAGAAATCGCCCCCCTCTCCTGGGCTTTTCCTGTAGGGGCTCCCCGCTGCTAAGAGCTAGAGGCCCTCTTTGAGGACGGAGCCCTCGGAAGCAAGGGGAGAGGGCAGAGGGGTCCACCAGGGGCCTAACGACCCTGAGCCGGTGTGGGAACTGCGCCCTTGCCCTCCCTCCATGGGCGTAAAGCTGCCCCCAGCACCCAGGTAACCAACGCTGAGCCTGTGCTGGAAACAACTCAATATGAGACACAGACCTTCAGAATCCGAGTCGCTGAAAGAAACCAAAACAGGCACAAAGGACTTTTTCAAAGGGGCCTCGGCCGACCCCGGGCCCACAGCGATCACGTGCGTCAGCCCCAGGTCTCTGTACCTCACTCCTTCCCGTAAAATAACGCTTCTTTCTTTTCTTTCTTTGTAAACAAATCAAGTGCCTTTCCTTTCGCTCTGCTGTGCTGAAATCTGCCTTGTAAACTCAGTTCTCCAAGGACTGGCGAAACTCCGCGGTCACCTAGATCATCTCTGCCCTGAAACACGTGGGTCTCCGCTGAGGGTCTCCAGGAAAGCTCACCTCTCGGGGTAGCCACCGCCCGACCAGCACCCGTTCCTCTCTGCTTATTTCACAGGTGTTTTTGAAGGCGGGCTGAGGCTGGGCGCGTACTGGGTGCGGGGACAGAGCCGTGACTGACACCCACGTCCCTCGCCTCACAGCGCCTCCGTGGGTCTCGCTTTAAGTGATCCAAGCCCTCCCACCGATTTCCTTCCATTTTGTTTTTCTCAGTGTCATATAAAAGCTGTCATTTTCCAGCCTGATGTGCTTTTCAGAGCTGCCAAATTTTGCACTGGCCTCTCATCAAGGCCCCGACAAGACACCTTCCTTTCGAAAGAGGCTTGCAAAGTATCCTACGCTCTGCACCGGTGTGAAAATACTAATGCACCCCTGCAAAAATCCACAGAAAGCCCCCCTCCTAAAGCCTGCGCTGGGGGTCTACTCTTGCATATGTTTTAAACAGAATCTCTTTAATGTCTTGCAAACTACTAACTTAACTCTGATGCTCCTGTGATATAAAAACAAACTAAAAAAAAATCTGAACACTGTCTTGGAAATTCACCAGAACTATAATACCTAGAGCTGTTTCCAAGACATTTATGAATCACTGGTGCTCAGCAGGCGTCGCCCCGTCTGCACGAGGAGGGTCACAAAGCAGGGGTTCTGCCTCCCCCACTGACCCCAGCTTTTACCTTCAATGGAAACGCAGACTCCTTCTCCCATTTGGCGACTCTCCTCGACTCAAAGGGGCCAAACTGCGTGCGCTTGACGAGCTGGGTCACAGCAAACACCCCCTCGGCTCCATCTTCCAGGCGTCTGATCTCCAGGTTGGAGGGAAGGGACGACCTAGAAATAGAACAAAGCAAGAGACTCTCGGCCCCGGGCATCCACTGACCGAGATGCCACCCACACCAGGGGACGAGAGGGTTAGGATGACGGAAAAGGTCGCTCTCACTGGCCCCCAGAGTAGGCGACAGACGGGCGTTGACTCGAGGATGCGTTTAAAATCCCCGCCCAGGAGACAGAGTTGATGCGTGTGTGTGCGTGCGCACACACACACACACACACACACACATCCTAAGTGTGGGCTTCAATCGGCCAACAGAGAGAGGAGGACCACAGAGAGACCACAAAGAGGGGCCACGTGTAAAGCACCACGGGGAAGACAAGAAGTGCCACCGCATTCCAAAGACCAGAAAAGCATTTCCAGCCAGGCTGCACTGGGCTGGTTTCATCGGGGATGTGGCCTTTCTAAGTAAACTCGGAGAACATCAAGGATGGGGCACGCGTGCCAGCGGGAAGGCATGTGGGCTGGGACCCTGCGTGAGCCAAGGCCAGGGCCAGCCTGGCCCACGTCGGGAGTGGGGCGGACCCCCAGGGCGCCTGGAGCACACACCCCTCACAGGAGCGAGCAGGGGGGCTGAGACGAGGAAACTGTCACAGAGGGACCGATGGCTCCCACGGGAACTTTGTGGGCAACAGGCAACCACTGAAGGTTTTTGGAAGAGAGCTCATCAGATCTGTACCTCAGGCGAAATTAGTCATCTCTCTGCTTTGTGCAGGGAAGTCCCAGTAAGACAAGGAAATAAAGAGGCTGGGAAAACCAGTTGGGCGGCTTCTAGGAACAGCATTGATTAGATGACAATTTTAGTGCCACTACATGCCAGGCCCTAAATCAGGTGTAAGGATCACAGCAACTTTCCAAGGGGTGGTTATTCTCTCCACTTTACAGATGAGGCAACTGAGGTGCAGACGGGAGCACGTCTCGTCCGGGTTCAAACAGCTACTACACGGTAGGTGGGGCTGTGCCCCTCCCCCCCCCCAGGGAAACGTGCACTGGAAGAGCTACGGAGCCCCCTGGCCGGATCTAGGTGCTTGTCCAGAAGCTGCCACAGCTTTGCCTGGCTGCCCGCATCCCTGCCCCTTGCCCACGGTGGGCGCTTGTTAGACAGCAGGCCTGGGCTCGGACCACAGGGGAGACTGAACAAGCTCGGCCGTGGCCGCTCAACGCATAAACCGACCCAGCCCATCAGCTGAACCAGGAACTAGATAAAAGACATTGACCCTGAAGTGTCTGCAACAAGCCTCGGCTCATCCTGGCGGCAGAAGACTGAGCTCACGGTGGGACGGAGATTTCTGACGGCCTCAGACGTGAGGACAGCCCTTCTCACCGAAGCCTCTCCCATTTCTTCTTTTGCTGCCCGCCCCCCCCCTTTTCGTAGACACCCAGGCCACCAGGCTCTTGCAGCAGGTGACATGCCGAAAACCCTGTCTGACAGGCAGGATGATAAAAGCAGCTCAAGGTGGTCACTCACCGTGCCCTGCTTAACACAAAGGAGTCTTTGACCATGACCACCGGGCCCAGCTCGGGACATTCAGAGTCGTGGTACTGGCTGCAGTCTTCACACCCTGCAAACAAACATCCCAGCGTCAGAGGGGGCGTTGAGCGGGGAGGGAGATGCCCACAGAGCATCGCGCGGCCTGGGAGTAAGCGACAGTGCTCCCCATAAATGCAAAAAGAGTACAACGCAGGACGTGCGCCCCCAGGAGAAAACCCTGCTCCACGGCACGCTGCAAAGTAGGCCAAGTCACCTCTATGGGGACAGAGGACGGGGGGGTCCCCAGGGAATGAGTGTAAATGAAAATTCACCAACTTAACCTGTTTATCATAAATCTAACATGTTGTAAACCTCTTTCTAAAACCTGGGGTTACTTATCTGAGTCAACTGCCACCCCTGCTGAGCGCCCTTTGCCAGGAGTTCTCAGAAAGATGATCCTTTTAAAACTGTACCGGGCAACATATTTCTTGTGTAATAAACTGTGGTTCTTTTTTTTTTTTTTGCGGTACGTGGGCCTCTCACTGTTGTGGCCTCTCCCGTTGCGGAGCACAGGCTCCGGACGCGCAGGCTCAGCGGTCGTGGCTCACGGGCCCAGCCACTCCATGGCATGTGGGATCTTCCCGGGCTGGGGCACGAACCCGCGTCCCCTGCATCGGCAGGCGGACTCTCAACCACTGCGCCACCAGGGAAGCCCAATAAGTCGTGGTTCTTAAAACAAGTAAGACCACGTCTAAAGGAGAGAGCTCTTCTCTACTATAAAAACCAAGCGTGGACGTGGCTTTGCCTTCCGTGGTGAGGATGGGCCACGGGCCACTTACAGATGAACATGATCTCCTCATTCCCATCTTCAGCCATCGCCACCACCTGTCAGGACAGAGCGCTGCGTTAGTGATCAGCTTTTGGGCAAAGGCATTTCTTAAATTGAAGTATAGTTGATTAACAGTGTTGTGTTAATTTCTGCCGTACAGCAAAGTGATTCAGTTTCATTCTTTTTCAGATTCTTTTCCATTGGCGTTTTTATTTTGTTTGTTTTTTTTTGCGGTACCCGGGCCTCTCACTGTTGTGGCCTCTCCCGTTGCGGAGCACAGGCTCCGGATGCGCAGGCCCAGCGGCCATGGCTCACGGGCCCAGCCGCTCCGTGGCATGCGGGATCCTCCCGGACCGGGGCACGAACCCACATCCCCCGCATCGGCAGGCGGACTCTCAACCACCGCGCCACCAGGGAGGCCCTCCATTGGCGTTTTTAAAGACAGTCCCTGCTAATGGCCCTCTCGAGCCTGTGTAGGGACTGACTTTGTGCTTTTTAAGAATTTTTTTGTTTTATTTTATTGGTCCTGCCACGTGGCTTGCGGGATCTTAGTTCCCCGACCAGAGATTGAACCCGGGCCCCTGGCAGTGGAAGCGTGGAGTCCTAATTGCCGGACCGCCAGGGAAGTCCCTGACTTGGCGCTTTAAAGGCAACAGGCAGCAGGGTCCCCTTTATCGTGGGTTCGGGTGGGGGCCTTGAAATGTTTTCTAACCTAGAATGATGCTGCTTTATAATAAACCATTGATGTGAATGGCTCTGAATTAGGACGTCTTCGTGAACTCAGGCTTTCATCTTTCATATCAGCCACCCATTTCCAGTTGTAAAATAAATATACCACTATTTTTAAAAAGCCAGTTTTCACACTGCCACTTCTATTTTTTCCTCCCTCACGGGACTGTGACATCCTCCGGGGCAAAATCACATCACGCGCGACCTCCATTTTTTTCCACCTGCTAACCTGTGTGTGACACCAAATTTCTCTCGAGGGGGGACTAAGCACCGCCTGACATCATGGAGGAGAGCCCGCCTGCCCTCCACAAAACCTTTATCACAACTGGTCACTTCTACCTCCTAGTCAACCTTGAGGTTCACCTCCAAAGCGGGCAGCTGCGCTCAGGCCCCCTGTATATTCGTGGGCGATCTGGATGTGTTCAGATGGGGACTCAGGTTCCTGATCTACAAAACGGAACTTAAAATGCCCACCTCATGTAGTTCTGGGGGGAGCATAAAGTGAGATACACCCCGTATGTGCCACTCAATAATCGTTCCTCTTCCCTCCCACCCCTCCATCCCCAATTAAGCTAACTCAACACATCCTTCCTGCATCCCACTCCTGGCCAAGCCCGAGTGTATCACGAGGTACCTTTCTGGGGAAGTACACAGGACGGCGCTCCACGAATGCCGATTCCACACGCCCTCTGCCCCATTTCCATCCCGGGAGCTTTTGAAGAATGAAGAGCAGACAAATGCGAAGTCCAAAGGAAAACGGATTTGCTGAACACATGATTAGTTGAAAGGTCCACCACAGAAGAGTGAATGAGTTATAAGGAAACAAGGCAGAGAGATGGAGTTTCCAATTTGCCCCTAAAATGCCAGGGATCAACAACCAGGGTATATTTTTTCTCCAAACACAGCACAGTTTTTTCTGTTCCTGGGGACACCCCTTTACATTACAAGATGCCGCATGTGGCCTCAGCACGTTTAACTTGGTGTTTCCTGGTGGATGGGCTCCACGGGTGGGGTCAGGGGCCAGTCTGGAACAGGGGCAACGGCTGGTCATGGAGCGAAAGGAGAAGAGGGACAAAGAGGCAGAGGAAACACATGAAAACCCGCTTTCATGAGCTGCTGAGGTGCCCCCAGGAGCTTGAGAACCGTCCACCCATCAGCAGGAACCCACTCTACCCAGCAACACCAGCTCACGGTCAAGGAAGTTCTGCAAGAACAGTGGGCTCTTAAGGGAGCCCTCAGACTGCCTACAAAGCTGGCAGCATTGGAGGGTGCGGACAAAGAGGACTGTTCCAGCCTTCCTCGTGGCCCAGTGTGGCCACCTCCCCTGTGCCTGCCTCTGATCTGGCCTCTCAAGGCTTCCATGTCTTGGCTACTGTAAATAGTGCTGCTGTGAACACTGGGGTGCATGTATCTTTTCAAATTAGAGTTTTCTCCGGATATATGTCCAGGGGCGGGATTGTTGGGTTGTATGGTAGCTCTATTTTTAGTTTTTTAAGGAAGCTCCATACTGTTCTCCATAGTGGCTGTATCAATTTACATTCCTACCAACAGTGCAAGAGTGTTCCCCTTTCTCCACACCCTCTCCAGCAACTGTTATTTGTAGACTTTTTAATCATGGCCATTCTGACTGGTGTGAGATAATACCTCATTGTAGTTTTGATTTGCATTTCTCTAATAATTAGCGATGTTGAGCATCCTTTCATGTGCCTGTTGGCCATCTGTATGTCTTCTTTGGAGAAATGTCTATTTAAGTCTTCTGCCCATTTTTGGATTGGGTTGTTTGTTTTTTTGTTATCGACTTGTATGAGCTGTTTGTGTATTTCGGAAATCAAGTCACATTGTTTGCAAATATTTTCTCCCATTTCATTGGTTGTCTTTTCGTTTTGTTTATGGTTTCCTTTGCTGTGCAAAAGCTTATGAGTTTGATTGGGTCCCATCTTTTTATTTTTGCTTTTATTTCTACTGCCTTGGGGGACTAAAAAAACATTGCTATGGTTTCTGTCAGAGAATGTTTTGCCTATGTTCTCTTCTAGGAGTCTTATGGTGTCATGTCTTATATTTAAGTCTTTAAGCCATTCTGAGTTTATTTTTGTGAATGATGTGAGGGTGTGTTCTAACTTCATTGATTTACATGTGGCTGCCCAGCCTTCCCAACATCACCGGCTGAAGACACTGTCTTTTCTCCATTGTATATTCTTGCCTCTTTTGTTGAGATTAATTGACTATAGGTGTATAGGTTTATTTCTGGGCTCTCTATTCTGTTCCATTGATCCATACGTCTGTTTTTGTGCCAATACCATGATGTTTTGATTACTGTAGCTTTGTAGTATTGTCTGAAGTCTGAGAGTTATGCCTCCAGCTTTGTTCTTTTTCCTCTGGATTGCTTTGGTAATTCTGCATCTTTTATGGTTCCATATAAATTTTATGATTATTTGTTCTAGCTCTGTGAAAAATGTCACAGACAATTTGATAGGGACAATTAATCTGTAGATTGCTTTGGGTAGTATGGCCATTTTAACAATATTAATTCTTCTAATCCAAGAGCGTGAGATATCTTTCCATTTCTTTAAATAATCTTTAATTTCCTTCATCAATGTTTTATAGTTCTCAGCATATGTCTTTCACCTCCCTGATCAGGTTTATTCCTACATATTTTTTGGGGGGGGGGTGAATGCGATTTTAAAAGAGATTGTTCATTTTTTACTTTCCCTTTCTAATATTTCACTGTTAGTGTGAAGAAATGCAACAGATTTCTGTTTGTTAATCTTGTATCCTGCTACTTTGATGAATTCGTTTATCAGTTCTAGTAGTTTTTGTGTGGCACCTTTAGGGTCTTCTATATAGTATCATGTCATTTGCATATAATGACAATTTTACCTCTTCCCTTCCAGTCTGGATATCTTTTATTTCTTTTTCTTGTCTGAGTGCTATGGCTAGGACTTCCAATACTATGTTGAACAGAAGTGGTGAGAGTGGGCACCCTTGTCTTGTTCCAGATTTTAGCAGGAAGTCTTTCAGCTTTTCACTGTTGAGTATTATGTTGGTTATGGGTTTGTCATAAATAACTTTTATAAAGGAGCCTCTTGAAGTCTGTGTTGTGCTGGCAAAATCCCTCTGGTGTGCAGAATGCTCCTTTGCAGAAGGGAAGTCCAGTTTCCAGACTTCTCCAGCATGTAAGAAATCTCAGACCAAGGGATTGTAAATAGTACTGTTGTAGGGAAAATGACAAAAAAATATTCAAAGTGTGAGAGTCAGCCATTTTAACCACTGATCCTGAGGAAACTTACTTATACCAGTGGTTCTCAGTGTGGTCCCTGGACCATCAAACAGTAGCACCAGCAGCACCTGGGAATTTCTCAGAAATGTGAATTCTTGGGCCCCTCCCCAGACCTGCTGGGCTGGGGCCCTGCACTCTGCGTATTTGCAAACCTCCAGGTTATTCTGATGCAGCTCAAGTCTGAGAACTGCTGCTTAACCCTCAATCTTTTTGACACTTACATGATTACTACTGCAAAAAGCAAACAAACTAACCACAACAGTGATCACTGGGGGACCACAGTAATCATGTCAGGAAACCAGATTTGTCATGAGGGTCAGTTAGGCTTAGACCAGGAGTATCTGTGTGTAACTTGGTGGGAAGTGGGGAGCAAGGGGAGATCTGGGGCAGATGTTCTCTGTGACACCTGAGATTTACTCGGCAGCCCCCATGATTACAACTGTTAAAAACAATTCTGAAAAAGAAGACTAAAGTGAGAGACATCAGTTTACCTGGTTCAAGCTTAATTATAAAGGACAGTAATAAGGACTTTGCTATTGGTAGAGGGATAGACACACAGATCAATGGAAATGGAGAACAGACTCACAGAAATATGCTCAACTGATTCTGGACAAAGGGGAAAAGCAGCTCAGTGGAGGAAGGATGGTCTTTTCAACAAACGGTGCTGGGGCAACTGGACATGCAGAGGCAGAAAAAACAGAAAAAAGAACTGTGACCTCACATCTCACACAAAGATTAATTCATAATGGATCAGAGACTTAAAACATAAAACAGTAAATATTTTTTTAGAAAAACAGGAGAAAATCTTTGAGATCTACAACTAGCCAGTTTTTAGACTTGTCACCAAAAGCATAGTTTATTAAAGGAAAATTGATAAATGGGACTTTACCAAAATTTAACATTTTTGCTCTACAGAAGATGCTGTTAAGAGGATGAACAGACAATGTAAAGACCGGAGACATTTTTGCAAACTACATAGCCATATGCAGAATATGCAAAGAACTCTCAAAACCCAACAGTAAAAATGCAAACAAGCCAATTAGAAAATGGGCAAAAGACATGAATAGACATTTCATCAACAAAATCACTGGAATGGCAAATAAGCACATGAAAAGATGTGCAACATCATTAGCTGCCATGGAAACGCAAGTAGAAACCACAAGGACACCACTACACACCTTTCAGAATGGCAGGATGCCGGTGGGGATGAGGAGACTGGGACATCTGTGTTCGCTGGTAGGAGTGGAAATCCATTTGACAGTTTCTGATAAAACCAACATGGCCTATGACCCAGCAATGGCATTGGTGGGCGGTTATCCCAGAGAAATGGAAACTTACATCCACAAAAAACCTGTACACGACTACTGAGGGTAGCTTTATTCCTAACAGCTCAAAC
The DNA here is from genome assembly GCF_964165515.1 of Mesoplodon bidens. NCBI lineage: Eukaryota > Metazoa > Chordata > Mammalia > Artiodactyla > Ziphiidae > Mesoplodon > Mesoplodon bidens. Next base: position 4,485,832 of record NC_138161.1, on the reverse strand, counting down.
TGGAAACAACCCAGAGTCCCTCACGGGGTGACTGGTTAAACAACCTAATCTGTGGTCCATCCACAGCCTGGAATACTAATCAGCAACTAAAAACATGAAACTACTGACACACACACAACCGATCTTGATGAATCTCCAGAATGCTGCTGGGTGAAAAACGCCAATCCTCAAAGGTTACATGCCATATGATCCCATTCACATAACACTCTTGAAATGACAAACTTATTGAGAAGGGGACTAGAGCACTGGTTGGTGGGGGTAAAGGAGGGAGAGGGGTGGGAGGAAAGAGGGGGAGGCTGTAAGGGGGCCCCAGAGCGCTCCCTGCGGGGCTGGAACATTCTGTATCTGGACTGCATCAGGGTGACCATCCCTGCTGCCCCCCGGTACTGGAGTTGTGCAAGATGGTACCACTGGGGGAAACTGGATGAAGGATACACGGATCTCTCTGTGTTCCTTCTTATAACCACCCGGGAACCTACAGTAATCTCATCAACATCAGTGAAATCAAATCACTGTAGTTCAAAAGCAACTTCCAGCACAATGCGTGGGAATGGTCTGGATCCTGGTGGAGATACAGCACATAGGACATTTTTTTTTTTTTTTCGCGGTATGTGGGCCTCTCACAGTTGTGGCCTCTCCTGTTGCGGAGCACAGGCTCTGGACAGGCAGGGTCAGCGGCCATGGCTCACAGGCCCAGCCGCTCCGCGGCATGTGGGATCCTCCTGGACCAGGGCATGAACCCGTGTCCCCTGCATCGGCAGGCGGACTCTCAACCACTGCGCCACCAGGGAAGCCCCGCACATATGACTTTTATCGGACAACTGGGTATCTGAATACCAACTGGATATCTGAGCAGATTTTGACCATATCAAGGAACCAGTATTAAATGTTTTAGGTGGGTAACAGTATTGTGGTTATTTTTAGAGCCCTTCTCCTGTAGAGACACAGACTGAAATATTTACAAACGCAATGATGTGACCAGGGTTTGCCTCGAGGTCCTACCGGTGGGGAGTCCTGGACGGGGTGGAGGGGGCAGTCAGACCTGGGCGACAGCAGCTGAGCTGGTGATGGGCAGGTGCGGCCGGCTGTTGCCTGCCTGTCCACTGTTTTGGGTGTTCATACTAAAGCTATTTGTCAATGGTGACGACACCCTCTTCCCAGGTCCTCCCAGGACTCCTGACTCGGAGTCCTGCCCCCAAAGCTGGCCTTGAACGCATGCCAAGTCCACTCAACAACTTTTTCTTCACCTCACGTGACCTCTGGGTCACGCCGGATGTGGCCGACTGCCCTCCCCTCCTCCACAGCCACTCCTCCCCCAACCAGCGGCACTGAGCTGCTCGCTCCTGGTGCTCCGCCCCCCTGGGGAATCCTCCTCCGCCACCGGATCGTTGTCTTGACCCCCGTGGGCTCAGCACCACTGGCCCCTTCTCATCCCTCCTCGTGCTGGACCCTCTTCCCAGGCAGTCACACCGGCTTCTGTGGCTGCTGCTAATACCACGTGGATGCTGGTGACTCTACTCAGGGTCCCACACGTACACCCAGCTCCCCGGCCGCACCTCCGCCTGGAAGCCAGCAGCAGCTCAACACACCAAAAACAAACTCCGGGCCACTCCCGGTTCCCTGCCTGGTGCTCCGAGGGCCACAGGAGGCCGAGTCTGGCTCTCAGGCAGGTGGTCAGGGACCAGGTCCCCTCCTACGGCTGCGAACGTTCATCACCCAGAACTTGGATGCAGGCAGACACCCCGCTGCCACCCTCAGCTCAGACGGCCCAGAAACCTCATGGGACTGTTGTCAGTTTCACACAGATTTTCTATAAAAACACAGTGCAGTTCTACAGATCACCTGCCACTGGTCAAACACCACCTGGAGAGGAAAGAGAGGGTAAGACGAGCCTCCCTCGCGTCCCAGCACAGACCAGCTCGATCCAGATTCCCCGGGAAACAGGTCCTGGAAGGGGAACCATACACCAAACTTGGGACCGAACACTCTTCACAACAACGATCGCTCAGATTCCAGGTCCTCAAAGTGCCTCCTGTAGGTGGTCGGACAGTGTTCCTCCTTCCGAGACAGGCTTGTTTCACTCAGCATCACGTCCTCAAGGGTCATCTACGTTGGCCTGTGTGTCGGAATGGCCCTCCTATTAAAGGCTAAATAATACCCCATCGTTATTCACCTGTCGATAGACACTTGGGTCGCTTCCATGTTGTAACTACTGGGAATGAAGCCGCTACGAACGAGGGGCAAATACCTCTTCGGGTCTCTGCCTTCGACTCTTTTGGGTCTATACGCAGAAGTGGACTTACTGGATCATACAGTAATTATACATTTAATTTTTGAGGAACCACCATACTGCTTTCCATGGCAGCTGCACCATCTTCCATTCCCTCCACACCCTCGCCAACGCTTATTATTTTCTGGGTTTTTTGACAGTAGCTGTCCTAGTGCATGCAAGGTGAAAAGGAATTTTTTTTTTCGCCTCGCCGCGTGGCATGTGGGATCTTAGTTCCCCAACCAGGGATTGAACCCTGCAGTGCCCCCTGCAGTGGAAGCAAAGAGTCTTAACCACTGGACCACCCGGGAAGTCCCGATAAGGATTATTTTTAAATGTGATCTGCAGAAGCTGGGGTTTAGAAAAAACAATCAGTTTTGAAACACTGGAAAATGAAAACTTCACAATTTTAAAAGACACGTAGCTTAAAATAACTCAAAGAAAAAGGCGTTTTCAAGAAGGTTGTTGATATAAGTATGAAACGAAGGTTATCGCTTGTTTGTAAATCTGGCTGGGCCTTCCCAGGCCGTCCCTGGCCTGCCTATGTGATGGAGGGGGACGGATAAAGTACAGAGGTGAGGAAGGTTGAGGTCCTGCATGTTTGCTATTGGCCCAGATGACTTAGCAGTCCCTCCTTGTCAGTGACCAAAGCAGTGGTCTCAACAGAAATATAAGGTAAGCCACACATGGGATACTTTCTAGGTCTTTAGTTTTGAAATAATTACAGGAAGTTTCAAAAATAGCACAGGGAGGTCCCCTGAACCCTTCAGTTTTCTCCAAGGGTTATATCTTACGTAACTATGCATATCACATACATAGTTTGAGAGCGTAACTGCAGCACACTCTCAAAACCAGGATATTGACCTTGGCACTGTGCGTGTGCATGTAATTCTATGTCTTCTCATCACAGGTGTAGGCTCATGGGACCACCTCCACAATCCAGATTCAGGAATGTTCTATCACTGAAAAGACCTCACTCATGTGCCCCTTTATAGCCACACCCTGTCCCCTGACCATCCCTAACCCCTAGCAACCACTAATCTGTTCTCTAATTCTACAAATTTTATCATTTCAAGAGTGTCACATAAATGGAACCACACAGTATGTGGCCTTTTGAGATTGGCTTGTTTTCTTCACTCAGCATAATGTCCCTGGGTTGTTACATGTATCAGTAGTTCATCCCTTTGACTGCTTCTCACTCCATGATGTGAGTTTAACCACTCACTTACGGAAGGAGCCTTGGTTTTGTCCCCATTTTTTGCTATTACAAATAAAGTTGCTATGAACAATTGTGCACAGGTATTTTTGGACATAAATTGACATTTCTCTGGGATAAATGCCCAAGAGTGTAATTACTGGGTCCTGTGTTAGGTGGATGTTTAGTTTTTAAAGAAACTGCCCCACTGCCAACGTCTGAAAGATCCAGTTTCTTGGCGTCCTTGGCAGCATTTGGTGTCACCGTGTTTTATTTTACCCATTCTCACACGTGTGCAGTGGTATCTCGTTGTGGTTTTAATTTGCATTTCCCTCATGGCAAATGACATTGCGCACCTTTTCCTGTGCTTATGTGCCATTTGTAAATCCTCTTCGGTAAATGTCTCTTCGTGTCTTTTGCTCATTTTCCAGTTGGCCCCTTCCTGTCCCACTGCCCTTCAGGTCTGACACTGGCTGCGTGGGCCTTCCTCCCACTGTCACCTGGGATTCGTTTGTCCTCTTGGGTGTGGAGCTCTTGTTTCCTGAGCCCTCGTTGCTTCCGTTTTCTTGGTTTATTCCTTTGATCTGGGGAGCACATTTTCCAGTAGTTTCCTTAGAATGGTATCCGGGAGGTAAATCTCGTGAGAGGACTTGCCTGTCTGCAAATGTCTTACTCCAATCTCACGGGCCAGCTGCTTTGCCTGGTCCACGGTGGTTTTCCTGCGGAAGGTTGAAAGTGAGACTCCATCGTCCTCAGCTTCCAATGCTCCAGCTGAGGAGTCTGATGACTTTCCAGCAGGCAAACCCTCTGTATGGGACTCCCTCCCCCCAGATCTCTTAGTCTGTTTTAGCTCCAGGGCCCTGAAGTCTCACGGTCCGCCTTGGTGCTGAGCTCGGGCTGGCCCTTTCAGCCTGGCTCTCCTGTCCTGCAGTCTCAGATTTTCCCGTGTTATTTCTTTTATAATTTCTTCTGTTTCCTCTTTCTGAACCTTTTAGTTTCATCCAAGATGACATCTGTTTTTCTGATTTTCACATCTGGTTCTTTAGGAGGGATTTCTGAGCAAAGGGGGCAAGAGAGGTTTGCATTCTGCCGTCTCAGAAATGGAAACTGAGCTAGCATTGGCCTTCTCAGGCTGATGAGAGCTCTAACGGGCGATCATCTTTTGCTTAACAAAAAAAAAAAAAAAAAAAAAAAGAGAGAGGGGAATGTGAGGCCTGATTCTTACTTAATAGGCCTTGTGAGACAGACAAGATATTTTAAAACTAGGCACCCTGGGAGCTTTGGTGGTGAAAAGATCCTCACACGTTCTCAGCATAAGGGCGAGAGCACAGTGGAAAGAGAAACCACAGAGAACAAAGTCCAGAGAAGTCAGACGTGTGGGACCAAGGGGCCCAGAGGGATGGGGCGGAGGGGGCGGGTGGCATGGAAGCAATGGATCAATGAACAGAATTGAAGCGGCTTGGTCAGAACAGATTTTGTCAACCTCTTGACTCATATGGCACCAAACTGCACTTCTGTTTTTGGTCACAATAAAAGGCAAACTTACTGTAACTAATTAGCATATATATTCTTAAGCTTACAAAAAGCCAAAGGCCTTGAGTTACAAAACGCTGGGAACCCTCCTTCCCCAAGACAGACTCTCTGTCCAGCAGGTAGGGTCCCATCCCCCCGACAGCGAGCAGCGGGTGACAGTTCTGGTACATCATCCCCTGCAGGCCCGACACACGAATCATGATCCAGGGACACTCGAATTATAACATTTGCCTCTGGCCTCATCATGGTGGAGGGCCATTTACTGAGGGTTTTCTGATGGTACCTGCGATACTTCAGCGCTTAAGCTGGAGAAGGAGATGGTGCTCAACACTGAAAACAAGTCAAACAGAGCCCTAACATGCAGCACCTCTCAGGTAAAGAAAGCCGTCATCTCTGGGAAGCCCATGCTTCAATTTTCTGTAAGTTTGCAGAAACATGAGCCCACAGGCTCTGGGAGACTCCAGCGGAGCATCCAGAGTTGGGCTTCCTCAGATGCTATTAGGATGAGAGGCTTCAACTGGGCCCCCACTGTGACCCTGAGCTGTCCCCTGCCCCGTGACAGCGAAAGGTTCCTCACCACCCCAAACCATCCATGACCAGCCTCCCAGCTTCCCCGACCTCTTCCTCTTGTTTCCTCCTCCAGAAACTCCCTCCACCTGCCAAACTCCTACCTAACCTTTAAAACCTAATCCAAAGGGCCCCTCCTCTCCAAAGCCCTCTTGGCCACACCTGTCACTCACCACACAGGCACACTGGCAGCCACGTCTCCCCGGGAGGCCCCACCCCACCTGCACCTCCCTTATTACACACCTGTCTCTGCTGCAGAGTTACACCCTGGATTATTCACACCAGCCTTCAACAGAGCTCACTCGTGAAAACAAAAAAGTTTTAACTGTGGCTCTAATGCCGCACTTCTGTCTCCTTTCATTGCAAAAATCCTGGGAAGGACTCCGGCGGCTTCTCTCTTGAATGGGAAGAACCGCCCTCACGGCTCCCCCAAAGCCCTCCACTGTGGACTGCATCCCCTTCATCCCCTAGGCAGCATTCAAGCCCTCCCCCTGGAAACCCTTTCCTGCGAGGTCTCCTGGTCTTTCCATCCCAACCGCTGCTCCTCCCGAGGTCCCTCTGTGCTCCCATCTCGAGCCACCACAGTGGGGCAGCCTGGGGCAGCCCAGGCCGGCTCTTGGGTCCTTTCTCCATCCGGACCCAGCATTTACCCGCCATCACCTCCCATGCCCGAGTCCACCCAGGCCCCTGAGCCCACCTGACACATGGTTCCATGAGCGACCTCTTTGCCAACAGTCCCACAAAAGTGTTTTACAAAATGCTATTTCCTGCCCTTCAGCTGACAGTGTACGCTGCTCAGCCTTACTTTAAACAGCTGCAAGGGACGTAATCTCCAGCATATTATGAATATTAACTTCTTGAAATAAAACTGCGATGTGGCTCTTCTAAACACATCTATTGGAATCGAAACACCACAGCGTGATACCCACTGCCATCCGGTCACAAGGCGTGTGGACAAGCTCCTCTTCATCTGTCAGGAGGCTCACGGCACTCCTGTCTTTACCATCGTCTGTTTCCATCACCACAGATGTTAAACCCAATGTGTTATGTTTGTGCTTGAAATGACTATTGATCACCTTTTATGCATATAGATCAAATTAGTCTTGATTTCCTATGACCATGAGTTTGTGCTAATTTCTCCCGGACTATGCTATCGTTCCAATAACTGGGACACCACTGATCAAAATGGAAATACTGCCCACACTGTAGGTGTAAACAGTCACCTAGCACAGAAGCTGGGTTTAATGAGATAAATAGGACTTTTCCGCCAATGCAGTCACGTATCATGGAATTCGATTCAACTCTGTTCCTACCCTTCGTTTTTACAGATGTGAGTGCAGGAAACCCTGCTCCCACAGACAAGTAGTTGGGACGGAAGAGCTTTGTTATAGTCGCCACTTAGCAACGACCACCTGCCGAGGTCTCCCATGCACCGTGAGAGCCACATATTTGTGAGCTGACCACGGCCCACACCAAGACTGGGGCTGGGGGTCGCCATTTTCTGGACGGTGGGAGGGACCCTTCCTTAGGAAGGGAGCACTTAAGGAAGGTGATGACCAGGACCATGGGCCCTGGGCAAGGGTTTCTGCCACCCGAGGGGCAGTTTGAAGATGCTGCTGGTCTACCAGGTCCCGATTCCCTGACCACCCCTCAACCTGCACACCTGTCACCTGCACCTCAGTGAATGGCACCTCCTGCCACCCCCTGTACATTCCCCACTCAAACCAGCAGCGAGGCCTGCTTCGCTCTAGAAATACCCTTTGTCCTGTCACCTCATTTCCCCTCTGCCCCCACCCTGTTTCTAGGGGAACCTTGTTGGGCAGCCACGGGGTCCTCTCTAAAAAGACACAGATCCTTTGGACCCCTGCCCCAAACCCCAGTGGTGTCCGCTTGGCTCTCAGGGTAAACTCTGAGTAGAGTACAGCCTGTGCCACCCTCCTGTGCTGCCCCAACTCGGCCACACAAAGCTCGCTGCCACCCCAGGGCCTTTGCACTTGCCACGTCTGGCTGTGACACCCTCACCCCAGATCTCCACTGAGGGCCTCGCAGCACTGGTTTCCATTGGAATGTCACCTTCTCAGACAGACCTTCCTGGTCCCCACTGCCCAAGTGTGCCTACCCCTGCCCATCCCCCGCCTCCACCTGTCACCCTTCCTGCCTTCTTCTACATGCTCTAACCACTGTCCACCTCCCTCCCTCCAGAGCAGGGCCTTCTCTCTCGCCCTCTGCAGCGCCCGGCACATGACAGCTGCTGGGTGGACGGCCAATGAACACGCGCACGCGTGAACCACGTGAGATGAAAGACAGGTATTGTCATACATCACAACTGGGGAAAGGAGGCTGAGAAAGCATTTGAGTCCTTGCCCACAATCTCAGCCTCTCAAATCACATGTGCAAGAAGCAGCTGCCTTCAATCTCCCTTAAATCTGCAAAATGGGAGAAGTGTTTTTCCCCTGGCCTTCTACACAGACGATATCAAAAGAATGATATATGAGAGGTATATCCCAAGCTAACGGAGTTCTTTCTCAAATACAATTGTTCCCAGAAAAGCTATTAGCCTTGTAATTGGGGGTGATTTTTAAATTTATTTATTGGTCTTCTGGAAAAAATAACCATTCCTTCTGCTTGCAAAATCGAACATATTGTATTCTCTGTTGGCAGCTTTTTTGCAAAAATATGAATCAAAGATATAGGAGAAAAAAACTTCATACAGGATAAATCTTACTATCTTTCCCTTTCAAAATTCAAACTATAGTCCTATTTCTTAACCATTCACCATAAGGCAGTGATGTCAAGGAAATCCAGAGAAGCAGAGTGGAGCCATGAAAATGCGGAAAACGTGAAAATGTCCAGGTTTGAAACAAAATACGGTGGTGTTTTGTGTGTACTGGGAGGGGGAGGCTAACTTACAAAAACAAAGTGTCTACATCATTACACTCTCCAGGGAGAGTTCTCACTGTTGCCTTTGAATATCTGTCACAAAACCACTTGCTCATTTACTTTTCGTCCTTAAAAATACGTCCAGGAACCAAGCTGGGTTTCTCCAAATTTATCTGGTGAGTCCAGATTCTATGAGAGTGACTTAAGCAAACATGGTTTTTGTGGGTTGGCCGCTTAAATATGTACACGGGTCCACGTGTCTCTGATCACACACTTGTTTCTACCATTTTAATCTACCCTTGGTGGGGCAGGGGGGCAATTTCTGAGCTTTTGTGGAAAAAAAAAGAAATCTCATCTACTACCTTAAGAGCTGAATAGAGATTAACACGTAACAACTATAGCTATCAGCACGGTGGATATTTCCATAATGCGTTTTCAATTGTCTTCTCAAAGCTGACCTTCATCGGGAATACCCGTCCCCTCGCCAGAGGCCACATGGCCGGCTGGTCCACCTGTCCGCGCCAGGGCGGGGCCAGCGCGCCGTTTTCCAGCACAGCCACCCACCCCGAGGGCGGGCACATGTCACCTGTCCACGGATTTCACTACCTTTCCTGTGCCACCCAAGGGTTTACACAAACAGGATGCAGGGTGCTCGGGGCGGGGCGGCGGCGGGGGGAGGCTGGGCAGACCCGTCGCCCGAATCCTGGGGTCTGCCTTGCTAACCGCAGGAGCTGGGGGTCCAGGGACCCTCCCTATTCGCCCCCGCGGGCTGGGCCCAGGACGGGAGAGAGTGACATCACGAGGCACCGTCGGCGACGAGGGCGCCCGGGGGCGGGACCGCGGGCCGGGGGCCGGGGGCGGAGGACCCCCAGCGCCGCGCCAACGGGCGAGCGCGGCCCCGGCCCCGCGCCCCGAGCGGGCGGGCCGCGGGGAGCGGGCGGCGGGGCCCGCGGCGGGGCCGGCGGCGGGCGGGCTGGCGGCGCGCAGGGCGATCCCGGAGCGGCTCCGGGAAATCCAGCCGGGTTTTGACTCCGATCGCCCACGGTGCCCGCAGCCGGCGAATGTAACAAAGAACAGGCGGCATGGCGGCTGGACCGGGGCGGGCGGCGGGCCGGGCGGGGCCGGGGGCGGCGGGCCGGGCGGGGGCGCGCGGGGGCGGCGGGCCGGGCAGGGCCGGGGCGGCGCGTGCGGGGGCGGGCGGCGGGCGCGGGGCCCGGGCTTTACCTGCCTTTGGAATGTGCAGAGCGGGATCGGATCCGGACTCCGGGTTGCGATCCGCTCCGGAAACTACGCAGCACCGGAAGCCGGGGGGCGGTGGCGGGGTATTGTGGGAGTTGTAGTTCTCCCGCGGCGCGGGCGGCGTGGACGCGAGAGTGTGGGAACGGACGGCCTGGACGGGAGAGCTGGGGATGGGCGGTGTGGCCGCGGAGCGGGCGGCCTGGCTTGGGGAGCAGGCGAGCGGGCAGCGTGGACGGGAGAGCCTGGGAGTGGGCGGCGTGGACGGGGAGGCGGAGGAGCGGGCGGTGTGGACGGGAAGCAGGCGGCGTGAACGCGGAGCGGACGGCCTGGGCGCGGAGGCGGGCAGTGTGGACGGGGGCCGGTGGAGCGGGCGGCATGGACCAGCGAGCAGCAGGGCCGCGGGTCGTGTGGACGGAGGAGAAGGTGGCACAGACCAGTGGAGCGGGAGCGGCTGCGGTGGACGCGGCAGCGGGGTTGCGGACCGCGTGGACGAGGGGGAGCCGGAGCGGTGTAGACAGGACTGTGGCAGGGCTTGGGCGGCGTGCACAGGGCAGCGGCGAGGCGTGGACGGGGCGCGCGGTGAGCGAGTGGCGTGGATCCGGATCGGCGGGGAGAAGCGGGGCGGCTTCCGGCTGCCCTCTCCCCGAGACTGGAGGGAGCGTCAGACGGCCACGCGCGACCCCTTACCCGGTGGCGCAGCCGGGTCCCGCCACCCCCGGCAGCTTTGCGCTGGCAGCTCGCGCAGGCCCCCTACCCACACCCAGTACCTTTCTTCTGATGGCTCCGTCGAGCCTGAATTCCCTGGAGGGGGCTGGGAGGGTTAGGTGAGAGCGGGGTCGAACTTTTCTTTAAAACAGTTCTAAGATTTGCTGCCCAAGCATAATGATTTCTGAATCTAGCCCATAGACTGCTGCCATTCTTGGTCATCTTCCTGTCCACTCGGTGAACGCTTGGAAGCCCTTGCGCTGCCCGCCATGAATCAGAGCAGCTCGCTGGTGAGCGGAGACGGGGCATTTCAATCCAGGCCCAGTGAATCCCCGAAGTCCCCGCTGTAACCACTACCCCACACTGCTCTGTGCAAAGTTTGCACACGGACCCAGGCTGCGAAATTGAGGCCAGACAGCTCCCTGGCACTGAGTGTTTCTGCCCCTCCCTCCACCCCAAGCTTGGGGGCTGGTGTGGCCTCCTGACCCCCACCAGTCACAAAGTATTAGAAATAGAAGGGACCAGAGGGATGGCTTATCTAGTCCTGGCCTCTCATATTCAGAGATGTAAGCTGTCTTGTTCATTTCTGCCTGGCAAAAACCTTCGTTAACAAAGTCAAAGAGAGGGGACGAACTGAGGGAAATGATTTGAAACTGATACTAGAAAGGGCTCGTTCCCCTCATATATGTAAAGCTCTTAAGAACCATTAAGAAAACGATAAAGAACCCAACAGAAAAGTGAACAGTCTATGGACAGTGCACAGAAAATGCAATGGCTCCTAAGAATAGGAGGTGCAAGTCAACTATATTGTTGCAACCATGTATGTAAGCAAAATCACAGTGAAATCATTTTTATCAATTACATTAGCAAAGAATTTTCAAAGTTGAATAGCATGATTTTGGAGAGACTGTGGAAAAACAAATGTTCTCATCCTTTCCGGGTGGGAGATTTAATGGGTACAACCTCCATCCAGGCCATTTGTTAATATCCACAGAAATTCTAGATGCACATAGCCTTTAGCCCAGCAGTCCCACCTGCAGGAATTTATCCTTCAGCCAGACTCACTTGTATGAATTGGTATGTGTTTAAGGTTGATCTTTTTGGCTTGTGGGTCCTCAGTTCCCTGACCAGGGATTGAACCTGCTCCCTCGGCAGTGAAAGTGCAGGGTCCTAACCACTGGACCGCCAGGGAAGTCCTGAGGTTGATTTTAAGTACCCAGCAGCAGGGCACATCCTCAGGGAGTGGGGAGGGAGCCTGCGGAGTGTGGCGTGCTGCCGGGGCTCATTTCGCCACCCCCCCATGCTTGATGTTCTGCTGTGGCTTCCCAGTGGCACTCACGGTAGGTCTGCACAACCAGCCTCCTACACCTAGATCACCTCACCTGTGTCCCCTCACCTCCACCCTGCTAGTGCCCCTCCCCCCTCCAGCGGTGAAATCCCAGCCCCCTGCCAGGCTTCTGTTCCTCCAACACATTCCCACGATCTGCACTCATTCCCACTATCTTGGAACAGGTTCCCAGGTTCTCCACCACCATCTCCCCGTCATTCAGGTCTTTGCCCAAATGTGTCCCAACTCCCAAGAGCCCCAAACTGACCATGACAGCTAATGTGCTCCCCGCACCTACACACCCACCCCTCTGGTGACATCACTCACAATTCTCATCCCAGATGGCTGATTCTCTGGTCTTTGCACACTAAGTATCTACTGGCATATAGGCACAAAAGCAGGTCGTTTATAGAAAAAAAGGGTCAGGTCAGAGCAAGAGTGGAAAAGCAGACAAGACCTCAACCCCGCTAAAGCCATTTCTCATAGCAATGCATGCAGCCCAGAGCTGGGTCCACATTCCCCAAGGTCATTGCATCTTCAAAAGAAATCTCAGCCTGTTCATTATATTCTGTCTGTGAGGGCTGGAAATAATTCCTTTTAAGGCAGATTTGTAGCCAAAATTCTAAAGTTTAAAAAAAAAAAGGTTTGTTGCTGAAAGTGTCAAATTCTCATTGTTAACAATTAATGCAACAGGCCTTCACTGAATTCCAGGCAGAAAAAAAGGAAAACCACCTATAAAGGATGTCATGGAGGCAGTCGGGGAAATGTGAATATAGACTGTGATACTAGATCATAGTATTGCATTGATGTTAGATTGAAATTTTTAAACATTAATGTTAAACTTCCCAGACATGATCATTGCATTGAATTACGACATGAAGATGCCTGTGTTCTTAGAAAAAGCCTTCTGAAGAATTTAGGGTGAAACATGATGTCCTCAAACAATAATTGATCGACTGACCGATAGATGCTGGATAGAGCAAATGCAGCAAAACTGGGGAATCTAGGTGAAGGGTATGTAGGTTATTCTGTAGGTTTGGAATTTTTAAAAATAAATCGGCCATCCAGCAAGTCCACCCAGATTCCTAGAGTGTCAGTGCAGAGTGGACCACCGGTCACACAGGAAGCAGCAGTTCAGTTCAGTCCCAGGCCCCAGGATACCTTAATCCCAAACCAGTCGCAGCACCATCGCCACCTGCCACGTCCAGAGCAGAGAATCCAGGGTCTGAGCCCCACTAACACTGGGGCTTTGCGTGGGCAGACTCTTCCTCTGAAATGCAGAGCTGTGCGTCAGTCTCGGCCCTCAAGTGACCACTCCACAACCGAAAGGACAGGCAGGGTCAGGACAGCTGAGAGGAAGGGTGGGGGGATGGGTGAGGGGCTGGGGTGGGTACCAGTTTTCTAAGTGCCGGGTGCTTGGGCAGAGCAGTGGGATGAAACTGACGGAAACAGGGAAGCTGATGACCAGGAGACGTGAGGCCTGCAGGGCTGGTGCAGGACGCTGTCTGTGCACCCCTCCCGACCCCTGCCCCGTCCCCACCCAGTAACCGTGGAGGAGCCCACGCCAGCCTGGATGCCAGCCACCACAGACCCCCACCTGGCATATGCCCCTCTGACCCCGTGCAGGTGTCAACTGTGCACCCACCCTCGGGCAACTGCTGGGATGGGGCGATGACAACAGGGGCGATGGATGGATAAAGGCTTCACGCCCCAAGGGGACAGCACTCCTCATAAGGTCCCTGGGGATCACACAGGGTCATGTGGCAACTGGGGGACCCAGGCCAAGCAGACCCTGACTGGCTGCACCTACAATTCACCAGAACCCAAAAGTTCATGGGAGAGGTGGACGGTCTAGTCAATGATTTTCGCCCCAGGCCTAAAGCAGGTGCTAAGTGACTTACAAATCACCTAAGAAGAATGTTAGGAGGACAGCTCCTGGTTTAGCCAGCTGACCAGGTGGCGCCTGACTAGAGAAAGACCAGGATTCTGGCGCCTCAGAGAAGCCGATGGACTTTGGGGACAGCACAGGACTCAGCAAAAACGACTCAATGTTTCGTGTTGCACGGGCACGTTTATTTCCTTCAAAGACCGTTCGTGTTCCCGCCACACCTTGCCCGCATGAACCCAACTGCACAGGGCTGGCGCAGGACTGCAGTCTGTTTTTAAAGTGCTTCCCAGGGATACAATCATTGTCGGGTAAAGTCATCACCACACTTGGTCCTCAAGCCAAACCTCTCCACATACCTGGAAAACCTCTTCTTTTCTTCTTAAAAAAAAAAAAATTGTAGCTTTGATACGATATTGAGGGGGAAAAAAAAACTACAAGCCTCAATTATAAACGGCACATCACTGACCAGTTGGCAGCTGGGTGAATGGGGCAGTTTGTTGTATTTCAAATGCCTCCTCATCCAGAAGGTAGGAATGCCCCCCCCCCCAAAAAAGGAACCAGAGAGGTGTAACCTGAGTTTGCTTCGCAGGATGAGCAGGGCTGGCGTCCCTGTGCCGCTTGCTTTGGTCATCACGCCTTCGCAGGTTTGGGGCAGCAGAGGCAGGCCCTGGCGCCAGGGTCTAGGCCGGCGCTGAGACCTGTTTTTCATCTGATGGGAGTTAAATGTTCTGACTTCGAACATCCGCCAACTTACACTGTCAGGTTTCAAGAGAGCCGAGATGGTTACTCAGAAAGCATTTGAGTTGAGTAGCAGCAGCGTAATCTTTCCCTTTCTGTTCAAGAAGAAAATCTGCAATGTTCTTCTAGAGGTGTGGCCAGTGAAACAATCTAACATCTGGACAGGCACCCAGCTTGTGACTGGTTGGCAGCGGCAGGCCAGGTAGCCCTCTCTAGGAATCCAGGGCCGCTTGTGAACTTCAACTTGAGACCTGATTTAAATAAAGTGCTCGGTCTAAACCTTCTTCCTCACAGCAGGTTTTCAACTGGAACGATGAGATGGGTACTTCTGTTGATGCTACATGAAAACATACACGCACACCTAAAGGTCCATTTCATTCCTCCGCAAAGAACACAGGCTCGTCCTTAAACAAATCCAAGGGAATTGTTGACAGCTCATTAAAACCAACGTGACCAGCTGGTTCCAGACATACAGACGCACATGAGCATTAGTGCTCGCGAGAAACTGCTTTCAAAACACCGCTCTGCAAAGATTTCATCAAGGCAAAACAAAGACAAAAACAAAAGCCCTCAAAACACTCCAGCATGTGGAAAAGGTAAGGGAATAAGGTGACTTACAAATGAGTAGGTTTTGCATTTGGTGTATAATCTAGATTGATGTTTGGCCTTAATGACATTTACTTTGACATAAATATCCTACACCATTAAAAAACAGATCTGGATAAACAGCTTGGAAAGGAAACATTCACAGCATCGATACAGCCCCTGTTCTCATGGTGCGACCCTGACCCTATGCTTCTTTTTTCCCATCCTATTCCCTGCTACGTTAGTGTCCTCCGTAACTTCAGAAAAAGCCATCTGATGGTGACTGTGTGTGTGTCTGGAGGGCAAGCTCTGGGGTTGACTCAGATGTACAGGGTTCTTGATGTGCATCCAATAGACACCAAGAAACATGCATCTCCCAGCAACACTGTCCCCCTCATGTTAATCCACGCGCTTCTCACACACAGGGTGGACGCAGCCCACCTGACACATTCCCAGGACCCTGAAGAGGTTTCAAGTCACGAGGAAGCTGAGAAAGCAGAGCCCCGGATAAAGGTATGAAGCAGTGAACAGAATGCTCATGGGGTCATTCAGGAATGGGAATAGCTAAGACTTTTTTTAGAGCGAGAAAGTTGAATCTAAAACTCATGACACCTTCACGCTTGAATATATCGAGTCCATCTGAATTTCCAAATCAAAACCAAATTGTACTTCTGATCAGTGCCTGAAATTCGACACACAATATCCTCTTAGAATTAATTTTGGAATGTCACAGTTTCTGTCGACCACATGAGAACAGTAATCCTTCAAGTAGAAGAGAACATTAATGAGACCATCGGTTCCAAAAAGACTAGTAGCGATTACTAGCCTATGGGGACTAACTTGCTGTGAACATACTATATTTTGGAATACCAGGTGCTAATTTACAGTGATTACAATTGGAGTATAATCTTTAAAAGCAAACTATGCTGAAAAAGTCATTCAGTTACTTGATAATTCTTGGGATACCTAAGAATTTTAAATGTGCATTTTATAATAAAATTCTTAATGTAGTTTTCTAATCTCTCCCTCAAAAAAAAGGAGAGGAAAAAAATTCTATAATTTTGATTTTTATAAAGGTTTTTGCTCATCCATGGCTCTCTTACTCCTGAAATATATGTTTAAGGATTCACAAAAGCAGCTATAGGAAGGAACTCACCCAATTTCACATCTGTGACAGAAGCCAAGTGTTCATTGTAGCCTTTAAATCTTATTGGAGGCAAATGAAACTTACTCAAAATCTTTCACCCTGATAACAAGTGCTTTTTAATAAGCATGTCTCCTAAAAGTGTTTCATTGAGAAGGAGTGGACAATGTGAAAATTGTGAACCCAGGGTAACGGCGTACAGATGAGGAAAGTGGTTTGGAAGACACGTAGGGATATTAACATCGTGTGCCAAACTGACTGTTTTTTCCACTGGAAATCAAAACGAGGGCATCCCAAGAGCTGCTAAACACAGCGGAATTCTGAAGAGCTCACAGAAGAAATGAGATGCACGTTTGGATCATTTGTTATTAAACTTCCATTCCTCAGACTCACACCTGAGACGTAAAATAATTTCCTCTTTTGCCCTAAAAGGACTTTGTTCTGGCTGTGGGCAATATTTGGCAAACCAACCTTGGACCGAAGAAAAACCATATATGTGTGGTGCCCATGTCCCTCTAGCTGTGGCTTATTGCTAACTTCATCTTTTGGCTCTTCTGTGAACAAGGAGGCTGGACGGGAGAGAAACATTCCACGTGTTGGCTGCTCTGTTGGTATTATTACAGCTCTGATGCTATAGAGAAAAATATAGAAACCACATAAGGATTTATATATCTCCCACTCGTAAACAGGCTCAAAGCAAACTTAGAAAAGTGTTCAGCATGATATGCAGAGGATATATTTAGTATTTGCATAACTTTTCAAGTTATATGGCTAATATCAAAGGCAGATGTCTTCCTACGTTTGTCAGTGTTTCCATTCCCATGGCAATTTCTCTGTTTGCCTGTGTCCCACCTCTCAGTACTCAGGGCTGCCTGCACTTTTTATTCTGAGCAGCCAATTAGGAGAGGTGACCCATCCATTCCGTTCCCAGTGACAGCACAGAGGGGCCCTCCTCTTTGTGATGTGGTCCAGGCACGGACCAAAGTTAGAGCATGGAGGGCAAAGCTTGTCCCGCTCACCTGCCCGTCCACCGCCCCTTATGGTAAGTTCCATTGTTCACACAGTGGTAAATATCCTTCTCCCATTTAACTTCAACTCTTAGATGTGAGCACCACCCACGCTGTGGAGCCGTCGGGTCTCGTGGCTTCCGGTGGCAGATTGGGCTTTGTAGGTTCTCTCCGGGGGAAACCTCCTGGCTGGAGACTCAGATTGGTGTTTTTTTTGTTTTTTCCCCTTTAAAAGATGAAATTGTTGGAAAAACCCCAGCTAGACTGGGGACAGGGAGGCCGTCCACAACTCACGGGCCCTCTGGCTGTGTCCTGGCGGGTGGCTACGGAGGGTCCACGTCTGCAGCATCGTGGGGAAGGAGGCGCGCGGCCGGCTTACGGGCAGGGGTCCAGGGGGGCGCCGTTTGCGGTGCTCTGGCCCCGGTGTCTGGAGAGCAGCTTCGTGTTCAGGATCCGGGCAAGCGTCGCCCCCTTCCTCCGCGGCCCTGCCGGCTGCTGCAGGAACACGAGGTCGTTGTGGGACTGGCTCAGGCCGGGGTCTTTCTGCTGGTGCCGCCGGCGGAAGAACAGCTTCGCGCCCTTCCTTAAAATCCCTCCTGCAAGAGCAAGGCACGGGGTCAGGGGGGCTGCGGGTGAAAAGCTGGGTGGGCGACGCGTCCAGGAGGAAAGGAAGGCAGGCGGCTTCCTCCAGCGACTCTAATACAAGGAAGCCTGTGACTGCAGCGCGCCTCCCTGTTGGCACAAGAAAGGCAGCTGGTTCTGGCCTGAGCACAGCACAGGTGCTTCCAAGGCGCAGTGAGCAGGGCTGTCACTTGGAATCCACTCCCAGGCAGGCGTCTAGATCCCTGACTTTTAGAGACCCCCCTGGCCTTACCCACTCCCCATCACGAGGAGGGGTATAAACGGCAGAGCAGTGCTTTGTGCCCCAGAAAGGACGCTCATGCTATTAAAACCAAATTAAGGACTCTGAGAACAATGGTATTCACTTTGTTAAGAAATTTAAATAACATTTATTCTTTTGGGGAGGAAGATCTTTTACAACTTCAGATCCAGCACGTGTATATCAGGCTAAGTCACATGAAATGTCTGTTACTTGGTCACTTTAGACCTAAAACCCTCAGTTTTGTTTGCTTTGACCTATCTGTATATGACATCAAGTGGTGCAATATGAAACAGGAAAAAAATTAGCAGCAGCAATGATTTCCACGGCAATGGTTCCTTAAAGGTTAAATGCCAGCTAACATATCAGTGGCCAGAGCCCACTAACCTGCTTCCATTTTCACAAACTAGTTTCACGTCCTATGAACAAGGCCCAGGGGGCTCAGGGGGCCCTTCCAGCCAGGCTGTGAAACCCATGACCACGTGCATGTAGGTGTTAATCACTTTGAAAGAAGAATGGCCTGCCCATCTCAATAAGGAGCTTTAGAGCTAATTTGCCAATTCATTCTTTTCACAACAGATCCAAAGAATACTTCAACACCTACGATACGCAGAAACCATCCTGGTTTATCCAAACAGGAGGCTGGAAGGCGTCACTTTGCTTTTCTACATGAAATGTATGGACAGTTGTGGAACCTGACTCAGCCTTGTCCACAGACCTTTGCATAATCAGCACTTACTTCGGGAAAAACAGCACACCCGTGACTTTAAGAGGCCATTTACTGGACCTGAACTTAAGGATGCATGTCCGAGGGGATATATATATATATATATATATATGTAGAGCTGGTTCACTTTGCTGCACAGTAGAAACTAACACAACATTGCAAAGCAACTGTACTCCCATAAAAATTTTTTAAAAAAAGAAAATTTCCAATTAACAATGAAAAAAAAAAAAAAAAAAGGATGCATGTCCTACTTGCCCCGCCTGGGTTAAGCAACAGAACGCAGAAGCTCGAAGCTCCAAGGAATGGGCCGAATTTAATTCGGTCAAAGCTGGTCCAAAAGATTTGCTTTTCATTGGCTCTTAGGATACAATCAACCTATTGCGAAGACTCATTCGGACATTTTCTACCATTATCTAAAGCTGGGAGGCGGCGTGCAGGGGGGCTGAGGAAGGCTGCAAAGGGATGAAGCGGAAGGGTGAGGATAAAAGTGTCAGTGGCTTTAGGCTCAATGGGCTTCTCCTCGGGCCAGAAAGGTCTGTTCCGGGAGCCGTTCAAATCCCTGCAGGATGCAGCGTATCTCAAAAAACCACCGGGTAGGGTGTGTTACGGCAGGGGTCACCACCACCGACAGGGCTTGACTCTGGACTCTGGCCAGTCCCAGGGGCAGATGCAGTGATGCCCACCGGTCAGTTACCCAGCATATCGCAAGTCCCGGGGCCCCCCAGCCTGACCAGGTTACCTCAGATTGGGACCTAGGAGGTATTTCTGATCTCTAGGTACCTGCTTTGGGTTAAGCTTGGAGCCCCCAAATAGCACGTGAATGGGGGGCTGTCACATTGGAACAGAGAGGAAGGAAGGTCTGACGGATCTACTCCATTAACCCGGACCCTAAGGCCACCCCCCACCCCCATCTCCCCGGGGCAGGGGGCAGCGGATGGAAGTGTGGAGAGGGGAACAGATCAGTCCATCCCCCAGGCCAGCTGAAGATCTAGGGATGTGGAAGCCCAGCAAAGAGGACTTCCCCTGGAAGGCTCCATCTGCAAAACCCACTTCATACGTGTCCCTGTGCTGAAATTCAGTCTGGGGTCTGGAGCCAAGGTCTGAGGTGTGAGCAGGGGCGGTGTCACGGGTTGGATCGTGCCCCTCCAAAATTCTTATGTTGGGGTCCTAACCCCAGCACCTCAGAACGTGACCTTGTTTAGAGATACGGTCACTGAAGAGGCAATTAAGTTATAGTGAGGTCATTAGGACAGGTGCTAATCCAGCATGACTACTGTCCTTATAAAAATGGGAAATTTGGACAGAGACACGCAGGGAGACGCCATGTGAAGATGAAGGCAGAGCTCAAGGTGATGCTCTACAAGCCTAGGAGTGACAAAGATTGTTAACAAACCCCCAGAAGCTGGGGGAGAGCCTGGGACAGATTCTCCCTCGTAGCCTCAGGAGGAACCAGCCCTGCCCACACCTTTACCGTGGACTTCCAGCCTCCAGAACTCAGAGAGAAGAAATCTCTGTTGTTTAAACCACCCCATCTGCGGTACTTTGTTACAGCAGCCCCAGGAATCTAACACAGACAAGGAAGGGCAGGGGAGGATCTGACTTAAGATGAGGGTCCTGAAGCACCGGCCACGTCCTCCTGTTTATCCTTGGACCCTGGACCCTGCCCTGTGGAAGATCAGGGCAGAGGGCAGATGCTAGAGCAGTCTTCTCAGCCCCAAGACACGCTGGAGTCGGGCAGCAACCTGGAAAAACTCCAGACGTCCAGGTCCCAGCCCTGGGGAATCTGATGTGAGGGGTTCTGGGGAGACATATGGACATCAGCATCTTTTTAAAAATCCCAGGTCTTTCTAACATGCAGCTGGGGCTGGAACCACCCACCAAGGTCTGGTCAAACCGCCATCAGTACTTGGTACGTGGAAAACTGCTAAGGACACAGACGTCAGCACAGGGGACCAGACCAGAAAGCAGTGCGCTCACTTTCTTTTACATAGTTTCCTGATGCCTCTTCACGTCTTAATATCTCAGGGCTGTGCGGGACGGGGGACGGGGACATGGGGGACGGGGACATGGCAGCCTAGCCTGCAGGGCACAGCACCCGGTTCTGAGGGTCTGGCTTTGCACCCTGGACTGAGAAACCAGAACACAGGAACAGGCAAGGGGCAGCTGTGCTCAAAACTCCTTAAAAAGGGAGTCTGCACACGTCTGAGCGGTCACTTTCTCTCATTTAAATGACATTGCACCTGAAACAAACTTCAAATTCTCGTCACATTAACATAAAACAGCAAGGACTTGTGTCCTGGGAGCGGAGCTGGTAGAGGAGATGTGTTGGCCATAACTGTTTAAACGGCCCTGCTGGCTGTGCTTTGTTCAACAGCATCCCCACCCCAGCCAGCCCCATGTCGGCTGTGGACCTGTGCTGCCCCGACAGGCCTGCCACGCGGTGTTTCTGTTCTTGGTCCTCACGCCCACCCTCTGGAGCAGGTGTGCTCTGTTGTTAACTTTGCCTGTTCAGCGTCACCGCCTGAACCGGATGCTGTCATGTGTACCCTGGTGTGCATGGTCCTGAGGTCACGTGCACGGCTCACCAGGTCCGTGTTTCCCCTAACTTGACACCACTTGTCATGGCTTCTGTGGGGACGTCGGCTTCTTGGACAGAGCACAGTCATGTGAGGGGAGACACAGAGGTTTGCAAATCTACAGGCTGGGGCCCCGGTTATGTCTCCCAGCCACCTCTGAGGGTGCTCTTATCTCTTGCCTACAAATTGGGAAGCAGAGACTCGGAGGGGTGACGTGCTCTGCCCTACAAAGCCGTGCTCTCGAGCCTGGCTCTTCTGTGCTGCTAAGGATGGCATCTGAGCTGGAAGTGGCCAGTAGGCGTCTGGGGCGCCGGTCTGCGGGTAGCCGCTGGCGAAGCCTCTGGAGGGCAAGATGGATGCGGCTCTCAGCGGGATCGCAGAGCAGAGCCCTGCTCTCTGACAGGCTTTCCAGAATGATGCAAGTCTCCCGAGAGGCATGCTGGCGGCCTGGGTAGGACAGAACATTCTAGCAACGTGAGCCCATCTCCAGGGTCCACAGACTAACTCACCAAACATGAAGAATAACCCACACAGGGGCTTCCCTGGTGGCGCAGTGGTTGAGAGTCCGCCTGCCGATGCGGGGGACACGGGTTCGTGCCCCGGTCCGGGAAGATCCCACATGCCGCGGAGCGGCTGGGCCCGTGAGCCATGGCCGCTAAGCCTGCGTGTCCGGAGCCTGTGCTCCGCAACGGGAGAGGCCACAACAGTGAGAGGCCCGCGTACCGCAAAAAAAAAAAAAAAAAAAAAAAGAATAACCAGCACAAACAGAGGTTATTCCATTTTCATGACTCAATAAAAATGTTATCGTCCGTTTAAATTTGGCCAATAAAGCACAACGACCTTTGGGGTAAGTAACGCCGGAAGGTCGTGGCCACATGGGGGCTCAGTGGACGCTGATGGGGCTGCACCACAGGTGGGCGCGAGGTCGTAGCTCAGACGGGCGAGGGCCCCCTCGGCTGCTGGCAGGTGGCGCCGTAAGGGGCTGCTGGCAGGCGGCGCCGTAAGGGGCCGCCGTGACTAATGGACATCGGAGCTCGGTTTTCTGTGCCAGTTTGTCCCAGAACGCCCAGTGACTCCATCTCAGTACTGAGCTGAGTGCTGCAGGGAAGGCTCCTGGTCGACGTGGTCCAGATCTCCCTCAGTGCCTGAGCTCTAGGAGATAACCTGGAGTGAGGTGGGTGGGCTTCACCCAATCGCTGAATGCCTGAGAACAAAAAGGAAGGTTCCCGGGGCGGAGATTCTGCCCCAAGACTGCGGTGCCAACTCCTGCCTGCCCTGCAGATTTCAGACTCATCAACACGAACCGGTTCCTTGAAATACAGAACCTATTGGTTCTGCTTCCCTGGAGAACCCTGGCCGAGAGAAGAACGCTAGTTTGGTATGTCACAGTTGACGCTGGGCCCCCAGCATCTGTCACCCTTTGCTGATAGGGAAATTCACATCAATGGGGCAAGGCAGCTGGGGCCGTTTGGATTTAATAAGCCCACCTCCCTCACTCTGGGCTACCTCATCCACCCAACAGGCAAGAAGCAAGACTCAGACCTCAGTCCCAATCTTAAAGGTGCGTGAAGGTAAGATTTGGAAACAGGTTATGTGAAATTTAAGGCAAATAACCAAAATCTTAGATGGGTTCTAAAAACAATCATAAGACTAAAGGTTAATAAAAAAACAATCATAAGGCTAAGGTATAAACAAATATAGGAAGGAATTAAAAATCTTAAGATGGGTTCTAAAAACAATCATAAGACTAAAGGTTAATAGAAAAACAATCATAAGGCTAAGGTATAAACAAATATAGGAAGGAATTAAAAATAATTATTCTAAATTAGAGCTTTAATGTTGCAAATATTCCCAAATTTATTCCCACTCGTCTCAGTTTAACAGACGTAAATTGCTCATTGAAGAATGCATCTTAACATCTTATAGGTAGGAAAAGTGACCAAAAGCAACCTTATAAATTATAGTTTGCCACCCAAAGAACAGCTTTAGTTTACAAGGGGAACCACGGAAGGCCCAATTACAGAAGTGATGACTTTTTAGAACCAAGGACAATTAAGGGAGTCGGTCTGTCTGAATTTCTGGGCGAGGTTGTATTGTCACGTCAGCTAACACAGGGATGCCTTCCCCTGAGATGATGGTCCTCTACTACCAGACCAGGGCACTTTGAAGGAGGAAGATGGGAAAACTGGCATCCGGGGACGGTCAAAGTGGAAAGTGATGGGAGGGAAAAGGAAGGGGGGAGGGGCTAACTTCCGGCTCAGTTATGATAAGTGCTTTTCTCATAGCAAGGCTATACTTAATTTAAAAATATATATGTATAAAACAAAAATAACTTACTGTGTAGGCAATTAATTCTGGTTGGCATAGCGATCCTCTTAAGTTAAAGGGGTGAGCAGGAGATGGAGAGAAGGAAGAGGTGAAAAGAAAAGTTTGCAACAGCAGAATTAGAACGAGAGACGCTAAGAGTCTGAAGCATTTGCGTTATATACAACATGGGACGTTACTGTGCAGGGTGCTTGGCAAGGTGTGTTTTTGTTTTCCTTTTTAATATTTTTCAGAGTCTCCACCAATGCTTTTGTTCTTACTTGTGGTAAAATACACATAACACGAAATGCACCATCGTAGCCAGTTCTCAGTGTAGAGTTCGGTTGTATTATATTTTTACTAGCACATTGATGCTTTGTTAAGCTAAAAATGAAACCAAATTTGAGGAGTGCATTTCCTGTCTTGGCTGCATCACAACCATATGTACATTTCCAATCGGCAGGGTTCCAGGGGAATTCTAAATAGGCAGTCTTGGAAAGCTTGAGCCAACTCCTTCCTGGGACAGGGGATGCAGGTGGTCCTTGAACTGAAAAATAGGCTTCAGTTTACAAAGGAGAGAAAACTCCACAGAGCTGCCCCCTAGATCGCCAGTTTGGAAAAAATTTTGGTGGAAAAGAAAAACTATTTGGTACCCATAAAGCGTAATCATCTAAGGTTCTGCCAGTATCTCACAGAGATGCCGAGTGCAAATCTCTCAGGAAACAATGGAATGAAAAGCAATTTTTAAAACGCTGCCCAATGTGTCCCTTTAAAAACTCCGGGTCGGGGCTTCCCTGGTAGCGCAGTGGTTGAGAATCTGCCTGCCAATGCAGGGGACACGGGTTGGAGCCCTGGTCTGGGAAGATCCCACATGCCGCAGAGCAACTAGTCCCGTGAGCCATAACTACTGAGCCTGCGCGTCTGGAGCCTGTGCTCCGCAACAAGAGAGGCCACGACAGTGAGAGGCCCGCGCACCGCGATGAAGAGGGGCCCCCGCTTGCCACAACTAGAGAAAGCCCTCGCACAGAAACGAAGACCTAACAGAGCAAATAAATAAATAAATAAATAAATAAATAAATAAATAAACCAACCCCTACTCCCAACATCTAAAAAAGAAGAAGAACAGCTGATATTATTTAAAAAACAAACAAACAACTCCCGGGGGGTCTGTGCAGGGCTAAGAGTGAGGTGCATGACCGCTGGCTCAGCGTCCGTGCCCGGCCCCAGCTGCCAGGCCTCAGGGTGGAGCACCAGGCACACCTGCCGGCACCAGGTCCCCAAGAGCGAGGGTGTCATCCACCTGGCCAGTGACGGGACAGGAGCGGGGTGGCCAGGACGCAGCAAGGATGGAAACCCAAGGGAAAGAGCTCCCCGGAAGGGACAGCAGAGGGCGGGAGGGAGGGAGGGAGGGCAGGAGGGACGGGATGAGGGAACAGCGGGCTCGGAACGGACCTGGGGTGGGGAGGCTCGGCCGTCCACAATGAACGGACGGCGGGAGGGAGGGGCGGGCGCTGTGAGAAGAGGAGGTGGGCTGCTGGCCCATCAGGTCACGGACGCGGCACCCCACCTGCACCCCACCCTGCCCAGCGCCCACCTGCCTTCCTCAGGTCCAGGTGAGCCCCCTCGGGCTGCTCTGGCCCCGAGACAAAGCCCAGGCCGGGGGCGCCTGCCGGGCTGTGGACCAGCAACTGGGCCACCTTTTCCATAACAGAAGCCAGGGAGCCACCACAGAGGGCGGTGCGCATTCCCACGCTGCTCCCGGCCCCCTGACGGGGTCCTCGGGATGAGGCGCCAAGCCCGGGCAGCGGGCAGACAGAGCCCAATCTCCATCGCAGGGTCTGGGAATCACATCCAGGAACACTGCTCCTTCCTCTCTCTCCTCCTCTTCTTTTGCCTCCACCCCCGCGAGGGGGTGGGTCATGGGGGAGCCCAGGAAGCGAATGGGAAAGAGGAGGGCAAGGCAGGATGCCGACCTCCCCCGGCGGGGCTCTCGGCTCGGCCCCGTGGACGCTGGGGCCACGGGATGCTGCGGTGGGGTGTTGAGCGCCACCCCTGGCCTCCACCCACATGAAGCCCCCAGCGCCCTCTGCCCCCAGCCGTGCCAACTGAAACGGTCTCCAGCCATGGCCGGTGTCCCCCGGGGAGCGGGAATGATCGCCCCACGTAGGAACCACTGGTCCGAGGCTCCAAGAACAGAGCAGCTCCCCAAGGTTCCCGACCCGAGTGGCTGAGACTCCTATGTCTACACTCGCGGGGGAGCCGGGACTTGGTGCAGAGTTGCACCCAGGACTGCTGGTTTGGCTCCGGCCCCTGCCTGGGCTCTCCCAGCCTGTCCTCTGCACTGGGCTCTCCTATCACCGCCTGGCCGGTGGGGTTCTCGGGGAGGTGGGCGCACGTGGTGGGCACATCCCCGTTTACAGAGGAGGGAGCTGAGACTCAGTGAGTCTTGAAGCGTCACATCTAGAACTGGCCCGAGCCTCTGGACTATATTCCCTCGACAAGTATCTTCAGGTCACCATCGTGCCAAAGCACCGTCTGGGAAAAACTGCATGCGTTGAAGACATTTACAGATTTAGAGCACTGATTTAGCGCTAATGGGAAATAGTTGCTTATTCCAATGCAGTGATTCCCTCACCACTGCACACATATTAAGTTAATGGGCTAATTTTCTAGGGAGCGCGTCTCCCCGTGGACCCTGTTAGGGTCGAGTGGGGAAGTCTGGTTTGCTTTCCGTTGGAGGGGGGAGTCTGAGAGGCACACAAGGGGAGGGGTGCCCATCTCCGCAGCTGAGGGAACCCCAGTCTCTACCCGGCTGGTCTCTTTGGCTCCATCGTGGTACATGGCTCTTGGTGACCCCTCGCAATGCTCTGGATACTTCTACTCCTGCGGGGAGCAGTGCCCAGACAGAGGAAGGGGCGCTTTTAGCCATGAACACGAATTGCCTCCACAGATGAAGAGAGCTGACCCAGCCGCTCACACTGGGAAGGATTGTGAATACAGCCCGCACCCCCTACCCCTGCCCATGGGCTCTAAATGGGCTCGGGTATTCAGCGCAGGTGTTTCTGCAGGTGTAGGGGCGCTGAGGGTGGGGTGCCCTTGTAGAGGAGAAGGCAAAGAAAGCAGAGGGTGAGAACTTGCTTAGCTTGGAACTAGTAGGAGCAAAGCCGTGGGGCGGGGGGGAGTGGTGGGGAGTGAGGGGGGCTGGGCGGGGCGGGGACGGGAGGGGCTGGTACCTTTACGCTTCTGGGAAGTGCCCGGCTCCAGCTCAGACACATTCAGGGAGCGCTCCGAAAGCTCATCCCCAGCGGGGTCCCGCGGGGCCTGGCCACCCCACGCCCCAGCCGGTGGCTCCTCCTCCAAGTCCCAGGAATCCAGCTCAGTCTCCTGGGGCTCCAGGGCCAGCCGGGCCCCTGCTGGGGTCTCCTTCTCCTCCTGTTCGGGTGGGGCAGAGGCCACGGCCGCCCCTGGCTGGCCCGGGGCATCCTTCTTCTGGCAGGTGCTGTCCATGGAGGCTGCGTAGTCCAGCATCAGGGAGGCGTCGTTGTCCTGAGATAGCGAGGTCTACCCGGGGGGCGAGAGACAAAGTCAGGGTAAGGAAGATGCCGAGGATACTTGGAAGAAGCAGCGGGCGAGGAAAAGCCTCAGCAGCCCTGTCCAAACACCCTGGCTGGCGGTTCCAGCATCAGAAGGCGCCCCGGCCCTCCAAGGAGGCAGCTAAGGGAAGCAAGGGCTGAAACGCAGTGGACAAAGGTCTCCTGTGGCAGAGGGTCGGCCCGAGGTCTCAGGCTGGAGGGGTCTGGGGGAAGAGCATCCTTCCTACGTACGGGACGGCAGACAGGGTGACGGAGGATGTGAGCTCTGGAGTGCCAGATGCGATTATCTTTAACCTTTGTTCCTACAGCATTTTTGTGTTTCCTGCAAGGAGGAACTGACCGCTATGCACTTTGTATCCTAAGAGTTATATTTATATGTAAAAGAGATGTAGGTGCTTGGGGGTGGGAAAGTGGTTCGCTGGAGGGCAGGAAAGTGACTGCAGGGACATGGCGGTGGGGGGGGGATACCTGGGGGCCGGTCTGCTGTTCCTGATCTGCGTGGCAGTTGTACAGGAGAGTCTGCTAAGTGACAGGTGACAAGTGCCCTTTTCTGAGCCAAGTCAGAAACGCCCACTGACTCAGTTTGGGACAATTTTATCAGCAGCAAAGATATTAAGTGCAGTCAGTTGGATGGACTAAATGATCTAGAATAAAATCTTAGAGAAGGCACAGAGGAGGAGACGGTCACAAGTCTTGTCCTTATTTCACTCATTTATTTATTCATCCTAAAGAAAAATCAGACAGTGGGCCAGGCGCTTCCAGAGACGCCATCGCCCCCTGCTGGCTGCCTCTGGAAGCACACCCAGGTAAGCCCAGAGACTCACCCGGCCCCTGGACACGAAGGCCACTTTGGTGACTCACCTCTGGCACCTCCCAGGACCTGTTCTGGCCCCTCTCCCAGCAGCCAAGGGGTCAAGGGTCATCATGCCCTCCCGCCCCACCCTCCCATGCCCTTAAAGTATCAACCCACCCTCCGTGCCCCAAAATTCATCTTCCTCATCCCCTCCCAGCTACCCAATGTCCCACCTGCCCCTCCACTGCTCACATTCTCCTTGCTTGTTCTGAAATGTTAAAAAGAGTAAGGGACTGTAATGTGGGCCCTTGCCTGCCCGGCGTCCGCCAGGGACGCCTCGCACCCGCCAGCTGCTCTGGACAAAGGTCACGGAGCAGGAGAAGGAAGGAATGGGGGTCAGGGTAAGTTTTAAAACAAGCTTCGTTTCTCTGATCGCGAAAGGCATAAACATTCACTGCAAAATGGAAACGGTTTGGAAATGTGTAATGTGTGTAAGTGAAAGCTCCCCAAGATGGGGCAGCCATGAGGGTGGAGGTTCTGTCCCAAAGGGGAGTTGACATCACGCTGGTCTTTCAATAATTTTTCTTCACATGATCCACCAACCTCTCAACAACCAAAGCACCCCCGGTCAGAAATCTTCAAGTTTCCTTCCTCAGCAGGAAAAGCTGCATCACGAATAGCCCCTCGTTGGTGAGGGAATGTAAGCGGACATTTGGGGGGGAACTCGCTGGAGCTGATCAAGGGCTGGGGCCGGGCTGATGCAGGATGAGCTGCAGGCTCACCTTGGAGACCCCAGATATGATGATCGTGCTCTTCTTCCGCGGGGACTTGAGCTTCAGCTTCGAGGACTCGCTGAGCTGGCGGATGGCAACTTCGGCCACCGGGTCGGCACCGCTCAGCACCAGTAGCTCTGCCGGAGGAAAAGCGGGCGTGAAGCACGTTAACAAAATCTGAAGCTTTGACGGCAACTTCTGGCGTGACAGATTTGGTCTTTTAGCAGGGGGTGGCAAATATTTTCTGTAAAGGGCCAGTGACTTCGTGGGCAGCCGGCCTGTCGCAAGTATTCCACGCTGACTTGGAAGCTAGAGACCGGATGTAAAAGTGTCCACGGCTGGGTTCTGGGGAAACTTTATGAGCAGGACGGGTGATGCCCCTGGGTCTGGAGCTGATGCTCTGTGGTCACACACACTCACTGAGGTGTACGCTTCAAATCATGCACTTTAATGAACGTAAATATGCCTCAATCGAGGTGAAAAACAGAAACCTCTGAGCTTTGGGGAGACTTCGAAAGGCAACGCAGCTACTCCCTGGCCCTCCCAGGAGCGGTGGAACACAAAAACTAGTGTTCAGGGTGACCGAGGGCTGGTGCAGAGAAGCTGCTTCTTCCCAGGGTTAATTCCACACCCGGGCCAACATCCAGGGAGGGCTTAACACGGACCTGTGCCCTGCAAAGAGCTCCGTGCATATTATTTCAGGTAATTAACCCCAAGCCCTCTGAGGGAGGTGCCTTTCAGTTTCCATTTGAGAAATGGGGCAGGTAGGAGACAGCCAGGTGGGCGGCGGAGCTGAGATACCCAGCCAGGTCTCTCCCACTCAGAGCTGATGCTGGAACTCACACTAAGGTGTCTGCTGCTGCAGGAAGATGAAAAGGACAATGGGATGAAGGGTCAGGATGTTACCAGGAACTTTTTCTCAGTTTGGCCTCGACCCACTGACAACAGATGCTACATTGTTGTGTGTGTCTGTGTGTATATATATTTTAACGACTTAAAACATACATTGATATCCCACAAAAGGAAGATCAACTTTTTTTGGTAAACATACACACATAAAACTTTATGATAACTTTCAGTTAAACAACAAAAAAATTTATGATATCAACTCAAAGTAGTAAAGGAATTTTACTTCCTGAGAATTTTTTTACAGAAAAAATTTTCTCATCTGAAAACTTCCTAGAAAATGTCTAGGTCAATGCCAGGAGGGTTTGGAAAGACCTTTAAGAGAAGGCCAGCCCAGCATCTTTCTCGGAAGTAGAGGTGGATTTGGTTTCAAGAAACCAGGCCTGTTGGAAGTGATAAAACGGAAGAAATCCTTTAGGAATCACTGGATGTAAGATACTATTAAAATCTCTCTAAAAACACAGATGCTACATTTCCCAAGGCAGCGGCGAGGGACCAAGTGGCTGAGAACTCTGTGGCTGCCGACCCGGCGGGGAAGAGCAGGACGTGGTGAGGACACCTGGGGAGAGGGCTGCGCTGGGAGTCCCTGGCCTTGGGACACCAGTCGGGGGGGTGCTGAGCCCAGAGCTTCTGTCCATCCTCAGCGAGCCCGTCCAGGTGCCAGCTGTGCCTGAGGAAGCTTGCAGGGCTCCTGGCTGCATGGTGCGGGCTGGTGCCAGCACCCACAGACAAGAGGGGGAACCACAGCAGGGATGTCAGCCCGGGGTGAAGGTGCCCCCATGGTACAAAGCAGAGCTGAGACAGGGCCCCCAGGAGTGGCCAATGAGGGGCATTGCTTCTGTCTAGGATTTTGCAGCTGGGGGGACCCTGCAGCTTCCAAACAACCAGGGAAGCCCCCACAGGGAAAGAGGCAGTTTTCCACTTCCGCCAGGTTCAGAGAACACACGGCCATCCCAAGACAGCAGCCATCACATGAGAGCTGCCTGCCCACTGCCTATCCCTCCCTGTCCTGTCCTTGACATTGGCAGGGTCAGAAATAGGACTCAGTGGACTGCGGTGGGGAGAAGCTGCCCCCCTAGCCCTTCTTAGACTGCAGGTCACATGTGAGCGAAGAGAGAAAATTGAACCCCCAAATTTAGATGATGCTCTGATTCCAAGAGACAGTGACACAAGCGACCATAAAACTGGGAAATCTGCATCCAGAGTTCCAGGGGAAACTAATCCTATTAAACAGGTTTCAGGGGACAGTGGGGGACAAAATAAAGTTGCCTTTATGATTATGTCCCCCGAGTCCTGCTTATTTTATGACATCTGTGGAACTAGTGCGTTGAACAAGAGAAAAAATAACATTCAGAAATTTTACACAGTGAGGCATAAGCTGGCTTTTTGTGCTTATTTTGTTCAAGTGTTCCCTGAAACTTAAGGCAGGGATGCCAACGCCACACCTGGTCTTCCGTCGACTTCCATTTCCCTTCTCTCTTTCTAGTTAGTTCCTCACTTACTATATTAAAACACCTCTCCCCAAACTCTAAAAAGGAAAAGCATCCTTCTCACCAGATGCGGGGCTCGAGGGCAGAGCCTGAAGGAGCTGAGCGGGGACCATCTGGAGTGGCCTTGCGTTACCTGTATCCGAGGAAGAGAACATCTTGCTGACGGGGGCGCCGTGGCAGGAGATGGCCTGGATGGAGATGTCCTTCTCGATGACCTTCACCCTGACAGGTGTTCTCAGGGGAGATTCTGCCCAGGAGAAATCCTGATTACAACAGCCCTCCGAAAGCTGTCTGACTCTTACAGTTACCGGAAAGTGAAATCACACCTCACTTCAACTCTACTTCATGCAGTTGGAAAAGGTAAGAGGCAAACCTTAAGATATTTTTAACAACCTCTCTGATTCTTTTTTGGGGGAGGGGAGGAATGCCCAAAAGGGGCATTGGAAGCCCAGGTTTAAATAAAATTTCAGAGACCTTTTAATTAAGCCGGAATTTCACTTTCTGTTTTGCATTCAAGAACAGTGCCAAGTGATTTATTCTGGGATGATAATACTTTTGTACAGGCAGGAACACATTATAAATTTTAAAAAAATAATAAATCATACACTTATACAGAAGTTGTCTCCAGGGTGGTGGCTATGGGGACAGGTACAGAATTCGGCTAGATCTAAAATGCACATCAAGCCTTCGAATGAATGATTTTTAACATAAGAAACTCTATGCTGGCCTCTCACATCTAATGTTTCAAGATAGTGTGTGCTGTCCCCACGTAAACGTCATGGACTACTTAATGTAATGAGATATTTCATCTAGGATCTAGATTTTAGCTTCAGAATTCACTACAGGTTTGAACCTTGCTTTGGCTTGTCGTGTGTCTGTCTGACAAGATAGAAAGATAATTGTCTGAAAAAAAAGCTATGCAGAAGCCTTGCCAATTACCATTCTTCCCGTAACAGGACATTTTCTTACAGATAATCCTACAGCCTACAGCGGTCTGCAGTTTATACAGGCAAGACATTTACAGGGGAGGCGTGACTTCAGAGTTTCTGCGGGGAGGAAACTCACCGGAGCTCAGCGGGGAGGCCCTCCCTGCATCGAAGCGAGGCTTGGTTTTCACGGCAGTGACGGTAGTGACCACGGTCCCGCACGGCATCACTGTGCGGTCTTTTTCTATCTTTGCAGCAGGAACAGGTGGAGGCATTTGCCAGGATCTCGCTTCACCGGGTTCGATGTAAGAAAACTGCAGAGAGGGCTGGTTACATGCTTTGTAGTCAGCGCAGACGGACACCCCGCCACGGCACGCTGCCTGCCTTTGCAATAACCTCTGATTTCTCTAGCTGTCGCTTAGTATCATAAGTAACTTACAATTAACCGATTTCCCCAGAACTGACATAGGATGATGAGACCCAGGCTCAAACCCAGCCACTCGGCACATAATGATGGGAACAAAAGCTGGAGAACCAAACAAAATAAAAGAGCCCTTTCTGGGTTAGGCCTGCGTGAAAGGGAATCATGGAAAGTTATGTCAGAGGTAGACAACGCAACGCAACCCGGGGCAGGAAGCCTCCCATTCATGTCTAGAAATGCCTGGGAGGAAACATCAGGTCTTGGACAAGCTTCTTGCTTTACATTGAAGCGAGAACAAGACTCTGACAGACATAAATCAAGATGTCCCTTTTCTCAAGTGGGTCGAGCTGGGCCTTGGCATTGTAGAGAATGACGTCATACCTCTGCAGTGACCGAACCCAACGCTGAGCTGCCCGAGGAGGACCCGCTGGTCAGCGTAAAGCTCTGTGGCCCAGAAGGCTGCTTCTTGAACAAGTCCAAGGGGACAGTCGTCATTGCCAACAGAGCTAAAGAGACAGAGGACAAACAGGGAACATTGGGGGTGTCTCCATGGGGTTCCACAGGGACAGGATGCCCGCAAGTGGCTGCAACCAGAACCAACTCTGGACACACGCCCCGCTCACTGGGACATGCTCCCGTTTCAGAATGTTTTAGAAAAGTCAAGGTCATAAAGGACAAAGGAAGGCTGTGGAACTCTTCCAGATCAAGGGAGGCTACAGATGTGACAATCAAGAGGTAGTATCTGATCCTACACAGGACTGGGAAATACTGCCAGGAAGGACCTCAGGGGCTTGGCTGATGGAAACTGGAATCTGGGCAGTAAAGAGGTGGACCAACGTAACCCAGGAAGCTGATAACTGTGCTGTGGACAAATAATATCCCCACTGGTAGGAAATACGCAGTAAAGAATTTAGGGTAAAGGGCCAGGATGCCCGAAATTTACACTCACACAGTTCACACATTTACCCTCGTGTGTGTGTGTGTGTGTGTGTGTGTGTGTGTGCGTGCGTGCGTGTGTGTGTGTGTGTGTGTGTGTAGACAGACAGAGGGAGCAAAGTGAGAGCGACCAGCAACTGTGAGCACAAATAATAAAGGAAATGGGGCAAAATATTAAACATATATGAGCCTGAGGAAAGGTTATATGGTTGTTGTTTGTTCTCGTTTTTTTGTTTTTTTTTTTTTTTAAGTTTGAAATTTCACAGATCCCATCAGGCTGGCCTGGAATGAATTTCCAATGGAGCCAACAGGGGTGGTGCCCCAGGAATGGATTAGGCAAACAGTGGTTCCACCCTGTGTTCAGACCACACGCCCTCTCTTGGAATGTCAGTTCTTATCTCAGGAGCATCTGAGTTATCTCTAGACTACAGAACCAGGGAAACTGCCTCAAAACTCCTTGCTAATACCTAGGAGCTTGAATTGTTTTTTCCTATGCCTTTGTAACTTTAGGAGATAACCAGATGGCTTGGTGTCACAGCTGAATAAGCCAGGGAAGGGTCACCTCTCCCAATTTTGGTATGTTCATAGGGATTTTAAAAAACCTAATAAATACTGAAACTACTGATTTACACACATACACACCAGGTCCATGTTCACTTTAGTGATTTTCACCTCTATTTGTTGCTGACTTGTATCTAAAGCATGTGTCCAAGTTAAGCTGCTACGGCTTATTCTACGAGGAAAAGTCAGCTGTAATTCATGGAGACAGAGAGCAGAAGGGTGGGGGCCAGGGGCTGGGGGAGGGGCCTGGGGAGTGAGTGTCTAATGGGGACAGAGTTTAGGTTTTGTAAGATGAATTCTGGAGATGCATGGCGGTGATGGTTGCACAACCATGTGAATGCACTTAATACCACTGAATTCTACACTCAAAAGTTGCTAAGATGGTAACTTTTAAGTTATATGTATCAACACAATTAAAAACTGAAGAAAAAAAAAAGTAAAAGGTCTATTAAGGCTAAGAGGGTTGAGAACTGCTCTAAGCCAAGAACTGTTGAATAAAAGATGTTTGATATTTGTTTAAAAAAAAAAGAAAAAGAAAAAGAAAAGAACCAGTTGAATATCTCTTTCCCAAAATGTTTGACCTTGCTAATAACAGAATGGACTTCCAACCAAACATTCCCTTGGGAAGACCTGGAGTGGCTTAGGGGGAGGGGCCGAGGCTCTGCTGCGTCTCCCGCCCTCTCCACCCCAAGGCCCTGGTCAGGGCCGCTGGATGACCCTCCCAGAGAGCAGGGTCTCCGTCTGCGTGCTGACCACCCACCTTCTGAGGATTGCCCATCCTCTGAAATCTGCAGGTGCAACTCCCTCGACTTGGCATTCAACTCACTGTGGAAAGGAAGAGGGGCCATGAATCCTTAAAAATGCTTTACTAATTTCTTGAAATAGTATTGTTTTCCTGATGATAGAAAGGAATGCAAATCAACATCAATATTTAAGAAACTACAGAGATATATAACCAAAACACAAAGATTATCTGCAACTTCACCATCCAGAAATAGTTACTGTTAATATTTGGTGACTAGTCTTCCAGGGTAATCCAATGGGACTTTCTGAATGATGGTGGAAATGTTCTGTAGAGCTGCTATCAAATTCGGTGGCCACTAGCCACATACAGCTATTCAGAACTTGAAATGAGGCCAGTGCAAACTGAGGAACTGGGTTTAATTTTGTTTACTTTTAATTAATTGAAATTTAAAGAGCTACATGTGGCTAGTAGGTACTGTATTGAAAGATAGAGCCATATAATTGTCTGAAAACAAATATAGAACATAACATACCTCTCTCCTCCTTTGTAACCTATTTTTTTCACTTAAGATATCCTGGACATCTTTCTATGTCAATAACTACAGAGGAACATCTTTTTTAATAGGTGTCTAGTATTCCACTATCTGGGCTTAAGAGACTTTATTCAGCCAGTTCCTTAATAACCAACCCTTAATAATGGGTTGTTTCCAATATTTTGTAATTATTAACAAGCTGAGATAAATATCCTCATACATATATCTTTGCACACACTGTGTGATTATTTCCTTAGGAAAGGAGCAATTGCCAATCAAAAGGTACATGCGTATAAGAGATTTTCTTTTTTTATACATATTGATGACCTCCAGAATGATTATTCTAATATATACAGTATTTCCACTGGCTTTTCTCACTTTTTACCAACCTATAAGGCAAAAAACAATCTCTTTTGTTTAAGTTTGCATTACTTTAGCTATTACTGAGATTGAACATCTTTTCAGATGCTTCTAGCTATCTACAGCTCTTACTTTTGCTTTTCTAGTACAGAAATTTTGCCCAGTTTTCTAAAAGAGTGCTCATATTTTCATTAATAATTTATAAAGGCTCTTTATATTATACATGGGACACCTTCTTCCATTATTTTTTCTAATTATTTATTGTTTACGCACCAGAAAGTGACTGATTTCTGTATTTTTGTACTCAGCTACTTTACTGAAATATTATTTATATTAGTTTTTATAATATTATTATTTCTACCCTATATTCATTATTTCTAACAGTTTCAATTGATTTTCTGGAGTAGCCTAAATATGCAATAATATTATCTCCAAGTAATGATTAGTTTTGCCTCTTCCTTTCCCCTACTTGTGTACTATTTCTTTTTCTTATCTAATTGCATTAACTAGTACTTCTAGAACAAAACAGTTGGTATCCTTCTCTTGACTTTAGTGGGACTGTTCCTACTACTTATCACTTACAGTGATTTTTTTTTAATACTATGAAAAAAGTGACCATAAATCTTGTTCTAATTAAGTTTTAAAAATTAGAAATGGTTATTAAATGTCACTGAATATCTTTTGGGCATATAGAGAAATAATAAGTTTGTTTTCTCCCTTGATCTAGTGACACAGTGGATTTCATTAATAGATCTCCTCACATTAAACCATCCTTGCATTTCTGGTATGAACTCAGTTGGTCTTGGTGTATTATTTTTAATGTACTACTGGATTCTATTTGACAATACACTAGTCAGAATTCCTACATCACAATTTGTAAGTGGTCTATAATTTTCCTTTTTTCCATTCTCTTTGTCAGATTTTGGTATCAATCAGAAGTTTCCTTCCATTCTGCTCTGGATGGTGGGTGTTTCTAAAGCAAGTGGAAGGCCCAACAACAGATCTCTCGTCACAGCAGGGCATGGGTATGTAGGTGAGGAGTGAATCAATACTAAGAGCTGCCTTCAAAAAGAAATCCATGTCTGACTTACAGCTTCCTCAGATGCTTAATATACTTCTTTTTAATTTTTTATATTTTCTTTTTTTCTCCCTCCCTCCCTCCCTCCCTTCTTTTGTATGAACAGTGCTGCAGAGTGGTTTTAGAATTTGGCAGTCTTGAGTAGGTGTGGCCATGGAAACCCGGGCCCCTTACGCACAAGGTGAATTCTTCTTCCCAAGTGAGGGTGGTAGTGTTTTTCAAGAGGGTGCTGGAGAACTTCTGGATGGGATCATTCAGCTGAACTACACATACTGGGTTAATGTTGCCTGTAATCAAACAGAGGGGCACCGTATTGGCTTTTATTTTTGTTTTCTAGTTGCATTAAGACATTTTGCAGATAAAAGAAAGGCTGAATTAAATGTCTGGTCTTGGCTCACTGGACCCTTGGCTCAGAGGGTCCAGTGTTCCTTTCATTTGCCATTTACAAACTCTCAGAGCACCGCATCTGGGGTTACTCACTGGATGTCCACAGCCCCGGGCTGCCCCAAGTGCCCCTGCTCCCCCCTCGGTTCTGACTGCGGGCACAGCTCTCTGGTGAGGGCCCTCCCTGGGGGCAACATTACTCCAGCAGAGATGTGGGCCTCACTTTGAACAAGACTAACAGCTTGGAAAAGGAAGGGCATCTGGGGTAACTGCTAAATTTGGGGATACCTCCCAGAGAACCCATTTCCCTCTTACAAAGATGTAGGTTTTTATACCTAACTCAGCTCAGTCAAAACTTTTTGAGGTATTTGATCCAGATAACAGGACATTTCACTAGTGAACAGTTGTGTCTGCTTCGAGGCAATGCTTGCCCCATGGCAGAAAGCTGGGAATATACTGTGTAATCAATAATCAATGGTAGGGCTTCCCTGGTGGCGCAGTGGTTGGGAGTC
Organism: Mesoplodon bidens; assembly: GCF_964165515.1. Classification (NCBI taxonomy): domain Eukaryota; kingdom Metazoa; phylum Chordata; class Mammalia; order Artiodactyla; family Ziphiidae; genus Mesoplodon; species Mesoplodon bidens. The sequence continues at coordinate 4,448,258 of NC_138161.1, read as the reverse complement.
TGCCTGCTGATGCAGGGGACACGGGTTCGTGCCCCGGTCCGGGAAGATCCCACATGCCGCGGAGCGGCTGGGCCCATGAGCCATGGCCGCTGAGCCTGCACGTCCGGAGTCTGTGCTCCGCAACGGGAGAGGCCACAACAGTGAGAGGCCCGCGTACCGCAAAAAAAAAACAAAAAAAAAACAATCAACGGTAAAGGACTGGAATATGTTGGCCCTTTACCGTATACCAGGTGGTGTTCGGTGTTCTACACACATCATCTTACTAATCACCACAGTCACTTTCAAGGAGAGATTCTGACCCAGATGGGGACCTGCTGGCAGAGGTTAGAAATTGGGACCCAACCCTGGCCGACTGGGTCCCGGGAGCCCCTCCCGGCTGCTAAGTGGCGTGGCCTCAGGGGGCGAGGTGTGAGTTACCAAAACACCACCCATACCCAGCTTCATTCACAGAGTTTCTAGGTAGTTCAGTGTGTTCTACCTGCACTTCTGGAACGGGAGGAAACTCGCCACAGATAAACATAAGTAACCCCGATGTTCTCAGACAATACAAAGAACTTATCGCTACTCTTGGCAAAAACCACACCACAGTGGAAAGATGTGTCCGGTCCCAGGCTACTCGGCATCCGGGGTCTCAGCACTGACTCAGAATCACCGAAAAGGAGTCACCCATTCTGCGATGTTTCTGTCTTGTCTCCATAGCAGCCTCTCTGGGCAACACAGGGTTCCCGGTGGGCCCAAAGCCTTCTGGACACCCATAATCCCCCCATGTGGCACCCCCCTTCCACAGGAGGAAGCAAAGGCCACGTACAACCCACGAGCACCTCCTCCCCTCTGCTCACACTGCAGACGGTCACATCCACAGCCAGCCGGGTGCCCTGCCCTCCCCTGCGTGCCCCTGCCGCGCCATCACCCACCTGAAGCACCAGGATGGCTCAGCAGCGAGGCTCGGATATTCTTCACCAATAGTTTGAGCTCATGAGCCCTTGGAGGTTTGGGAGGGCAGGATTCCTGAGTAGATGAAGTGCGCTGCAGATGCTGCAGAAAGGAAGACAAAGAACAGTGAGCCGTGGGAAAGAGGCAGTGGCCACTGGACACCTGTTACAGGGAAGGAATCTTCTAGAAAACCTTCAGAGGGAGCCTGGCCCCCAGGCCTGCTCTGTAACAACTGGGGAGGGAGGGTACCAGTCACGCACAGCTGCTTCCCCTCCTTGGGAGCCTTGTACATCCCACAGAAAGCAAGCGAGGGAGTTAAGCATTCACCCAGAGAGGACTCCCCTGAATCTCACTGTGGGTGGAGATGGGGCCACGCGGGACCCAGGGCAGGAGCTTGAGACAGAGTGGGGCGCCCTCCCTGGGATTCAGGGGCCCACTGCCTACTAGCACTAAGTGTGACACCAGCCAGGACACTGGCTACTTCCCACCTCCTGGCAGACCTGCCATCCACGTGGGGAGGATCTAAGTGTCATCCAGGTGTCACGCTAGGGACAAAGCAGAGGCAGGTACCCCCTGAGCCTGCTTCATTACCATATCCTCAAATGGGCATCAAGGTGTTTCCGACAGAGAGCCTCCCCAAGCTTGTGGGACCTCATCTTCAGACCAGCCTTTCTCAAGCTAGCTTCCACCTCCCACTCATGGCTACAAGTGTTATTTACAAGGGGCTCCTTAGGTACAAACATTTGGGAATCCTGGAAAAGCTTCTCAGAGACATCACAGGCCTCTGCACAGCAAGAGCCTTCCAGGGAGGGATGCTAAGAGCTGATTTGACCTCAGAGTGCTTTTGCGGGGGATGCTTACTAACATCTCAAGCGACTGTAGTGTTCTTTAGGTCACCACCTAGCAAACATTATTCTGAGCCAGGGCAGGGCCTTGCCCACTGTGAGCTGCAGGTGCTGGGAGGCCAAGAAGTAATCACAGAAGTCCTCAAGATCCAGGTCCCTGAGCACTGGGGACAGAGCAGCCCACATGTCTGGGGTGGAGATGCACTGTTTTCTCAATTGTGTATGCGTGATGGCTTATCTTACGTGTTGACTTGACTGGACCATGGGGTGCCCAGGCATGTGGTCAGATGTGATTCTGGGCATGTCTGCAAGGAGGCTGCTGCCTGAGATTTACATTTAGATCAACAGACCGTGTAAAGCAGATTGCCTTCACTACTGTGGTGGGCCTCGTCCAATCAGGTGAAGGCCTGAATAGAACAAAGGGCTGACTCTCCCTCAAATAAGAGGGAATTCCTCATGCCTGACTGCCTTAGAGCTGGGATATCCATTTTTCCCTGTCTTTGGACTTGAGTGGAAACAGCAGCTCTCCTGGGTCCCAGCCTGCTGGCTTCTCCTGTAACTCTTGGGGCTTGTCAGACTCTGGCATGAGCCAACTCCCCAGAATAAGTCTCCTTATATATATAAATATATATATTTTATACATAAATATATAATTGGCTCATGTAGTTATGGAGGCTATTTTATACACACACACACACACACACACACACACACATTCATTGGTTCTGTTTCTCTAGAGAACCCTAATATAATATGCATGTTATTTTGATACATACACTCTACAAATTTATTGAAAAGCATTATTGAATTTATGGTAGTCTTGGTCCCTTTATTTTCTGAATCCATGTATTCTAAAAATGCAGTACTATTTTGTGAAGTTTCTCAAATTTTGACATTAAAAATGTATAGTCATATTCAAAACAGGCAGCTCTGATTTGCACTAAGCCACCAGGATAGAATTACTGAGAGAGAGAAAGCCAAGCCTCTGCTCTCACCTCTGGGAAGCCTGGCCTGACCCCCCGTCTCTGGGCCGAGCCCCACCTGGTAGCACAGCCCTGGGAACCCTGCGCACACGCCCACAAACCCCTCCCTCTGCTCGTCTGCTTACTCAGCTCTGCTGCATCAGGTTTCTTATGTTCTGATAACCTTCAACACCCAGAGCGAACCACAGAGCACCGTGATCCCCTGATATCTGTGCAGGGAATCAAAGAGATTGTGTCTCCAGGCTCTACACGTTCACAGTGGTGATGCCCTAACAGGAACCAGAGACCAAGAGCCTGCATCAAAAAATCATATGAAAAGTTATACTTTAGGGACTTCCCTCGCTGTCCAGTGGTTAAGACTTCGCTTTCCAAGGCAGAGAGTGAGGGTTCGATCCCTGGTCAGGGAGCTAAGATCCTACATGCCTCGTGGGCAAAAAACCAAAACATAAAAAACAGAAGCTATATTGTAACAAATTCAATAAAGACTTAAAAAGAGAAGTTATACTTTCACACTGGCTTCACCACCCACTATATACTAACAGTGGATATTCTACCATGCCACATAAAAATGCTGGAAAGACACAGGAAAAATAACTTTAGGGACTTTAAGTGTATGTTTTGCATAGTCATCACGAAAAGATCTGCTCATGATTGGGAGAATTAATTGACCTCAAGCCAAGGTTTTTAGATGTGTCGCCAAAAGAGATGTGCGGGGCCAAGCCCAGGGAGGCTGTCCTGGGCGAATGCCTGGACGTGAATTTAGCCAGAGAATTAGCACCTAATCGGGCAGTGGGGAGGGCCCCAGAATGGGGAGGGGGGTCGTCAGCATGGGAAGGACCCCACAGAGGAGATGGCCTCATGTGTCCGCACTGCCTGAGGGCGACAGACCCCCAAGAGGCAGTGTGGACGGAGGCTGTCCCCGTCCTGGGCTAAAAGTCTGTGGGTCCAGTGCGCTCACTCTGCCTGCCTCGGGACAGTTCCCAGGTACCTCAGTTCTGGAAGGGTGCGATCCCAGACAACAGGCTCTGGGGGCACGGCGAAAAGTCAAGTCCTGGCTCCTAAAAGGAGAGGATCTGGGCTACTTCGGCTTGGACTCTGCTGAGTGGGCCAGACACCTCTTCCTTTCCTCCCGTGCGGCTTCGGAACCCTGTGCCCCGAACTCAGAGCTTTGCCCCAGACCATGGTCATCACCCACCAGCAAGCGACTGTGCAATCTCGCTCTACCAACGGGGGTGGGGGTGGGGGGGCGCAGAGGCAAGGTGCAGGGGTGGGGGGCGAGCATGGGAAATGCACACAAATTCTCCAAGCGGGCGGACCACGGTCCTTCTGGGGGTCGTGAAGCACCCACCCCCGGTGAACTGGTTTACCTGAACTTCCCTCACATCCGTAGGCTTTGTGCTCAGAACCACTGATGGGGAGGCAGAGGTAACCAGGTGCTTCAGAATATCCTCGAGACTTTCAGAGACGGCGTCCGCCCCAACCGCCTGGTCCTGCTGGAAGAGGAGGGAGTCACCTAACCATCTCGTAACCAGGCACGTGCACAAGTGGGCAAGCAAGTGCATGGCTCTCCAGATGTCCCTGGGACAAAACAGACTTGGGGTCCCCAGGGCTCCAGGAGATCAGACTAGGACAGTGAGCCGCTCACTCACTCTTATCTTTGCCGATCTCAGAAGTCATTCATCCTCCTTGTTTTTAAAAGTTAAGGATAAGACATGTGCAGCATAGACATGTGTTAACATTTCTGTGTGTATCTTTTCAGTCCTTTCCTGTAAACATAGAGGCACATGTTTTTTCTTTCTTGCCTGATGGTTTGTTTTTTTTTTAATTAAAAGGTAGTCAAGGGACTTCCCTGGTGGTCCAGTGGTTACAACGTCACCAGTTCAATCCCTGGTTGGGGAGCTAAGATCCCACATGCTTTGCAGCCAAAAAAAAAAAAAAAAAAAAAAAAAGAAACACCGAAACATAAAAGCAGAAGCAATAATGTAACAAATTCAATAAAGACTTTAAAAATGGTCCACATCAAAAAAAAATAAGAAGAAAAAAATGGTATTCAAGTAAATGGAAAGGCTCAATAAAAATGAAGACAAGCTTGTAGAAGAATAACACAGCAGGATGACTTGCATCACCAGATGTCAAGCTCTATAAGGCTACAATAATTAATACCCAACAGAAACGCGCTCATGTGTTTTAGAATGTTCACAGCACCACTATTCATAATGACCCCAAACTGGAAACTACCTAAGTATCCATCAATACCTGAACAGATACACAAGTTATGGTGCAGTCACACAATGGAATACCACAGGGTGATGAGCACAAACAATGCACAAGCACACACAATGACACAGATGAATCTCACAGACATAATGTTAAGTGAAAGAAACCAAACACAGAAAGACACATACATAGTACTGCATGATTCCTTTATTTAAAGTACCAAAACAAGCAAAACTAAGCTAATGCTGTTTGTGGGCAGAATTCTAAGATGACCCTCAAAGAGTCACGTTCTGCATCATCCCCTCGCCTTGAGGGCAGGTGGCGCCCGTGACTTGCTTCCAGCCAACGGAATACGGCAAAGTGATGTGACGGGCAAAGGTTATGTTAGAGACAACTCCCTCTTAGCAAACCAGAGCAAGAGATTCTCCTCCGAACCTTGAAGAAGTCAGCTGCCACGGGTGAGGGGGCCACATGGCACAGAACTGCAGGGCTTCAAGGAGCTGAGAGCAGCCGCAGCCCACGGCCATCAAGGAACTGAGGACCTCAGTCCTACAGCCACAAGGAACGGAGTTTTGCCAACAACCACAGGAGACTGGAAGGGGATCCCGAGCTCTAGGAAGGGCAGTGAGCCCAGACCATGATGACAGCCCATGAGACCCCGAGCAGGGGACCCAGTCTAGCCTGGACTGACTGACAGATACTATGAGGTACATGTGTGTTGTTTCATGCTGCTGGGTTTGAGGTAATTATTAGTTGCAAGCATAGATAACTCATACATGTTAGAAGTCAGGAGCATGGTTACCCTTTGTAGGGGCTGCAGGTGGTGAGTGGAAGCGGGTAAAGGGGGTTTTCTGGGGAGCTGACCCTGCTCCGTTTGTTGAGCTGGGTGCTGGGTACTCATGAATGGTCAGTGTGTGAAAGCTTCAGTGAGCTGCGCGCTTACAAGATGTGCACTTTGCTGCATATCTTCTCTCTCATTTTTTAAGCAAGGAGGATCTATTTTTTAAAATCTCAGTGAAAAGCCTTGTTTAAATATAATAGCTTTTGTTTTGAACTCTTAAAAGCTGGATCTGCCTGGACACTTGCTAAAAGAAAATATCAAACTCTGCCAGCTCTGCTGGCATCCACGCCATCATTCCGTGGTTTCAGGACGGCGGCTGCAGTGCGGTGAGTGCCGATGCTCGGCCACCCTGGCCATGATTCTGGCTCTGCCACTGACGGCTCCAGGGCCCTCTGTGTCCCTCGTCACGTCTGGTATAAATGTCCCCACTGTGGGGCTCCAGCCCCCCCCTGCGCAGGGGGATGGACACTGGCAGGACTTGATTTCCACCAGGACCACAGACCTATTGAAAAATCTTCCAACTTGCGGGGTTGGAAGTGATTTCAGAAATTGGTCTGTGGTGTCCCAAGGACAACCAGCTGGCCAGGCCTTGTTACAGCAAACTCAGGCCAAATCTGCCATTTATTGAAAATCTACTCTCTGCCAGGAACTCTAAACTCATAATAATCAAAATGGCTCACACTTAGGTCACTCTGAGGATGTGTCAGGCTCGAGGCTACGCACTTATACATAGTCACTAGTTTAAGCCCCACAACCACGTTGAAAATCATCACCCCCATTTTACAGATGAGGAAACTGAGGCACAGAGAAATTCATTAACATGTGTGGGGTCTCACAGCTCCTAAGTGGCAGAGCTGAGAGTTGAGCCCAGGCGCTAAGGCTCCAGGGTCTGCCCTGAGAACCGCTCCGCCATCATCTTTCTCTTAGTGCAATAGGTTCTTGATACCCTTATTTTTAAACTGAGGTGAATTCACATAACATAAATGTAGCCACTTTAAGGTATGCATTTCAGTGGTGTTTAGTACATGCCTACCCGGTGCTGTAAAAGTATCGCCTCTCTTTGTTCCAAAAGATTTCCATCACCTCCAAAGTAAAGCCTTTACTCGTTAGCACTCATTCCCCAACCCTCCCCCCAACAGCCCCTGACAGCCACTAACCTGCTTGGCATCTTCATGCACTTGTGTATTCTGGGTATTTCATAGAAATGGGATCACATGACACGGTCATTTATGTCTGGCTTCTTTTACTGAGCACAATGTTTTCAAGGTTCATTCATCATCTAGCACATATTAGTACTTCAATCTTTTTATGACTGAATAATAGTCCATTGTACGGATGTACTGCACTTGGTTTATCTATTTCTATCTTTTTTTAACCCGCACATTTCTCCTCACTTTACAGAGGAGGAAACCAAGGGGGAAAGGTGGGTTCTGGGGTGCTCAGAGTCCATCACATTTTAGATGCACAGAGCAGCTGACTTGGGGACCTTCCTTTATAGCTGTCCCCCTGCCCCCATGCCATCTCAACCGCCAGGGGCCCAAGGGGTTACTAAGCCCACAGGACCCAGTTCCAAGGGGCTGGTTTAATCCCACAGGATTACTTCATTGGGAAAGTCATGCTTCTCATTAATATGGGGAGCCCACGGTTGGCAGAGAAATGTACAGGGCCTTGTGGGGAGCAAGGTGTGAAGAGTGCATACAGCATGCCACTGCGTGGGTAAGAAGGGGGGAATAAGGTCCATTTTGCAAAAAGAAACCTAGGCTGGGTAAACGAAAACGAAAGACACAAGCGAGCAGAGAGCAGGGGATGGATGGGGTGGAGGGGAGAGGAATGGAGACGGGACTTCTGCACACGATAGTTCATGTAATTTTGACTTTTGAACTATGTTAATATTCTGCACGTCCAAACAATATGTAAACCAACAAAGATGGGGGACAAAACCTGAAAGTGTACTAACAGAAGCGAATGCTGATATCCGCTTACATTAACTCACATCAAGTTGGTAACGTAACCACACAGAGGAAAACACTTAATTTGAGTAGTTTTTGAACACAGAACTCGGTGTCCCCTCGGCAGGATACACTCTGCTATGAAGACCAGCGGAGCAATCTTGAACTTCGGAAGGTTTTATGTCAGACCTGGCAGGGGAGCCGTTTACAGAACCGTTCTGTGTGTACTGTAGGCCTGAAAAAGCAGTGCCGTGTGGGGGAAAGCAGATGCAAACGTGGGCGGGAAGGAGAAAAAGAAAATAAAGCAGCGACTAGGGAAACACTTAACACGCGTACTTTGTACAACTAAACGGTCAGGCAACAATTCCACTTCTGACGTATGCAAGGGAAAAGAATTACAATTCAAACTCCTTAGTCTTAAAAACAAACTGCCTACACCTATATCAAGGCACAAACAGTTACACTATTTATGGACAAATCATTAAATTTTGCACGATCTTTCCAGCCACTGACAGTGACAGCGCCCGTGTGACTCGGCGGGCCCCTCCTTCTCCCAAGTTCACTTCCTCACACCCCCAGGACCACAGGAAGCGGGGAGATCACCTTCAGACTTGAGACGCAGCTTTGCAAAAGCTGTGGGGAGAAAGGAGGTGGTGGCCTTGGAAGCCAGGCTTTGGACTCAGGCTGAGCTGTAGGTGAGTCGAGCGCCCTCACAGTGAAGGAAAGCATCTGAGGGTCAGGTGTGATAGAACGGTGAGGAGAACCTAGGTTCCATCACTGCCATGGTTTTCAACCATTGCACACAAGTGCTTTAAAAAATCCCTGGTCCAATTAAACCTGCCTGGGGGACAGGGCAGGCTTCAGGATTTTTAAAAGCCTGGGGGACAGGGCAGGCTTCAGGATTTTTAAAAGCTGCCAGGTGATTGCAGGTGCAGCCCAGGTGAGAGCTGGCATTAAATCCACGGAAGGCCCTCCCCACCTCCCCTACCCCCCACCCCGCCCACCAACGCTGCCCCATCATTGCCCTGTGCATTCCCCGGGATCACACATCAGACACGCATTAATCAGAGGCCCCGTCTCCCAGAGCAGGTGGTCATAATGTGCCATGTTTGCACGTACACAAGGGAGGAATCACAAAATCTCACGGACTGACCTCCCCCAGTGCTTTGGGCTGGATCGTAATGGCCATCTCTGGTGTGCTGATGAAGGACCACTTGATCTGAATGTCTTCTCTCTTCTCCTTCATGTGCAGCTCCAGCTATTACAGAAAAAAAAAAAAAGATTATTGGAGGACTGCTCTCTTCCCTGGAGCCTCAAAATGTGTCTGTGGGGCTTCCCTGGTGGCGCAGTGGTTGGGAGTCCGCCTGCCGATGCAGGGGACACGGGTTCGTGCCCCGGTCCGGGAAGATCCCACATGCCGTGGAGCGGCTGGGTCCGTGAGCCATGGCCGCTGAGCCTGCGCGTCTGGAGCCTGTGCTCCTCAACGGGAGAGGCCACAGCAGTGAGAGGCCCGTGGACCGCAAAAAACCCACAAAAACACACAAACAAAAATATGTCTGTGTGTTCATTTGTTTTCTTAGACCGTTATTTATCGCCTCCTTGGCATACTGTGTGCTTTCAAAATGGAAAAGAGGGTCCCAAATCCCCTGACCTCCCTTCCCCCGTCGTGTAGCCCACCCTGCCCTCCCGGGCGCCTTCCTCTGCCTCAGCCTGTCACTTGGAGAGGAACGTCAGGGTCGGGGCTAAAGGCCAGGTGCCATGAAAACGCTGCAGCCTCTTGAGGACCAACCCTCTGCCTTGCAGCTCTCTTCTGAGAGCATCACCAAGGCATAATGGAGCCGGAGGGACAAAGAGAAGGGAGCCGGACGCCTTGTCCAGCCCCACATGCTGACACAGCCCCCGAGGGTTGAGTACAGAGCCGTCAGCATTCTTATCCTCTCTCGCCGGGGCCTCTTCACAACCTCCACTTGGATTCTGATCTCTCCCGATGCCCCTTCCGGCCCTAACCATCTGTTGTGGCAGAATAACACCTGCCCCCACAAAGATGTCCACACCCCAATCCTTGGAACCTCTGGATATATTACCTCACGTGGCAAAAGGGACTCTACAGGTGTGATTAGGGTAAAGGACCTTGGGGTGTGGTGACAACCCTGCATTAACCCAGTGATCCCTGGGGAAGCATAGGAGCCCTTAAAAATGGAAGAGGAAGACAGACGAGCGTGCCAGGGAGATGTGACTGGAAGACAGAAAAGGATGTCAGGCACCCAGGAATGAGGTTGCCTCTCGAACCTGGGACCTTGCCCTTAGCTGACAGCCAGCAAGGAATTCGACCCTCAGTCCTGCAACCATAATAAGCAGCTGAATCCTGCTGATGACGGGCGAGCAAGGAAACAGATTCTCCCCCAGAGCTTCCAGAAAGGAAGGCAGCCCACGACCCCAGGATTTTAGCCTGTGTTGGACATCAGACCTCCAGAATGGTGACATGATAAATGTGTGCTGTTTTCAGCTAAGATTATGGTGATTTGTTTCAGCAGCTATAGCAAACTGATACGTCATCCTTCCTTCTTCAGCTGGAGACGCATTCTAAAGCCAAAATCTTGACCCTTCCCACCTCCACGCCTCCGCCCCACCACCCAGGGAAAGGGAAGGAGAGAATGGCTTTAGACTTGTTTTCTCAGCACTCAGTACTCTCCCTCAGGCTAGCAACGAGTACGAGGTAAGAGAAAGGATGCTTCCCTTGCCCTATCATTCTGGCTGACTCTCGCAAAAGTGCACGTTAATTTCATTGCCCCAGTCCCCGCGTCGCTCCCACCAGGTCAGGGAGAGGGGTTAGCTGCTCGCCTCTATGCATCTTTTATCTGAAGAACAGCAGAGGAGGGGATGCCTCCTGCCATGAGCATTAATAATTCACCAACCTCTAGCAGCTGCCTCTGCTTTGAGAGGTGATCCACGGGCTGCTTTTAAACTATGGTAAGAGATCAAAGATACAATTGTGTTACCTGTATCTGAGCTGCCGAAAATGGCACATAAACAGCATCTCAGAAACTGTTTCCTCGGTGAATGTTTGTGGTCCTTGCTGGACTCACCCCATCCTGAAATGTGTGTCGTGTTGGGTACGTGTGTCCCAGACTTGAAAATAATCTAATCACATTGTCTAAAAAACTAAGGGGGGCACAGCAGGGCTTTAACATCTGACAAGTCCACGAGGCCAACGTAACCTCTTCGACTCTCGGAAAGGGAATGTTACCAGGGTAGGGGTGGGGAGGCTGGGTTTCAGAGAAAAACCATTTAGGGAGCCAGAAATTTCTGTTTGCTCTGGTTGTTTAAAACCATGTCTTTTAAGCAAAGCCAATGGAATATAATCTTCCCTTGTGGTTGAGAACCCTGAATGATTTGCGCTCGTCCCCCAAATTAGCAGTCAAGTACAAGGACAGAGGAGAGGGAACGGCTTGAATCAGCAGTGACCCCTGAAACAGACCCAGAAATTCACAATTTTTACACACTGGCTAAACAAGAGTTGCAGTGAACTTCTGCTTCTGTGTGTGTGACATGCACAGCTATCTGATGGTTTAGGCATCCAGAAATTTCACTAATAAGTCTATTATAATTATTACATATGTCTCTATTTATAATTGCTTTATGTGTAATCATTAATGTTATATATACAATATATAAATATATCAATCATAAAAGTTATAATTATGTAAGTCTAAGATAAGTATTATAATAATGTCTATTATCCAAAAAATAATGGTAGTACTCATCCTTTAACATATAATAAGGGGTCTTTTAAAGCTGACTTTTTCAAACACTAAAAGGAGGAATGCCAAGTCCAGCCCCTAAGCTGTTTTCCAAGCTGCAGGAGTCTTCTGAGGTCTAGTACTTGATCCTGAAATAGAACCACTCGCCTTCTCTCACATGCCATTTTCCTTAATCTAACAGTCGACAACACCCTTGATATGCTCCAGTGCCTTGAAAAATACCGTATCTCCTGTATTTGATGGATGGGAAACTCTGAATTCATTATATATACGTGTACATATGTGTGTGTGTATATATATGTGTCTGTGTATATACCTATGTGTGTATATATGTGTGTGTGTATATACATACACCTATTTCACACACACTTTATTTCCTACAGAGACAATATAATATGGAAGGTGACAGTTCGAAACTTATGAAATGAACAGTAATTAATGAAAACAGGAGCATCCATGTCTGTGATTGTGCCCCTCTCACCCTGCAGGTTTATGAGAACTGTTCTCCTAGGACCCGCTCAGTCTCCCCAATTTTACCTGTAGATGAAGCGGGGAGAGACGCACACTGTAGAGCGGGCGCCCTGTGTCCTCGGACGAGGGGAGCCCCACGCTGACCAGGAACTGGATGGTCTCACCCACCACATGACAAAACACCACCTAGAGAAGGGGCCGTAAAACAACGGAACTTTACACAAGAGAGAGGAGAGCTTGCACCTTACCCATCTTCATTTCACTGAACAAAATCATCTGGACTCTATAAACCAGCAAGGACAAGAATTCAGAGTTTCAAATATGGATGAATATCCAGATTCACACCTTTTCTACTATGCAGTAATTTGAAAACTAGAAACAATATTTCACATCTTTTCTTCCTGATGGATTCCTGGGAGCTAACGCTGGCTTGCCCAAATCTAGTGAGGATCTTTCCACTCATAAAGATCTTTTTCTTTAAACATGGCTTTGTTCTATTTCTCCATGCAGCTGATTTTAAATTGCCCAGACAGTTCCACATTCACACGGAGTGAACGCCATTAGCCACCGTCTCTCACTAAAAATGGGCCTTAAAAAGAAAACTTCTTATGGATGTTACAGGGAAAAAATAAAAAACGTACCCAGAACACAAGAAATTGTTTCTATTTAAATAAATTTTAACCTATCGTGGTTTTCAAAGATGCAGGGATAATTCAAAGAACAAATGAAATATTAAACAGTTACAAAATGATACAGCCTTAACAAACACAGAATTATAAAATGAGCTCATTTAAAGACCTAGGAGACAAAATAATTATGTCGGGAATAAACCTGACCATACTCCTGACATAAATTGCAAAGCATTTTAGAAGGATGAGCGTGAACGCTGTTACCTCACAGAGAAGTATCGCGTTTCTGTCACCGAATCCCCCTACTGGAGCAGACCTTCCAGAATGAGGGGTCGGCCACCCTCCTGGCAAGATGCCAAGCAAGCCCAGTGTGGCATGACCACAAGGCCAGGTGCCAGGTGTGCAAAGGCAGGGAGGAAGGGCAGTGGGAGAGGATGGAGGGGGGCCAGCAGGCGGCCAGTGCGTCTGGCCAAAGCCGGCTCGGCAGAGGCTGAGGGTACGGCGGGATGGATCCCACATTCCCGGGGGAACTGCTGACTCCATATTGGACGGTGTCACTTGGGAAGGAAGGAAAAATTCTTTCAATTCTCTAGTGGATTTAGAACCTAAAATACCAAGTAGCAAGACTGTCAAAACAGTTACTTTGTCAGGGTAACTGCTATTTCACAAAGTTCAGACTAAAAACATGTCCCCCTGCTGATCCCTGGCTAACCCTCTCCACTTGGGGCCCACCTGCCCCTCCAACAAGAACCTGACCTGTACTATACTAGCCCCCCCAGCAAGGGGCCCATTTCCAGTGTCCACTATAAATGCTCTTGACAGTGCGGGGTTAGAAAAAGAAAAGCTTGCCTTTTCCAAATACTGGCGGAAAATTGCACAACCCTTATTTTCATCCGTTCTTGTAAAGTCCCTCTCAGAGGACTGATTTATGTGGATTAGTTCTATATCTTCATCATGTTATTGCATCTCCAGAGCTCATCAAAGGGTGGCCCCGAAAAATGTTTGTATAAGAAATGTCATCTATTCATTTTAAAAATAAATGCTCTATAAACAATCCTTTTAGAAGGAATTTGTTTTTGTTTTTGGCCAAGCCACGTGGCATGCGGGATCTTAGTTCCCTGACCAGAGATAGAACCTGGGCCCCCTGCATTGGGAGCGTGGAGTCTTAACCACTGGACCACCAGGGAAGTCCCAGAAGGAATGTATTTTGATGCCAGATGAGTTATACACACAAGTGACGTGACACGGAGAAAATTCTCTGTTCTTTGAGTCAATAGCCGAGGCCGTTTTACTGCTTAAAATTAAAAACCAGACAGTGACTGGTTGACTTCTTCTTTGGAAACGTCTATACTAAGCTAATTAGAATGTTACTGAGAACACTGACAGCTTCATTAGTGCCCTGACTCAAGAAAGAGTTTGGTTTCCGTTTGTACGCAGTTCTACAAAAAGCTACCCCACTGCGCCATTCCTGATACACAGATATAGCCCAAGCACCCGGTTAAAAGCAAATAAACAAATAATCCAACAAAGATTTTAAAAGACTTTAAAACTTCTAGAATGCAAGCCTCCAGAGGTCACAATTACCATTCAAGTCACATCAGGAAAGTAAGTGCAATCACTAAAAAATGGGACATCTAAAGGTCTGAATGCCCTTTCACAGAGACCCCCCTGGAGGGTCTTCCCTGGCCCTATGGCTTTCTGACCCTCTAAATAACACCTGTCATATAGACCAACCATTTCTTGGCCTCTCTTTAGTGTATTCAGCTGGAAAAACTAATTAAATCAACAATCTGATCAGTTTTGATATGGCCAAACAAAATGCCACCACTGTTCCTACAGGTCCAGCTGGAGGGATGACCATTAGGCCAAATCCGTGTCCGGGGCCAGGCTCTGCCCCGCCTCTCTAAGAGCAATCATGTCCCATTTGCCAAATGGATGAGAACAAAACGGAAAGGAGGCTTTAAAAAGAAGTAATCTTCTCTTAGTGCATTAAGGTGTCATCCACAACGGGGATTGAGTTCTCTCACCCAGGCAAACAGCGGCAGGGCCGCCCGCACCCCCAAGGGGTCCCCTCTTGGAACAGCAGAAGGCAGCATCACCTGATGCAAGGTCAAGCAGACCCTCCCAGCTAGCGCCAGAGCGTCCAGGGTTGGCTTCTACCTACATATGGACGAGCGGGTAGAGACCCTGATCTTGACCCTAGAGTCTCCCCGCCCCAAACACAGTCGTGTTCATGAGGCTCCCTTCTGAAGTTTACAAGTCACCTCCTTGGGGCTTCCCTGGTGGCACAGTGGTTGAGAGTCCGCCTGCCGATGCAGGGGACACGGGTTCGTGCCCCGGTCCAGGAAGATCCCACATGCCACGGAGTGGCTGGGCCCGTGAGCCATGGCCGCTGAGCCTGCGCGTCCGGAGCCTGTGCTCCGCAATGGGAGAGGCCGCAACAGTGAGAGGCCCACGTACCACCAAAAAAAAAAAAAATACAAGTCAGCTCTTTGGAGCATCCCAATTATACAGGGCTGTTTAAATATGGCTGTCAAACCTTTCATGTGTGGTCCTCCCCGCGAAGCAGCCTGATATCGGTACTGGATTTTTAAAGTTAAACTGAAGCAATATCTAGCTTCTGTGGTGGAAGCCCTGGAGCAGGACTCCACAAAGCCAAGATCTGGATGCACAGAAGCGAGCTCCCTGGAAAGCAGCCAGCCGCAAATCCACCTGCTTTATTCTTGAGATTTGTTTTTTCCCAAAGCAAGCAAAGAAATCCTCGATTACACAAACCATTTCAAAAATCGCACAACAGGGGCTTCCCTGGTGGCGCAGTGGTTGAGAGTCCGCCTGCCGATGCAGGGGACATGGGTTCGTGCCCCGGTCCGGGAAGATCCCACATGCCACGGAGTGGCTGGGCCCGTGAGCCATGGCTGCTGAGCCTGCGCGTCCGGAGCCTGTGCTCTGCAACGGGAGAGGCCACAACAGTGAGAGGCCCGCGTACCGCAAAAAACAAAACAAAAAAAATCACACAACAGAAGGCTGAACCGTGTATTCAGATAAATCCCCTTCCTCCCTCCTCTCTACATACGAGAGCCTTTCATGGGGGGTGGGCTCCACATGGGGAGGGTTTCAAAGGTGCAAGTCTTTAGCCCAAGGAGCAGCTGCGCTGACAGGTGAAGGGTCAGGGTCCCTGGTCCACCCCCAAGGGTCAAGAGGGGAGGCAGCTGAGGGAAGCATCTTTAGGACGTGAAAGTGGGCACATTTTTGTTATAACAGCAGGATGGCCATCAGTCAAGGTTTTTTTTTTTCTCTCTAGCCTCCAGATCTTAAACTCAGTCACATACCTATGCAAATAGGTCTTATCTTCAAACTATATTCCTTTGTTTAGACAGGGGCCCAAAGAATTCCAGGCCTAGGTAGTCCCAGGTTTTGCTATTGCTTTGCCAACAAGCAAGTCCTCAGATACCTGTCAATCTCACCACCCTTTTCCACTTTGCTTTTCAATTAAGCCTCTTGTATGATGGCCTCAGCTCCTCCTTCTCTGAGAACTCTCTAGAGAACTGGAAATAATTTAATTACTTTTGTCTCCAAAAGAATTAGGAATACAGCTGAGAAGAAGGATCAAAAAGGTTTATGCCACCCAATATATTTCACTTCAATCACGCTATATGACATCGTGCGGGAAAGAACTCCAAAATAAAAACGGAAGTCAAGACCCTTCAGAGTTCCCAGTCAGATTTCTTCCCCAACTCTGCAACCCAGTCTTGGCCCTGTAAGTATTCTTTAAGATGGCACGAGCCTGATAGAAAATATTACTTCTACTCTGGAACAGACTCCATTTAAAAAGTCAACTGCGGGGCTTCCCTGGTGGCACAGTGGTTGAGAGACCACCTGCCGATGCAGGGGACACAGGTTCGAGCCCCGGTCCGGGAGGATCCCATATGCCGCGGAGCAACTAGGCCTGTGTGTCACAACTACTGAGCCTGCGCGTCCAGAGCCTGTGCTCCGCAACAGGAGAGGCCACGACAGTGAGAAGCCCGCGCACCGCGATGAAGAGCGGCCCCCGCTCGCCGCAACTGGAGAAAGCCCTCGCACAGAAAGGAAGACCCAACACAGCCAAAGATAAATAAATAAATTAATTAATTAAAAAAAAAAAAGTAAACTGCGTCAGAGCTGACTAGTCTCAGAACATCTATAAAGTTAACCCTACTTGCCCGCTTGTTCACAATACCTGGGTGAAGGTGTATTTCTATAAGGACTCTCCCAGTGGACCGAGGTGAAAAATGCTGGAAACAAGATGGCGGCCAACCCCAAGGAATGCTGGGTAGATGCTCTATTTCATCCCCTCGAGGGGTGTGCCTTGGCCCGCACGGGCTCCGATACCCCACCCCCAACTACACTCTCCATCCCTTCTCTTGTTGGGATACTTTAAGAAGAACAACGAGGCCTTTCAGTAAGAGTACACGACCAGAAGGTATTGTTACTACATCAAGTGGTTTAATGTGAGCATTCCTTGGCTTAAAAATCCAAGAATGTGCTGTTCTCCTCCATGGACTCTATGCATTAAAAGACACATACAGGACACTTCCTTTAAAATGAAAGCACTTGGTCACACTTCCACCTAATGCCGGTGTGTTCCAACTCACAAACAAAACCCCAGCTTACCCGAGGGTCCTTTTACCTGGTCTTCACCAGGCGAAGCACCTGAGGGCTGACTCAGCCCAGAATTCCACATGCCTTTATCCAAACAAACAGGTGGCCCTCCCAGAGACACTGCTCCCATTCACATCTCAAAGGGCGAGGCCTCCAATGAGGAATTTTGCACCTGCCCTTGGAAAGACCTGGCTTCAAAACAATTTCACAACCTGTTGGTATTTTAGCATAAATACCAGGCTAATGGGGTACCTGGAATTTCAAGTCATGCAAAGTCAAAAAAGAGTCAACCAAATTTCCTATTTGCAACTACAACTTTGCGTGCTCTACCCTTGCAAAGTAAGGGGTCCACCAAGGTCTGGGAAGAGCCCAGCAGTGCCCAGAAGCTCCCAGGGTATATTTTAGTATATGAATGTATAACAGCCTTAGGTAGAAAAAACCCATGTGCTCACAATATACAATTCATCCCAGTGACGGCTGTGGGGTTCCCCGACATACACTGTGGAATAAGATTCCGGGGGAAATTCCATGCAATTGCCTGAAGTCTGTTTGTTGCTATGGTTTTACAGAAGCAAGGGTTGGTGAGTGCCTTTCAGTTCCTTTTTTCCCATTTTCACCATCTCTTTCCTGGTGGGGGTGGGTGGGAGCTTAAGTGAAATGATAATAATAAAAAGGTAAAGAATAATAGTAACAGTGCTGTTGATGGTGTATTGCGGTTGGAGCTCGTTTCTGGAGGCCGACTTGGGTTCAGTTCCAGCCTCTGTTATTCAGCAGCTCTTAGTTCCCTTGCCCGAGTGCCCCAGCCTCTCTTGGCCTCAGTTTCCTCCTCCGTACAATGGGCACAATGCTTCCTTGGGCAGAGAAGGGCTGTGGGCACTCATGAGGACACACACGGCCCTTATTGCCCGGCGGCATCAGAGCTACCACGTGGCAGGGGCCCTGCAGGTGTTGCACAGGCCAGGGCCAGGGAGGGATTCATCCTTTACAGACACAAAGCCCGTGGCTCAGTGAGGGCCTCACACCGAGAAGGCCAGCGTCACTGCACTCCCCCAGCAGCAAGTGACCCTTGCTTTGCCTGGCAAGCCTTCCACCTATACATCCTGTTCACAGGGACACTCGCCACGCTTGCTAAGTAAATGTGTGGCCTTTGCAGCGCGTGCCTGTCCCAGCACAGCCCTCCTAACCCTGATTCACGTTTGGAGAGCTCCCACGCTGCCCTTGTAGACCTCACGCCTTCACAAAGCTTCCGAACCCACGCATTTGCCCTGGAGGGGTTACGGCTGCACCCCAAGAAGGAAGAGCTGCTCTCAGGCCACTTGAAAAGTTAAGTTTGCTCCTTCTGGGTCAAACATTCTGGAGCAAACCTCTCCTAGGACATGAGGAAAGAGAACCTAGCTGAAACTCGCTGCTCTTGTGTAAGAGGGCAATTACGGTCTGGGAGAGAGAAGTGTACTGGGGGTGTGTCGAGACCGGAAGGGAGAACACAGAGAGCCCTGGAGGGAAGCTGAAGGGCAATGCTCTCCTCCACAAGAAGTGCCCCACCGAGAACGCCTCTCGGTACCGAGCCCTCACTGGGGCTGCCACCCGGCTACGCTGAGCGTGTGTCTGCAGACCACGAGCCCTGGAAACCCAGGGGTGCTTCCAGTCGCCCCCTGAAAAGATGCCCGTCCACAGGAGCACAGGCGTCCTGCCCTGCCCAGGGAGAACTCCTTTAGAAAACTGCCCCCGCCCCAGCACAGCTTGCCCCTCTTGGGATAAATATCTGGTCTTTGTCCTCAGTTTCTGGCACAAGGCTCCTAAAGCCCTAGGAATCTCCCAAGTGATAAGAATGTCTTTTGTATGCTAAGGAGATGACTGGTGGTTGGAGGTGGGGTCTAGATAACATCGGGATGGGGACTGGGGGCCAGAAAGAAGACCAAGGCGTGGTTACAGGGTAGCAGCTTTGCCACCTGGACTTCAGGGGAGGGGAGGGGAACTAGAGAGGGAACACTCACCCATGCCTGTGATTTAATCAGCCGTGCCTCTGTAATGGAACCTCCAGAAAACCCCTGAACAATGGGGTTTGGAGAGCTTCTGGTCCTGGGAGGGCGGTGCACGTGGAGAGCGTGGAAGCTCCCCACCCCTTCTCCCTTCCCTGTCCCAGGCATCTGCCATTTGGCCGTTCCTGAGCTGTGTCCTTTATTAGACACTGATAATAGTAAGTAAAGTGCTTTCCCGAGTTCTGTGAGCTGTTCTAGCAAACCATCAAGCCGCTTTACAGCCAGTCGGTGGGCCCAGGTGGCCCAGACTTGGGGTTGGCGTCTAAAGTGAGGGGAAGTCTTGGGCTGAGCCCTTAACCTGTAGGGTCCGTGCTGTGTGGGGAGTTAGTGCCAGAATCGACTTGAATTGTAGGACACCCTGTTGGTGTCCAGAGAACTGGAGGGCTGCTTGCTGGGTGCAAGAAAAATCGCACACATTTGGTGCCAGAAGAGTCATGAGTCAACGGCTCAGAAGCCCCCAATTCAGCCACGGCTGCAGGGTGTGGACTGTGCCTCTACCACGGGTCCTGCAAGGTGACTCAGATGCTCTAAGCTATGCAAGACCCCACTCTCTGTGCAGGACGGGGGGCGGGGGGCTTGCTGATGAGCCAGGTACTTGCAAAGGTAGTTGCTCTGGCACATGGGGGTCTTCGGGGGCTGCAGGAAAAAGTCCGAGCACATGGCAACTGGAAGGCAGGGGAGACCCGGTTGTGTTCTGCGAGGGTCGTGCCGGGAGACTCAAGACCAAACCCCAGCTGGGAAGATGCTCACAAAGGGAGACCAGAGCCCCATTCTCATCTACTCGATCGAAGACGTGACTAGACACCAGACCCCAGAGTCATCCCTTTCGTTACCTCAAATGTCATCCACACGTCCCTCGTCAGGACTGAGTTCTGAGTTCGAGGGATGAGAAACACAGACCCTGACGCTCTGGATGGGAGCGTGGGAAGGGGAGGGGGATGTCACTGAGTCTCCTGTCTGCATTCCTTGGACAACTTCTGAGTCCTCAGACTCTGCTACGGTTCTCCCCTTCTCAAGAGTTACACAGAGCAGAGAGAACACATGACGTTGTTGGCACAGGGTTCAACCTAAGTTTGGAACCCATGGCGGGTGTTTAGATCCTAAAAGCAGGAAGACACCGTCATCAGTGTCCTGCCCGACAGGCAGTCCTAGAGCACGAGCTCCTGGGACGACGCCTGTCCTCCGCTTGACACAGGGGTCCCAAACCCCGGGAGCCGGTCTGTGGCCTAACGGGAACCCACAGCAGGAGACGAGGGGTGGGCGTGTAAGCAAAGCTTCATCTGTCCCTCCCCATCGCCCACATTACTGCCTGAACCATCTCCCCTCCACTGCTTCCCACCCCCCATCCGTGGAAAAGGTGTCTTCCACAAAATCGGTCCCTGGTCAGGAAAACACAGGAGTCAGGAACTATGAAGAAACTTGTGAAAGAAAACAAGATCGTGTGTACTTAACCAGTAGTTTACTAGGTAAGAAGCTTCCTAGAAGATCACGTGGACAGCCAGCCGTCCATGGTCCTATCCGGGGGCGGCAGAGGAAGGAAGGCTGAGAGCAGAGAGGAAGAGGGCAGACTTAAAAAAAAAGTTCATGCACGTCTATATATTGTTTTTAACTTTTTGACGGGTATGCACAATTTCTGTAATGGTATTAAAACAAACACAGTTTAACTGTCCACTTTCCAAAGGATGCTTTTCTGGCACTACATATCCAGACCTTTAAAAACAGTCTAGGGGCTTCCCTGGTGGCGCAGTGGTTGGGAGTCCGCCTGCTGATGCAGGGGACACGGGTTCGTGCACCGGTCCGGGAGGATGCCACATGCCGCGGAGCGGCTGGGCCCGTGGGCCATGGCCACTGAGCCTGCGCGTCCAGAGCCTGTGCTCCGCAACGGGAGAGGCCACAACAGTGAGAGGCCCGTGCACCGAAAAAAAAAAAAAAAAAAAAAAATTAAAAATAGTCTATCGCCATTTCCAATCTCTGCTCCCTCCCGGCACCTCCTGGCCAGCCCCTGAGATGTGTCCCTCTTTTAACGCTGACAGTGTCAGAAATCAGCAAACAGAAACTGTCCACCACAAAGGGACCTGGGGTCTATTTGTAATGATAGAGCACTCACTGCACAGGGGCACTTCCCAAGCAGGGGCCTTGGGTAGGTGAGGCCAGCAGCAATCTGTCCCTCAGTCCCCCAGCCTTTGAAACTTAGGCACTGGAGCATCTGCTCACAAGGCCCCTTCCAGCTCTCATGGGCTGTGTTGGTGTCAGCATCCTGCCTTGTGGCCACCAGTTTCCTCCCAATATCTTCCAGAGACTTCTCCACGCTTGTTGCAGGGGTTATGGAGCTCTGTGACTCCCGTATCCGCCAAGGGTGGGGAAAGAGAGCTTCCCTGAGCTGCCCGGGCAGAGGAAGCTGGGCCAGCCCCTGGGCGACCAATTCTGGAATCCGTGGTGGAGCTGAAGCATGTGTACCTACAACCTAGGAATGTCACTCGTGCCCTGGAGACACTCCCGTTCTTGTGCCTGAGGCACAAGAAAAACTACCTAATTATCCATCAGTGGGAGGTGGGGAAAGCAGCCCTGGTCCACCCACAATCCTGAACTGTGGTTCCAGCTAATGAACTCGAGCGACACAAATCAACCTGGCTGAACCTCCAAACTGGCATGTTCTATAAGGAGAAAGCTTCTTGTGAAATTGTGCACACAGAACAAGAAACGTTTGAAATGCACAAACTATGCTCTAACTGAGCCAGGGAGGAGATGCACAAGAGGTGGGGTTCCAGGGGGCTGGATGTGAGCTCCTTCTGGGCCCGGGGGCCACCCAGGTGTCCCCTCCTTGCTGTCTGCTAAATGACAGGCATTTAATTTGATAATAAAGTATACAGAGATACAAGGGTAAGCCTTGTACCTAAGAGTTTCTCAGCACTTCTACAGATACTTTTTGTTATAAAAAAAAAAAAAAAAAAGAACTTACAGTTATTTATGGTATTTGACCGGTCTAATAAGTAACTTCAGCATGTGAGCTGTTAGCAAATATAAAATAAACTCTATGTAATATCTAAATGACTCAAATCTATATATCGTGTTACAGAAATTATTCACATATTATTTATATAACTATATATATATATATACACAGATACAATTCACCCATTTAAACTATACCATTAAGTGGTTTTTAAATATATTTCACAGCATTGTACAAGTATCACCAGTTTAGAACATGTTCGTCCCCCCCCCAAAACCCTGTCCCTGTTCACCTGAGCAGTCACTGGTCACATCCCCTCAAGCATTACCCTGCCCCAGCCCCTGGACACCACTAATCTACTTTCTGTCTCTACTGATTTATCTATTCTGAATATTTCATATAAATGGAATCTTCTGTGTCCTTTCACGTCTGGCTTCTCTCACTTAGTGGAGTGTCTTCGAGGCTCATCCACGTGGGAACACGTGTCAGAACTGCACTCCTTTAGGAGGCCAAATAGTGCTCCATCGTGGGGACATGCCATATTTTATTTATCTAGTCATCAAGTTGATGGATCAGATTTTATTTATTTTTTTGATGTAAGGTGTCTGGCATTTTCAATAATTCTAAGACAGAATAAATTCCTCCACCCCAGCTTTTTCTCTTTTTTAAGTTGAAGTCTAGCTGATTTATAAGGCTGTGTCAATCTCTGCTGCACAGCAACGTGACTCAGTTATCCAACCCCGCTTTAAATTCGCTTCCTCGGTGAAGAAAGGCCCAAGGCAGGTGACGGTGCCCGGCTCACCTTCTCCTGGGCTGACTGGGCCACGCTGGACACTTGTCCCATGGCCAGCTCCAGGGGCTGCTGCAGCGGGTCCTCCTGGAAGCAGAAGCGTGGCGGGCCCTGGAACGGAAAAGCACGGTGAGGAGATGGGTGCAGTGCCAGGCAGGGTGGCTACTTTCTCAAGGCAATGATGTAATTGCCGCAAAGCTCGGCAGACCTCAGAAAATGTGGTCTGACTTCTTTTGGTTCAATCCATGCCTCTAAATAGCAGCAACGGGCAAATATCAGTAAGGAACGCAGGGACAAAACCAAAGATGTTGCAATAAAGTCGGCAAAGGATATTTTGAGAGTTCGTGTTTACGGTGTAAGGGGAGAAGCCCAGGCTCCTGGGATGGACCGTGGGTCTGGAGATCAAGCACAGCACCTGGCCAAGCATAGCAGGTTCAAGGGCTGTGCTGCCCTTCTTCTGGGAAAGCACTCTCTCCGGTTTCACAAATCACCTCTCCCTGCTCCACGTGGGTGCTGGCACTCTACTTAGGGTGGCCCCCTTCTCCTCTCCCACTGCCCAGACGGCGTATGAGGGGGAACCCGGGGTGGGGGGGCGGCAGTGGGAGGCTGTGGCTGCTTCTCCCTGGAATTTGGGATTCTTGGCTGGAAATGAACTTGGGCCGGTGGCCATGCCCAAGGATCGGGTTCCTCCAGAGCTGCCAGGCTCCTGCCCTCCAGGGTCTCCTGGTTCAACCCCGCCCTCAGCTCTGTGCATCCCCATAAGCTTCCAGAAAAGTCGTCTGTGGCTTGTCGCCCTATGTCCATTTTTTTTTTTTTTTTTTTTAATTTTTTATTTTTATTTTTTGTGGTACGCGGGCCTCTCACTGCTGTGGCCTCTCCCCTTGCGGAGCACAGGCTCCGGACGCGCAGGCTTAGCGGCCATGGCTCACGGGCCCAGCCGCTCCGCGACATGTGGGATCTTCCCGGACCGGGGCTCGAACCCGCGTCCCCTGCATTGGGAGGCGGACTCTCAACCACTGCGCCACCAGGGAAGCCCCGCCTATGTCCATTTTGGTCCTTGCAATTAAAATCTCCAAGTGCGAGACGTGCAAGTAATGACTATGAACGCAAGGCAACAAGGTTGACGTTTTATAAAAGAACACATCAGGCTTGGATTGCCAACCAGGTCTTGGCCTTATAAAAATAAGTTCTCTTGAGAAGCTGAACACTTATGCCTACAATACGACCCCGGAACGAAACTCTTCTTCAACTCTTTTCCTGACATGCTCCAGAAAGTACATCATCGTCAAGTGAGCTCCGATTGACTGGTCAAAACAGAGATTCAGACCCACAAGTTCCCTCCGTATCTCACCTATTTCTGAGACTCTCAGCTGTGATGCGCTGGTTCCAACTACAAGGCCAGATCAAGGGGTACAAAGAGGCACCAAAGCTCTCCTGGCAGGTGCAGTGCAGAGGAACAAGAATGAAGTCCTCACGGGGCTGTTTCTTAAGAATTCCCAGTGATCCAGAGTAAACCTACAAGGCACAGGACGGTGGCACTGACGTGCTTCTAACCTCACCCTGTCTTAGCAACACTGATCTCACCCCCTAAAAATCATCAGGGAAGAATTAAATCTACTTCTCAGGCGTGTGATGAAGTCATGCTTTGGGGGCTGCTCTGCTGACATTCTCCACGGCTAGAGCTTGTTTGGGGGTGACCTGCTGACCAGGGGCTTGGGGATGACATCGCCCTGTGTGCCAAGCTGCATGGCTGAAACAGTAGCACCCAGCACAGAGCCCAGCACCAGGCAGGGAGCTGACCCCTTGCGGGAGTCGTTACAGCCGCCGGGGCTGCGTGTGAAACAACGCACCTTCTGCACCAGCCTGAAGACAGCACGTTGCCTTAAGCAGCCCCGATGCCACCTCCTGCCCCTGCCCGTCAGGAGGTGCCATCTATGCCCTCTTATGTATGACAGCTTCTGAATGAAAACCCTGGAAATACTTTGCTAGGGAAGTTCATGTCAAGGGGCAGTCTCACAAAGGAAATACATTAGGAAGTTAAAGTAAGGACCCAGAGGTTCCCCTTCCCTTTCTGCTTGATCCTTGAGTTTCAGGAAGCCCGGCGTGCGTGCAGCATAACCACAAACTCCCACATCTCTGCACCCCGTCCTTGGGAACGCAGCTCCGTTCCGGACTCAACCCCACTCAGACTAGAGCAAGATTTTACGTCCACAGGAAAAGCAGCAGGCAGGAAGTGCCGGGAAAACACTGAGAAAGAAAAACAAGAGACTAGCTCTCCTTGACGTTAAGACGCACTCTAGAACCTCTGCAATTCAAAGTGTGAACACACAGACGACTAGTAGGGCCGGAACAGGATGTCCAGGATAGACCCCAACACATGTGAAAACAGTACGTGACAAAGGTGGCATCCCAAATCACTGGCGAAAGATGGATCTTTGAAAAATCTGGATATGGGAGGAAACCCAGATAGAATGTAAACCTCACTGCACTACAAGTAAAGAACACAACCATGCAAACGGAAGGGAAACAGATCTAACCTGAGAAACTGAAGAAAACAGTGTCCTGGCTGCACATAAATGCTAGAATCTAGTCAGTAAATGTGTTTCTCATGGGGGTACAGGTCAGCAATTCAGAAAGTAAGTTATGTGTAAACTAGAACTGACCAAATAAATATGTTACAGAGAGTACGTCCCAGATACCTCACTTTTGGAGGAAGAAGTTAGAGATAAGGAAAGGGGAAGATGAGAATGAACTCTGTGCCGTTGACCTGGAATCCAGGATATAGGTATAGTCATGGTTTGGAAGATGCAGACAGAGGGATGTGTGCACATGAATGTGTTCACATCCATATATACACTGCCTAGGTCTGTCCACTAAGAGGGTCTAGAAGCAATGAGACCCCAGCAGTAATGAGCACACCTGATGCCCAGATCTTGTTTTCTAAACACTTCTCCAGGAAAAGGAATCAGAGCTGCTTAGAAAACTGGCTGAATCCAGGGCCAGAGAAGAGGAAAATACACGACGAGCTCAGAGCAAACATCTTGTGGAACCATCAAGCAAGGAAATGCTAAGAAAAGAAAAAAACTATGTGTGTGTATATATATATATGTATCTCGATGGAAGAACACGACAGAGCTTCTAATGGCCAAAACAAGAACAGTTTAAGCAACAAAATAAATAGTGATGGTACTGAATTATAACCCATGGAATAAAATAAATACCCATGAGTCCACACTGATGTAAATAATCAATTACATATACAGATGGAGGAGAAGTGGCAGCTCTTCCTTGCAGTAGAACTCCAATGAATAAACGTAGGAGAGAGGGAAACAGAAAATCATCATTAGGCAAACTCCACAGAAGTCAATGGCTGCAGACTAGATACACAGATGGATGCCAAAATCAGTGAGTGAAAGTATGAGGGGTGACAGGATTTGTACAACCTCAAAGTATCTCCCCAAGTTATGCAGTAACTAGAGCAGGAAAGGATAAGAGGAGACCTAAGATGTAAGAAGAGAAACAGGCGGAAATCACCTTAACCAAGGAATGAAGGCCACTGCTTCTCCCCAGCAGTACGCCACACTGACATCACGCACCCCGTGACGCAGCACGCTGAAAGGGGCTCAGCACTTCCGTGGTTTGTATAATTGCAGTCCAATTGTGTGAAAACACCAAACTGAGGGGTATTTGGCCAAATAACAAGCAACAGTCCTCAGAGTTGTCAAGGTCACAAAGAAACAAGGGAAGACTGGGAAACTGTTACAGCCTGCAGGAGACAAACGCAAAGCAACAGCTCAATCCATGTAGGACCTGAACGGGACCCTGGAACAATAAAAGAATACTGGCGGAAAGGCGGTGAAATTCAGGCTGTTGCACAGTCACCACGGCCTCTGCTGTTGCAGGCTTGCCCCGCATTCCAATTATAACTACCGTACCCCTTCCTCCCCCCGGCCTGAGTGAGCCAGAGTCCCCTAATCAGCCACTGCTTTAACCCTGTCCTGTCTGGGCGGGAACAGATGCCTGAGGGCAACCTACATGTAGAGGCGGGGCCGAATCCAAAGCTGAGCCCCGGGAGCTGTGCGAACAAAGAAGAGAAAGGGGAATCTCTGTGCAGCCTCAGGAGCAGCGGATTAAATCCCCACAAGCGATTTGAGGTACCTGCATCTGTGGAATACCTGAATAGACAACGAATCAACCCAAAACTGAGGCAGTGGACTTTGAGAGCAACTGTAGACTTGGGGTTTGCTGTCTGCGACTGACTTGTTTCTGATTTTTGTTTATCTTAGTATAGTTTTTAGCTCTTGTTATCATTGGCAGATTTGTTTATTGGTTTCGTTGCTGTCTTCTTTTTTTTAAATTACTTTTTAATTTTTTTATTTTAATAATTTTTTTATTTTAATTATTTTATTTTATTTTATTATTATTTTTCTTTCTTTTCTTCTCCCTTTTCTTCTGAGCCGTGTGGCTGACAGGGTCTGGTGCTCCGATCTGGTGTCAGGCCTGAGCCTCTGAGGTGGGAGAGCCGGGTTCACGACATTGGACCACCAGAGACCTCCCGGCCCCGTGTAATATCAATCGGCGAGAGATCTCCCAGAGATCTCTATCTCAACACTAAGACACAGCTCCGCCCAGTGATCAGCAAGCCCCAGTGCTGGGTGCCCCATGCCAAACAACTAGCAAGACAGGAATACAACACCACCCAATAGCAGAGAGGCTGCCTAATATCATACTAAGCTCACAGACACCCCAAAACACACCACCGGCCGCAGCCCTGCCCACCAGAAAGACAAGATCCAGCTTCATCCACCAGGACACAGGCACCAGTCCCCTCCACCAGGAAGCCTACACAAGCCACTGAACCAACCTTACCCACCAATAAACAACGGGAACTACAAACATGCAGCCTGCGAAAAGGAGACCCCAAACACAATAAATTAAGCAAAATAAGAAGACAGAAATACACAGCAGATGAAGTAGCAAGGTAAAACTCCACAAGACCAAACAAATGAAGAGGAAATAGGCAGTCTACCTGAAAAACAATTCAGAGTAATGACAGTAAAGATAATCTAAAATCTTGGAAACACATTGGAGAAAATACAAGAAACGTTTAACAAGAACCTCGAAGAACTAAAGAGCAAACAAATAATAATGAACAGCACAATAAATGAAATTAAAAATTCTCTGGAAGATGAATCAATAGCAGAACAACTGATGCAGAAGAATGGATAAGTGACCTGGAAGATAAAATAGTGGAAATAACTAACCCAGAGCAGAATAAAGAAAAAAGAATGAAAAGAATTGAGGACAGGGCTTCCCTGGTGGCGCAGTGGTTGGGAGTCTGCCTGCCAATGCAGGGGACACAGGTTCGTGCCCCATTCCAGGAATATCCCACATGCCGTGGAGTGGCTGGGCCCATGAGCCATGGCCGTTGAGCCTGCGCGTCTGGAGCCTGTGCTCCGCAATGGGAGAGGCCACAACAGTGAGAGGCCCGCGTATTGCAAAAAAAAAAAAAAAAGAATTGAGGACAGTCTCAGAGACCTCTGGGACAATATTAATCACAGCAACATTTGAATTACAGGTGTCCCAGAAGAAGAAGACAAAAAGAAAGCGTCTGAGAAAATATTTGAAGAGATTATAGTTGAAAACTTCCTTAACATGGGAAAGGAAATAGTCAATCCAGTCCAGGAAGTGCAGGGAGTCCCATACAGTATAAATCCAGTGAGAAACACACCAAGACACATAATAATGAAACTCTCAAAAATTAAATACAAAGAAAAAATATTAAAAGCAGCAGGGGAAAAGCAACAAATAACCTACAAGGGAATCCCCATAAGGTTAACAGCTGATTTTTCAGCAGAAACTCTGAAAGCCAGAAGGGAGTGGCAGGACATATTTAAAGTGATGAAAGGGAAAAACCTACAACCAAGATTTCTCTACCCAGCAAGAATCT
Organism: Mesoplodon bidens; assembly: GCF_964165515.1. NCBI lineage: Eukaryota > Metazoa > Chordata > Mammalia > Artiodactyla > Ziphiidae > Mesoplodon > Mesoplodon bidens. The sequence goes on along the minus strand of NC_138161.1, from coordinate 4,419,259 downwards.
CTTTCAGATTCGACAGAGAAATTAAAATCTTTACAGACAAGCAAAAGTTAAGAGAATTCAGCACCACCAAACCAGCTTTACAACAAATGCTAAAGTAACTTCTCTAGGCAGGAAACACAGGAGAAGGAAAAGATCTACAATAACGAACCCAAAACAACTGAGAAAATGGTAATAGGAACATACATATTGATAACTACCTTAAATGTAAATGGATTAAATGCTACAACCAAAAGACACAGACTGGCTGAATGGATACAAAAATAAGACCCGTATATATGCTGTCTACAAGAGACTGTCTTCAGACCTAGGGACACATACAGACTGAAAGTGAGGGGATGGAAAAAGATATTCAATGTAAATGGAAATCAAAAGAAAGCTGGAGTAGCAATTTGCATATCAGATAAAATAGACTTTAAAATAAAGACTATTACAAGAGACAAAGAAGGACACTACATAATGATCAAGGGATCAATCCAAGAAGAAGATATAACAATTGTAAATATTTATGCACCCAACATAGGAGCACCTCAATACATAAGGCAAATGCTAACAGCCATAAAAGCGGAAATCGACACTAACACAATAATAGTAGGGGACTTTAACACCTCACTTTCACCAATGGACAGATCATCCAAACAGAAAATAAATAAGGAAATTCAAGCTTTAAATGACCCATTAGACAAGATGGACTTAACTGATATTTATAGGACATTCCATCCAAAAACAACAGAAAACATTTTCTTCTCAAGTGCTCATGGAACATTCTCCAGGATAGAGCATATCTTGGGTCACAAATCAAGCCTTGGTAAATTTAAGAAAATTGAAATTCTATCAAGTATCTTTTCTGATGACAATGCTATGAGACTAGATATCAATTACAGGAAAAAAAAGTGTAAAAAATACAAACACATGGAAGATAAACAATATGTTACTAAATAACCAAGAGATCGCTGGAGAAACCAAAGAGGAAATCAAAAAATACCTAGAAACAAATGACAATGGAAACACAATGACCCAAAACCTATGGGATGCAGCAAAAGCAGTTCTAAGAGGGAAGTTTATAGCAATAAAATCCTACCTCAAGAAGCAAGAAACACCTCAAATAAGCAACCTAACCTTACACCTAAAGCAATTAGAGAAAGAAGGACAAAAAACCCCCAAAGTTAGCAGAAGGAAAGAAATCATAAAGATCAGATCAGAAATAAATGAAAAAGAAATGAAGGAAACAATAGCAAAGATCAGTAAAGCTGAAAGCTGGTTCTTTGAGAAGATAAACAAAATTGATAAACCATTAGCCAGACTCATCAAGAAAAAAACGGAGAAGACTCAAATCAATAGAATTAGAAATGAAAAAGGAGAAGTAACAACTGACACTGCAGAAATACAAAGGATCATGAGAGATTACTACAAGCAGCTATATACCAATAAAATGGACAGCCTGGAAGAAATGGATAAATTCTTAGAAAAGCACAGTCTTCCAAGACTGAACCAGGAAGAAATAGAAAATATGAACAGACCAATCACAAGCACTGACACTGAAACTGTGATTAAAAATCTTCCAACAGGGCTTCCCTGGTGGCACAGTAGTTGAGAGTCTGCCTGCCAATGCAGGGGACACGGGTTCCTGCCCCAGTCTGGAAAGATCCCACATGCTGTGGAGCAGCTGGGCCCCTGAGCCATGGCCGCTGAGCCTGTGCGTCCAGAGCCTGGGCTCCGCAATGGGAGAGGCCACAACAGTGAGAGGCCCACGTACCACAAAAAAAAAAAAATCTTCCAACAAAAGCCCAGGACCAGATGGCTTCACAGGTGAATTCTATCAAATCTTTAGAGAAGAGCTAACACCTATCCTTCTCAAACTCTTCCAAAATATAGCAGAGGGAGGAACATTCCCAAACTCATTCTATGAGACCACCATCACCCTGATACCAAAACCAGACAAAGATGTCACAAAAAAAGAAAACTACAGACCAATATCACTGATGAACATAGATGTAAAAATCCTCAACAAGGGGCTTCCCTGGTGGCGCAGTGGTTGAGAGTCCGCCTGCCGATGCAGGGGACACGGGTTCGTGCCCCTATCCCGGAAGATCCCACATGCCGCGCAGCGGCTGGGCCCGCGAGCCATGGCCGCGGAGCCTGTGTGTCCGGAGCCTGTGCTCCGCAACGGGAGAGGCCACAGCAGTGAGAGGCCCGCGTACAGCAAAAAAAAAAAAAAAAAAAATCCTCAACAAAATACTAGCAAACAGAATCCAACAGCACATTAAAAGGATCAAACAACATGATCAAGTGGGGGTTATTCCAGGAATGCAAGGATTCTTCAATATACGCAAATCAATCAATGTGATAAACCATATTAACAAACTGAAGGAGAAAAACCATACGATCATCTCAATAGATGCAGAAAAAGCTTTTGACAAAATTCAACACCCATTTATGATAAAAACTCTCCAGAAAGTAGGCATAGAGGGAACTTACCTCAACATAATATAGGCCATATATGACAAACCCACAGCCAACATCATTCTCAATGGTAAAAAACAGAAACCATTTCCTCTAAAATCGGGAACAAGAAAAGGATGCCCACTCTCACCACTACTATTCAACACCGTTTTAGAAGTTTTAGGCACAGCAATCAGAGAAGAAAGAGAAATAAAAGGAATCCAAATCGGAAAAGAAGAAGTAAAACTGTCAGTGTTTGCAGATGACATGATACTATACATAGAGAATCCCAAAGATGCTACCAGAAAACTACTAGCGCTAATCAATGAACTTGGTAAAGTAGCAGGATACAAAAGTAATGCACAGAAATCTCTTGCATTCCTATATGCTAATGATGAAAAATCTGAAAGAGAAATTAAGGAAACACTCCCATTTACCACTGCAACAAAAAGAATAAAATACCTAGGAATAAACCTACCTAAAGAGACAAAAGACCTGTATGAAGAAAACTATAAGACACTGATGAAAGAAATTAAAAATGATACAAACAGACGGAGAGATATATCATGTCCTTGGATTGGAAGAATCAACATTGTGAAAATGACTATACTACCCAAAGCAATCTTTGGGTAGTATCAATGCAATCCCTATCAAACTACCAATGGCATTTTTCACAGAACTAGAGCAAAAAACTTCACAATTTGTAATGGAAACACAAAAGACCCTGAATTGCCAAAGCAATCTTGAGAAAGAAAAACGGAGCTAGAGGAATCAGGCTCCCTGACTTCAGACTATACTACAAAGCTACAGTAATCAAGACAGTATGGTACTAGCACAAAAACAGAAATACAGATCAATGGAACAGGATAGAAAGCCCAGAGATAAACCCACACACATACGGTCACCTTATTTTTGATAAAGGAGGCAAGAATATACAATGGAGAAAAGACAGCCTCATCAGTAAGTGGTGCTGGGAAAACTGGACAGCTACATGCAAAGGAATGAAATTAGAACACTCCCTAACATCATACACAAAAATAAACTCAAAATGGACTAAAGACCTAAATGTAAGGCCAGACACTATACAACTCTTAGAGGAAAACATAGGAAGAACACTCTTTGAGATAAATCATAGCAAGATCCTTTTTGACCCAGCACCTAGAGAAATGGAAATAAAAACAAAAATAAACAAATGGGACCTAATGAAACTTAAAAGCTTTTGCACAGCAAAGGAAACCATAAACAAGACGAAAAGACGACCCTCAAATGGGAGAAAATATTTGCAACCAAACAACTGACAAAGGATTAATCTCCAAAATATACAAGCAGCTCATGCAGCTCAATATCAAGAAAACAAACAACCCAATCAAATGGGCAGAAGACCTGAACAGACATTTCTCCAAAGAAGATATACAGATTGCCAACAAACACATGAAACATCACTAATCATTAGAGAAATGCAAATCAAAACTACAGTGAGGTATCACCTCACACCATTCAGAATGGCCATCAACAAAAAATCTACAAACATTAAATGCTGGAGAGGGTGTGGAGAAAAGGGAACCCTCTTGCACCGTTGGTGGGAATGTAAATTGATACAGCCACTATGGAGAACAGTATGAAGGTCCTTAAAAAACTGAAAATAGAACTACCATATGACCCAGCAATCCCACTACTGGGCCTACACCCTGAGAAAACCATAATTCGAAAAGAGTCATGTACCACAATGTTCATTGCAGCACTATTTACAATGGCCAGGACATGGAAGCAACCTAAGTATCCATCGACAGATGAATGGAGAAAGAAGATGTGGCACATATATACAATGGAATATTACTCAGCCATAAAAATAAAGGAAATCGAGTTGTTTGTAGTGAGGTGGATGGACCTAGAGTGTGTCAAACAGAGTGAAGTAAGTCAGAAAGAGAAAAACAAATACCGTATGCTAACACATATATATGGAGTCTAAAAAAAAAAAAAAAAGAAAAAATGGTTCTGATGAACCTAGGGGCAGGACAGGAATAAAGACACAGATGTAGAGAATGGACTTGAGGACACAGGGAGGGGGAAGGGTAAGCTGGGACGAATGAGAGAGTAGCACGGACATATATCCACTACCAAATGTAAAATAGATAGCTAGTGGGAAGCAGCTGCGTGGCACAGGGAGATCAGCTCGGTGCTTTGTGACCACTTAGAGGGGTGGAATAGAGCGGGTGGGAGAGAGACGCAAGAGGGAGGGGATATGGGGATATATGTGTACATATAGCTGATTCACTCTGTTATACAGCAGAAACTAACACAACATTGTAAAGCAATTATAGTCCAACAAAGATGTTAAAAAAGAAAAAAAAGTAGGGTCTTCAGTTTAGTTTAAAACTTTTGTTAATTTCTCATACTGTTACAATGTTAATATCATTTTATTATAAAATATAGTAACATTGTGCCAATATTAATTTCTTATAGGTTACAATAATATGATTGTACTATGAAATATAGTAACATTATACCAATGTTAATTTCTCATACTTTTATAATGCTAGTATCGATATACTATATTGTAGTGACATTGTACCAATGTTAATTTCTCGGTTCTGCTCTTGTGCTCTGGTTATGTAAGGCTGGCTGAGGAAAGTGTGGAAACTGAATTATTTTTGAAACTTCATTCTAAATCTAAAAGCAGTAAAAAATTTAAAGCTTTTTTTTTTTTAAGGAAGATGTTACAAGAAAGCAGCCCGTCTTTATTGACTCTACTGACTAAAGGCCTCGCACAGATCTCATCGCCTCCGGAGTGGAGGCTGTTTTCCAGACTGAACCCAAACTTATCCTCTTCCCCAGATGAAGCACAGAGAGGTCAGGGCTTTGCCCAAGGTCACACAGCCCCAGAGCTGCCTTCCAGCCTAAGCAGTGGCCACACAGCTCTTCCGAGTGGCTCAAGGGGTCCCTTCCCTCCTCAGCCACCCACAAGGGGCTGACAGGAGTGGATGTTAGCTTTGGCTGCGTTTTAGTTGACACTAACACTACACCCACTCTTCCTTCCCCTGGATTCCCGTCTTGCTGAGAGCATGGGTGAGTGCAAAGAACAGCCTGAACTGGGATCTACTCCTCGTTTCTATTGACAGTTTGCAAAGTCATCCGTCAGCCTCGTTTAACGTTGATTCTTTAGAAGTGAAAAACAAAGCACATTAAACAGCTTGTTGGGCCCAGGCTTGGCCAGCTCCCAAGCAGGGGAGGCCTGTGTCCAGACAGGGTGACGCGCATCTCCACCGTTTGTCCCCCTCCAGGGACAAGTTTCTAACAGGCCCTGGTATTCAGGCTCCAATCACCACCTGGCCCAAGCCAGCCGTGCGCTGGGCACCGGGCGCGCTGTGCCTGCACGGACAGGGTTCTGCCTCCCTCACAAATCCCAGGAGCTGATGAGGGTACCAGTGGCCACAGGGTCCTGCTGGGGAGAGGGTGGGGCAGCATCCTCCAAAAAATGAGAAGGTCAGGGACCCCTGTGCTGAGACCTGAAATACTGACAGGAGTTAAATAAGGAGAAAGGTTAAATAATGTTGGAGACGCAAGAAATGCCTTGCGGGAAGATCCCAGACCGGAAAGAGCACTGAATGTTTGAGCAATGGAAGGGAGACCGGTTTGGGGGTCAGGTAGAGAGGGCCTTCCCGTTCTTACCAGCTGACTTCTACTGTGGCCACCATGGGTGGTCAAGGAGCTTGAATTTTTGTGAGCAGCACTCAGAAGAAGCTCATTATAGAATAAGGAAACTCCCAAGTCTTGTCACTTTGTTTACTTTTCAAATTGCCACACCTCCTGTACAAGTCAGAGCTATTAATAACATGTTCTAAGTTCACAGGACATCTTTTTTTTTTTTTTTTTTCCCCACAAAGACCACAAATTGTCCTACAGTCTCGGTCATTCGCATTTAGAACATTCCTCTGAAAAAAATCCTGGGGCAAAAGACTAAAGAGACAAACAGCTCTGTTAACCCTCCGCAGCCGGGGCCTGGGCCTGCTGGAGTGGCCTGGCCCATTTCTGGACAAGTCCAGAACGTGGCCCTCACTCTCAGACCGCTGCTTCCCGCACGTGGTCCCAACAGCATCAGCCTTGGGAGCAAGGTGCTGTCCAGCCCACCGGTAGGGGGCACGGGACCACGGAGACACTGGCTTCCATAGCTGGTGACCTGCTGTGGAAACGGCAACCCTGGAGCCACCAGGTGGGTGTCGAAGGTGTGGACCATTGCTGGGGTGACTGTCACCCCAAACCACTTTGTAAATGTTCATGTAAATGCAGGGGAACCAAAGGGAAAACCTCAGCTGTTGCCTTTAAATCATACAGCATTTGCTCCCAGTCTGGTGACTGAGCCAGTTCTGGGATCTTTCTGTTCTCTGGGACCAAACCGCCATCAGATCAGCTGGAATTAGGTGTTTGCAATGCCAGAGTGGAGAGACGTTGTGGGGTGAGGGGGACCTGAGTGACTGACTGGTGGCTGGCTTACGGACACTGTGTGTATCCAGCAGCATCTCACTAGTGAGGGGCTAGCTCGGGGAACTTGGGGAAAATATAGTAAGCTCCCTGCGCCCCCGACAACTTCCTAAGTCTGAAGTGGGGGAGGGAGCAGGCACGTGCATTTTTTCAAAGCTCTCTAGGCGATTCGCCAGCGTTCCCCAAACACCTGGCATCAGCCCGACCAGCCGGCAGAGCAGCCGCGGTTTCCTCACCTGTCTCTCCAATTCACCATCCTAATTATTCAGAGTGAGGGCTGCAATCCCAGGGGCCCTCTGACACAGGGAACCTGCAGTGCCACAGTCACTGGTCATCCGGGGCCAAAGGAGACTCCACAAGCTACTGACCCACCCTCAGCTCCTTGGAGACAGGAGCCCCTTTGTTAGGGATGATGCATTAAACAATCGCACCCTTTTATCCTTTCTTGCTGGACCTCAACTAAAGGAAACATTTGGGTCTCAAAGTCAAGTTTGCTGCCCACAGGGGACCGTGACTGCAGATGTGGATGGACCATGAAGACCCCCCAGCCCAGGGTCTTGGTCAACCCTGGCAAGTCTCTCTAGCCCATGGGCCTCAGTCTCGCCTTTTGGAGAAGCAAGAAGTGCTGCGAGAAGGGTTCAGGGTTCCTTGCAGCCCTAAAACACAAGCTGGGGTAAAACAGAGTGGGAGGAGTCGCTCCATTCAGGAGAGAATCCCACCTCGCACGGAAGACGCTGGGCTGCCTGAGTTCCTGCCAACCCCCCAGCGACAGGCAGAGGCGTGGTCTCCTCCCCGGCCAGGGCAGACAGATAACAGGACAGGGTGGGCCCAGATGGGGGACGCTAAGCTGAGGCTCGCTGGGCTGAGTGCGGGCTTGGAGTGTCAACCCTAATCGGGGATTAGTGGAAATCGTGTTGGAGGTAGGGCAGAGGGAGACTCCGCAGGGCTGGCTGCCAGGTCAGGACAGCCGCTAACGGAACACCAGGGCCTGCTCACCCACGCTGTCATGAGTGTCGCAGTCGGGATGGCCCAGGACAGGGGAGAGGTATGCCAAGGCCAGGGCAGGAGTTACCCAGATCCTATCAGCCTGCAGAATGTTCCATCTGAATTCAAATCAAGCAACATTTCCAGGCACCAGGGAGAGCAAAGTGACGCCACCAATTCCCTCCCCCCATAACACACAAACACACACACACACACACACACACACACACCTGACACCACGGTCAGACCCAATCTACAGTCAGAGAAGACTCAGGGCTGCCTTGAGCTTAAACCCAGTACATTATTGCCCCTTCCAGGCAGGAGTTCTGGAAAAACTGGTGTCTAAGACTCTGCAGTGCACGGCGAATAGCAGAGAACGGAGAAGGTGCAAAGGAGCCAGAGCCCTCCCCGCCCCCTGCGCCAAGGGCCCTCTCTCCTCCCACACAGAGATTCAAGTGAGTAGGGAGAAAGGTTTGCTTCCGAAACCTTCAGGTATTTGCTTCAGTTCTCAGCCTTACCCGACCGGCTGCAGACAAATTCCAGAGCAGGGATATCCTCCTTTCTCTCTGAGTGCTCCAGGCACGAGGGTAAGCTGGAAGCATTATATCGAAGGGAATCATAGTTTCTAAGCCAATCAGGAAATGTCAGGGAACATGGCAGAATGCTTTAAGCAGGACTGTCCCAGACTTACAGGAGGGAGGCTCGTGCCTCTGCCTGACCCTCTCAGGAGTCCCAGGGGGATGACCAGGACCCTACAGATCATTCACCCAACACCAATACGCATGTTACAGCTCACGAAAGGCTGAGAAGCAGAATCAGTGGCCCACGTCACGCCCCCTGTCTCATCTAGCTGGGACAAGACTTTCACCGGCTCACAACTCCAGCCTGCAGTGTACTCAGCCCCAGAACCCAGGCCCTGGACACCAGGTCAACCAGGGGTCAATGACAGCAGCTGCGTGGGGAAACAAATCTGTGTTTGCTCACATAGGTGAGGTCACATGGCTTTAGGGGCTCCCACAAGAGGTGGGGTGGCCCCCCTGAAGAGCTGTCCGGTTCTGGCGGCCGCGACACGGACTCCAGGCACCGAGGCAGATCGCAGTCAAATGACCTTGAAGGCTTTTTTCATCCAAAGGTTACGGTTATTTATTTATTTTTTCCCCCAGAGTTCAGAACACGGCCTTTTGTTGGATTTATGCTCATTCACACTCAAAGCTATTTTGTTTTTTAAATCCGTGGCTCTGTGAGTCAGTCAAGGCCATGCGCAAAGACCAGACAGAGGCCCACCGTGGAATATTTTGCAGGTTGATGGTCCAGACACACAGCATTCACTATTTCCAAAGCACAGTGCCACAGGCTTCTCCACTGAGTTCCCAAGCAGGTGGCGGAATGGGGTACACCTGGGAGCCATCAGGACAGGCGAAGACTGGGAGGTACCCCAACCCCCCCAGGCCCCCGTTCCTCCTATGGAACACCTAGAAATAGCAGGCGCCAGGAGCTTGTCATTAAGCCAAGATGTCTTAGCAGCAAAAATAAGTCGCCCAGTCATTAACCAGACAAGGAACATAACCACAGGAGCATGGGGCAGCCGAGCTCAGTCATCAGCCCCTGAGCTGTGAGGTAGGAGATACGTGGGTTCAAATCCCAGTTCTGCCACACCCACAGGCTGTGTGACCCTGGGCGGATTACTTAACCTTTCCAGGCCTCAGTTTCCCCACCTGTAAAATGTTGACAACGCCTTTGTCGCAGGAGTTGTGAGGATTCAGAGATGACAGACGTACCTGAAGCCCCCAGTACACGTCTGGCGAGTGGCTAGCCCTCAACGGACACTAATTTTAAATGCCAAGGAATGCAAACCTTTTGGAAATAATATGCTGGGCGAAATTCAGCTCTGTACGTGGAAGCATATTTGGTTCACAGTTATTCAGGTGCAAAAGCAGTTCAGTGTCCGCCTGAAAACGGGAATCCACCTGGGACGCCAGGAAGGGCACGTATGAGCCTGAAGGGGAAGGGGAACCCCGAAAAGTCTCTCCAACAGCCAGTCTGTCCCTCCAGTGGAGCCTAGGGCCTGGCACACCTCATGGCTGGTTAATAAAATCGAATCGTTTCCTCTTGATTCCCCATCAAGGGTCCTCCAGTCTTCAGGGTCTTTCTCCGAACTTTCAAGGATGCTCTGCCCCTGAATCAGTCAAGGGCTGTGGCGAGGCTCCGGGGAAGAAGAGCTCTGCTCTGAACCCGCGCCCCGAGATCGCCGCGCCCGACCCCGCAGCACGACCGGCCCTCGCGGAAACTCACCGCTCTCCGTTTGGCCTCATCGTTCAGGGCGGCCACCCAGGCGGCCTGCCACTGCTTCCTCCAGATGCTCAGCGTCAGGGTCCAGGCGAGCAGCGCATCCGGCTCGGGGCGCTGGCCCTCGCCGGGCTCCGCCGCCCGCCTCGGGGAGCGGGGTCGCGCCCTGGCCAGCGCCCACTGCGCCAGGTACAGGCCCACAGTGCCCAAGGCCACGACGAAGAGCGCCACCAAGCCCAGCCACTGGACCTCACCGAGCCACGAGTCCAGGCGGGGCATGGTGATGGCGCATACCCGGCGCGCCTCGCCCCAACTTCCCAGGCAGCCCCTGGCCGGGCGCACAGCCCGCGGGCGGCGAGCTCAGGACATCGGCTCGCGGACAGCCGGGGCTCGCGAGGGGCGGGGAGGGGGCGCGGCGGGCGGATCCGGGCGGCTGGCGGCGCGGGCCCCGGGCGCCGAGAGGCCGGCGGGCGGGGTGAGCGGGAGGAAAAGCCCGGCCGGCTCACGACGGCCACGGCCCGGGACTGCGCCTCTCACCCCGCACCCCTGGCAAATGCGGACGCGGTATCCCGCGTTCCCGACTCGGGCGTCTGGTAGTTCCCGGGACTGTGGCCGGGAGCCTTTCCTCCAGCGCGCCGCCCCAGGCGTCCCGCCCGCGGCCCAGCGGCGGCCGGAGAAGGGGCTGGGCCGCGGGGCGGGGGAAGGGGCGCGGCCTGAGGGGCGGGGCCGGGGCGGGGCCGGGGCCTTCCCTGCGCCAGGGTCGTCCCCGCCGCTCCCCGCTCCCCGCGGCCCGCCCCGCCCGCCCCTTGAAAGGCCCGGCGCCCAGCTCGCCTGCCGACCCCGCCCCCGCTGCGGCCTCGGCCCCCGCCGGCCGTGTGCGCGCGCCGCCAGCCCCCTCCGGCGCCTTCGCCCGGGCAATGGCTGCGCGGTGGCCGCGTGTGCGCCCGGAGCTGCATCCTCCTGCGCCGACCTGTCTCCGGCGTGGAGACGCGAAAGCGCGGGACTTTCCAATTAGTCAGCCCAACCCCAGGGCTCCAGTGGGGCGGGCTGGCGGGGCTTCCGTGAGCCTGTGTGCGCGTGTGTGCACGCGTGTGTGTGCATGTGTGTGCGCGCGCCTGTGCGTGTGAAAGGGTGATTTCTAGGATCGCCAAATGCCCACCAGCAAAAGACAGTTGTCTGGTTTTAACATACTTGGAAAGCCCCTAGAAATCCACCACTCGCACCCTAAAGTCTGGAACCTCGCTTAAAGAGCTGCCATGATGACTCCCGGGAGGGTCTCAGGAAAATGCCCGTTAAGAAGTTTGTGTGTGCGCATGTGTGTGGCGCGCTCCCTGTGCCCCTCACCTTGCAGTCAGCCCCCATCATTAGGCAATGCCTCAGATACTAGCCTGAGATTCTCCAAGGCCTAATGCAAAGCCTGAATCATAAAATAGTGATTTGCTTGTAGTTCTGCGGCTGTATGAAGGGAATTTGACCTTGAATTGGGTTGGTTAGACCTGAGCACTTAGCCTTCTCTTACCTAGCCAGGGTCTGCCTGTCTGGTTGGTAACATCAGTGAGGATTCTGGCCCCGACATTTGTGCCCATGACACTTGTGGCCCCGACACTGCAGCAGAGGGTCCTCACTGGCTCCTCCCCAGCCCCTCCCTGCCACGGCACTGGGTAAAGAGAAGCCTTCCAACCTGGCTCAGAGGGGAGATTGCTAAGAAGACAGACCAGTTTAGCCGATGGAGGTTAGGATCTGGATCTGGTTCAGAGACTAATGGCATTTATTGACACCTATTTTGCGAAAACCCTGGGAGCAGTAGAACAAAGAAAACCACAGATGCTGTGACAAATCTGCCCTGGATGCCAAGTATTAAAGAGGAGGGTGAGGTGCCAGGCTGGAAAGGGGGAGGTTGGATGTAATGGCATTTGAAGAAGTGTGTGTGTGCAAAGGCCCTGAGGCCTGCATGTAGCTCAGTACCCTAAGCCCTAGAGTGTGGGCCCTCACAGGAGAGGGTATTTCTGGCTTAGAGACTGGAGGCCAGGAGATGAAGGTGGGTGAGGGTTTGTTTGTTTTTTTAAATTTATTTTATTGAAGCATAGTTGATTTACAATGTTGTGTTAATTTCTGCTGTACAACAGGGTGATTCTGTTATACATATATACATTCTTTTTTACATTCTTTCCCATTACGGTTTATCCCAGGAGATTGAATATAGTTCCCTGTGCTCTACAGCAGGACCTTGTTGTTTATAGGGTGGGTGAGTCTACAGCAGTGGGAGGGTGAAGGAGTTTACACCCGAGGGCCCGATTTTCTTTGAGAAGGAGGCAGGAATTGGGAGGTAGGTGGGCTGAGAGCCCTAGTGGGGAGCAGGACCAGAAGCTGGCAGGGAGGGGAATTCATCAGGTTGCCCAGGTGAGCTGCGGCCAGGGAGAACCGGCCCTCACTAGGCAGGTCTGATATTAGAAAGTGGAAATAGAATGATCCTATCAACTTCCTGCGAGTTATCTATCCTTTAAACTGTAAGTCGCCCTTCAGCCCTCAGGCTGTAAAGGATTTGGGAGGAGTTGCTCTGCTTTTCTCAGAAATCTCTTCTTATTTGGAAGAAACATCTTATTATTTTCTGACCTGTAGCCAGATCTATGCAGTTGAATGATCCAAGTCATGCTGGCCCCGTTGCCAGAATAACCTGGATAACTGGATACCCAGGGCTCCGCGTCTCCCTGTTCGATGGTGAGTACAGGTGTGCGCATGTGCCCCGGCTGTGTGGCAGGTAGGAGACAGCCTTCCCCATCCCGTGTGACTGGTGGAACCAGTCTCATTCCTCTGCGGCTGTGTCTCACCCCACTGGCACATTTAGGGGCTTTGTCACACACTGTAAACTAACAACCACCCCGGGTTTAGAATTTGTCACACTGCTGTAAGTTTTTCCAAAGGGAAGGTAAACATATAAATATTGAACTACTTCTGTGTAGAAACAAAGTGAGGGGAAATGAGGAACATCATGGGCTTACAGGAAAATGCAGTTGGCCAAAATGTGCAATAGGAAGGAGCTAAAACACCTTGTAAACCTACGGAAAAGAACAGATTCCCTTTACTTCTGCTCCGGTGCCCGATCCCATTCATCCACTGCCTGGAGTGGATACTGGACAGCTCAGTCTCCAGAAAGAGTAGCATTTCACCACTGTCACACATGGTGACAGTCTCTGCTCCTAGTATGTTGCCCTCTCCTCCACCCCGTGTCCCTTCAACCCAAGGAGCCAGACTGCAGCTCTGCCCAGGAAGGACACTCGTTGTCACCCACCAGACCTTCCAGTGGATCGGGGTCCATCACACTCTACACCAGCGGTTTGCTGCTTTTAACCACTCCTCAAAGGAGACTACCATGCTTTGAATCCTCCAAGCACTCGCACTGAGCTTCTGTGAGCAGGTGGGGCTGGGGTCTAGGGGTCTGCATGCAGGGGAGGGGCCCATGGGTGCTGGCCATTGTTCCCAAGCCAGTCACTCATACTGTGGCCCAAGGGAAACTGGCTTCACATCAACCTACTGGATCCCCCAGAGGCAGCCACCTGCCTGGAATTCTCTGGAAGGCGTGACTCTGAACCTGGGACCAGGTGGGTCCCATTACTGCATGAGGAGATAGCAGAAACTATGTTTCCAAATTCCTCTTTGGAATGTTCCACAGTGACTGGTTGTGAGCCTGGCACACAGGAAACAGGAGCAAAGGCTCCTTGTTCCCTTGGTGGCTCATCTCTGCGTCTTCCGTGGAAGTTTTTTTTTTTTTAACCTTCTTCTTTTTTATTATTATTATTTTTTTTTATTGGAGTACAGTTGCTTTACAATGTTGTGTTAGTTTCTGCTGTACAGCAAAGTGAATCATCTCTACGTATACACATATCCCCTCTTTTTTGGATCTCCTTCCCATTTAGGTCACCACAGAGCACTGAGTAGAGTTCCCTGTGCTCTACAGTAGGTTCTCATTAGTTATCTATTTTATACATAGTATCAATCCCCATCTCCCAGTTCCTCCCACCCACCCCCTTCCCCCTTGGTATCCATTCGTTTGTTCTCTACATCTGTGTCTCTATTTCTGCTTTGCAAACAGGCTCATCTGTACCGTTTTTCTAGATTCCACATATAGGCATTTAATATACATTATTTGTTTTTCTCTTTCTGACTCACTTCACTCTGTATGACAGTCTCTAGGTCTATCTACGTCTCTGCCAATGGCACAATTTCTTTCCTTTTTATGGCTGAGTAATATTCTGTGGAAGTATTTTAATGTTTCCCTCTACGAAGCCCAGGAGGCTCTATGATAATGTTACATTTTTTTAAATTAATAAATATGTCTAGTGCCATATATGTTTCATAACTACAAACAAAGTTATACTTGTCAATACTAGAAAATATCCATTGTCATTGAACCAGATATTCTTAGGGGCTTTTAAAAATACTTAACAAAAAATTGGGATAGATACTTAAATACTTACCGCAAGTGTCATTGAGTTTCCGGTTCCAATCTTACATTTCTAGAAGAGGAAAAGGGCAGATCTAGTTTGTCTCTGACTTGGTGGGGATGCTTCTCCCTCACGCTGCAGCCATTTGCATGATGGTGAGGAAGATGATTGCTTGAACTATCAACTTGTGCCCGCACTGCCGCAATGGACCGATGGACCGGAGCCTGGGCCCCAGCGGGGCTGTGATGGGCGACCTGGGAAGACAAACGTGCAGCTTTCCCTGGCAGCGGTTGATGGAAGACATTCCGCGAATTCCTTCTTAGCAAAACGCTTTTAAGATTTGGCTGTGCTCCCACGCCCTCAGCAGTGGGGTCCGTGGGGACATTTGACCCAATCTCCTAGGCTGCATTGGCAGGACTTAGTCATTTCCACAGTCCGAGGCTCGGGGGCTGGGAGCCATTTCCTGTTGTGCCTGGGGGTCGAGGGGGGTGGGTGGACGGGGCAGGGGTGGGGGGAATGCAGGGAGCCTGCTCCAGGCATTAGAGGCCTTGGATCCTCCTGCTGGTAATTTTCAAGGTTTTGTGATGCCTTCCCTGGGAGAAAGGCAGCACCTCTGCATAACTGTCTTAACCCCAAATCACAGCATCAGGAGGGCTGTGAGAAAGTTTCTGAGTCTGAAGATCAGACCACACACAAGTTGCCCCAGCTGCGTGAGATGGAGATGTGGTCTGTCCTGCGTGCCCCGTCCGTGAGGTCATAACTGCCCCTGGGGGTGGGTCCCCATACACGTACCTGGTGTGGCTGGGTGGCTACAGGTACTCACACTGGGGAGCCGTCCACTCGAGGGGCTCACTTAATTTTCATGGCAACGTGAAGGATGGCATCATCCCGTGTTAAAGGTGAGGAAGCTGAGTTCAGAGAGGCTGAGTCACTTGCTCAAGGCCACACAGCGAGAACATGGCAGCGCCAGAGGCGGCCCCCAGGTGGTGTCGACCCCAAAGCCCGTGTTCCTTCCATCAACTATTATAAAGCAAATTCTGCTAAAAACAGAAACATGTTAAAAGCTGGAAATGAAGGCGTCCCATTTCTCATGTGCTCCGGCAAAGATCTGTCTAAAGAAGATGAATTGCCTTTTGTGTTCTGAAGTCCAGGAGACACGGATTCTTTCAAACTCAGAGGGGAAGGAAGTTCATTCAGGGGTCATGCATACAAGAGGGAGTTGTATGGCGCTTCTGCTGTGTCCCAAGCCCTTTCTGGGGAAGATGGCAGGGAAGTCAGCCAGCCATCCCGCGGTGCCCACCAAGGAGGGCCCGACCCCCCGGCCCCCAGCCCCGCAGGGCCTTCCAGGCCGTCCACCTCTCACCCGGAGAGTGAGCAGTCAACAGGATGTGCCCTCATGCCCCCTGGTGATGATGGCCACCGAGGAGCCTGAGTCACTGGTGGTTCGGGGGGGCGGCGTGGTTGGGGCAGAGGCATGGCCTGGCAGCCTAGAGCCTGCCCTGGGCCACCCTGATGACGCAGCCCCTGTGACTCTCTGTCCACACGGGGTGGATGGAGGAATGTGATCCAGATGGCAGCTCCATCACAGCCAGGTGGCTCAGTGTGACTGCCCAACAGCAAGGGGATTTGGCAAGTTTGCTTGCACCCAAGGCGAGGACCTACATTATGAATGAAAATATTTGACCTCGTGTTTTTTTATACACTGAAAAAGTCCTTCTGAGGAGGCAGTCACCTACAGGGTATGTTTTCCGTGACTCGAAAGAATGCTGCCCTGCACCCGTCCACTGAAGTCTGAAGTCACGCTGTCGGGGAGTCAGATGTGTCCACAGTATAGAGGTCAAGTTCATGGGGGGTTGGGGGGGCGGCCTGGCGGGAGGATGTGCCAAGGAAGAGAGAGATGATGTCACTGAAGACAGACATCGACCCCTCCCCCAACCTCGTTGGGACTCTGCTGGGGCTGCATCTGAGACTCCACCTGGGGGTGGGCGCCGTGCAGTCTTCTTGCTGGGTACAGGCTCCTGGGCACCAAGGGGCACTGCTCCATCCTTCTCAGAACCCTTCGGATCTGCCTCTGGGTCCCCCTGACCTGGCATTCCTGGCGCTGACTTCAGAAAAACGCGGACTTGATGTACGGGATGGTGCAGCCACGCACGGGCGCTCTCATGGCTGCTCCCAAGCCCAGCAAGCTGGAGGGAGGGCCATGGCTCAGCCAGCCCATGTGAGACCTGGGAAAGCTTCTCCCGTCCCCCATCAAGGCACGTGCCATATAATTAATATTTTGCCTTCATTCTGGCCCCAAGTTTTCCTTTGTGCTATGTATTTTTTTTGAAAAAGCCTTACTGGCACAAGGACAGAGGCAAGAAAATAACAGGAGGAATATTTAGTCTCTTTGGGAGTTAAAGGAAACTAACTGCTACTAAAGGGCTTTTAAAACAACCCAAAGACACCTACTTACCTACAAAGAATTGATGTTCTAATTACAGATGATTATTATCTATTCCAGCGGCTCACCGAGCAGTCCAGTAAGATAAAGTGAACAATTTTGCTGGTCTGGAAAATACTGGAGCCTGGAAACAATTGATCTAGGGATTAAAAGAGGAAAACACAAATGCCTTCTGTTTGCCTAGCTCTCTGCGATGATTCCTCTAACAAGTAACTCAGGAAGGACCGCTTGGCTTGAGCAAAGCTAGACCTGGAATCCAGGTGTTCTCTGTGTGGTCCTTCCTGCTACACCTGTGGGCCGTCCCTGTGCAATTAAAGAGCGATCCTTCACACAGATTTATTGCAATGTCTCATTTTTCACCGATTCTGATGGAGTCGTCATCTTCCCTTGCCACTCGGGGTGGGAGGTGTAACTGTACCTATGAACACCTGCGATCATCACACGCATCTCTTGGTGCATCATTTCCTGCAGAGTCACCTTCCAGAAGCTCTGCCAGCTACCTCTCCGGGGGCCCCACTGAGCCCAGGGACCGGGGAGCCAGCAGAGCTGGGGTGGGGAGGGAGACAACCCTACGATTCCAGCTTCCCTCCACGTCCACTCCAATCGGCTTGACTCTCCTTGAGTTAAGGCGGGGTGGGGGAGTGGGGGGGGTGGTCACAAGGATGAAGCAAGAACTCTACGGAGGGAAGCAACTGAGCCCTTACCCTTCAGGCTCTTCCCCAGGTGACAGGAAGAAGGCAGCTGATGGGTCCCAGCAGGAGAAACAGTCCCGCCTCAGCCCCAGCCTTTCTGTTTGTGCAAACACACAATAATCCTGCCTCGAGGGTGTTTGCGGCACTGCAATTCCTGATTATTCGTACATATACTGTTTTTTTATTATTTCTTCTTTATTGAAGTATTGTTGATTTACAGTGTTTCAGGTGTACAGCAAGTGATTCAGTTATATATATGTATATATATATATTCTTTTTCATGTTCTTTTTCATTACAGATTATTACAAGATATTGACTATAGTTCCCTGTGCTATACAGTAGGTCCTTGTTGTTTATCTATTTTATATATAGTACTGTAGTGTGTATCTGTTAATCCCAAACTCCTACTGTATCCCTCCCCGCTTTCCCCTTTGGTAACCATAAGTTTGTTTTCTATGTCTCTGAGTCTATATCTGTTTTG
Source organism: Mesoplodon bidens (assembly GCF_964165515.1). Classification (NCBI taxonomy): domain Eukaryota; kingdom Metazoa; phylum Chordata; class Mammalia; order Artiodactyla; family Ziphiidae; genus Mesoplodon; species Mesoplodon bidens. The sequence continues at coordinate 4,401,012 of NC_138161.1, read as the reverse complement.
CAAATGAGTTCATTTGTATCCTTTTTTTAGATTCCACATATAAGTGATATATGATATTTGTCTTTCTCTGACTTATTTCGCTTAGTATGATAATCTCTAGGTCCATCCATGTTGCTGCAAATGGCATTATTTCATTCTTTTTTATGGCTAATATTCCATTTTACATATATATATATGTCTATATCTCACATCTTCTTTACCCATTCATCTGTCGATGGGCATATAGGTTGCTTCCATGTCTTGGCTATTGTAAGTAGTGTTGCTATGAACATTGTGGTGCCCATATCTTTTCAAATTAGAGTTGTCATAATTTCCAGATATACGGCCAGGAGTGGGATTGTTGGATCATAGGATGACTCTAATTTTAGTTTTTTAAGGAACCGCCATACTGTTCTCCATAGTGGCTGTATCAGTTTACATTCCCACCAACAGTGCAAGAGGGTTCCCTTTTCTCCACACCTCTTCCAGTGTTTATTGTTTGTAGACTTTTGATGATGGCCATTCTGACTGGTGTGAGGTGATACCTTATTGTAGTTTTGATTTGCATTTCTCTAATAATTAGCAATGTTGAGCATCTTTTCATGTGCCTGTTGGCCATCTTCATACATATATTGTTTTAACTCCATGCTTCTGTGTCCAGTAAGATGGGGGGAAAAATACACCGAGAACCATCCTGCCTCCACACATGGAAGAATGCTGTGGGGAGTGACACCTGCTGCCTTTCAAATGCACGGCTCAGCTTGACTGGAAAACAGCCAGAGTCCAAGCCTTCCCCAGAGGAATAGGAAGAAGCCCAGGGTGATTTCCCATGCAGGCACCAGGACAGGGCAGGGCAGGCTCTGAGGTCTTTGTCACCAAGGAGCTGGGGGTTTAAGGCCACAGGGGAGCAGGTGGAAATGAGGCCCCTCCCCCCTGTGAAGGAGAACAAGAAAAAGAATGTTCTGGGGGTAAAGGATGATGACAAGGAAGCTAGTCTACATTTATGTTAAGTGCGTGATCTCACAAATCCACGCAAACATTTCTATAAAAGGTTGTCACCTGTGATGCCCAGGGCAGTCACACGGTGATGTCATTCATGATTACGCCAAAGACCCTAGGCTGGACCGCTTCATGGAACATAGATTCCAAGTGAACAGAATCTTTGAGAAAGAAAGTTGTCAGCTGAAACCACCCAGAACCTTAGCCAATACGATTGAGCATAGACTAACCCAGGGTAAAAATGACCGGAGACTGTTTAAAGGGAATTGAGACCATGAAGAAGGAAGAAGACGCGTTTTGATTTTAGCCCTCACAATGCTATGAGGTGCACGATTACCCGCATTTTGGGGTAGGGGCCTACAGTCCAGAGGGCCCTGCGTTTACTACGGACACAGCTGAGCAGTCATGGGTGTGTCCAGGGCCCTGCTGCTCCCACACTCCCCCCTGCTCACTGAGAACAGCCTTGGGGAAGAGACGTGACCAGGAGCAGAGAACCTCACACATCGGCTCCCCTGGATGCCCCCTTGGGACCCCTACACACCAGCCTCCCCCGGATGCACCCTTGGGACGCCTCGGTCTTTAGCCCGAGCTGTCGTAATGGGCTGGTTGACGTTATTTGCTCCAATGATAAACCCCCGCATATTCATTCAAAAAATATCATCAAAGGTGCTCTCAAGTGAAAAAGTGCACAGGCATCGTCGGGTGCATTCCAGATGACAGAGTTGTTTATGCATCACTGTTCAAATGCAGTATCCACCTCGACCGGGGATTATTTTGCCTTTTTATTTTTAAAGTTGATCTAAGAAGTTATGCAAAACTGAAAGAACGGGAAAGAGGTGTGGTCTATGTGAAGTTCTGTCGCTGCTAGGGGCATGTTTAGTGTGGAAATGTGCCCCTCTGAGGGGCGGTCTGATGGGGAGCTATCCTGCTCTGTGTCCTGCTCTGAGGTCCAGAAATGATGGATGAGAGTGACACAGACGCTGTCTCCTCACCAAAGATTCCCCTCCCTCCCAGGACGAGGTAGCGAGTACACCATGGGAGATGCTTCCTGACGCTGGGTTTATGAGATTGAAAGATTCTGGTTAGAGGTGGTGACAAAAAGAACATTCTTTTTTGCTGGGGAGAGCTAGACTGGCCATCACTGAATGTGGTAAGTGAGAGTCCTGGACCAGGGGGACAACCAAGGAGGCCATTAGAGGAATTGTCCTCGTGCACGAGGCCAAGAGACAGGGCTGGTCCATCCATTGTATTGAATGAGCTCTGTCCCGAGAAGACCAAGGAAAGAGGGAGCAGGTGGGAGAGATGATGCCAGGTGAGCCTGGAGGGAACCTGTCCTTCATCCTGTAGCTCTGGGACCAGCCACAAGAAGGCAAGGACTCCAATCAGCTGAAATGACAGGGGAGACCCAAATGTCCATTGATAGATGAATGGATCAACAAAGGGGTCTACCCATACCATGGAATAGCATTCAGCCACGAAAAGGAATGAAGTAGTGACACATGCTACCACATGGATGAACCTTAACTCGTGATGCTAAGTGAAGGAAGCCAGACACGAAAGGCCACATAGAGCGTGACTCCCTTTATATGAAATGTCCAGAACGGGCAAATGCATAGAGACAGAAAACAGATCTCAGTGGATGCCAGGGGCTGGGAGTGGGGAGGAATGCAGGCTGACTTCTAATGGTTAGGGTTAGGGTTAGGGTTTTGGAATGATCAAGACGTCCTGAAATTAGGGTGATGGTTGCATAACATTGTGAAGGTGCTAAATGCCACCAAATTGTCCACTGTAAAATGGTGACTTATAGTGAATTAAAAGGAGAACACAGTAACCTACCCATGGTCAGTGATGGTTCTCTTTGTTAAACACGATCGAAGAAAGTGCAAAGGGAAAAGTCGCTCATTCATTCAGGCAACTCATGCTTACTGAGCACTTACTTGGTTGGAGAGGTAACATACAAACACAATTTAAAACGTTTATGCAACAACAGAAATATTCCCGCCCTCCGACTTCTCGATTTGTGCCCCAGTGGCATCATTTTCTCCCACAAACACACCAGAAGCATCTTTACCAGCCTCGTTTCTCCAACCCTGATCCCATCCCATCCGATGGGTCAGAACCAGCATCCCATCCTTGTCAGTCTAAATGCAGCTTCTTGCTTCCCTCCTCCTGGAACCTGTCTACAGGGCTCTCTAGCCGGTCCTCCCACAGCTGTGTCGTGTTCTCCTCCAGGCCACCCTGTTCCTACTTTCTGACCACCTGCTGTGGCGACCTACTCCCCACCTCATGCACTTTCCAGGCTGGGTGACCTTGACACTTTTCCTGACCTTCCTTGAGCTCACCTCCCTTCGCAAAGCGGACACATGGATGCCTAGCTCACTGGGCCACTGGGGGGCCTGGAGACCCCAGCAGGGGTAGAGCTCCTGTACAGTGCTGGGCGCAGGTGAGAGAGTCAGGTGTTGTCCATGGCTGCCCAGTGCCCCCAGGATTACTTCCTGGCACTGAGGGCACCCTGTTCTCTCCAGGCACATGCTCAGTCCACCTCCACTGCCCATTCCCCCGACCGGTCCTCCTCCAGGTTATAGCCCTCGGCCTGTGCTCCCCGCACGGCGTCTCTCCCATGTGCTGTGTCCTGCCTGGGACCCGAGCCTGCATGCCCTCCACTGTCACACCTCCTCTACCATGCTGGACTGTCATGGGGATCTTCACAGATGTCTCTGTGTGTGTGTGTGTGCACGTGTGGCCCTGCTAGACTTCAAGTTCTTTTAGGATTGAGACCAGAGTCCTCTGAATTCTCTTTGCAAGAATCTGCAGGTATTCTGGAAACATCTCTTGATTTGGATTAGAGGTTTGTAGCTCGAGCCCCAGAGTTAAGTTGGATTTAGGGCTGCCGTCTGCACCTGAACCCAGGTGTGCACAGGTCCTGCTCCAGCCGAGTTCTCCAGGGCTGGGCTGGGTCTGCTTTCGGGGACCAGAGGCTCTGCCCCCGTTCCTGGGCTTGGTCCTCCCCACTGTGGCCAGGGTTGTCTTTCTGTGATGCCGACGGGCAGGGAGAGCTGCCTCCCCTCAGCCTGGAAACAATACCAAACTGTCCCTTTCTCATGATCACTCTGGGCCCTCCCCAGCCATGTCCAGCCTCCTGCGAGGCCTCCACAGACCCTAGCCCCGTCCGATGGTCTGCATAACCCAGGCCGTTCTCTGTCTGCAGCTCCCCCCGTCCCCTCTCCGCCCGCAACCATCTCTCCTTCTTCCAGGATCAGGTCAAAGTCGCCCCGTAACAGGAACTGTCACATGGGGGTTAAGACCTCAAGCTCCAGGTCAGACCAACTGGGTTCAAATTTGGGCCCCTGTGATCTTAGGCAAGTAATTTCATCTCTCCGTGCCTCAGTTTCCTCATCTGTACAAAGGGGTTATTATTCTTATCTCCAAGAGGACTGGACAAGCTAACACACGCATGTAAAAGCACAGGGCTGGCAGCAGCCCAGCTCCCAGAGCCTCACTGTTGGCTCCGTCCAGCCCTCTCAGCCCCTCTCTTGTGATGTGCAAAAGTGGGCATCTCGGGCTTCCCTCGTGGCGCAGTGGTTGGGAGTCCGCCTGCCGATGCAGGGGACACGGGTTCGTGCCCCGGTCCGGGAAGATCCCACATGCCGCGGAGCGGCTGGGTCTGTGAGCCATGGCCGCTGAGCCTGCGCGTCCGGAGCCTGTGCTCCGCAACGGGAGAGGCCACAACAGTGAGAGGCCCACGTACCGCAAAAAAAAAAAAAAAAAAAAAGTGGGCCTCTCATTTTCTGTGTCTCCTTCCCTCAGGAAGGACACAGAATTCCTGTCCTCTGCAGTGTCGTACCCCAGCACGGAATAAGATACAGGTCAGAGGGCGCAGGCTCAATGGATGTTTGTTGTATGATTGAACGTGTCGACTGAAAAACATGCATGACCTACAAGTTGAGAGTTATGTTTTATTCTGTGGGGAAAACTGAGGACTTAAGCCCGGGACACAGCATCTCAAATGGCTCTGAGGGACCGCTCTGAAGAGGTCAGGGTGGAGCCGGGATATACAGGAGTTTTTGCAGCAAAGACCAGGTAGTTGGACCATCAAAAGTTTACTGTTAATTAAAGAAAACCAGACATCTCAAGTTAAGGAATTTAGTGCTTTTCTATGTATGGGGAGATGCAAGAGTCCGGGCTCACTGAAATCATTCCTTTGATGTGCACCTCAGCTACCTGGGGCCAGCGTCCTGTGCCTTCTCATCCTGAGTTTCCTCAGGGTGCACCATCTGGGGACTGGGGATGGTAGTGGCTGCAGTGTCTGATAATTTGATGACGGGTATCCTGTTTCCATTCGGAGTTCCCTCAGGGCTCCCCATCTGGGCGGCTGTAATGTGATGGCTTGATGGCTGCAACATCTTTATTTACTGATATGGCAGGCAAGAGTTTTCATTCACAAATGAATGAATGAATGAATGAATGAATGAATGCAAGCAATAAAAATCAACAAGCAAGCTTTCAAAGGGAAATTTGGGTCGTTGGCCCAGAATATAAAGTTACCCTGTTGGTGCAGGACAGGGACGTCGCCTGTGTCTCCTTCGGGGAGGGCGCGCTGGGCGCAGGGCACCGCAGGGGTGGGTGGAGGAGAGTCCTCTGTCGCCTGCAGGGCCTCAGGTGAAGAGCAGGTGCCGGAACGTTCAAACAGAACCAAAGCCAAGATCCCAGAGTCTGAATACACACCAGTGCCCACAGGCACCCAGGATTTGCTCCCCAGAGGTGGATGGTGAATGACAGGCCAAGTGTTGTCACTTGTTATTTCCGGTCACTACAGGTGACTCCGTGTCCATGTCCTCTCCTTACGAGCGTTCTTGGGGCTTCCTGAACAGGGACTCAAATGCAAGGCAGCCTTAGTGAGCTGTTTACAGCCCCAAGTCCTGAGTTGGGATGTTTGAATGCTTTCCCTGATTCGAAAGCTTCTGCTTAAAATAAGTGTGATTTTGGCCTCAAAATCGAGGGTCGTGCCGTTATCCTAGCTCATCAGGGGAAGTTTGAGGTTATTCATCTTGATGTAGTATGGACAATAAACAGATTTGAAAATCAAAGATCTCCATGCTACATTTATTTTACATCCATAAAGCCTGGGAACTTTCAGTGAAGGAGCCAGCCTGTGGCTTCTCTGCTGTGTCTGGATGTTTGTTTGCCGCAGACGCACACACACTCAGTAGGAGCTGCCCTCTTTCTCACTTCCGGGGGTGCTGAGTACCCCAGGGGCCACAAGGTCCGCTCCACTGGACACCCCCTTTGTGCCTTTTTGCATTGCACAGAGGAGGCCCTGGCAGCAGCCTTGGAGGCTGAGACCCCTTAGTGGATTCCTATGACTACCCCTGACTTCCTGTTCAGTTGCTCAGGCTGCTCACTGCACAAGGACATCGGGTGGAGAGGCGCCTGGGGCTGCCGTGCATCCTGCCTGGAGGACGGGGCATCTTTTTCTAACACACACAGAATGTCCATGTGGGCCGGCAGCAGCCCCTGCTCTCTCTCTGGGCTGCACAGGGCTCAGGGCCTCACAAAGGCAACCACGCTGGCCCGGGTGGTAGAGACCCTCAGAAACTAAGGCTGCACATTCTGTTAGCAGCCTCGGGGCAGGGAGAGTGTTCTTATTTTAAGGAGAGAAAAGCTATGCTCTATTTCGTGCTGGGCACGAGGGGAGAAAGCTGGGTGTGTTCCACAGGTGAAGCTGTGAGACAGACAGGGTGGGGTTGGGCGGCTTGCTGGCTTTCTCCCCGGGGGCACTGCTGGGCGCCTCAGCTTCTAGGCACTCATGGACGTCAGGTGCACGGGGTGTCAACAGGTGCCTTTGTGGAGGCCCGGACACCTGGTCCCACGTCTCCCACGGCCTCCCCCTCATGGCCCACGGCTCACCCACGACCCCTGGGAACACGGCTTCTCCTTGCAGGTGAGAGTTCGTATATTTGTTTTGGAAAAGCAGGCCGTTTCCTCGGGGTGGTGCTGCCAGCAGCCCGGCACGCTCTCTGCGCCCCTCTCCCGCTTTCTCTTCCTGCTGTGCGCGCAGGGTCGGTATCCTCAGGCCTGAGATGCTCTTTCCCACCCTCTTCTCCCGGCAACATTATGGTTTCTAAGTCGGTCCCTCAAGAGGCCTCCTTCTGGCACGCTGGCCTCGCTGGGTCCCCTGGGGAGATCCTTTGGCCCTTTGGTCGGGCTCACTCCACCGTCACCTGCCCGTCCCCTTTGAAATCCTTTCCGCACTTGTAATTTGTGCGGGTGTCTTTCCTGTGGTGGGAGAGCCACACCAGGCAGCGTCTGTGTCTGAGCTGTCAATCACCCATCACAGGAGCCTGGGCCCCCATTACAGACCTCTACAGTCCGTCCCCTACATACGAACGAGTTCAGTTCCAAGAGTGCGTGCGTAAGGCCCATTTGTTCATTAAGTCCAACAAAGTTAGCCTAGGTATTCAACTAACACAATCAGCTGTATAGTACTGCACTGTAATAGGTTTATGATACTTTTGACACAAATAATATGTAAAAACAAACACAAAAAGTAAAGAAAACATTTTCAGTCTTACAGTACAGTACCTTGAAAAGTACAGTAGTCCAGTACAACAGCTGGCACACAGGGGCTGGCATCACGTGAACAGGCAAGAAGAGTTACTGGCTGGAGGAGGGAGGGGAGGTGGGAGACGGTAGAGCTGAAGGGTCGTCAGCAACAGGAGACGGAGGGCAACTGCCATGTCATTCACGCCTGACGCCGACGGCACAGGTTCTGGTTCCTTGCTGGATTCAATTCTATCTACCTTCTTGAAAAAGCGATCTAGCGATGTCTGGGTAGTAGCTCTTTTTTTCTCATCATAGATGACACGGTGGCACTGGGTTGCATGCTGAACGGCTGCTGCAGCCTTCATGTACTGTTCTACGTTCAGGTCCTGTGCCTCAAAAACTAACAGCGCCTCCTCAAATAAAGAAAACCCCCTTGCAATTTCCTGCGTTGTGAGTCTCTTGGGTTCTTCCGTCACTTCTTCTTCCTCTTGTCTCTCTTCGTCCTTTCTCTGGGCCTCCAATTCCATCAGGTCTTCATTAGTAAGCTCCTCGTGTGGCACAGCAACAGTACCGTACAGTAAAGTGCACAAAAGCACAGCCACTGGAGGATGCATGCATGTGACGGTGTACGCCTGACATGTGAACAAACTTAGGTGATTGAACACGCGAACGCACGTTCACGTCTTTGAAAGTTCGCAACTTGAAGGTTTGTATGTAGGGGACTTGCTGTAAATAATTGTGGACCAGATTAGAGATGCACTTGAGAACGCCCCTGCGGGCCCCCTCTTTGAGGACAGACGGGCTTTTGTCTGTGTGAGAACACAAGTCAGGGTCTTGAACTGTGACAGCAAAATATTGGTACCAAATGTCACACAGAACTCGGTCCACCAGGCCCTGGTCCATGAAAGTCACCAGGGATGCAGGGAGACCCGCGGGTGCTGGGGCCACCTGGACATCCAGGATCGGAAAGACGACTCACAGAGAATCAGGCGCTTACCTATACCTTGAGCAGCCTTTCCTCTGGGATTCTGAAGCTCCGTCTTGTTTTAAGTTAAATTGTGAGAAAAAAAGTGCCTCGCTTCAGCCCCCCATGAGAAGAATCTCCCTGAGTTAACATTAATGATGGACCTTCAGCTTTTAATAGGGTCTAATCTAAAGACGATTTGTTTGAAGAACATTTCTGGTCTTTTTAAAACACAGAAGACTCGGTTATTTCACCAAGGACCCTTCAGTTAAGTAATAAATTCCTCTTTTACCACCAGCCCGGGGTCGTCCCCCAGTTGAACATGAGACATGACTGTAGAGGCAGCCGCGAGCGGCTCCCCAGCTGCCTCCTGGCTCAGAGGGAAATCCAACAACGGCCCCTTTTCACGGACTTGATCCCCATGCGTTCTGCATCAGGTCTCGGGTTTTTCGTTGTTCTGGTTTACATTCAGTTTACTTTGTTAAAGTCCCTTAGAAGCACACTACAAGGTGTGGAAAGAGAAGCCAACCTCTAAACCAACGCATTTGGATTATTATGGAAAACAAAATTCTGGTAGGAGTGGGTGCTTGCTGACACAGGCAGTGCTGGGGACCCTTCCAGCTTTTCCAGGGGTCACATGGGGGCTCGGTGTTCTCTTGTCCCAGGAGAGGAAGGAGGAACGTGGATGCCGGTGGGGGTTAGAGGAGGAAGCTGTGATGATGAGCTCCAAAATAAACACGCGTGGAAGCAACTATTAATTATAATTTGTTTTTCATTTCACATATTCATATTTCCAGTTTAAAAAGCCAGTGTTTTCTCTCCTATGTTTACATCAGCATCTGAGCACCAGCAGACCCTCCGCGTTATTATCTTCCTGTTCTGTTCAAACTGTCCCCCAGACCTGCCCACTTCAAACCCCGTACTGCCAAAATGTTGTTTCTCACACACTTTTGAAGGTGCTTCTGATGCCCTGACACCTACTGGGGTCAAATGGATGCTAGGATCTCGGTGAACCAACTCTTTCTTCCAGTGCATGAAGTGGTTCTGCAGAGTCCTTGTTTTTTCCTGCTCCCACGAAGTTGTTGTTTTTGTTTTTTCTTTTTCATTTTGGCCTTGCCCGTGATCTACTTGATATTCTTCCAGCTTTTATTTTATCTGCAAATTTGATCAACGTCAGTCTGACTTCAACGTCTTTGGACAGAGAAATGGGGGCCAGCACGGGCTGAGGCCTGAGAAAGATGGAGACTCCGCCAAGAATGGCCTGGTCCTCAGCCTCTGTCTTGAGGCTGGTTCTCCGAATGGCGGTGGGTGTGGGCTGCACACTCGGACCCACTTCTCCATCCTCCCTGCGAGCCCTTCAGGAGAGGCCTTGATCAGTTCCTGGTTGTCAACCTGACAACTGGATCCACAAAGAAAACGAAGCCGTTTGTTCTCATCCATCTGTCCATCCATCATCCGTCCAATCCGTCCAGCATCCCCGCGCTCACAGCCAGCAGCTGGCCCCGAGCCTGGTGCAGCGGTCCCCGCTCTGAGCTACGCCCGAGGGGAGCTGCAATCCTCCCAGTGTCAGGTGCTTTGGGCCTCACCCTCCCACCCTCCTCCCTCTCGCCTCAGCCTTGCCCGGTGCCCACGGTTCTCGGTGGGCACAGTCACCCTCTGTTACCTCCTATGGATGGCACAACCGTTCTGAACACACATAAGTCTTGAGATGACAGAGCATCGATATGCTCCGGGCCAGCCCTGACCGGTGGTGACAGGAGATGCAGGACAAACACTCCCCTCTTCGCGTCTTCCTTCTCAGAGGCCCCGTCTGCCTGTCCTCAGAGGCGTCCCAGCAGGAGGGGCCCCTGGGCCTACAGCGTAACTAGCTTGAAACCGTACCTTCTGGGCGGGGGGGAGGGGGTGCCTTCTTCCCAGCCTCCACCTGTTCCCCAGAATAGCTTCCAAAAGTGAAACACCAGGGGGCAGGCTCTTGTCCCTTGGGGAGACCTGACGAAGCTGCACGAGGGAGGGCTCCCGGTGCAGAGGGATGGACAAAGTTACCCCCGAACCATTAGTTACCGAACAGTGTGCATGGGGGCCACAGAGGAAGGACAGCCCGACTGTTAGGGGTGGCTGTGCATCCGGGAAAGTCTGAACAGGGTCTTGAATGGCAGCAGAAGTCAACAAGCCTGAAGAGGAAGTGGGGCGGGAAGGCCAGGCACAGAGAGGGGCGGGCCCAGCAGGGAGTTCAGAGGCCAGGAAGTGAGGGCAGGCGCTGGGCTTCTGGCTCCTGCAGCCGACGTTTGACATGTCTGGTGGACCCGATGGAGAGGAGTCTGGAGATGCAGGCAGGGCCTGGCCAGCAGGGGCGCTGCTGAGACTCGGCTCTTAGCCCTAAAGGGATGGGGTGCCTTACTGCCCTGCGGTGAAATTCTTGTGAATCTATAGTGAAAATTTTTCATGATTGAAGACCTGTTCAAAATTGAAAGAAAGAAAAGTAATTTGACAGAAAAAGAAAGAGCAGGGAGACCAGCTCTGATGCTTTCAGACTGGGCGGTAAACAGCAGCAAAGCTGCAGGGGAAGTTAGGAGGCAACGCAGTTCCCCAAGCTGGTTCAGCAGCTGTAAAACGTCGCCCTTTTGAGTGAATACTGCTTTCTTGTCTGTGACACCCCAGATGCTCTTTGCTATACCCAGCTATGCACCTGCTAAAATGCCCCAACTTCACGCCAGCCCCCACCCTGAATTAACCCCTGGCCGAGGGCTGAGCAAGGAAGTTTGTACGGTACGTCACCCAGAGCCTCGCTAGGCAGAGTGCAGCCTGGGACCAGCTGCCGCAGCATCACCTCGGAGCCTGTAGGAAATGCAGACTCTCAGGCCCTGTGGAAGCCAAGGCTGCACTTTAAGAAGAGCCTGGAGAATTTCAATGCACATTAAAATTTGAGAAGTCCCGTCCCAGGACACTTTGAAGCGGATGCTCCTGGCCGGGTGGGCACTGCGGCCCGTGGGGCTCTGCGGGCAGGGATGAGGAGGTGGGCGAGGGGTCAGAGGCACTTGGGGAGGAATCTGGGGAGGGGGAGGCGGAGGCAGGGACAAGGCGACCGCCGGGCCTCCTCTGCGGCTGGGAGTGAAATCCTTCATCGAGCCGCAGGGCTGAGAGCAAGTTGGAGGATGGTGGGCTCCATGTGGGGGACACTACATCTTAGGTGTCTGTAGTGATGGCTCTAGAACTTGAAAACCAGAGACGTGCAGTGGGAGTGGATGGTGGTGACCCGGGAGGCTTTGAGTCTCTGCTGTTTTCTAAATCCTTGCAAACCACCTGCGTAACGATCCGTCTGACGTGCTGTCAGGAGTCAGTGGCAGATCGAACTTTCTGGGAGCCACCTTGTGGACAATCGGGACGTTTCCATTTCCCCTTTCATTGCACCTTATATTAGAATCTCTGAGCGGGGCCCCCTCCCTCCATTAGCACCCCTCTTCCTCACTGCGGTTCTGAATAAGCTGGGAGTGAAGTAACCAGTAAACAAGGGGGCAGACTGGCAGCATTAGTGCTGGTGAGCCAAGTGGACCACTTGGCCCGGGTCTCTTAGCCGAGCCCCCAGATCAGGTAGGTCCAGGCGCCCGAGCACAGGCAGGGCTGGGACACACCTGCTTCCTGCAGGCAGCCGGCCCTCTTCTTGCCGGGGCAGCGGCCCAAGGGCCACAGGAGGCCGGGGCTCACAGGAAGGAGGCCCGGGGTTGGGAGATCTCCCCTTACACACCTGTCTCTGCTCGCCCAGCTCCAAGGACAGGGATCCTGTTGTCACATCTGCCAGCTCGGCGGCATCTTTGTGTTGACCCACCCGGGCCTGAGGACCTGACCCGAATAGTCTCCTTCTCCGGCTGCAACCCAGTCTGGCTGAATGTGTTTAGTCTGGGGACCACTGTCGATGGTGAGGGAGGAGAAGCCAATCAGAACAGAGCGGGGCCCCTAGAGTGGAGGGGCGGGCGCTCTCCCAGGCTGCCAGCCTCGCTCAGGGACGCCCAGGAGGGCCCAGCTCTGCTTCTAGCTGGCCGGCCAGGGTGCCATCATCGTGGGAGCCCCGTGGAACCTCCCTTGAGATGAAGGGGTGTCCCTGGGGTCCCTGTTTTCCTTCCCCACCTGCGCACTGCCGACAGCCCACCCCAAGCTGCCTGCCCGCTTGGAACGTGCCTCCTGCCCTTGGCTGGTTTCTCCTCCTTTTAAAAATCACTTTTAAAAGTAGCTTCTGGGCTTCCCTGGTGGCGCAGTGGTTGAGAATCCGCCTGCCAATGCAGGGGACACGGGTTCGAGCCCTGGTCTGGGAAGATCCCACATGCTGCGGAGCAACTGGGCCCGTGAGCCACAACTACTGAGCCTGCGCGTCTGGAGCCTGTGCTCCGCAACAAGAGAGGCCGCGACAGTGAGAGGCCCGTGCACCGCGATGAAGAGTGGCCCCCGCTCGCCGCAACTAGAGAAAGCCTTCACACAGAAACGAAGACCCAACACAGCCAAAAATAATAAATAAATAAAAATTTAAAGGTAGTTTCTAAAATCCCTTTAGCCAACTTTCTCATCTGAAGAAAAAGTGAATTCTAAGGAAATTCTCACCACCTGATGAAGCAGTTGGGAACTTGATCGGTGTCTTTCAAACCTGCCTAAGAACCACGTGCTTGTTTAAAATGCAGGTCCCCAGGCGCCCCGGGCATGGAGAGTGAACGGTCACTGCCTGGTTGCCCCCAGGTGGTGCTGTGTCAGCAGCATCGGTGCCACTGGGCTTGTTCTAACGCAGTCAGGAATGCAGAGTCCTGGGCCCGCCTGGGCCTGGGAGACAGGGGCTGCAGTTAACGAGATGCCAGGCGAGTTGATCCACACTGACGTCTGAGAGGCACTGCGCTCGGTTCCCACGTCAGAACCTATCGGGGCGCCCGGAGAGCTGGCCAGCTGCCTCAGACGTGGGGCTCGCCCCCAAAACTCTGATCGGCCCGAGGTGGGCCCAGCCTTGTGTACTTTATAGTTACGTTGTGAACGTTTGCTGCAGTATAATGTACCCGAAAAGGTGTACGCATCTTGTGTTCAGCTCCGTGAGCTGTCACCAGTGGGCGGCCCCCACGTAACCCAGATCAGGAACCTAAACAGGAACAGCATGTGGGGCCCCGCGACGGACTCCCTCTTGGTCACGCCCCGTCGCCTCCTCCAGAGGTAACCAGGTGATGACGGCAGACAGTCCAGGGTCGGCGGCTTTGGTTCTTCTAGAAGCTGCTGTGCTTCCCCTTCCACACAGTGGGGCTGAGCTGCCCCTTCCACACCGCAGTGCACAAGTCCATCGTAGGGACACATCAGGCTACCCTTGGGGGACGACGGGTCGCTTCCCGTTTGGACTATTGTGCGTGTGCACCTGTTTCTTAACAGTTCCTGAGCTGATTTTAACGTAGAGCTAGCTCAGAGCCACTGGCCTGCATGATGCTTCGTCCCCTCCTGGCACGCCGTCCCCGCCCCATTCCCATCCGCTCCACCTTCGGAGCCCACTGAGTGGCGCTGGCAGCAGCCCTTTCTTCCAGTCTTGCATCCAGCTGCCCAAGGATAACAAATGGCCATTTCCAGAAGCCTCTGTGTTCCTGCAGGACAGCAGGAGCTGTGATACATTTTCAAGTCCAACCTCATTTTCTTTAAGTCAAGAGCTCTGACGAAAAACGATGTGAGCTTGTACCCTCAACCAAAAGGTTTCAAGCGTCTGGCCGGGGCAAAAGGCTGCAGCGCCATCTCTGCCCGCTTTCCCTGCTCCTGGCAGGTGGACGGCTCAGGATGGAGGTTGGGTCCCAGCGCCAGGGTGAGGGTAAGGTGAGGAAGGCAATTGTCTGGGTGCAAAATTTAAGAGGATGCCAAACACTCAGTAATCAAGTATAAACACAGTTTTAATACAATATTTAGAAAAAACTCAAAATTAATGCAAAAAGTCCATGATGAATAGAATATCGACATTTTAAACAGAGGCTATTTCTGACCTGAGCCATATTGGACCACAGGCAAAAGAAAAAAAATGTGCACTATACATGGTCTTACTTTTTTTTTTAACATCTTTATTGGAGTATAATTGCTTTACAATGGTGTGTTAGTTTCTGCTGTATAACAAAGTGAATCAGCTATACATATACATATATCCTCATATCTCCTCCCTCTTGTGTCTCCCTCCCACCCTCCCCATCCCACCCCTCTAGGTGGTCACAAAGCACCGAGCTGATCTCCCTGTGCTATGTGGCTGCTTCCCCCTAGCTATCTGTTTTACATGTGGTAGCGTATATATGTCCATGCCACTCTCTCACTTCCTCCCAGCTTACCCTTCCCCCTCCCCGTGTCCTCAAGTCCATTCTCTACTTCTGTGTCTTTATTCCTGTCCTGACCCTAGGTTCTTCAGAACCATTTTTTTTTTTTTTTGGATTCCACATATATGTGTTAGCATATGGTATTTGTTTTTCTCTTTCTGACTTACTTCACTCTGTATGACAGACTCTAGGTCCATCTACCTCACTACAAATAACTCAATTTCCTTTCTTTTTATGGCTGAGTGTAACATTCCATTGTATATATGTGCCACATCTTCTTTCTCCATTCATCTGTCAATGGACACTTAGCTGCTTCCATGTCCTGGCTATTGTAAATAGAACTGCAATGAACATTGGGGTGCATGTGTCTTTTTGAATTATGGTTTTCTCAGGGTATATGCCCAGTAGTGGGATTGCTGGGTCATATGGTAGTTCTATTTTTAGTTTTTTAAGGACCTCCATACTGTTCTCCATAGTGGCTGTATCAATTTACATTCCCACCAACAGTGCAAGAGGGTTCCCTTTTCTCCACACCCTCTCCAGCATTTACTGTTTGTAGATTTTCAGCAAGATCCTTTTTGACCCACCTCCTAGAGAAATGGAAATAAAAACAAAAATAAACAAATGGGACCTAATGAAACAAAAGCTTTTGCGCAGCAAAGGAAACCATAAACAAGATGAAAAGACAACCCTCAGAATAGGAGAAAATATTTGCAAACGAAGCAATTGACAAAGGATTTATTCCAAAATTTACAAGGAGCTCATGCAGCTCAATATCAAGAAAACAAACAACCCAATCCAAAAATGGGCAGAAGACCTAAACAGACTTTTCTCCAAAGAAGATATACAGATTGCTAACAAACACATGAAAGGATGCTCAACATCACTAATCATTAGAGAAATGCAAATCAAAGGTCTTACTTTTTTTTAATAGCTTGGGTTTTTTCCAGTATATTAAGATAATTGAAAAATATTGAAGAATGGAAACTATGTATACTGAAACGCATGACATTATTTTAAGTATTTTACTAACACCATAAACAGAATTTATACGTTTCCTTTCCTGGTTTTAATGGAAAAAAACCTCATCAATAGTATTTTCAAAATCTACTTCTTTGCTTATCTCATTTTTAATTCAGTAAATGCTATGTCTGACAATCTATCTAGACCAAGTGATGATCTAAAATAATTTAAAATTAATATTAAATATTATTTTATGTTTTTGTTTTTTTGGGGGGGGGTAGGCGGGCCTCTCACTGTTGTGGCCTCTCCCGTTGCGGAGCACAGGCTCCGAACGCGCAGGCTCAGCGGCCATGGCTCACGGGCCCAGCCGCTCCGCGGCATGTGGGATCCTCCCAGACCGGGGCACGAACCCATGTCCCCTGCATCGGCAGGCGGACTCTCAACCACTGCGCCACCAGGGAAGCCCTATTTTATGTATTAAATAACATTAAATATCAAATACTTTAATGATATAAAAATTATCTAAAATTGTCACTTGATCAAGAGAAATTACTATGCATGGCAATGCTCTCATTAACATTAAATATCATTATTATAAAATATTAATGTTAAATAGCATTAAACATTTAATGGGGCTTCCCTGGTGGCGCAGTGGTTGAGAATCTGCCTGCCAATGCAGGGGACACGAGTTCGAGCCCTGGTCTGGGAAGATCCCACATGCCGTGGAGCAACTGGGCCCGTGAGCCACAATTACTGAGCCTGCGCGTCTGGAGCCTGTGCTCCACAACAAGAGAGGCCGCGATGGTGAGAGGCCCGCGCACCGCGATGAAGAGTGGACCCCGCTTGCCACAACTAGAGAAAGCCCTCACACAGAAACGAAGACCCAACACAGCCATAAATAAATAAAATTAAAAAAAAAAAAACATTTAATGTTTTAGTACCATTTAAATAGTTAAGAGTTGTCTGTTGCTGAGGATCCAATGCCTTGAGGGCTGTAGTTATATTTTATCCAGTGTTTTAGTTGTTTTAGGTGGGGAGGCAAATCCCGTCCCTATTATTCCATCTTGACCAGAGTGGAAATCCTCTATAACTTTGAAGTTTTCCTCCATATTTTCAAACTTCTTGTCTCTTTGTGCTGATTCTGTGTAACTTTTGTTAGTTTTTTTTTTTTAATTGAAGTATAGTTGATTTACAACTTTTCAGGTGTAGAGCAAAGTGATTCAGTTATATGAACACGTACACACACATATATATATACACACATATATATACATACATATATATATTCTTTTTCAGATTATTTCCACTTTAGGTTATTATAAGATATTAAATATAGTTCCCTGTGCTACAGAGTAGGTCCTTGTTGGTTATCTATTTTATAAATATATAGTAGTGTGTATCTGTTAATCCCAAACTCCTAATTTATCCTCCCACCCTTTTCCCCTTTGGTAACCATAAGTTTGTTCTCTATGTCTGTGAGTCTATTTCTGTTTTGTAGATAAGTTCATTTGTGTCATATTTTAGATTCCACACATAAGTGATACCATATGATATTTGTCTTTGTCTGTCTGACTTACTTCACTTAGTATGATAATCTCTAGGCCCATCCATGTTGCTGCAAATGGCGTTATTTCATTCTTTTTTATGGGTGAGTAATATTCCATTATATATATACACATATAGATATATGACATCTTCTTTCATCTGTCAACGGACATTTAGGTTGCTTCCACATCTTGGCTATTGTAAATAGTGCTGCTCTGAACACTGGGGTATACGTATTTTTTCGAATTACAGTTTTCATTTTTTGGGGATATATGCCCAGGGGTGGGATTCCTGGGTCATATGGTAATTCTATTTTTAGGTTTTTAAGGAACTTCCATACTGTCTTCCAAAGTGGCTGCACCAATTTACATTCCCACCAACAGTGTAGGAGGGTTTCCTTTTCTCCACACTCCCTCCAGCACTTATAATTTGTAGACATTTTGATGATGGCCATTCTGTAGATTCTGTGTAGTTTTCTTCTGATGTATCTGCTAGTTCATTAATTCTCTTTGGCCATATGAAATCTGTTCTTTGACCCAGTTGCCTTTGTCCATTTGATCTGCTATAACAGAAAACCACAGACCGGGTGGCTTATAAACAACCGAAATTTATTTAGGCTGGAAGTCCAAGATCAAGGCACCAGCAGATTCGGTGCCTGGTGAGGGCTCTTTTCCTGGTCCACAGATGGCGTCTTCTCACTGTGCCCTCACCCGGCAGAAGGGTTGAGAGAGCTCTCTGGGGCCTCTTTAATAAGGGCACTAATCCCATTCATGAGGGCTCCACCCCCGTGACCTAGTCACCTTCTAGGGGCACCACCTCCAAACACCATTACACATTCTTATGTAAGGCATGGGGGACACAAATATTCAGCCCACAGCACCATTCATTGAGGTGTTTTTTTTTTAATTTCAAATTATTATTTTTTCCCTAGACGTTCCATTTGTTTCTTTCTCAAATATACCTGATCCGTCCCTATACTGTCCAGTTATTTGTCATCTTTATTATTTCACTTTATTATTTTAAAATGTTTCATAAGTATCTATTGTGTGCCTGTCCTATGACGGTGTCACACCGGCAGTTTCTGGTGGCCTGATTCTGTTGCTGGTTGTCACCGCCAAAGCTCACCCAGGGGGCCTGCCTCCTCACGTGTTCACTGTGAGCTCTTGGCTTGATCTGCTGGAATCATGAGCACCTATATCTGAGGTGCTTTCAAACAGAGGGGACTATTGTCTGATTCAATTGTGAGCCTTGGGTGACATGGACTTGAAACTGCGTATTGGGGGCCCAAGACCACCCCCAGGTTGGGTCGTTTGCTAGGACTCACAGGACGCGTGGACATGATACACTGCAGTGAAAGGATACAAAGCAAATGCAGCAGAGGGGAAATGTGCATGAGGTGAGACCCAGAGGAAGCAGGAGCAAGCTTCCTGGTGGAGCCATGTTCCTTCAGCCCTGAGTGTGACGGCACATCACACGTCACACCTACCAGGGATGCTCATTAGTGGCTTGCTGCCCGTTGTTCTACTGGGAGCTGGTCATGTGGCACCTTCTGCCCAAAATTCCAGACTCTCCGAAGGACAGCAGGTATTCAGCATAAACCGTATTGTTTGTACAAACAGCTGAGGCACAGTGAACCGCTCTGGCCCTGCACATTTCCTAAGGAGGGCAGGCTGGCTGCGGTCACACTTTTCTGCACAGCCCGGCTGCCCTGCCCCACAGTCCCAGCTCCCCCACCTTGTCACTGCCCAAGGCTCAGCATCCCCGAGAGTGATGCCAGGGGCGCCCACCCTCAGGCAAGCCAACTCTCTCCAGCTCACGAGATTTTTTGCTTCTTGGGGGTGAGCTGGAGAGGGGGCTTGGAAAATCCCCCTATTTCTTATGGGTCTGGTAATTCATCAGATAGTGTGTCCTATCAAGAATCCAAGTGCTTCCAAGCAGGAAATCTCAGAGCATCTAATTCATCATGCATCAGAAATAAAAGTGTTTCATAATTATTTTTTTAAAGAATTAAAAAAAAAACCCAATAAGAATTCCTGATCTCAGGTATCAGGCTAAAAAATAAACATAAAGTTGAGAGGTGATCATCCACTGAGTAATAACTTCTCTAACAGAAAGTTTGGAAGCCCAATTTCCATCTCTCTATCTGGGGAATCTGGCTCTCTTGGCAGCTTTCATGGTTGCTGGCCTTGCTCTTCCTGTAATCAGGGTCGATTTATCCACTAGGCACAGGGTTTAGGGTCCATGGTAGTTTTAGGGAAGCACAAAAGTATTTTTATGGGGACCACAAAAATATTTTAATTTCTTTGAAAAGCCGAAGGAAAAAAAATGAGGTTTTAGCACGGCAGAAAATGTTTTAACTCACTTCAGCCAGTTGTATTTTTCTTTTTTAATGAAAATGATATTATATTTTAAATATAAAATACAATTTTTAATCTTTATGTTTCTATGGAAGAAAGGTTCTCCCGAAGTGTCTAGGGTCAACAAAAGTTATAATGTGGCCCTGTCTTCAATGTATTAAGAAAATCACTTATTGGGAACATACTATATTCCTAGTATTGACACTGGAAATATGGTTATTTCAAAAAAAAATTTCCAAGTTGTATACATTGTAAGACTGTTCCAGAGCTCTGGCAACTCTTTCAACTGTAACTATTTGGACCAATCGAAGTAAGTTTGCAGGGAAAGAGCTTCAGCTCCTGAATTGTGTAAACTCTTCCTAGGTGGTTGGCTACAGCCATTTCCAACTATTCAGTGCAACAAATCAGGAAAAGTTCCCTGGATGTTTCTAACATTCTATGGGTGTGTAGGTGGCTAGAAACAGAGCTCAACTCTTCTTAGAGACCCAATAGCACTTGATGAAAATGATTTTATTTTAAATGAGAGGGCTATTCAAGGCTATTTTGTACTTTAAGTTCTTTCACATTACTAAAAAACAGACAAAAATAACATCAAATGTTACAAACTATTCAGTAATCCATCTTTGGTCTTTGATTTTGTGAACAGAAACAGGTTCTTTTTTTGAGGGGGGTGGTGGGCGTGCCACGTGGCATGTGGGATCTTAGTTCTCCATTTCCTGACCAGGGATCGAACCTGCGCCCCCTGCAGTGGAAGCATGTGTTTTAACCACTGGACCACCAGGGAGCACACAGAAATGGTTTCTTGATAAGCTCTTTGAACTGAACTTGGAGACCCAACTTGAATGCCTGTGAACACCTACTTTTCATCACTGAGACCATTAGAACCAAATCTCTGCTTCCTTACACACCAAATTTCTGTTTCGAGGGGAACAAATTAAGGTGTCATCCTGATGTGTTTATCACATGAGGGAGAAGAATAGGTCTGGTGTGCCTGCCATTTTAATTACTTATAATCTCTGCCACCAAAAACACTGAGGATTAAAAGGACGGCCTTCCCTCAGCCAGCAAGTTCCAGGCCCCCTGGCCTCCTCCTATAGAGGACACCTTGCCACCCAGTTATCCAATGACCTGGGCAGGACAAAGCATCTAATGGTGGGTTGTGACCCATTACCAGATTAGGAAATTCACATAACGGGTTGTGACCTAGGTTTTTCACTATAAATGAATAAAACAGAGGCAGATTTACTGTGCGGCTAATGAAGCTAGGCTCCAGGGCCCCTCACTTGTGCAGGCCACCTCATAAATTGTCCTATTGTGGCAAATTGTATAAAAGTGCGACCAGGCACATACTGATCACAAGGGAGAGGTCTGTCTGTTTCCATCCTGACATCCCCTCCGCCATCATTTCTTTTGCGATGGTTGGTGTTGAGGTGAACATAGGCTTTTTGAGACCTGACTGAAAGGTAAGCTGAGGAGGGGACAAGTTTAGTTTGAATTTAGTGAGATGTATACGTGATTTTTCGGTCAAATTGGAGAAAATTTCATTTATGAGCTGCTTGGAATTTGGAAGAATTTTTCAGACACACAGTGCTAGACACTTTAGGACATGTTAGCTAAGCTATTAATAATAAAATAACTAGTCTCAGTTCCCCTTCTGACCAAGATGGAGTAACAGGACTGCATTTACCATCCTGCTTGAAACAACTGAATTCCAGACAAAACATATAAAAGAATGATTTTCCAAACATTGACCATCAGGCAAGGAAGAACAGTGACCACTGAGGGAAGAGAAAAAAATGAGGCAAAGCAGCATCTCTCTGACTGAGGAGCTGGGGCCACAAGTCCAGGGAAGACATGGTGGCTGGGGTTCAAGGGGAGACGACCAGAGAGGAGAAGGCTGCCCAGAGAGGCCGCTTGACTCTTCAGCGTGGACTGATCAACACACATAAGGAAACTTCTGACGTCAGAAAAGAGTCACCCAAACATATTAGAGGGGACAATCCCAGAACTCATGCTGCTTTAAATAATTCATGGGACATTGGGTAGAAGGGGTGTATTTGCCTCAGCAGTGGAGCAAAATTAGCCCTAGATTAAATGCCACTTGGATCCCACTTAACATGGTTTAAAAACAAAACCTAAATGGATAGAGCTGTTTCCAAGTAAGCTAATTATGTCCCCCAAACAAAGTTCTAGAATATTTATAGGAATACAAAAATACCCAGCACCCAACAAGGTAAAATTCACAAAGGCTTCCATCCAACAAAAAATTACCAGATATGCCAAGAGGCAGAAAACTGTTACCCAGAATGAGAAGAAAAAGAAGTAAATTGAAACCAAACCAGAAATGGAACAGATGATAGAATTAGTATACAAGGACATTAAAAAGTTGTTATAACTGTATTCCATATGTTCAAGAAGCTGGAGGAAAGATTGAAAATGTTAAGTAGAGACATACAAGATAAATGTAAGAGCCAAATCAAATTTCTAGAGATGAAAACTACACCAGATGGTTAATGGCAGATTAGACATTGCAGAAAAAAAAGATTAGTAAACTAGAAGCACAGCAATAGAAACCATCCAATATGAAACAGAAAGAACAAAAGGGAAATTTTTAATAAAGCAACAGTGAACTCTGGAACAATTTCAAGTGGTCTGATAAATGTGTAATTGGAGTTGTGGAAGGAGAGAGGAGAGAGGGCAGGAAAGGAAAAAATATTTAAAGTAATAATGGCTGAAAACTTTCCAAATCTGATAAGAACTGTAAACTCAAACACCTAAGAAATTAAACGAGCCCAAGTGTGCATGGGCGCACGCGCACACACACACACACACACACACACACACACACGATAAAAGTACACCATGGTGTGTCATAATCAGATTGCATAAAATTGGTAGCAAAGAGAAGAGGAACCAAGATGGCGGAGTAGAAGGACGTGCTCTCACACCCTCTTGTGAGAACACCAGAATCACAACTAGCTGCTGGACAATCATTGACAGGAAGACACTGGAACTCACCAAAAAAAGATACCCTACATCCAAAGACAAAGGAGAAGCCACAATGAGACGGTAGAAGGGGCGTAATCACAGTAAAATCAAATCCCGTAACTGCTGGGTGGGTCACTCACAGACTGGAGAACACTTATACCACAGAAGTCCACCCACTGGAGTGAAGGTTCTGAGCCCCACGTCAGGCTTCCCAACCTGGGGGTCCGGCAATGGGAGGAGGACTTCCCAGAGAATCAGACTTTGAAGCCTAATGGGATTTGATTGCAGGACTTCTACAGGACTGGGGGAAACAGAGACTCCACTCTTGGAGGGCACACACAAAGTAGTGTGTGCTTTGGGGCCCAGGAGAAGGAGCAGTGACCCCAGGGGAGACTGAACCAGACTGACCTGCTAGTGTTGGAGGGTCTCCTGCAGAGGTGGGGGGTGGCTGCGGCTCACCGTGGGGACAAGGACACTGGCAGCAGAAGTTCTGGGACGTACTCCTTGGCGTGAGCCCTCCCAGAGTCTGTCATTAGCCCCACCAAAGAGCCCAGGTAGGCTCCAGTGTTGGGTTGCCTCAGGCCAAACAACCAACTGGGAGGGAACCCAGCCCCACCCATCAACAGTCAAGCAGATTAAAGTTTTACTGAGCTCTGCCCACCAGAGCAACAGTCAGCTCTACCCACCACCAGTCCCTCCCATCAGGAAACTTATGCAAGCCTCTTAGATACCCTCATCCACCAGAGGGCAGACAGCAGAAGCAAGAAGAACTACAGTCCTGCAGCCTGTGGAACAAAAACCACATTCACAGAAACATAGACAAGATGAAAAGGCAGAGGGCGATGTACCAGATGAAGGAACAAGATAAAACCCCAGAAAAACAACTAAATGACGTGAAGATAGGCAACCTTCCAGAAAAAGAATTCAGAATAATGATAGTGAAGATGATCCAGGACCGTGGAAAAAGAATGGAGGCAAATATCGAGAAGACGCAAGAAATGTTTAACAAAGATCTAGAAGAATTAAAGAACAAACAAACAGAGATGAACAATACAATAACTGAAATGAAAACTACACTAGAAGGAATCAATAGCAGAATAACTGAGGGAGAAGAACGGATACGTGACCTGGAAGACAGAATGGTGGAATTCACTGCCACAGAACAGAATAAAGAAAAAAGAATGAAAAGAAATGAAGACAGCCTAAGATACCTCAGGGACAACATTAAATGCAACAACATTCGCATTATAGGGGTCCCAGAAGGAGAAGAGAGAGAGAAAGGACTAGAGAAAATATTTGAAGAGATTCTAGTCAAAAACTTCCCTAACATGGGAAAAGAAATAGCCACCCAAGTCCAGGAAGCGCAGCGAGTCCCATACAGGATAAACCCAAGGACAAACATGCCGAGACACATAGTAATCAAACTGGCAAAAATTAAAGACAAAGAAAAATTATTGAAAGCAGCAATGGAAAAATGACAAATAATATACAAGGGAACTCCCATAAGGTTAACAGCTGATTTCTCAGCAGAAACTCTACAAGCGAGAAGGGAGTGGCATGATATACTTAAAGTGATGAAAGGAAAGAACCTACAACCAAGATTACTCTGCCCAGCAAGGATCTCATTCAGATTCGATGGAGAAATCAAAAGCTTTACAGACAAGCAAAAGCTAAGAGAATTCAGCACCACCAGACCAGCTCTACAACAAATGCTAAAGGAACTTCTCTAAGTGGGAAACACAAGAGAAGAAAAGGACCTACAAAAACAAACCCAAAACAATTAAGAAAATGGTCATAGGAACATACATATAGATAATTACCTTAAACATGAATGGATTAAATGCTCTAACCAAAAGACACAGGCTTGCTGAATGGATACAAAAACAAGACCCATCTATATGCTGTCTACAAGAGACCCACTTCAGACCTAGGGACACATACAGACTGAAAGTGAGGGGATGGAAAAAGATATTCCATGCAAATGGAAATCAAAAGAAAGCTGGAGTAGCAATTCTCATGTCAGATAAAATAGACTTTAAAACAAAGAATGTTAAAAGAGACAAGGAAGGACACTACATAATGATCAAGGGATGAATCCAAGAAGAAGATATAACAATTATAAATATATATGCACCCAACATAGGAGCACCTCAATACAAAAGGTAACTGCTAACAGCTATAAAAGAGGAAATTGACAGTAACACAATAAGAGTGGGGGCCTTTAACACCTCACTGACACCAATGGACAGATCATCAAAAATGAAAATAAATAAGGAAACAGAAGCTTTAAATGACACACTAGACCAGATAGATTTAATTGATATTTATAGGACATTCCATACAAAAATAGCAGATTACACTTTCTTCTCAAGTGCGCACGGAACATTCTCCAGGATAGATCACATCTTCGGTCACAAATCAAGCCTCAGTAAATTTAAGAAAATTGAACTCATATCAAGCATCTTTTGTGACCACAATGCTATGAGATTAGAAGTGAATTACAGGGGAAAAAAACCTGGAAAAAACCCCACAAACACATGGAAGCTAAACAATACATTACTAAATAACCAAGAGATCACTGAAGAAATCAAAGAGGAAATCAAAAAATACCTAGAGACAAATGACAATGAAAACACAACAATCCAAAACCTATGGGATGCAACAAAAGCAGTTCTAAGAGGGAAGTTTATAGCTATACAAGCCTACCTCAAGAAACAAGAAAAATCTCAAATAAACAATCTAACCTTACACCTAAAGGAACCAGAGAAAGAAGAACAAACAAAACCAAAAGTTAGCAGAAGGAAAGAAATCATAAAGATCAGAGCAGAAATAAATGAAATAGAAACAAAGAAAACAATAGCAAAGATCAATAAAACTAAAAGCTGGTTCTTTGAGAAGATAAACAACATTGATAAACCATTAGCCAGACTAATCAAGAAAAAGAGGGAGAGGACTCAAATCAATAAAATTAAAAATGAAAAAGGAGAAGTTACAACAGACACCACAGAAATACAAAGCATCCTAAGAGACTACTACAAGCAACTCTGCCAACAAAATGGACAACCTGGAAGAAATGGACAAATTCTTAGAGAGGTATAACCTTCCAAGTTGGAACCAGGAAGAAACAGAAAATATGAACAAACCAATCACAAGTAATGAAATTGAAACTGTGATTAAAAATCTTCCAACAAACAAAAGTCCAGGATCAGGGGGCTTCACGGGTGAATTCTATCAAACATTTAGAGAAGAGCTAACACCCATCCTTCTCAAACTCTTCCAAAAAATTGCAGAGGGAGGAACACTCCCAAACTCTTTCTATGAGGCCACCATCACCCTGATACCAAAACCAGACAAAGATACTACAAAAAAAGAAAATTACAGACGAGTATCACTGATGAATATAGATGCAAAAATCCTCAACAAAATACTAGCAAACAGAATCCAACAACACATTAAAAGGATCATACACCGTGATCAAGTGGGATTTATCCCAGGGATGCAACGATTCTTCAGTATATACAAATCAATCAATGTGATACACCATATTAACAACTTGAAGAATAAAATCCTTATGATCATCTCAATAGATGCAGAAAAAGCTTTTGACAAAATTCAACACCCATTTATGATAAAATCTCTCCAGAAAGTGGGCATAGAGGGAACCTACCTCAACATAATAAAGGGCATATACGACAAACCCACAGCAAACATCATTCTCAATGGTGAAAGACTGAAAGCATTTCCTCTAAGATCAGGAACAAGACAAGGATGTCCTCTTTCACCACTATTATTCAAGATAGTTTTGGAAGTCCTAGCCACAGCAATCAGAGAAGAAAAAGAAATAAAAGTAATACAAATTGGAGAACAAGAAGTAAAACTGTCACTGTTTGCAGATGACATGATACTATACACAGAGAATCCTAAAAATGCTACCAGAAAACTACTAGAGCTCATCAATGAATTTGGTAAAGTTGCAGGATACAAAATTAATGCACAGAAATCTCTTGCATTCCTATATGCTAATGATGAAAAATCTGATCTGAAGAGAAATTAAAGAAATACTCCCATTTACCACTGCAACAAAAAGAATAAAATACCTAGGAATGAACCTACCTAGGGAGACAAAAGACCTGTATGCAGAAAACTATAAGACACTGATGAAAGAAATTAAAGATGATACCAACAGATGGAGAGATACGCCATGTTCTTGGATTGGAAGAATCAATATTGTGAAAATGACTATACTACCCAAAGCAATCTACAGACTCAATGCAATCCTTATCAAATTACCCATGGCATTTTTTACGGAACTAGAACAAAATATCTTAAAATTTTTATGGAGACAAAAAAGACCCCGAATAGCCAAAGCAGTCTTGAGGGAAAAAAACGGAGCTGGAGGAATCAGACTCCCTGACTTCAGAGTATACTACAAAGCTACAGTAATCAAGACAATATCGTACTGGCACAAAAAACAGAAACATAGATCAATGGAACAAGATAGAAAGCCCAGAGATAAACCGACACACCTATGGTCAACTAATCTATGACAAAGGAGGCAAGGATATACAATGGAGAAAAGACAGTCTCTTCAATAAGTGGTGCTGGGAAAACTGGACAGCTACATGTAAAAGAATGAAATTAGAACACTCCCTAACACTGTACACAAAAATAAACTCAAAATGGATTCAAGACCTAAATGTAAGACCGGACACTATAAAACTCTTAGAGGAAAACATAGGAAGAACACTCTTTCACATAAATCACAGCAAGATCTTTTTTGATCCACCTCCTAGAGTAATGGAAATAAAAAGAAAAATAAACAAATGAGACCTAATGAAACTTCAAAGCTTTTGCACAGCAAAGGAAACTGTAAACAAGATGAAAAGACAACTCTTAGAATGGGAGAAAATATTTGCAAACGAATCAGCGGACAAAGGATTAATCTCTAAAATATATAAACAGTTCATGCAGCTCAATATTAAAGAAACAAACAACCCAATCCAAAAATGGGCAGAAGACCTAAATAGACATTTCTCCAAAGAAGGCATACAGATGGCCAAGAAGCACATGAAAAGCTGCTCAACATCACTAATTACTAGAGAAATGCAAATCAAAACTACAATGAGGTATCATCTCACACCAGTTAGAATGGGCATCATCAGAAAATCTACAAACAACAAATGCTGGAGAGGGTGTGGAGAAAAGGGAACCCTCTTGCACTGTTGGTGGGAATGTAAATTGATACAGCCACTATGGAGAGCAGTATGGAGGTTCCTTAAAAAACTAAAAATAGAATTACCATATGATCCAGCAATCCCACTACTGGGCATATACCCAGAGAAAACCATAATTCAAAAAGACACATGCACCCCAATGTTCATTGCAGCACTCCTTACAATAGCCAGGTCATGGAAGCAACCTAAATGCCCACTGGCAGATGAATGGATAAACACGATGTGGTACATATATACAATGGAATATTACTCAGCCATAAAAAGGAATGAAATTGAGTCATTTGTTGAGACGTGGATGGATCTAGAGACTGTCATACAGAGTGAAGTAAGTCAGAAAGAGAAAAATATCGTATATTAACACATGTATGTGGAACTTAGAAAAATGGTACAGATGAAACTGTTTTCAGGGCAGAAGTTGAGACACAGATGTAGAGAACAAACGTATGGACTCCAAGGGGGGAAAGCCACGGCGGGGTGGGGATGGTGGTGTGCTGAACTGGGTGATTGGGATTGACATGTATACACTGATGTGTATGATGATGTGTTTTATACATAAAATTGATGACTAATAAGAACCTGCTGTATAAAAAAATAAAATAAAATTCAAAAATTAGAAAAAAACACAAAAAAACTAATACTAAACTTTCTTTGGGGTATTTGTATGGAAATATGTTAATATAAATGTTTCAGACATTACATAAAATTCCTAAAAATCTTATATGTTCTGGTATAACGTTATAAGTCATAATTCTAGTTATTACTTTAAAATGTATATCTCAGCAATAACTAAATTTCCTTGTCAATTGCATTATT
Source organism: Mesoplodon bidens (assembly GCF_964165515.1). Taxonomy (NCBI): domain Eukaryota; kingdom Metazoa; phylum Chordata; class Mammalia; order Artiodactyla; family Ziphiidae; genus Mesoplodon; species Mesoplodon bidens. The sequence continues at coordinate 4,372,325 of NC_138161.1, read as the reverse complement.
ATGAACTTTCTTCAAATCTTTAACCATAGTCATTTTTAAGTATTTTGTCATTTACAGACAGTTCTGGGTGTACTCTGATGCTTTTGCAAAAATGTTCCTGTAAAAGGGTTTCATCTTCAAAGAATTCATGGAAAAGACTGACAAGTACAGGTTTCTGGTAACTGACTATACTGCTGAACTGAATGAATAAGCCTTTTCAGAACTTTAATGGAAAACTGATGAATTCATAAAATTGCTCACAAAAGATCAAGATGAAAAAAAATTAATTACATGGGACTGAGTGAAGTGATGAGGATGGTTATAATTTTTGTGAGTTTCTGTTTGAATTTTAAAAATGTGATGTAAATTTATGTAAAAAGAATTTAATTTAAAAAAATGCCACGCTTCTCACACACAAAAAATTTGGTAACAAAGAGAAAAACTTAAAAGCAAAATTGGTATATTATGTATATGGGAACAAAGATAAGGAGAACAGATTTCTCACTGGAAATAATTCAAGGTAGAAACAGTGAAGCAATATCTTTAAAGTACTGGGAAAAAAAAAAACCCTATCCATTCTAGAATTCTATACCCAGCAAAACTATCTTTCAAAACTGGCAAAATAAAACTTATAATGGAAAAGAATTTTAAAAAAGGAATACATACATATATATGTCTAACAGAATCACTTTGCTGTACACCTGAAAGTAACACAATATTGTAAATCAAATGTATTTCAATAAAAAATAAACAAAATTGACAAGATAAAGATTTTTCTAGACATACGCAAACTGAAATAACTTAGCACCAGTAGACCTTTTCTACAAGAAATATTAATGTTAATGTCCTTCAAGCAGAAGGACAATGATATCATATGGAAACTTGGACCTGAAGGTGAAATGAAGGGCTCAAGGAACGGAAACTTATATGGGCAAATATAAAGACTTTGTTTCTTATTAATTAAATTCCTTTAAAAATTTAACTGACTAGTAAAAGCAAAATAATGACAGTGTATTGTGGGGCTAATGACATACACAGACATGAAATGTATGACAACCAAAAGCACAAAGACTGAGAAGCATATACTGTCCATTCTTACCTTACCCATAAGGTACGGTAATTAAAAAATCATTAACGAAGTCATAAAAACTCAGTTAATCCAAAAAAAGAAAACAGGGAACACAGACTAGGTGAAATAATTAGAAAATGAATAATAAGATGGTAGATTTAAATGCAACCATATCAGTAATCACCTTAAACGTACATGATCTAAATACCCTGATTAAAAGACAGAGGATGTCGGACTGGATTTAAAAAATCAGTACCCAAATACATGCCTACAGGAAATATACTTTAAATATAATGACACAAATAGGTTACAAGTAGAAGGACGGGAAAAAAAAATACCACGCTAAAATTAGTCAAAAGAAAGCTGGAGTAGTTATATTAATACAAACGAAGTAGGTTTCACAGTAGATAAAGAAGGTCATTTTAAAAATGTTAAAGGGGTCAATTAATCAACCCCGTACATTTATGCACCTAATATCATAGTGTTAAACTACATGATATAAAAACTGATAGAACTGAAAGGAAAAAGAAACAATTATAGTCCTCCCTCCCTCCCTCCCTCCTTCTTCCTTTCCTTCCCTCCTTCCTTCCTTCCATCCTTCTCTCCTCTGTTAAAAGCCATAAGGTAGATCCCCACGTGGATGGCAGTCAGCCTGAGTGTGGAAAGCAGGCCCAAGGGGGGCTGGAGATTGGCTACATGTCAGGGAAACTGAGGTAATGGGAGCTGAGTTTCTCACCGTCACAGAGGAGAGATACAAACCTGGAGAGAGGCAGCCAAAGAATACATCATGTGGTATTGGATTGGAATTGAAGCTATGGATGTGAACTCATAGATTTCTGAATATGTCAATAGGTCTACAGGATTCACAGATAAATTCAGATGTGTGTGTGTGTTTTTCCCCTTTAAGCCTGTCCACAGAAAGGCCTGGGAGCATCCACGCGTTAGTTAGAATCAGCATGCTCAATGCCCAGATCCTGGTTTTCAAACACCATTCTCCACTAAAAGGAATCAGACTCTTCAGGCTCCGGCAGAGAACGAATGAGAAGGGTCTGGAGCATCTTGATGTGTCAGGAAGTGAGAAGATACTCAAGGAATGAAGGGAACATGCCAAAGGTCAGAGAAGCCAGTGTAACGCTCCCACTGGATAAATCTAGGATAATCTGAGCATGAAAATGAAAAAAAAAAAAAAAAAAGGTGGCAACTGATTATAACCCATTGAATAGAACAGGAATCCATGAATCCACAACACATAAACAAGTAAATGAACAAATTAATTTCTTGCAGTAGAAAGCCCACAGATAAATGAAGAAAGAATGAAGGTTTGAGAAAATCTCCCTTTGGAAACAATTATAAAAACAATTCAGGGGCTTCCCTGGTGGCACAGTGGTTGAGAGTCCGCCTGCCGATGCAGGGGATGCGGGTTCGTGCCCCGGTCCGGGAAGATCCCATATGCCGTGGAGCGGCTGGGCCCGTGAGCCATGGCCACTGAGCCTGCGCGTCCGGAGCCTGTGCTCCACAACGGGAGAGGCCACAACAGTGAGAGGCCCGTGTACCGCAAAAAAAAAAAAAAAAAAAAAAAAATTCAGGCAAGACACAGAAACATCAACAGATGCTAAAGTTAGTGGGTAAAACTGAGATGAATAATGGGATTTTACATAGTCTCAGAACGTCTCCCTGCAAAATATTAACAACAAAGGGCAAAAACATAATGAAGAAACCTGGTAGAAAAGATCTCAGTCGAATGATTAAAATTAATACCACCAGTAACAGGACAAACAGGCGTCGCGTGCCACCCGTAGGCTGACATGGAAAAACACGGCTCTGTGACATTCCGGTACAAAAATGCATGACACGTTCTCATCATGAGAAAACACCAGACAAACTCCAGTTGAGGGAATCTACAGCATGACTGGTCCACAATCTTCAAAATGATCAAGGCCATAACAGTCAAAGACAGACTGAGGAATATTCCAGAGTGAGGGAGACCAGAGAGTACTGGGGTATCTGAGAAGGGGGCGGGGGAGCAGGGGGCAGGAAGGGAAAGTCAAAAATAATATGGGAGGGCTTCCCTGGTGGCGCAGTGGTTGGGAGTCGGACTGCCGGTGCAGGGGACACGCGTTCGTGCCCCGGTCCCGGAGGATCCCGCGTGCCACAGAGTGGCTGGGCCCGTGGGCCGTGGCCCCTGGGCCTGCGTGTCCGGAGCCTGTGCTCCGCAGCGGGAGGGGCCGCAGCAGTGAGAGGCGCGCGTACCGCAAAAAAAAAAAAAAAATTATATAAATAATATGGGAGGAAAACGAGCCCGTTGCTATTTTACAAACTCTCAGACACACGTGTGCCGTGCTTCACATGAAGTGAGCACCAGCATCAGTTATTCCTACAATACTAGGAAGAGCTATCAATTAGCTACTGCTACTCCTAGGTTTACTGATGAACTTACCAGGCAACTGGCCACACTGGCGTGACCTAACGGGCACCTTAGCAGTGATGGGGCCACACACCCAGAACTGCGAGAGCAGCACAAGGGTGATGCGTCTACACAGTTCAAGGGGCTCGTCAACCTAAGACCTGCTAATTGAACATTTCCATTCCTCCTTGGGCTTACTGAGAACCATGTAAAAATTAAAATACACTCTGGGTCTCTTACTGAGTAGCTGAATCAAAATATTCTGGGGAATATATGCAGAGGTATTCAGGAAGTCTCCTTCTAATATTAGCTGAAAATCATCAGTCTGGTTGTCGTTCATCTCAGACAAGATTTTTTTACTGCATTTATTTATCAAATACTTAATAGATCCCTTCCCTTGCCTGGCCCTGGAGATGAGGATGGATAATAACAGCCCCTGCCCTCGGGCCCCTCCCAGCTTCGTGGCATAAACCATATATAGTTAGACGGAGGTGGCAAGGGGAATGGCAGGACCATGTCAGGGTCTTATGGGAACACTCAGGAGGACGACTACTTTGGGCTGGAGTGAGGAGTGGGTGGATAGGGGGAGGAAGTATTTTCTGGAAGAAATGATGCCAACCACAGTTAAGTGGGATCTAAGACATTCAGCTGGCTGAAAAGCAGGTTTGCATTACTGTGAGGTCAACAAACGGACCCAGGGACCCTAACGCAGAGGGTAGGGGCTGATGGCCCATCACGATAGCCAAGTTCACGCTACAGCAGGGCTACACCAGGCTTTATTTTTAAAGTGCTTCTGTGACAACATGGGGAACATTTTCCCCAGACAAATGCCGTGTAGGAGGAATACCTGCCACTCAACTTCCACGGTTCACAGAGCCAAGACCTGGCCTCTGGCTGGGGAAGTATTCCATGTTGGAAACACGGTTTTGTCACCACAAGCGTTTGCCGTTTTGGGTGTGTGCCTAAGACCGAGGATGCAACAGGAGTGCCACAATCCCAACCTCAAAAAGCCGTGATTACTAAAGAACAAAAGGCAAACCTAAGTTTTTTAAACAAAACAAAATTTGGTGGCAAATTGAATAGCAGGGCTAAAGCAGATTAAAATAAAGATTAAACCACTTATTCCTGGTGCAGTGTGTTCAAGAAACTTTTAACCAGAGGCTCCCAGGAGAGGCTAGTTTTAGGATATCAGGCGGGGAAAACAAAACCACGGGAAGAGGCGAGGGCAAGCCCAGATAGACGGACTCGGCATTGGTCACCCCAGCTCTTCACTTACAGGGAAAGCTAACAGCAAAGGAGTGAACACGTCTTGGTGTTTTGGAAGAGCCAGATTAGAATGATAAAAGATGCTGCTGAGTGGAAACACTTAAAATATGAAACAAAACTAGTTTATCGATTGCTATGCTGAAATGTCAACGCAGGGGGCTAAACACATTCCTTTCATGCATTTACCCCACAATCAGCTTAAAAACTACTCATCTGAGCAGTTAAAAAAAAAAAAAAAAGGTGGATAAAGATTGCCGCTTATGTTTTTTTTTTTTTTTTTGGCCTCTCCACATGGCATGTGGGATCTTAGTTTCCCCACCAGGGATCGAACCCACGCCACGCCCCCTGCAGGGGAAGTGCAGAGTCTTAACCACTGGACCACCAGGGAAGTCCCCCGATGGGATTTTAATTATCATGTATTTGTGGTGTCCAAGTAACTTAAGCTTCAGTGCAAATTTCATTCTACAAGCCACCTGGAGCAGTAGGGGAATTAAATCTCTCTCACGACTCAAGTGGCTTTTCATACTACCCAAAGAGGAGGCCTTTATCTCATAAATTAAAGTTTCATAAATTTAAACTCTATTAATTATATAATTAAAGTCCAAAACATCCCAATGAGACCATGATTCAAAACAAAATACAGTACAAATTTATTGACTCCAATCAACCTTAGTCAAGATTTAAGCAAAGTAAACAGATAATTGGATACAAATAAGCAATGGCTTAACATTAGGTAGAAGTCCTATTTTACTATGAGTTTTCAGTCCAAAAAAGCTTATTCCTAAATAAAACTGAACAATGATTTCTCTGCTGAGGCGTTATGACAACAAAATACACACAGTTATAAAGCAGCCACATGTTTTTCTTTTAGCAATAAGCATTCATTCAATGAAAATTTTGAAACTGCCTTGGATTAATGTCGATAAGAAATTATCACCTTTTGAGAATTAGTATTAACCAAGTATAACTTTGTGGAAAACCTGGACAGCACTAATAAATGACTAAAGAGCACTGAATTCAACTGTTTTAAAGATTTACAGTAAAATACTTTGGTTCCCAAACGACTGTCTCTAAATGGAATTTTTAAAAAACCTGACATTGACTCATTTTTTCTCTTCCAGAATCTAAACACGGACAGTGAGTTTTCTCCGCAGTCACGTGGCAACGGGGCGCCCTAGCGCACACGCCGGGAAGCGCTGAGTGGGCGCACCGAAAACTATGCAGACGTCAAGTTCCTTAAAGTGCTAAAGCCACAAGAGAAAAACCTATTTGTAAAACTTAAAAAAAAAAGCCAGTGTTAAAGAACTTATTAAAGAATATGTGCTAGCATTATTTAAATCAATAATGCTTTTCACAATTATTGCAAAAAAAATCAGACACATCAGAAATTGATAAACTGACTCGTAACATTCCAATATTAATTAGTGCAATTTATAAAGAAACCTGTTATGAATGACATTATTTTTGCAGTAAGGAAATGAAAATCACTTTACTTCCTAAAGTTCCAGATTTTGGCTGTACACACACACATCCCTACACACACACACACACACACACACACACCCCTACACACACACACACACACACACACAGTTTGAAGGAACAGAGGCCGGCTTGGATCAGTCCATTCCTGTCCCTCCCTCACACACACACACACACAGTTTGAAGGAACAGAGGCCGGCTTGGATCAGTCCATTCCTGTCCCTCCCTCATCCGACCGTCCGGCTGGCCTGATTACACCTCTTTTCTCCACCAAAGGGCACATTTTATTCTTGTCTCAGTTTCTACTCTTAGCACCAGTGGGTGCTGTGTGTCGGTCAGACTATCACAGAGATTAAGGGCTGGGGCATGTTTTTAAAGAGAAGGCCGTGATGATCTGTTCTCAAACAGAAGATCAGGAACCACATCCATCTCCCTACAAATGCAGACATCACTGTCGAACTGTTAGCTGTATATTTTGACAAAATTATAAACGCATACTAACCACAACTAGTTTTAAAGGTGAATATTCTATTACTCTTTAGACATTTTTACTGTAAAAAAATGCACACGATTTGTCACCTCCATTGCTTACTTGGATAAAAACACACTTTCTGTGGTGTTCCTCGCTCCCCCAAATGAAGAAAACGATTCAATAACAAGTTTTCAGATTAACAAAGAATATATTAAAACATCTGACATTCTTTCCACAATTGCATAAAAAAGCAGGCATCCTGAATACTTACAAGGAATAATGAGCTTTCTACATTCTCAAAAATTAATTACAATCAGAAAAAAAACATTTTCAAGAATATCTTTACTAGCTAACATGTTTCAGCAAGAAAAGGCCAACTTGTCTTATACCAAGTATTTGCCTACTGGCTGAGATAAACATTCTTAAACAAACCTTCGCTGAATAAAGCAATTTATGTGTCTTTCGTTATTTTACATCTTAACGTTTAAAATAGTTAAATGAGTGGAAGCCTATTTTTTGACCACCAAAATAAACTCTTTCAGCCTGATGCTTTTAAGGTACAGTATAAAAAGTAATAGAAAAACCAGAACTGCATTACAAATGTTTTTGGTTCAAAATTTTCTTTGAAATCTTATGTTCCTTGCCTAGACAAAAATGTGAACAAGACCAAACACTGGCAAGTTTTAAAATCTAACAGATATGCAGAGCCTATACTTAGATCAAAAATATTTTTTATTCATTAACGTTATTAAAAAATCTTCAAAAATGTAGCATAAAGGTTCCAGTCCTGGGATCGTGAATTTACAATGCCAAGATCCCATGTATCATGGAATTAGTAACCCGTCCTTCCACAGCCGTAAGTAATGATCACTCTGAAGGAAACTGGCTTTTCTTGAAGTGATAGGTACCAGGACGTTCAGAGTAAGAAATGTCGCATTATACAGGCAGTGAGCTCAAAGAACAGTAATCCACCACATAAAATCACATGTTTTCATTTTGTCTTTAAAATGCATAGACTTCTTCAAGAAAACATAAAGATGGCAATAATCAGTAACTGCAACTTGATTTTATTTTACTTTCTCCATCAAATTTAAGAATAAAAATAGGAAGTAACCCTATTTGGGGACTTTTGGTAGTTTCCAAACGAAAGAATAAAAGGCAAAATTTCACATGTGATTTCTGCAATGTACAGTTAGAATTTTATAAAAATGCTTGTGTTTCAATAAAAAATAAGAATCTCCTTCCTACCGTGGGTATGGAATGCGGGTTATGAGACTGATGAGTAGACTTCTGCTAGAGCGCCAATTTGAGCACTCAGCAGATTACTTCTTAGTCACAGTAGTTGACTTTCTTATTTGAAAGAATAGCTTGCAAAAAAATTAATAAACTTGGAGGCTTAATCCATCATTACCTTGAAAGAATTTAGGGGTTTCAACAATATTTCTACTTTTATATATCTCACTTCCCCACTCCTGCCAATGAAATAAACTTCTTTTCCTTTTGAAACACCCCACTGAACTTTGGATTACACATACCGAAAGGCTTTGAATTACAATTCACACAAAATAATAATAAAGAAAAGAAGCCCAAGCCCTATGGGCCAAAATACGTAGCAAACACTAATTTTGGACCCTTGATAGTACTTTAATACATATTTATGGAATATTAAGCAGTGACTTAAAGCAGAATAGTTTCACTGTGGACATTTTACCACCATAAACTCCAAAATATTCTAACAAATCACAAGACAGAGAGGCAGGAAAACTGATTATTGTATATATTGTTCTTGAAAAGCATGTGGAGACTGCAGTGTGGCTTCTCCCTCTGCTTCAAGTCTCTGAAAGTAAACGGTAATTTGGGATTTAGAGCCAGCTGTACTCACTCCGGGGGCTTGGGATCTATGTAAATATATGTCCTGACCTTACTTGTTATACCAATGTTGTTAAATTCAAAATTTGTGCCATATGCTATCTTTGTTCTCTGTCCCCAATACACTGAGAGTTTCAATTTGTGAGAGCACAAACCAGAGGAAAGCAAACACGCACAGCCCCTCGATGCTGGTCTGAATTCAGAGCCGTGACGGAGCACTGTTGATTACCATGCCCGCCACTACCGAAGCTTTGGAAACCGATGTGGAGGGCTTCCAGAAATCTTAATGTTTTCATTTCCCAAGTCTTCCATCACTAATTATGTGAAATGACCCAAGAGCAAGTTTTTGTTATTTTATAAAAATCTAAGTATTACTATTGCTGATTTATATTTCTCACAATTTTCATACAAAAAAAAGTTCTCAATGACCACAAAATACCAAATATTTATTTTTATCAAGTGTCAGGATAACTTATTAAAGTTGAGGTTTATCATTTTTTATTGCTGAAGTATTCTAAGATCTTAATACTGCAAACTACTCCACTTCGTTCCGATACCTTTTGGACTTACAAACACGGCTGAGCTTTAACCAGAACTTAGGCGTCTTAAGAGAATCAAAAGAAGAAATTCTTGAACAGTGTTTCACTAATTGCAAATCAGTAAAAACAAGAAAACCCCAAACCACCTCAAGTACAAGATTATACTGATACCATGGAATGAGGAACCATGCAAACAACCAAGAACAAGTTTCAACAGTAACGAAGTCAAGTCATCCTGTGACTGTAAGGTCCAGAAGCACAAGGGTTTCTGGAGCTTGGCTAGGTTGAGTAAGGACACTGCTGACTCACATCAGTCTCCCTCAAACTTATGTTCAACCATGACAGTTCGCAATCTTTATTACTCCTTTTCGGAAAGACATTTCGCGCCTTATGACACAGTTCACAACACAGGCTGGAATCCGGCGGGGGGCTCCGGTCTCCGAGGAGCAAGGCGGGTGGCCTTTTAGCTGTGGGTTTGCTCGTGGCTCCAGAGACTGAACGCAGTCTTGAATGTCCTATGGCAGAGCTTGCACATAAACTGTCTTTTAAACGTGATAGCAGAGAGGGGGGGCGCGTGGTAGAACAGCGTGTCTGACTCCCGGGCCGCGAAGAGCTTGTCGGCGCTGGGAGCCGGGTTCTCGGGCAAGCCCGTGGGGCTGTCCGGCTCCAGGGGCTGGATCTTGGGCAGTGGCGGGGGCAGAGGGGGCGGCGACGGGGAGCCGGTGGGGCGCGGGCCCACCTCGGGCTCCCTGTGCGCCGGGTCCTCGGCGGCCTGGGCCATGTGGGACTGGAAGTGACTCCAGAGCCGGAAGTTGGTGCGGAAAGCCTTGTTGCAGACGTGGCAGATGAAGGGCTTCACGGAGCACAGCAGCTCCTGGTGCCGCTCCAGCTGCTTGGGCGCCGGGAAGGTCTTGCCGCACTTCTCGCACGGCCACAGGTCCTTGGGGGCCGCGCCGGGCTCGGGCGCCTCCTCCTCGGCCCCCTCCGCCGGCTCCTCTTTGACCTGGACCTTCAGCGGCCTGGAGAGGCTGAGGTCTTCGGGGAGGCAGGGCGTGTCTTCCGGGTCGAAGTTCACGGGCTCGGGGCCGCGGCCGCCCGCGGGGTCGTCTTCGGCGGTGGCGGCGGCCGCGGCGGGGTCGGCCCGGCCGGGTTCGGGCAGGGCCGGCGGCCGGGCCGGGCCGCTGGCCTCGCCGTTGAGGTCGGGCCGGGGCGGGGAGGCGCCCGCGGCCGGGGCCATGCTGTTCTGGTTGTGCACCTCCACCTGGTGCCGCCAGATGCTGAAGGCCGACTTGAAGGTGCGCATGCACTCCAGGCAGGTCAGCTTGCGGTACTCGCACTCGCCCTCGTGCTCGCGCTTGAGCTCGGGCGAGAAGAACCTGAGACTGCAGTAGGGGCACACGGTGGCCGTGCGGCACAGGCGCTCGTGGCTCCCCTGCTCGAGAAGAGAAGAGAGCTTGGCGTTACAGAGGCGACACAGGTAGAGCTCCGAGCCGCCGCCCGCCGGGCCCCCGGGCGCCGCGCGCTCCCTGGGCCTGGCGGCCCTGCCGGCCCCGAGGGCCTTCTCTCCCGGGTGCATCTTCACGTGCTGCTTGAGCTGGGAGAGGAAGCGGTAGGCCTTCCCGCAGGCCGTGCACACGTACGCGCCTTTGGCCCGGGACCTCAGGCTCCTCTTGATGGCTTGCGCGGGGGAGCCGCCGGGGCCCTGGAAGCCGGGCCGGCCGCGCCGCAGCTTCAGGATCAGGGCCTTCTTAATCTCCCGCTCCCTCACGATGTCGATCAGCTTCCTCTGGAATTTCTCGTCCAAAACGGCGTGCGCGCTGGCGGCCGGGGACGGGTTCTTCACGATGCCGTGCTGCGTCTGGCAGTGCGTCCACACTTTGAAGTTGGTGTGAAAGCGCTTGTGACAGATGTCGCAGGCGTAGGGCTTCTCGGGGTTGTGGTACATGTTCACGTGCCGGTGAAGGCCGGCCGTGGATCTAAAGATCTTAAGGCAATGTTTGCATTTAAATTTTTTGTTTGGTCTCGCTCCCTCCAGCTCGCCGAATTCGTCCTTGCTCAAGTCCGAACCCGGGAAGTCGGCCTCGAGGAGAGGCGGGCTCGAGCGCTCCGCACGGGGGTCTCCCGCGCCCGGCGAGCTCTGGCCCTCGGCCTTCGGCTGCTTGGCCGGCAGCCTCCTGTCCGCCTGGAACCGCCTCTTGGCCGGGAGGCGGCTCGCGTCTTGCCGGTCGTCGTCCGCCTGTGGGACCAGGTCCCTCGAGGCGGCCGCGGCGTCCCCCACGGTGACGCGGATGATGTCGCCGGGCTCCGGGGGGCTGCGCGGCTCGGCCTTCACCCGCACCTCGGGCCCGGGGGCCGCCCCCGGCCGCTCCGCCGGCTGAGAGGCGCTGAAGGACCGGAGGCGGTGCGGCTGCGGGGCCGGGGCCCGGGCGTCGGGGGCCGCCGCCTCGCTCGCGTCCCTGGAGGACGGCCCCTGAGAGAAGGCGACGAGCGAGCTCCCCGCCGCGTCGCCTGAGCCCGAGCAGGAGCCCTGCGGGGGCTGCGGGTCTGCGGCGGGCGCGAAGACGGGGACCTGGCTGTCCATGGACAGCGAGCGGCGGAGGAGGCTCTTGACCAGCGGGCCGCTCCTGTCCACGCCCTGGCCCCCGGGCACCGGGCCCCCAGCCGGGATCACCAGCCCCAGCCTGGAGTAGTAGAGCAGGTTCCTGTCCTCGCCCGGCCCGCCGCCCCGGCCCGCCTCCTTCAGCAGGAAGGGCGTCTCCGGGGCGCCGCGCAGAGACAGCACGGGCGGCCGCGGGCTCCGCAGCGCCAGCTCCACGGCCACGCCTCGGGGGAGCGGAGCGCTGGCGCCCGGCCTCTCGTCCGCGGCCGCCCGGTCCTGTGGGGGCTTCGAAGGCGGCGCCGCGCCCCGCTTGGCCAGGCCGCCTCGGCTCGGCTCCTCCGACGGCCCGGCGAGCTCGGGGGGCCTCGCGAGGCCCGCGGGGCCATCTTTCGGCCGACTCTTCTCAGCTGCCGCCACGTGGTGCGCTGGCTCCGTGGGCTTGGGACCGGGGGCCTTACTGGCGTTGGCCTGGACGGCGATGCCGGGCGAGGGCCGGGGAGGGTGGCTGAGGTCGGCTGGATTCTGACTCACGGTTTTCCCCTGGGCCTCGTTTCTACTTTGACAAACGATGACGCTTCTCTTCTGAGAACTGTTCTCATCGTCTTCCGCGAAGGGCTTCTTTCTGTTGGGACACGTTGGAAAGGGGGCCTGGGGCGTCTTAGAAGCGATGTTGGTCAGAAAGGAGATGCCCAGGCTGTAGCCTAATTCCTGCACAGCAGCAAGGCTGCCTTTCTCCACAAATAAAGACGAAGAATAGATGTAGTTCAGCACATTGTCGAAAGCATCTGGCTCACAAAAGTCCAGCTGGAACACAGTTTGTGACTCGTTCTCCTGATTTGTGAATAAGCTCTGGAAGTACTCACTGCTGGCAGCCAGGACATTCTTATGCGCGCGGAACTTCTGGTCCCCCACGATCAGGAGCACGTCGCACAGCTGCCCTTTGAGGCGCTCCTCGTTGAGGGCGCTCAGGAGAGAGATGGCGTGGGCTGGGTTGATGTAATGCAGCAGCCCCTCCATGCTCGGGCTTACCTGAAAGACAAACGTGCAATCGCCGTGAACATGGTGGTGAGAAGCTCCCCCAGATGAGGGCTCCTCAAGGGCCGGGAACGTCAGCTGTCTTCTCACAGGTGCCAATGCTTAGCAGACTGTGGCCCAACAAGAGGTTTCTGGATGAATGATCTTACTTAAATAACAAGGAAAATATACAGAAACAAGTCTCATGGCTTAAGTAGGTCATCAATCATTACAACTGAAGAATTTTAAGCACTAAGGTCTGTAACAGGCAACTCCATACCAGCAAAAAGGCAGCTAGAACTTGGCAGGTACGTAGAGAAGCAATATTTGAAAACAAGGTTTATTATCCATATTTAGGGCCCATATCCATTTGAGGCTTAATTCTATTCCTTATTGGCTCAGAGAGTAAGTATGGAGTACCGAACCCCATAAAGTCCGTAATTCTGAAAGGAAAGCAGTTTTATTACTGGATATGATTAAACACAATGTGAATTAACAATAGGCTGTAAAGTAGAGGTCTCAAAAATAGGTAAGAGGGCTTCCCTGGTGGTGCAGTGGTTGAGAGTCCGCCTGCCGACGCAGGGGACACGGGTTCGTGCCCCGGTCTGGGAAGATCCCACATGCCGCGGAGCGGCTGGGCCCGTGAGCCATGGCCGCTGAGCCTGCGCGTCCGGAGCCCGTGCTCCGCAACGGGAGAGGCCACAGCAGTGAGAGGCCCGCGTACCGCAAAAAAAAATAATAAAATAAATTTAAAAAATACGTAAGAATTTGGGAAGAGGGAAGTCATTTGCTAATTACGATTGCATCAAAGTGTTTAGCAAAGGTTAGAAATATTAAAGAATAAAAAAGTTTGTTTTCTTTCTTATGCTAAACACCTTGCAATCCGAACACTATTTTCTTACCAAATTACACTTTCAACAATAGCACAGTAGAAGCTTTAGCCTGGATCTAAACTTAATTATACAAATTCTAAACTAAGGGGTTTGACTTGAGATTTCGATGAAACTCTCTTCAAATCTAAAGGTGAGATCTAAAGGCCTAGTGGGGGGGTGCTGGTGCCGAGAGGCTGGGGCTGAGATCCTCCCTGTGGTCCACTAGCATCTCAGGTTAGCAGGTCCCTCACGTGAGACGGGTAACAACTGTGCCCTCCTTTAGGGCTGCTGTGAAAATTACATGAGCCTGTATGTCATACCTAGTAAGGACTTGACAAATGTGCAATTAATTTTCAGAAACTGCAGGGTTAATAGATATTTAATTCAGCATAAAAGGGTCCAGATTAACCCCTGACGAAGATGAAGCCATTTCACACAGAGAGGACGCCTGACTCTCCAAATATGACGCTTCCCTCAGGCTGCTGCTACGGTAATGTCTCGTCTCTCTGGGTTGGTTCTATAATGCCATATTGTTCTTTAAAATAGTTATGACATTTATTTTTTAATATAAAATGGATTCAGAGTAACTAAGACTATTTGGACAGTTTCATCATTCCCTAGAGGGTGAGCTAGAGATACACCAAACACGGTACCCGCACGTTTGCAGGTTCTCCTCGGGCTTCAAAGGACCAGGCTTTGCTGGTCAACCAGCCTCTGCGCTCTTCAGGAGAATCTGCAGGGAAGAGTTTCCCAGGCCACCACCTGGAGTGACCAAGCGTGATCCCCGGTCTTCTTCACCACTGATCTGGCTCCTGTTGAGGTACTGACTCCACTTGACTGACCTGGAGACGTGACTTTGCTTCCAGAGACGACGCTTGGAGCCCGTCCAGACAACTGCCATGGTCAGCTTGCACCGAGCTGTGGTTCATTCTTGCCTGGCATTGTTTCACCTCGATGGTGAGTGCTTGAGAAGGAGATTTTCCCTTCCTTTTTTTTTGATTAGCCATTTAAATTTCTCCCTTAATCCTACTATACTGTCTTTGTAATCACACATCTATTTATGTGCAAAGAAACCCCTGTCATCATTTACAGAGGTCAGCAGAGAAAAAAAATAAGCTTACAATGCCACACTCGTAACTCAGCCGTGCTGCGAACACTATTTTTAGTGCAATTAATTTTTGAGACAGCTAGTTCAGATATTGCCACAGGGAAGAGCAGCAGATGCAGAATCAAAAGCTTGGACGAGTACTTTTCAAGAGGGTTTCTTCAAATCAATTTAGTGGTCTGAAGTGAACAACTGAAAAAAATGACCAGGGCAGAGTAGAAAAGTCCAAATGTCTCAAATGTAGTAAGGCTGACTACAATCTTGTGAAACTTTCACAAGTTATATGCATACATTTCCACACATGTAAGCCGGCACTGGAGTGAGATGTACAGTGGTCCCTCGGTATCTGCAGGGGATTGGTTCCAGGAAGCCTGCGGATACCAAAATCCACAGATGCTCAAGTCCCTTATATAAAATGGTGTAGTATCTGCGTATAACCTATGCACATCCTCCCATATACTTTAAATCATCTCTAGATTACCTGTGGGTCAGAGTTAAGACAGTTTGAAGGTCCGTGCTCTAAGCTAATCAACCTCTCTGAGCCTCAGTTTTCCCCACTGTAAAGTAGGGATAATAATGTTACTGTGAGAATCTGGAAAGAAAACCATAATCGCTACCATTTATTCAGCACCTATAACACATTACAAATTTTACCAGAACTTCACGTCATTCACCTATTCACTCACTCAACAAAGTGACATTTCAGAAGGCGTGAAGGACGCAAGGCTGAGCCACGAGGGTCACTGAGGGAAGAGACAAGGTAACAGCTGGGCTGGAGCACAGCTGAAGAAGCCGTGGGTGACAACACTGAAGGAGCTTGGGGAGACACTGAGCAGGGCCGGGGGGACCACTGGAAGGACTGCACTTTTTACCAGGGCAGCTGTTGGAAGAGTCTGAGAAGAGGAATGACAACAACCTGAATTTTGTTTCAGAAAGATTCCTCTGGCTATGTTGCAAAGAATGGACCACGGGAGACTGTGTAAGCTGGGAAGTCAGCTAGGAGTCCACCGCATTGATGCAGGCCAGACAGGACAGTGCCCGGACCAGCAGGGCAGCGGTGGACGGAAAGACAGTCATTAGGATTTCTAATGGACTGACTGCAGAGGGTAAGAAGATGAGGAGGTAAGGGTGTCTCCAAGGTTTCTGCCAGAACTGGAAGGATGTCCTTCCTTGAGATGAAGTTTGAAAAACTGGTTCAGAATTTTGTCAGGAATTCAGTTTAGATCTTCTAAATGTGAGCAGGAACCTGGTCATTAACGTACCCTTCACGGGCACCCTTTCCTGCTTCACTTCCCCTGCAACCTTTCTTATGCTTCCTGGGATCACTTCCCAAATAAACATCTACACTCAAATCCTTGTCTCAGGGTCTGCTTTTGGGGAAACTCCAACTAAGAAACCAAGGGACTCTGTGAGGACTAAACCAAATGAGATTTTCTACATCCCTGGACATGAAGCAACGCTAATGCACATATCATCTGCTCCCGATTCCTACAGGCCAAAAACCCCGCATTTTCTCACTGTTCATTGTTCGGAAAAAGTTTCCTTCTCTTTCTTCCTTCCAATTATCGTGACCTCTATTTTTGTTCTAAGTAACTGCTTCTAATCCCTAAACCACAGGCTTCCATACTTTTTGAACGAAACAGGAAATTAGGGAGAAATAAGTCACTGAGAGTTGAGTTGTAAGAGGAATAGTCACTGTCCCTGAAAAGTACT
The DNA here is from genome assembly GCF_964165515.1 of Mesoplodon bidens. NCBI lineage: Eukaryota > Metazoa > Chordata > Mammalia > Artiodactyla > Ziphiidae > Mesoplodon > Mesoplodon bidens. The sequence goes on along the minus strand of NC_138161.1, from coordinate 4,355,942 downwards.
TGGAATTTAAAACTATTCATTTGACTCTAGCCTTAATTTATAGTCATCAACGAGAGCGCCTGCTTGAAAAGTGGCGAAGCATGTCCAAATTCCTGATAACCAGTGCAGAGAAGCTCCGGGTATTGATTTGTCCATACCATTCCCTAGACACTGATCGGGCATGAACAGCAGCCGAAATCTGAGCGCTTACTCTGCCACGTAGCACTGTGAACAGTTTTCAGGCTTTAACTCAATATTTACACCAACCCTAGGAGGCAGTACCACCATTATCCCCATTTTACAGCTGAGAAAACTGAGGCACACAGGGTTCAGGCTGTGTGCCTGCCTGAGGCTCAAGTCTGCACAGACAGTAAGGATCAGAGCAGAATCCACACCAGGTGACTTGGCTCTGGAGGCCACGCTCTTCACCTGCACACCACACCACCCTCTAGTTTCCTCTTTTAACTCCCACGTGAACATCTGAGCTAGGCACTGCCATCATCCCTGTTTTACAAATTAGGAAACCGAGGCATCGAGAGGTCAGGTAGTGTGCCTAAGGTCACCCAGTCAGTTCACTGTGGGGCTGGGAGTCGGGCCCCAGAGCCTGGATTCTTGGTCATCACGTTACACACTTCTCATGGTTGGGCACCGGTCTAGTATGTGTTAGATCCGGCCAGACAGGGAGGGTGGCAGTCTGACAAGCATGGTCCTGCCTTACAGCTCCTGGTCTTGTGTGGCAACAGGACAAGTCAATCCACCGCACACCCCGGTGTGCTAAGCACCAGGCGGCAGGGTGCAGGGGTACCGTTGGAGTACAGGTGACGGCACTGGGTCCAGGTGAGAGGAAGGTCAGGGAAGGGATTCTACAAAAGAAGTTTCCTGAACAGGCAGGAGTCAGAAAATATGGGAGTCAGGAAGGAAGGGAGAAGGACATTTCAAGGACAGGAGCAGTGTGTCCAGTACACACAGCCAAGACCAAGTGCCTGGCTGGAGCAAAAGACACGTGGGGGAGGGCGGGTCACGAGGCTGGGGAGGGGGTGGAGGCATGAGGCCCTGGGAGCAAACTTAAGGCCCCCCAAGGGTCATCGGAGGACAGTGACCTCTCCCATCCTCTTCAGGAGCCCTGGACAAGGGCTCTAGGTGTCTGGGGTGACAGGAGCACACAGTGCAGACTCCTCACCTTCACGCAGAGGCCCTTGCTTTTACCTTTTAATTCAATCATCAAAGCTTAACAATGGCCCCTTTCCTGGTCTAGCTGCAAACAATTAACATTTTGGCCTTTTGTGTTTTAATGACACAGTAGGTATATTTATTGAGCTTCACAACTTCATTAAAAATATAAAATGCTACACTAAGAACGCAGGCAAAAACGGGGGTGAGAATCACGACTGCTGCGTGTCATGAGATAATCCAGAAAACCCTTTGCAGCTGGTGGATGTGCAGACTGAACGCTCAAAGCCACGTGCTTTTCTGCTCTTCAGCCTCAGGTGAGGCCAGCTTTGGTGCTGGAGGTACCTTCTCCTCCATAAACCTGCTGGGTCATCAAACTCCAAGCTCTCGTTGACACTCAGGACCTCTGACTCACAGAGGACAGCGCATCCCAGGTCTGAAGGCTCTGACGTGGACATGTGCACTGTCGCTGCGTCCCTGGCCCCTCCTGCCCACTGCTCATCTGCATGGGTCTCCAGCGCCTGAGCTCCCGCCACCACTTCAGTCACGGTGGAAACCTTGGTGCTCTTCTTACAAGAAAAGTGGGTGAAACATGGAAGAAAAGGTCCCTCTACCATAGAAAAGGCTGGGAGGAAATCCCCCAGGAAAACCAGCTCCTGAAGTGGGGTGGGCTTGCTTACCACTTGGATCCCTGCACACAAATATCTTCCCAAACTCTGCCTAAACTGTTTCTATTTCATGTTGTTTCCTGCTATTTCAAAATGAGAGAATCTTTACAGTTAACAATTCATGGCCATCACTATAGCTCCATGGGAAGGACTTTCAAATTAGTCTACTTGTCTCAAATCCTGGCTTTGCCACCTATTAGGTAGGTAACCTTGTAAAGATCACTCAACCTGAGTACACGTTTCCTCAGCCTGTTCAATGGGGCTAACACTGCCCACCACATAGGATTCTTACGAAGAACAAAAGATGCCGTACGTGTGCAAGCTCCTGGTACATATAGTGTTTCCCGTCTGCGTGCAGGCACTTTACTTCCTTTTCTTCCTTTCCTGAACGTTCCCATGGTAGGACAGACGTGTAAGACTAAATATAACGAAGCACACAAAAAGTGCTGAGAATGCTGTTTACAGGAAGCAGTTAATCTGGCCGAGGGGTGGGAGGGTCGATGAGTGAACAGTGGGGACCTGAGGGAAGATGGGGGACTCATTGCTTACCGGACAATTATAATGGTATCAACACTACGGTTTCCACTCTTCACCATTCTACTGTAGATACTTTCCAGAAACATGCATCTAATAGTGCCAGGGCTTAAAAACTCCAGAAGCCCCTGGCCTGAATGAAGTTCCAATTCCCTAGAATGGCTACGAAGCACTTCATAACTGGATTCCAGAAAACTATTTCATACCACCACCTCAAAGTCCTCAGGTACCGAGTGCTAAGAGGGGCAGCGAATTCCTATCTTAATATAACGTAATTCAATGCAAATAATTCCCTCTTTACACCAACTGTAGGAAGTTAAGATTTTTAAGGAGATGGAGGAAATGTAGGCAATTCTGGACTATAGAACATTCCAGGGATATAAACAGAAGCAAAGCAGAGCTAGACACTCGGATAAAAGGACATCAGGAGGTGAACAGTGGGCGCAGAAAGGGAGATGAGAAGGGACCAAATAACCTCACGGCAGCTTTCGAGTCTTGGAGATGAACACTCAGGCTGGTATCAGAGCTAAGGTACACTGTAAATCAAACTTGCTCCAAGACCAGCCCACAAAACCCTTACCTCCAGTTCTATAGGAGAATCTCTCTTTAATCCAAAACATTAATGTGAAACTGAACTCTGGGCACACAATCCTTTGGAATGCTGGAGATTGCTTATATAGCCCTAACCATGACACTGGGAGAAGGAAGGAATGCGTATAACACAAAGCAAACATGTAGTTAGAAAAACAAAGCATCTACATTTGGCTTCGGAATATAAACACACACCCCGCTCACCCCCAAACCCTCACCTCTGGGTCTAACCTGACTCTCTCCATTTGATTTTACTATGAGATGGTGGCAGGCAGTCAGCTCTGCATCTCATCTTACATCTTATATCTCATCGTGGCTCACTTGGAGACAATGCAGATGTCCAGACATCCTCGAGAGCGCCTGGGATTTCAAAGCCAGCCTCGCTGATCTGACCCTTCAAGAGCAGCGATGTCACCCCCTTGGACCCCATCTCACCACAGGTTTCGTGTCCCCCGAGGAGGGCTGATTTGGTCTTAGGGGGTGCGCGCCGCCTCACCCAGCAGAACGCACCCCGGTTAACAGAGCAGCCTCCTGTCGTGCCCCTCCCGCTGGAGCACCCCCGTCCCAAGGAGTCTGAGGCGCTGTGCTCCCCTCGCTCAGGACTGGGCACACAACCAATGCCCAACCCATTAGAAACTTGCTCCTTTGGAATATGGGCTGAGAAGAGCAAAGGCAGCAGCTAGCGGAGCTGATTTATCTCAGCCCTGGCCTGAAAGTGCAGCCTGCAGCGCCCGCGACAGAGGCTCCTGCAGTTACCTTGGTTTCTGTCCTTCCCGGCCCAATTCTTTGTCTTTCCTTCAATGCAAGAGCGGCCCTCTCTCTACCTTTAAATTCCTTTTTCTATTCAAGCTGGCCCGGCAGTTTCTGCCCTTGTCATTAAAGGACCCTGACTGATCGGTTTCCAAGTGGTATTCGTCCTTCCTGTCATGCCCTCCAAATCCATCTTGACTGAGCTTCCGAAAACAAAATGTTGATCATTCACTGGACGCACACGTGAAGTATTACTATTATGAATTCACCTTCTTTACTGAGCTCCTATTACGGGCAAGGCATAATTAGACACACGTGAAATACAGGGTCGCACAGAACAGACAAGGCCCCCACTTTCCAGTGGGGTAAATCAGACGATGAACAGGGAAACAAGTAAACAAAGATAACTGTTGACTGTGCTAAGAGCTACAATGGAAATAAATGGGGAGCTATGACGGGGGGAGGTAACCAGAGTTTGGAGGGGATGGTCGGGAAATGCCTTGATGTAACAGTTTAGCTGAGACCTAAGACCTGAGTAAAAAGAAATAAAATGATAAAAACGATGGTTCTCCATTAGGTTAAAATGCAAAACTTTAAAAACATGGACTTCAAGGCTCTGGAAATCTGGTTTCAAACTACTTTTTAAATTTTCTTTCCTTTAGTTATCGCCTCGCGATAACTTCCTACTTCAGATACTTTGTCTCTGAGACACCACCCGCAGGTCTTGCTTCTTCTGTCACCCGATCTGCAATGTCCCAGACGCCCCCAACCCCGCCCCCGACACCACTCAGCTGAACGTTACTCACCCTTCAAAGCTCAGCTCAAGGCCATTTCCTCCATTAAGCCTTCAGTCATGGGCTGGACTGTCCCCTGCGATTCCTAGGTCGAAGTCCTAACCCCCAGCACCTCAGAATGTAAGCGTATGTGGAGACAGGGTCTTCTAAGAGACCGTAGGTTGTAATGAGGCCTTAAGGGTGGGCCCTAATCCAACGTGACTGGTGTTCCTGTAAGAGGTGGAGATAAGGACACAGACACAGAGAGAAACCATGTGAAGACAGAGAAGACAACCGTCCACAAGCTGAGGGCTCGGGAGAAAGCAAGCCTGCCAGAGCCTTCATCTCGGACTTCTAGGCTCCAGAATTGTGGGAAATACATTTCTGGCGTTCAGGGCCTCCCATCTGTGGCGCTCTGTTAGGGCAGCCCTAGCTAACTAATATACACACCTTCCTTGACCACTGCAGTTTATAACGAGCAAACGCCTTTCAACGGCAGTATTACGGAGGGACACCATTTACGCAGTGTTTATTCAGTGCCGTATACAGTAAGTTGTCTGTCTCCCCAGCAGAAATGTCAGCTATTTAAGGACTAGGGATCTATTTACTGTCTTTTGACACTCTTCACAACGCCCAACGTGGTATCTCATACAACAATAAATATCTGTTGATTTTTCTGTACTCTGACACTCTAATTAGATGCAGGAGTGGAAACCGTGCCTCTTATTTGTTTTCCTAAAGCAGAGCTGGTCCCACCAGTGCCCTTTAGAATACTATATTGATTTTTCTATTCCTCCCTAGATAAAATGCAAACTCTACAGACTGGCACGCCAAGAGTCTTCATATTCTGATCACAATTCATCTCTCCACCCTTACTGGACAGCATGAGGGTGAGCATCTACCCTACAAACTTGCACACCCAATTTCCACCGACTATCTTTCTTACCTTTCCTTCACTTGGCTAACCTCTACAGAAAGATCCAGCTCAAACGTCACCATCTCTACAAAGCTCTAGTGATGTGCTCCTGGCCAGTAGCTCAGCCATCTAAGCTACCACAGTACTTCGTCCCCTCTGCAATAACACAACTATTTTGAATGATCTGCCTTTATATCTACCCTCTCATGAGAGTCCTTAAAAGGAAGAACCCGGGCTTCCCTGGTGGCGCAGTGGTTGAGAGTCTGCCTGCCGATGCAGGGGACGCGGGTTCGTGCCCCGGTCCGGGAAGATCCCACGTGCCGCGGAGCGGCTGGGCCCGTGAGCCATGGCCGCTGAGCCTGCGCGTCCGGAGCCTGTGCTCCGCAACGGGAGAGGCCACAACAGTGAGAGGCCCGCGTACCGAAAAAAAAAAAAAAAAAAAAGGAAGAACCCTTGTTATCAGCTGTGTATTCCTAATGCTTAGTGCAGGACCAGCAGGTGCCTACTGGCCAAAGAGAGAAACCATCACTAAGGCTCGAGGCCTGGGCTGGCTCATCTCTGCTGCTCCAGCATCCGGCACAGACAGCAGCGCGTGGCGGTGGTCTTCGCTTTGTGTGTGAGTGACTGTGGCCTTAATTCCTACCGGCCTATGACTCCCAACTCTGTATCCCTGCTGAGGCTTCTCGGGACTCGTCCATCACAGGACAGCCCTTTTGTCCAGGATGGTACCTAGGACCCTACCCTCCCACATCTGCCGGTCCCCACATATTTCCTGTTTAGTTCGGTGTGCTGCCAGCCAGCAGGTCTCCCAAACTGGAAACCTCTTCTCTTTCCTTTCTAGCCAGTGATCCCCACCCCCACCCCATCAAGCCTTGCTCGTGATCAGCTCTGGCGTCTGCTCCCCTCACCCCCGCTGGCTTTGGTCCCTCTGGTCATCTCCCCTCACCCAGAGACCCTCTCAATACCCTGGCCCCTCTCCTGTTACACACCTAACACGCCCTGCCATGAACACGGTCAGGTTCCTCAAGGGCGGGGGTCATATCCTTTCCAACTTTTATTTCCAGAGAATGAAGCACACTCTACACCGAACAGTGTGAAAAGGAAGAATAAATTAGATGCAACGTTATTTTTAAGTGAACCAATGCCCCCCATGTCTACTTTCTTTTCACCATCGATATTTACTGGTACTCATATTTAAACGTCATGACTATTAGTCATTAAGGTGGATGAAGGATTTACTCCAAGCACCAGCGGGTAAAAGTTTTCAAAAGTAACTGTCTACGAGAAGCCTTTCTGACACGGATTAACCCTCTTTCTTCCGAACAAGGAATCAGACCACAACGCAGGCTCCCTATGGATGACGCAGGGTCACCGCTGTCAACAGTCCTGGCCGCTGCGCAATACCTGGCGCCCTCAGATGCCGGGCGTGAGCGGGGCTGGTGGCTCCCGCCCTAAGACCCCCAGAGCGCTGTGCACTGCGCGGGCTCCGGTCACCCCTTCCCCCACCTCCCACTGCCAGGCCGCCCCGCTGGAGAACCTGTCTCTACGGTCACCCCTCTAAACCGTGCTGCCGAAGCGGCGTCCTCCAGAACCGCGCGGCGCTGCGGTCGGAGCGCGCAGCAACCGGGGTGGAGGGCCAGGACCGAGGGGCGCTCCCGCGGTCACAGCCATGCTCTCCCGTACGGGGGCCAGTGAACGCGCGCCAGGTAAGCGGTCTGGGCGAGAAAAGATCTCGGGGAGTCCGGCCAGCGGAGGTCTCTGGGCGGGGGTCTCCAGCGCGGCCGGTCGGCAACCTACGCCTCCGGCCGCAGGTTTCGGACGGGGGCTTTCCCGAGCGGCGGGCGAGGCCCTCCGCATTACAGCAGAGGCACTCGGGGCCAGCGCTGGTGAGTCGGGGAGACCGGTCCTCCCGGGGGTCTGCGGGGGGCCGGCCAGGAGGCGAGGCAAGGCGGGGCAAGCAGTCCACTCGGGTCAACGGTTGGATGCGCCGGCGGCCGCCAGGCGGGGCTCAAGGGTCGGTGGGACGGGGGCGCGGGCCGCGGCAGGTGCGGGGGTCCCCCAGCCCCGCAGCTTCCGCGTACGCCCGCGCGCCCCAGCAGACACCGGCCGGCCCCCACGCCTGCCCGGGATGGAGCACGCGCCCGCGGCCGGAAGGCGCCCCAACCGCCCGGCGCAGGGGAGCCGGGCCCGGCGAGGGAAGCCCAGTGAGGGACGGAGCGTGCGCAGTGGCGAGGGCGAGGCCAAGTGCGGGCAAGGAGCATGCGCAGTGTGAAGGCACAGCGGGCTACGTGGGAGCCCGGGGCATGCTCGGTGAGAGCCGGGCCCGGCGCACGCGCAGAAGCGCTCCGAGCCCGCAACCCGCCGGCGGAGAGAAAAAGGAGGAGAGAAATCACCTCAGAGTTACGTCAGGAAAGGCCGCGTTTTGCGGGGAGGCTGTGGCCTCCCACGGGCTCCGCAGTTCTCCTAGGGCCAGGGGCCTGACAGTTACTCACCGGTCTTCAGCCCCGAGGCAGACGCCAGGCCCCTTCCCGCTCACACTCGGCTCGCGCGCGCCGCAGCCACCGCTGCCGCTGTGATTCCATCCATCTTGAATTTGACGTCATCCCACACCAGGGATGAGGTCATCGCAGGCAGCGCTCGTCACGTGCGCGGCTCTGTGATTGGCCGCCAGGCGCCTGGGGGCGGGGCGAGGGTGGTGCGCGGCGCGGGGGGCCGGGCGAGGGCGGGCCCGATGGCGGGCGACTTGCCGCCACCGGCGCCGCGTCCTCCCGCGCGCGCCTTCCGCCCGGTGTTCCTCCTCCTGAGCCGCACGCGCCCGCGTCCTCCCCCGGCCCGAGGCGGGGCGCGCGTCCCCCGTGGGCCGCCCTGAGGGGAGGCGGCGGCGGCTGGAGGGGTGCGTATCGCGGAGGCGCGGACCGCGCTCTGCCCGGCGGTCCCGGTGGGCTTGGCGCGGCGGGGACACGCGCCGGTGGGCTCTACGGGTGGTGCCCCTTCCCGGCCCGGCGCACTGCGGCGGCGCCTCCGCTCGGCCCTCGGAGGACTGTTTTCCGACGGCAGCCCCTTGGTGCCCGGGCCCAGGTGCATCTCGGCGGCGCGGACGCCTCTCGGCGGGCGTGGAGGCGCGCAGCGTGCGGCGTCCGACCTGCGGAGAACCGACCTGGGCGCTAACGCTTCCTCCCAGCTGGGCGGTCCTATCGCTGGGGACCGCTCGGTGCTGACTTGGGGTGGACGGGCCTCCAGGTTCACCCCGCCTGAGCAGATGGGGGTGGCAGCTCTGCTCTTCAGCCTCGCGTGACATCCGCTTGTCAGCTGCGTGTTCACAGACAGAAACCTTCACTTTTAATAGGCATTGGCTTAAGCGATCGCTGGGCAACTAACTTATTTTTCTCTAATATCAATTCTCAATTGCTGTCTCCTAGACTGTCATTTTCTTGCATGAGTATTACAAACCCATTATTTAGAACTCACTTCCCTCTCATTCAAAACCAGAAAATTAGTGTAACAGAAATGCCAAACTGTAAACACTAACTCTACAGAAAGGTTCTGTTAGGCAAGGTAAACAAAACAAATCAGATTGGAATGGAGAGGAGGTTGCGTGTTTTTTTTGTTTTTTGGCCGGAGTGCATGCAGGATCTTAGTCCCCTGACCAGGGATGGAACCGGTGCCCCCTGCAGTGGAAGCGCTGAGTCCTAACCACTGGACCGCTAGGGAATTCCCAAGACTGCCTTTTAAAGTGATAATTTTTAGGACCAATGCTTAAATTCCTGGCTTTTAAATCCACGTTGTTTAATATTTTCCAAATGTCAGTTTTCAGATAAATTTAATTTTTTAAAGTTGAGTTTATACATACGACCCTAGGTAAAAAAAAAAATTATGAAACATCTGAGGAACATGTGCAAGAAATAATCTTGCATTAGGTTGATTAAAATTAAAAACGTGTTGCAAAATGAACAGCTCTATTGTCAATTGTTTTCGTTCCACTAATTTTAAGAGGACTCAGTCTCAAAGGAAGAATCTTGCACCTAAAAGTTTTCTTCTGCAACTCTTTAAAAACTTGAAAATGTGTCTTTGTATTTTGAACTGAATGGTGGTGGAGCAAAAAGTGGCTTTGAACTAAAAGAACAGTGATTATAAGGCTTTCAAAGGGCCTTGAGTTTTAGGGTCCCCCGTGGTTAGGCTGGGCGAGCACACATAGTTGTCCCCACGTTACGGGTGAGAAAACGTGTACCAGCTGTGTAGCCAGAGCTAGAAGCTGGGTTTTCTAGTTTTCAGTGTACTGTACCGTATGCCAAAAGCAATCGCCTTCTGCCTGCATCCCTTCCAGCTGCCTCAGGAAGATACACGTTGGTGTCTCCTCTTTAAGGCATGTGATCAGGCGATTTCACTAAAAGAGACCTGACTGCTAAATCCAGCAGTTTGTTCAGTTGGCTCTTTGGTTTGTGACCCTACCAATTCCTCCTTCAAACCTACTTGTTTCAGTGATGCTTCATTCCCCTGGATTTTCTTTTCTTTTTCTTTTTTCTTTTTTGGCCTCACAGCACACGGCTTGCGGGACCTTAGTTCCCCGACCAGGGATTGAACCTGCACCCTCGACAGTGAGAGCGCAGAGTCCTAACCACTGGACTTCCAGGGAATTCCCTCCCCTGGATTTTCTACCCGTTATCTGACCTCTGGTTCTCATCCTCCTGTGTCAGCTCCTCTGCCCAGACCGTCCTCACACTTTGGGTCTCCTGACGTTCTGACCGTGGCCCTCCTGTTTCAGTCACCCCATGCAGTCCCGTCCATCCCTGGGACGTGAGCCCAGCTTCCTGAGCCAGAGCCCCTCCCTCATCACCAGTATTCGGCCTGTCACCAAGTCAGGGCCATCCACCTCCTGGCTGTACCTCTGATAATGCAACCACGGGCCAGTCCCCAACTTCCTAACTGCTCCCCAGCCTCCAGGATGTTCCTCTTCAATCCACCCTCGTGCTGCAGTTCAAGTGATCCTCTTAAAAAGCCAAAGGTGTCATGCCACTCCCTTGCTTAAGTTGCTGATGGCTCTCTATTGCTTTAGGATGACATTCAAATTTCGTAATGTGACTGACCAGACTGGTGACAGCCCGCCTCTAATCCCGTGTCCCCCGGCACCCACATGGACACACGTACTCTCTGAACAAGTCACACTCTGCCTCTCACCTCTGAGTGTCCTTGTGTGTTGTCTTCTCCCCTGAGCTCTTCCTCCCCCTGCCCTGTGCACACTCAGTCTCCCCTTGATAATTTTATCTTGCTGGTTCACGTTCCTCCCTCCAGGACTCCCCCAGCCCCCTCCCCTGTTATCACTCAGCGTCATTATGCATTTGGGCCCCCCCACCTCTGTGCTCCCATAGCAGCTTGTGTAGCTTGTTATACACTTGTGCACTTGCTATTGGATTTGCCTGCCAGCAACCTCTCCCCCTCAGTGGGCTTCCTGTCCCCCTCTGCCTGCCCGGTGCCCAGCCTGGTGCCTGACCTTGAGTCCATATTTTTATTGTGTGTCATCCATACACGGATGCATCCCGGCAGGATTTCTAGCTCCATATACATGTATATTTATTTAGACACAGTTCACGTCATTTATCTGGCCAGCTTCTTGTTAGATCTCACCGTTTGGATAACCTACAGCTCTGCGCTCACATAGCTCAACGTCCTATGTTCTTTCTGTCGTCCCTTGAACCTGTCCTTCCTCCCCTATCCCTGTCCTACTTAGTGGGGCTGCCCTGTCACCCCAGCCAGAAGCCTGATGGTAATTTTAGCCTCTTCTCTCTCAGTGTCTGCATTCAGCCGTCACTCAGTCTTATCAATCTACCTCTAAACACCCCTGATCTGTCCTCACCTGCCCTCCGGCTTCTGCTGCCTGGCTCCAGGGCCCCTGGCCAGTCATTGTAGCCACTCATCCACGTTCCTGCTTCAGGTTTGCGCCTTCCCGTCCCAACTCAGAACGTTTTGAGTCCGATTTATCTCTCTACGTGCCAATTGGATGTTGCCTGTAGCCTCAGTGCTGGCACGACCTACAGAGCGGAGTGGAGGTGGCTCTGGGCGTCCCCCCTGCACCAGCTGCTCCAGCCACGCATGGCTGGGACCGGCACTGCCCAGATGCCCTTTTCCTATTCCGCCTGCGGGCAGATCCCATTTCTCCTCCACGCTTCAGCCCCAGGCCTCCTGCCCCTGTGTGTGGCGGTTGCTTTGCTGTGACATCTCTTCATCGGTTACCGGCTGCTAGCAGGGCAGCTGCTTCACTTGTGGGCTCTTGGGGCAGAGACTGTGCCTGTGAACCTGTGTGTCCCAGAGCTTTGGGCCTGTCGCTAGCACTGTGTCCTGGGCCATCTGCCCTCGATGGCCAGTTTTCCCTCAGAGATTGTGTCACAGTGATGTCTGAGTCTGTGTCAGTAATACCATAACTCGACCTGTTTGTATGTCTTGTACCAAACAGCTCTTTTGTAAATTGGAGTTTAAAAACATAAGCCTCTACATATTTGGAAGTGGGAAGTTTTTATTTATTATTATTATTATTATTTTGGGCCATGTGGCTTACGGAATCTAGACCCCTGACCAGGGATTGAACCTGCACCCTCGGCAGTGGAAACGCAGAGTCCTAACCACTGGACCGCCAGGGAATTCCCTGGAAGTGGGAAGTTTTAACTGGCTGTGATTCTCTGTTTCATTTTGAACTTGTGTCTAGATGTCCAAATTTGCCCAACCTGTAAGTTGAGGGGTTGTCCCTTTAAACAGTCAGGTTAAGGTAGAGAGAGGTGGGTTCATTTTCCGTGGTTTCTTTAACAAATTACCCCCATCTTGGTGACTTAAACCAGCAGAAATTTATTCTTTCATGGTTCTGGAGGCCAGAAATCTGAAATCAGCATCACTGGGCTGAAATCAAGGTGCCAGCAGGAACGTGCTTCCTCTGGAGGAAACGGGAGAACCTCTTGGTGGCCTCTGAGCTTTTGGTGGCTGCTGGCATTCCTTGGCTTGTGGCCTTTCTCTTATAAGGACACTTGGGATGGCATTTAGGCCTCACCCAGCTAATCAGGGATCATCTTCCAATCTCAAGACCTTTAACTTAATCACATCTGCAAAGACCCCTTTTCCATAATAAGGTCATATCACAGGTTCCAGAGATTAGGACCAGATGTTTTTGGAGGCTACTATTTAACCTACTACACGTGAAGACAGTGTACCTGTTTCCATGTCAGCCATGGAGGAAGGTCTTTGAAAAGCACATGATGATGTAGAAAAAAAGAGGAAATGAGAAGTGGTGAAATGTTAGACTCTGTGTGAATGGATTATGACAACCACCCTCATGGTGTATGTCCTATGAGATGCCCCGTGAGCCTCAGAAATGGGTGGGCCCCAGCTCTCTCTTGAACATGGTTGAAACTGGGCTGGGTTGAGTGTCAATTCCACTGTGTCCTCACTGTTGAGAAGCCTGGTCTTTGCAGATCATGGTAAGAAAAGGAAGGGTACCAAACTGAAGAACCCCGCGGGTAGAGGCTTCAGCCCGCCGTGCTCTTTTCTTTCGAGGCAGGACCTGCTCACCCCTCCTCTCGCTTCCCACCACCCTGGTCCTTAAAGACCTAGACACCTCCAGATCCTCCAATTCGGCTGACAGTTGCCACTGATAGTAACTGAATCGCATCAGCACCTCAACGCCAGTTCCTAGCAGCCCTTTTGCCTTCAGCAAGATTGGGAGAGGACTGTGTGTGTGTGTGTGTGTGTGTGTGTATGTGTGTTTTCAATAGCAGTTGTAATTCTGGGTATTTGATTATGAACCGTGCAATAAGAACATGGATTTAGACGGGTTTTCTTATGTGCCCTTCCATAAGCTGCTCTCATGAAAGATGGGGAGGAATGTAATTCTTTTTTTTTTTTTTATTTACTTATTTTTGGCTGTGTTGGGTCTTCGCTTCTGTGCGGGGGCTTTCTCTAGTTGTGGCAAGAGGGGTCCACACTTCATTGCGGTGCGCGGGCCTCTCACTATCGTGGCCTCTCTTGTTGTGGAGCACAGGCTCCAGACGCGCAGGCTCAGTAGTTATGGCTCACAGGCCCAGTTGCTCCGCGGCATGTGGGATCTTCCCAGACCAGGGCTCAAACCCGTGTCCACTGCATTGGCAGGCAGATTCTCAACCACTGCGCCCCCAGGGAATCCCTGCAATTCTTTTAAGAGCTGCACCGTGGGATTCCTTTGGTAAAGGAAGGTGGATCCATGTCCCCAGGCCGTGGAACGGGGTGACAAATGGCAGCCCCTGCTGAACAAGTGTCTTCCCTCAATCGTGATCAGACACACACGGCTCCCCTGCCCTTTAGAATGACCACTGCCGTCTACACCCCAGGAAAGTGAGGCTCGTAAAGGCCAGGCCGTGGAACAATAGAGGTCAGAACCGGGACAGACAGCAGAGGCTGAGACCTGCAGATAAGCTGCTCTGGAAATATTTCAGATCTGTGGAGGCATTGGTAACTGGTCAGCCCTTATCTTCTTTCTCTTCTAATGGAGAGGGGTAACCCAGGGCCCAGAGCTGAGGTTAGGTGGTCGGGGCAGGGAGAAATGTGTGTGCAGTCGGGAGACCTAGAAGGAAGCAGGAAGCTGAGGGACCTGCATTCCACGGCCTGTGCTTGATGAGCTACTTTGTCTGTGAAGAGTGAGCCCTGTGGGGATGCGGATCGGATCCACCCCTCGGCCATCTCTCCTTTTTGCCCTCCCTGCCTGCAGCATTGTGATTTACCTGCCTGCCGTGCCCCAGGCTCTTGGACTGCAAAGAAGAATACCAGGTGGTCGCTGCTCTCAAGGAACTGGCATCCTCTCTGGGGAAATAGATGTGAACTGTCCGTCCAGGTGTAAACACTGTGAGAGCCGTGTGTGCTCAGAGCTGTGGAGCCCGAGGCAGGCAGTTCCGCCTCTCCCGGGGACCCAGATGCAGGGTGGGCCTGAGGCAGGAGGTGGCCCTGCCAGCATTTGTCCTCTCTGTGCCACAGTGAGAACTCTGGAATCAATCAGCCACCCGCTTCCCGTAAATGGCCACGAAACAAGGCGTTCCAGCTTCATCCCTGACACAGGCTGTGCTGGGTCCAGGGCAGGCACGAGGGAGCTGACAGGCATTCTGGATCTCTAGATCAAGACACCAGACTGTGGGAGAAAAACGAACTCAGCAAAGGGTATTGGTGGGGCGGCCCTTCCCAAACAGCAGTTTGTTCTGGGTATCTATGAGCGGAATGGGGGTGTCTCTCACCAGGACATTCCAAATGGCTGACTTTGTCCCATTTGGACCTCAAGCTTTGTGTGTTTCCGTGCACAGAGTGAACAGAGGGGTAAAAACGCTGACTAAATTGATCTGACCCTGAAGCCATTTTTAAAAGATCCGAGATGCTCCTGCTTTTTGTTTCTTTCTTTTTTCCTTTTTAAAAAAAATCTTGGAGACTTTAAAGCTTTGCCCCTTTTCTTTTAGTAAGAGTCAGCGTCGTTGACCCTGGTCCAGAACATGAGTCACCCTATTGAAAAAAGAAATATGAACGTTCATTTAAATTTGATTTTTAAAGTACTTACTGTACTTAATCACCTCCAAGATGCCTTTTGATATTTGTCATGTTTTATGCTATACATTTGACACATTTAAGCGTCATTAATAGGTCCCCCCCAATTAATATTAAGATAGCAACTATAGAACTAGACTTGATAAAACATTATAGAACTTGGAGTTTGCTTACGAAGCACTTGTAAAAACTGGGTCAAATGATTTCATCTGCTTTCTCTGTTAGAGAGAATCCCCCCCTCAGTATGTGACTCTATTGATTTGGTACCCTGTCTGGTTCCCTGATATCTGTGAAATGACTACTCCTGAAAATAGATACCCTGCCCCTTTTATGCTTGCTTGCTTTCTTAACAAGGTAGGCAAATCATTGCCAATGTTTTAACACTTCGAAAGTTGATAGGTGAGGCTGACCCATGACCGGGAACCACAATGATGTCATCTGAGGTTTTACCAAGCCTGCGTATTTAATTCACTTGATGTATCACTGGCTATGATAAGTCTAGGGTTCTCAAAGGATGCTTGGAAACATTCCCAAGAAGTTTTGACTTATAAAAATTGACTAAATTAAAAAAATAAAGTATTCAGAGTATGTGATAGGGAGGTAAGCGTGCAAAAAGTTTGGGCATCCCTCTGAAATCTGATTTCCGTTTCAGATTTAGTCTCCCCCTTGCACTCAATGGGCGGGAGTGATTGATTTCGTCATGATGGCATGCTTACTGAGATATTCTCACCACTGTATCATCAGCAGTGTAATAATTATTCTAAAATTAAGTGCTGTGATCTTTCTCCTGGGCTTGAAGTTAGCTCATCAGAATTCTGAATTAAAACTAAACTCCCCTCCCAGTGCTGCAAGAAAGGGAACCCCACTGTTTTCATTGTCTTTTAGTGCCTGCTAGAGTCAGTGGCCTATCTTGGGCTCAGGTACCAAAAAATCTAAGTGGCCACCAAGATAATCATACTATAGTTTACTATAAGCCATCAGTTGTTTTAGCAGATCTAAGCTAACTTTCAGGAGAGCATTGCTCAGATAATGTCTTTAGCGGGGTCAAATCTGTATAAAAAGGTAAAGAGATAATAAGCAAAAATTATACCAGTGATGCCTCACCAGACATATTATAAAAACAAAATGTCACCAAGCATAGCTGAGCTGTTGTGGAGATGTTACTGAAACTGACAGGCCTGCAAGTCTGCAACTTGGTATCAATTGCACAATAAATGAAGAAGCTTCCCTCAGCTGAGAAACTAGGGTTTAATTCTGCAATTAGGAAGATGAGCCTAGTGTCACTGATCACAGTTAGAGAAAACTTGAGCTGCGGTGATTTTAATAGGCATGGCTGGTCTGGCTCAGACGCAACCACAAGAAATGCAGGGTGTTGATTTTTTTTTCTTTTTATTAAGGAGGGCACCAAGAGGCAGAATAGGCGGTGCTGAGTGTGTGGTGGTGGGATTGATCAGTCCTGGGTTCAAGTGCCAGCTCTTCAACTGAATAATTGCGTGGCCCTGGGCAAGTTATTAATACGTAACCCCTGCAACCTGCAGTCTCCTCATCCTTCAAACGGGAGCATTGATAATCAACACCTCCGCAGGTCATGTATGGGGATTAAATGAGATGATAAAGGTCCTCCTTAGCACTGCCTAGCACATAGTAAGCATTCGACGAGAATTAGGTATTATTGTTGCAATTTCTACGCCTTCCTTAAAGAGCTACTTAAAGCTATTCCAGGGAAAAATAACTAGATCTAGAATAAGTGCAGATAAACCTGTTCCTGGAGATGGTGAGAATGACTAGCAAGATGCATAGGGTGAAACAGATCAGCCTGGGATGAACCTGAATACGAGATTAAAAAACAATGATGCACAGGGACTTCCCTGGTGGTGCAGTGGTGAAGAGTCCGCCTGCCAATGCAGGGGACACGGGTTCGATCCCTGGTCCGGGAAGATCCCACATGTCACGGAGCAACTAAGCCCCGTGTGCTGCAACTACTGAAGCCCGCGTGGCTAGAGCCCGTGCTCCGCAACAAGAGAAGCCACCGCAATGAGAAGCCTACGCACCGCAATGAAGAGTGGCCCCCGCTCGCGGCAACTAGAGAAAGCCCGCACACAGCAACGAAGACCCAACGGAGCCAAAAATAAAAATATAAATAAATAAATAAATTTATTAAAAAAGAAATGATGCAATGATATCACTTGAATGTGGAATCTAAAATACGACACAAATGAACTTATCTACGAAACAGAAACAGACTCACAGACATAGAGAACAGACACGGAGGAGGGTGGGGTGGGGTGGGGTGGGGTGGGGTGGGGTGGGGGAGGGATGGAGTGGGAATTTGGGATTAGCAGATGCAGATTATTATACACAGAATGGATAAACAACAAGGTCCCACTGTAGAGCACAGGGAACTATATTCAATATCCTGTGACAAACCATAATGGAAAAGAATATGAAAAAGAATATATATATGTATGTATAACTGAATCACTTTGCCGTACACCAGAAACTTACACATTATAAATCAACTATACTTCCATAGAAAATAGATTAAAAAAAGAAAACAATGATGCAGATTAACAAAAAGGTCATGAAATAAAGACAGAATCCCTCATGTGATACGACCGATGTCATAATAAATTGATAGAAGTAAGGTGCTCAAAATCGCACGTATTCCCATCTGAAACTAATAATGGCAATACAAAAGCCAGGGGAACCTATAAATTGGTACGTACAGAAAAATGCGGGGAAATTCCATACAAATCTATAATATTTTAAAAGTAGGACCTTAGGAGATGTTGCTAAGTAAAGAGGTATTAAGTTTGGGCGAGATGGGAAGTTCCCGGATGTGCTCTGAGCGAAGCCCTGTTAGGGACGCGGGGGGCAGGATCTGAAGAGGAGGTCACCACCGCAGCAGTGCCTGGCCCCTGCGGTACGGCTTGGAGTGTGAAGCGACCCATGGCAGGCGGGGCGGGTCTGATCCGTGACACTGGGATGCTTTGCTCCTCTGATGCTTTACCAAGGGAACCCTGCTGCACGCTCACCGAGCCAGCTCAAAATTCTTTTTGGTAGTGAAATTCGTTACTGAATTATAGTAATTATAAACTTGACCACGGAGTTGTAATGACGGGGGAAATAGACATTGGTTGACAATCAGGAAATTCTAAATTAACTTTCAGGGTTCTGCGGTACACTAATGACCCACATGGTTTCGCGCAGAGTAACTGGAACTCTGGGAAGGAACTGACGGTGCCTGCGACAGACCTTCCGTCGTCCTTGGTCTGGGGCACACGGTGTGTGAGTGCTGCGTTGCCTCACTCCGAGAAAGCGAGCGGGAAAACTCCTGTCCATCTTTCAAAGGCCACCTCTGGGTGTTGCTTCTCTGACCCTCCCAACAAGCAACACCTGGGGGCCTGGGACACTCCTCTCGTGAAGAAATGTGGGTTTACGTGCCTGTCACCAGGCTGAGGTTCTGAGCTCTGCAAGGGCAGAGCCCATGTCTTCCCCAGCACGCTTGTTTCTCAGCGTGAAGACGCGAGGCAGGTGGGTGCCGGCCCCAGGGGGGCTCCATTGACAGTGGATGGAATGGGGTTCCCTTTTACGGAGCAGCAGAGACTTTCTGGGCTTCTCTCTGAGTCTCCTTCCGACCACCCCAGGGCACTCATGATAATTACATGTCCTGCCCCCTGCCATTAGGGGGCATCAGTTATGGCTGATGGTTTATGAGCAAACGTGACGTTTCTCACCAACAGCTTTTATTTATTTTTTATTTATTTATTTTTCGCTGCGTTGGGTCTTCATTGCTGCGCGCTGGCTTTCTTTTTAGTCGCAGTGAGTGGGGGCTACTCTTCTTTGCGGTGCGCAGGCTTCTCATTGCAGTGGCTTCTCTTGTTGCCGAGCATGGGCTCTAGGTACGCGGGCGTCAGTAGTTGTGGCGCACGGGCTCAGGAGTTGTGGCTCGCGGGCTCTAGAGCGCAGGCTCAGGAGTTGTGGAGCACAGGCTTAGTTGCTCCGCGGCATGTGCGATCTTCCCGGACCAGGCCTCGAACCCGTGTCCCCTGCATTGGCAGGCGGATTCTGAACCACTGTGCCACCACCAGGGAAGCCCTCACCAACAGCTTTATCCAGGTGTTCAGTGAGTAAGTTTACTGAGCATGGGCCAAGGGGTGGGGGTGCTTGTGCTGCTGGTGGGGTGAAGAGATGCACAAGGCTCAGGCCCCGTCTTGAAGGAGCTCAACTGGCCAATGGCATACATGATGTCATCAACATGAAATACAGCTTGATCAGGACACGTGGAAGGTGTCGGTGTCCCCATTTCTGTTCACACTCCTCCCCCCCTGGGTGCTTCTCAGTTCACTCCAGTCTTCCTGAGTGTCCATCACTTGCCAAGGTCACCGGTAACCTCCATGGGACCAAACCCAATGGTCACTTATTTGTCTTCTTTCTTCCTCCCTCCCTCCCCCCCTCCCTCTCTCTCTCTCCCTTTCTTTCTTTTTCTTTCCTTCCTTCCTTCCCTCTTTCCCTCCCTCCCTTTCCTTCTTTCCTTCTTCCTTTTCTTTCTTTCTCTCTCTCTTCCTTCCTTCCTTCCTTTCTTTCTTTCTTTCTTTCTTTCTTTGTCTTTCTCTCTCTCTCTTCCTTCCTTCCTTCCTTTCTTTCTTTCTTTCTTTCTCTCTCTCTCCCTTTCTTTCTTTTTCTTTCCTTCCTTCCCTCTTTCCCTCCTTCCCTCCCTTTCCTTCCTTCCTTCCTTCCTTCCTTCCTTCCTTCCTTCCTTTCTTTCTTTCTTTCTTTCTGTCTTTCTTTCTCTCTCTCTCTCTCTTTCTTCTGCACCTACTTCGTGCTGGGCACTCTTCTAGCCCTTAGGACAGACCAATAGGTAAAGCAAAGCTCCTGCCCTCACGGAGTCCACACTGCACTAATGTGGGCCCAGCTGGTGCCCACGGGGCTGAGGGCTGAGCGTGGACAGGTGCGGGCTCTGGGAGCCCCTGCCTTCCCTTGGATGACAAGGAGAGAGTGAGAGATTTTACCATCGGGAGAGACATGTCCAGCTGGTGAGCCTGGCTGTGCTGCAGAGGGCTGGAGGGGAGGAGAGGGAGGAGCCTGGGAGC
Organism: Mesoplodon bidens; assembly: GCF_964165515.1. Classification (NCBI taxonomy): domain Eukaryota; kingdom Metazoa; phylum Chordata; class Mammalia; order Artiodactyla; family Ziphiidae; genus Mesoplodon; species Mesoplodon bidens. The sequence goes on along the minus strand of NC_138161.1, from coordinate 4,335,925 downwards.
TGCGGGTCTTCTGCGATGTTTGCGATGGGACATGGAAAGGGCCTGGAATGAGACAGCAAGCATGGTCACTGATGCAGACATCCAGCGGGGAGACGCTAGGGCACTGTGACTCCCTGGGTTTGCCGGGCGGAGAGGGAGGGAGGTGCTCCCTAGGGCCCAGTCCGCGACCGCTGCTCCCCCTTTGCCACTTCCTTCTCATGCCCTCGTGCATGCGATTAGCTCTACTCTGGCCACTGCCCCACAGCCCGCCACCCCTGCCTGTTGAATCTTTGCTCTGGCTGCATTAATCAATCCCGGATTAATTAACTAACACTCCCAAACATGGCAGAGTGTATCCAGTAAGTAGCTTTTGTCTCGGATGGGAAGGGATTCAACTGTATTACACATATGCTAAGAAGGGGTTAGTCATCTGTTGATGGTGCTTTTGAAACCCATTCTGGAGGCACGAGCAAGGCCATGGTCTGGGTGGGCAGCTTCCCAGAGCACGCAGAAGTCCAGGAGATGCACTCTGAACGCACGAATCAGCAACTCATGGGAAATGTGACTTTTTAAAGTGGAGAGCGACTGCATGAAGTCGTGTGCATGCTGGGAAATCAAGGTAGATTTCCTCGCGCGGTAGATACAGGCCTTCACCTGACAATGTCAGTGGATGCACCCACTTGCGTTTGAGGAAAGATGCAGTCGGAGGACCAGAGAACCAAGCCAGGGCCTGCAAAAGGGGTGCAGCAGAGCGGGCTGGCAACCAGGCAGATGGATTTAGGGCCCTGGGGATAAGCAGGCAGGAGTCAGGCTCTAGCACCCTGGGATTGGGAGCTGGTTCCTCCAGGGATGGAGAAGTCCCTCCAGGGTCATCAGCCACTGCGGGGAAGGGGCTCCAGGGACAGGGCAGGGTGAAGCCTCCACAGTGCGGCCGCCCTGCAAGTGGTCGGAGGAAAGTTATGTCACAGTAGGTACCACCAGGTGTGGCTGGGTTGGGGAAGGGCGGGGTGTTGTTGCCAGGCAACGGGTCTCTGTGTCCTCTGCCTCCCCATCCCCAAGCTGGGTCCCACGCATTGACACATGCCCAGCACTGCATGGGACTGCCACAGCGGGCCTAAGAGCACAGTCCCACTTGCAGTGACCCCACAAGGACTTTGAGAGGCTGCCCCCAGCAGAGCAGCCCCAAGCTATTTGGCTCTCTGGGTCCAGAGGAGGTGAGGAAGCATCTGGAAAGAGAACCAGGAACAAGGAAGCCTATGTATGAATAGAACCTAAAGCGGGGGGGGACTCAACAGTGGCAGTTAGGGATGTCCTACCATCTCTGGACCTTAGCAAGGCATGCGAGGCTGGGCTGACGCAGCTCAGCCTGTCTCTCCAGCCCTTTGAAGCCTGCAGGCGGGCCAAGATGCCATCAGATAGAGCTAACTTCAGCTCAGGGAGCTCACACAGCTCCTCTCTGCACCCTCCTCCTCCCTGGAATGTCCTTCTCCCACCTCATGCTTAGCCAGATCCTTGCCATCCTCCCAGCCTCAGCCTGGTGTCACCTCCTCTGGGGAGCCCTCCTTGACCTCTGCACAGAGCTAAGGAGTTTTTCCTCGCTGTTCCATTGGGATCCAGGTGCATTCGGGGCCCAGCACGTATCACTTGGAGGCAATCGCAGGTATCTTCTCACCTGTCCCCGCACCTTTTCTTCCAGCTTGCAGCCCCAGGGTTTAGCATCCTGCCTGGCACGTAGAGGAGCTTCATGCTCTTGGAGACCAGATGAGGCATGAAGATCAAGGAGGAGTAGTGGGGGATGAGGGTGGAAAGGAAGATGGGGCCAGGGGGTGGGGGCGGCACAATTGGGTTGACGTGGGCGGAGCAGACCTGGGAGGTAGTCATAAGCTCTGATGGCGGTGGGCAGGGCCAGGTCGGGCCGGGTCGCGCCGTCAGAGATGTAGGGGTGGGGCCTGGTCACACGCACAAGGCAGCTGAGAGCGGGAGGCCTGGAGCAGGGATGGGACGGAGTAGGAAGCTGTTGGGTGGAGGCGGAGTTGAAGGTGGGAGGGAGGGGCTGGGAGAGGCGGGGCTGGGGCGCGAGGCGGAGGGGAAGGGCTGAATGTGTGCGGTCAGGTCTGACCCAGAGTTTTTGATGGTTCTGGTGGTGACGGCACATAGTAGCTGTTCACTGAATAGTTGTCCAGTGAAGGCACTCACGTCTCTCCTGACACGGCCGACTCACTTTCAAGTCTAGGCGTTGTGCTGTCCGCAGTGTCTCATTGGGAATAACCCTGGAGCTTCGTACGGAGACCACGGTACTGCAGAGAGGGTGCTTCCGGATCCAGAGGCTCAGCTGCGGCGACAGAAGAGGCCCGTCCAGGGCAGCGCAGAGGCGAGTGCCCTGTTCCCCGAGACCTGCGATCGCATGTGCATTCAGGAAGTTTCCTCAGGTCCCCGGAGAGCAGGAGGCTTGGCCCTGGGGGAGCCCTGGGGCCCTGGCCTGCTTCCCTCCTCCTCCATGCGGTCTTAGCATCCCTGGGAACACTGCATCCCTGGGGCAGGTTTGAGCAGGTAGTGGGTGGAGCCGTGTGCCCAAATATGTCCACTTCCTCAGCCCCGAACTTGTGACCGTGACCTCATTGGGAAATGGGGCCTTTGCAGATGTAATCGAGTTAAGACGAGGTCATCCTGGAGTGGGTGGGCCCTGAATCCCAGGACTGGTGTCCTTACCAGGAGAGAGCGATGTGGAGACACGCAGGTGCCCAGGGAGAAGCCCGTGTGAAGACCCAGGCAGAGATTAGAGTAAGGCAGCCACAAGCCAAGGAAAGCAGAGGATTGCTGGCAGCCCCCAGAAGCTGTCAGAGGGACGGAGGGATTCTTCCCCAGAGTCTTCAGAGAGAGAGCACAGTCCTGACGACACCTGGACCTTGGACTTCTGGCCTCTTGGACTGTGAGAAAATAAATTCCTGTTGTTTTAAGCCACCAAGCTTGGGATACTTTGTGACATCAGCCCCAGGGCAAGGACACAGGCTGGACCACTTAGTGCTGAAGAAGGAGGCTCTGGGTCCAAGCTGAGTCACATCGCCACCCTGCCAGGGATGAGCTGTGTGACCTTGGGTGAGTCACTTAACCTCTCTGTGCCTTCGTCTCCCCCTAGGTTGTTGAAGGGTTGAGTTAGCGAGTCTCAAGTGTTAGACAGTGGACAGGTGCCCAGCATGATGTCAACGTCTGAGAGTATGAGTTACTTGTTTCAGAATTTGTTTCCTGTTCAGCTCACTGCTAGTACTGGCTCTCAGGGCATAGCCTTGTTCTGTGCCATTTTACGTGTACTCATTCTATACACCACAGACCGGGGGGCTTAAACAAGAGAACTTTGTGCTCTCACAGTTCTGGGGGCCACAAGTCCCAAATCAAGGAGTTGGCAGGGCCATGCTTCCTCTGCGGACTCTACGGGGGGGTCCTTCCCGCCTCTCCCAGCTTCTGTGGGTGCCTCACTCCGTGGCCCTCCTTGGCTTGTAGACACAGCACTCCAATCTCTGCCCCGTTGTTGCACGGCCTCCCTGTGTGCCCTCTGTGTCTTTCTCTCTCTCTCCTTATGACCCCAGTCATTAGATTACAGACCAGCTCATCCACAGTGACCACATTTTAACTTGATGACATCTGCAAAGACCCTGTTTCCAAAGAAGGTCACAGACACGGATATTGGGGTCAGGACTTCAGCATATCTTCTGGGGGACACGATTCACCCCACCACACTGCCTCTTGTGAAAACTTCTAAAAATGGTGGGGACACTATTTTCACTCCAGACACTTGAAATAGCAGATTTTTAAGAGTGGATTTCACAAACGAGCGTTGGGTAACCACTGAAGTATGTGTTAGAGCAGGTGCTGGCTGCTCTATGTGAGGTTTCATTAATAGTTGGGGAGAGCACAGGAATTAACCCACCTGTGTGTGCACAGAAACTTCTTATATTTTGACTTTATGGGATTTACTCATTCATTTGTTCATTCAATGAATATTTATTGCATTCCTTTGCATTCTAGCGTCTATGAAAGGTAAAACGGGATATGAGGCCCTGGTCCTCACCACCACCATCTCCTGGGAATTGCCGGTCAGCTTCAAGCAGTGGGGAGCCCTTTCCCCTGTGTCTCACTGCACAGTTCCTCTAACTCTGGTCCAGCTTTTTCCAGCTTCAACTTGTCCTGAGCTTCCTTCTCCTCTAAACGTCCCATTTTCCATTCCGAATCGAGCTGGTTTCCCACACCCTTCTCCCTGTACCCAGGAGGGAGACACACGTGATCTGAGCTTCTGTTTGTGTCTTGCTTGCAGCTGGATCTGACAGAGACTCTGTGCCTATGGATCCCTGCTGTGGGTGGACAGGACAGCCACTTTCAACATTATTCTTCAGATGTACTCACCACTGTGATTATACAAGCTACACATGCGCACGGTGACCCAGGTATTGGTGGAATTCAGAATCTTCGTGAAGGGAAACTTAGAAGTTTTGCACAGCAAAGGAAACCATAAACAAAATGAAATGACAACCTACAGACTGGGAGAAAATATTTGCGAACGATGCGACCATCAAGGGCTTAATTTCCAAAATATACAAACAGCTCTTACAACTCAATAATTAAAAAAAAAAAAACCCAATCGAAAAATGGGCAGAAGACCTAAATAGACTTTTCTCCAAAGGAGTCATACAGATGGCCACGAGGCACATGAAAAGATGCTCAACATCACTAATTGTCAGAGAAATGCAAATCAAAACTACAATGAGGTATCACCTCACACCGGTCAGAAAGGCCATCATCAAAAAGTCTACAAGTAATAAATGCCAGAGAGGGCGTGGAGAAAAGGGAACCCTTGTGTACCATTGGTGGGAATGTAAATTGGTGCAGTCACTGTGGAAAACAGTATGGAGGTTCCTTAAAAAACTAAAAATAGAGTTACCATATGATCCAGCAATCTCACTCTGGGCATATATCCACAGAAATCTCTAATTTGAAAAGATACATGCACCCCAGTGTTCATAGCAGCACTATTTACAATAGCCAAGACATGGAAGCAACCTAAATGTCCAATGACAGATGAATGGATAAACAAGGTGTGGTACATATATATATGTGCGTATGTATATGTATATATATATATATACACACACACACACACACACACACAATGAAATATTAGCCATAAAAAAGAATGAAATAATGCCATTTGCAGCAACATGGATGGACATAAAGATTATCATACAAGTAAGTCAGAGAGAGACAAATATCATATGATACCACTTATACGTGGAATCTAAAATATGACACAAGTGAACTTACCTATGAAACAGAAACAGACAGACATAGAAAACAAAGTTATGGTTGCCAAAGGGGAAGGGCAGGAGGAGGGATAAATTAGGAGTTTGGGATTAGCAGACCCAAACTACTATATAAAAAACAGATAAACAACAAGGACCTACTGTATAGCACAGGGAAATATATTCAATATCCTGAAAAAAAGAAAAAAAAATCTTTGGGAAGGGAAGAATAGCCAACGTCATGTGAAAAATGAAGTGTCAGCCATTTAAAAATCTCAAACAAGTGCCGTTTTACAAGAAAAATAATAAATGTAGTATGTTAGGGTTCTCCACAGAAGCATAACCAATAATCAGTAGGGTAACAGGATGTGTGTGTGTGTGTGTGTCTGTGTATCTATATATCTATTGTATATTGAGAGAGAGGGAAATATTTATTTTAAGGAATTATTTTACACAATTATGGGGGCTGGTAAATCCAAAATCTGTAGGGCGGGCAGACTGGGGACTCAGGGAAGAGTTGCAGTTTGAGCCCAAAGTCCGTTTTTGGCAGAATTCCTTCTTCTTTGGGGGACGTCGGTCTGTTTTGTCTTCAGCTGATTGGATGAGACCACCCCCCCCAATACAGAGGGCAACCTGTTTTAGTCAAAGTCTACCGATTCAAAATTAATCTCACCTAAAAAGTTTCCTTCACAGAAACATCTAAAATCATGTTTGACCAAAATCTGGGTACTGCAGCCTAGCCAAGTTGACACATAAAATTAACCATCACATATGACTAATCTAGTTTTTAATTTAGTTTTATTTTTGAAAATGAGTTAAGTTTTTGTAAACATCCCAGTTAAAATGAACAATGCGAGAATGAGAATAGAGAAGCCTCACCACTGAAGAGAATGACACGTGGGTTTCTCAGACCTTGGACGCGATGTCTGTGCAGGACGGATGCGCGGCCGTAACTGTGCGTCATCAACAGACACTCCGGCTTCATTCCCTCCTATGTACAAATGATCAGGCATATATGCCACTCATGCCCTCTTCACTTACCTTTGCGTTTTCCGTTATTGCTTTTTTCCCTGATGAGGCTGAAAACACAATGGAATTAATGATAGTTAAGGATAACATGGCAATTCATAAGCATCGCAATGGCCTAGAGTACCACAAGTGTCAATGATGGGCCGGCACACTGGACACATCTGTCACAGGCTGGATGGATGCCTGACGGATGTGAATCAGGAAGTGCTGGGGGCCGTGGAATCATTCCTGGGCGCGGGAGACATCCTGTGAATTGTGAAAGGTTGAGCAGCGTCCCTGGCCCCGCACCCATGAGATGTCAGTAGCAACCCTCTTAGTTTTGACAACCGAAAGCATCTCCAGAATTTGCCCAATGTCCTCCAGCTGGAAGGGGCCCCAGAGCATCAGGCGTGGGCAGCAGGAGCCAGGCTGTGGTGGGGGGGGGGGAGAAGCCTGGGAGGTGGGTCACTGCAAGCTGAAGCTAAGAGGCCCCACAGACTGTGCACACGGAGGACAGTGACCTGGGCAGGAGCCCAGGAGCTCCAGGGCTTGACACTTTCATGCAGTGCTGGGCATGTGTCAATGCGTGGGACCCAGCTTGGGGATGGGGAGGCAGAGGACACAGAGACCCGTTGCCTGGCAACCACACCCCGCCCTTCCCCAACCCAGCCAGACCTGGTGGTACCTACTGTGACATAACTTTCCTCCGACCACCTGCAGGGTGGCTGCACTTTGTCATCGTAAGCCGTCCTGTGTGTGATGCTGGTGTGGAGGCTTCACCCTGCCCTATCCCTGGAGCCCCTTCCCTGCGATGGCTGATGACCCTGGAGGGACTTCTCCATCCCTGGAGGAACCAGCTCCCAATCCCAGGGTGCTAGAGCCTGACTCCTGCCTGCTTATCCCCAGGGCCCTAAATCCATCTGCCTGGTTGCCAGCCCGCTCTGCTGCACCCCTTTTGCAGGCCCTGGCTTGGTTCTCTGGTCCTCCGACTGCATCTTTCCTCAAACGCAAGTGGGTGCATCCACTGACATTGTCAGGTGAAGGCCTGTATCTACCATGCGAGGAAATCTACCTTGATTTCCCAGCATGCACACGACTTCATGCAGTCGCTCTCCACTTTAAAAAGTCACATTTCCCATGAGTTGCTGATTCGTGCGTTCAGAGTGCATCTCCTGGACTTCTGTGTGCTCTGGGAAGCTGCCCACCCAGACCATGGCCTTGCTCGTGCCTCCAGAATGGGTTTCAAAAGCACCATCAACAGATGACTAACCCCTTCTTAGCATATGTGTATGCGGCTCCAGAGGTCTGGGGCAGTCCATTCTGGGTCCAGCCATGCCCTTCCCGGCTAGAGCCTTAAGGTGGCCTTGCTACAGGGCTCCTGTGGCCTTCACTGCCAGAAGAACTTGGTTCAGACCAGCTGAAATCGGCCACCCCTGAGGGCCCAGCACCAGGCAGGCTTCAGGTTCAGGGGATTCTAAATGCAACAGCTGCATGGTCCACACTTTCTTTCCCACTCAGGAGAGCATGTGAACACAGAATTGGAGAGACACTTTACTGAACCATCCCTACAGCGTCCATGAGAGGACTTCATGTACTCACAAGTGATCCACGTGCCCAGGCACTGGGATCTTTACCCCGAGGAGCCTTCCCAGAGTGGCTGCATGTGTCCTACAGAACCTCAAGGATGCTCAGGGCATCCTAAAGGTGACCTGAAGGAAAATGATTAGAACTGACAGGTTGAGATGCCTCCCACCCCACCACTCATTAGCAGCCAGAATAAGAAAATGCAGCTTCCATTTCTAAAAATGGGCTGAGCAGACTCCAGTCAAGAGATACAGACCCCAAATGAACACGTGAAGAGGTGCTCAACATCATTAGGCATTAGGGAAACGAACATTAACATCATAATGAGACACCCTACACACCTATTGGAATGGGTAATATTTTTTTAATGAGAAAGAAGTAATTTATTATTCAAAGAAGCAATTTAAATCAAAACAGCAATGAGAGGCCATTTCAGATGTAAAATTGGCAAATATTTTTTAAAGTGAAAATGCCCAGTATGCTCAAACCTGTATTTACAGTAGGATAATCAACTGGTACAAACTTGTTTGTTGTGTGAGAATAGTGGGATTGTGCATATTTTAGATTTTCTTCTTTTTGATAATACCTGTTTTCTAAAATAAATATGTACTACTTTTATTACTCAGCCATAAAAAGGAACAAAATTGAGCTATTTGTAATGAGGTGGATAGACCTAGAGTCTGTCATACAGAGTGAAGTAAGTCAGAAAGAGAAAGACAAATACCATATGCTAACACATATATATGGGATTTAAGAAAAAAAATGTCATGAAGAACCTAGGGGTAAAACAGGAATAAAGACACAGACCTACTTGAGAATGGACTTGAGGATATGGGGAGGGGAAAGGGTAAGCTGTGACAAAGCGAGAGAGTGGCATGGACATATATACACTACCAAACGTAAAACAGATAGCTAGTGGGAAGCAGCCGCATAGCACAGGGAGATCAGCTCGGTGCTTTGTGACCGCCTGGAGGGGTGGGATAGGGAAGGTGGGAGGGAGGGAGACGTAAGAGGGAAGGGATATGGGAACAGATGTATATGTATAACTGATTCACTTTGTTATAAAGCAGAAACTAACACACCATTGTAAAGCAATTAGACTCCAATAAAGTTAAAAAAAATCTGATTTCAGAATGAAAATAGGAAAGATGAAAGAAGTTGGAGCTGGAGAGCATGGAGAAGAGAAGAATAAGAGAGAACTTTAAAATAGCAATATTTCAATTAAAAGGGAATGGGTAACATTTTAAAGGATGACAATATCAGGTGTCAGCAAGGCTGTGGGGGGACTGGGACTCCCACACAGAGGGTGGGAATGTGCAATGTTACAGCCCCTTTGGAAGACAGTTTGGCAGTTTCTTCTGCAGTTAAACATATGCTGTCCTCAGTGAGCCATCAGTGTCACTCCCAGGTGTTTACCCACTAGAGGAGAAAACATCTAGCAACTTTATCACCCAAACGGGAAACAACCCACATGGCCATCAGCTGGCACTTGGGTAAAGAAGTAGTGTCACATCCATACAATGGAACACTCCTCAGCAGTAAACAGTTACCAAGACAGGAACACGACGACCTCAAAAGCATTAGGCTACATGAAAGAAGCCAGACACTAAAAGCTACGTACTGTATGGTTCTCTTTATGTGACATTCTGGAAAAGGCAAAAACATAGGAACGTAAATCAGGAGTGCTGAGGCGGGGAGGTGATTGACAGGGACGGGACAGGAGGGAACTTCTTGGGGTGATGGGAAATCTCTATATCTTGACAGATAAGAGCTGTACCCCTGAAAATGATGAACGCTTTTATTGACATATAATTGATATATAACATCGTATTAGTTTCAGGTGTACCACATAATGATTTGATATAGGTATATATCACTAAATGAGTAAATTTTATCATATGTACATTTTACCTCGATAAATCCATCTTAAAGAGAAAAACATAAAGAATGCAAAACAAGCTCTCCTTCCAAAAGTGTGAAGACTCAAGTTCACAGGGTCCTGAAGTCTTTTGAAATCGTGCCGTTGAGGGGGGGCAGGATTTGCCACCCCAAAATATGCCACTTTCTCGTGATTATTTTGGGCTAAATGCAATCAAACCCCCAGCAGATTCAGGAAAATTTCTATACCTCCCCCTCTGCCTGCTTACATTGCAGAGGGGGAATGCACCAGGAAGAGAGCTCTCACCAGGGATGCCTTTTTACCTGAGAAACTTACCTGCATAACAGGGCAGGCTTTGTTTTCCAAACATCTCCTCTGCCTTCCTGTGAATGGCCCTCCTCCCCTTGGTGTCCCCAGACCCCACCCCTTTCCTTAGCTCAAGATGTTATACAAGCTTCAGTTACCTGGCTGCCTTTTGAGTCTTCATATCTTTCTGGGGCTCCCATACGTAAGTCATTTTCTTTGTTTGTTTCCCCTGTGAATCTCTCTTATATGGATTTAATGATCAGACCAGCCAAAGAACCTAGAAGGGCAGGAGGGAAAACTTTCTTGCCCTGGACTATACTCCCCTGAGAAGCCCAGAGGAAGACAGAGTTTCAGAGCAATCCCTCCTAGCTCTTTTCATTTCTGGGTTTTAGGTTTGGGGCATGAGCCCCCTGATCTGTTTAAACATAAGACGTAGGAAGGTTTTCTGGGACTGTGCTGGCGTCCGTCACGCAAGGATTCTTCCTCCGACTCTTTGCTGAACCTTCAGCACAGACACTTAATTTTTCCATAAACAAGGATGTTAGGAATGGATATTTTTGGCAAGCATTGCTTCGGGAGACTTGTGCTCTTTGGACATTTCTATACAAAGAAATGTGAATGGGGAGATCACTCGTTTGGGCGAATATTTTTGAACCGAAGAGTCAAAACCAATGCTATAGTGTTTATATACCTTGAAGGGAAACATGAGCTGGAAAACTGCATCTGTTGGGAGCCCACGTTCAACCCTGAACCTGAGAATGGGGAAAGCGAGATGGTGGTGATTGTGATGGGCGGGCCTCTGCCTTCCTCCGCCCAGCCCTTGTCCACTCGCTTCTGTCTGCCCCAGGCTGGCCGCACACGGGAAGAGCTGCCCATCCCTTGGTTCCCCAGCACGGCTTACGAGCGGGCCAAGCAGCGGGCCCTGAAGGTCAGCCTGGGAGCCTCGGGCCTGTTCTTGGTGGAGCTCAGGTTGTGGGCCTGCCCCCCTGTACTGGCCCAGACCCCGCTCCTGCCACCTTTGGGATTTTTCCTTGGGAGGTGCAGCCAGGCTGTCCTCCTGGGTCAGGTCAGGAGATGCTGTCCTGGGGCTGGTCGTCCCCTTCTCTCTGAGGGCTTGAGCAAGCCGAGTCCGGGCAGAAGTGGCAGGTCTCAGCCCGGCCTCCAGACCTCAGCTGTGGCCTCTGGACCAGCTTTCTCCAGACGCCTGCACGTGGGGACCCAAGCCAGTGGTGCCTTTCCTGGATGCGGATACAGTGATACGTGGCATCTGGCCACTGTTCCTTGTGCACAGTTCCCGCCTCTGTGGGCGTTCCTGGGTTCCTGTGCACACAGCCCCTCCATAGCCCACGGCCTCGCCCCGAGGGCCCCATGCTGGGGGAGGCCTGAGATGGAGAGTTTGTAGGGGAGACCTGGGCCTCTGAGAAGCTGATCTGCTGCTGCGGGTCCTTGAGAGCACACGGTCCTGGGCCACGGTCCATCCGGGGTTGCATGAAGGTGGGCTCTCCAGTTGTCAACTGGGTGTCCTACGGGTTCAGCTGCTGCTACTTTAAAAAAAATTTTTTTAAGACATTTGGGGAATTCCCTGGTGATCCAGTGGTTAGGGCTCCGTGCTTTCATTGATGAGGGCTCGGGTTCAATCCCTGGTTAGGGAACTGAGGTCCCACGAGCCACGTGGCATGGCCAAAAATAAATAAATAAATAAATAAATAAGAGATTTTTCTGGAATGGTGTTAAGCTCATAGCGATATTGAGAGATTTCCCGTATACCCCCTTTCCCCACACAGGCACTGCCTCCTCCATTACTGCCACCCTCCACCAGATAGTACATTTGTCACCACTGATGAGCCTGTATTGACACATCATTATCATCCGAAGTCCATGGTTTACGTTAGGGGTCCCTCAGCGTTGTACATTCTGTGGGGGAGGACACATGTGGGATGACATGTATCCACCCTCACAGCGTCGTACTGAGTAGTTTCACCACCCTGCACATCCTCTGAGCTCCCGCTGCTCATCCCTCTCTCCTCCCCAGCCCCTGGCAACTTCTGATCTCTTTCTTTTTTTTCTTTTTTTGCGGTACACCAGCCTCTCACTGCTGTGGCCTCTCCCGTTGCGGAGCACAGGCTCCGGACGCGCAGGCTCAGCGGCCATGACCCACGGGCACAGCCGCTCCACGGCATGTGGGATCTTCCCGGACCAGGGCACGAACCCGTGTCCCCTGCATCGGCAGGCGGACTCTCAACCACTGCGTCACTAGGGAAGCCCTCTGATCTCTTTTTAAAAGAGCACTTTAGCTGGAAATCACTTGAAATTTACAGAAAATTGCAAGTATGGGAAGAGTACAAAGAATGTCCATCTACCTTTGACCCCGTTTGCTTGAGCCTTTGCTCTCCCCCTTTACATACATACACAGATATGGAGCCAAGTCATGTGAGAGTAAGTTACATGCATCATGAGCCTTACTCCAGAATAGTCAGAATATGCCCTCATGTAAGCACCGGGTCAGATTCTCAGTGAGAGTTCGCTGGGAAGCTCTTATCCCACTGGAAGACATGCCCTCTCCTTCTCCATCCTGCCTTTCTTCCAGAAACCTTGTCCTACCCCCACCTACCTTTTCTGGCATCTGCTCGAGTGCCCTGTTCTGTGCCTCTGACATCTTACTCTCAGATGGCCCATCCTCAGCCTGTAGTCTTGCAGAACTGCCCTGTACAGTTGTGCAGTCTGTGTACTGCATAAAGGCTCCAGGTGAAGGGGGCCACCTTCACTCTGCTGATGGGCTGGATGCCCATGGAGTTGCATCTGCCCTGAGCAGTGGCTTTTTAAAATCCACACAAAGGCATCATATAGGCCAGGAGAGGTAGGTAAACAGAAGCGTTCTAGAAGGTGGGAGTGATCCAGTGTCCAATGCTGCTTGTAGAGTCAAGAAAGAGGCCAACTGGAAAACAGTATGGAGGTTTCTCAAAAAAACTGAAAATAGAACTATCATATGACCCAGCAATTCCACCCCTGGGTATATATCTGAAAAAAAAAAAAAAAAAACCCAAAACACTAATTCAAAAAGTACATGCACCTTGATGTTCATAGCATTATTTATAATTGCCAAGATATGGAAGCAACCTAAATGTCCATGGACAGATGAGTGGATAAAGAAGACGGAATACTACTCAGCCATAAAAAGGATGAGAATTTGCCATTTGGAGCAACATGGAGAGACTTGGAGGGCATTATGCTAAGTGAAATAAATCAGACACAGAAAGACAAATACTGTATGTTATCACTTACATGTGGAATCTAAAAAATTCAACACACTGGTGAATATAACAAAAAAGAAGCAGACTTACAGTGGTAGAGAACAAACAAGTGGTTACCAGTGGGGTGGAGAGGGAGGGACAAATTTGGAGTGTAAGACAGGCTCAAGGATGTAGTGTCCAACATGGGGAATAGAGCCAATGTTTTGTAGTGACTCTAAGTGGAAAGTAACCTTTAAAAATTGTATATAAAATTCTTTTAATTAAAAAAGAAAAAGAAAGAGGCCGATCGAGGATTGAGCTCTGCATCGAGCAAGTGTCATCACTGGTGACCTTGAGATTTGCTTGGGGGGAGTAGTAAAGGTGACAGCCTGATTAAAGTTGGTTCAAAAATGCAAGGCAAGGGCTTCCCTGGTGGCGCAGTGGTTGAGAGTCCGCCTGCCGATGCAGGGGACACGGGTTCGTGCCCCGGTCTGGGAGGATCCCACGTGCCGCGGAGCGGCTGGGCCCGTGAGCCATGGCTGCTGGGCCTGCGCTTCCGGAACCTGTGCTCCGCAACGGGGGAGGCCACAACAGTGAGAGGCCCGCGTACCACAAAAAAAAAAAAAAAAAAAAAAAAATGCAAGGCAAGGAATCAGGACAGCAAGAGAGAGAGTGTGTGTGTGTGTGTGTGTGTGTGTGTGTGTGTGTGTTGAGCGGGGCTGGGGAACAGAAAAAGCAGCATACTGTTCAGACAGCATGTGAAGGTCAAGGGTTCTGTGGTTTTACATATGGGAAAGAGTCTAATTGCTGGGTGATTATTTTTAAATGAAACAATACATGAGAAAGCACTTAGGACTGTGCTTGGCACATATAAAGGTTCAATCAGTGTGAGCTGTGATTGTGGTAACCGCACTGGCAGAAACGTTTGCGGCTTCCTCATTGCATCGGGGAACTCGGAGCCCTGAGCATCCCTCCTTCAACACCCATCTCTGCTCCCCAACAGCGGGAGGGATATCTCCCCTTCGCCCACAGCCGTGGATATGGCTTTTAGCCTTGAAGAGAGAAATCTCTGTCCTTCCATGGCTGGACTGGGACTGCGGGTGGGGGCAAAGTCCCAGAACCAGAGGCAGGTGAATGTCTGACAGGCAGGCTGAGATGCCGAATGGGGGCGTGATGTCTAGTCCTGACTCAGGGACAGAACAGTCTCCTGGCAAGACTAGGAGAAGAGACCATCCCCCAGGGACTCGTGTGGGTTTCGGTCAAGAGTCCAAGTATTTTGAGAAACTGCCCCCATAATCCTAGCTCATCAACTTCCTCCCCACCTCCACCCCACCCTCGTGTCATGAGTTCCTGGGTGTACGGGGCAACCATAAACTCCAAACACACGGTGACATCATCTCATACTCGTCCAGGTTGAAGATGCCCCTAACGACGTTCTCCATCCTCCAGGGTGCGCGATGGGTACCAGGGTGCGCGATGCACGACTACGGGCATTAATTTTGTCTCTTTTTTTCACCGTGAAACATCTTTTACCATTTTAACTGTACAGGCTTAAAAAATTTCTTTTTCATATAATAATTGTCTGAGCTCAGAAGAGCCAACAGTGTTACTCATTGTCACCAGAACCCAGATGGTATTTTTATTCTGTGCTCAAATTGGCTTCTGAGTTTCTTTCCAGGCCCTGTAAGCGCCTTAAAATTTCCATTTATCGGGTCAATCTGTTCTTTAATTAACCAGAAAGTGCAGGACACTCATATGACTTTGTCTCTTTCTAACTGAGACAAAGGAAGATTTTTTAAAAAGCATATATCTATGTGTATCTATTTTAAGAAGAGGAAAGAAATGAGTTTGCTTCTAATACAGGCATCCCTGGGTATCCTCAGGGGATTCGTTCCAGAACTTTCCTTTGATACCCAAATCCGAGGTGGCTCGAGTCCCTTACAGTTGGCACTGGGAATCCGTGGGTTCCACATCTGCGGAGGCAGAGGGCCAGCTGTACTTCCATCACAGCTCACGCTTAATAAAGAGCAGTTTGCAGATGGCTGAGGAAGACGGAAGGTAAGCCGAGTCGGGCTGAACCTATGTAGAGCGCGGGTCTCAGCCTTCCCTGTGGGCAGGGCAGGGACAGGGCCCTGAGGAACATGGCGGCTTTGGACTCCTGGATTAGAAAGACACAGTTGCATCCGCGAGGATGGTTCGCAAATCAGTTCCTTTTGGTTTCCAAGAAAAAGTCGTAGGACTCCGGAGATGGACAGGGGCCTGGGGGTCTCTAGGTCCACCTGCTCACCTTTTAGTTATTTATTTTTTTAAGATGTTGGGGGTAGGAGTTTATTAATTAACTTATTTATTTTTGCTGTGTTGGGTCTTTGTTTCTGTGCGAGGGCTTTCTCTAGTTGTAGCAAGCGGGGCCACTCTTCATCGCAGTGTGCAGGCCTCTCACTATCACGGCCTCTCTTGTGGCGGAGCACAGGATCCAGACACGCAGGCTCAGTAGTTGTGGCTCACGGGCCTAGTTGCTCTGCGGCATGTGGGATCTTCCCAGACCAGGGCTCGAACCCGTGTCCCCTGCATTAGCAGGCAGATTCTCAACCACTGCCCCACCAGGGAAGCCCCACCTGCGCACCTTTTAGGTGGGAGTCAAGCAGTCCAGCCCGGGGGCAGTGTCAGAACCAGAACTCAGACCTTTGACTCTAGGGCTCTGTCTCCAAGGGTAGGAAAGGCTGCAGAGAGCCACTGCCTGTCTGCAGCCTGCTGGGAAAAGTCCTCTTCCATCCTGCGATGAAACATCAGTGTCAGGTTCAAGCTGGGCCTCTCATGGGAAGGTGAACTTGATGGCGGAGGCCGCAGTGCTGGGGGTCCAGGACTGGGTGGACCTGGTCCTGCACTTGGCTTTCCCTTTCCCAGCTCTGGTTGTCTTTGCAGACACTGGTGGTGGTGCCACCTGGCCCCAAAGTCGTGGAGTGTGGGACGTTCTCCCTTACCCTGCAATACGGCTGCCATCCATTTCCTTCCCAGCATTCGCAGTGCATAGAACAGTGGCGTGATTCTGTTTCCCACCTTCGATTTCGGGTCTCCTGGGCCTGCACAGGTGAGCTGTGTTCCTATCCCTGTAAACTTGGAGTCCACCTACGGGACTGACTTTGCATTAAAAGCAAACAAACGAACAAACGGTCAAGATGCGGTCAAAGTGCAGCAGACCCAGGGCTCTGGCTGATCTGAGAGGCTTAAGTGGCCTCAAGAAACTGAAGATTAATACTTATTTCAGGATAAATGGTCCAAAATGAGAGCTCCTGCACTCACCTAGGAAAACGACAGAGTCCCTAAAATTAGTCCATTTGTTTTTCCGGAAACGCCAAAAGCCTGGTTGTGGAACACAATCAACTTTTGAGGCTTTGAAGCTCTGCTCGTTAGAGCTTCCAGGAACCAATCATCTGAAATAGATATTAATGTCTCTCTGCTCTGGTGAAACACAGATGAGTAGGAGAAATAGTCTGAGGAAATACTGAAGTGTAGTTCCACTAAATAATTAGCAGTGTCTTAAATAGAGAATGGTGACCGGAGTCCTGCTTTGAGGGATGTTATGGGCTGAATTGCGTCCCCTAAAAATTCATATGCTGAAAGTCTTTACCCCCAGTATCTCAGAATGTGACCTTACTGGAAATAAGGTATTTAAAGAGGTGATTAAGTTGAAATGAGGTCATCAGGGTGGGCCCTAATCCAATCTGACTGGTGTCCTTATAAGAAGAGGAGATTAGGACACAGACACGGACTGAGGGACAAGTATGTGAGGACACGGGGAGGTGATGATCATCTACCAGCCGAGGAGAGAGGCCTCAGGGGAACCAGCCCTGCTGGTATCTTGTTCTGGGATTTCCAACCTCCAGAAGCATGAGAGAATAAACTCCTCCTGTTGAAGTCATCCAGTCTGCAGTATTCTGCTGCAGCAGCCACAGCTGACGGATGGGGTGGGGAGGACAGTCAGAAACAGTGTCTGACTTCAGTTAAGACTCCCACCAATGCTGCAAACTCCAAGCCCAGGGTCACCTGCACAAAGTAATTGCTGATAAACACCTGGTCACTACTGATTGGTCAACAGATGGGGTCATGGATGCAGAAACTCCATCAGTGCAAAAAAAAAAAAAAAAGGTAGGTTAAATCTTGCCACGCCTCTCTCCATCTGCTCTAGCTTTTATCAACCTCCTTATACATCTATAGGAAAACTATGCCAGCATCATCTACAACTTTGATCCTCTTTACATGTTTACTATGGACGTAAAGGAGAGACTGGCAGTGACCATCATCTTTACATCTTTTCAACAGGTAACAAGCATCTGTGAGAGATTGCTGGTACCCACCCCCACATCCACCCTCCCTCCCCTTCCTTCTAAGTAATTTTACTTGAGGTGGCAATGTGCTTAGCTAAAGGACTGCCTTTTCCAGCCTCTTGGCCCTCATGTGATATTCTGCCAAAGAGATGTCCATAGAAAAGTGGGAATTCTGGTAAGTCTCCTCCAAAGGGAAGAGGCACTTCTCTCACATACCCCTGCTTCTTTCCACTCCCTGGAATGCGGATGCCACGGCTGGAGGTCCAGCAGCCATCTTGTTCCATGAGTTGACTCTGGCAAGGGAAGCCACGTGTGGCAGGACAGAAAAATAGAAGCAGCACAGGGGTCTGTTGACTTCATGAAGCTGCCGTATCTGCCCTGGAATGTTTGCTTTCAGACTTCTTTTACGGAAGAGTATTAAACCTTTGTGCGTTTAAGACACTGTCGTCAGGTCTTTGCTATATTCAACTGAACTGAATCCTAACATTTTCCATGGACCAAGGTCAAATGAAGACTCCTGGGTACACCAAGACATTTAAAAAGTACAGGAGCTTACATTTGGTGACTAGAAGTTCCGCCTTCTTTTCTGCTGCCCTGTGGGGCCTGAGAATCGTTGAGTTAAACGGGGCTGGTAAACTCAGGAAAATGGGGTGTCCCCCTGGTTCGCACATTTACCACTTCTCTTTCGGTCCACAATGGAAATGGAAGCCCCAGGAAACTGGTGCATCAGCAACTCTGAAGCCGCACTCGCCCCCCAGAGGAAGCCCTTTGGAACCCGGGCAGATGCGCCATGATGTAGGGAGTACTCAGAGCTGCCGCTGGGGAAGCCGTGAAGAGCTTTTTCCTTTCCTTTGTTTTCTTTTCTTGGCTTTCACTCGATCTGAATCCATGTTAGCATTTCCATGTGTTTTCTCTGTAAAATGAGTGACTTTGGAAGTCGGTTGGAGCTTTGCAGTTTGGAAAAATAAGTTGGGGGAAGGAAGGGTGAGACCTGGGTCAGACTAGTCCTGGGAGTGGCCCAGCTCCAGGGCCCTCGGTGCCCACTCCCTGTCCCCCAGGCAGGTGCAAGCTGGGCTGGTGGTGTGGGGTGTGGAAGAGACCCCAAAGGCATCCCAGAAGGTCAGCACAGGGGGCCAAGTTCCCTGTGGCCAAGGTGCAGGGGCTCACCCCGGGCAACAATGGGACTCTGGCCCAGCTATGAGTAGAGTGGCTACTAGGCCACAAATAAAGGCAGGGCCAGAGCCCAGTGGGCACTCAGCAACTGCTGCTGATTGATGGGAGGTATCTGTGGTTGAACGGGATGACTAATTTCAAAATAGCAACCGGACCAGGCGCAGCTGGGCTTTTCATACTCGAAGATGCTCTCCTTCCCCGTGTCTAAGGGGTTAGATTTCTTCCAGATGCTGTGAGCGCCTGGAGGCTGACTTAATCCAGAGGCTGCTCTCATCTAGCCACGCCCCAGGGGCAAGGATTTAAAAGGCGAGGGCCTAGGAGGTAATCCTTGGCCTCAGGCTTTCTTTCGGGGGTCCCTGCCCAGTTGAGGCTCAGCCCTGGGGGGCTGGCTACATCTCTGGCTGTCCCATCCACCCCGTAATAAGTTAGCTCCCACAGCATGTCCAAGCTGATCCAGGTGAGATGCTCTCTGGCTGTCTGGGGTTCGCAGGACTGGCCTAACCTGATAGGCAGGTGCTGTGCCTTCATGGGAGCGGCTCACCTTGAACCTGCCCCTCCAGGAGGGTGGCTTGAGGGCAGCCACCCTCACCCAGCCCCATCCTCGCTCCTGGCTGCTGACCCTCCCTGCTTGGCCTTTGGTTTGAAGCTCATTTTAAAACGTAGAGGGCTCCCCTGGTGGCGCAGTGGTTGAGAGTCCGCCTGCCGATGCAGGGGACACGGGTTCGTGCCCCGGTCCGGGAGGATCCCACATGCCGCAGAGCGGCTGGGCCCGTGAGCCATGGCCACTGAGCCTGTGCGTCCGGAGCCTGTGCCCCGCAATGGGAGAGGCCACAGCAGTGAGAGGCCCGCGTACCGCAAAAAACAAAACAAAAAACCCCAAAAAACCCCCCGTAGAGTCCCACGAATGACCAGACGGCACGGTTTGCAGACTTTAAACATTTTTACAATTGTGCATAGCTGGTGACTGGCCTGCTGGGCCGCCTTTAAAAGGAGGATGGAACCTCCCTTGCCCCAGCAGCAGTGTCCAGGCTTATCTCGGCAGTGATCAGACTCGCCCGGGGAGCTTTCCGAAAGCCTGATGCTAGGCTGCACCCCAGACCGATCTTCACTGCGGGCTGCGGACCCGGCTGGGCGGTGGTACAGGGCACAGCCGGGGGCACAGGTGGGCATTGGGGCAGCTTCCTTACTCTCAGTTCGCCAAGCCCTCCCCTCCAGGGCCCCGTCTGTGGGCCGGGGTCTGCAGCCAGGAGACCTGGGCTGATCTGGGTCCTGCGTGCAAGCTTGGGCAAGTCCTGGTCCTCACCTCCACTGGGGATGTCAGGAGTCCCCCTCTTCAGGTTTACTGTGAAGACCAAGTGTGAGGTCAGCTGGGCAGCCATGTGGAGTGCAGCAAAGATGCCGCTTCTGGGTGGAAAGCAGACGGCCCTGGAGGGTGATGTTCCCGGCCCGCCTCCTACTCCCTCCCCTGGTCTCAGTGTTTTCATAGATTCTCCAGGCTCCTGGCAGCACTTACTTTTTTCTTCTAAGGATTCTCCCTGTTTTCTCTCTCCGGGTCACTGTTCATTTCACATTAATTTCCCCACCGGCCACTCACCCACTGGAGATGCTGTAGCAGGTGTCTTCAGCTTTCTCCTTCCACGGCCTTGTTTTCCCCATGGACATTTCACATTCCCCCTAGTCTGTCCTGTTTAGGTGACATGCTGGTTCCTTTCAATTACCCTTGTTTTTTCCACTCATTCCTTCCAGGGTGTTCTATAGTCACCAGAACCTCTCTTCCCCAAGTTCCAAACCTCTGGCTACTTTGACTTCGGTGTTCTCCCCGCATGGTTCTCTCCGTGGGGCTGAAACACCCTCCATGTAGCCGTGCCTTAGTCAGATCAGTTCAGTGAATGGTCCTCTGGACCCACTGCCCACCGTCCCTTCCTTTCTTCGTAACCTGAGGGGACCTTTGGGGGCCCAGACAGACAAGTCAACACCACACGTGTGTGTGCATGTGCGTGCATGAATGCACAGGAGTGTGTCGGTAATTTGCACACAGTGAGCTGCTTCTCCCCTTTCGTCTGCCAGTGTTTTATTCCCAGTGGGCCAAGTATGGCACAGCTTTCAGTAAGATTCCCACCAATTTCCCAGGGAGAACAGAGGAAGTAATACGTCGATTTCAGTGGGATTTGATCCAGGTGAAGAAAGCACAGTGAGCAGTTTACATTACTCTGCAGGGAGAGGTTTTGCTCCAAGAATATTATAATGATAGTGTTTGGGTGTGGACACCAGCATACGTCATGATGTTTTGATCAGGGTTATGAAAACCGATTCTTGATTTACAGTTGCTAGCGCTCATGAATAGCCAAAGTCCAGGGCACGAGGCGACCGGAGCCCAACGATTGTGGTTTAGGTGAGACGGCCATGGCCCTGTGGAGGCCACTGTCCTCTCCCGAGCTTCCTGTGGGCCGCTGGGCTGGAGGTGGCAGCGAGTGGGCCGGATGGTCTCACCCCAGGGGCCCCAGGGTTCACGGTTAGGTCCCCCAGGAAGAGGGGACCTGCTGAAAATCCTTACACAGGGTTTGACCCCATGTACAGACCATCAGCGGCAGGAAGTGGGCTCTGCACATCCTCAGGCCATACAGTAAGCAAGGCAGTGCTGGTCATAAATTCCAAGAGATGATTGAAAGCCTTGGGGTGCTTCACAGGGAACTGGGGGGGTCCTCATGGCTCCTGCCTAGGGAGACAGAGAAGGGGCCCCAAAGGCACCAGCCTAGAGCTGGTGGGACAAAGCTGCCCTTGCTGCTGCAAACAAGCACAATTCTTCTGTGAGCAAGTAGAACTCAGCAAGCGGGGGCTGCAGCGTTCTTCACAACAGCCAGACGTGGAAACAACCCACATGCCCATCAACAGACGACTCGGGAAACAAGGGTGCTGTATCCATACGGTGGAGTATTATTCAGCCATAAAAAAGAACAAAGAACCAATACCTGCAACAGCATGGCTGAAACTTGAAAACATTCTGTTAAGTAAAAAAAAGCCAGGCATAAGAGGCCACGTTTTGTATTATCCTGTTTATATGAAATGTCTAGAATAGGCAAATCCACAGGCACAGAAATTAGATGAGTGGTTGCCTAGGGCTGGAGGGGGAGGGGGGTGCTGGGAGGACTGGGGAGGACTGGGGAGGTGACAGCTAATGGGTCCCTTCCTAGGGTGATGAAAAGTATTCTAAAAAGGACTGTGGTGATGATTGCACAACCCTGTGCGTATACTACAAATGACTGAATGTTACGCTCTACATGGGTGAATTCTATGGCCTATGAATTGTATCGCAATAAAGCTGTTACAAGAGAAAGGAGAAAAGAAACACAGGTGGGTCAGCAGCTGTGGACTGTCCAGGTGTCACCTACTACTTCTTGGATCTGCCACCACGGCCCTGTTCTGTTCTAGAAAACAGTACGTTGACCTTACCTGTTAAATTCTCGTGCCGTCATTTGGTCTCCAGAGATTCAGCCACGATGCCCGATTACAACAGCTCTCCCTAGTGGAAGTGGTGGGAAAAGAGGCCCGACTCACCGGGAGCAGATCAAAGGTCTGTGAGCAGAGCTGCTGACAGGGACTTGGGTGTTGCACAACCGAATGAATAAATGAACGACAGGAGCATAAGCAGATGCAACGTTTCGGCATCAAGGTTGGTCAGGAACACGAATCTACATGCCAGCAAGTCTCGTCTTGAGCTGACGTGAAGCTTTGTCGATCGCTGCAATTCTCGGCGTGGGTCTCATTCTTTCCATTTGGAGCCACGTGGTCTGGATCTCAGGGGGTGGAAACGGGCGTGATAGCTCGACCAGCTGGTGGGATTCTAAAGTCCTCCTCAAATGAGATACTACTCCTTTCACAGCAACATTTGGAGAGACGATGGCCAGTAGGATGAGATGACCTTGAAGAGTGTGCCTCCAGAATCCTGCCTCTATCCAAGGTGGAAAACCCAGGCTGCCTGCTGGCCAACCCACAGAGCCGTGTCTCAATTCTGCACGGCTCCCTCCTACCCTCCCCTTCCTTCGCTCGGGTCTGGGCTTCCCCCTCCTGGAAGCTCTGTGCTGGCTGTGATGACTCGTTTCCCCTTGGGTTCGTCCACCACGCCTCCTCTCATTCTCCAATATGGGAGCTGGGTGCAAGCTTCCCGCTGCTTTCTCTCTCCTACTCTCTTGAGGACAAGGACGCAGGGGCCCGTGTCCCAATCCTCAGAACCCGTGAATATATTTCCTTACACGGCAAAGGGGACTTGGCATGTGTGATTCAGTTAAGAATCTTCAGAGGGGAAGAGTATTCTGGATCATCCAGGTGGGTCCTACGTGTGATCACAAGGGCCTTAACAAGGGACAGAGGGAGGCGGGGGGGTCAGAGAAGATGTGACCGAGCAGAGATCAGGGAGGAGAGAAGATGCTGTGCCTCTGGCACAGATGGAAGGAGGGGTCAAGCCAAAGGTGCACGTGGACCCCAGAAGCTGGAAAAGGCAAGGGCATGAAGTTTCTCCTCCAGTTCTGGAAGGAATGCAGCCCCACCAATACCTTGGTTTTAAACTTCTGACCTCCAGATCTTGAAGGTCATACATTTGTGCTGTTCTCAACACCGTTTGTGGTCATTGTTATAGCAGCCACAGGAAGCTGATCCACGAGGTCTACTACTGGTCAAGGCAGGGAAACAGGCAAGCTGAACAAAAAAGGGAGTTGTCAGAGATCCTAAAAGTTACTGGTTGTGGTGGACGCAGGCCTTCCCCAGTAGGAACAGGCCCAGGTCCGTTTCTCCACGGCTTCTTCTCTGACTCTCCTGTTAAAGCTCATCCAGGAGTTTCCCAGTTCTTGCAGGGGGGTCACTCTTGCCCAACCCTGGCCAGATTGGAGCTTGGGCCAGGGGACCCAAACTTGACCCCTGTCCAGCTTGGATTGGGGTGGCCTCACCATCTCTTCGGAGCGGATTCTCAGACTTGTTCTCACCTGTCCTGAGCATGACGCTCCGGGCCCCATCCTGAGACTCTGGGTTCCCCCATGCCTTCCTGGGACATCACGGCTCTAGTCCCTGGGGACTCGCCTGGCTCTCTGGAATTTGTTACCTGTGTTTCTGGCTGGAAGTGTGCTCATCGGCTGGATAAGGAGGCCATTTCCTCAGCTAAGGCTCAGCTTTGCCATCTCTGTCCTAAGCTGATGTCTTGACAAAGCCTCCCTCCCTGGCCCGTGGGTGAGAGAGCGGGACCTAAGCTCTCGGGTCCAGCTGGCTGAGAGCTCCCTCTAGCCCCCACCTCCCCCAGCGGACTCCTGTCCATTCTTGCTTCAGACCTGACAATCTTAGTTCTTGTTTCCCCTTGATGGAGGCCCTGAGTTCTCAGCTGATTTGAACACCCCAGTCTCATGAGTGCTGGACGCAGCCCCTGGCTCAGAGGACTAGCCACATCGACCTCCTCAAATCCAGTTTGACGCTTTTGTACCATTCACCAGATATCGCGTTGTCTACCTCCTTGGCACTAGGGCTGGGGAGTCTGCGGTTATCTTGGCCTCCAGGGAGTTTACAGTCTTGGGGAGAAGATAGACGCTTACCAAATGTGAAATGCTACCATTTTTCAATTTTTTTTTTTTGGTCATGCCACTCAGCTTGCGGGATCTTAGTTCCCCGACTAGGGATGGAACACCGGCCCTTGGCAGTGAAAGCTGGAGTCCTAACCACTGGACTGCCGGGAATTGCCTGAAATTCTACAAATCTTGAATTCCGTTGTGATAAGGGGTATGATGAGAAAGTCCAGCTTGTTATAACTGGAGCTCCTCTGGCCTCAGAGCCAGATGAAGCATCTGTAAGTGACATTTAGGTCAAGAGTTGACACTTGCGAGGCAGCGATGGGCAGTGTGTGTGTGGGTGTGTTTGTGGGGGGCAGGTGTTGGATTCCAAACATGTCTGAAAGGAACAGCAGTCCTTTACTCCCTCGCTTATTCACTTGGGGACTTACTCTGGAGCACCTGGACCCCAGGCTGGAGGACAGAGGGTTTGGTGCCCGGAGCGGCCGTGTGCGGTGTGGACCACAGGGCAGTGGACGTTGGAAGTGGCCACTCGCATCCGGAGTGGAGGGACGGTAGTAGTCTGGGTCAGAGTGACAACAGGGGGAGCAGAGCCGGATGAGAAGAGGATTCGGGGGTCAATGTTCCCTGGACCGGAGGCTGATGGAGAGTGGGGGGTGAGGGCGGGGGGAGGGTCACGGTGACCCCGTCTCTGGCAGGAACGACCGGTGGGTTGTGGGGTCCTTTAAGGAGGAAGCAGGTGCAGAGAAGAGACGAGCTGTGGGGCTGGGACCGGGGCTCCGCCGTGGACACAGGTACAGCCAGCAGAGCCGGGATGAGGGCAGGAAGGGCGGGATGCGATCGACAGACAGCAGGAGGCAGCGGCCAGATTCTTCAAGCTCCCTCACAAACGAGAGTGCTACAGTTTGCAGAGGAGGGAACCAGGTATTGTCCCTCCAGCTGGAAGCTGTCGGCACCCCAGCCACTTTGCAGGGTCCCCTCCCCCAGAAAGCCCCAGCTGCCCCATGGGAACAGCATCGTGGCGTTCTCTGGCCTCAGGCGTGAGTCTGTCCTGCTCGTGGGACGGACTGAAGGACGGAGAGGCGAGGTCCGGGAGTGACCCCCAAGCAACAGGGATGGAAACTGGAGAAAAGCCTCAGCTCTCGCTTTCCTCATTGGGACAGTTCTGCCGTGTGTTCTGCCTGGTCTCTCCGCGCAGCCCCAGAGGGACCAGCTCTCCCATTCAGGTCCCCGACCTCCCTCACCCACCCCAACCTACCGCCACCCAAACCTACCACCACCCAAACCAACTACTTGCACGCCGATCCTCATCTTGGGGTTTGTTATGAGGGAAGTGAAATTCAGGCATTAATGAAAGTTCTTACGTACTATGGTCAATTATGTTCATTTACTTGGAAAATTGATAAGGGTGTGTTATGTCCATTTAACTGAAAAACAAATAAGGGCACAATTATGTTTTAGAAAGAGAAAATATTATTCTAGGAGTAGTGCTCTGTGATACATTTCATTCCGTTGTAACGAGGCCAATTTATTCATCGTGATCTTTGGATAATAACAAAACATCTGGAGCTAGGTTTTTCTGACATTTAGAAACTTGCTTCTAAATTAATTTGTCCTACAAAATCGATGCATAGCTGCCAACTGCCATCCTACTCTGATTAAGCATGAGGGGAAGGAGGAGTTCAGCCCAGCAGGGTGTATTTGGGACGAGGTGACCTTCCTAACCAGTCTGGAATCACACCGCGGAGGGTCCGCTGGGTCTGAGCCGGAAGTCAGCTCTGATCTTCCCGCCGCGAACACCACTCTTCCCTCAATTACACCCAGCTGGCCTCTCCTGCACGGTGAGATCTGAAACAGATAAAAACACAGCGGGAGCTTCCGATGTCAGGTGGCAGGTGTCTGCAAGCATCCTGTACTCTTGAGCCCGTGGCTGGGAATCCATATGTGACGGGCCTCAGAGATTTTTTAATTGACAGCAGCGGTGAATCAAGAAGGTAGATGCTTTGCTGGGACCCAAACCAGAGCCAAGGATGGACAGAGGCTCTAATCCTCGTCACCCTTCCTTCTAACACTCCCGGTTGTAAGGTAATGGCAGCCAAAAGCAGAACGAAGCGTAGCAGCTGGATGTGCGCTAGTTCAATGTATTTCTGCTGCTGTCGTTCACTGGTGCAGCCTCGCCCGGCCGGCCCTGGCCGTGGCAGCTGGGTCCCTGCCAGCCCCTCACAGCCATCTGTGTTGCCTGAGGATGAGGCAGGACCTCCCCCCACAAGGAGTCCCAGGTGGCCTGCGTGGGTTGGCAGTAAGGCCAGGAAACGACAGGTTCTAAAAAGCGACGTAATGTTTCAGAGCATCTGTTTACCCTTTTGTTAGGGACGTACTCTCTTGATCCTGACAAGGACTTGGGGGCCAGGCATTAGTCGCATCCTCATTTTACCCACGAGGAAGCAGAGACTCAGAGTAGATCGCTGTAGCCCACCGGGTGGTAAACAATGAAGCTGGGCCCCGTCAGACCTTTGAGCCTTAAGGCCTGGCTCAGCCTCTGTTGGTGACAGTGGCTCTTCTTGGGACCGTTGTGCGCGCACGGGAGGGTAGGTGCCCTGGCCGGCCCCGTAGTTTTATCCATGAGCTCTTGTCCTGTCCCTAAGAATGAAGAGCATCAATTGTCAGATGGCTGACAAAGGCCACGTGTAGCTTTGGGACCCCACTGCCATTTGGTTAAAAGCTCAGACATATAAGACCCATTTAACTCATTCCTCTAGGCAGGTACACCGGCCCATCTTTCGTATCCTGTTCCACTGCCCTCCCCACCCAGCCTGCCTCAGCTTGGGGGGCGGTTCTTCTGGGCATCTGATTCCAGCTTCGGCTCACCTCAGATAGCCCCTGTGCGGTGGCTTTGATCCCCAGAATAGGCTTTTCCAAAATCTGACAGTCCCCTGCATTGGAGGTGTCCATGAAGAAGCTGGACCTCCCAAATTTCATCATCACACGGATTCTGGGTACCCGCTGTGGTCTGAATGTCTGTGTCCCTGCCCCCCAAATTCATGTGTCAACATCTTAATGCCTGATGTGATGGTGTTAGGAGGTGGGGCCTTTTCGAGTTGATGAGGTCATGAGGGTGGAGCCCTCATGAATGGGATTAGTGCCCTTACAAAAGGGACCCCAGAGAGCTCCCTGCTCCTTCTACCATGTGAGGCCCCAGTAAGAAGCCACCATCTACGAACCAGGAAGAGAGACCTCACCAGACACAGAGTCTGCTGGTGCCTTGATCTTGGACTTCCAGCCTCCAGAACTGTGAGAGATGAACGTCTGTTTTTTATTAACTGCCCGGTCTCCGGTGTTTTGTTTTAGTAGCCTGAGCTGACTAAGACGGTACCTATCTGTATTTGCAACCTGGGCCCCTTCTTGGTGGGAAGAAGAGGAAAGAAGCTGATTTCACAAGCTGACAATCTATCGCATAAAATGGTGCTATTTTCTTATTTCCCTCTTTCTGACTCTCCGGGGCTCCTCTTGGTTACAAGGCCTGGAATTTGTGTAAATGCATCTGAGCCCAGCCTTTCTCTGGCTCAGCCGCTGGCAGTTCATTGCCCTCGTGGGCCACTGTCCCTGGCCTCAGCCCCACCTGGCGCCTCTGGTTCTGCTCAGTTCTGGTCTCTGTCTCGTCAGCCGGTGACCATGGGGCAGGAGGGCGCAGACGCCTCTCCTTTCCACATAGGGCAGTCTCCAGGCTTCCCTGGGCCCTCTGAGGTCTTGGCCATGCCTGTTTCATGGCTTGGGGGTGCACAGGCCCCCCTGGGGGCTGGGTGGGCAGGGGCAGTGGGAGGAGGCTGTGGGCGGAGGGAAGAAAATGCCCTGGAGGCAGAAATTCAGCCTAGACCCCTCAGTCCTCTAGGCCCTGGGACTGGCCAATCAGTCACATGCCAACTGCACTTAGACCCTGTAGCTAAATCTCATGAGGGAGATAAACACCTAAATGCTATGTGTCTGCGTGTGTGTGTGAGTGTGGCATTGCTATGAATTTTCCCACCTTAAGACTTTCAAGACCCACGGATCCCAAGTGTCCTTGTTTTCACCACCCTTCCCCTCCCCAAACCTTGCCCACCCCCCACTCCTACCTTGGTAAATTCCCCTTCCCTGCCCGTTTGTTTCAGGACAACCAAGTCCCCCTCGTCCCTGGAGTCCACTGACGAGTGCCAGTGTCTGTCAGGGTGCAGGATGAACCTTGGGCGCCTCATAGGAGCACAGACCCGAACAGGTGGAAGGACGGAGAATTCAAATCTGCTTTGTTGGTGCTGAAAATGGGATTCAAAGACACACAATTCCTTTTATTACTGGAATCCCTGGCAGACATGGTAGCACAAGTCTGCTTGAATGCAGACTTTCCCCCTGTGGTTCTGCATTTCTGCGTGTGACCTGGGCTAAGATAGCCCCTATCTCTCCTGGAACACCCCCAAAGGGAGGCACGCACGGGGGAGGTTGTCTGCTCAACGTGTGGTCCTGGACACGCAGGGCGGAGTAAGCAGGTGGGCGAGAGTCACCTCCAGCTGCTGTGAGTGAATGAATACAGGAATCACTGGTTTCCATGAGGATCAGAAGCGGCCCTTTCCACAAGGGGGGGAGGGAAGGTAATGGATAAATCAGCCGAAAAACATCAAGTAGAATTGGCAACGTTTGCTTTCTATGTAGAACTTGATTGTATTTAGGTAATGCTGCCCACCCCTGCCCTAGCTTCCCAGAGGGTTCAGAAGTGGCTTTGTTATCGCGGTCGCCAGACCTGTCAGGTGACTTTGGTAGGTGAGCGGACTGTTTTATTCCTACATGACCACGACGGTCTCCATCTCCACCTTTGCCTAAACGGCTCAGAGACCAGCCACCCAGCAGGTCTGGGAGCCTTGGGAGTTTCCTGTTGGCTCCCCTGAACCAAGGCTGGCCTCTGCTCAGCATCCGCCCTATCTGCCCTCCAGAGATGGGACGTGTGACTCAGGGAGAAACCTCTGCTTCCTCGATTCAGCCTCATTTTAGGACAAAGATCATCATCTGTGACTCGTCCTCTCTCTGTGCCCCAAAGTGCAAAAGAAAAAGCCGGGCCATTTCAGCAGACCCTGGTGCAGGACAGGGCCAGGGGATCATGGCTTTTGAAATTTGTGTTTAAAACAATAAGGCAGGATTTAGAAAGTGGTAACTGACTATTCCATGTTTCGTTGAAGCAGGATGGAATCTTTGATGGCAGTATTTATTCAAAACCTGTCTCAGTGGAAAAAAAGAGTCTGGTTTAACAGAGGCTGTGCTGGGGGGAAGTGGGGGGAGGAATTTCGGGAAACCAAAATTGAGTTTCAGCGTCTCTAGTCCAAACATCTGGGGAGCCGTTGGTTTCCACGTCTGTTGGGGAACCTGATGATCTCACTGTGCTGAATCCAGTGTGACCTGCAGCAGGATGGGCTGTGCACTGGGGGAGAAATGATTGCCGTTTCTTATCTATAAGGGAAGGTACCCACTGTGTATGTCAGAAGTTAGGAGGTGTTAACTAAAGCAACAGCAAGCTGTAACTTCTAGACCTTCAGAATTTTATTGTGGCCAAAAGGAATTTAAGATTCTGATGTCATCACCTCGGCACTTTATTTTCTGAGTAATGTGCCCTGTCTTGGAGATGAAGCCGCCTTGCTCCAGAGTTAGGCCATCAGCACCATGCCCAGAGGGAAGCCAGGTGTGAGCTCACTGGCTTGCTGCTGCAGATTTAGAGCCCAGCTGCAGACCACTGAGTGGAGGACCCTCCACCCCCGATGCTTTACTGCTCTTACTGATTCCAGCTGATACTTTCTGGCACACGAGGCACTGGGCTGTGAGGAGGTGAGGGCCAGGGCACGGCGCTGTACAAGCACACAGGGCGGTGGTGGCTGCTCCCATCCTGCGGGAGCTCAGGAAAACCACCTGAGCGTTTTCTTCCCTCCACGGTAACAAGGGGGCTGGGGTCAGGTTGCTCTGGCAACTTGCTTGAGGGCATCCAACTGACCTCGTCTGTAACTGCCCGTTAGCTGCTTGTCCGATGCCAGGGACAGGTCAGTGGGAAGCCGTGGGAGTCTGTGCCGGAACCTCGGCGTTCACACCTGCAGCTGAGTTCATTGCTCCTGGGCAGACGCCCTTGATTAAAACTCTGTCACCTTTTTTTCTTTCCTTTTTTCCCCAAAGCAAGCATCCTCTAAACCAGTTGCTTCTCAAATATTTATGCACCCACGAGTCACCTGGAGGGCTTCTAAAACTGCAGATTCTGATGTAGCTGTTCTGGGTCAGCCTGGGTCAGCGTGACTAATAAGCTCCCTGTAATGCCACTGCCACTGGTCTGGGGACCACGCTTTGAGTAGCCCAGCCCGAAATCTCCCTGGACCTCAGGAGACTTCTAGACCTGCTCCTGATACGGTTTCCTCTATAGCATATCGGGTGCTGGGAACCCACGGGTACTTCTCCACGATCCTGACAGGTCTGACAGGTCAGCATATAGACATAACCCCCCTGGCCCAGCTCAAGACGTGAATATGGGTGGACAGAGACTTCCTATTGGCGAGAAGTGAGGGAAAGGTGGACTTATCCATCAGCTAGGAGGGCATGGATGGGAGACCCTGAGGTCGGGAGAAGATAAAGCCATGGGGGGCCTGAGACTCAGAAGGCAGAGGAGCCCTTGCACGGAGGGTGGAGGACAGCAGGGTCCACCTCGAAAAGGAAGAGGATGGACTGCATAGGGGAGCTGAGTGGGGCCTGGACGCCTGCAAAGAGACCTGGGGGGCCCTGGGAGTGGGCGGCCAGGGACTCGCCTGTTGGAGCACCAAGTGTAGCCTGGTGATGGCTTCAGGCCGAACTCAAGGCTGGGCCCTCGAGAACCAGGCAGAGAGGACCCTGCTTCCTCAGAGTCCCGAGGAACCTCAGTTTGAACTATCACCACGGGACTCCAGGGCCTGGGACAGGCTGGTGGCACATGGCAGGTTCTCAGTCAATGCATCTTGAACGAATGGAGTGGAAACGGGGCAGGACTGTGAAAAGTGCGGGTCCCATCAGCTCAGGAAGCTGGCTCAGACCACCTGGGGGGGTGAGTGTGTGGCTCATGACTGGTTTTCCTCCTGCTGGCACTCTGTCCCCAAGCAGGGTCACTGTAGGACTGGCAGGGAGGAGATGCACACTCAGCGTCTGCACCTCCGGAGGAGAAATCAGGGGCTTGATGCAGCCCTTGGGGGTTATCAGCTGTGGGATCCAGGGGCCCTACCACGGCTTTGGGGCTCAGACTGTACTGGGCTCTGACCCAGGCAGTGGCCCAGCTGGGCATCCCTCTCCGCATACTTGGGTCAGAGCTGCTACTTGGATGGTCCAGGACACTGCCCCTTCCGGAGCCTTTGTTGACTTGGGGGCTGAGTGTCCCCATCACAGAGTGGGGTGGTCTGCTCTGGTGGAAGTGCATGGGGCTGGGAGCAAGGCCAGGCCTGAGGGCCCCAAGAGGGCCCTGGAGGAGGAACTCGTGTTGGGCCCCCGTCCCTTCGACCCTCCCTCCACTCCCTAGGTGCGTGGCCTGCACATCCCCACTCATCACGGTCACCGAGGTCCCTGCAAAGCCCAGCTGACAGCAATCCATGAAGCCTCATTCTAGGCTTTTGACTCAGTAAGTGCCCTTTGAACCCCCTCACACCTGCGAAGGTCAGGCAGCTGCCTTGGTTTTAGAGGAGTCCTCAAGACAGATGGCTCAGACAAGTCCTGCCTGGCGAGACACCGCCTTTCTGCTTTCCCAGTTCAACCCTAAGGGATCAAGGCAGTGCGTTGCCATCATAACGATTTATAAACTTCTCATTGTGATATATAACTTCAGCCTTAGGAAAAAGTTGCAAGAATAGGACAAGACATTCCTGTACTTTCAACTGATTCACCAGTTGGTAGAATTCTGCTCCATTCTCTCTAGTTTAATCTCTATGTATATATCTTTTCTTATATATATATAGTATAATCTCACCATATCTTTTCTTATGTATCATATAATGTCCATCTAGGCCTAGATATCTTTTCTTAGATATTTATAGTATAATCTGTCTCTATATATTTCTTTTTATATATATTGATACATACAGAATAGTCTGTTTATGTATATATTTTTCATATATATATATATATATAGTATAACCTGTCTATCTTTTTATATATATATGCATATATGTGCATTGATATATATGTTATAACCTCTGTGCTATAGTCTGAATGTTTTTTGTCCTCCCAAAATTCATCTGTTGAAATTTAATCACTAATGTGATAGTATTAGGAGGTGGGGCCTTTGGGAGGTCATGAGGTCATGAGGATGGAGCCCTCATGGATGGGATCAGTGCCCTCATAAAAGAGGCCCCACAGAGCTTCCTCACCCTCCACCATGTGAGGACACAGTGAGAGCATGACCCTTTACATACCAGAACGTAGTTCCTCATCAGACACTGAATCTGCCAGAGTCTTGATCTGGACTTCCCAGCTTCCAGAACTGTGAGAAACACATTTCTATGGTTTATAAGCCACGCACCCAGTCTATGATATTCTGTTGTAGCAACCTGAATGGACTAAGACACTCTGTCTACACATCTATCTTTTTGTACTTTTCATATATGTTATAATCTCTATGTATATGTCTTTTCATATATACATATATCTCTGTCTCTTATCTATGTTTGCATGTGTGTGTGTGTGTGTGTGTGTGTGTGTGTAATACACCCTCGTACATCACCACAGTACATTTATTAAAATCAGGAGACTTAACAACGCTACACCCTCGTCTCTAATCCATCATCCATACTCAAATATAATGTCCTTTTTATGTTAAAAAAATGTAGATCTGGTGAATAGCATGAATATCTGATACTGTTCAGTTACCACTGCTACCAGCAGTACATTAGAGCAAATTAAAATGACGGTGGATTGTTCCCGTGAGCAGGATGACGTGAAGTGGAACAGCTTTGTTGTGACCTCTTCCCGGTGGGTCAAAGCTGCTGGTTGGTTGAACCATTGTCATCGTCCTCACAAGTTCCTTCCCCAGGACGCATAAGGGAGGCTCTCTTTGCCTGTTTCTATTCCACTGAAAAGGTCTAGAGGGCTTGAAAAACTTTCAAATAACTACTTGTCCAGAGATTACCTCCTTTGGGGAACAGAGGGATACTTTTTTGGGGGGTAGATGTTGCCACTGATGATGAGTAAAAATAAAGAAATCCGGCAAATGAGCTAAACTTTTTTGTAGTTTATGAAATACAAAATTACAACACAGACATAGAGTCACAGATGTAGAAAACAAACTTACGGTTACTAAGGGGGAAGGGGGAGGGGTAAATTGGGAGATTGGGATTGACATACACACACTCCTATATATAAAGTAGATAACTAATAAGGACTTACTGTAGAGCACAGGGAACTCTACTTAATACTCTGTACTGACCTATATGGGAAAAGAATCTAAAAAAGAGTGGATATATGTATATGTATAAGTGATTCACTTTGCTGTTCAACAGAAACTAACACAACATTGTAAATCAACTGTACCCCAATAAAAATTAATTAAAAAAATATAATATATTTGCCCTGTGTGACTACTTTTTTGGGGTCCAGAACCCTCTCCAGAATCGCACACTATATTTAGTTGTCATGATCATAATGATATTGGGGGAAAGTATTATTTTCTCTTTCTTTAGTAAAGTATAAAACTAGAGCCAGTGACATAAACATTGCTTTTATTTAAAGACTTGGAATCCACAAACCCTTTCCATCAATTGGCAAACAAAATCCAAAAGACATCGACATGGGCAAACCTCACGTGATGGACATTGGGGAGCAGGGGGTACCAGAGCCTGGTTTCCGGTTTCAGTTTATGAAGCACCACCGTCCTGACCCCGGCCTGTCCTGAGTCTGTCATTTAGACGGCAGTGTCTGTTTCTCTGCATTTGAATATAGTTTTAGCCACTGCTCTTGTGTTAAAAGGCAGATTTCTGACCACGCTGTTTGATCATGAATTTGATTACAAATTTTCGCCAGCAGTGAAGGAATGAAAGCCTCCTAGCTAAATTAAAGCCACGAGTCACCAGGTTCCGGCTGGATCAGCCCGTCTTCCCATAACCGAATAATAATTCTTTGTCCAGAGTGATGTCGGTCACCCCAACCTCAAAGCCCTTTTGTGGGGTGGCATTATCACCAAGGGCCTGTGTGGTGCATATAAAGGACAAGGGTGGCGATGGTGGCCGTACTCTTCAGGCCCCGAGCCAGGGTGGGATCTAGACCAGAGCCTCTGGCCAACCTCATGCTTGGACCTCCTGCATCCCAGCCTCCAGCAGGTGAGACTGTGAAGGACCATCCACAAAATGAAGATATGTTTTTAGCCTGCCTTTTATCTAAAAAAAAATCTTTTTAACGTTTATTAAATGTTTTCCCTAACAGCAAAATGTCCAGGATGCTTTATGGGTGAAGAGAAGATACTTAGAAGGAAACTAAACCTGGTTTGGGTCACACGTTGGATTTACATGTGGGGTATTGAGGTGTTCTCATCTTCCCAAACGTGCTTTGACGGTAGTAATAAAACAGACATTTCTACGATGGGGCTCACAGTATACAGGAAGTTTGTCCAAGCGGACCCAGCCTGCGAGGGGCAGAGCCAGCCTGTTTCAGAGGCTAAAATTTTCAGAGGTCACCAGTTCAGAGGTCAATGCCTCAGAGGTTATTACCTTTGAGGTCACCACTTTTGAGGTTCCCAGCTCAGAGGTCACCACCTCAGAGATCAACATCCCAGAGGTCACCAGCTCAGAGGTGGCCACTGTACGACCTGGTTCCGGAGTCTGCGGGCGTGCTGCATGGGCCAGGAGCCAGTCACCTGGCGGGTGCTCTCGGGTAGCGGGGAGCGGGCACAGCCTTCGGCACCCCGTCAGCACTGCCTCCACCCGGATCTTCCAGGCGAGTCCTACTCTGGTCCCTTTGATGATGAACAGCTGACAGATTCCAAAACAACACTCCCTTCCGCCTACTTTTCTGTCAAAAGCACCCGATTCCCTGTTGAAGCAGGAAAGGGGGGTGGAATCAGATGATCTGAGTTTGAATCCTCATTTTCTGTCTGGAAACAAGTACATGAACACGTTTCCTCTCCACTTGCGCTGCGAGGTCCTGCACACAAAAGCAGCAATATCGTTGCCAGGGTCTTAACAACGCGATCAAATACACAGAAGAGACCTGGCCAGGCTTTTGCAAGCGCTGTCTATGCACCTTGTCAGGGATCGGGGGCAAGGGCTTCCTGGGAGCTGGCTTTTTTATCCTAAACATTTTATTATGAAAAATTTCAGGCATACAGAAAAGTTGGAACAAACTGTGATGGTGAGCACCCTCAATTCTACAGTTAACATTGGCTACACTCACCTTCTCACGTCTCCACCATCTATTCACCGCCAAGCCTGTGCTGTCTTGTTTGTGATACAAAGTGACTTGCAGACATTCAGGCAGGCCTTTAACCCTAAATACTTCACTATGGGTCACGTTAGAGTCCAACATTTGTTTACTGCTTTTTTGTTTTGTTAAAGTATTTTATTTATTTATTTTTAAAGTATCTATATTTGTTTTTTTTTTTTAATTTTTTGGAGTCTAGTTGATTTACAATGTTGTGTTAGTTTCAGGTGTACAGCAAAGTGAATCAGTTATACATATACATATAGCTACTCTTTTTTTTTTTGAGATTCTTTTCCCATAGAGGTCATTACAGAGTACTGAGTAGAGTTCCCTGTGCTATACAGTGGGTTCTTATTAGTTATCTATTTTATATATAGTAGTGTGTATTTTTTTTGAAATAAAATTTAGATAAATTGATATGTACAAACGTTACATGTACATCCACTGAATTTTGATGAATGTATAAACCTCCATCAAGGTATAGAACGTCATCAAGGTATAGAACATTACCACAACTCCAGAAATTTCCCTAACACTCCTTCCCAAGTGGTCCCCATGCTCACCCTTCAGAAGCAACCACTGCTCTGACATTTTCCACCAGAGCTTTGTTTAGCTTGGTCTAGAACTTCACATAAACGGAATCATGCACTGTGTGCTCAGTTGTTTCTGGTCCCTTCCGTTCAGCATCACGTTTGTTTGTGATGCTTCCATGTTGTTTGTGATACCTCAAAAGTTCACTTCTGGGGACTTCCCTGGCAGTCCAGTGATTAAGAATTTGCCTCCCAACACAGGGGTTGCAGGTTCGATCCCTGGTCAGGGAGCTGAGATCCCACGTGCCTCACGGCCAAAAAACCAAAACATAATACAGAAGCAATATTGTAACAAACTCAATAAAGACTTTAAAAATGGTCCACATCAAAAAAAATTTTTTTTAATTTCATTTCTTTTTATTACTGAGTAGTGTCCCGTGATACAAATACACTATCCATCTTCTTGTTAATGGACCCTTGGGTTGGCTATTTTGGCTATTTTGAATTCAGCTGCTAGGAACATGCAAGAACACACCTCTGTGTGGATATCTTGGTTTTTCATGTATCTTGGGTAAATGTCTAGTGTGAAATTGCTGGGTCTAGGGTAAGGGTGTTTAGTTTTATAGGAAACTTCCAGACCTTTTCCTAAGTGGTCTCACCATTTGGGGCTTCTACCAACCATGTTTGTGAGGCCCGGTCACTCCAGAGCCTTGTCAGCATTTTGTGTTGTGTTTTTAAACGTTTAGCCGCTCTGGAGGGCAACTTCAGTGACCTTTCAAAGCCCCCAACGTCATATTCTATTTTGTTTCCATCCATCTTTGAAGGCCTGTTCAATTTTATCCAGATCATTAGATCCGGAGCCGGTTCTCCAAAACTGTGTAGAGCCTAAAACTTGTCTTTTCTGCTTCCGAGACCCCCGGCTGGCCCTGCTCTGCTGCTGGGCACAGGGAATTGGGCTTGTCACCTCTCCCACAGTGTCCAGGAAAGGGGCAGGGCCCAGGGGGTCACATGGCCACGTGAATGAGTTTGTCATCAGCTTACCTCTCTCAGGAGGAGAGCGGCCAGTGCTTTGTTAATTCTCCGTTTGACACAGAAGGAAACTGAGGCCCAGATGGCAGAGCTGCTGGGCAGCCCCACAAAGGCTCCAGCTTAACTGATTTCAGATCCCAGCTTCTCCCGCAGGACAGTGCAGCCTCCACCAGCTATTCTTGTACGTCCTCTGGCCTTGAAGCCCCCTGGGTTGGGGTCTTTACAGAGAACTCCACCTCCCACTATCACTCAGCCCTCAACACCCCTCCAGGCAGAGTTGTAACATCCTGCAGAAGATGTCAGAGAGGTACCCAGGGCTACTCTTTTTTTGGGGGGGTGGGTACGCGGGCCTCTCACTGCTGTGGCCTGTCCCGTTGCGGAGCCCAGGCTCCGGACGCGCAGGCTCAGCGGCCGTGGCTCACGGGCCCAGCCGCTCCGCGGCATGTCGGATCTTCCCGGACTGGGGCACGAACCCGTGTTCCCTGCATCGGCAGGCAGACTCTCACACTGCGCCACCAGGGAAGCCCCTCAGGGCTACTCTTGACCTTGGTGAGCGAAGTCCAGGCAGAAGACCCCCGTGGCTGGTGTGTAGGCTGGTGACTTGGGTTCAGGGGAAGAACACGTGCTGTGTTGACTTTGGCCCCAGCTGGACCCGCGGTCCTTGTTGCATTCTTTGTGGCTCTGGCGTGAATGCGATGGTGCTATGGGGACAGAGTCTAGGAACATCTCAGCCCCCAGGGCTCACCCAGGCAGCAGTGCAGGCCGGGATGCCCAGCAGACATGGTCCCTTTCCCAGGCCCAGGGTGGAGCTCTCCTTCCCGAAAGCCAGAGTGGCCCCGAGGATGTCTTTGGCTTCTGGATGTTCTTAGGGGACCCAAGTTCATATTGTCATCCTGTTGCTGTTCTCTCTCCCCAAATCTCCCTCCTACTCGGTGACAAACCCACTTCTCCTTTCAGGGACTTTCCTGTGGATCAATGTCTAACACTGCTGCCCCGGGGCAAGGGCTCGGCCCATCCCAGCAGCACGGGGCCTGCCTGCAATGCTCCAGCTCGGAGGACCTCACATGGCCTGCAGTCTGCTTGAATACTCCCAGTATCGGGGAGCTCATTCCCATTCCAGGCAGCCGCCTGCCCAGCTCTAACCATGAGAAATCTCTGCCTGAACTGAGCCGAAACCCACCTGGAGATAACCTTCAGCTATTGTCCCTTGTCTTAATACTTGGCCTTCTACCAAACAAATACGTGCTGCTTGCCCATGACAGATTCCAAACATCTGACATTAGCCATCACGCCTGCTTTCGGCCTTTACTGGGGAACTATCTCCACACGTGGGCACCACATCTGTTCTGCCCACAGCTGACCCCCTCCCTCGCGAGTCCGTATTCCATCAGTCTTTTCTTCTCCTGCAGAGATGTCAGTTAATTAGTGGTGGGCCCTATGCATCCAGGAAGATCTGGATTCCAGCTGGTGCTGGCTAGAGGGGAGACAGGCCGGGACTGGGTGTCCAGGGTGAAGTGGGCCCGGCCTGGCCGTGCCCTTGCCCCGCAACACGTAGGTGGAATGATTGGCGGGGGGCTGGCGTTGTGAGCCTGGGCTGGCCGGAGGATGCCTGAGAGCTCAGAATGGGGGGAGGACCCCCAGGAAAGGGTAGAGTGAGACTTTAGTGCCTGCCTCACAGCCCTGCCCTGGGCATCCCAGAGCCGTCCTGGAACAGGATGGAACAACCCAGAATGCAGCTAGGGCAGGACGTCTCCCTGCTCGGGACCTTCTATCTGGGGAACGCAGGGAGCAGGGCCGAGGGTGCTGACACAGTGTGGAAGGGGCCTCTTTCCACACCACCACCTCTCCTTAGCCTCTGGGGTTTCGGGTCACTGGACTGTGGGGGGGTCTCACTCGGGTTCCTCCCCACCGACAGAGATAAGGCCCAAGGGCAAAGTCACAGGTGTCCCTGCTGGAGCTCCAAGCACATGACTGCAAGTCCAAGGCCAGGGCTGGAACTCACTAACCCAGGGCAGTAGGGGCAGCATGCGGGGAACAGAGCGAGGGTGGAGGAAGGTGGCCCTGACCCCGACGCCGCAGCTGTCCCTCTGGGACATTTTCCCCTCCTCCCTCCCTCCTCCCTCCCTTCCACTCTTCCTTCTTTCCTTCCATTCTTCTAAAAAAGAGTATTTCCAAGAGGATAAATCGGATGATCAAAAGGCCATTTTATTTCTAGTTTATAAAAATTGGGAAAAGGAGAATTCGAAATTATTGTGCATTGCTGGGTTTCAGCTCTGCAGGGCCCAGGGGCGTGTGGCAGGGCCCCTCAGTAGACAGATGGATGTGAGGTCCTGCATGGTTTTCGGTCTGGTTTAAACCCCTTTGCCTGTGCACGGCCAGACCTATCCCGGGGGGTGCTGCACCCCCTACCTGGCCACTCTGCCTTTCTCGGGCGCTTAGTGACACAATGCCGTTCTTCTCTTGGCTCGTAGGCCAGGGGAGAGGAGATACCTCAGCCTGGAAGCAGAGTCAGAGCTTGATTTCGGAATCCTTCCCTCCTTCCTCCGCTCCAACCACTGCCTGACCAAAGGTTTCTTTGTCTAATTTTCTCAGAATAGTTTGTGAGACCTTGAGGGCAAATCACTTAAAAATTCTGCACCAGTTCTGTGTCCAGAGGCATCATCTATTGTGAGCAAAGGTATCTCAGCAGGAAAATCATTCCCTTCCTCGTGGTTTGCCTCTGAGCAAGCAGTAAAACAGGCATCGACATGGACATATATACGCTACCAAATGTAAAACCAATAGCTGGTGGGAAGCAGCCGCGCAGCACAGGGAGATCAGCTCAGTGTTTTGTGACCACCTAGAGGGGTGGGATAGGGAGGGTGGGAGGGAGGGAGACGCAAGAGGGAGGGGATATGGGGATATATGTATATGTATAGCTGATTCACTTCGTTATAAAGCAGAAACTAACACGCCAGCAAGCAAAGGCGCAGCGTGGGACCTGCCCAAGTCCTGTGGGAGCCTTTAATCCCTTTCATTTGTAATAGTGTCCTGGGCTGCTGCAACAAATTAGCACAAAGTTTGTGGCTTAAAACAACAGAAATGTATTGTCTTGCAGCGTGGAGACCAAAAGTCTGAAATCAAGGTGTCAGCAGGGCTGCGCTCCCTCTGCAGGCTCGCGGGGAGAATCCACCTGCCTCTTCCAGTCCCCGCGTTGTTACCGTCCTTGGTGTTCCTGGGCCTGGAGACGTTTCGCTCCAATCTCTGTCTCCTTTGGGTGTCCTCTTCTGTCTCTTAGAAGGACAGGCTCATTGGATTCAGGGCCCACCCTGATCCAGCATGACCTCGTTCTCTGTCTCTACCTTAATTCCATCTGCAAAGACCCTATTTCCAAAGGAGTCACATTCTGAGGTTCTGAGTGGACATGAACTTTTTTTGGGGGGCCACTGTTCTACCCACTACATCTACCACCCTTGGTTGTCATCTTTGCCTTCTCAGGTGCCCCCCACTTGTTCTTTTCCCTTCCAACACTGTTGAGATCCAAGAGACGGTTGCCCCCCAGACATTGCACGTATCATTTCTCCCTGATTTGTTCAGCAGATTCCCTGGGTGTCGTGCTGGAAACGCTGCGTTGTCTGTTTCCTTCTGGGATGGAAAACTGCTCTTCACGGCCCCACCAGTCAGCGAGACATTCCAGGCCGGTCTTTCCATTTGGGCTTTCTCATCTGTCTGTCTCTTATTTATATAAGCCCCAAACCACCGAACGCTGTGGGGCAAACACTCATTCATTTACTCTGCAAATGCTGGGCTTGGAATTCCAGGCCCTCCCTCCCCCAGAAAAGCCTCAGCAAAGCACTGGGACACTGGTGGACTTTCTTCACATACTTTGAGGTTTTCAGAAAGGGTATGTTTTTCTTAACATCACTTCCAGTGTATCTCTTAACAACAACATGAAAACCTCCTAACTTTTGGAAAATAGAAAAGAAGTTACTCATCTGGAAGGAAGTTCCAGAACTTCCATTCCAGTTCCAGTTTGGTAATGGGTTCCAGTTTAAGAAACCGTTACCAAACCCTCAGGGTAATTGTGCTGGCCTGGCTGTCCAGCCCTTAGGAAGGCATCATCCAGCCTCAGGGCTGAGTGTCCAGCAGAGATTTCTGCGTTATGCTGTGTGTCTCTTCCAGGTTCAAATACTGGCCAAGATTTTCCAGAGGGTCTTCTTTGTCCTATGGTGCAATACTCAGAGTCTTTTCTTGGTCAGTGATTTGTGAAGTGGTCTGATTTAAAGGGAGCCTCCCCGCTATGAGAATTTTAAACACGTAATAATATTAAATTTAGATATATTTCGAAGGCCACACGCACGATTGGGCATCAGTTTCTCATCTGGGAAGGTCCTCCTCTCACTCTTGGACTCCTTCTCCAGGAAATAAGTGAAGAAAGCTGCCCAAAATGATCTTTCCCCATTTGTAATCCCCGTGGGAAAGGGGACCCAAGCAGCCCGAGCCCGATCACCAGACTGCAGCATTTTCCTGAAGGTCTGAACACCAGAGTGGTCTGGGTTACTCTGGGGGGCAAGGCTGTGGTTCTGTTAGAGTCTGTTGACCCGAAAATAAGGTGCCCTCAAGGCAGAGGGTGGGGTAAGCTGGCCATGGGGACTGCTGTTCCGTGTGCTTGTCTTGGTGATCCACTAATGTGCATGTGGACTAACTCAAGGCCATTCACTTAATAAGAACTATTGAGCACCTACTGTATGCCAGGCACTGGGCTGGGTACCAGGAGGAGGTGGTCTTAGCCATGATCCCTTCCGTCCATCAGGAGAGGAGACCTTTATTCACATGGATATAAGGGACAAAGGGGCCAACAACTTCAGAAGGAAGAGAAATGGCAGAGGGGGAGGGCAGGAGGTTACAAGGAGGAATTAGTATTTGAGCTGGTGCTGATTGGACCAATCTTTGTTTCCTTGTTGGTCCAACCCTGACCTGATGGCCCTGGTGTCCTTCCCCAGCATCAGCCCCTCAGGCCGGGCCCCAACTGTGATGTCTGACCTTGACCTCCAGCCCCAGGCTGGCTTGGACCCTGGACCCAGTTCCTGCTGGCTCAGCCTCTGTTTGTGCCTTGGTCCTGTGGTCTGTTCAGGGTCCCTCCCCATCCCAAGATGGCCCTGGGCATTGTCCTTTGGGGATCAGGCGTTTGTGGCCCAGGGCCAGTCCTGCTACCACTGGTGGACCTTCCTGAGGCCGGCCAGCTGACCCCTGCCCTGGCTCCCTGTCTGTGACACCCGTGTGCCCATGATCCATGCTGTCCTGGCTGCCACAGTGTCACCTGCTGGCCCTAATCCTGACCGGCTACTGACGTGGCCAGGCTGAGCACCCACACCTGCGC
The DNA here is from genome assembly GCF_964165515.1 of Mesoplodon bidens. NCBI lineage: Eukaryota > Metazoa > Chordata > Mammalia > Artiodactyla > Ziphiidae > Mesoplodon > Mesoplodon bidens. The sequence continues at coordinate 4,293,262 of NC_138161.1, read as the reverse complement.
CACTAGTGGGGACAGCTTCCCCAGCACAGCCAGCTCCCATCGGGTCCGCCTCCAGGCCAGGCCTTCACTGCCTGCCTGTCTGTCCCCAGACCACCAGTGGCAAGGAGTCTATGTGTCCAGTGGGTCTCACGCATGGATATGACTGCAGCTGACATTGCACTGCCCTTTCCTGCCCAAGGTCACCTTTGTTCTCCACCTTCACGAGGGGCTAGCAGGGACAAGAGCCTTGATGAAACATTGGTCACATACTAGGGTCTCTAGCTCATAGGGCCACCCGTGAGGAGGTGCACTGTCCCTGTGCCTTCCAAGGCTGCTCAGAAAGTAGTGGTGACAGAGAGATGGAGCCAGATCCATGGGGCCCGAAAGCCCAGGGCAAGCTCTTCCTCCTCTTCCTCCCTGGTGGCCAGTGGGTCCCTCTCGCTCTGTATCAAGCTCCTCAGACCTGAGTGCCTGTTCACCCCCAGCTGAAGCCACGCGCTTGTGAAGGGAGCCTTGTCCTGCGGCTGTAATCTCAGACACAGAGGCTAGAGGCGTGCAGGTGGTGCTCCTGGGTGTGACCCTAGTGGGGTGGACGGGGTGTGGTGCTGGAGCCCCAGCTGCCTCTGCAGGTTCACCAGCGCCAGCGTTTCCTTGTCACAGTGCTCTAGATTCGGCATTCCAGGGCTTAACAGTCCTCATTATCTGACCCACATACCTCCTACTGAAACTGACGTCGACCTCCTGTGACTTGGCCCAGAGTGACACTGAGGCCCTGTCACATACCCCGTGGAGGTCAGCACCTTGCTCCCAGGTGGAGGTGACACCGGGATGCTTTCCCTGGCACCCTGCCTCAATACCCACTTCAAGAGAGGCATGGCCCTTGGATGCCACGCTGTCCTGGGCTGTGGCCTGAAAGATGGCATGATGTGATGGGCTGGGGCCGCATCTGGCCTCTCTGAGCCCCGGGGCCCTCCCCTCCACCAGTTCCTTGGAGGAATCGAGCTCCTGGACCCAGAGCGTCTGCAGGCAGTGCCTCAGCCTCCAGGTCTCAGCTTTCTCCACGGGCCCCGTTGTCAGGACATAATTAGTTGTGAAACTATATTTAATGTCAGACTCCTCCATTGTATTTTGTGTGATATCTAGGGCCACCGTAACAAAGCACCACAAACTGGGGGGCTTAAAGCAACAGAAATTTGTCCTCTCACAGCCCAGGAGCCAGAAGTCCAGAATCAAGGAGTTGGCAGGGCTGCGTCCCCTTCTGTGGTGGCCGGCGGTCCCCAGTGTCCCTTGACCTGCAGCTGCCCCCAACCTCGGTTTCCGTCATCACACGGACTCTGTGAGTCTGTATCCAAATTTCCCTCTCGGAAGACACCGAGCATATTGGATCTAGGGTCCACCCTAAGCCAGGATAACCTCATCATAACTAAATTACAACTGCAAAGACCTCTTTTCCCACGTACTTGGGGTAGGGCTTGAACATATCTTTTATGGGGACACGATTTAACCCTCAGCAGACTTGAGGGCTTTCTGGGTCCGGGTCAGTCCTGTCCACTGCTGAGTCCCCAGGTGACCCTGGAAGGCACCACTGAGATGTGTGTGGAATGAATGGGTGGACAGGCAGAGAGCTCATTGTAAACAGCTTGTGGATGAAAAGGACGGACATCCCAGAGGAGTCTGATTTGTGCAGGCAAGCTCTCTCTCTCTTCCTCTCCTTTCTTGTATGTTTGATTCTTCTCAAATGTGAATTCTCAGTATCAAAGCCTCCCCTCCTCCTTTCTCACTTCCTGTTTCCTGCCCCTCCTTGGAGCTGTTTCAGAATCACACCGTCAGGCCTGGACATGCCCATGGGAGCAAGATCTCCAACGGCGCTTTCTCCTGGGCTCTGGCCCCGCACTTGTCCCCAGCAGCTTCCTGTGTCACCTTGGAAACGGCTGGCTCTTGGTGGTGATGTGGACCCGCCTTGCTCCCTCGGAGGCCAGGCAACCCCTTCTCGTGTTCTCTTGTTTCCACTTGTCTGCAGGCAAAATCCCACCCAGGGTGCCTCGTGAGGCCCCTCAGGCTGTGATCTTGGGGGCTTTCTCTTCCCCGAAGAGGCTCTGAGCTCATCTCTGACCTCATCTCAGAAAACCAGCAAGACCCATAGTGCTGGGCAGCTACTGTCAACAACACTGTTGCTAGCTTCTTGATGCACTTAGTCAGCTAGGACCACAGACTGCATGACTTAAACAACAGACATTTACTTTCTCACAGTTCTGGAGGCCAGAAGTCCACCAGCAGGGTCCAGCAGGGTAGGTGTTTGGTGAGGGCTCTTCTTAGTTTGGAGACCGCTCCATTCTCACTGTGTCCTCACGTGGCAGAGAGAGAGAGAGGGAGAGGGCTCTGGGGTCTCCTCTGATAACGGCACTAACCCTATCAGATCAGGGCCCCATCCTTTTGACCTCATTTAACCTTAATTATATACTTCCTTCCTTCAGGTAGAACCACAGTGGGCTTCAACCTGTGAATTTTGAGGAGACAAACATTCAGTCCACAACATGCATGCCAGTTTTTTCAGGACGAATCTCCCTTTTCCTTGTGAAGCGCAAAGAGAAATGCTGTCGTGTACTACTGGCTGAGGCCATGACAGGCAGAGAGGCAGAGAGGGCTAGGTCTGGGCTGGGGCCCTGGATGCCCTGATGCTGGGCGCTGGGTGTTCTGACACAGCTCTTCTAAGGCCCTAGTGCTGAACCCCAGGACTATCCAGCAGGATAAAGGCCGCAGGATGAAAACAGCACTCTCTGAAAACCACTCACTGTAGGCAGTATGAGAAACAGACAATGTGAGAGAATTTCCAAGTGAAAGTGAGGGAAGGTTTGCAAAGAAACCAGGCAGGGCCAGTGCTGAGTGTGGACAACAAAGTGTGGGCCGCTAGTGAGTCGTCCCTGCAGGAGAATCACCAGATGTGGCTGAGACAATACAGCCCAAGCCCGTGCACAGCTCCCTTGCACCAGAGGATGGAAAAGGTGCTTTCCTCGTGGGATGAAGGCGTTATAGACCCATTTGATCACAGCTGGCAGAACAAGACTGTGGGCTGGGCTGTCAGTGGGAAATGCCCAGGAATGAGACTTATCAGTCACCTCTGGAGACATTTCCCAAAGCTGCAGAAAGCCCCCATGCCTGGAAGGCACAGAACCTGGCTGTGTTATTTTAGGTTGATGCCTACACTTCCTCAAAGAATGAATGTATCTGTCGCTCACAGATCCCACGTGTATCAAATGTCTCTCATTGTTCACCCCAAATAAACTCTGCTGGAAGAGGGGTGGGCCTCATGGGGGTGAGGAAGAGGGGAGGTGGGCAGCGGGCAGGGGCTGGAGGGAAGAGTGCCAGCTGAGGGTTCAAAGGAAAGGTGGGTGAGGTTACGCCGCTGGTGTGTGAGTGTCCTGGGGGGACTGGGGCACCCTAAAACAACCGAACATTATTTTCTCACAGTCCTGGAGGCCAGAAGTCTGAAGCCAAGGTGTCAGCTGCATGGTTCCTTCTGAAGGCTCTGACGGAGACTCCTTCCTTGTCTCTTCCAGGTTCTGGTGGAGCCGCCAACGCTTGGCATCCCTCAGCTTGTGGACGCATCACTCCAGTCTCTGTCTTGGTTACATCTGCAAAGACTCTATTTCCAACTGAAGTCAGATTCAGAGGGACCGGGGTGTAGGACTTGGACATATCTTTTGACATACCATTCAGCCCATTACATGTGGTCACCTTGTCCAAGGGCATCTCACTTCCGTTTCCTCATTGGCAAACCACGCTGGGCCTGGACTGGACAAGAGGTTGTCCACCTTCCTGCCCCTTGAACGCCCCCCCGACCCACCCCGCACCAGGTGCCTTAAAGAAAGAGGGTCCTGCCCCTCCCCCAGAGGTCCTAAGCTCTTTCCTCAGCTAGGGTGGGGACTGGTATTTCTTAATGAGATTCCCAGTAGTTGACAAACTCATCCTGGTTTTCATGGGACTTTCCTGGGGTTCTCAGTGAAAGTCCCACATCCTGAGAAGTACCTCAACCCTGGCAAACCAGGACGGTTCGTTACTCCATCCCTAGGGCAGGCAGGGGTGAAAGCCATCGGAATTGACCCCTCTGAGGAGGGGCAGTGAGGCAGCCACCGGGGATGTCACCCCACCTGCCACTTGCTTGCTCCTTCCCTCCACCTCAGTGGTGGCTTTGCCCAAAGCAGAGGGTGTAGCACACCTGCCTCCAGGTGCTGCAGTTAAAGCTGGATGTCCATTTAGGGGCAGCCGGCAGGAGCAGAACGTGCTCAAGCTTTTGCGAGCCCCTGGGGACCCACCCCGAACAGCCTGAGAAGTTTGGGGCGAGGCTAGCAGGTGCCTGCACTTCCATTAAGCCCGTCCACAGGATTCGGATGTGGGTGGTCCTCACTGCGCCCCGGGAAACATGGCTTTAGGTAATCGGTGTGACACAGCGCAGCCTGGACTGGGTCAGAAGCTGGGCCCGATTGCTTAGGGTGTCTTCCAAATATAACATTTTTACAACTTCATCACGGCCATCCATCATGGCTAGTGTCCCTGGAACTAACCCCTTAGAGACGTGGGCACCTCCCCACCTCCAGCATGGCCTCACCAACTGGCAACGAGCAGAGCAGTCTCCAGACTCCACGCTGCCCCCGTCCAGAGCCCCCCCAGTTCCCCTGTGCCCCACGGCAGTTCTCACCTCCATCCCCACACCTCCGTCACCCAAGTCTCTTTTGTGCAGCTTCCTCTGCCCCCCACCCCAGGCCAGGTAAGGCAGGCCCCTCCGGCCCGCCCCTCTTGGATGGTGGTCGCCAGGGCTGCGCATGGAACAGGATTCCAGGCAGCAGGCTGTGAGCAAAGCTGCCCATGCCGTCCCTGGCCAGACAATATCTGGAGCTCTGCCATGGCCCTGCACGTCTGTCCCTTGGGACACAATGCCACATCCCAGGATGGCGGTGGGCACGTATACATCTTGGCCTGCAGGGTAACGACAGATGTGATTCTGTAGTGGAGTCTGTTGAACCACTGTTCATAGGACCACAGAACTCAGAACCAGAGATGAGAAAGGCCCTTTGGAGGTCACCTAATTCAATCTCGTCCTCTTCCAGAGGAGGAAGTGGGCAGAGACTGGCCCAGACTCTGTCACCAACGGCAGAGAGCATAGGTCGGGTCCGCAGAGACACGGGTTCCAGGGTCGGGGAGCTCAACCGCATCCTGCGTGTTTGTGCGTGTGTGTGAGCGTGCAAAGGTGTGTGTCTGTACGTACACAGGCACATGTGAGCCTCTGATTGTGCAAGCCTGCAAGTGTTGTGAGTCTGTCTACACACACACGTGTGAGTTCACAGATACATTCACGTGTGCGTGTGAGAGTGTAGACGTGTGTGAGAGATTGTGCATAGGTGAGTGTGTGAGTGTGTGAATGTGCCTGTATGTGTATATACACATAAGTGTGAGTGTGAATGTGTCTGCACACATCAGCGTGAGTTTGTGAGTGTGAATGAGTGTGTGTGTATCTTTAGGTCTAGCCCGGCACCCTGCTGGCTTCCCCCAGTCCCCCAGTTCTTGGACACGGTATAGGCAAGATGCTGGATTTTCTGCCCCGAAAGAGGGACCTGGGGGCTCTTTGCTGGATGGACCCGTGACCAGACACACGCAGACATGACGTCCTGAAGGGACATCCTTCTCCCCGCTGGTTAGAGTGGACGGTTATTTCTCCTCAAAGCATTTGCATGGAAAAGTCAAATGTGGAAAATCCCTGTGGCCGTCATGCAGAAAAAATATGCTGGAGGGAAACACCTCGCTGTGGATGAAGTAGAAACAACCCGCACGCTTACCCTTTCTATGCCCGCAGGATATGAACGGGAGGGGGAGAGAAGACAGAGCTAGGAATCGGCTGCCAATTTCGAGGGTTTATTTTTTTTAATCATATGAGTTTCGATATAAAGAGAAAGCATGATGTGACAATATTTTATGGACACTTTCCAAATAGCAGGAAGCGCCCAGCTGGTAAAATGTCTTGACTTTGCTCCCCTCTCTTGGAGCTGTGGCCAGACAGGGAGTGGAGTGGACTGTGAAGAATGTGGGCTTTGGGGTTGAATCCCACTCATTGGCTGTGTGGCCCCTCAGACCCTCCGTTTCTTTATCTGTACAACGGGGATAAGGGACCTACTTCGTAGGGTGTTTCTGAAGATAAGAAAAAATGGTGCATGCACAGGGCGAATTTTGAGCTTTAAAATATAACAGTATCTTTGATTCCACCTTCGTATTTGATAAAAGTGCTCATATGTTATAGGAGCAAAAGCTCTAAGAGATGATGGCATATATACTGTAATACAGATTCATCTCACAGTTTAAATGTTCATATTTCCCTTAATTATAATACTTTTCCGATTTATTCTGTGGGAGCTAGTTAAATTTTATTTTTTTGAAAATTATACTATAGATTTCACATGCTTTCTTTTCTTATTATCACTTTTTTTTAACCTCCTTTACAGCAGCGGAGGTTATGAGTCAATCCTGTAGTACTGTTTTTCTATAAAGGGTACTGTCTCCCAGGAGACTTGCACTAAGCCCCTTAGCTGCGTGATTATTTCCAGCTCCTTTTTTCTGTCTTCTTGTCCTGGCATCTGTGATCTAGTCATTAACCAGGCAAACGCAGCAGTTAATCATCTCAGAAATTAATCTCCTGAGAATAAAAGACGTACTGCTGTCCTTTGGGAGTTAGGCTAGAAGGGCCCTTCTGGCAGAACTGTTTTGTATTTTGAACACAAGGGAATTATCCTTCTGAAACATGTAGCCAAGACGGATCTTTGTTACCCAACTTGAACGTTTTCTCAGTAGAACGAATGAGACCTTCATCTACTGTTAATAATTGTTCCTAGTCTAATGTTCAGAATTGTACCAAACAATGAAAGACAGCCCAACGGAGGAATAAGGACGTGTCAGCGACTAGGAAGTATTTGATACGAAATTTAAAAATGCAGTTCACACAACACACGATGGTTCTGGAAATAAAACATACATCAGCTATCATCCCTCACCGTGTTTTAGTGCTGTGGTCCTTTCTGGGTTGGGCCCAATTTTATAGACTCGTAGAGTTGGTATCTTTTTGGGGACAGAACTGTATGAGGTGCTGTTTTGATTTCACAAGATGAGGTGCCGTTTCCACGCCGCTGAACGTCTTCATGGGGAGCACATCTGGGTGACGCTACATCCAGATGCTCTGTAACAACTTACTCTCCCCTCCTCCCCCGAAGGCTCACTTCCACGCTTTGCCAGTTTGAATTCTGGCGAGTAATGAACATCTCTGAGACTGCAGCTTCATGGCCCTCAGACCAAGCCTCGGGAAGGGATCACTGGGTCACAGGAACATTTTTATGGCTTTTGATCTGTTTCGTCCAATTGTGTGAAGGATGCTTTTCTGAATCTGATGTACCACTTTGATTTGCTGCTGTTTTCTCCTGCCAGTTTGGAACGATAAGGTAAGAGAATACTTTGGACTTGATGGAGGGAGTCAGATTCGGGTCTGAAATGTGTTTTCTGCGTAACAACGAGATGGGACCCAGAGATGCAGCCTGGCAGTTGGGTACTCACCTTTCCTGAAAGATGCCATCTGCCTGGAGGGAGAATGGGCTGTGACACGCAGGTGCCCCGAGGGACACGGCTGCGGCAGTGGCGGCTGTTTACCAGCAAGCATAAGGGAACGCTCCCGGTGAGCGCACCCTCTGAAGCCACTGCCACTGTCGGTGGCGCAGGGAAGGGAAGGGCCCTTTCTCTGGGTCCAGGTGGCCCAGGCCCCTTTGTGCTGCCGCTCGGGAGAGGCCAGAGCCACTGCCACCGCCCGACCATGCTCAGGACCCTTGTGCTGGCGCTGCTGGCTCTGGTCACCGCCGTGGGCCCGAGCCAGGCCAGTGGCTTCACAGGTGAGGGGTCCGGGCTCTGTGCGGGGATGCCGGAGGGGCGATGGGCTCCCTGGGAGTGGGCCCCCTTGAAGACGGCAGCCCTGCAGAGAGCCGGGCAGGCAAAGATGCACCTGCTTTGAGAGGCAGGGTCTGTCTCTTCTTGGCCATACTTTTTCATAACCACAAAAGAGGTGGTGGGAATGCTTCCGAATCACCTGGGGCTTGGTGGGGTTCAAGTGTGGATTCTGAGTCAGTGGGTCTGGGAGGGGCCCGGAACTCTGCATTTCTGCCGGGGGTACAGATGTTACAGGCCTGCTGGCCACGCTGAGAGTAACACATTCCTGGAGAGTCAGAATCGAACCCTCTGGAACCACGGCCCGTTAGTCTTCAACTTACAGATCAGGAGAGGGAGACCCAGAGTGGCCAGGGCCACACAGCCGGCCGAGGGCAAGGTTTCCACCAGGGCTACCCCTGACTTTGACCCTGGCTCAGACCTCCTTTGCCCGCCAGAGAGGGGGGATCAAGAAGTGGGGCTTCCCGCTCATCTTGGGCTCTGCCAGCCCCGTTTCCTCAGCAAGTGAGGATGCGAGTGGCCCTTGGGGACATGAGGGACCAAGCACATGTCTAAGGCCCTTGAGAGACACATGTCAGCTGCTAAAAACACGTTGGATTTCTTTTTTTTTTTTTTTTTTTTTTTTTGCGGTATGCGGGCCTCTCACTGTTGTGGCCTCTCCCGTTGCGGAGCACAGGCTCCGGATGCGCAGGCTCAGCGGCCATGGCTCATGGGCCCAGCCGCTCCGCGGCATATGGGATCCTCCCGGACCGGGGCACGAACCCGTATCCCCTGCATCGGCAGGCGGACTCTCAACCACTGCGCCACCAGGGAGGCCCTACACGTTGGATTTCTGAAGCCCCAGATTTCAGAGAATTGAGATTGCAAACCTTTTACATCATTTTCCTCTAGAAATTCATCATATTCCGTTGGGAATTCAAACAGAGCCATTCTGTTTCTACCATCGACTTCAGTTTTGTACTAGTTTAAACATTTTCCACCCATGGGCAGGATTCTGTGATTTTTTTTTTAATGAATTGTGATTAAAAAAAAAAACGTGATATTTCCTTTGGAATGAGTATATGCAAACCATACAGCTCAGTGGCAGAACAAATGGGAATGTCTGGAGCCAGAGGAGGTCTTAGGAGGCATTTCATGTGCGGGAGGACCCCGGCAGGAGCACTAGGTGGTCCGTCAGGGCTGCACGTCTGTTTGCTCCCAGGTACCACATGCTCCGGTACAGGCGTGATTTCATTTAATTCTCCTACAACCTCAGGCACAGCTATGATTCTACAAATGACAAGGCTGGGGCACCGAGAGGGCATGAAACGTGCTCAGAATCACACGGCTGGTATTAGTGAAGCTAGTGTGAATGCAATTCTGACCCCAGAACCCAGCAGAGCATTAAGATTTTCTACCTCTGGGATTAGAACCCAGGACCCCTGCCTCCTGTGCTCCTGAAAGGATTTGTTGAACAGAAGGATCTGCTAAGAGGTTTCTATTGCGAGCTCTGCCAAGAAGCCAGGCCTGGGGAGGATTTGATGGCCTCTCATAGAATGTGAAAAACAAAACATGGAGATCCAAGTGCAGTTTCACTTGGAAGGAGGAGTGTATGCGCGTGCGTGCACGCACACGTGTGCATGTTCTCGTGAACACGTGCACGGCGCCATGGCTCAACTAGTGGCCACGTTTCACTTTGGCATCTTCTCCAGCCCCTCATCCCAGTCACCTCTAAGCTCTGGCCTCGGAAGCTGCCTTCTCCTGCCCTACCCCACCCAGCCAAGGGCCTCTTTTTCCCTCCCAAAGCTGCCTGGGACCCGCCCTTTGGTGAATACAGGTCGGGTCTACTCCCAGAGGCCCTGCCACCCCAGAGGAGGCCACCACGTGGCTTGGGAGTGGGCTTCAGCACCCTATTCTGCCCAGAGTAAGGCTTCAGGCTCTCCCAGCAGCCTGGGCGTGAGGGCTGGCTTGGCCCCATTTCTTCCTGGGGGTCACCGGTCCCCAAGTCTCGCTTTCTGCATGCTTGTGGGCGACCCTGAGGCCAAAGGTGGAAATCTTCAGGGGTGCTGTCCTGGGGGTGGGGATGAAGATGATTTCTCCTGCCCACTCTGAGTTTCGCCCCAGAAATCCACCTTCTCACTGAAGGGTTTACACTGCAACATGGAGCCCTTACCCAGCGGCTGTACAGTCTCGTAAAGCTTAGAGCTCAGAGCTTGAGTATCTGAAAACGTGAATTACATTCAAAGCATTCAGTCTTCTTTCACTGACAGCCCAGGAACGCAGCAAGTCCCACGCTGGCCGCAGACGTGGGAGGCACCCCACGGCCCTCCTGTCAGTTCCCTGGGGCTGCCTCGGCAAAGCCCCACAGACTGGGGGGGCTTAGTGGTAGAGATTCATTTCTTCACAGTCTGGAGGCCAGAGGTTCAAGGTCAAGGTGTTGGTAGGGTTGGTTCCTCCTGAGGCTGGGAGGGAGAATCTGTCCCCGACACACCTCTCCCCAGCTTCTGATGGTTTGGGCTGCTGCCGATTTTAGTGATCCCTGGCTTGTAGATGCATCACCTTGATCTCTGCCTTCGTCTCCTATTGCATCTCCCTGTGTGCATTCCTGTCTCTGTGTCCAAATTTTCCCTCTTATAAGGATGCCAGTCATACTGGATCAGGGGCCACCGTACACCAATATCCCCTCATCTTAGCTAATTATGTCTGCAAAAACCCTTTTCCCAAGGACAGTCAGATTCTGCGGTACTGGGGTTTAGAACTTCAACTTATGAATTTGGGGTGGGACATATGTCAGCCCTCACATGGTCCCTGCTCTATGAGGCAATAGAGGCTCGCCGGGCAGATGGGACACCCCAGGACCCCATGGCAGGTGGTCCACGACATAGGGGTCTGAGGCTGATGAAGGCAGTAGGTGATATGGGGTCTCAAGAACGAAGTGATAATGCTGATAAAGGCCATGGACATCTGTGCCCAGGAACCGGGCTCCAGGTGAGAGACACCTTTTCAGGCCAGCTGGATGTCCCACCTCAGGCACTGGGTCCTCATCTCCCACTGACCACAGCAACGGTCAGAGTAAACTTTACCATCTATGAAATTCTCACGTGTATTTGACTTGTGTGTTTATCTTTCATCTCATTCCAAAAAGGGGTGTCACTGCCAGCGTGCCCAGCACTTAGTGGGCCTTCACTATGTATTCACTGAGGGAACCGCTGTGTATTCACGTCGAACGTGACAGCCCCTTATTGTGGAGATACGAGGTGTGCGCGGGGCTCTCCAGCCCGCAGAGTCAGAGGACACGCAGCAGAGCCCAGGACACGAGCCCCGGAAGCTTGGTTTCTCTGTGTCCCCTTCAGTGTACCATCAGACCCCTGGGTGCGGGGAGCCGGGGTAGGGCTGGGGTAGCATCTCCTGCTCTGTGGAGGAGGATTGCTCGGTGAGCAGGTGTCATGCTGCATCCCTTGAGTCTATGCTGCTCTATCGCCTTCTCGGATACGGGCCGGTGGGCGGATCCCAGGGGGTCCACCGTGTGTGGGCGGAGGACTTGCAGAGAGCCCCTCACATTGGTTTGATTCTGGCATTTTCCCCTCGTGTTTCTCCATCCACCTCCCTCTCTCGTAGAAAAAGGCCTCTCCCTGCTGAGCTACCAGCTGTGCAACTACAGTGTGAGCCACAATGTCCAGAGCGTGGAGGCAGTGCGCACATCCCGCCTGACCTACGTGCCCTGCGGCTGGTGGGTCCCCTGGCGGCGCTGCCCCAAGACCGTCTACCGGACCCAGTACCTGGTGGTGGAGGTTCCTGAGTGGAGGAACGTGACTGACTGCTGCGAGGGCTACGAGCAGCTGGGCCTCTACTGCGTCCTGCGTGAGTCCTGCCCTGTCTTGGGATAGGCACTGTTCACGCCCCCTGGCCCTGAACTGACTAGAACACTGGTTCTCAGCCTCAAGTGTGCACCAGGGTCATCCAGAGGGCCAGTCTAAGCACCGGTCACTGGCCTCAGCCCGGATTTCAGGTCCAGTGGGGCAGGGGTGAAGTACAAGTTCCCAGGTGATGGTGATGCTACTGGCCTGAGCCCCACTCTGGGAACCTCTGTTTTGGGTGGTGGCTCTCAGACCTGGCTGCACACCGAAGTCCCCTTTAAAGCTGCTGGGGCAGCTTTAAAAACGATGACGCCTGGGTCCCCCTTCAGACACTCTGATGGATTCAGTCTGGGGCATAGCTTGGGCCCTGGGATATTTCTTAAAGCTCCCCCAGCAATTCTAACAGGCAGCTGAGTTTGAGAACCAGCACTGCGATCTCTTCTGTAATGGCAGCCAGCCTTTCCATTCTAAAGGCTGTGAAACCCTAGTCTGAACCCCAATCTGTGAAAGAGATGGAAAGGGTCCCCTGGGGCCCCCCTAACTGTCCAGAGGCCCCCAAGGCCTCTTACTTCCTCTGTGTGGTTCAAAAGACGCTTGGGGCGGTGATCAGCACTGCTGAGGCTGTCCCAGACTCGTCTGAGGCTGGGCGGACGGGGCTGTGTGGCGTTCAGGGCTCAGCCTGTCGACACGGAGGGAACTTTCCAGAAGGCCTCTTCCGGGGGCAAGGGTGCAGGCGTGTGCATGTGTGAATACGTGGGGGGCGGTGGTGATCGTTTGAATCAGTTTCAGAGCTGAGATGAGTTTCTGAACAGGCAGGAGGCCCGCCTACACCCACCGCCGTGGTGGAGGGGAAGTCGGAAGGCTGGCAGTAGGGCACCCTGAGACATAAGGCTGCCGCCTCCGAAATGCAAAGCACCAGCTTGCGGGGTGTGGGAGCGGCTCCCGTGACCCGTCCATCCTCGGGGTCCCGGGCAGCAGGACAGCCACAAGCTGGGGCGTGGACACTGCACACCGGGGGTGCCAGCCCCCCAGCCCTAGGGAATATCAGATGTAGAGTCCTGGGTCCCTCAGACCCTGCAGACGGGCTGGGCCTGCAGTTATCCTGAGCGCACCCTCCCTCAGCCTTCAAAGCCCGCAGAGGATGGGATGGCTGACATGTGCACTCAGGCAGCTCAGAGGGCCAGGCCCAGAGATGACCCGAAAGCTTGGGGTTGAGCAGGTCACAGGAACACACCTCTTCTGGGAGTGTTAAAACGACACCACGGCCACCAATGCCGCCACCACCAATAAAAACCAGGAAGGGCCAGCTGGCCTCAGGTCCGCGGCCGGGTGCCTGTTGTGTATTCCCGCTGGTTCCCTGAAGGGATACTTGCAGGGGCGGTGCTGGGTCTGAGGAGTCCCTTCCCATGGTGACCACGGCTCCCTGTCTGCCGTCCCTGTCTCCAAGGGCCCCATGCACAGCGGGAGCTGCCCCTGCCCTGGGAGCACGCTCTTCTGGGGCTGGGGGTCCTGGGTCGGGGAGGTCTCAGGCGGGGCGCACGGCACTTGGTTTGGAGCATCAGATCCTGGTAGAAGGAGGGGGCCGGCCTAGCCCACCCGCCTTCCCCCGCAGAGGCCACACCCTCCCCACCTGCTGTCGGTCTGTCGTGGGGCTGGGAGGTCACAGGTCCAGAGGGCCGGAGGGGCCCCCAGGAGAGGCTGAGCCCCCAGCCCCGCCCAGCCCGAGCGGCCACCTTTCTGTGCGGCCAGCTGCCCTCCCCCCAGGAGAGAAGGTGGGAGGCACCTGCCTTCTGGGAAGCAGGGACGCAGGGACGCAAAAGCTCATCTTGCTTCCCAACGAGCCAGCCTCCCGTGGGACTCAGCCCCACTTTTAAAGTGTTAGCGCCTTTAAATAGGGGCTCGCCAGGCAGGAGAGGCCCAGAACATTCTAGCTAGAGTCCCGTGGGCAGATCTGCTCTGGGGAAGCGCAGGTCATGGGGCGGCCGTTGTTGGGCGGGGGGATGGGGTGGGAGGCACTGGGGGTGAGGGGAGGAGGACTCACCCTGAAGGCCCCCAGGCCCGGCAGAGGGGGCTGAATTGGGGTGGGGTGGGGTCCACAGTCCCCCCACCTCGGGCCTTGGAAGGGTCACTCTGGAAGCAGCGTGGAGAGGATGCAGGCAGGATCCCAGAAGGAAGGAGAAGAGAGAGGAAAAGGGGCCTGTAAAGGCCAGCGGGAGATCCCTGGTTGCTACCGGACGGGAGCAGACGGGGACACAGACCTGGGGAGGCGGGTGACTTGACCAGGATGGCACAGACCTCGACCCCCGTCGGATTCAGTTAGTGACGTTTGAGAAAGAGGCTCTGGCACGCATGGGAGGGGCACAGTGGTGAGGAACGTCGAGGCCCATGGCCCACTGGACTCCTGCTTGGGGAGGTCCTGGCTTGCTGCCTGGGCCCTGCTTGGCACTGCAGTTGCTGCGGGGCTGCCCTGTGACCGAGGGGAGGGCATGGGGGGCTGCAGCGCTTGTTCCTGCGGCTTGGGAGGCCCCCAGTGAGCCTCGGTGTCCCCCCACATCTGAGCTCAGGGACACCACGTGGGCAGCTAGAAAGTGCCTGGTGGGAAGTATTTACACCACGGGCACTGGCAGCTCAGCTTTCTCCACACCAGCCTGGCTCCTCGGATCAAAGCTGGTGCAGAGGTGCCTCATGACGGCCTGGCTCTTTGGAACCAGAAGTGAGAGGTCCCTGTAAGTGACGCGCTGAGACCCACTGGTTGACTGGCACAGAGGAGCCTGGGGCCACAGCCTGGATGTGGCAGCCCGGGCACCTGGGGAGGAGAGGCAGCAGAGGGCACGCGCCTCCGGGCCGCCCGGGGGTGGGGTTTCTTAGGTCTCAGCAACCTCAGCTCAGCGGTCTCATCCCCGGCAGCAGTGAAACCTCAGCTTTCCTTTCTTCTCTCTCCTCCCACTCAACAGTCAAGAACCCAAAAAAGGGAAGAGCATTACGAGAACACGTGATTTTTTTTTTCAGTCTCGATGACTTTTTCAATTTTTTTAAGTCCCACATTTGGAAGGCCACGATAAGTCATATATGATTTTAGTTAAGTGTATTTTTACAATAAAACAACGGATACACAAGCAACGTAGAAAATTTGGAAACAAAGAAAAGGGAAATTGCCCATAAGTCTGCCCTCCCCCCGCCCTCCCCCGCCAAACAACCCCCCTCCCGCAACAATAACCTCTGTTAACATTTTCTTCTAGTTTCATTCAGGGCAGACCTTTTACAGAAGCGTGGTCACCCTGTTGGAGATGTTTTGTAGCACACTTGTACCCCTTGGCAATTTATCTGGAACATCTTCCGAGTCAATAAATCGTGTTCTCCAGCGTGATTTAACGCCCACAAGGCACTACTTCACACGGATGCATCAGCTCTAAGCAATCTGTTACCACTTAGCATCCAGTGGTTTCCAATTTTTTTTTTTGCGGTACGCGGGCCTCTCACTGCTGTGGCCTCTCCCGCTGCGGAGCACAGGCTCTGGACGCACAGGCTCAGCGGCCATGGCTCACGGGCCCAGCCGTGAGCTCCGCGCAGGCTCCGTGGCATGTGGGATCTTCCCGGACCGGGGCACGAACCCGTGTCCCCTGCATCGGCAGGCGAACTCTCAACCACTGCGCCACCAGGGAAGCCCAGGTTTCCAATGTTTGGTTCTTATAAATAACGCTGCGATGAGTATCATCTGGTGCAAACACTGCTGCACAAAAGTTGGAACATTTAGTCAGGATGGATTCCTCAGAGCAGAACTGAGCATCTCAGTGGACACTCACCACCTGCCGCGACGCCCCGGTTCCCGCACGGCCCATCTCGTCCGCACACTCATCTGCACGGCAAGCCCAGGACCCCGCTGGACCTGGAGCCTACCCCAAACTTCCCTTCTCCCAGGGTGCTGGCCAGGGCCCCTTTGAGGAAAGAGAATTCCGAGGAAGGATTATTATCTGATTATTCCAGAGCGGATCCGATTCCCCAGCCCTAGAGAGTCCTGGGCTGTGGCTCAGACAGAAATCTCCGCCTTATCTCATGAACCGTGACTCACCTGGGGTTGCCAGGCGCTGGGCAGTCCTGGGTCATTGTTTGTATCGAGTTAGGGCAGGAGAAGAGGATGTTTGACTTTCTACCAAGTTGGAACCGTTTACTGTTCTCTCTGGCTCTCCGTAAGCCACCAGCCCTGAGGGGTGGAGGGGGACTCCCAGCTGCCTCCACAGTAAGACGATCTTTAACTCGAAAGCACTTCTGTTGTGATCAGGTCACTGTTTTTGGAAGCCCGTTTCTCCTGGTGGCTATTTTCCTTTCATTTAGAGAAACCTCTTGGTTTAGAATGGTTTTCGATTTCCAGACAAAGGTTTGCAAAGAGTAGAGGGAGTCCCGCTTCACCCCTTGCCCAGGGTCCCTAATTTTAGCTCTTAAATTACCAGGGAGCATTTTCCCCAATAAGGACCAACGTGGGTGCATTACTGTTTAATTCTAGTCCACACTTTATTTGGATTTCCCTGGTTATCCCCTAATGTCACTTTTCAGTCCCAGGAGCCCATGATACACTTAGTCTTATGTTTCTTAAGCACCGAGGCGGTTGGTTTTCACGATGGGAGAGAAAGCAACGTGCTCCCGACCCTTGGCGGGTGGCCCTCCAGGGGTCTCGGCATTTCTATCCCAGCGCAGCCTCTCTCGGGCTGCACCACGTGCCTGTTCTTCATGACCCCAAAGCTGTCCCTGCATGGCCGCTTCTCCAGGGCGTCAGACAACGGAATAGCCACCGGGACAACTAGGAAGTGAGGAGGGGGCCAAGGACAGCATGGAGAGGAGAACGCTCTTGACAGTGACCGCCAAGCCCAGGCTCAGCTTCCGCGGGGAGAGAGCTGATGGGGACCCTGCGTTCATTTCAGCAGCTTTGTCTTTTCTCTTCTCCTCCTTGGCCAATGCAGCTGCCTTGGTGATGTGTTCCCAGCAGGAGGGGCCGCCACCTTCCTTCTGGCTGTGGAGCATCCTGCAGAGAGTCTGGAGAGCCCCAGAGGGCCACCCTCAGGGCACCGGCCCCTCGGCTCTTCCTTTCTACCTGGCGACCCCACGCATCCTCCCAAGGGGCTGGCCCTCCCCAGCTCTGAGGGTGTGTTTCCAGAGCATGGCTGTCACGCCTTCTCTGACTTTCCTGGAGTCTGGGGAGCCCAGAGCGGCACTTCTAAATGTCATGTAGGACACAGAGCTTTACATGGATCTGGGCAGGAGGCAGATGGGTTTGCGTGACACCCAGTCGGGCCTGGAGCCCTCCTCCCCGGGTGGGTGGCCGGAGCTCACGCCCTTCCTCGGACGCTGATGTTGGGGTCTTGCCTTCCTTGTGCTCCCTCCCTGCTGCCCTCAGCCCCCGGACGCTCACGGCTGCCCAGCTTCCTGCATCCCATGCTGCCCTGAGCTCCATCCACTGCTGGGCCTGCACAGACCCGGCAGGGGGGTCAGCCCTGCCGCCCCCAATGCCCAGCCACCGAGGGAGTGTCCGGCAGCATCAGCTGGCGCCCTGGCCACCTCCCTGCAGAGAGCAGCACAGCCGCTTCCCCCGGGTTCCCGTTCTTCTCTCCCTCTTCTGTGTTTTCCTGTCCCCTGAAGATCAGCACCCTGGCTCCCGGCTGGTCCCCCTTGGAGCCCCCGGATTCTCAGAGAGTTCCTGCCTTTCTCAGATCTCTGAAAGCTCTTTGCTTTAGAAGCCCATGCCTTCGCCAGCCCTCACTACATCTGGCTGGACATCCCCCATCGTCTTTGCCTCCTGCAGGCTCCTGTCTGCACGTCTGCATCGTCTGCCCGGAGCTGCGTCCCACCGAGCACGCTGTGAGGGCTGGCCCTGGAGGTGTGCAGCCCACAGCCCCACTGATTGACCTCAGCGGGCCTCCCAGGCATTGACCAGGGGAGGGGTCAGGGCCTCGCTGCCCCCCATCTCCATGAGCGCCTCTAGAAAGCATGCCAAACTTCACATCCGCACAACCAAATCCTGGCTCCACCCGAGGCCGTTCTTCCTGCAGCTTCTCCTGGAAATGGTGCCAAGTGGATGCCCAGGCCTGAAGCCTTGGAACCATCTTGAAGCTTCTCTTCCTTTTACACCCTGTCCTGTCTGTCAGCACGTCCTGCGGGCATTTCCAGCAAAGACACTCAGGATCTGAGGCTTCCCGCTTGTTTCTACCCATCACCCTGGTCCAGCCTCCACCAGCTCTCGCCTGGACCATCTGCCAAAGCACAGCAGGGATGAGCAAGTCAGGCCGCCCTCAGGGAAGCTGTGGACGCAGGACAGGGAAGGGAAGAGGCAGCGGAAGGGGACGATTTCACGGCATTGGCCACGGGGTCGGAAGGTGGTTTGTAAAACCCCAGGTACCTGGAGCTTTGCATACGGGGTGCGGCAGCTCCAGCCCCCAAGGGCCACCTGAGGGTCCTAGGAGGTGGGAACGCAGAGCTTGGCAGAGCAGTGTGAGAGTCTGGGCAGGGCACCACAGTGTCCCCTTCACCACGGACCTGTTCCAAACCCCCAGGGCACCCAACTCAACACC
This sequence comes from Mesoplodon bidens, assembly GCF_964165515.1. NCBI lineage: Eukaryota > Metazoa > Chordata > Mammalia > Artiodactyla > Ziphiidae > Mesoplodon > Mesoplodon bidens. Next base: position 4,274,916 of record NC_138161.1, on the reverse strand, counting down.
GCGGGGGTCTTTCCGTGGCCCAGCCCACCTGCTCACCCACTGCGCCCTCACCAGCCCTGGGGGCCTCCTTCTTACCTTTGGGGGGCCCAGCGTATTCCTACTTCCCGGGCCTCAAGCTACAGGCTGCCCCCCGAGTGCCCTGGACCCTGCAGAGACCCCTGTTCAGGGAGGCCTTCCCTGCCTACCTGCCCCTGGACCCTGCCTTCTTCCCCGCAGCTCTCATCCATCTGAGCTTTTGCAGGCCTATTGGCATATTGGTCTCTGTCCACCATCTAAGTATCCTGAGGCAGGGACTTTGCCTCGGGCCCACTGCTGGGTTCCGGGCACCTTGCTTTGTGTCTGGCACATAGTAGGTGCTCAATAAATATTGAATGAGTGAGTGAGTGAGCTGTCAGGACACAGAGCAGCAAGGGGGCCTCTACAGGGGTGGTAGAGAGCCCTGTACATGGACTCCTGAGGCCTAGAGGAACAGGTCACCCGGGCCCCCAGCTTCCTGGGAGAAGCTGCCCTCCTCCCAGGAAAGATGGTCAGGCTACATTAGAGTCAGAGCAAACGGCCTCGACGGCTGCTCTGCAGGACAGGGCGACGCCCTGCCCAGGCCTGGTGGTGGCCCTTGAGTGGGCTGCTCTGTGCGCCTCGGAACCGCAGACAGGTTCCAGTGCCAGGAAGCATCCAGACACAGCGCCACGCAGGCCATCCGGGATTCTACAGCCAACAGCACTAATCGCTGCTCGCTTGTCCCCCAGCCCTGAATCGGTCTGAGGAGTTCGCCTCCAGACCCGGGATCTGCCCGGCGGTGAGGCCAGAAGCGTCTGCCTCGCCGTGCGCCCTGGATGCGGACTGTCCTGGCCTTCAGAAGTGCTGCCCCTCGTCGGGGGGCCCCCGCTGCTCGGCCCCCGCTCCCCGAGGTAGGGCTGAGGCCTGATCTAGGAGAAGCTGGGGGGAGGAGCAGCCCGGGTTTTATGGGGAGCCTGCAGCCTGTGCGCGGGCCCATTTCACTCATAAAATCCGGCCACTGACCCCCCCAGGGGAGAAGTGTACTCACAGCTGCCCTGAGGGGGTTAGACGTTCCTGGAAAAGCAGGGGCCCCAGTTTCCCAAGATTGCCTGGGAAGGCCCTCAGAGCTCCCGGTGAGCTTGCTGGGAGCTGCACTGTGTCAGAGCTGGGAGGTTTAGGGCTGTCTGCTTGTGCAGCCCCACGGGGACCCGAAATCCTTCCCAGGCCCCTGTCTGGCAAGTCAGTGCAGGCCCCCAGGAAAAGAGGTGGTCAAGGTTCAGAGCCAGGGAATCATATATAAACTGTATATATATATATTATATATATAATATATATAATATATATATATATAACGTGCAATATACAATATATTATAAAACATGAAATGTTAGTATAATATATATCTTATTAGCATAGTATAAAGTAATAGTATACATAATGTAAATATTATGTTACATGTAATATATAATGATACTATTATACTGTATACATTATAGTATATATGTTATAAGTAATATACGTCATGTTATCTAGTATACCTTGTGTACAATAGTACATTCTACGGTATAAATAGGATCATATGTAATATAAGAGAAGCGGGGCAGGGGGTCGGGAGTGTGCCACCCCATTCCCCAGGGGCCTCCTGTGGCCCCAGCCTGTCCTGGGTCTGTGGCTCATCCCTGTGTGCTCGGGCAGCTCCAGAGAGGAAGCTGGCGCGTTTCTGGTACAACGTGACCGTCCTGGTGAAGATGGACTTCATGGAGCTCCAGCAGGTGGACCCCAGGCTGCTGGATCACATGAGGCTCCTGCACTCCATGGTAGGTGTCGGGGTGTCGGGAGGGGTTCCACAGGAGACCCCAACTGACTGACTCTGAGCCAAATGTGGATTCTTACTTAAAAACAGCTTGAAAGAGATATGATTTTTGTGCAATAAAATGCACTCTCGGAAGGGTGCAGTTTGGTGTGTTTTGAGGTACATGGTGTGCAAGCCCTACCCTATCACGACGTGAAGCAGGCAACTCTTCCTCTTTTCAGGGTCTGTTGCTTAAAGCCCGGGTGCAGCCTTCCCAGGCCCCAGAGCTGTGCCCTTGAGCACCTCCGTCACGGATCCCCGAGTTCTGGTTCCTGCTTTAGGGAAGTCCCAGGAGTTCTGGAAGGTGCTGAGATGGGGACCTCTAGACTGGGCTCATCTGCCTTGGCACTGTCGATGTTTGGGGCTGGATGGCTCTGTCATGGGGCTGCCTGTCCCCACAGGATTTCGCAGCAGGCCTGGCTCTACACAAAAGAGACCAGAAGTGTGCCCATCTGTGACAACCAAAACTGTCTCTAGATGTGGCCACAGGCCGTCTGAGGGGCAACGCCCGCACCCCACCCCCCGGGGGGAGCCCCAGCCTAGACACAGCTCATGCTTGCTGACGCCTCGGCAGCGCCTTCCAACCAGCAGGACGTCTTCACGCCGTGGGAGTCGCCCCGCCCCGCCCAGGTCCTGGGAGCCCAGCTGGGGGGCAGGCACTGCTCAGCACCACCTGACGGTGCCTGCCCAGGGTGGTGGTCTGACCTCAGGACCCGCTTCCCAAGTGAGTGACCTGCGGTCACCCCACGCTGGGAAGGGCCCTGCATTTGTATAATGCTCTGCTGTTGCCTCTTGAAATGCTTAATAATTTTTGAACAAGGGGTTGCACATTTCCTTCCGCACTGGACCCCTCACACTGTGTCTGGTCCTTCCTGACCATCAGGTCCCGTAGATGTGGCCCCTGGGTCATATGATATCAGACCCAGAATGGGCCGGGGTGAGCCCCAAACAGATGGCACACACCGTCACCTTGCTCTGGGCTGTCCAGTAAAATGGCTTGAGAGGGACTCCCGTATGTCCCCTTGACCCAGAAGCCTCTTTAACTGCCCCAGCTAGAAGAGATTTTTGTCTTTTCTTAGCTTGTTGGGGGGTTAGGGATGCCCAGTTGGCCAGTAAGAACATGGCTCTGGAGCCAGACTGCATGGATTCGAATCCCAACACTGTCACTCATCAGCTGTGTGACCTTGCGCAAGTTACTTAACCTCTCGGTGCCTTAGATACCTATTTCGTTAAACAGGAATAATCATAATCCTACCTGAGACAGTGGCTGTGAGGTTTAGACAGTACATTAAAAAGCTTAAAACGATGCTGATCCACATAGGTTCTGAGCTGCTGTGATTGTTGGTTTTTGAATGCTATCGTTCCCGTCACCCTTTGCCTCTTCATGTGTGTAGGTTTTGTTCCTCCCCTCAGGAGAGCCTGTCCACATGGGCTCCCGACTGCAGCAGGTGCTGGGCGCCCTAACGAAGGGGTTTGCAAGAGGCCAGTGTTGACTTCCTGATCTGCCTCCCCCTGTGAAGGGTTTCAAGTCTGCTGAGGAGGGCGCGGGCTCCAGGGCCCCCAAAACACCTTTCTGGTTCCCAGGGGAGACTTGTGGGTTTGTTGGCAAAGCCTGCTTCAGTGATGCCCTTGTGCCTGGTAGTCACGCTGTTTGCCTGGCTTCCTAAGGCAAACATTAATGCTACCTTGAGATTTCGGGATATTAGACTGGAACAAAAAGAATTCATATGAAATGAGAAAAGGGATCATTAAACTTCAGAAAATATCGGATGTGGTTTGACGTCCAGTTCCCTAATTCCAGACCTGATTCTCTGTTGTCAGGTGCAAGGGCGGGGACCGGTGGGGGGACCCTGGTTGACCGGTGTCTCTTCCTGGGGCTGCGGTAGCAGACCACACAGCAGAGGTCCGCTTCAGGCGTCTCCTTAGCTTCTCCTTGTGTCCTCACATTGTCTTCTCTGCCAGTGTCTGTGTCCAAACGTCTTCTTTGTGGAAGGACACCAGTCATCTTGGACCAAGGCCCACCCTAATGAGCTCATCTTAACTAACTACATCTGCAACGGCCCTATCTCCAAATAAGGTCACCTTCTGAGGTTCTGGGGGATTAGGACTCCAACATGGGGATTTATTTTTTGGGGGGGACACAATTCAACCCCAAAGTATTTATAATCTGGTTTGCGGGACTTTATTGGAATGACAACAGACATAAAAATATTGGAGAGGGTTTTTTGCTGCACAGGAGAATGGTGTGTGTGTGTGTGGTGTGTGTGTGTGTGCAGTTAATTTTAACGCCCCTAGGCCTCCGTCTCCCTGTCTGTCCGATGGGCGCGTCCTTCCACCGCCTGATGCTCTGACTCTGGTTTCACAGGTCACCAGTGCCCTGCAGCCACTGGACACCACTGTCCACCACTTGCACTCAGCCGGGGGGGACACCTCGATCACGGTGTCCCAGCTGCTGCTGGGTCTGCCGCAGCCGGAGCCTGTGGCCCGCATCTCCGCGGTGCTGGACGGCATGGTGAAACGCGTCTATGAAGTGATTGACATCCGGGTGCAAGGTGCGGCTTCCCTTTGTTGTCCCCTTGGGGGCGGGGGCCGCCCGAGTGGGAGAATCATCCAGTGGGTGAGGGGCGGTCAGAGCCACCTTTAGCTCATCCCAGCCCGGAGTTTAAACTCCAAGTTCCGGAGCCGAGATTTTGAGAACTCGTCCTGTGCTGTGTCCCCTTCCCCCTCCCTCCTCCCGGCCTCCTCCTAAGCCTCTCACACCCAGTTTCTCCTTGCATCCAGGTGGGGCTGGAGAACAAACCCCAGAACAGCACACAAATAACCCATTTCCTCAGTTCTTGGGTTCCCAAATTTCCCTCTGGCCTCTTTCCCACCCTCGCTAAGGACATCCTTACATCTCGAAGGCTCTTAAAGCAGAGTTTGCACAAATCTGAGTTTGGTACAGCAGGTAGATGTGTTTCTGGAAGAAATTACCTGGCTTTTTTTTTTTTTCTTTCTATCCATGTCAGGGTTCGGCAAACTTTCTGAAAAAGGTCAGATAGTAAATATTTTTGGCTGTGGGCCCCATGGCCTGTTTCAACAGCTCAGCTTTGCCAAGTGGCATGAAAGTAACCGTGGACAGTCCGTGAGCAGACGGCTGGGCTCCAATAGCACTTTCCTTCCCGCTACAGAAGGCAGCTGAAGTTTGCTGCACCCTTAGGAGGATGGCTGCTCTTGTGAGGCAGCTCTTTCTATGACGCTGAAGGTCACACGTAAAGATGCCAGGGTCTGGAGCCCAGGGAAAGCTCCGATGATGGCATTTAATTCCCTTCAACTCTACAAATGTTCTTGAAAACCAAACCAAGCAGCACCCATAAGCCAACTGCTTGTGTCGTCTGTCCTGACAGGTTTCCGTCTGGAGACCCTAGGAACGCCCCAGCAGGTGAACAAGGAGGGGTTATCTCAGGAGGTAGCGAGAGAGAAGGCATGAGGCAGGGACCGCGGGCGTGTCCGCGGGAGGGTGTCAGAGAGAATCCGTTATGGGGTGCAGCTCTGATTGGGTGGCTTGGGAGAGGGAGGGGTAAGGGGGTGGGGCTTGTTCTAGGTTGGATGCTGTCAGCAGGCAGAGGCAGTTCTGTGACTGGGTATTTCAATCAATCTCATCCACAGGGAGGGGTAACCAGCATGAAGGTGAGCTAGGATTCGTAAACAATGAATAGCCCCTCACTGCGGCCAAGAGAGGGGTTGGTACTTGGTGGGTGACGGTGGCCTTTTTTTTCCGTCTGGCTTAGATAAAACGGTGATATGGCCTTGCCTTGTCTTCCTCTGTCCTGGCGGCGGAGAAGCCTGGCTGCCTGTTCTGGGCAGGTACTCCCGGTCGACAGGAGAGGGCCAGGCCCCTTCTGCAGGTCAGGGGCTGCTCTGTCCTATTTCTCCATCGGATAGATGCTTGGGGAGGATGTCTGGACCTCATGATTTCAGACTCAACACAGCCCCAAAGTGATCTGCTCGGGCCACAGCGCCCACCCAAGCACATGGAGCTGTGCCTTGAGCCGTGGGCCAGCTGCTCCGGTGAAGAGGGCTGTGACCGACGGGACCTCTAAGACAGGGCATCAAGAGGCCCCTGGGGACTGCGGCCCAAACCACTTCCTCAGCTCGTGTGATACACGTTTGGAGGTTAGTGGGAAGGACCGATGATGGCCCTGATGAGCATCCTCACCTGTTCCCCTTTCCCACAGACGTAGATGAATGTTTCTATGACGAACTCAACGCCTGCCCTGGGAGGGGACAGTGTCTAAACATGGAGGGCTCGTACCAGTGCCTGGGTCACCTGGAGTCACCCACCTCGTCCCCCCAGAAGCTGGATGGCAGCTGTGAAGGTGAGTGACCGGGCTCTCCAGGTGGGGAAGGAAGGCCTTAAGGAAGCCTCCGTTGAGATGCAGACACACCTTATCCCCTTTGGCCTCTAGAATTCTCTCTTCTTTCTGGAACCTGATTTATGGCTTTAACAACATTGTTACAGGAGTGCAAGGATAAGTCGCCCCCAGTCTCAGCACCCTGGCAAATTGTTTTTTATTTTCTCCTGTTTCCTTCTAGTTTGTTTTTTTTTAACCTCATTTAAATCCTGCCACATATGCAATTTTGTATTTTGCTTTCTTCACTTCCCATTATGTCATGTAAAGGTTTCCAAGAAGCAACCTCGTCTTCATAATTACGATTTTCAATGCTTGAGTGACAGTGGTATGCTATAGCAGTGATGCAATGCTCTTAGCTATTTCCCTCGTGGGGGACTTGTATGTCACCTCCAACATTCCTCTCTGAAAGCTACAACTTTCGCTAGCATCGTGAAGTGGTTGGGGAAAATATTGTTATAACTGAGTTTGAATAAATTAGTGATTTAATCCTCATGTTCTTTTCCCTTTAAGGGGAGAGGGGTGATTGAGTGTTGGCTATTCCTAAGGTCTCTGGATTTTTTAAAATGCCCCTACCAGTCCCACCTCTGCAACCAGACTCGCCTGTCCTGTGCCTTGGGGGCTTTGTCTGATTAGAACTGTGCATCTCCTCTGTGCATGATGTGCCCACAAAGCTTTGCCCAGAATCCTAGCAGACCATCCCAGATCTCCTGCGCTGTGGCCTCAGGGGGGAGCATCCTGACCCGCAATGGGAACAGAAGTTTGGAATAGAGTTATTGACAATACCCTGCTCAGTTATCTGAAAAGACACCAGACTCTGTTCACAAGGAAGACTGTTGCCAAACTGCCACGCTGACAGCTGAACATAAACAGGGAAAGCGCACCACCCCGACCTCATTTCCAACAGGGCAGAAAAGACAAAGCCGGTGTCTCCCGATCAGAAAGTTAGAGTGAATTCCAATCGCATATGGCTAAGGGAAACAGCACATGTTTTAAATTTAGAAGCTAATATAATAAATGAGCTATCTGCTGGAACGGGTTAGAGGTACAGACCCGTGGAAAATACAGCGCAAATTTCAGATGCTTTTCTTGTGAAATTAGTCACCCAGTTAATGACACACAGGGCAGCTGGATTCTTGCACAGAAAAACCCCATAAGAAATATTGCCCGGTTTGCACTTCATGTTCCAGGAACACGTTCTGCTTTTAGGATGGAGTGGAATTGTCTTCAAGGGTCATCCTGACTCCCTCCGACATGGTCCCCTACCCAGCTGAAGCCTGATAGCTATTCAGCTCCATAAAGAACCATCTTCTGAGGTGGCTGCTTGGTGAGGGCAGGGCTGCGCTGGAGAGTCCACTAGGCTGCCAAGGATTGCCGCTCAAGTTCACAAACCTGATCTATAATCAGGTTTTCAACAACTGAACGCTCGGCATCTTGGCTCAAATGCCCAGTGTTTCTACCTTTACAAGGTTCAGGTGTCCAGCTGGCGGGTCCAGGGCTTAAAGAGGAGCAGAGACTGACACGGGAGATCACGGGAAAGGTCACTGCCCCAGCAGCACCCTTCCTGCCCCACCAGACACAGGTCAGGGCTTCCTAGAAGGAACAAAGGCCCAGACCCGTGGACACAGAGATTCTCATGCGCTTCTCTCAGATCAGTGTCGACTCCTGAATTCAGGTTCACAACTGTAGCCCGGGGAGGGTCACAGGGCAGTGGTACCCTGGGATCACGCACAGTCAAGAATTGGGTTTACCTTCTGGGGCCACATTTTCAGAGGGAGGGACGTTGCAAAGCCAAAGGGCAGTGACAGAAACTGTCCTGGCCAGTGAACTGAAATCCAAGTCAGAGGGAAGAAGGAAGGGTCAGGAAAGAAGTATTATTTCCAGTATAGAGTATCTCAATTCTGTCCTCCAGAAGAGGGCTTAGCCTTAGTATGTCAGCAGTTGGCTGATTTTGCAGCAACACAAAGAACTTTCCAACAAGTTGCACCGTCTCACCCATAGCTGCCTTGAAAACTACTTAAAGAAGCGTGGGTAGGTGGATTCATTTCCTGGGCCTGTGTAACAAAACAGCACAGACTTGGGGGTTTAAAACAACAGAAGTTTCTTCTCTCACAGTTCTGGAGGGCAGAAGCCCACCATCGTTATCACTGGGTTCAAGTCCAGGTGTCGGCAGGGCCAGGGTCCCTGCGGAGGCTCTAGGGGAGACCGCTTCTTTGCCTCACCCTTCTTCTGAGGGCTGCACGAATCCCTTGGCTTGTGGCCACATCACTCCCACCTTCAAGGCCAACCTCTTCCGTCCTCTCTTCTGTGTGTGTGTGTGTGTCCACTCTCCCGACTCTCTCTTGTGATCGCATTTAGGGCCCACCTGGATAATCCAGGACAATCTCTTCTTGAGATCCTTAACTTCATCACACCTGCAAAGACCCTTTTTCCAAATAAGGTCACATTTCCAGGTTCCAGGGATTAGGAGCTGCTATCTTTGGAGGTTATTACCCAGTCTATTGCCGGTGGTGGGATAGTTTAGGAGTACAGCGTGGGAACTTTGTCATTAGTGATTGGACAGCTTTGCCATTTACTCTCTACTTGACCTTTCTAGGCCTCAGTTTCGTCCTCTGTAAAATGGGATCAAAGTACAATAGAACCTATTACCTGGTATTGTTAGAAAGGCTGTGTGGAATGACATGCCCGCTGCCACAGCACTCAGCCGACGGCAGCTCGACAGCGTGATGCATGTAGTGGGAGGGGGTGCCCATAGCGCCGTGGGTGTCCCCACAGCCCCGTGTCCCCTCTGCTGCTATGACACTGGCCATGCTGGCTTGGACATCCCATGTGTGTGTCTGGCATCGCTGTGGACCTTAATCCAAACTTGTTTCCATCACTGTGCTGGATCATAGTAGGTGCTCAATAAATGTCAAATCATATGAAATTGCCACTGTGGCTGGTCAAACACGGTTGAATCCGGACAACTGTAAACGTCTCAAGGTAATAAATTGGAGAAAGAGCTACACAAATGTTCGGCTGTAGCATTCTCTGCAGGGAGGATTTATGTCTATGGATGAGAGGGCCACATGCCCGCAGTGCCTTAGCTGCAGGAACCTTGGGCGGACGGCAGCTTCTGCAGATGCTTCTGAGGGTTTCATAGCCATCGAAACGACCCTGTTGGTGGCTCCTTAGCCCAGTGTTCTAGGGACCCTCTGGCGTCTTAATTTAAGCAGTGACTATGTCTCCAGCCAGCCTGACACCCTCTCAGACTTCCTAAACGCCAGTCCCGGGGTTCTTCCCAACACCTAGGGGACCCTTTCTATTTTAATTCCCCTCAGCCTGGAGGCACTCGCTATAATATGTGCTTGTAAAGGGCCACACACAGGCCCATAATACGGATTCGTTTGCCGTTCCACATCGAGTGATGCCCGAATGTCAACCAGGACATGGGGGTGCAGCCCCGCTGTGAGCTGGTTGCTGCTGCCCGGGCCTCAGGCCTCGTTCTCAGCCCCACTGTCCTATTTGCCAGGCGTCGTGTGGTCACCTGCAGGGCTGAAAGAATGTTGGGTGTTGTGTGGTTTGTGTGAATCAGAACATTCAGTGCTTTTAGCAGATTTTTAGAAAAGCTGTAGCTTTTCCTTACTTTCTCAGTGACACGTTCCTGGGGACAGACCGAAAAGTGATGTGGTTATTAGACCCCCAGAAGGTGATCGTCTTGATTTCATGGTCCCAGTGGCCAGGAGGTGGGGATGAGACCCACGGTCTCAGGGCCTGAGCTGCTGGCCAGTCCTCAGCTGAAACAAAGGACAGTGTCGTGAAGAATGAAAACCATTTGTGAGACAAAGGCACAGAAAAATACTGGACAATTCAGTGAAAAGGACAAACGCGTCTTCTTCAAAGTACATGCTACCTCTGCACGGAAGGAGAGTTTTCAGGAAGCTGCAAGAATTTACATGGAGGCAGGGTTGGGCTCACCTGTCTCTCCAGCATCCGCCAGTTTATACCCGTGCTTTGCGGGGACCTGTAGGGGCTCACGGTAGGGGAGCACAGCCACAGGGCACTGCCATTTCTAAAGAGCAGCTTGGAGAGGACCCAGCAGGGCTGAATTGCAGGATGAGGGTGGGTCACCAATCTTGATCCTGAGCCTCCTGGCAGCCAAGGCAAAAAGGGAAATGGGTTGAATTGTGCCAATTTTAATTTTTACTGAAAGGAAGCATACACATTTGTCAGAAAGACAATTTTTTCGTAATATTAGAAAGCATATACCCTATGAATCCTTACAGAAAGGGCTTTGGAAACTTCACATCTATTTTAATTCTTTTTTCTCTACTGTGGTTTTGCAAAAGATTTTTTAAAAATCTTTTCTTATAGAAATCAAATTCTGCTGTAAAAATGATGGTGTCTAGACTGAGGGCCACCCTAGGCTTTGTATAATTCATATTGGCCAGGTGCCTGCTGTGAAGCCAGAATTTTTCTCCCCCCAAAAGACATTTAATTCCATCTGAGCATTAAAGTACATATGGGTTGTTATATTTGAGTATTCCTCCCTAAAGCATGAGTGTCTATGTGAAAACACAGGACACCTCAGCCTGACTCCGGACCCCTGCTTCCCCATGGGCCATTGTTTTGGCGATGAATTAGCCGAGCAGAAGACCTCGGGCCAATGTTCAAGTACTTGTGACTCAGAAGAGCAGGCCCTTTGAATCTGTGTTGAGATGGTATTTATAAACGTAGCCCAGAAACATCAGACCACGCGTTAATCTGCTCAGGCTGCCATGACACACACCACAGACTGGGGGCTTAAACGACAGGCAGTTACTCTCCCATAGTCCAGAGGCTGGAGTCCAAGGGCAAGGTGCTGGCAGGCTGGTGCCTTGAGAGGCCTCTTGGCGTGCAGACGGCCGTCTCGTCCCCGTGTCCTCACGTGGTCATCCCTCTGCCTGGTCGTGTCCTCATCTCTTCTATAAGGACACGAGTCAGGTTGGATTAGGGCCACCCTGATGACCTCACTTTAACTTAACAAGTTCTTCTCCAAATACGGCCACATTTTGAGGCATTGGGGGTTAGGACCCCACACACGAGTTTTAGGGGAACACAGTTCAGCCCATCACACAACGTAATGACCAAAGCTACAGAAACAATTTGGTGGTTTTCATGGCTTGGCTATAGTAAATAATGCTGTAATGAACATGGGGTGCAGGTATCTCTTTGAGTTAGTGATTTTGTTTCCTTCATATAAATAGGAAAGGAATTGCTGGATCATATGGTAGTTTTATTTTTCATTTCTTGAGGAACCTCCATACTGTTCTCCATAGTGGCTGCACCAATTTACATTCCCACCAGCCTTGCACGAGGGTTCCCTTTTCTCCACACCCTCTCCAGCATTTCTTATCTCTTGTCTTTTTGATAATAGCCATTCTAGCAGGTGTGAGATGATATCTCATTGTGGTTTTGATTTGCATTTCCCAGATGATGAGCGATGTTGAGCCTCTTTTCACGTGCCTGTTGGCCATCAGTATGTCTTCTCTGGAAAAATGTCTATTCAGATCCACTGTCCATTTTAAAATGGGATTATGATGATTGTTATTATTTTTGCTAATGCGTTGTATGATTTTCATATATTTTGGATATTACCCCTTATCAGATATATGATTCGCAGATTTTTCTCCCGGTTTGTAGGTTGCCTTCTCATTTTGTGGATGGCTTCAAGCTGGACAGAAGGTTTTCCCTTTGATGTCGGCCCACTTGTTGACTTTTGCTTCCGTTGCTTCTCTCTGACGTTCTCTGCGTCTTCCTCATTTTGCCCTTTTGTAGACTGCCCTCCCATCAGAGACCTTGTGGTCCTCAACGTCACCAGCAGCAGCTTTCAAGTGTCTTGGAGTTTAAATTCCACCCAGAACTGCACTTTCCAGGTGCAGGTTTACCAGGGTGAGAAGCTGCTCAGGAACGCCGGCACCCGGGGGACGAGCCTGGAGGTGGCGGGGCTGGAGGCCGGAGTGCTGTATGGGGTGAGGACCAGCTACCAGGCATGCCGGGCCAACGCCACCACCACGGTCACTGTCAGGACCGGTAAGGCCACATGTCTGAAATCCACATTACCTGTGAGTCTGTCTCTCTAGCCTAGTCTGCTGGCCCTGGTGATTCCAATCATGTGCTTCCTACGAGCAGGGCAGGGGCCGTCACTGACCTGGCCCCAACTCTCCTGGGGGGCAGTGAGCGCGCTCTGAGTCCTGGAGCAGTGCCACAGTGCTCGTGGTCAGCACAGGCTCCCCTCACTCCCCTGCGTCTCATCCTGACTGGGGGCTCTTCTTTTTTTTTTTTTTTTTTTGGTACGCGGGCCTCTCATTGTTGTGGCCTCTCCCGTTGCGGAGCACAGGCTCCGGTTGCGCAGGCTCAGCAGCCACGGCTCACGGGCCCAGCTGCTCCGCGGCATGTGGGATCTTCCCGGACCGGGGCACGCACCCGTGTCCACTGCATCGGCAGGCAGACGCTCAACCACTGCACCACCAGGGAAGCCCTGGGGGCTCTTCTGACACCTGGGGTGATGAGGGCTCTGTGAAGATCCCATCTTGCTGTGGTTTGAAGGACGCATAATGCAGTCACATAGAGTGAAGCCCAAAGTATAGTAAAGCAGAAGAGGGTAGCGATTCGCACGCATCGAAGGACATTTGGCCGCACTTAATTCCACACGGCTGAGTCTGTATAACTTCCCCAAACCCAAGAGCTGAGCATCTGTAAGATCTTCACTAAGTACGCCTCATTTCCCACGCCGTGCACTTGCAAAGCTAACACAATGCCCACTGCATCGGAGCCCTGAAGAAATTTTTGCCCCAAACAAACACGGCGTAGGCATGAATTGGGGATTCCAGTGTCCAGGAGGCAGCTGGCGTGACCCACATGACCCCGCAGGTGGCCGACACTGGCCCTGCCCTGTGATGCCACCTCCACTCTGCCTGGTCATGGTGCTACCCTGGTGGTATAGACCTTGGTCAGGTTTGGCCCAGGGAGTTCCCTCCTAGGCTGGCCTCTGGCAGCGGGACATGGAAGTGTGCGCAGGGACAGTGTGGCTCTGAGACATTCTGGTCTGGGGACCAGAGCAGGGGGGAGACCCAGCCTGGGGGTTCAGAGCAGGCAGAGGGCAGAAATCACTGTATGAAAGATGCTATGGTGGGGGGGGGAAGGGTTGGGGGGAGGGCTAGATTGGGAGTCTGGGATTGACATAAACACACTACTATATTTAAGATAGATAACCTACAAGGACCTGCTGTACAGCGTAGGGAACTCTGCTCAATACTCTGTAATAACCTATATGGGAAAAGAATCTGAAAAAGAATAGATACATGTATATGTATAACTAAGTCACTTTGCTGTACACCTGAAACTAACACGACATTGTTAGTCAACTATACTCCAATGTAAAATAAAAATTTTTTTAAAAGGACCCTGGGCTTCCCCGGTGGCTCAGTGGTTGAGAGTCTGCCTGCCGATGCGGGGAACACGGGTTCGTGTCCCGGTCCGGGAAGATCCCACATGCCGCAGAGCGGCTGGGCCCGTGAGCCATGGCCGCTGGGCCTGTGCGTCCGGAGCCTGTGCTCCGCAGTGAGAGAGGCCACAGCAGTGAGAGGCCCACGTACCGCAAAAAAAAAAAAAATAAAAATAAAATAAATTTAAAAAATAAATAAAAATAAATAAATAAATAAAGGACCCTCTGGGGGGTCTGTCTCACTGGTAGGGATAACGCCAGTGACAGTGATGGTGGCAGTGGGTGAGTGAGTGCTGGGAGGATCAGGGCTACACCCTTTATGCGCTGACTCGGGGCTGACCCATGCTAAATTGCAAACACACAGAACAGGCCCCCAGAGGGCCCCCAGAACCCCAGCCATGCAAAAACTCGAGCCCTTGACTTTGCACAAGCCTCGAATTTCCAAACTAGTGCCATCTCACCTTCTTGTTTTCTTTTCAAGTTGCTCCACGGAGAAAATGGGGGGAACACTCTTTTCCCTTTGAGGAAACTGGGACCGTGAGGGACTCCATCCCCACAGATCACTTCCTCCCTGTGTCCCCTCCCAACTCATCTCAGATGTGGAAATTCGTGGGACCAACATCCCAGCGTGAATTCATCTCAGTTGGGAGGTGCAGTTCCGCCCCAACCCCCGTGGACTCTGTGCCCTCAGGAAAAAATACCTACATTCCAATGCAGAGGAGATAATTTGGAAGATTCCCTAAGACTCCTGATTACCAGCTTATTCCTTCCCCAGCTGGATTCTCATTCCTTCTCTGTATTGTAAAAATGCCTTATGTTTGCAGAGCCCTATTTTTTTTTTAAGAAGCTCGATTCACTTCAAAGGCCTTAGCTAATTAATTTGACATTATTAAATGCTTGCTATGTTGGAGGCCATAGAGATTATCGTAGCAGTGGAGACCCAGGGCCTCACGGTAAGTCTGGATTCCCGAAGCACTGGTGGATACTGACCTCCCGAGAGGCTCTGTGATGTGGGCAGGACCGGCGCCTGGGAATCCCGGGCCCTAAGGGATACTTGTTCCTCTTGCTATGGTGGGAAAAGGTTCAGAGGAGGCCCCGTCTAGAAATGTACGCTATACAACGTTGGTGTCATTTCTGGGGCTGTGTGCGTGCAGCGGTGATAAACTCTGCCCCACCGGCCCAAAGCTCACTGGCTGGGGGAAACTGTGAGTGCCTTTAGATCATCAGAATTTAGATCATTGCTGCAGGGTCTGCCGTGGATGTGGGTTACATTCTTGGTAATGAAAGAGACATGCTCCCATGTCCCATCTTGAATCTTTTCCAGCTTCACTTATGTCCAAAGAAAAGGACACTTCCCTTACAGGCTGACCAACCCTATCATTTTGTCCAGGACAGAGTAGGTTCTTGAGAGGTGGGACTTCTGGTGGGAAAATTGGAAAGTGCCAGAGAAATCAGGATGAACTTGTCACCTGAGTGTCAGGGGCCTGGCTGGGGCGTGTGCCAAGGAAAGCAGCAGCCACACTGGGTGAGGAACTGCTGGAGGGGCCTTCGTACCCTACATGGCTGGTGGAACCCCAGTTCCCGCTGGTGTGAACCATGTGACATTTGTACCTTGTTCCCCTGCTTTGGCTCTAAAAGTGTGTGTTTATGTCTGAGTTTCCTTCACTCCAGCGTAGAGGCATATATTCCTTATGCTGATTTCCCCCAATTTGGCTACCAAGCCTAAGACTCATGCCTCAATCTGTTTTCTAAAAAATTCCCCTCCAAAGAGTAGGGGAAATTGGAAAACACTGACAGAAAACGTGTGACTCGTGCTCACCGGATTTCAGCTAATTTGTGTTACCGTCTGTCTCAGATGCCCGGGTGTTCGAAGTCACAGTCAGGATCCTAAACCGCAACGTGACAGAGGGGCTGCTGGACCGTGGGAGCCCCGAGTTCCAGAACTTCTCCCAGCAGCTGCTGCACGAGGTAAAGCCCGGCAGAGGAGCTTTCCGAGAGTCGGAGCCAGAAACCCGCCCTGTGCGGGTGTGAGACAAGTGCCCCTCACCAGGGCTAGGGAGGGACCAGACTGCTCGAAATGCCCCCTTTTATGCATGACTTAAAATAGGTTTGGGGACAAACCAACTTTGATTCAAATGGGCTGGACCACTTGATGGCTCGGCTGGGTTTTTTGTCAAGCCTTCTGTTTGGGGGACCTGGGACCTCTGTCTTCCTTCTTTGGGGCAGCTTCATTGAGTAAGCGTTTACCAGTGATCAAAGCATCTGCTCCTCCCTGGGGCTGAAGGCAGGCACCAGCATGAGGCTCGGGAGAACCAGGCCAGTAGCAGCTATCATCCATCCTGGGATGCCGAGTTGGAGAAAAAAGCGACTTGCCAAACTGTCAGTAACTGGGAAAGGTCTAGGATTTGGCCCTTCCTGAAAGCTAGTAAGTTAGCGTGTTGCATGGATGCTGGCAGAGGACACGAGATGCCTGGGTCAGAGGCAAAGGACTCCCTCACTCACAGCACAGCAGGCGGCACCAGCATCACGTTGTGCCAGGTCCCCTGATGTCCCCCAAGTCCCACGGGGGTGATGCAGAGGGAACCCCGTGGGTGACGTACATGCAGTGCATCTGCATCACAGCTGAGGACCCCCATGCAAACCTGCCTAAACCTTGCTCCAGAGAGAGACGTTATCTTTACCACATCAGACGGTGAACAGATCTGCTCTGTGCTCTGGACGGGGCCATCCTCTCTCTCTCCCAAGGCTGTTCATCATAGAAAAGTCTTGGAAAGATATCCTGGAACAAGAGGGCAGTTCAGGCTTCTACTTGCAGGAGGTGTGGACATGGGAGGGAGCAAAGGAGGGTCGCCTCTCAATGTCCACTTGCAGAGAGGAGTTGGTTTTTTAACTTTCCTGGAGAATTCTCCCTTGTTTCTAGCAGTAATTCGCCTGTGGGTGCAGGAGTGGTGTAGGAGGATTGTGGGCAAGGCTTGGGTCTCCTTGCTCGGGCACAGGTGGCCCCGATCACCTGGCTGTGCCTATGTTTCCTGGGGACACAGCCCAGTGGGAGGGGGGCAGCTCCGAAGAGCCACAGGATCGCTGCTCTCGGTCCATCCGTCCATCCAGCTGTCTCTCTCACACACACATTATCTTCGCACCGGTTTCCAGGGCACCCAGAGTGGGCCGTGCATCTAGGGCTGCAGGACAGAGATCCGATTGTCATGGTCTCTGAGTCCTTACCAAGACCGAGCAGGCCTGACCCACTGTCCCAGGGCTGCAGTGAGCTGGGGGGTAACTCTGCTGTCCCCAGAGGAGGGTGACTGGGCGCCTCCTCTTGGTCATGAAGAGGACACGTGGATTCCGTGCACCATCCGTGTGTCACGCCCGGGGCCCCGCTCACTGGTTTTGAAGACTTTGATGGAAAAGTCTGCTGCATCTGAGCATCTGTTGCCTCTTCTGGGCCAGGTTGCAACCTCCTTCCCGCCGGCGCTTTCTGACTTGTACCGAAGAGGGAAGCTGAAGATGCAGGTCGTGTCTCTCCGGGCCGGAAGCGTGGTGGCGAGGCTCAGGCTGACGGTGCAGGACCCTGAGTTCCCGGTGGACGTGTCCATGCTGTCCCCCATGCTCCCGCCTCTGTGGGCGAGCACCGTGTTCCAGGTGGACCAGAGGGAGACGCTTGTGCAAGGTGGGTCCTCCTCCCCGTGCCCAGGGTGTGCTGCCCCGATGCCCTCCAAAGTCCAGGCTGCGTTAGTTCTGATCAACATTCACTTTGTTCCAAAAGGTAAAGCAAATGAAATTTGAGTCCTTATTCTGTGTTCTTCCATGGGAACTGGGGCCTAGGGCTGCCGCCCTGCAACAGTGAGGCCACCTGTGTCCCACACCTCCTATTCCTGATGGGAGAAGCACCCCTCGGAGCTCAGGGACGTTTATTCCCTTGGATGGTGTTTCTCAGCTGCCACCAGAACCCAGGGTGGAACCAGGCTGGAGGGTCCACGAAGGGCACAGGAGGGGAGCTTACTGTGTCTGCATCGGGGCCCAGTACAGCCTGGCTGCTGTGGGCCTTGGTAACATGGAGACCTATTTCATTAGCCCAAAGGCTTGTAATTTTACTTGGTGATACAGGAAGTCACAGATTAGGGAAGAGGGGGGAGAGACGGAGAAACAGAGAGAGGCGGGGAGAGGGGGCTGGGGCCAGGGGGGCAGTGAGAGAGAGAGAGAGAGATGGGGAGAGAGGGAGAGACAGAGGCAGAGATAAGACAGAGACATCAAGAGACAGAGAGAGGGAGAGATGCAGGGGATGCAGAGGGGGCAGCGAGAGACAGAGAGAGAGAGACAGACAGAGAGAGACAGAGACAGCAAGGTGTCGCGTCAGGAAGGTTTTGCCGTCAGAGCAGGGATGAAGTTCCCTCGTGCGGTGAGGGCACCGCAGTCTCTACATCAAAGAGCCTGCTTGGGGCTCAGTCTATGGAATGCACGACCCCCCCAGTGGAGCAGGTCCCACAGCGAGCTCTGGCAACTCCCTTGAGCTCCGTCGCCTGCCAGCTTGCTGTCCCAAGCTCCCCCAACGCAGGAATGCAGAGAAGGGGCCGCGGGAGTGTCACACCTGAAGTCACGCCTGGGAAACACCTGCCTGCTGAGCCTGGGGTCCCTCTGTCCTTCACCCCCTCGGGGATGGAGATGACGGTGGCCCTCTGCACCTGGTGGGCCTGCCTGCCTGGGTTCAGGGGACGAGGGTCTTTGCAGATGAAATGAAGGATCTGAAATCATCCTGGATCAGGGTGGGCCCAAAGTCCAATGACAGTGCCCTTAGCAGAGACAGAAAAGGAGATGACCCAGGGACCGTGGAGGAGACCACGTGAAGATGCGGGCAGAGGCGGGAGTGATGCAGCCACAGGCCGAGGAGCCCAAAGGGCCACCAGAAGCCGGAAGAGGCAAGAAGGACCCTCTCCGAAAGCCCCAGAGGGCGCTCAGCCCTGCCAGCACCTTGATTTTAGACTTTGGCGTCTAGAACTGTGAGAGAATAGATTCTGTTTTAACCAGCTTGAACGCTTGTGAACGGTTTGTGACGGCAGCCTCAGCAAACTCATACAAAGGAAGAAGAGATGCCCTGCATTGCTAATATCCCAGGGTTCATCATTCTGAAGCCCCCCCTCCAACCCCTGCCACGAAGTTCTGGAAGTATCCTTGGAAGTTGGGAGCCCCAAGCAGGCTCTCACCTTGCAGCATCCCTGAAAAACAGTAGGCTATTTGCTTAACATTTCGGAGCTGAGGGCCACGGTGGGAGGGTCTCCCAGGGCCATGAGGAGGCCTCGGCTGTTTACTGGTGGATGAGATGGTTCTGCCCTGCACAGAGTCCCCGATCCAGAGCCCGAGGGGCAGCCTCCGGGCCGCAACCCTCACCCGGGGAAGCCCGAACCGAAGTCCCCCGCCTTCCCCACCGGCCCAGAGCCCCAGCCCTGCAGGCACAGCCGGGGAACTGGAGAAGCACATTCATTGTTATTCTGCAAAAATTCAACAAACCGCAGCACAGAAAGCTCCTTTCCTCAGCGACGCCCACAGAAATGGTGGTGTCGGCCCTGCTGAGTTTTCCCGGGTTCTCTGGGAGCTCTCACTTCTGTGAATCAACACGTCCCAGCAGCGTGGCGGTCATGTTGTCACAACCTCATCTTCTCCCCGAGGCCCATACCCACCCCACCCGGGTCACTGGGTGGCCACGTGTCCTGGTCTTCCTCCAGGGGGGCCGTGCCCCATGCGGGGAGGCTCAGGGCTGAGTTGCAACCTGGTCCCCCGGCCCTGCTCACACCGCCCGGCGCGAGGGGGCCTCACGGGCCAGGCTGGAATCCCAGCTCTGACACTCCCTCGCTGTGGGTCCATGTACAAGGCATGTCGCCTCCTGGGCCTCAGTGTGCTCAGCTGAGAGACAGGAAGGTTGACCCATCCCCCCCGGAGGGTAAATAAAGGGATCCTGCAGGTGTGGGGTTAGCGGGGTGCCCGACGCACGTCTGACAGCGCCACTGGCATTTCGGTTTAACTCTTCTCTAGGATGCCCTTTCGTGTCTCAGGTGAGTTCTCAGGCCCGGAAGGTCCTGCAGGGTCCCCGAGCCCTCACCCGTCCTCCGTCCCGCCCCCCTTCCCTTCGCTCCCCTTGGATCTCCCACCCTCGCCCCTCCCCTTCCTTAAAATCTGCTCAGGAGGGGCCGTCCTGTTCATTTGCGCCAAGGGCAGACAACCCACTGGGCCTCCACGTGCATCTACGTGGCCCCTTGTGCCTTAATGCTCTGTGCAGACGCCAGCCAAACGAGGCCTGGTGGCGGCGCTGTCCTGTGTGAGGGCTTCCCCTGGGGTCACTGCAGTACCGGGGGGCAGCGCCCTCTCTTGTGATCTCAGGACTGGCCTAGCCACGCTCCCCGAAGCTTCCAGTCGGCCTCACGCCCCTGACAGCGTCCTAAGCACAGTGGACCTTCCTGCGGCCTCTGTGGGTGGTGGGAGACGGAGGACGAGCGGGGGAGCCTGGCCCCAGGACTGTCACTGTCCACCTGGCCTGCCGGGGTGGGCTTGCTTCCTCCAGGCTCGGTGGCACCGCCTTTGATCCAGCTCTGTTCCTGCCGCTGTTAGAACCCAGGTCTCTGTGACCACCTTCCTCCTTGAGTGAGAATCTGACCGTGGCCCCCAGGAAGGGCTGAGGGCTCTGGCCAGGCTTCACTTCTGAAGGCCACCTGGGCCCCAAAGACAGTCTGGGGCCTCCCGAGGAGCCTGCCTTTGCAGGGATGGGGCGGCTTATCCTTGGGCCTCCCTGCCTCATTCCTGGGGGTTTACTTGTGCCAGGAGTCCCGGCTCTGTCGCAGCCGCCCCCTCCTCCGGGAGGTGGGCTACCTCCTCAGCCCAGCTGCAGGGCCGGCAGGCGCAGAGGGCAGGCCCTGCACCAGGAGCTTTTGCCCACATCCTCGTCTGGCCGCCTGGCAGCTCTCACGGCTCGCAGACCCGCCTCCCGCTCTGAACCCAAGAACTGCCAGGCCTCGGGCTTTTATACAAGACAAAGCAGAGTTGTCTGCATCTCACTCAGACTTACCCCTGAGCCACGCGCTGGCAGAGCGAAGCGCGTGGGGAATCACCTCCCCAAGATAACTTCCAGGGCTCTGCGGTTTGAGCTCAGGTCTCCACGGGGGCTTCCGCTCTCCTCGTGGCCCTGCTGCCTGGCGGGCCTGGCTCCAGCCCCGGCCTTAAGCCCCCCAGCACTTTCGAGCCACCTGGAGGTCAGGCTGCAGTCCAGGGGGAGCTGGGTCGGGGTGTAACTGTTGCATCAGCTGATGAGTCTGCTGGGCTCGGGGGAGCTGCTTTGGTGAAGATCACATGGAGCAAAACTGAAAGCCACAAAACGGGTCTCTGAGCACTCAGTGGCAGAGTTTTCTCTGCACAAAACTGGACTCATGCCTTACCTTGACTTGAAGCCCAGCCAAGTCCGGGCTTTGCTGGTGCCCTGAGCCTGGCTCAGGGACCCCGCCTGCAGTTCTAGGGAAGCCTGGTAGCCACCGCTCAAGGGTAAACCTCACCCCGTCGAGGCACCCAGCCTCCCCAGCTGGCAGGTGCAACTCTGTTAAGAGCCAACTGCTTTCCTGGGCAGGGATGGGACAGGCAGTGACCCGTAGAGCCAGACCTGGGCTGAAGGATGGATTCCTAGAGCTGTGGGAAGACTGCTTCCTGACCCCCGGCTCCTCCCAGCCTGAAATACAGCTCGAGTACCGATTCCTTAAGGGTTTATTTTTATTTATTTATTTTTGGAGTACAGTTGATGTACAATGCTGTGTTCGTGTCAGGTGTACAGCAAAGTGAGTCAGTTATACATATACATATACCCACTCTTTTATTAGATTCTTTTCCCATACAGGTCATTGCAGAGAATTGAGTAGAGTTCCCTGTGCTATACAGTAGGTCCTCATTGGTTATCTATTTTATATATAGTCGTGTGTATATATCAGCCCCAATCTCCCAATTTATCCCTCCCCTCTTTCCCCCCAGTAATCATAAGATTGTTTTCTACATCTGTGACTCTATTTCTGTTTTGTAAAGAAGTTCAAGTTCAGAGGCCGAGAAAGGACTGTGGCAGGGGAGGGTTTGGGGGGATTTATAGGGTTGGGGGGCTCACTGAGCCTTCCTTGCCCAGGTCAGAAGGGTCAGGGTTTCCCAGGGGCACGGGGCTTTGGGGTCTCTCACAGTCATTTCCCAGACTCGGGGAGGAGGTGTTTACAGCCGTCCTATCTGTGTCTTGGAAAGTTCATGTTATACTAACTGGACACCTCCTGGCTCATTTACTTTTCTGTTTCTTTCTTGAGACACTAAATATGAGGGGATGTTGGCTCATCAGAGGGAAGAGAAAGCACCTTATGGACAAAGAATAAACAAGAGGGGAATATATTCACACCTGTGGGTGCTAATACCTCCACAGGAATCCCAGCGTTCCCTAGTCTCTGCCCCCAGGTCAGCCAGCCAGCAGTGGCGGTGGGCAAGGGCGGGCTTTTGGTTCGTCGCCTTGGCCCAAATAGGAGCTTCAGGAAGGGCTCTGTGCAGGGAACCCCACCGCCAGCCCCGGGTGCTGGATGCCAAGGGCTTCACTGACACCCTGCTCCATCCCTCTGGTCGTTGGCTGCAAAGACTCTGGTCAGCAAGAAGTTGCCACCATTGCGCTCTGCTTGAGCAGCCTCTGGCTGTTTTCTCACCCGCTCATGTCCTGTCTCTTCCCCGCCCACAGACTGGGACGAGTGCGCAGACAGCCTGCAGCACGACTGCTCGCCGGCCGCCCAGTGCATCAACCTCGAGGGCTCGTACACCTGCCGGTGCCGGACGGCCAGGGATGCCCACCCCTCCAGACCGGGCCGGGCCTGTGACGGTGCGCCCCGTCCCCAAGCCCCCAGCTCTGGGCTGAGCCCCCTCCCTGAGGACCTGGGGTGGAGCAGGGTTGGCTTCCCTCAAGCAGGGTGGGCACAGTGCCCGGGGCCCACCATACTTTTAGGGACCATGAGAATGATTTAATTGCTTTTAAAATCAAAAGAAAAAAATAATCTAATAACAGTAAATATCAATTAGGAATCTAGTCTTTATACCAGTGCAGTTTTAAAGTATGATTTTAAATTATTTTTATGAATGAAAGGGTCAGAGAAAGTCATGGTGAAACCCCTGGGGGCAGGGGTCCCTCCCTGGGTGGACTGGAGCCCAAGATGGTGTAGGAGCCCCGGTGAGCATGGAGAAGGCCTTGATGTGGGATCTCTGAGCCCCATTCTTGGCATGTCTCTGCCCCAATGTTTCTGGGGGCCAGTTCTGATCAGCTTGTTGGGGCCACCTGGCGTGCTGGGTTCAGAAGCCGGAGGAGGTCATATACAGACTTAAAATGCTGTGATCGACTAGCAATGTCTGCTCTGGACACAGGGTGGGCAGCAGAGGTGCTCAGCTACCTGTTTGCCATCCCTGCAAAGGCTTTCTGGCTGGAAGAAGCAGCAGAGAATGGTTCCCTGGGAGAAAGCCTCTAGTCCTTAACTACTGTGTATATTGTCCCGCTTCCTAAGACCCACACAGCTTCTCTTCTCCCAACCTTTTTCTTATACCTGTGTCTCCCAGCAAGCTGATAAGAGTGACCAGTACCTAGCCCCACACTGAGCACACAGTTGGGGGAAATTATCCCAATTTCCCAAAGGCCCGTGGATCCATGATCCATCTGAGGCCTGCAAGAACCAAGCCTTGCATTTGTGTCCCGGTTCTACAGCCTCCCAGGTGGAGCCCCTAATCTCGGGGTCACGGCATCCTCACTGATCAAATGGAGAGGCTCCATGGCCTTCCGAGGGAGCCCTTGGGAGACCACAAACATGGGCCGTGTCAAACATTCTTAACCACCCGTGGGGATAGCCAGTGCCCCCTCTTAAGGTCACCTGGGGGGCTCTTGACCAGGGTAGACCAGATGCCCCATCTGAGAGAGGATGTGTCTCAGCAGGTGATGTGGTGAGCCCCACGGGGGGTACGCCATCTCCGGTGACAGACAAAACAGCCCCAGGTCCCAGCACAGAAACAACAGCCCTCGGCCTGGAGACCCCCGCCTTGTCCCCCAGCCCTGGATACCCGTGGCGCACCACTGCAGCAGGCCAGGCCTGGACCCCAGGGCTCCCACCCAGGAGAGGGGTCAGCGGCGTGCTCGGTCATGGCAGGAACAGCACTGGGCAAGCTGTGGAGGAGGAGGCCAGCGTGGCCCCAGGCCCGGCGACCAGCCAGTGGACAGCCAGCAGGGTGGCTGGCACCACCTTCTCCTCCCGGGCTCCTGGGCCAACCCACAGCCCCCCTCTTGGGGCCATGGACAGCCTACCAGACTCCCCTGGATGGTTGCCCCCAAACTCCACCACGGAGCCACTCTTCCGGCCCGCTCCTACCCAGGGCCCCATGGACCACGTTGAGTGGCACGCCAGCCTCTCCACGAGGGACACACCGCCAGTACCTCTGGACCCCGCGTGGACACAAAACTCAGACCCTGGACCCTCCGGCTCCCCAGACCTGCCCTCGGCCACCACGCCGGCATCTCTGAAGACCCCAGCCTGCGGTGAGTGGCAGGAAGGGTGCGTCCCAGGGGCCATGTGGAGCTGCTGGTGTGTGAGCTCCCTTTGGCAAAGGCTCACGCAGTCGTCCAGTCCAGGGCAGTCCAGCAGCACTGGGTAAGGCCAACCCAGTGCCATGCAGCTCTGTCCCCTGGTGGTCGGCTTCCGGTCTAGTAAGGGTGAGAACTTTGTCTCCCCACTTTCTCTCCAGCCTGGTCCTCCCCCTTCCTAAGACTCCCGGTTGCCGACAGCTGGAGCAGGAAGCTGGGCATGTGTTGCATTAAGTGCACTGAGCATGGGGCGCATCCCCCCAGCAGGGTTGGGCCCCCAACCTTTCTGTATGTCCCCAGAAGTTCTGCGTCCCCAAGCCTGCTGCAGCTCCCCCAGCAGCTCTGTACCCTCCCAGCCGTACTGACCCCCGGCAGCTCCACATTACCCATTACTTGTAGAGGCTTGAGCCATCACCAAGACCCCTGGGTGATACCCCAGGAGACAGGCAGCCACTCTGTGCAGGGAACGGGGCTGGCCCTGCGACTCCCACGGAGGGAGGTGGCCTTGGCATCCCTGTGTGAGCTCACTGAGCTCGCCTGGCCCTGGATTGCAGCCAACTGTTAAATGCAGCTCCGTTGATGCATTTCCTCTGCTGCACAGGGATAGATCCAACACTAAACTCTTAAGCCCACGTAAATCGCCCAAATCCCCTGTAGGAATGGTCTGTAGCCAGCAAAGCCCACCATGCTGATTCCTTGGGAAGTCTGCCCAGGGGTTGAGGGGGCCAGCCGCTCTGGAGGAGCCGCCCAGAACCTGCTCAAGAAAACTTTGTTTCCAGAGGGACCTCAGGGGTGGACACAGAGCAAACCTAAGGGGCAGGGGTGCCATCCCTGGGAGCCCAGGGCTCAGGGGCTGTCCAGGGACTCTGCATCCACATGTGCAGCTGGCAGCTGGGGGAATTGACTCCCCTGGGCTGGCCTCCCCTGAGGACTCTCATGTCCCTGTTGGGGTGGGGTTCGGTTCTCCTTCCTGTCTCCTGGGAACGTTGGACTGATTTTAATCAGGGCACTTATATTCCACTTCTCAGCTCCCATGCCCATCGGAAGGGTCACCGTCTCCAATGTGACCAGCACGGGCTTTCACGTGGCATGGGTAGCGGATCTCACCCTGCGGCCCACTTTCCAGCTCACCCTGATTTCTGCGCGGACCCCCACTGTGCACCTGGAGAGCCAGAACGCAAGCCTGACACTGTCTGGCCTAGAGCCTGGAGTTTTGTACCTGGTGGAGATCGTGGCCAAAGCATGTGGAAAAGAAAGTGCCAGAGCCCACCTGAAAGTGAGGACAGGTAACAGGCTTCAGAAACGCTTTTGCCATTGGTTCTTAAAAGGAGGAGAAAAGGCATGAAAAAGATTTTTGGTGGGTTAAGGTTTAAAATAGCTGCATGTACTTGTGGATGTTGGGATTCCGTTTTCCTCTCAGAGTAGGAATGTCTGGCTCACTTCATACTCAGCTGGTGTTCCAAGGCCACACAGGAGGGGGCTTATTTCAGGGACAGGTGGTGGACAAAGAGGCTGCTTTGCAAAGCACTCCAGACTCTGCAGAGGTTGCAGACACTCGCTCATCTGTGTCCTCATGGGTACGTGGCAGGGAAATGGGTGCAGTGCAGGTCTATCCATTTTCTGTGACCATCCTCACTCCTAACAGACCTGGACTTGGCTTTCAGGAAGAATGATGATGGACAGATCTGTGAGTGCCCCCCTCCCTGCCCACTGAGCCTGGGTTCACAGAGTAAAAGGGAGGGGAGTAGAATTGAGCAAGTCAAACGTAAGGTGGAGCTGGTCCTTGTCGATAGTTATATATTCAGATAAAATTCCTCTTTTCTCGGGCTTCCCTGGTGGCGCAGTGGTTGAGAGTCCGCCTGCCAATGCAGGGGACGCGGGTTCGTGCCCCGGTCCGGGAAGATCCCACATGCCGCGGAGCGGCTGGGCCCGTGAGCCATGGCCGCTGAGCTTGCGCGTCCGGAGCCTGTGCTCCGCAACGGGAGAGGCACAGCAGTGAGAGGCCCGCGTACCGCAAAAAAAAAAAAAAAAAAAAAAAAAAATTCTTCTTTTCTCCTCATTAGCATTTGTCATTCACATATCTTCTTGAATGTCCAGCTTACCTGAACAGCCAAGGGCAGACCTGATGTTGCAGATTAGTCCTCAAATCTTGGGCAACTGTCTAAGAGTTGATAACAGTGGTCTTCGAGATGGGGTGCACATCCCTTGGGAGATGACTAAGATGCCCCATTGGGGGATGCCTAAGTCATGAACGTTTAGAACTTCTTTTTATATGCTTGAAAATACGAAGTAGCTGTGAACTGGGAAATTAGAGAGGAGATGTGGGTGACGAAGGCAAGTGCAAGTTCATGGCAAGCTGGAGAAGTGGAGGTCGCTGCTGGCCGGACGGTCAGGCAGGGCAGCCCCGGAGGAGAGCTGGTGCTGGGCTTTCGTGTACATCTGCCATCTGAAGGTCTCACCCGTGCTTGGAGGGAGGAGTGGCCCGCGCGTCTGTGTGACCCCAGCCTGAGATGGGTCCACCTCTGCTCTCCCCTGTGCACCTTCCTGCTCCTGATGGCTTTTAGGTCAGGCCACACTCTCCAGCTGTTGCCATCCTCTCTGCAGGCAGGCAGGAGAGAGACGCAGGGGCTGAGCTGGTCCCGCGGCTCCCGGAAGGGTCTCCCTCTGGGCCCAGCCTCTGTCCGGCATCCTCTGGATCTGGGGGCTGTGTCTGTGCGTACCAGGTGCTGTTCCTTCTTTACAGAGTGCAAATCAGCCTCAGTTGGATGTTCTTCCTGGCCAACGTAAAAATACTATTATATATATTTTAAAATTATTTATTTATTTATTTTTGGCTGCATTGGGTCTTCATTGCTGCTTGCGGTCTTTCTCTAGTTGCAGAGAGCGGGGACTACTCTTCGTTGCGGTACGCAGGCTTCTCATTGCGGTGGCTTCTCTTGTTGCGGAGCATGGACTCTAGTAGTTGTGGCCCACGGGCTTAGTTGCTCCACGGCATGTGGGATCTTCCCGGACCAGGGATCGAACCTGTGTCCCCTGCCTTGGCAGGTGGATTCTTAACCACTGCACCACCAGGGAAGCCCTAAAAATACTATTATTAAGATAGAGATGATACTCTGCTACCTGATACCACTGCACACGTGTTTATTCTCCATCCTGCAGCGGCCCAGAAGCTCAGTGGAAAAGTCAGAATAGCAAACGTCAAGTATTTAGAATCCTTCCGCAACGCGAGCAGCGAGGAGTACCGGGCCTTCCTGGAGCTATTCTTTAGGGTGGTAAGTTGGTGGAGTCGGTCCTTATTTCCTCTTGGGATGTGAAGGCGGGAGGTGGTAACATCCTAGTGGCAGCCACACGGGACCCAGACCTGAAGGTGCCATAGACTTCTCGTTTCTCGAGGAAGCTGGGACTTCCAGCTCTGGTGCGGTGCCTCTGTGTCCTGGATCTGCCATGAAACAGACACATCAGCAGGTGGGAGACACACCTTTTCCTCTGCTGCATCCTTACTTCACAGTGTCTCCTGTTCAGTGAAACTTCTTTATTGATGCGGGACCCCGTAGAGCAGAAAGCCTCCCCCAGCCTTAAAAAGAAAAAAAAAAATGAAAAATTGAGATCTATTTCACATACCGTAAAACTCACGCTTTTAAAGTGCACGATTCAGTGGTTTAGACTGTATTTGCAGAATTGTGCCACCATCACCACCAGCGAATTCCAGAAGGTTTTCATCCTCTCAGAGAGAAAGCCATTAGCTCATCATCTGCCCTTGTCTCTGCCCCTGGAACCAGATATGTGCTTTCTGTCTCTGTGGATTTGCCTGTTCTGGGTATTTCATAGAAATGGCATCGTACAATATGTGACTTTTGTGTCTGGCTTATTTCACAGTATAATGTCTTCAAGGTTCATCCATGTTGTACCAACATGAGAACTTCATTCCTGTTTATGGCCGGATAGTATTCCACTGTATGGACAGACCACGTTCTCTTTATCCATGATCCATTGATGAACATTTGGGTTACTTCCATTTTTGGCTATTGTGAATAATGCCACTATGATCCGACCTTAAAAAAATTGTTTTTCCTATTCTTCCTTGCAGTGCCCTCCGCCAACCCACTGGCAT
Organism: Mesoplodon bidens; assembly: GCF_964165515.1. Taxonomy (NCBI): domain Eukaryota; kingdom Metazoa; phylum Chordata; class Mammalia; order Artiodactyla; family Ziphiidae; genus Mesoplodon; species Mesoplodon bidens. Next base: position 4,246,497 of record NC_138161.1, on the reverse strand, counting down.
TCTTTGGGATGGTATATTGTTACAATTTAGTTAGAGGAGCAATCTCAATATTCTTTTTGCTAGTGGTTAGATTACCCTCTGATGAATAGAGAATGCACTTGTCATGATCTCGTTTGCATAGAGGACGTCTCATACACTTTAGCTTTTCCTTGTTCTGGGGGTTTAAGACACAGGCTAGAGAGAGCTCGGCAGCGCCACCTATTGGTGGAGTCATAACACGGTGGCGCCTTAGCAATGCCGGTGGCCGCGCTGTTTGGTGATTCTGAAATCAGGTCACATAGCTCTGGTGGTCCCATGAGGCAGCTTCACTGCTACCCCAAGTTCCTTGATTAATCTCTCCTTTTAAAAACTTTTCATTTTTTGCCTATTTAGGGGGGCAGTTTTTGTCTGTCTAGAGTTTCAGGATAGCAAATAATTATGCAACTTAACACCTATGTAGGACATTAGGACACATTTTGGGAGGTTGTGGGTTAATGTGTCACTTTTTGTCAGTTCCTAGAAGGGGCCTGGAACTTCGCTCTGAGACTGGCTTGAGATGCAGATAAAAGTGATTTTAACCCAAGAGTCTGGCAGATCCCTCTCTGGAAATCCCGGAGAGAAGGAGAGACAGAGAGAGAGAAGAGACCAGCTCTTGCAATGATAAAGGTGGCAGCCACATGACTGCAGGTGGCTCTGGGGTCTCCTGGGCATCTGCACCCCCTGATGGGTGACGACAGACTTGTTCACACTGGCTGTCCCAAGGCTGGGAATCCACAAGCCTGTGCCTTGAACCTCATGCAGTTCAGATGCAGACCAGGTCTTCTCTGTGAGGGCAAACCGTGGAGGTGGGCTCTTCCACAGCACATTTGCATTATATGCACCACTTAAAGCTCATTACAAGATTGGGTAGCTTTCTGGGCATTTTGGCCATGATGGGCTAGAATGGACTAATATGGTGTGTGATGTAGGATTCTGTCCAAATTGATGGAATGAAGAACAAGGCTTTTAGAGGCAGGAGCTATCTGTCTCACTAGGATGCCCACGGGGAAGCAGTTTTCGGAAAGGCAGCGGGAAGAAAGGAAGGGGAAATGTTCTGCCGTATGCGGGTCACAAGGACTGTCCTGGAAAAAGTGGAGTCGGAGAGGTGGTGTGTCTCCCTAGAACCACTTGCTCAGCCCTGCCTTCTGGGGCTCTGAGCTAAGAGCAGCAGATCCTAAATGCCGCTGTGAGCCCCCTACCAAGTCACAAGCCCCGTAGGGTGGGGCTTTGGCACGTAGCCCCATGTTGACCGGCTGGCTCTGGTTGGGGGACAGGACTCCGTGTCTCAGACCCCACCGGCATTCGTGCTGGGCCTGGGGACTCAGCAGAACTGACCTGTGGCCTTGATATCTTTCCCAAGGCCAGCGCTGCTGCTGGCTGCAATCCCCAGAGGAGCCACCTTAGGACGAGGACCCCGTTTCCTCTCTCGGCACGCGGTCCTTCTCACCAGACCTGTTTCTCTAAAGGTGCGGAATTCCTTGCCAGCCTCCATGCTTCAGCACCTGGACACAGGTGGGGTGCAGGTGGAAGTGACCCGCATCTCCAGCGGCAGCGTCGTGGTGGAGTTCAACTTGCTGGTCATCGCAGACGTGGATGTCCGGGAGGTGTCTGCCACGTTCCTGGCCGCCTTTCAGAATGCCTCTCTGCTGGAGGTGGTCGGAGGTGACCCCTTCATAGTGGGTAAGCAGAGGCTGGACCCCGATGGAGGCTCGCTCTGCAAGGGGAGGCAGTGAAATCCTAGCCACTGGCTTTGTTTCTGAAAGATGCGCCTCCTCTTGAGGGCTTCCCTGCATTAGATGAAAATGCGAAACAGATAGGACCCTCATCTCTCTTATTGCTCCTATGTTGTTGTTTTTTTTAAAAGGTTTAAGGGTTGAAAAATCTTCGGGTGAACCTGCAAAGTTTCCCGGGGATGCTGCATCCTTTCTGCAGGCTGTATCCTGCCCCTCCCTCCTTTGCTGCTCTTCCATGGGCTGAGGGCAGACAGGTCCCTCTCTGCTGTCAGACTTCCTCCCAAGCACAGTTTCCAAGGAAACTGTGGAAAATCGTAGGAAAAATAATTGAAAAGAAAAGCAGGGAGAAAAGGCAATTTAGAGTCTCTTCTCATATTGTATTAGTCAGCTGGAGTTATAACAAAATACCACGGATGGAAACAACAGACATTTATTTTCTCACAGTTCTAGAGGCTGGGAGTCCAAAGGTCAAGGTGCCGGCTGATTGTGGTGAGGGCCCGCTCCTGACGTGTAGGCGGCCACCCTCCTGCTGTGTCCTCACATGGCCTTTCCTCTGTGTGTGTAGAGGAGGAGCGCTCTGCTGTCTTTTTTTTTAAGAAGATGTTGGGGGTAGGAGTTCATTAATTAATTAATTAATTTTTGCTGTGTTGGGTCTTAGTTTCTGTGCGAGGGCTTTCTCTAATTTTGGCAAGCGGGGGCCACTCTTCATCGCGGTACGCGGGCCTCTCACTGTGGCGGCCTCTCCCGTTGCGGAGCACAGGCTCCAGACGCGCAGGCTCAGTAGTTGTGGCTCACGGGCCCAGTTGCTCCGCGGCATGTGGGATCTTCCCAGACCGGGGCACGAACCCGTGTCCCCTGCATTAGCAGGCAGACTCTCAACCACTGCGCCACCAGGGAAGCCCTGCTGTCTTTTTTTATAAGGACATCAGTCCTGTCAGATCAGGGCCCCTCCCTAACGACCTCAGTTAGCTTTAATTATCTCCTAAAGGGCCCACCTGCAAATGCAGTCACACTTGGGGTCAAGGCCTCAACACACAGATTTTGAGGACACACAGTTCAGACCCTAGCACATAGCATGCCTGAGAATAAACGATAAAAGGCTTATAATTATATGTATGGATAAAATCAAAGACAATACAGATGAATATTTTTCTGATCTTTGGAATGAGAAGGGTTAAGCCTGCAGAGGAAAAGCCTGGACTATTTGACTCTATAAAAAGTTAAAGCTCTCATGTCAAACAAAACAGTCACCATTGTAAAGCAAGCAGTGAACCAAAAAGTAATTTCAACAATCTGATGAAGAATTATATCCTAAATAAAGAGCAATCACACACACTGGTAATAAAATACTAAGAACCCAATAGACACAGGCACAAAAGACCCAAACAGACCATATGTGAAAGATGACTCCCACGCGACTAACAAAGATGGAAGAATCAAAGGAATTCCCATTAAAATGAGTTACTCTTTTTGCCCATCTACAAGGAATTTTTTTTTTTTTTTAAGGATAATCCTGGTAGTGAAGCAGCCCCTGCACACAGCACTGGGAGAATAGGATTTGCTCACACTTCCTGGCATTTGTCAAGAGCTTTAAAAATGTTTCATCCACTTTGTTTTTGGGGTTTTTTTTTACTTTGTGTTTTTGTTTTTGTTTTTTTAATTTTTAGTGGAGTATAGTTGATGTACAATGTTGCGTTAGTTTCTGCTGTACAGCAAAGTGAATCAGTTATACATATATACCTATCCACTCTTTTTTAGATTCTTTTCCCATATAGGTCATTACAGAGTATTGAATAGAGTTCCCTGTGCTATACAGCAGGTCCTTATTAGTTACCTATTTTATATTTAGTAGTGTGTATATGTCAATCCCAATCTCCCAATTTATCCCTTCCTCACCCCCTGGGAAACCATAAGTTTGTTTTTTATATCTGTGACTCTATTTCTGTTTTGTAAATAAGTTCACTTGTACCAATTTTTTAGATTCCACCGATAAGCTATATCATATGATATTTGTCTTTCTTCCTTAATGTTTTATCCTGCTTATTGCATGTAACACATGTATCATAGCACTTATAGGACTCCATCCTAAGGAAACAGAACTCAGTGTGGCCTATTGTTTACATGCAAAGACATTCATCTCAGTGTTACTTTAAAAGCAGAAGATTGGAAATAACCCAGAGTCCCGTAATAGGGAAGATAGTAAGTCAGTTTTGGTAATCCATGCCATGGACTGTCAGGCAATTATTAAAAATGAGGTTTGCTGAGATAGAAAATATTCCTGACCCAAAGAAGTGGGATGGAAGCTGGACTCACATTTGTGTATAAAACGTGATCTTAGCTGCATTGCAGTCTGCCTTTCAAAAGGCTGGAAAGGAATACACCAACATGCAAACACTTACATCTGGGAGGTGGCCTCACGGGGGGATTTTATGTTCTTTGCTAAGCTGTCCTGGTTTTTATCCATTTTCTGCAGTAAAGCCGCATTATGGTTCATAAGGTAAGTAATTGAGCTTAGAGATGAAAGCAAGTGTGTGCCGGGGTCCCTCTGCCTGATACCAGGGTCCAGGTGGGGCCCATTGGTCTCCTGGTCTCCAGGGAGCTGAGGGGTTGCTGAGCTGCCTGCACCCTCCTCCCCACCCCCCATCCGCCCCCATCATCCTCCTTCCAGAACAGCCCCTGCAGACTTCCTGCCACCCGCTTCCCACCCCCATCCCCGGCAGAAAATCGGGGTACCGCCCTGTCTCCCGAATCCTGCAGAACTGGCCATCTTTGCTATCATTTGATAATTTTAACCTTGGTTCCCGAGATGCAGGCTGCCTGTAAACAGTGGGCAGAGCCGCGATGCTCAAGCCTCCTGTGAGGTTTCCTGTCTTGTTTCCTAAACGCTGCAGATTACGATGAGTGTGACAGCGGGGAGGACGACTGCGCCCCGGGCTCCTCCTGCCGCAACAGCCTGGGGTCCTTCACCTGCAGCTGCGAGGGAGGCACCCCCGACCTCCCCGTGGAATATTCTGGAAGACCCTGCGAAGGTAATAGTCTCAGGATCCCTTGTCTGGAATACGCTCAGATAGTCTGTTCTTTGAAGGACATTCATCTCCAAAGTGCGTCTTTTCTAAACGAGATTGGCATAATTTTATGTCTTGGGCAAGTTTCCGTGTGTGTGCACATGTGCAAGCATGCGCATGTGCACACATGCATGTGTGTACACGTGTGTGCAGTGTGCGCAATACATGTGTGTACACACGCGCAATGCATACGTACCCACGTGCATGTGTGCGCACGGGTGCAATGCCTATGTGCACAATGCATGTGTGTACACACGAGTGCACCGTGCATGTGTGCACACATGTGTGTGTGTGTACACGTGTGCACATGCCTGTGCCTCCACATCCCTCCAGCCTTCTGGGTGGCGCCTCATCTCCGAGTGCTTCTTCTGATGCCCTTGATGAGAAAATACACACATCAACTCAGGTGCGTCCTCTCAGATGCTAAAAGATGATCTTGCAAAACATACAGCCTGTGTGACAAATGACACATGACATGGAAGCGTTTCTACTCAGACCCACTGTCCACGCAGCACTTTTCCCATTAAATGGGGCCTTCGTGGATTCACTGTTGACCCTGAGATGGCCCCTGCCATCCAGAGATCTGCGGTCAAGTAGAGGAGACATGTTTATAGGAGTGAACACAGTGTCTGAAGGAATATAGAATATGCTCTACTTGAGGCAGAAGCAGGAGGCCCCGAGGAGACTAAGTTGTTTCAGTCCTGTGAGTGTAGTCAGGAAGGCTTCCTGGAAGAGGTGTCTTCGAGCTAGTCTTAAAGGATGGCTCAGACGGCACCAGCAGAGGGGGCTGCGGCGGGGCAGGGTGTGGTGGGTGGGTGCAACAGTAAGAACAGAGCTGTTGAAGGCGGGCGTGGTCCAGGCACGCAGCGTGGGCTGGCTGCAGCGTGGTGCCTACAGGAGATGGGTGGGGGGGGGAGCACCCCGCCCAGCGAGGCCGGGTGAGGCCAGCTGAGAAGGCTGTGAACGCCATGAGCAGGGCTTTGGACTGCAGCCTGGGGCCGGGGAGCCAGGTGAGCAGCACCTTGAGATGAGAGGGCAGGTGCCAGGGCAGCAGGCGGCAGAGCCGGGCTATAGAGGAAGCTCCGGGAGGGCTGAGGCATGTTCTGGGTCTGCCCTCCGAGGATGGTGGATGCTCGTACAGAGCCTCGTGTTCTTCTAGAGGTCGAAACCCAGCGTGCTTTAGGGAAGCAGGAAGCTGGAGTAGGAACAAGGGATGCAAGGATCCAGAGAGTAAACTTCATTAGCCCACATTAGAGATAAGACTCAGGGGCCCCCAGGGGGATGGCTGATCCCAAGCCCATGGGTTCAGCACATGCCCAGTGTCAGCCTGGGAGAGTCTGGGAGGGCAGGGGTCCCCTCAGTTCCCCAGTCACGGGGGCCACGGTGAACCAGGGCAGGCCCAGCTGCCTGGCCTGGCAGGAACAGGCAACACGCACGTGTGTGGCTCTGCTGGCATGTGCGACCCCGGGGTGCACTGCTGCAGGGTGCGGAGTGGTCCGTCTGATGTCTGCCCCCTGCCCCGCCCCCACCCTGTACCACATCGCTGGCCATGGCTGTCCCGAAGCACAGACCCACACTATGCCTTTGTCTCCTCGTGTCTTGCAGGCGACTCTCCTGGCAACACACCCCAGGCCCCCCGCCCAGAGCAGCCCCCTACCCCAGCAGGACCTGGGGCTGCCTCTGTGCAGGGTGCCCGCCCAGCCCCCCAGGGCCTGTCCCCGCGGCTGAACCTGACCGGGGCCGTCAGGGTGCTCTGTGAGATCGAGAAGGTGGCCATCGCCATCCAGAAGCGCTTCCTGCAGCAGGAGTCCATCCCTGAATCCTCCCTGTACCTGGGACACCCGTCCTGCAATGTCAGCGACCACAACAGCACACACGTGATCCTGGTGGCCGCGTGGGGCGAGTGCGGAACCGTCGTGCAGAGCGTGAGGCCGGGCTCAGACCCACCATGAGGCGCGGGGAGGGGGCTCCGGGAGTCTGGATCTCAATCTGGGGAGGGTCCGCATGTGGCCTGCGGGGCCGGGAAGACCCTCCACCCTGAGGCCTCCGACTCTAAGTACAGGAGGACCCAGCCAAGGGTTAGAATAGGACAGAGCTCTCACCAGGGACAAGGCTGCACCCTGGTGCAGGGATTCTGGTGGAAAGTCAGGGTTTACAAAAGCCTCCCAGTGATTTTGATGCCCAGGCGGGATGGAGAGCCAGTGGGGGAGGAGAAAGGGCAGGAAAGCCGGGAGCCTGTGAGTGAACGTGTGTGCCTGTGTACACGTGTGCATGTGTATGAAAACATGTTCGTGTGCATGTGCGTAGGTGAGTGAGCGTGTGTGTGTGTGTGTGTGTTTGTGCAGAATGTGTGAATGGTTGTGTGTGTCTGTGCATTGGTGGGGATGCCTCCCCGAGTGCTGGGGTGAGTCTGGGCTGGGGGTCCTGGGTCCATGTCAGCATCTCTGGTTTGCAGCGTCCATCACGTGGTGGGTGGATGGCTCCAGGTCCTGCGTCTTCAAATGCTGCCTCTAGGCCACAGTGACGCTCCTGCACCCCTCACCCCCCACCCTTCCCGCTCCCCACGCTTGGCCACTGCTTTCAAGGCCACGCCAGGCAGACGGGCAGCACCTTCCATGGGTTCAGCCAGCGCCGGGCACGGGGGGAGAGGAAGCAGCATCGGGCGGTGTCATCCCTGGAGAGACGCGAGGTCCTGGCACAGGAGGTGCCATCACCCAGTAGAGCATGGTGGGGCTGGGCTTCCTGGGCCCGGGGGTGGTGGGAGGGGCCTTCTGGAAGGAGGCTAAAGTGGTCCCAAGGGGTGTACGGGGTGTGCACCACGACCCCAGGGGGCAAGTGCAGATAGCTGGAAGAGGGAGGCCAGACATGGGGGAGGATTTACAAGGTGGAGGGTGTGTCAGTGGCTCTGGCCAGTGGGACGGCTGGGCCCTGGGTGGGACGGCGGCCCGAAGGGGAACGGTCTCCTGTGGGAGGTGGGCTGGGGGAGGGTCTCAGCAGGGGCCCGGCCATGGCACTGTGGGGAAGGTGGTCCTCAGGGATGCTGTGCTGCTGGGCTGGGCGGGGGTGGGGCTGAGGGTCTTCGGCTTTGCTTCCTAGCACAGGGGTGGAGAGGGAACCGGGCCTTGAGGACCCCAAGGACCTGCTGGCTGGGTGTCTAGCCCCCCCAGGCCAGGTGTTGTCACCCACGTTTAACCAGTGGGACCTGGAGGCTCACCAAGGTCTATGGGGGTGGCGGTCAAGGTCAAGGTCTCCTGGCCTCCGAGGACCAGCCCTGAGGCCTCTGTGACTCTGCCTCTCCAGGGACCTCGATGGCACGGGGTGGGCAAGGGACCCTCACCCTCACAGGCTCCGGCTGGAGCCCTGGGAGAGCTCCCTCATGGGGCAGGTGAGCCCAGGCACTGGATGGGCTAGGCTTGCTGATGACCCCAGGTCAAGGGCACAGGGAGGCGACATCGTGGGCTGAAAGGCTCAGAGTTGGCGTGGGCTTCAGTAGGAAGGGCCCTGGGGAGGGGAGGCAGGGGACACAGGGCATGGGGGCAAAGGCAGCTCCAAGGTACCAGCCTGCCTGGAGGCCAGACCCAGGGCGAGGGCTGGCCAGGCAGCTGGAAGACCACGCGCACCTGTGGGCCCGGCTGGCCGCCCTCAGGCATGATTCCACCTTCCCCTTGACGGGAGTGGAGTGGCCCTCAGACCCACACACAGGGCCGCTGGGTTGATGGACGAACTGGGATGTTTCCAGTGACCACAGCCTTCGTCAGTCCCCCTCCAACCCCTCCAGCCAGCACAGCTGAAAAATAACCAGGGTTTGACTTCTCTTTCTTAAAGATTCCTAAGACTCTCACCTGGAGGTGAGCGCACGGAGAGGGGGCAAGCAGCCATGGTGGGGGGTGCGGAGTGCGGGGGGGCCGCAGCTTCTGGGCGACTTCAGTTCTGAGCCAGAGTCTGCACACAGGCTGGTGGGGGGCGGGCTCAGGTGTGAGCAGAGCTGCCGCTGTGGTTCTCAAGGCCACGTTGGTGCAGGACCTACAGACCTCAAGTGAAAGATGCTAGAAAATAAGACACTCTTGCCCGCAGTGCTCAGGTGCGATGGGCTGGCCAGGCTGCCCTCGGGGGAGTCAGCACCTCCTACACGGAGGCACAGACACAAGGCTGCAGGCGTCGGCTCTCCCACTTGCTTGTTTTTCCGAGCTAGACAAACACCTGGTTTAGCAATTAAATTCAGTAAAATTCAGGGTCCTTTCAGAGCAGAGGGCAATTCATCTCTTATGAGTCATCCAGGCCCTGGAAACCACAGGAGCTCTTCTGTGTTTTGAAATTTGTCAAAAACTAAGATTCCCCCTGGAGACTTACTTATACAAATACAACAGATTCTGTACGGTCAGCGGGTTCTTCCTCCTTTTGGCGGGGAAGGGGGTTAAATTTTATTGACCTCCTTGTTTTTTAAAAAAGTTAAATTTAAGGTCTCATCTCTCAGTTTAATGTACTATATACATCAAACTATGTTTCATGCTATCTATATTTACGTTAAATTTAAGGTCTCACCTCTCAGTTTGATATACCATATTCAGATGGTTTAGAGTATGACTAGCAAGAGAGAAATTAGCCCGTGCCCCAGAGATTCACGAAGTACATAATCATCTTCATAAATACGTGTAAAATTCTTGTGAAGATAGCAGGGGACTGTCCGGGTTTTCTGAGGCATTTTTCAAAGTGAGTCAAGGCACCTAATGTCCACCACTGTGAGGGCACATGTTCTAAACTTGGTGCCTCTGATGCAGCCCATCCGAGATGTGGCTTCATGGCTATTGTAAAACTAAATGTGCTGAATGAGGGTCTGCTTCTGAGCTGAAGAAACCACAGGACCTATAAACATCATGCAGATAATTAAAAATATGAGCTACGAACACATGCACTTTATTTTAAAAAGCAAACAAAAATAGTGTCAATTCAAAAGTGTTTAAAGGTTTCCATTTTGGATCGTTCAATTAAGAACCTATACACCTTTGTTCCCAGAAGCTAATGCATCAGGAGTCTCTACCAAGGAAAATGAATTCTAAAAATTATCATGACTTTCAATCATTCTAATTTCAGCATTTGTATAAAAACTTAGAGAGACTAATAATATCCAAGAGCTAAAGATTCTTTTTTAAAAAGTTTTTATTCCAGTTTTATTGAGATGTAATTGACATACAGACTGTGTAAGTTTCAGGTGTACAGCATGATGATTTGACTTACATACATCATGAAATGATTATTACAGTTTAAATGAACATCGTCGTCTCATATAGATACAAAACTAAAGAAATAGAAAAAAAATTTTTCCTTGGGGTAAGAACTCTGAGGATTTACCCTCTTCACCACTTTCATATATAAAGTACAGCAGTGCTAATTATATTTATCATGTTGTACATGACATCCCTAGAACTTCTTTATCTTATAACTGGAAGTTTGTACCTTTTGACCACCTTCATCTAATTGCCCTCCCTCACTCCCTCCTCTGGTGACCACAAATCTGACCTCTTTTTCTGTGGGTTTGTTTGTTTGTTTCTGAAGTATAATTGACCTGCAACACTGTGTTAGTTCCTGTTACACAACATAGTGATTCATGTTTCTATGCATTTCGAAATGATCACCATGATAAGTCTAGCTCCGATATATCACCATACAAAGATATTACATGATTATTGACTATATTCCCCACACTGTACATTTCATACCCATGACTCATTTATTTTGTAACTAGAAGGTTTTACCTCTTAATCTCCCTCACCTATTTCTCTCATCCTCCCCCCCTTCCCTCTGGCAACCACCTGTTCTCTGTATCTATAACTGTTTCAGTTTTGTTATGTTTGTTCATTTGTTTTGTTTTTTTAGATTCCACATATAAGGGGTAACATACAGTATTTGTCTTTTTCTGTCTGACTTATTTCACTTAGCATAATACCCTCTAGGTCCATCCATGTTGCTACAAATGGCAAGATTTCATTCTTTTTTATGGCTGAGTAGTATTCCATTATATATATATGTATAAATATGTATATATATATGTATAAATATGTATATATTTCAGATGCTTTGCCCATTTTTTAATTGGGTTGTTTGTTTTTTGATGTTGAGTTATATGTGTTCTTTGTATGTTTTGGATATTAATCCCTTATCAGGTATATTATTTGCAAATATCTTCTCCCATTCAGTAGGTGGCCTTTTTGTTTTGTTGATAGTTTCCTTCATTGTGCAAGTTTTAGTTTATGTAGTACCATTTGTTTATTTTTGCTTTTGTTTCCCTTGCCTGAGGAGACATATCAAAAAAATATTACTAAGACTGATGTCAAAGAGCATACTGCCTATATTTTCTTCTAGATGTTTTATGGTTTCAGGTCTTACATTTAAGTCTTTAATCCATTTTGAATTTATTTTTGTGCATGGTGTGAGAGAGAAGTCCAGTTTGATTCTTTTGCATGTAGCTGTCCAGTTTTCCCAACACCATTAATTGGAGAAGCTGACTTTTCCCTATTGTATATTTTTGCCTCCTTTCTTGTAGATTAATTGTCCATATAAGTGTAGGTTGATTCCTGGGCTCTCTGTTCTGTTCCATTGATCTGTGTGTCTGTTTTGTGCCAGTACCATGCCATTTTGATTACTGTAGCTTTGTAGTATAGTCTAAAGCCAGGAAGTGTGATACTTCCAGCTTTGTTCTTCTTTCTAAAGATTGTTTTGGCTATTTGGGGTCTTTTGTGTTTCCATACCAATTTTAGAATTTTTTTGTTCTAGTTCTGTGGAAAATGCCATTGGTATTTTGATAAGGATTGCACTGAATCTGTAGATTGCCCTGGGTAGCATGGTCATTTTAACTATATTAATTCTTCCAATCCATTAATACAGAATATCTGTCCATCTATTTGTGTTGTCTTCAGTTTCTTTCATCAGTGTTTTACAATTTTCTGAGTACAAGTCTTTTTACCTCTTTAGTTAGATTTATTCCTAGGTATTTTATTTTTTTGATATGATTGTAAATGAGATTCTTTTCTCTTTCTGATAGTTGGTTGTTACTGTACAGAAATGCAACAGATTTCTATATATTAATTTTGTTTCTGCAACTTTACCAAATTCATTGATGAGTTTTTTTGGTGGTGTCTTTAGGATTTTCTATGTATGGTATCATGTCATCTTCAAACAGTGACAGTTTTTTTGTTTTTTTGTTTTAATGAGAGCCCTGGGTCACACAGCTGTCTTCTTGCTATAACCTCACATGGCAGAAGGGACAAGGGAGTTCTCTGGGGTCTCTTTTGTAAGGGCACTAATCACCCCCAAAGGCCCTACCTCCAAATACTATCACACTGGGGCTTAGGTTTCAACAGACAGGTTTTATGGGGACACAAACATTGGGTCAACCCAGCAGGAAGCTCGCAGGACAAAACAGCCATTCCTTTATATGTCCTCATCCTTTTAGCCCTGAAGCAGGCTGCCCTGGGAAGGGCATGATCTCAGGTGAGGCTGACCTTGAAGAAGCTGACAGTTGGAGACCATCTGCTGACCGCATTGCTCACAGCTGGGCAGCAAGTCTTTCCTTGAACAGGGATCTGAATGGGATATCTCTGTGTCTACCAGAGTCTACCTCTCGAACAGTGACAGTTTTACTTCTTTCTTTCCAATTTGGATTCCTTTTATTTCTTTTTCTTTTCTGATTGCCGTGGCTGGGACTTCTAATACTATGTTGAATAAGAGTGGTGACAGTGAGCATCCTTGTCTTATTCCTGACCTTAGAGGAAATGCTTTTAGCTTTTCACCATTGAGTAAGATGTTCAAGAGCCATGGACTCTTTGATGTAAACAACTTTATCAGTTTGTCCAGGTCTGTTTAATATGCACACAAGGAAAATGCACTTGTTCTATAATTTCTTAAAAAACAGCAAGTAAGGAGTAGATGCAGTAGCTGTAGAAGGAAAGAGAATCAGAAAGTCCTTCTGCTCAGGGACTTTCAGATCATTGGAGAGCAGACAGTTCCCTTCCTGCTCCTCCAAGCTTTGCCCTACAGACAACGTTTTGTTCTCAGACCCACTCATGTCAAGGCTTATTTGGCCATTAGATTTCTCATCTGTCAGATGCACAGGTTCCATTAGCATTGTTAGTGTCAAAGTGTCTATTTTCAACAAATGCTCTACTGGCAACCTTATCAGGATTAGACCCTTTGTCATATAGCTCATACTCTGCTTTGCTCTTTCATCCTCCAAGAAGTCCAGTAACTTCTACTTCACTTGGCTGTGTATTTCTACAAACTCCAATCCACACTTCTTTACTGGCATAATTTTCAACCATGCCTCTTGTTTCCTCTTCATTCAATGGCTCTGATTTACCTATTTCACACAAAACTCCCCTTGTCTAGTTCTAAACTGTTAAGGCCAGCGACTTCAGCAGAAGCAGGGCAATGCCCACTACCAGTCGTTATGCATAGTAAGCATTACAACCGCAGGTCATCTAGGCTGTCCTTGACTGGCCCTGTGCCCTGTTCTTCTAGTGACACTTTTGGAGATGTCAGTAAGGGGTGTTGATCTTGGAGAGGCCACCACCATGACAATCAAACTCCAAGCCACTAGCAAGTAAAGCACTTCAAATGGATAGTTACAACTTCAGGCATTTTGTCAAACAAAATGTTTAGCTTCAGTATAATGGTGGCAATTTTCACAGACATTTTAATCTCTTCCTACAATGCTCTCCGCTGAATCAAATGACGAAATTGCCCATCCCAGGGTCTTCATCACTATTTTTGGCTCTGGAGACATTTTGGAGCTCTCTTTGATGTTGGCAAGCCCATCTTCTTGTACTGGTATACAACTTCCTGAAAATCTTCTCTTTTTCCTGATAAGCGTTCACATTCTGAGTAACCGGTCCTGCATACCAGCTGACCTTGGCACCATCTCTCTATCATGAAACTGATTAGCTCTGCACTTGTTTTTAATGGCCTTGACCTCATTAACACTAACGGGCATCCCAATTCTCCCTGGAGACTTGTGTCCACAGGCATGAGCTGTGTTATCATTTCACACCCCTGAGTCCTCTTCCAGACCACATTCATTTTCTTTAGGTTGCCCTCTGGACCCTTGGTTCTGTGTTAGTCTCCCTAGAATTAGAAAGAACGCAGTTTGATTAGTCGCAGACTTTAACCAATTTATTTTAACTCGATTTCTTTGGTGAGGGCTTGCTCTCTAATTTTCAGAAGTGTACTTGGGGATTATTTGGGGAAGAATCTAATCTATTGTTTGGGGTATCATCTGATCTAGTTTGTCTCTGGTTCTCTTTTAATGAAGAAAGCGGGTACGGGAAATAGGCTAAACCAGATGTCACGATGTTATGTTCTCTTTTGCAATTTATACTGGGAAAAAGTTGTCAAGGTTTTCATATTTGGGGGGATAAGCTTTAAACAACCCCTGCACCCAGAACTGTGGTCCGTAGACATTTTGGGGGCCTGCTGGGGCCCGAGAGCTCACTCATTTCCTGTCTGTGTTCAGAACATGACCACTACGGTGGTGAGGACCACACTGAGGAATGACCTGTCCCCAGAGGGCATCATCCATCACCTGAAGATCCTGAGCCCCATCCACTGTGCCTTCCAGAATGACCTCCTGACGTCATCAGGCTACACCCCGGAGTGGGGGTAAGTGCAGAGGTCTCTCCCCAATTCCCTGCAGCTCACGTTCCTCCCAGCACCATCACTTGGGGGTTTCTTTAGGGTTTTAATCACTTGAGGACCTTTCTGAGAGACTGAACATACACAAGGCAGTGGCCAAGACTTGATTAATAACTGCCAGCTTCCCTAGATTTGTCCCCATTTCCAGTTTAGAACCAACCAGGGAAAGCCAGATCTGTTCCCCTAGCCAGTCACATAGGACGCCCCCTTCAGGGCACACCTCTCTCCCCCTTTCCCCAGTGAAGCTCACCCCTCCTCTGCCTGCCTTTGAGTCTCCACCAAACTCTAGTGACGGGGGCTGACCCCAGCTCTAGCCAGCTCAAAAAAAAATAGCCTTTCTTTTCTTGTTCTCATTTGGGTGGTCTTCTTTTAATTCCATCTTTCTTTGGAGTATTTTGGGGAGAAATGGGAACAGGAGGGTCCCAGAAGCAGACCCCACACACACAAATGGTCCCTCTTGCAGGGTTTACACCGTCATCGAGGACCTCCATGGTGCTGGAAGTTTTGTCACTGAAATGCAGTTATTTATTGGAGACTCTCCTATTCCTCAAAATTATACGGTGTCTGCCAGTGATGACGTCAAGATTGAAGTAGGGCTCTATAAACAGAAAAGCAACCTCAAGGTGGTCCTGACAGAGTGCTGGGCAACACCATCCAGCAATGCCAGGGACCCGGTCATGTTTGGCTTCATTAACAACAGGTAGGGGCTCAGGGGGCACTGGGCACCCACCCTCTCTGTGTAGCCTTCTTTGGACCCTCTGAATTTCCAGACATGCATGCTTGCAGACGCGGGTTTTAGGTGGTGCCCTCAGGAGACCCTCCCCTTGGGAAATGGAGACCTAGCCATCCTTGCCTTCTTGGAGCCTAGTGGGGATGCTCCGTGTGCACTCAGGTGCACGGTAAGGAAACTCACCTGGGAACAAGGACAGGAGGGCCAGTTTAGAACTAATGAGTCACTTTCTCTCTTCCCAGCTGCCCTATCCCCAATACACACACGAATGTGATTGAGAACGGGAACTCCAACAAGGCCCAGTTCAAGCTGAAAATCTTTTCCTTCATCAACAACTCCATAGTCTATCTGCACTGCAAACTCCGCATCTGCATGGAATCCCCTGGAACCACGTGCAAAATAGTAGGTGTTTTGCTGTTCTAAACCTCTGGACTCGTCCTCTTTGTTATGAGGAGGGTTGCTCTGTGATCAGAAGCCCAGGGCCTGGACATTTCTGGGGCCAGACTTCGGGGAGGAGGTGCTGGGCCCTGCAGACTTGGCCCTTAAAAGATATGAAATGAGGTTTTAATGGTGGGCAGTCCTGGGTGGAGGACCAGTGTCGCTGGGTGGCTAACTTGAGTTCTTCCTTAGACCATACCATTCCACTGGCCATCACATCAGACCTTCCTTGTCATGGTGCTGTAATGCTTCTCCTTCCAGGTGATCGAATGCATATTTAGGTGTACAAATGTTACTTTAATTTGAAATTACTTTTAGCAAGTCGGTGGCACACTGCTGAATCCTAGCCACTAGGTTATTTAATCAGGTTTTTGTTCCTTCCCGTTCAGCACTTATGCTGGGATTATGAATAATTTTACAGTCTCCTTTCCTCAGAACTTTGAATTTGAAATGTGCTTTGCAGTTCTGGGTTGGAGAGTTATTCTTCATCCACAGACGAGTATGTGAAGTGACTGTCATGTGTCACCTGTGGCTGGGGAAGGCATGGAGGGCTCTGTTGGCCTTTGGTTCAGCAACTGCATATTTCTTTCTCCTCTGGGGACACGTTTGTTCCTGTGTTCCTTACAAAACTTGGGCAATT
The DNA here is from genome assembly GCF_964165515.1 of Mesoplodon bidens. Taxonomy (NCBI): domain Eukaryota; kingdom Metazoa; phylum Chordata; class Mammalia; order Artiodactyla; family Ziphiidae; genus Mesoplodon; species Mesoplodon bidens. The sequence goes on along the minus strand of NC_138161.1, from coordinate 4,230,189 downwards.
TTCCTGGGTGATCAAGGCCAAACATCAGCCAGAATGCACAGCAGAAGAAATCCAGTGAGCCCTGATTTTGCTGTCACTTTTTCTCAAACAGTAGGTCTTCTGGAACAACAGCAGGAAAGGAACACAGACTCCTGGTGCCTGCCCGCTGAGGGGCTCCGAGCCTGTAGCAGCCCCTTAGAAACCCTAGGGTGTTAACGACCACGACAGCTTTGACAAGGAGCTGCTGGTTCTCAAATTCTCTACACTACGAGCTTCACGTATTTCTTTCCAAGCTCCTCTAGGATGAGTGCTGTATTGGTTTCCTGGAGCTGCTGTAACGACGTACCACAGGCTGGGCAGCTTAAATAACATAAATCTATCCTTGCACAGTCTGGAGGCTGGAAGTCCGAGATCGAAGTGTCGTCGGCTGGGCCGTTCCTTGTGAGGCTGTGGGAGAATCTGTTCCAGGTCCAGCTCCCTGACTGATCGAGGTCACCTTCTCCCTGTGTCTTCACATGTCTTCCCTCTGTGCACATCCGTGTCTGTGTTCAAATGTCCTCTTTTTGCAAGAACACAGTCATACTGGACCAGGGCCCACCCTACTGACCCCATCTGATCATAACGTCATCACCTGCAAAGACCCTATTTCCAAATAAGGTCACGTCCACAGGTGCTGAGGTTAGGATTGCAACATCTTTTGGGGGACACAATGCACCCCATAGCAGGTGTATGGTAGACAGATTCTATCATGTCGTTGAAACTTTTCATCAGGCCCAGGTGTTAAAAGGAGCAGGTGTCTGCCTCAGGCTGTGGAGAACAAAGGGCGACTCTGAGATGATGCCCCCAGGGGCCAAGGGGCCAGAGCTAGAAACTGGAGACAGCACAGGGGGCTACATCTTGCTTCCTCCAACCCTCCTGCTGCCCAGCCCTCCCCCATCCAGTTGGGCACCCCGCCTGCACAGCCCCGAGGCCCAGGCAGTCCAGCCTCCCCCTTCCTCCTTCTCCCCTGACCGAGCTCATCCACATGACTTGACGCTTCCAGCAGGAAAGAACATGTATGAGTCACAGTCTCAACCCTGAGAGTGCGTACATTTCTCATAAACATTGTTCAACTGATTTGTACTTGTTCTTTTAAAATTACAGAACTGCGATGACTTCCGGTCGCTGAGAAATGGTGAACCCTCTGCAACGCACCAGATGTCCTGGGGACCCCTGATTCGGTCCGAAGGTGCGTTGGTGACTCGGTTTAGACAACGAAACTTGGGTATTGATTCAGAAACTGCCAGCTGTCCCCAGATATCTGTCCTCTTCTCCTTCCATGGTAATGGAACCCCCAGTTTTTAGGGGACAGGTGGCTGCCAGGAATAAAAACTATAATTCCCAACTGACCTCACAGCAAGAGTGGCCGTATGAGTGAGCTCTGGCTAATGAGATGCAAAAGAGAGTGTCAAGTGACAACTTTTTTTTTTACACATCTTTATTGGAGTCTAATTGCTTTACAATGGAGTGTTAGTTTCTGCTGTATAACAAAGTGAATCAGCTATACATATACATATATCCTCATATCCCCTCCCTCTTGCGTCTCCCTCCCTCGCACCCTCCCTATCCCACCCCTCTAGGTGGTCACAAAGCACCGTGTGCCTGCCTTATAAACATCCGGTACCCACCCAGCTGCCTGACATTCAGGGGAGGCGGCTGCAGGCAGCCGCCATCTGGGACCATGAGCACCATGGAGGCGGGAGCCGGGCGCCCCAGGACACCATGGAGCAAAGCTGCAGGGCCAGGCCTGGGCTCTGACCTCCAATGTTTATGCCAGAAAGAAATAAGCTTCCATTTTCTTTGTCGCTGCTATTTTGGGTTTTTCTCTTCCTTACAGCTAAAGCTAATCCTAGTTGACTTTGCTTTTTTATTGTTTTTCTTCCTAATTTGGATGGCCTTCCTTACCTCTCTATTTTCCCATACAGGATCTTCTGGGTTTTGGATGCAGGGTGTAAACCGGGATGGGTGTGCTAACCAGGGCTTGGGAAGGGAGGTCTTCTTGGCCAGTGATATTCAACTGCTGGTTCTCATCCAAAGGATTTTTGAAATTTAAAAAAAGTCACAGGTCCCAGGCCATGCCCCAGGCCAACCAATTCAATGTCTCTGGAGCTGGATGCCAGGCCCTGGTGTTTGCACGGGTCCTCGGACGATCACTGGCCTGGGTCCTGGGACAATGTGCTTTTCCTATCCTCTTCATTGTCTTAAATGGCTGAGAACTGATTGATCTAATATGAAAGAGAATGTATGCATTCTTGCATTCTTATTTATAGAAACAGAACTTCTATTTATTCGTAGATATTACAGATAATGTCAAAACCAGAGTGGAAAAAGCACTGGGTTTGGGGTCAGGAGGGCTGTGTTTAAATATAGGCTCTCTTACTTCTGAGCTGTGTGGGCTTAGGAATATTCCTGAGTCTTCTGAGTCCCATGCATCCACCCATCATTCCTCCATCCATCCACTCATCTACCCACTTATTCATTATCTCCTCTAACTGCTGTATGTCAGGCACTGTGCTTTTTCTCTACATCATAGGAGTTATTACAACAGTCCTACATACCTGGCCAATAAGATTACAGTAAATAAAAATCCTCTGTGAGGCTAAAATTTGTGATGCTGGAGCTAGGTTGCCTGGAGACAAAACTTGGGTCTGACTTTGGGCATATGCTGCACTTGCCTCATTTCCCTCATCTACAAAATGGGGACAACAATAATGATGATGGTAATTCCTAATTCATACAGTGCCTTGTCCATAGAAATTACTGGTAAGTGTTATTTATTATCCTTCCTAACCGGTAGTGCACTTTACTAACACAACCATTGCAGAGAACACCAAACACAATAAGGGTACAGACGGCCAAGCTCAATAACAAGGATTATAATTACTCATTTTGTTCATCATTCTTTCTCATTGTATTATTAGCTTTTTGGCTTCATAACTGTGTCATACAAATATACAGAAAAATCATTTAGAAACATGGAATCTCTCAGCTGGTAGGCGGGTGATTACATTTTAATAGTGTGTAGTAACAGAAACACTGCTGGAGACACAGAGTGAGAAGAGGCTGGCAGGCAAGTAGCTCCGGGATTTTATCTCTGCCCCTCCCACCGGGCACCCATGACCCGTCCCTTGCTATTACATCACTTCCGCTCTGGGGATGAATGAGAACACTGGGAGACCTCAGGGAACACGTCCAAGCTCACACAGCTGTCACCTGGACACGCTGGGCCTCTCCCAGCAGTTCCAGGCTTTTCCTAACCCACCCACCCTTGGTCTCCAGGGGCCGCACTGGCTTCCTTTCCAGGAGTCAGTCCACCCCAACCGTCACACCACGGGTGTTAGTTTTCTGGGGCTAGTGACACAGGAAGCTAAGAACCACAAACTAGGTGGCTTGAAATAACAGAAACTACTCTCTCACAGTCTGGAGACCCAAGTCCAAGGTCATGGCGTGGGCGGGGCTGGTTCCTTCCAAAGTCCCTGAGGGAGAATCTGTACTAGGCCTCTCTCCCATCTTCTGGTGGTTCTGCTCTGGCAGCCTTGGCTTGTGGCTGCATCCCTCCAGCCTCTGCCTCTGTATCACATGGCTTGTCCTGAAGGTCTCTGTCTTCTTACAAGGACACCAGTCATTGAATTAGGGGCCTCTTCTGCTTCAGCATAACTTAACTAAAGGTGTCTGCAATGACCCTATTTCCAGATAAGGTCACATTCTCAGGCACTGGGGGTTAGGACCCAACATCCGTGTTTTGGAGGTATACACTTCAACACACAGCACTGTGTGCTGGCAATTTTAAGGCAGCATCCAACTGGTAATCGTTCCTGAATCTGTCCTGCCAACAGATCATACATCGGCACTGTAATCTTTGCACTTAATTTTTGGAAATCATCCATAGCCGTTTGCTTTATAGAGAACATCATTTCTCACTCACTAGAGTTTTTTGTGTGAAGAGGTAGAGAATGTTTGAGATTAATGTCCGTGGGAATCCTGAAATGTCCCAGTGGGAAGGGTCTGGAATAATTATTGAGGCAGCTCAGAAGTGAGGGGCCTGGGTGTCCCCAGAGAACAGCTGAGCTGGACCTCAGACCTCTGGAAGGACCTGGACCCTCTGGAAGGGGCCGGGGTTATATGTACCCTGCTCCTGGGTTCTTTGCGTGCCGGGAGGTCCTCCATCACTTTCCCTCACCGAGATGTGTCCCCTTCACAAAAGCAGCGATAAGTTAGTGTCTTTGCAAAAAGATTGATCATGTGCATCACCACTGTGATATCACAACAGCCCTGTGCGTGGTGCCGGCTGCACTTGCTATCCTGGGGGAGGACCGGTGTCTTTTATTTAAGCATCTCGTCCATCATGGACTGACAGGTGGTTACTATGTTTAAGGAAATACCCCCACTGATGGCGTAGGTCACGTTGCGACACAGGCTCCCTCTCTATTTGTAAGCATCTCTCCTGGACCAGTAACCGTTCCTAGACCATGGTAACCAGTGGACGGCACCGGCCTGTGGACCCTACTCAGAGCAGCTCTGAGTCAGTGGCCAGTTAAGAGTGCTTGGCTGCAGGGAACAGAAACCCAGCTAGAGAGGCAGCGACCAAACAGGTTCGGTTGTCTCTGTAGCTGCCAGTCTGGGGCTGGGGCTGGGCTTCACGGCGCCAACAAGGGGGCCTCTTCTACTTTTCTGCTCCAGCATCCCCAGGGCAGACAGCCCCCCTTGTGCTCACAAGTTGGTCCCCTACATGGGGCACAGGAGGATGGGGAAGGGTCCACTGTAGCACCCACTGGAGGATGGATTTAAGATCCATCCATGAAGGAGTTGTCAGGAAGCTGGTGCCCCAGAGTCTGGAGGCCTCAGGTTCCTTGGGAGGTTGCAGCTGCTCCAGCAACTGTTCCCAGTATCCCTATCCCAGTGTGGTCCTCCCTCTGGAGGAGGGGGTTGCCTGGTTCCAGCTGGCCCACCATCCAGGCAGTCGGGTGGGAGCCTCTTCTAGGCCATTGTTGAATCACTTTGGTGTCTGCACTCGTCTGAGCCATGACTGGGAGACCCGGAGCAGTGGCCACTTCCGGAAACAGCCCCAGAAATGGAAAACAGGATCTCGAGTGTCCCTTATCGTCCAGGAATGCTTTCCTACCCAGACCTTTCTGATAAGCTCCTGTGGCAAAATTGAGATAAAATTCACCTTATATAAAGTTAACTGTTTTAAAATAAATAATTGGGCGGAATTTAGCACATTCACCACCTTCTCTAGTTTCAAAACATTTTCATCACCCAAAGCAGCTCTGTGCCCACAGGAGGGAGTGACTCCCAGCCCTTCCCCTGTCCCTGAAACTACCTAGGTTGGCTTCCTGTCTCTGGTTTCCCTAGAAACAGGGTCACACGACGACGTGTGGTCCTTGGAGACTGTTGCCTGTCACTCAGCACAATGGGTGTTTTCAAGGCTCATCCATGTCGTAACCTGTGGCCGAATCTCATTCCTTTTATAGCCAAATATTATTCCACTGGGTGGATGGACCACATGTCGTTTATTCATTCATCCTTTGATGGATTTGGGGGCTGTTTCCCCCTTTCGGCTGTTCTGGATATGCTGCTATGTGGCCGCATATATGAGTATTTATTGAGTCCCTGTTTTCGGCAATTTGGGGTCCAGGCTCTCCTGTGCTTTCTTGCCCCCGAGTCCGGGCAAGGCCGGCTTCCCGGTGCTGTGCGGTGTGTGGGCCCAGTGTGTCTCTGTGCGGGACATGCTGAGCGCTCTGCCCGACCTGGAGAGCCTGTGGCTCCCGCGCGGCCTCCTCCTCTCGGCCAGTGATTATCCAGAACGTGGGCAGGCAGACCTGTCCTGACTGCTGTGCTCCCCTGGGCTTGGGACGGGCACACGGGCGCGCTGAACGTCTGACCCGTGAGAGCTTGCTCCATCGCAGGTCCGTCCCGTGCCGAGCCCTCCATCCAGGGGCGATGCTGGGGCCCCGCTGGGACCAGGCCGAGCTGCTTTGGACAGACCACCCACCTGTGCCTGTTTCATCCCTGCAGGAGAACCTGCAGCTGCAAAGCCGGGCCTGGGAGTCAGTTACCTGGTCCTCATCCTGGTGGCCGCCTTTGCCCTGGTGGCGGGGCCAGCCGCCCTCCTCATCACGCGCTACCAGAGAGGGACCGGAAAATACAACTTCAAAACCCAGTCCGACAACTTCAGCTACCAGGTGTTCCACGAATAAGGAGCCCGGCTGCCCGCAGGTGGGTGAGGAGCGAGGTCCATCTCCTCTGATGCACCAGTCTTGCCCTTGCCACCGAGGGTGCCTGCACAGCGCGTCCTGCGGGGTTTGGCAGAGGGTAGATTTGTGGGTTTCGGCGGCTCGTGCCTGTGTTACTGTGATTTATCATCAGAAATATATACTTGGTCTTCACCCACTGCTCCTGGCACAGAGCTCCTGAAGCCCTTGGAATTTCCTAAGTGTTGAGGGCGGTAAAGGTGTTTTTGTTATGTTAGTGAGGTGACCTTTGGCCTGTGCCTTAGGATGGGGGCCGGTTGCTGGGAGAGACTGCCGCGTGATTAGAGGGCTAGATGTGCTCTGCTGAGGCTCCAGATAGGGGACGAACAGAGGTAACTTCAGGTCAACGTTCCTCTAATAATAAAGATAACAGCTGCCTTGGCGGGGTGCCTTCCAGTCTGGTTGGGGGCCCGCAAGGTTTGGTCACGAAGACACTTCCACTTCCCCATCCTATTCCACCCTGCCCCCGTCAGGGGTCCCGTCACGTGGACATGCCCCCGCAGTGGCCGGCCCAGGTCCCTGTTTCCTGCCTGGGTCAGCAGCGTGCCCAGCTGGGCCACCTTCCCCACGTTCAGCTCTTCATTCTCTCGAGATAACGGACCTTTGATACAACTCCTCAAAGTGTGGCAGTTCCTGGCCTCATCCCTTAAATGAGGAAAGGGGGCTCAGAGAGCTCAAGTGAATCACCCCCATCACACAGCAGAGGCGGGGTTACAGTGCACTTCCCCACAAGGCAACGTCCCTTTCTGGGTGACTTCAGCGTCGTCAGACAAAATGTCACCTCCTTGAGGGGCTGGTCCTGCAGACACTGGAAACGTGATGTCTTCACCCTGTCTCAGCCCCCTTTGCTCCGAGGACCCAAGAGCTCATGTGATTCCAGGGCCCCGGAGCCCTTACAGCCTGGATGGGAAGGCTTGGACCAGGGCCAATCACCTCCCCGCATAGAATCGCAAGAGAATTTCAGCAACTTTTACTTAATATTTAGAAAATGAATTCCAACATGGAGGCCAACACTTGTCCTGGAGAATTTCTAAGGAAATCTTGTGTGTCGGTGCCTCAGCCGTGCTGGATGGCCCCTTCCTCGAAATTAAAACACTAGAGGGACAATTGGCCCCTTTTCTTTTCTTATTCTCCTGGGACTTCTGTCTTCCAAAGTAAAAAACATCTATATCTGGTTCTCAAGTTCCTGAAAAAATCTGCTTTTTGAAAATCTCAAGCAAATAAACAGCCCCAAGGTTGGCAGTGGGTACAGCCCCACTCGGTGATGAGCCCCATGTCCGGGCGGGTGGTCCGCAAATAATGCAAAGGCACAAAGCCCCGAGGGTGTGGCCGTCTGGCTCAGGTGTGTACCTGTCTCACCTGACTGCTGACCTGCGGGAGCTGCACTCACCGGAGACCGGGGTTCCTGTGCCTCCTGGGATTCACTGCCCTTTTATTTGGGCTCAATCTCTCACTATTCGGCAAGCACAGATGTCGTGTCCTGGGGGTTGGTGGTAGCCTCCGCGACCCACTCTGGGCTTTCCAGCATCAACCCCACCTTTCCTGCTGCAGACTGACGCAGGTGATCTCCTTCCCCACACAGGTAGCCGTGAATCAAGTTCCAGTCTTCACTCAAGCGTTGATGGCAGCCTGCTCTGTCCTTCATCCAGAGCCAGGATGAGCTCCAGAAGTGGTGAAAACACAGCCTCTGCCTGCCCCCCGGAGGCCCGTCCTCTGCCTGGGTCCCAGACAAGGCAGCACCAGGTGGGCGAGCGGAGCTGGTGGAGAGGCAGGCCAGGAGCTGGATGCCCAGAGCCTCAGACACAGGGATCTTCAAACCAAGCTCGAACGCAGCTCTGCCATCACGCGATCGCCTCCACCACACAGAGCTCCCAGGCCCCTTACCACCCTAAGTGGTCCAGGCGGCCCCTCCTGGCTTTGCTCACCATTGACATTTATCACCTACCACCCAACCACCCACCCACCCACCCACCCATCCATCCATCCATTTGACCCTCTGTCAAATACATAACATTTCACATTTTCGAAACTATTTGATAGTGCAGTTGAAGTTCTTTTAAAAATAGGTGAGTCATTGAAATTGGGTCATTTGTAGAGACGTGGATGGACCTAGAGACTGTCATACAGAGTAAGTCAGAAAGAGAAAAACAAATATTGCAAATTACCGCATATATGTGGACTCTAGAAAAATGGTACAGATGAACCGGTTTGCAAGGCAGAAATAGAGACACAGATGTAGAGAATAAACATATGGACACCAAGGGGGGAAAGCGGGGGTGGGCCGGTGGTGGTGGGATGAACTGGGAGATTGGGATTGAACATGTATACACTAATATGTATAAAATAGATAACTAATAAGAACCTGCTGTATAAAAAAATACAATTAGATAAAAAAATAAAAATAGGTGGTCATAAAAATACTGCCAATGTGATTTTTAGTAGACATTTATACTCTTTAACTTTTGTCCTGCATTACTAGGATGTTGTTTTTATTTACAGAGCAGTGACTCAAAAGGCACTCTATTAATATGAAAATTTTTATAGCAAGTAGAAATAACATTATATATATCCTTATTTTATATTGTTCCAAGCACTTTCACAGATATTAAAATAAATAATTTTACCAGGGGTGAGGCACTATTTACCCACTGCATAATGGGAAACCAGAGAAGTAATGGGTGAGGTATTTACTTAAGTTTACAAAATGAGTTCGTGAGGAAATAGGTCTAGAATCTAAGTATTTTAGTCTAGAATTTTCTTCATTACACCATGCTAACTGATAATGCTTTTCACTTTATTTAAAGCAAAAGGAATTGTATTTGATACCTAACGAGAGGATAGTGTTTTTCCATGATGAACTTAGACAGAATTATATATAACAGGGTTTTAGTATTCTTTTCATTTCTCAAGCTTTTATTTTATTAAAAAAATTTTTTTTAGTAGATCTTTGTTGGAATATAATTGTTTCACAATACTGTGTTAGTTTCTGTTGCACAACAAAGAGAATCAGCCATATGCATACACATGTCCCCATATCCCCTCCCACTTGAGCCTCCCTCCCACCCTCCCTCTCCCACCCCTCTAGGTGGTCGCAAAGCACCGAGCTGATCTCCCTGTGCTATGTGGCTGCTTCCCACTAGCTATCCATTTTAAATTCCGTAGTGTATGTATGTCGATGCTACTCTCACTTTGCCCCAGCTTCCCCCTCCAATCCAATGTCCTCAAGTCCATTCTCTATGTCTATCTCTTTATTCCTGCCCTGCAACTAGGTTCATCAGCACTTTTTTTTTTTTTAGATTCCATATACATGTGTTAGCATAAGGTATTTGTTTTTCTCTTTCTGACTTACTTCACTCTGTATGACAGACTCTAGGTCCATCCACCTCACTACAAATAACTCAGTTTCTTTTCTTTTTATGTCTGAGTAATATTCCATTGTATACATGTGCCACATCTTCTTTATCCATTCATCTATTGATGGACATTTAGGTTGGTTCCATGTCCTGGCTATTGTAAGTAGTGCTGCAATGAACATTGTGGTACATGTCTCTTTTTGAATTATGGTTTTCTCAGGGTATATGCCCAGTAGTGAGATTGCTAGGTCATATGGTAGTTCTATTTTTAGTTTTTTAAAGACCCTCCATACTGTTTTCCATAGTGGTTGTATCAATTTACATTCCCACCAACAGTGCAGGAGGGTTCCCTTTTCACCACACTCTTTCCAGCATTTACTGTTTCTAGATTTTTTGATAATGGCCGTTCTGACCAGTGTCAGGTGATACCTCATTGTAGTTTTGATTTGCATTTCTCTAATAATTTGTGATGTTGAGCATCTTTTCATGTGCTTCTTGGCCATCTGTATGTCTTCCTTGGTGAAATGTCTATTTAGGTCTTCTGCCCATTTTTTAACTGGATTGGTTGCTTTATTGATATTGAGCTGCATAAGCTGTTTGCATATTTTGGAGATTAATCCTTTGTCTGTTGTTTCATTTGCAAATATTTTCTCCCATTCTGAGGGTTGTCTTTTGGTCTTGTTTATGGTTTCCTTTGGTGTGCAAAAGCTTTAAGTTTAATTAAGTCCCATTTGTTTATTTTTGTTTTTATTTCTGTTACTCTAGGAGGTGGGTCAAAAAAGATCTTGCTGTGGTTTATGTCAAAGAGTGTTTTTTCTATGTTTTCCTCTAAGAGCTTTATAGTGTCTTGTCTTACATATAAGTCATTAATCTATTTGGAGTTTATTTTTGTGTATGGTGTTAGGTAATGTTCTAATTTCATTCTTTTACATGTAGCTGTCCAGTTTTCCTAGCACCACTTATTGAAGAGGCTGTCTTTTCTCCATTGTTCTTGCCTCTTTTGTCATAAATTAGGTGCCCATATGTGCGTGGGTTTATCTCTGGGCTTTCTATCCTGTACCATTGATCTATATTTCTGTTTTTGTGCCAGTACCATACTGTCTTGATTACTGTAGCTTTGTGGTATAGTTTGAAGTCGGGGAGCCTGATTCCTCCAACTCTGTTTTCCTTTCTCAAGATTGCTTTGGCTATTCGGGGTCTTTTGTGTTTCCATACAAATTGTGAAATTTTTTGTTCTAGTTCTGTGAAAAATGCCATTGGTAGTTTGATAGGGATTGCATTGAATCAGTAGATTGCTTTGGGTAATGTAGTGATTGTCACAATATTGATTCTTCCAATCCAAGAACATGGTATATTTCTCCATCTGTTTATGTCATCTTTGATTTCTTTCATCAGTGTTTTATAGTTTTCTGAGTAGAAGTCTTTCACCTCCTTAGGCAGGTTTATTCCTAGGTACATTATTCTTTTTATTGCAGTGGTAAATGGGAGTGTTTCCTTAATTTCTCCTGATTTTTTGTTGTTGGTGTATAGGAATGCCAGAGATTTCTGTGCATTAATTTTGTATCCTGCAACCTTACCAAATTCATTGATTAGTTCTAGTAGTTTTCTGGTGGCATCTTTAGGATTTTCTACGTATAATATCATGTCATTGGCAAACAGTGACAGTTTTAATTCTTTTCCAATTTGTATTCCTTTTATTTCTTTTTCTTCTCTGACTGCTATGGCTAGGACTTCCAAAACTATGTTGAATAAGAGTGGCAAGAGTGGACATCCTTGTCTTGTTCCTGATCTTAGTGGAAATGTTTTCAGTTTTTCACCATTGAGTATGATGCTTGTTGTGGATTTGTCATATATGGCCTTTATTATGTTGAGCTAGGTTCCCTCTATGCTCATTTTCTGGAGAGTTTTTACTATAAATGGGTGTTGAATTTTGTCAAAAGCTTTTTCTGCATCTATATGGCTTTTATTCCTTAATTTGTTAATGTGGTGTATCATGTTGATTGATTTGCATATATTGAAGAACCCTTGAATCCCTGGGATACATCTCACTTGATCACGGTGTATGATCCTTTTAATGTGCTGTTGGATTCTGTTTGCTAGTATTTTGTTCAGGATTTTTACATCTATGTTCATCAGTGATATTGGTTTATAATTTTCTTTTTTTGTGATATCTTTTGCTGGTTTTGGTATCAGGGTGATTTTGGCTTCATAGAATGAATTTGGGAATATATCTCACTCTGCAATTTTTTGGAAGAGTCTGAGAAGGATTGGTGTTAGCTCTTCTCTAAATGTTTGATAGAATTTGCCTGTGAAGCCACCTGGTCCTGGACTTTTGCCTGTTGGAAGATTTTTAATTACAGTTTCAGTTTCATTACTTGTGATAGGTCTGTTTATATTGTCTAATTCTTCCTGGTTCATTCTTGGAAAATTGTACCTTTCCAATAATTTGTCCATTTCTTTGTGGTTGTCCATTTTATTGGCATATAGTTGTTTGTAGTAGTCTCTTATAATCCTTTGTATTTCTGCAGTGTCAGTTGTGATTTCTCCTTTTTCATTTCTAATTTTATTGATTTGCATCCTCTCCCTTTTTTTCTTGATGAGTCGGGCTAAGGGTTTATCAATTTTGTTTATCTTCTCAAAGAACCAGCTTTTAGTTTTATTGATCCTTGCTACTGTTTCCTTGATTTCTATTTCATTTATTTCTGATCTGATCTTTATGATTTCTTTCCTTCTACTGACTTTGGGTTTTCTTTATTCTTCTTTCTCTAGTTGTTTTAAGTGTAGGGTTAGATTGTTTATTTGAGATTTTTCTTGTTTCTTGAGGTGAGATTGAATTGCTATAAACTTCCCTCTTATAACTGCTTTTGCTGTGTCCCATAGATTTTGGGTCGTCATGTTTTCGTTGTCATTTGTTTCTATGTATTTTTTAAATTTCTTCTTTGATTTCTTCAGTGATCTCTTGGTTATTTAGTAGCACACTGTTTAGCCTCCATGTATTTGTGTTTTACAGTTTTGTTCCTGTAACTGATTTCCAATCTCATAACGTTGTGGTCAGAAAAGATGCTTCATATGATTTCAATTTTCTTAAATTTTCCAAGGCTTGATTTGTGACCCAAGATGTGATCTATCCTGGAGAATGTTCCATGTGCACATGAGAAGAAAGTGTAGTCTGCCACTTTTGAGTGGAATGCTCTATAAATATCAATTAAATCTTTCTGGTCTACTGTGTCATTTAAAGCTTGTGTTTCCTCATTTAATTTTTGTTTGGATGATCTGTCCATTGGTGTAAGTGGGGTGTTAAAGTCCCCTACTATTATTGTGTTACTGTTGATTTCTCCTTTCATGGTTGTTAGCATTTACCTTATGTATTGAGGTGCTCCTATGTTGAGTGCATAAACATTTATAATTGTTACATCTTCTTCTTGCATTGATCCTTTGATCATTATGTAGTGTCCCTCCTTATCTCTTGTAACAGCCTTTATTTTAAAGTCTCTTTTATCTGATATGAGCATTGCTACTCCAGCTTTCTTTTGATTTCCACCTGCATGGAATATCTTTTTCTATCCCTTCACTTTCAATCTGTATGTGTCCCTAGGTCTGAAGTGGGTCTCTTGTAGACAGCACATATATGGGTCTTGTTTTTGTATCCATTCAGCCTGTCTGAGTCTTTCGGTTGGGGCACTTAATCCGTTTACATTCAAGGTTATTATTGATAGGTATGTTCCTATTACCATTTTCTTAATTGTTTGGGGTTTGTTTTTGTGGGTCTCTTTCTTCTCTTGTGTTTCCTACCAAGAGAAGTTTCTTTAGCATTTGTTGTAAAGCTGGTTTGGTGGTGCTGAATTCTCTTAGCTTTTGCTTGTCTGAAAATCTTTTGACTTCTCCATCAAATCTGAATGAGATCCTTGCTGGGTAGAGTAATCTTGGTTGTAGGTTTTTCTCCTTCATCACTTTAAGTATATCCTTCCACTCCCTTCTGGCCTGCAGAGTTTCTGTGGAAAAATCAGCTGATAACCTTATGGGGATTCCTTTTTATGTTATTTTTTGTTTTTCCCTTGCTGCTTTTAATATTTTTTCTTTGAATTTAATTTTTGTTAGTTTGATTAATATGTGTCTTGGTGTGTTTTTCCTAGGGTTTATCCTGTATAGAACTCTCTGTGCTTCCTGGACTTGGGTGACTATTTCCTTTTCCATGTTAGGGAAGTTTTCGACTATAATCTCTTCAAATATTTTCTCAGACCCTTTCTTTTTCTCTTCTTCTTCTGGGACCCCTATAGTTCGAATGCTGATACGTTTAGTGTTGTCCCAGGGGTCTCTGAGATTGTCTTCAATTCTTTTCATTCTTTTTTCTTTATTCTGCTCCTCAGCAGTTATTTCCACCATTTTGCCTTCCAGCTCATTTATTTGTTCTTCTGCCTCCGTTATTCTGTTATTGATTCCTTCTAGTGTATTTTTCATTTCAGTTATCGTGTTGTTCCTCTCTGTTTGTTTGTTCTTTAGTTCTTCTAGATCTTTGTTAAACATTTCTTATATATTCTCAATCCATGTCTCCATTCTATTTCCGAGATTCTGGATCATCTTTACTATCATTCATCTGAATTTTTTTTCAGGTAGATTGCCTATTTCCTCTTCATTTATTTGGTCTTGGAGGTTTTTACCTTGCTGCTTCATCTGTGACATAATTTTTTGCAGTCTTTTTTTTTTTTTTTTTATGAGTGGGATTGTGTTCCTGTCTTACTGGTTGTTTGGCCTGAGGCTTCCAACACTGGAGTTTGTAGGCTATTGGGTAGAGCTGGGTCTTGGTGCTGAGATGAGGAACTCCATGAGAACTCACTCTAATGAATATCCCCTGGGGTCTGAGTTTCCCTGTTAGTCCAGTGGTTTGGACTTGGAGCTCCCACCACTGGAGCTTTGGCCCAACCCCGGGCTCATGAACCAAGATCCCGCAAGCCACGTGGGGTGGCCAAAAAAAAAAAAAGAACAATAACAAAGTAAAAAATAAAATTAGACTAGGAAACTAACAGATATGTTAGAAAGAATATGAAAATAAAAGTATAGATGAATCAACAACAAGAAGGTACATCAGTACCACAATAGTAAAAAAGAGAAGGAGGGAAAAGAAAAAAAAGGGGGGGAAAGGTCTTGGCTGTGGGGGTGGGGCCTAAGCAAGGGTGAGGTTTTGGGTGGTGGGCGAGGCCAATGCTCAGGACCCACAGGGCTGGAAAAGGTTCTGGGGGGCTGTGGGGGGTGGGGCTTAGGCTCAAGGAACAGACGGGGCCCTGGCGTGCCCCCTGGTCTCAGAGGGTGGGGACCTCACCTGGGAGCTCAGCAGTCTCCCCGCCCCAGTGGGCCAGGCAATCACCCTCTGCTCCTCTCCTGCTCCTGCTGGATGGTCCCTCCCGCCTGTCTCTCCTGATCTCGGGGCCTCAGGGGCACCAATCCTATCTGGCCTCCACTTCTCCTTCCCCCTCTGTCCCCCCACATCCTACGGGTTCACTTGGGGGTTCCTCCCATCTCCTTGGGCATCAGATACCACCACCAGCAGCTGGCAGGCGCCCTAGTTGTGGGGAGACGCCAACTCCGCATCTTTCCTCACTGCCTTCTTGACTCGGCCTCCACCTGGTCTTAGTTTTTAATTGATGAGATTAATTTTGTCAAATGTAATTAACTGCCATTAATACAGAACATTTGGGAAATGTGACTATTTTGATTTACTGGATAATCTCACAGTCAGTACAGAATTACAATATGTAATACCGTGGATACCAATTCTGAACAAGTGGAATAAATTGTTGTGACACTGACAAGTAACCGTGCTGACTGCTCTGTCTGGCTCCATCCACATCACGTGCTCACCCAGCATCCAAGAGGGCGGACTCTGTGCTGTGTGTTTCAGGGAGACCAAAAGCCCATCTCTGGCTCTTCCTGAGCTGCATCCACTTGTTCTGACATCAGCTTGGTACCTCTCACTTACCTTTCTTGAGGAAGAGACAATAATTATTCAGTAAACCCAGGCTTGAGCCCCATCACCGTGTGGCTCTTTGGATCTCAGGTAAAGTAGTTGATGTGCATTTAAAAACTCCATCTACAGTGTTCATGTAATCTCAGTAACTACTGTGTCCATTCATTTGTGTTTCCTGTAATTATGAAAATTTGGTCTCCCCCCCATCCCCTTTTCCCTCCACTGCCCCAGTCTCTTTTTCAACAAATATTTCCTGAGCACACACCATGCACCAGGCCCTGGGCTCAGTGCTACAGAGGACTGTGAGAGAAGCAGGCTTGGTTCTGCCCTCACGGAGCACGTGGTCTTGTGGGGGAGAGAGAGCTACTCAGATCAACAGGTGATGGGGGTCATGTGCTGAGAGGGACAAGTGCATGTGTGCTGTGAGGTACTCTGAACTGGTCCACCCCTCCACTCATCTAAGCATCCACCATTCTCCTCTCTACCCATCCCCCCATCTGCCCATCCATCCATCTACTCATCCATCCATCCTCCATCCATCCACCCATCCACACACCCATCCATCCATCCATTCACCCACCCACCCATCCATCCATCCGTCCACCTACTCATCTGTCCTTCCATCCATTCATCCATCCATCCATCCACTCATCTGTCTTTCCATCCATCCATCCATCCACTCATCTGTCCTTCCATCCATCCACCCATCCAACCATTATCCATCCATCTACCCATCCACCCACCCACCCACCCATCCATCCATCCATCCATCCATCCATCTGTCCTTCCTTCCATTCATCCATCCAACCAAGGAATGTTGTTGAGTTCCAGTTCTTAGGCTGACATTAGGAAGACAAAAAGAATGAGGTAGGGTGCTTGCCCTGGGGAACTGAAAATCCAGCTAAAGAAAAGCCCCTGTGAATACTACATGCAGTAAAGTCAGGGAGGCCAAGAAGGGAGGGAGGGAGGGAGACAGACTTCTACAGGAGGGCTCTGGGATGCTGCTGTGTCAAGGCTGCTGTGTAGGAATAGACTCAGTCTGCATATTGCTTGTAGTTTAATGCCTCTGATCTCAGACTCTTTCTGCTGGCATGGCTCCGGAGTTAGACTGAAAGCATATTGAAACAGAAGAAGGAAGGGAGGGATCCAGGGTGGCCCTGGACGTCTGTAGAGGTTGTTCACGGCTCTCCAGTGCAGAGGTCACCTCCAGCGCTGTGCAAGGCACAACCTGTGAGGCCAGACCTGGGAGCCGTGGAGACCCTCCAGAAGATCCCTTCACGGACTGAGTGGGCTCTCCCGCCAGTGAGGGGCGGGGATTGTGTGCGCGCTGTGCCTTTACCTTGCAGATATTAATTACGCGCCTTCTCACTTTAAAATGGAGTAAATGGGGACGTTATGCAACTTTCCCAAAGTCAAAGAGCTTAGAAGTGGAGGAGATGGAATTGAAACCAGGCCTGCCTGCTTGTAAAGCCCTGTGATCTGCTCTGTGGCGGAGGGTCTGATGGAAACGGAGGGTCGATGGAGACCCACCGGCGCCCGCCTCTCACTCTCCGGCCCAGGCTGCACTACCCATGGGACACCACGAGATGGCGCCGCAGACCAGGGCGGGAGTCCTGTTGTTTCCACAGCAACCAGAGCCCTGCTTCTCCGGTTTGTTCTTTTTCGCCCGATTTGAGCCTCTTGCCTGCAAGCGAAGGGAATCCGAAATCATTCCACAGAGCTTCCCAGCGCACGTGTATGCTGGCGTAAGGCTCAGATAACCACGCTGGTGGTAACAAGAAAAAGTAATCAACAGTCATTCTAAGAAATAAATGAAATAAATGAAAACTTTTATTCCAGCCAACCTGAGGATTATAACCCAGGAGACAGCCCTTCAGGAGCTCTGGGGACTGTTCCGAGGAGGTGGCAGGGGGGTCAGCATATGTGTGATTTGGGGGAAGGGGTACGTGCAACCAAGCACACACGTCGGTAGAAGGCTGCCGCTGGTCACCAGGAACAGACATGTCAGTTAATGGTTTGGGTGCTTTTCTAAGTATGGAAAGAGGCAAGAATCCAGCATCATAAAAATTTTCTCCTGAAGATATCATCTGAGGGCCGGTTCTGCCAGTTTTCCCAGAGCCCAGAGGGCCTCACCCTGATCTTCACCCTGAATTCCTTGTAGGTCAGCGACTGCAGTGGCTGAGGGCTTGATTCTCGTAGAACTGCAGGGTGGGCAAAGTTCTTTATTTTATAATTCCCTCCCTTTGGGTCTTAATTTTAACCAAAGTGTGGGAGGCATTTCCGGACCAATTTATCCCACAGCACTAGGAACGCTCATTCCCAGGTCAGGCGAGGACTTTGTTGATCGGCCCCTCAACGTGCTCTCCCTGTACTAGGCCCTGTTAACAGGGGCTGAAAGCCTCTGGACCACCTGTCTTACTGGTCTGTTATGGTCCCTCTTGTCACTTCTTCCCACATCTAGAGCTACACTATTACAATCATTGATCTTATAGGACTATATGTTTGGTCAATCATTTTAGGTCACCTAGTCATCATTAATTTTATCTGAGGCTCAGTCACACATTTGGTGATGCAAGAAACAATAGTCTTATAAAATAGACAGAATACAAGTAATACAGCTAGTAACATTAATAAGGTCATGAGTAAGTATTTAAGCTCAGAACTTCCATGAAGTGCGGCCCAGTATCTCCCCAGGTCGTCTGAGCTGTCTATTCTAATCGCTATCTTTAAGGGAAATGATATATTGGCATTTTACATAAAGGTCACCGAAGATGTCTGTGTGTACAAGGTGAGTGGTGAGTCATCGTGACCCCTTACAGGATTAAGAAAGGAATGCTGTCTTCTAAGGAGTTACGCGGCTGGTGTCAGGAGAAGAAAATTTGGTCTTTATGGTTGAGCAGGTATTTCCGCTCTGCGGAGGTCTGGTTAACACACCATGCACATTGGAGGGAAGGGAGGGAACAGGCCAAACAGCAGAGAAAAATGTTTATATTTAAAGTTCACTTGTCTCGCCTCAAAAGTGGAATTTTTTATTTCATCACTGGTCTTTCAGGGTGGACAGACCCAGTGCCTTCAGAGCAGGGGCACTAGAGGTGCTGGTCTGGGCAACTGTAGGGGCCGAGCCCGCGTGGACTCTGCTTTCCTGCCTGGACTTCCCGAGGGAGGGGACGCCTTCTTGCTCATCTGTCTTTGTCTCTGGGAAGAAAAGGGCAGCCACAGCAGGAAACGGTGTCTCTGTGCCGTGGAACCGGGGGTGAGTGAGTGAGCTTCCTTGGACCAGGACTGGGGTGTGGTGGGGAAAGCAGGTTCTCGGGCCGCCAGCAAAGCTGGGGATCCAGCCGGCGTGAGGAGGAAAGCGTTTGTATCCAAGTGGAAGTGCTTCTGGCCTGGACATTGCGCCCTTGTGGGTAGGGAAAGGTCATTCCATCATCAGGGACTGTGGGTTCTTGCTTGTCGAAATCCTGGACACCAAAGCGATTCTGGTGGAAAGAAATGGACAGTAAGGACTTGGCTTGGGGTTCCTCAGCCCAGGTAATAGAGTTTGCACCTCACAAGGTAGCAGGGACTATGGGAGTCAGGGTGCTGTTGAGGCTGAAGGCACCTGCTCTGCCTTGCAGGGCCTGTCACCTGATCTCTCTGAGCCTCAGTTTTCTCACCTGTGAAATGGGGATGGTACTAGCATTAATCAGGGAGTTTGGGGCTACAAGTAATAGAAGCATCGCCTCGAACGGGCTTTAATGATAACGATAATTTACGACCTCTTGCAAGTGAAAAGTTCAGGGCAGGGTGGACTTGAGGCGCGGTTCTCTCCTGCAGCAATCAAGGACCAGGCTTTGTTCCTCCTTTTGCTCTTCTTCCACAGCTCCAGCTTCAACCAGAAGTTCCTTCTTAGTTCCCAAATACCTGTAAGCAGTAACCAGAGCAAAATTCTCATTTGTGTCCAGCAGAAGAAAGACAGTGTCTCCTCAACTATTGACCAAAGGGGCTGGGATTATCTCTTGATTGAAACATCCTGTATCCTGTCCCAACCCTGAGCCAATCGCTCTGGCCAGAAGGACGTCCTGTGCTGACCACTGAGGCCTGGGCCTCGGAGCCATTTCCATGAGAGGTGGAGGGGTGACATCATGCTGGTCGGTTTCGGCCAATCCGAGGCCACAGGAAATCAACACACGCATTCCTGATTCACGCAGCTCAGGCCTGGCACCAGTGAAGAGGAGAGGACTGGAGATGGTTGAGATCAGTTTGTGTGGACGTCTGCCTCTCTCCCTTGGGTTCCATGGATTCCATCTCCCAGGATGTTTTCTGGGAGCCAAGGAAGAATAACCCAGCCTTGTCAAATCGTTCTTCCAGAATGTTCTTTGTGGGCAAGCAAAGGCTTCTGACTGGATAGTTCCCACAGGAAGGGCCCGGTTCCCACTTAGGCTCCCTCCCCAGGAGGAAGGTGGGGGCCCCGACAGTGGTGAGGGGGGTGCGCCCAGGGGCCCTGGGGGAGCCTGGGTGGGCCTGAGTGAGTTCTCTTTTGAGTCTGCCTGTGGCAGCTGAGGGAGATGCCGAGAAACCACTTACCCTCTAGAGTCAGGGCCCTGGTACTCAACCTCTGAGTGTGTCTGGTGGTGACGATGCTTCCAGAACACTCACCGCGAGCCCTGAGGTCTTGGGAGGCAAGTGTCAGACCATAGGAAGAAAACAGAGGCCCTGAGACATTCTAAGTGCCTCTGATTAAGCAGTAAGTGCAGGCACTGGACGTCAGCCCAGGGCTGTCCTCGGCCGCGGCCATTACTCCACTTCCCAAAGTGTGGACCACGCAGAGAAGAGGGTTTGTATTCAGACAAATGTGAGAACGGCTGGCTCAGCAAGGCCACGCGGATTTTTTTTTTTTTTTTGCACAGGCTCCGGACGCGCAGGCCCAGCGGCCATGGCTCACGGGCCCGGCCGCTCCACGGCACGCAGGATCCTCCCGGACCGGGGCACAAATCCGTGTCCCCTGCATCGGCAGGCGGACTCCCAACCACTGCGCCACCAGGGAAGCCCCACATGGATGTTTTTATGATGGGACGTCTCCACTGCTTGACTGCATGGTGGACTGGGCCTCCAACCCAGGCCTGGCCAAGCTATAACCTTGACCTTCACTGTCCTGGACAAAATCCCAGCGGGATGGCTTCCAATGGCCCGCTCAGAGAGAGACCTGGTATTGCTGTCGGGGGCTCCGCCCCATAGTCCCCACCCCTGGAGCATCATCCCAGGTGGCAACCCCTCCCCCAGGCCCACCGTGGGGACGAGGGTCCTGGAGCCGGGCAGGCGTGGGCTAAGCTTCACCCAGCCCCACAAAGACCAAGTAAGTAGTGGGCGTGTTCCTGGTTTCCTAGGTGAGGAACTTGATGCTAAGACACAGTAGGGGGCTGATCAAAGTCACTTGACTAGTGCCCCCCTAGAACTCGGATAACGACAGCTGGCTTTTATTGGAGACGCACTTCGTCTCAGGTGTGTGTCAGAGTTCATGGCCCCCAACAGCAGCGCTGTGCAGGAGTTGTTACCGTCCCCGTCTCGCAGGTGGCACAGAAGCTGGTGGAAGCTGAGTAACCTGGGAGCGTGTGACAGCTGCTAGCCTTGCTGATTGGGGTTCAGGGCTGAGACTGTACCCCTGACACCATTTCCAACGCTAACACTGACATGCCGGGCAGTGAACCATGTGCTTCACATAGGTCGTACGGTTTCATCTACCTTTTGAGGCAGGAACCCTGCCGCTCATTCTTCAGGTGGAGAAACTGAGCCCAGAGAGAGGAAGGACCTCGCACAAGGTCCATGGGTGGTGGTGATGTCAGGCTTCCGCGTGGCCGACCACTATGGGTGGCTTCAGTGTAGGAACCCAGCTTGAGAGCAAGACCGAGGCTGTTAAAAGGACGGGTGCCGCACTGCCCTGACTGTCCTAGAACCCGGGACAAGAGGCCAAACACCCTCCCTTGGGATTCACGCTGGGGACTAGGGCTGGGCCGGATCTGCTGGACCTCAAGTCTTAGTGGCAGCAAAAGGAGGTGATGTCATTTTCCTCCCCTTCACAGCTGTCCATCCATCCTCCTGTTATGAGAATATTAGAAGGTCCCTTTGTCCCCTAAAGGGCAGGAATCATCTTCATCTTGCTCTGATGGAGGCTCCAGTGGGGGACATTTCTGGGGAGAAGGATGTGCCGGGGTCCCCAAGACCACCTGTAAGTCTGATGACCTTCTAGAAAGACTCACAAGACACAGAGGTTACGGTTTATTATAGTGAAAGGATGCAGATGAGAATCTACAAGGGAGAGGAGTGCGGGGAGGAGGCCAGGAGGCCGCAGGTTGAGCTCGCCCTGTCTCTCCCGGTGGAGCCTTGCGGACGCTGCTAATTCTCTGGCAACGACGTGTGACAACCTGTGTAGGGCATTGCCAACCAGGGAGGCTCGTGGGCCTTGGCGTCCAGGGTTTTACTGGAGGTCAGTTGCGTAGGTGTGAGGCACCCACGTGGGCGACCTGATCTACTCAGACTGCAGCTTCCTCCTGCCACCAGGTCAAACTTATGTGCTCAGGGGCTTCCCTGGTGGCGCAGTGGTTAAGAATCCACCTGCCGATGCAGGGGACAGGGGTTCGAGCCCTGGTCCGGAAAGATCCCACATGCTGCGGAGCAACTAAGCCCGTGCGCCAAAACTACCGAGCCTGAGCTCTAGAGCCCATGAGCCACAACTACTGAGCCTGTGTGCCACAACTACTGAGCCCCCGAGCCACAACTACTGAATCCCGCACACCTAGAGCCCATGCTCCGCAACAAGAGAAGCCACTGCAATGAGAAGCCCGCGCACCGCAACGAAGAGTAGCCCCTGCTCGCCACCACCAGAGAAAGCCCGCGCACAACAACAAAGACCCAATGCAGCCAAAAATAAATAAATAAATAAATTTATTTAAAAAAAGAAAAAAACTGATGTGCTCAGCCCCCCCCCCCCATCAATCGTACCGTTAGCACAAATACCAGGCAGGGTCCCAGGCCCCAGGTGCACAGATATTCTCTTAGCAGGCTGGACATTCCCAGGACCCAGCAGAAACGGGCCCTTTTGGGGAAGGTGCACGGTTTAACACCCCACCTCCGCTGAGCTAACCCTCTACTGCACAGGGACCTGGAGTGCCAAAGGGCGTAGATGTCCGAGGGCACCCGTGGGTCCCTCTGAGGGCTGAGTCCTCCTAAAGAGGTGCCCAGGCTACTGGGAGGCCGGCCCCTCCCTGCCTCCAGCTCTGATTTCCTTACAGAGCAGGGAAATCACCGCAGGACCCAGGCAGCTCTGGGCTAAGGGGGTCAGGGGCCTCAGCTCAAGAGGCCCCTGACCCCGGCCATGTGTCACAGCTAGCACCGACCAGTGAAGGCAGCAAGAGTGTGCAGGGGAAGTTCTCTCCGTCGTTTGGGGCTGCATCGCAGTTTACACATCTCACAAAGTGTTTACAAATACGCTTTTCAGCGTAGCCGAAACTGCCATCAACCCAGCAAAATAAACATGTCGGTAACCATGGGGACTTGGGTGTTTCAGCGCAGGGTAGAAACCCCCTCAGGCGGACCCAGGATTTAATATGTTTATCCTGGGGTTTGATTCCCGGTGGAATCGATCGGATTGAAACTTTCACAGTATTTCTCATCTTCCTGCAGGGTGTCTGTCCCGTTTCACAACCTTTGAAGCCCCACGCTGGTCCCCCGAGGCCACACCCGGCTCTCTGGGCACCAGCTTTGCCTACCTGGGGCCAGAGTCCTGCACGCAGCACAGCCAGGCTTCCTTCCCTGTGGCCCAAACCGATGATCTGTTTGTGTTTCTTTTTCACAAGGTTGTTGCCGGGAAGCCCAAGTATTGCAAAGTTGACCAGCTCACTCCAGTATTCTCTCTGTGGATTTTGTGATGAAAGAAAAAAGAGAGAATGAGAGAAAGAACAACAAAACCCCAAGGAACCAAGAGGGAGAGAAAAATATAATGAGCATGCAGAATTTTCATTGGTAAATGACCCCCAAATCATCGACAACACACATCTCCACAAATTGTGGAGCTCTAATTACAACCGTCTGTAAAAGTTCTAACTAGCCCTCAGCTCATCACATTCACGCCGGCTGAGGTAAGAGAGACGATGCCCCTGCAGGGTGACTGAGTCTGGACGCCGTGTCTGTATTAAGATGCAGTGGTGTATCCTCTGCACCCGGTAATGAGAGACAGATGCAGGAGAGCCTTAAACAACGGTGGGGCAGAGAAGCCAGGGGACAGGGAACACAACAGAGGCCGGGGAGGGAGGAGAGAGGGGCCAGGGCACAGCCAGCGGCCGGTCCGAGGGTTCAGGGCCGGGCACACACGCACTGTTGGCGTGAGCTCACCTGGAGCTGGCAGCCTTAGAAGAAATGTGTTGTGAAAACTATCTCAGAATACTTAGAAAATACAGACAACAAGGCCCACAGTCTCCTTCCTATGGCTTTGCCCTCTCCTTCCAATGCAGTCTAGAAAGTTCTGTGGCCTCAAATGAGCAAAAGGCTGGGCGTCAGGAGGGCACAGCCACGGAGGCCAAGCTGAGGGAGGGCCAGCCTGCTGGCTGCTCAGCATCAGCGACCCTTGGTGGTCCCTGGGGCCCAAGGGGGCACTGGCAGCCCCTCCCGCCGTGAAGCCCTCTCACAGGCACTGGGGAGAGCGTGAACTCGAACCAGAGCGCAGGGCAGGGAGCCTGGCTGGACTGGAGGTGAGGGCGGGCAGCCCTCGGTGGAGTGAGCCTTTCCTGGGGGTGGGTCTGGGGGTGGCGGCATGCAGGCAGCACCCGAGCGGGGCTCCTCTCGGAAGGGTCTGGCCAGGATTCACCTGTAAACGGGCTGGGACCTGGGACACGCCATAACGCGGGAGCGCTCTGCAAGCGAATCCATCTGAGAAGGGTCTTCCCAAACTTTCACAGGCACTGGAACCAGCCCCTCCCCGGGTGGGGATTGTATTACAGGTTCCCGGGGCCCCATCCGCAGGGTTTCTGGTTCGGTAAATGGGAGGAGGCCACATCTGTATCCTGGTTTCTCAGAAGCTTCGGCCCTTCCGTGCAAGGTGCTCCAAGCACAGCTGGAATCTGCAGATTTCCGAGCCCCAGGCGGAGCCTCAGCGCTCCAGGGGGCTCCGGTGAGGCGTAGCTGGAGATGCTGCCGAGGCCTGGAATCCATCCCCTCCCCAAGGCCCTGAGCCTCAGACAGACTTTATAGGGCACTGTAGGGTCAGTCGTGGAACCGCTGATCAAGTGAGTCCTGGCTGAGCCCCTACTATGCAGAAGCGAAGACAGACGTTTGGGGAGGGAAAGACGGCGGAGACCCAGGCCCGCCCCTGAGGTCTTCTCACTGAGCAAGAGACGCCAGAACTCAGGTCAGAAGCAGAAAACTGCCAAGGGCGGGGCTGGGGGCAGAGAGGGCGGATGGGCCTGCGGGCGGGGGTGGGGTGGGGGGTTGTGCTCCCTGCCCAGCCGAGGGCCCGTCCCCTAAGCTGGTGGGAGCCGATGTCCCGGCCCGGCCGCGCCTGCCCGAGTCTCACCTGAGGTCCTGCGAGCCTCTGGACGTTCTCTCTCCCTGGACCCCCATGTGCGCGCAGGGCCCCGTGAGGACTGGACAGGAGGGCCCTCCCCGGGCTGCCCTGTGACTAGGGTCCAGGGCAGCGCGGCCGCCTTCCTCATGGCCGAGGAGTGGCATGGGTCTCCCCTCTTCCTGGCAGCCAGCATGTCGCCCTCGGCAGGGCTGAAGAAATGGGAGGCCAAGGGGGTCCCTGTGGTTGCGGGGGACACGGACACTGGGCCTGGGGTCCCTGAGCACACCTCAGACCCTGTCCAAGTGTCAGACGGTCCCGAAGCCCTGGCGGCGCTGCCAGGATCTGACTGCCAGGATCCCTCGGCTGCCGGGATCTGACCTCAGCACAGGGACCGTCCCGATGCCTTGCCAAGCGGAGCCTCATCTTCTCCCGAGGCGCAAGCGTCCCCTGAGGAAAGCGGTTGTGGGGGCGGAGGGGGCGGAGGCAGCCCAGGCCCCAGCCCCCCACGCTCAGGGTCGAGGGTCTTGCCTCGCCTCCCCCATCCGTCGCGATGCCCCTCAGCCTGGAGAGGGAGAGGCAACAGATGGAGACCCCCGAGCAGGCGGGAGGGGGAGCCTCGCGCCCCAGAACTCTCTCCCCCACCTCCCTACTTTGCCTTAAGTTGGCCCTGCAGCAGCAGGTCCATTCTGTGGATTTTTCCAGACTCGGAGGCCTGTATCTTTTTTTTTTTTAATTGAAGTGCAGTCGACTTACAACGGTGTGCCAGTCTCTGCGGTAAAGCCAAGTGGCTCCGTTATACACATATATCCATTCTTTTGTCAATATTCTTTTCCATTAGGGTTTATCCCAGGAGACTGGAGAGAGGTCCCTGCGCTCTACAGCAGGACCTCGTTGTGTATCCATCCTGTATCTAAGCGTTTGCATCTACCAACCCCAAACTCCCACTCCATCCCTCCCTCTCCCCCGCTTCCCCCTTGGCCTGTATCTTTGAACCCGGAGGGCCTCTGACTTGGCCAGGACTAGAGTCTGTTGAGGTGTGGTGTAGCGGGAACCTCGGAAACCTGAGGCAGCCGTCCTGGTTTTTGATCTTTACCCCTCGTTCCCTCAGCAGGTGCTCTGGTGGCCATGTGACGTGCTCATTCACGTCCCAGCCTTACACCTGCCCTGCCTACCCAGCCTGCTCTCAGGTGAGGCCACACACAGGGCTGGAGGTGGGCACCTCCACATGAGCCCTGGGCACCCAAGATGTGGGCTCGGAGGCTGGGGGGAAGGCCTGATACCCGCCACCCCACCCCTGCGTCACCCAGCTGTGGCCGAGAAAAGGAGCATTTTCTGCTCTGCGGATCTGTCTGAAGGACGTGTTGCCTGATGATGGCTTTCTCCCAAGTCATTAAAGCACTAAGGCAAACACACACTTCACTGGCCTTGCTGGCCTGGGGCCAAGCCGCCGTCAGAATTAGGCAGATTCAGCAGTCACATCTGTTGGGAAACAATGAACAGCCGGAGGACTGGCTTTCAACTGCTGCTGTTTCTGGCCGAAGAGGAGCAGCTTGCCCAGAGGGTCTGGCTTAATAAAGACCGGCCCCTTCCTGCCTCCGGTTTCTGCAGCCGCACCGTGAAGATAATCAAGGACCACAGGCCCTCGGAGCTTCACCAGGCATGAACTTCCTTAATCCTCATAACAGCCCAACCAGATCAAGACTGCTGTCCTTAGTCCTCTTTCAGAAGCTAAGTCCCACCCAAGGTCCTGGTGGGTCAGCCCAGACCCCCACCTGTTGCCCCACCAGGCCGTTCACAGAGATCACAGAACAGGAGTTAGAAATACGGAAGGTTGTGTGCTGGTTTCCTGTGGCTATAACACATCAGCACAAACTTAGCGGTTTAACACTACACCAATCGATCATCTTACATGTGTGGGCATTAAAAGTCTGACACGAGTCTCACTGGGCTCAAATCAAGGTGTCGGCAGGGCTGGTCCCTCCTGCAGGCTCCGGGGGGGACACCGTCTCCTGCTTATTCCAGCTGGAGGGGCGCCGTCGGTTCTTGGCTTGGCGTGGCTCTTACTCTGTCTGCGAGGGCAGACGGGCAGGTCACGTCTTCCTCACATCACATCGCTCTGAGCCCCTCTGCTACCTTCCTCTGCCAGGTTTAAGGATGCTGGCGATGACTCTGGGCCCACCCCGATAATCCAGAATAATCTCCTTATTTTAAGGCCAGCTGATTACCGACTTCATTTCCATCTGCTACCTTTAATCCCTTTTGCCATGTAAGATAATACATTTACAGGTTCCAGGATCAGGACCTGGAGAGGCTTCAGAGGGAGGGTGACACATTCAGATCTGTGCCCTCCGTGGCCACCTTCCACTCCGTGCTTGGACTGGCCGTCCCTCCAAGTCCCATCTCTACATGCAGGGGGTGCTGGGCTGGCTTATACTGGCTTTTGAGAACTGAGTGTTAAACAGTTGTTACTACTCATGTAGATAAACGTGCAATGGAATATATTAAAACAGAGGTAACAAATGCTCAAAAGTCATCACTTCCTAATTCTATTACTGTACGCCACCATCATCTCTGCTTTTTCAGTGATTTGCCTCTATTGCATCTGAGGGGCGGAAGTCCTAGCCGACACCTCCACTACACAATCCTTCCTAACTTTGTGTGGCAACAGCTTGAAATCAGCCGTTTACACCACAGGATTCAGCAAATGCTACAAATCAGAGCTTGAGATATTTTTGTTGATGGTTTAGTTTTTAGAAAGTGGTGGAGAAACTATCAGTAATGCAGACTGACCTAAGAGGCTGTGGTGTTTGTCACTGTTACCTCGTGCATAGCACAAAAAATTGTCCCATCAGGATTGAAATGCAACCATAGGTTGGCTACAAATGCAAGAGTTTGGCAAAGATCAACCAAAGCATTCCGTGTGACTCAATTGGCCATGGGGACTTCACAATAAAAAGTACTGTCTGTTTTATTATTATCTGTAAACTGCATACTATACTTCCTTTATCTCAATAAAATGGAGAATAAACTGATATACGTATGTGTGCTCATGCTTCTCTTTGCAGGCAGCTGGATGTTCATCACGTATCAGCACACCACCACCTACCCCTCCCTCCCCGAGCCCCACCCGCCAGCCCCTGTGCTCTGTGCCCCTGCCCTCTGAACCTCTTAACATCTTCCAGAATCCTCCCTGCTGTACACATGCTGTTTGCACAGTGTGGCATGGCCCCTGCCCGCTCCACCCGCCCCATTGCCCGGCTGATCCTGCTGGCCCGTCAGGCACCACGCAGGAGCCACCTTGCCCAGGAGGCTGTCCTGGCCCTGGCCTGGGTGGAGTGCCCGTCCTGTGGGCTCCTATCGCCCCCCCATCCCCCCACCCAGAACCGGGCTTGCTTCTCTCTCTCTGCCCCTGGCCCTGGCTGTGCAGAGCCCAACACCAGCCCTACGTAGTAAGTGCTCCACAGACATCCATGGAAGGAGCTGGGGTTGCTCTTGACGTGGTAAGGCCTTTGAGTTTCTCCCGGGACACAGGAGGAAGCCTTGATGTAGACACAGTTGTGGAGGGAGCCGGTCCCTAGGGGATGGGGTCTCCTGGGCACAATGGGGGGAATGAGAGAACGGAGCCCCACCCCGTCCGTCCCCTTGTGTCTGGAGGGAGCCCCACCTTCTGCTTCCATGCCTGCCCCCCCGTGCCCCCCCCAAAGGGCTTCTTTATGCGAATCCACAGGGGTTGGGGATCCCAGGGCTTAGGGCAGATTAGTGGCCTCCCCAGGGGATCCTGGGAGCTGAGATCCTGGGCCAGGTGTGCTCAGGAGCAAAGGGAGGCAGTTAATGGGGAGACAGCTCCTGGGAGCCCCCAGCGCAGACGGGGAGGTCATCCGTCGGGTCCGGGTGGGCCCCTCCCCTACCCCCCTCCCCTCCCCTCCCCTCCTCAACCGGGGCAGCTGGTGGGAAGCTCTGATGAAAGCAGCAGGGCTTCACCTGCTTCACGAGGTTGTGTAGTTCCTGGTGGGCGCGGTGATGGGTGGAGGTGAAGGAGGAACCAGATGGGATCCCAGGAGAGACGCCAAGTCAGGTGGCAGTGACTCGGCTGCACTGGCTGGCACCCTGCCATGCCAGGTGCTGGGCCGGGCCCTTTCCTTGTACACAAGCCCACGTGGGCGACCCTCAGGATCACTCATTTTACAGATGGGAGCCTGAGGTCTGTCTCTGGTGAATGTCAGCACCAGGACAGCCTCGTAGACCCATCCTCTGAGACCGCCGCCAAATACTTCCTGACCACGGTGCCGTTTGCAAGTTACTGGCCTGGCTTGAGGCTGCAGAGCTCCCAAGGGACGCCTGGAACCTCCTCTGTCCTTGGCGTTCACTGGGGCTCCTCTACTGTCCCTGCCCGACACCCACCTGGAAAGGGCGGGGGGCGGGGAGCAGGACCACTGGGTCCCTGAGGACCCACGTCCTAGCTGTGGGTCTCCCTGCCATCTGTCCATCCTCCCATCAGGACGGACCCATGAAATGCCGGCCCAGCAGCGAGGCAGGTGGTAATTCAGGTAACTGACGAGGAGCAGGTCTCTCGGCTTCTTCCTGGACTTGGGAAGCGGCGGGCAAGCAGTTCTCCTTAGGCCAGGAAAACCTGCTGACCCGGGGCAGTCAGGAAGGAGAGATGGGGAGAAACACAGATGGGGAGAGAGCAGGGGGACAGGCCTGCCAGTCGTGGGCACAGCAGCCTCAGCACCAGCGCTCGGCGTGGCTGCAGGATTCTCCCAGACGCCCTCACGCGTCTCCGGGGTGTGACCAGATTCCTGTGGCCACAAGAGCTGCATTCTCTTACAATCCACAGAAATTCAGGGTAGTCAGTAGGGGCAAGAAGTATTCTTGGAGCAGCTCTGGCTGGGAACGGCGCCAGATTTTTCCATGACTGCAGATGTAATTCGAATTGCTTCCAGTCAGAGACGTGATGGGCTTGAGGTATAGCACAAACTCCTGGGCAGAGGTTACCCGGGTTGTGTGTTTATTCAGCAGGGTACTTCTCACACACACAGACACACACAGGCACACACACCACCCCCAGTGGCCGTGACAGTTGGACTGCCACCCTGCTCACAAGGCTGCTCCTATTTGCATAAACACTACCAAACATAACCCCTTTGAGTTTTCAAAATACTTGCGGTTATAATCCCCTCACTCCAACGGTCTCTGGAGGAAGCCTCTATTATTCCCATTTGTTTTTCATATGAAAAAATGAAGACTCAGGACACCCCTGTGGGGAGGGGACAGGGTAGGAAGAAGAGATGGAGGGAGGGGCAGGGAGGAGTTCAGAGAGGAGGGGGAGGGGAGGGGAGGACGGGAGGGGAGGGAGGAGGGGAGGGGAGAGAGAGAGGGAGGAGGTGGCGGGGAGGCTGCCCTGCAGGTGGAACAGAAGGGCAGCTGGGACTCTGCAAGCGGCCTTGAACTGAGGGGGCGGGTTCAGGTGGCTGGGTTAGATCGAGGGTCGAGGCAGGGGGATTGCTTCTTAGGGAGTCTGGCCTTGAAAGACAAAGGAAAAACCAGCTGCTAGAAATGTTCTTACTTTTTTTTTTGCGGTACGCGGGCCTCTCACTGTTGTGGCCTCTCCCGTTGCAGAGCACAGGCTCCGGACGCGCAAGCTCAGCGGCTCCGCGACATGTGGGATCTTCCCGGACCGGGGCACGAACCCGCGTCCCCTGCATCGGCAGGCGGACTCTCAACCACTGCGCCACCAGGGAAGCCCCAAGATGGTCTTAGTTTAAAGTAAGGTTTTGTTTTAGCCTGCGGGGCAAGGAGCAGGCTTGCCAGCGGGAAGGGGGGAGCGGGGAGGGGCGCTGAGGGGGTAGTGGGGGCAACTCCTGGGCAGTAGCAAGAACAAGGGGGCGCTGCCAGCTTGTGAACTGAGAAGGGGGGCGGGGAGGGGGGAGGGAGGAAGAGGCTTCAGGGGAGTGTGGCTGGAAGCTGGGCTTGCAGCCCGAGCCCCCGGCCCGCTGCCCAGCGCAGTAAAGGTGAGACCACAGCTCAGAGCGGGGCTGGGCAGCATGGTGGGCAGTTAGTGATGGAGGGCGATGACCTTCTGTCATTTAAAAAATTTTTCGTTTGAGGTAACTGTAGATGCACTCGCAGTTATGAGAAGTAACTCAGAAAGATCTCACACGTGCCCACCCATTTTCCCTAAAGCTGGCATCTAGTACTCTCCGCCAGCCCCCTTGCCGCCCCGCCCTCCTGCCCTTGGTGTCTAAGCCATCTTTAACCCAGCAGGAAACCCAGCCACCATCTGCAGACTCGCCCAGGAGGACACCTAATGTCCGGCCCTGGTGTTTGTTGTGCACCTCTGGGAACAAGGACGGACCTAGCGATCAGCCAGGCTGGTCAGGACACAGGGACTCACAGAACTGGTGGAACAGCCAAAGAATAAAGTTTAGAAGGGGCAGTTTCCAGGCGGCCCCAGGGGTCCAGACCACTGCCCCTGGGAGGAATTGTGCCCACCCCTCCATCACCCTGGTCAGGGTCCCAGGCTTGCAAGTTCCACTGGCCAGCTTGTGTCCAAGCCCCACCCTGGCCAGGGACCAGAGCTCTTTGACGGATGGCCCCTTATTCCTGCCCACAGCGGTCAGTGGTCAAGGGCATCCAGTCGAGGAGCTGTGACCAGAGGAAGGGGAAAGAAACTGACTAGTTTGACTCCCCAGACCTTGGTTTAGTGTGGGCAGAATTACAGGGGAAACCAGAGGCCACAGGTCACAAGGCTGATGAGAACCTTGGGAGAAGAGGTGGTGGACATATGTGTTTTCGAGAATGTCCTGGATGGACACTATGTGGTGTTGGGTAGACAAGCAGGAAACATGTACAAATTGTGAACAAAACGAACTGTAGCTCTGTGAGGTCGTACTTAAAACTAAATCTACTTTTAGTCTGTGTCTTGCTGTCGTTAAACTGAGTCACTAGAGCAAGAAGCTTCCTTGTGAAATGCTGTTTAAACTACGATGGTTTATTTTATCTCACTCTTAACTCGGAGACTATGATGTTTGTTTTACTTATTTGTGCTGAGAAATTATATTTACTTGTATTTTGTTCATTATCAAAAGTTGGATGACTCACTAACCTTATCATATTTAACCTACAGACCATCCTGTTTTAATAACCCAAGCAGCAATACGAAAAAGTGATTTTAGATTTTCTCAGAATAAGGAAACACTGTCTTTCTTCTTAGCTAAAAAAAATTTTTAAATGCAATGAAAATGTAAATGGTGATTAGAGCTCATACACTTTCGAAATGCACCGCCAGACTTCCGGCTTAAAAAAGGTGGCCCGAGGGACTTCCCTGGTGGCGCAGTGGTTAAGAATCCGCCTGCCAATGCAGGGGACACGGGTTCGAGCCCTGGTCTGGGAAGATCCCACATGCCTCGGAGCAACTAAGCCTGTGCGCTGCAACTACTGAGCCCGCGTGCTGCAACAACTGAAGCCTGCGCGCCTCGAGCCCGTGCTCTGCGACAAGAGAAGCCACCGCAATGAGAAGGCTGCGCAGGCAACCAAGAGTAGCCCCGCTCACTGCAACTAGAGACCACGCACAGCAATGAAGACCCAAAGCAGCCAAAAATAAATAAATAAATAAATTTACAAAAAAAAAAATTAGTGGCCCAAGTCAGCAACCCTCCCACGCCCCCCCTTGCTGTCCAGACAGAGCCACAAAGGACAAGAGAAAAGAGGGCAAAAGTACAAACTCCATCTCTAAGGAGACGAGGCTGCACATGAGGCCTCAGGCCATGACAGGTGGAAGGGATGTTGAAAGCAATGATGCAGGAGAAACAAGAGGGGCTCCAGTGGCTGCAAGTCTTCGAAGAGGCTGGGGAAGCACACGTGGCAGAGGCAAGGCCTCTCGCAGGGGCAGGGAGAGGAAGTCTGTGCGCTGGCAGGGGAGCTGCCCCAAACCCACTGTGGTTCCGAGAAGCAGAGTGAGCGGGGCTGAGTGAGGAATCACCTGGCAACCCACACCATGAGGAATCTCTGCGTGGGTGTCCCTGTGTGTAGGCTATGTAGAAAGCATAACCTACACACATACGAGAGAACTAGGAGCCAACGCATGTCGGGTCGTTAAATATAAACGGAATAAACTTAACCATTAAGGACCCAGTTCTGTGCCTTATCCAGGAGACTCTCCTAAACCCAGAGGATGGGTGTGAAGGGACAAGTAGGTTACACCAGGCCAGGCTGAGTTTAGGCAGAAAAGCATTAAGTAAGACCAAGAAGGGCTCTAGAATAATAAAGAATGCAATTCACAACCAACATGTCCCAGGCAAGAAAACATATGACAGGTTTCAACATGTACAGAGTAAGAATTACAGGAGATAACGGTGACATATATACAGGATCTCAGCGCTAATACTCTTAAGAAAATACATGTTGTGGTTTATTTTTTACCTTTTTTTTTGTATTTTCCCCAACATTTTACTATGCAAAAGTTCCAAATATACAGAAAAGTTGAAAGAATTATACAATGAACGCTCATATACACACCCCTTAGATCAGGGGTCAGCCACCTACCGTCTGGGGGCCCAACCTCACCACTGCCTGTTTTTGTGGGACCTGCAAGCTAAGAATAGCTTTATGTTTTTAAAAGCCTGAAAAGCGGGGCTTCCCTGGTGGTGCAGTGGTTGAGAGTCCGCCTGCCGATGCAGGGGACGCAGGTTCGTGCCCCAGTCTGGGAAGATCCCATGTGCTGCAGAGCGGCTGGGCCCGTGACCCATGGCCACTGAGCCTGCGCGTCCGGAGCCTGTGCTCTGCAACGGGAGAGGCCACAGCAGTGAGAGGCCCGCGTACCGCAAAAAAAAAAAAAAAAAAAAAAAGCCTGAAAAGCAATCAAAAGAAGAAAAATATCAATTATCTTGTGACACATGAAAATTATGTGAAATTCAAATTTCAGCATCTCAATAAAATTGTATGGAAACACAAGCTCATGCATTCATTTACCTATAGTCTATGGCGGGTTTCTTTCACCAATGAATGAGTTGAGTAGATGGATCAGATACTGTATGGCCCATAAAGTCTAAAATATTTACTATCTGGCCCTTTACAGAAAAAGTTTACCAACCCTTGCCCTAGATTCTAAAATTAACATTTTTCTGTAATTGCTTTATCACACATCTGTCCATCCCTCTATCCATCTATTAATCCAGACTGTTTTGGGATCATTTTAAAGTGGTAGATATCAGTACATTTCACTAGTTAAGTGCTTCAGCATGTATATCATTAATTAGAGTTCATTATTAGTTTATGGGTTTTTTAAGATAAAATTTATAAACAGCAAAATGTATCAAATTTAAGCCTAATCCAAACCTCTATCAAAATAAAGTTCCAGTCTTGTGGTTGCCAATGGGGAGGGGGGTGGGGAAGGGATGGATTGGGAGTTTGGGGCTAATAGATGTAAACTATTACATATAGGATGGATAAACAGCCAGGTCCTACTGTATAGCACAGGGAACTCTGTTCAGTATCCTGTGATAAACCATCATGGAAAAGAATATGAAAAAGAATGTATATAGATGTATAACTGAATCACTTTGCTCTACAGTAGAAATGAACACAACTTTGTAAATCAACTTGAATAAAATAAAAAAGTTTTAAATCCCTATATCTAAAAAAATAAATAGAGAACGTTTCCTCATGGTCTTTCCCAGGCCCATCCCCCCAACTGAGGCAACCCAGTTCTGATTTTTTCCACTATAGATAGTTTTGCCAGTTCTAGACCGTCATGTAAACAGAACTGCATGGTGTGTGCTCTTGTGTGTAAGGGTTCTTTCCTCCTACATCATATTCTGAGAGCCACTTTGTTGTATGTACTAGTGATGCAGACCTTTGTCCTGAAGAGCATTATTCCATTGTATGAAGGTACCACCGTTTGTTTGTGCATGGGCCTGATGATGGGCTCCCAAGCTGATTCCAGCATTAGGACAAACCCACTGTTTCTTATATAATCCTTTTGATGCCTTTGCTTCTTATGGGTAAATATCTAAGAGTGGGAGTTTGGCTCACGGGGTGGATGTACTTTTAATTTTATAAGACACTGTTGGGCATCTTCCCAAAGCGGTTATATTGTTTTACCTCCCAATGTATGAGAGCTCCAGTGGTCCCACATCTTTACCGACAACTGGTGTTGCCATCCTTTTAAATTTTAGCCGTTCTGGTGGGCGTGCAGTGATCTCTTGTGATTTATTTGGATTTTCCCAATGACTCATGCTAATGACTAATGACATTTTTTCATGTGCATTTTATTATTTGTTTGTTTGTTTGTTTGCGGTATGTGGGCCTCTCACTGTTGTGGCCTCTCCCGTTGTGGAGCACAGGCGCCAGACACACAGGCTCAGCGGCCATGGCTCATGGTCCTAGCCGCTCCGCGGCATGTGTGATCCTCCTGGACTGGGGCGCGAACCCGTGTCCCCTGCATCGGCAGGCGGACCCTCAACCACTGCGCCACCCGGGAAGCCCCCATGTGCATTTTAGACCCTTGTATATCTTCCTATATCAACTAAAAAAATAAGATGGATTTTTTTGCCAGGTAAATATTTGCGTATCAACATTTATTTGTTTAGTTCGTAAGACTAAGGATTCAATAGGGTGGATATTTTTTAATCCTGACACCATCAGTTACAAATAAACAGCTCTTTAAACACTTAACTTTACTGAGGTATAGTGTACATAGCCAACAGTACACCTGATACACATGATTCAAGGTAAGGTTTGAGGTTCATTTTTTTCCCCTCATATGGATATCTTGTCCCATCATCACTTGCTGGAAAGACTATCCCATCCCCCATTGAATTTCCTTGGCATCTTTGTTGAAAATTAATTGACTGAATATGTGAGGGTACATTATAGGCTCTGCATTCTGCTCCATAAGTCTACGCCTGTCCTCATATCAACACAACTACAGTGTCCTGGTCACAGTGGCTTTTTAGTGAGGTTTACAATCAAGTAGTCTAAGTCCTCTGCTTTCATTCATTTAAAAAAGTTTTTTGGCTGTTCTAGGTGCTTTGCATTTCCTTATGACATTTTATAATCAGCTTGCCAATTTCTTCAAAAAAGACAGCTAGTAATTTTTGAAAGAGTTTATACATAATTAATATTATTTCTTCCTAAAATGTTTAGTAGATTTCACTAATGAAGCCATCTGGAATTAGAGTTTTCTTTAAGGAAAGTTTTTTCACTACAAATTCAAGTTCTTTAATAGATATGAGAATATTCAGGTTATTTATTTACTTTGATAATTTGTATTTTTCAAGAAATCTGTTAAAGTAACTTATCAGTTGGGTTGGCATAAGTTGTTCATAACATTCCTATATTATTGTTTTAGTGTTTGTAGTATTTATACTGATGTTCTCTTTATAATTCCTCATATTGGTGATTTATGTCTTTTCTCCTGTTTTATTTCTGATTTTTCTGGCTAGAGATTTATCAATTACACTGATGTCTTCAAAAAACTTACTTTTGCTCTCACTGAACTTTCTATTCTTCTTCTATTTGTGTTTCATTGATTTCCACCTATTATTTCCTTTCTTCTTAATTTGGGTTTAATTCACTGTTGTCTTTCTAGTGTCTTGACTTGCAAACTTAGATCAATTATTTGAGACCTTTATTCTTTTCTTATAAAAGCCTTGAAAACTATAAATTTCCTTTTAGGCACTAATTAGGCTGCATCCTACAAATTTTGATATGCTATAATTTTATTTCCATTCTACTTAAAATATTTTCTAATTTTCTCTGTGAGGTTTTCTTTGGCCCATGGGCTGTTTAGGAATGCATTATTCATTTCCAAGTATCTAGGAGAGTTTCTTTTTTTATTAGGAGAGTTTCTACATAGTTTTCTGTTATCGATTTCTAGTTTAATTCTTTTATGGTCAAAGAATGGACATTACCTAATTTGAACCACTACATTTATTATGACTTATGGCCTGGCACATGGTCTCTCTGGGTGAATGTTCCATGCGTACTTGAAAAGAATGTATATTGCAATTGTTGGGTGGAGTGTCTGAAACTGTAAATTAGGGAAGTGCATTGTTACTGTGCTCTAGAGCAAAGGTGATATTGTTGCTAATTTTCTCTCTACTTGTTCTATCAATTATTGACAGAGAAATATTTAAATGTCCAGCTATAATTGTTGGTTTGTCTGTGTTTCCTTTTAGGTCTGTCAGCTTTTCCTTTATGTATTTTTGAAGCTCTGTAATGAGGTATGTACACATTTAGAATTGTTATATCCTCATGATGAACTTATTCCATTATCATTCTGAAATTTACCCTTCATGTCTGGTGATAGTCCTTGTTCTGAAGTCTAGTTTGTTTCTATGAATATGGCTAGTTCAGCTAATTCATGTATAGCATATGCACGGTATATCTTTTTCTATTCCTTTACATTTAATCTATCTATGTCGTTATATTTAAAATGGGTTTCTTGTAGAAGCATATATTCAGGTTCTGCTTTTTGATTCACTTTGACAATATCTGCCTTTTTAAGTGGGAATGTTTTGCCCACTTACAGCTGAGATAATTTAGGATATGGTTGGGTTTAAACCTATCATCTTTTTCCTTTTTCTTTTTTTTTTCCCTACCTTATTTGATCAGCTGAGCATTGGGTATTTTTTAAAAATTGTAGTAAATTATACATAACATTTTAAACTGAGTACTATTTAGAATTCCATTTGCTCTCCACTGTTGGCTTTTTAGTTGTGCTCCCCTGGTTGTTCACACTACTGTTTTTAGTGTTACACTCTCTTGTATCTCTAATCTGTCACTGTCTAACCTTCAGATAACATTACACCACTTTGCCCAGAGTGTGAGAACCTACAACTGTGTGCTTTCCTTTCCACGCCCCTTACTCTGCAATAATACTGGTTTCATACCTTTAACTTGTATATATATTAGGAATTCCACAATAAGTGGTCATCATTTTTTAAAGCAGATCTTTTAAAATCACAATTTAAAGAAAAAAATACATTTCAAATAAAAATATCATTCATGCAAAATGTCAAAATAACACAAGTGCATTGCTTCTTTTCTTGCTTCCAGAAGGTACAGTTTGTGCTGTGATTGCAGGGTTTTTACACTGTTATTATTTATTTGTCCTTCTGCCAACTTAGGCAATAAAGTCCTTGAGAGCCAAAACAGTATCTGTTCATCTGGTAACCTTAGCACAGTGTCTGCGGCTCCGGAGGAGTTCAACAAATGTTCTACCACTAGTTAATTTCCCAACTGACTTGCTGGATGAAGGAACGACAAGATGGCTGACATACAGATACTGAACAGAGATTGAGCACACTTGAGCAGGCAGACAGGTGTGCACACCACCTTCTAACTACTTATACAGATACCTTCTCCCCGCTATCCTCAGTCTCACCATCAGCCTCCCATTCAAAATTTGACAGGCGGGAAGAGGAAAACATGGATTTCCAAAGCTCGCTTCGAAAAGACATGACCTCCCAAACTCCCAATCTAGGAGTTTGTGATTGACATGCACACACTGCTATATTTTAAGTGGATAACCAGCAAGGACCTACTGTATAGCACAGGGAACTATGCTCAATATTCTGTAATAACCTAAATGGGAAAAGAATTTGAAAAAGAATAGATACATGCATACGTATAACAGGAAAAAAAATAAAACAACAAAGAAAGTCTTCCCTTTACTTTTATTGTTTGGAAGAGATTATGGAGAGTCAGCATTCTTTCTTCCTTAAATATTTTGTAGAATTCACCAATAAAACCATTTGGGCTTGGTTAAAAAAAACCAAAAAACAAAAACGACAAAAAACAAAGAGACATGACCTTAACAGGTCTCAAGTCAGGACTCAGGGTGGAATCAGGCTTTGGCTACCTTCCAGGACCCCCTTGGATACGTCATTGTGTCTGGAGGCCTCAGATGTGTTTGTATTGTGAGCAAAGGTGCCTGTGGGTGGGTATGGGAAGGGAGAGCGGGTCACTTTGCGATGAGCTCTAGTTGGCCTGGGAAGTGGCCTGGAGGCCATGCCTGCTGCTCAAGGCTCTGTGGCCCTGAATGCTCCCAACTTCATTGGGGAAACTGAGGCCCAGAGCAGCTTCATCAATGCAGAGAGTTCTCTGTAGCTGAGCTAGAGCAGAGGCTGCTTAACAGTGTGGATTGTATAGTGGTCTGGGATGTGGAATCATGTCTGCCGATTTGAAGTTGTATCCTGAGCACTTGCCGAAGTGGCTGGGTGACCCAGGAACAGACAAAGCTGGCTTACAGGGAATTCTTCCAAAAATGAGGGGGTAGAAATATTTCTCTGCTCACATTTTGAATTTAGAACAATCAGAGCATTATGGATTTTACCCTGTTTGCTGACCTTTCTGTAATTTTCTAATTCTGAAAATGTTGGGAGAATTATACAAATGTTAACACTGTGCTTAAGAAAATTTCCACATAAATAAATAAAACCCCTGAAATAATATTTCCCCCTTCCAGCTAGTTTTAACCTTCTATTATAGGAAAAAAACTTATCCCCAAGAGGGATTTTTAATGCATACCTAAATTTTTTATAAAGCTAAAGAATTCTCTTTCAAATGTGAAATTAAGTTCAACAAGCTTCCTAAAACAAAACAAAAAACCCCAGAGAAAACAGGCTTCCTGTTTCGTATTTTATTTAGCACATATGTACAAAGCACTCGTGGATGGGGGATGACGTCACTGTGGAATCAGGCGGTCGTGTTTTAGGCCAAAGACAGGCAGGGGCCAACGCCCCCCCACTGATCACCGACTCTCTCTGGATTGATTCTATCTTCCGGTGCACTGAGAGTTAAGCCGTCTGTTTCCCCACTCACTGCATCACAGCCTGGAAAGGCCTTTGAGAATAATGTACTGTGAGGGATTCCAAACTGCTTTTAGCCCAGGAGCCCACTGCCCAGCGATTCTGGTGGAAGAGCAGCCGCCCGGCTGCAGAGCAGGGAGGAGACTTGCTGCCCGGCCCCCTGCCCTCCAGCCCTGCCACCTGGCCCCAGCCTTGGGCAGTGACTGTTTGAAAAGCACTGACCTAGTCCAATTCCTTCACTTCTCCATGGGGAAGTTGTGGCCCAGAGAGGCTCAGCGACTTGTCCAAGGCTGCACAGCCCCCTGTGGCACAGCTGGTCTGGATGTGGGGTCTGGTGACTCCTGGGCCGCTCTTGCCTTGTTCTCAGAGCTTTCCCCCTGCTCCGAGAAAGTGAGCCAGGTGTTGTTCTAGAAGTTCCATCAACTCTTCCAAAGCGAGACGGTACCATTTAGTAAATTCCTACGCTCTAGTACTTAATGACATCCTAGCACCTGGGAAAATTGATTTCCTCTCATAACACTCTTTAAGTGTGAGAGAGAGAGAGGGAGAGAGAGAGAGAGGGAGAGAGATAGAGAAGGAGAGAGTGTTTGGGGAAATAATGTATAACCCAAAGGTTTATTTGTACGTCTAAAATGTAGAACATTCCTCTCTCGATGGCCTGAATTAACAGCCAGTTCTGATTCTATTTTGGGCAATTATTAGCTGTAATTTCCTTAAAATGCCATTTTAAAAGCCATTATCATAAAAGGCTGTGTTACTCAGGGCTCTCTCTGAGCTGCAGACACCTCCCACTAGCCTAAGCAGAACAGGGCACTTCCTGGCTCCCGTAAGTGGCAAGTCCAGGTGCACGCAGGGCCCGGGAGGGCTCTAATGATGTCCTCTCTCAAGGCCAGGCTGGGGCGAAGGCTGGCAGAGCCCGGGCTCGTCATCCGGGCACACAGACAGCTTTCCCACTGGCTCCAGTGGCAGAAGCCCAGGAGGGACTCTGATTGGCTGGGCTGAGTCACATGAGCATGTTCCAACCAATCACCGTGGCCGAGAGGTAGGGGCTCTGATTGCTCAGAGCTGGACCACACGCTTGCAAGAAGTCAGACGGAGGGACTGGTAACCTGAAGGGAGGCAGGAAGGGTGCTGGACACACAGCGTCTGCCAGAGTTAGAGCCTGGTTTTCAGCCCCTGGTTTGTCTCTGAAATTACCTGAACAGGCCCACAAATAGCACCGTTCACTTTCTGGAGGAAGTCTGGGAACCCATCCACATGTGTGTAAATATACATTGTGTTTCCGGTAGGAACCTTGTTGCCTGCTGTCTTTGCTGCCGGTGCTTTAATCCTATTTCACTTTCAGTCTGGTTGCAGGTAGAGCCCACTTGTTGTGGCCACATACTCTCAACCTGATTTCGAGAATTCAGGGAGATTGAGCAACACCTCCAAGGAGGCAGCTTTAGCTCTGGAATGTCTTGGCAACTTATACTTTTCCCCCTGCTACCCTTGGCTACCTGAATTCCCTGACACACCACCTGCATCCTGCCGGGAGGGGTATTCCTGTTCTTCCCGGTGTTGGTGAAATTTCAATTAACCAACAAGTTAAGAAGAAAAAAAAAGGGAATTTTATTCGAGCCAGACTGAGGATTATACGTATAATCTCTGAGGACCATTCTGTCTGTTAGAAGTCAAGGCACAGTCATAAACATTTTCGAGTCAAAGGATCGTCCATCAAAATGACATATTGATATTTTACATCAAGTTTACCAAGGATACATAGCCTAGGTAAACTCGTACCAAGAAAAAAGCAGGTCACCATGACCCCCTATGGAGTTAAGAAAGAACTCTATTCTTTCAAGAAGTTACATTGCTGGTGTCAGAAGAAAGGAAAAAAGTGGATCTTTACAGTTGAGTAGACCTTCCCACCTTTGAGGAGGTCTGTCAATGTGTAATGCAGAGGAATCCTACACATTAGGGAAGGAGGGAGGGAGACCCAAACAAACAGAGAGAGAATTGTATGTTTAATTTTTCTCGTCCTGCTTTAAAATATAAACGTTATTTCATCAGTGGCAATGTTCTTAAAAAGTCTATGTTTTTCTCAAAGCTGTCAAGCCCTTGCGTGCACACACCTTCATCCTGGGCCGTCTGCGTGCTGCAGAGACCTCGTGATCACCTCCCCGTCACAACTTCTCAGATCTTCTTAGCTCCTTGTGCCTTCTCTTAGCTGCCATTTAGATATTTTAATCTGATGTGTTTTTATAAGCAATGACCTCAGTGGCAGTTTTTTGTTTTTGTTTTTATTTTTTAACATCTTTATTGGAGTATAGTTGCTTTACAGTGGTGTGTTAGTTTCTGCTTTATAACAAAGTGAATCAGCTGTACATATACATATGTTCCCATATCTCTTCCCTCTTGCGTCTCTTTATTGGAGTATAATTGCTTTACAGTGGTGTGTTAGTTTCTACTTTATAACAAAGCGAATCAGCTATACATATACATATGTTCCCATATCTCTTCCCTCTTGCGTCTCCCTCCCTCCCACCCTCCCTATCCCATTCCTCTAGGTGGTCACAAAGCACCGAGCTGATCTCCCTGTGCTATGTGTAAAAGAGAAAGCTAGTGGGAAGCAGCCGCACAGCTCAGTGGCAGTTTTGAAGTTGGTTTTGTAAAGCAGGGATGAGCTGCTCTAGATCATCAAAGCCAGGGACCCTACCCTGTGTCGTTTAGTGATTCCGCCCAGAGCCTGCTTCCCTGCACACGATGGCTGTCTAAGTCCTGCCAATGTAACTCCGATACACACCTGACACACTCCCTCTTCTTTCTGGAAGCCATCCTGCTACTCCACCTCACAGCAAGTACTTTCTTCTTTGGGCCTCTACAAAACATCGATGCGTGAGCAAAGGCGGGTTAAAGGTTTGTTATGTTTTGGATGCATGTGGGCACCTGTGCATGTGTTTTCATATCTGTCATGTGTTTGGAGAGTGTAGCTGTCAGTGAGCTTGTAGACCTCCAGGCTGGGGACCAAGTATCCCCCAGTTCGGTATCCTCACAGTGCTGGCCTTGGAAGACAGCTTACATCAGAGCCGGTGCTTGAGAAGTGTTTTTTTTTTTTTTTTTTTTTGCGGTACATGGGCCTCTCACTGTTGTGGCCTCTCCCGTTGCAGAGCACAGGCTCCAGATGCGCAGGCTCAGCGGCCATGACTCACGGGCCCAGCTGCTCCACGGCATGTGGGATCTTCCCGGACCGGGGCACGAACCCGTGTCCCCTGCATTGGCAGGCAGACTCTCAACCACTGCGCCACCAGGGAAGCCCGAGAAGTGCTTTTAAATGAACTCAAGACCCATTTCAGCATTTACTAATGTGTCTTTTCCTTCCCGTGGTCTGTTTCCCCGCTCTGCATGTCACCATGACAGATCAGAGCCCACAGTCCCCATCCATCAGGTTGCTCTCACACCCTCTCAGCCCCCAGAGTCACACAGACACAGAGGGGCAACGATGGAACTGCTTTCGTGATTCTTTCTGGAACCTCGATGTGGTGCCGACTTTAAGGTCCAACATCTGAACGTACAAAACCCAAGGACAGTGAGGTATCCATGCGTCTCTGGAAGAGCTCAGGGTTACTGGTGCCTTTCCTCCCAGGGACACTATGCTCCCCCAAAGTAGAGAAAGATGACCAGGTAGCTGGGAAGATGCTCCAAAGGCTCCCCAAGAACTCACAGTGAAGCAGGAGAAATGCCTCAGTGATGTTCCTTCTCTGTAAGATAAAGAGCCCGGGCCAGAGGCTCCCCACGTTCCTTCCAGCTAAAAAGCTTGACTCTCAAGAACACAGTCTGTGGGAGCAGGATCTGGGAAGATAATTCCCAAAAGCGGTTCCTTATGGGATGCCCTTCTCCCAAAATCCAATTCGGCTTCTTAGAAACATGGATCTCCTCCAGCAAAACAGCCTTGGTTTCCTTTTAGAAAACAGGCCGTTTTTTTAAGGGGTTAAAATGTTCTTGGAAACCTTTTCACATGATGGCACTGGATGCTTCCTGTCAGCATTAAAGCTAAAACTACACCCACTGTTTTTTTTTCTCCAGTTGCAATTTTGACATCCTTTATATTGACGCACTATGGCATTTGATGGTTAGATCTTCTATTTGGATTAAACACTTTGGAAGTGGGTTTTTTTGTTTGTTTG
Source organism: Mesoplodon bidens (assembly GCF_964165515.1). Classification (NCBI taxonomy): domain Eukaryota; kingdom Metazoa; phylum Chordata; class Mammalia; order Artiodactyla; family Ziphiidae; genus Mesoplodon; species Mesoplodon bidens. The sequence goes on along the minus strand of NC_138161.1, from coordinate 4,186,091 downwards.
TTTTCTTTTTAAGTTATGAGACATGGTTAGAGTGAGCAAAAATCTTACCTTATTAAAATGTCCTAGTGCCATTAGACACTGATCACCACACAGGATGAACCCCCTGATTTGAGAGGCAGATGGTCTGATGGACAGAGCCTGGACCTGCCCTGAGCTGACCATGTACCTGGACCTTTAGCTTTAAAAGAGCCATGTTGTAGAGGACAGTCATCTTCAAATTCACCAAATGCTGCCAATTCGCCCTGCAAAGTGGTTGTACCATTTTATACCCCCGTGAAAATGTGCTGGAAATCCTGTTTCTCCACATGCTTAGGGACACTTGTTATCTAAAGACTTAAAACATTTCCCAGTCTGATGAGTGTGAAATGGTATTTCATTGTTTTACTTTCTAGTTGCATGTCGGCTGACAAATATGAGCATCTTTTCATATGTTTATCTGATGCTTGAGTTTCTTCTGTGAATTTCTTGTGCATCTACTTTGCACATTTTAAATGTTAAGATTGTTTGGATTTCATTTTTGCTATTCGTTTGTAGGATTTCTTTATCTAGTCCACGTACTCTGTGTGGTTGAGTTGCACATCTGTATTTTCCTAGTCTGATTTTATCAAACTTGTATCAGCATCTTAAAATGAACTGTATAGCACTCCCTCTTTTTCTATTGTTTGAAACAATTTGTATAAGGTGAAGATGATCTATTTCTTGAATATTTTATAAAATTCGCCTGAAAATCTGTCTGGGACACCTGGGAAGGTGGGAAATTTTAACTCCTGCCTCAATCTACGTAAGGGTTTATAGGTTTATTCAGGCTTTTGTTTTCTTCTTGATTCAATTTTGGTGATTTTTGCTTTTCTAAAGATTATCCATTTCATTGCTGTTTTCAGATTCATTGGATAAAGTTATTCATAGTATCTCTTAAATGTGTTTTTAATTTGCACTGCAATTAAATCCCACTTTTAATTCTTATGAGTCATAATTGGTTCTCCTCCCCCTTTCTCTCCCTCCTCCGCCCTCCCTCCCTCGCCTCCTCTTCTACAGCATTCTGGCTATAGGTTTCTCTGTTTTCTTAGTTTTTACAAAGAACTCACTTTTAAGTTTGTTGATTTTTTGTTGTTGCTTCTAGGGTTATTTGACTGTTATTGTAATAGGCGAGAACAAATCTGACTCCATACCGGATCTGTTTCTTTTACTTTAACCTTTGTATTCTATTGCTTTTGCTACAAGTTAAGAATGTTGCCTAGAGCCTGACATATACAGGGTAGCCCATTCTAAAGGATCTGACCTTTAAGAGTATAACACTTTTCTATTCACATAGAGATAAAAAGTTGCAGAGCAGAGAATAACATTTGTCTTGTTGGAGGTTTATAGAAACATCACAACCAGGCCTACTTGAACAGCTGCAAGAACAGATGATTCCATAGCCAAGAAGTCTGCAACAATTAACCACACTCCCTCCTATTTTAGTATAAAAGAGGCCTGAATTCTAACTCCACCCTGGTAAGGTGGCTCTTTGGGACACAAGTCCACCATCTTCTCGGTCTGCTGGCTTTCCAAATAAGGTCACTCTTCCTGCCCCAACGCCTCATCTCTAGATTTACTGGTTAGCAGTATGAGCTTGGACTGGATAACATAATGAAATCATGTGTTCTTGCTAGCCATGCATTACGAGGAGCCAGCGTCTTACAATTTCTATTATAATTTCCTAACTCAAGAGTCATTTAGGAGAACACTGAAATTTTCTAAACATTTTTGAAATGTTTGTATTGTTGATTTGTAATTTAATTGCATTGAGGTCTAAGAATGTGCTCTGGATGATGGCAATTTTAAAAACATGTTGAAACTTACAAAAAAATACACTTCACTTGTTGTTAATTAACCTAGTTCCATGTGCACTTGAACATTTTCTGCTGGCCACTGCTATGGGCAACTGGAGCTTGGTCCATCTGGGACCTATTGAGATGGGTGTAGAATTCTCCCAGACTTTTTGAGACAGGCTGGGACCCGGGACTCTTTGCTGTAATGCTTGTACCTGGACAAACGTCTCCTCCAGCAACAAAATACAAAGAGACATTATGGGACTAAAAATAACTACGTAATGTGCAGTTGGGGGCAAATTCTGGATAAAAGATACAAAAACACCAAAGAACCCCAAAAGATACAAAAAGACCAAAAAACCTCAACTGCCACTTTTGAAGAGCCGGGAGCAAAAACAGGGTACTGGGCATGGCTCCTGGACTCAACACCACCAAAGGGGTGGGCAAATCACCTAAACCACCCCTCTGGCTGACCCCTGGACACACCTCTACCCTCAACCCAGCTCACCTCCCCTTAGGGATGGAGCGGAGGAGGGAACCTGTTACTTGTTTTCAGTCCCATCATTTTCTGCCCAAGAAATGAAGGACTGGGACTCCTGCTTCCCACGGGGGAAATTACTCCATGGGGCGGTAGCCTCCTGTACTTCCAAGACGAGTGCTGAGTGGAATCCTGATGGCATCAGGGAAGACACAAGAGGTGTAGGTCTGGGAAGCGATGAGGTGAGGGCCGTCAACCGGAAGCTGAGGCCACAGCTGGCATCAGACAGAGTCCAGGCTGACCTGAGCTGTGCCTAAGGCATCTGATGCAATTTGTCTTCTGATTTATTAATGTCTGTTCTGCATTTATTAGTTCCTTCCTTCTGTGTTCCTTGGGTTTATTTGCTTGTTCTTTTTCTAATCTCTTATGTTGGAAACATTTTATTATTATTTTAGCCTCTCCTTTTTTTTCTAACATAAGCTTTGAGGAGATAGCTATATATTGCCATGGAATACTTTCATGTGAGGAAAAAAGTAATGTGTCTAGTATAGTTCCATATCTATTTAAAAGCAAACAAATACTTTACATAAATCATATACACAGGTGCACACAGACAATTGCTTATTTTATGACTAAAGAGAAAGTTATGGAAGGATATTGTCTTGGTCTGCTCAGGCTGCTGTAACAAAATACCATAGACTGAGTGGCTTATAAAGAATAGAACTTTATTTCTCACAGTTCTAGAGGCTGGAAGCCCAGGACCAGGGTGCTGGCATGGTCGGGTTCTGATGAGAGCCCTCTTCTGGTTTGCAGATGGCATCTTCTCACTGTGTCCACCCAAGGGAGAGGGAGAGAGACAGAGAGACTGAGAGGCAGAGAGAAAGGAGAAAGCTCTCTGGAGTATTTTCTTACAAGGGCACTAATGTAACTATGAGCACCCCACCCCCATGACCTAATTCCCTCCCAAAGTCCTCACCTCCAAAACCATCACATGGGGGTTAGGGCTTCAACATACGAATGTTGAGGGGACACAATTTAGCCCATAGCAGATATACACCAACCTTTTTACACTGGTGTCTCGTATGTGTGATGCAGGTAAAGAGGGGATAAGTATTTGTTCATCTATCTCAATTTTGTTATAATAAGTATGTATACTTTGTCTTAGTTTTAAAAGCAGGTCTTCCTCTTCCTTTCCCCTTCTGAAAAATTCTGTCCTAACGTCCTCCGGTGGGCTGAGCAGGGCAGGCCCCCTGGAGTGGGGACAGTGCCAAGGTTCAGAATCAGGGGCTGGGGCTTGAGCAGGACAAGGGCCATTCCCCGGGATGGGAGGCATGGTGTGGGGCGCGGGGGTCAGAGCAAGGTGTGGGAGTGTCCTCAGGGCGGGAGGCTGCATGTGCAGCTTTGCTCCATGCAAGTCCATCCCACTTTCTGCTCCTGTGTCTTCAGGATTAATTTAAGGCTTGGAAACAGACATTCTCAGCCCAATCTGAGTCTAAATCGTTAGGAAAGATGTTTTGATGGTTCTGTATAAATAAGAACATGCCGGTGGTGGGTAGCCAGGAGTACAGGCCGTAGCCTTGGGACCAACAGGATGAGGATCCAGCCGCCCCACACACTGTGTGCCCTGGACAAGCCATGGACTCCTCTGAGCCTTAGTTGCCCCATCCATAAAATGGGGCTAATATAGGGTGATCAATTCATGCTGGTTTTAGCACTGAAAGTCCCACGTCCCAGGAGCTCCTCTGCCGTCCTCCCCGAGTCCTGGAAAAACCTGACAGCTGCTCACCCTAAATAATACCCCACCTCTAGGCTGTCCTAAAGAGTGAAGTGCAGGAAACATGGAACCAGCCCAAGAAGGGCCAGGCATGTGTAAGACACTTGGTAAAAAGAAATTATTATTTTCATAATAATGGAAACTGCAAACATCTTCTACTTGAGAGAAAGTGTGAAATATTAAAATCTAGTGTACCAAGCAGATTAGGGATTACAAACAAGCCAGCTGATCAGAAGTGCATGTTTCTATGTTTATACTTTACTTTACTCTTCAGGCCAGTGTCAAGCTGGCGACCAGGGCACACTCCTCCCCCGCCTTCGGGGTGAGTACCACCAAGTCTGTTTTACACGCAGCAGCTGTAATGGGGATCAATGCAGCGGTGACAATACTCCAGGAGGGCAACCTGCCCAGTCGTCTGCAGTTTGACACCACCGGGCTGCTGGAGGGCTCGGGGGCCTGACTGCCTGCATCCTTCTCCACCAGGTAGAGAGGCACTGCAGGACCCTTAGCAACAAGGCCAAAAAGAGAAACCGAGGTATTTACTGTGATCAACACTCTCAGCTGAGGCCCTAACAACTGGGCAGCGAGGAGGAACAAGGCAGCCAGTCCTTAATCAGTTGGCTCCAGAATATGCAGAACAAATCTGGGACCAGAAAGAGCTTTGTCTTCAGCCCAGAATTCAGACCTCAGAGCAGAAGTCAAATAAAGATTGGCAAAAGGGACTGAGCTGTGTGTTTACTCATTTAAAAATTTGTCTTACCTTCCAACTATATATATATATATATATATATATATATATATATATATATTTACCTCTGTGCAACTAAGTATCTGTCTATCTGTCTATCTATCTATCATCTCTGCCTTTATCATCCATCCATATCTATATCTATCATCTATCTATCTGTCTTTCATTCATTCATTCAGAAAGGTGTCCTGAGTGTGATTGCTTCATATGGGTTGCACTCACCTACATTAATAAAAAGGTATCTTTTTAATTTAAAAAGCATGAAAGATTTGCAGGGGATTTCAGTGGAGAGCTGACCTCTGCAAGGGTCAGGGAACTAGCCAGCGCTTCCCACCAGAAGCTCTGGGCCCAGCATGCGCAACTCTGCTGGAGGGCCTGGGCATGGACCATATGATTGCCCATAGGTCAACAGTCCCTGGGCTGCACTGGAGCAAACTCTCTCAGTGGAGCATCATGAACATTGAAATCTCCCAAGGAGCCTCTGATATCCCAGGATTGATGCCATGCTCTCCTTGAGGCCTGTAATCACCTGCATAGTGTAAACACTACATCGGGAGAAGGTCCTGAGCCTACACGGAAACCTACCGTATGAGGGGTGATTGCAGATGAAAAACATTTTAAAGCCACAATAATAGAATTTTAGCATTTTAGGGATAAAGCATCATTTACATTATGTTGCAGAACAATCAGTAAAATAGTATTTTACTTCCCCCAATATATTAATATACACATTTGAAGGAGCATAAAGTATGTAAAATAAAATTACAGTAAAAATTCAGGTACAATACACAGTGGCCACAAATGCCCTACATAACTAAGTTTTTCTGGATACTGAAGAAAGAAACATACAATTTTCAACAGTACTGATATCAATTATCCAGGTTACACTTAATTTTGTGTACCCAAAAGCAACACCTTTCCCCCAGAACGTGACCACTTTCTTTACATTGCATAGATATCATTTGGTGTAGAATATTTTTAGACTTCTGTGGCCAATTGTATAATCTTTGACAAGTAATGCTTCTATTATGGACTTCTGAAAAAGATCCAAGTGTCCGCTTGTATGTAAGAGCAAATCCTTCCAGGGGGAATTCTAGAAATATGGCAGGTACTGACTTTCCCAGGGTGGGGGTAGCCCTCGTGGCAGACTGTCCCTGCCCCTTGCCTTGGCAGACATCACTAATCGATCAGGACACCAGGCTTGCTGAGCCTGGACATGGTATGACACGGATTAAGGTAATGATAACTTTACTGATTGATCCAACTCAGCCTGTGGGATGAGCCCTAACTGCCCTTCTCCAGGTTAAACCCTTTGTCCTGATGGGGAGGTCTGGCTGGATTCACTTCATCCGCCCTTGCTTGTGCGGGGTATCAGAAAATTTAGCAGGACATGTAAGGCTCCCCCTGCAGAAATTGCTGGACCAGCTGATATCCTTAACGTAGGAAAGGTTGCCTCAGTCTGGGGCTCAGTTCTTCCCATCTTTTCCTTCCCCAGTTCTCCTCCCTGGCCCCGGGGTTGACACCATAGCCTTGGACCACCTTCTGGGTAATGCTGGCCACAGTGCCCATGCACTGACCCCCACCTGGACCAGGTGGGTGCCCCAGGACCTGCATCACTGAACCACACCTCCTGGAGGCCGAGGCTGAATTGGGGACATTTTCTGATGAACGCAGTGTTGTAGAGCTCTCTATACTGAGAGTTCCACATTTCAGTACCGTGAAGAATTGCAGTAATGAGATTTATATACAAATGAAACAAACACGGGCTTTTGTGGATGGGCCTGGGAACCTAACCCCGTCGTCTATGGGAAAATGCATTTGCAATGCTCAACAATAAGCCGGAGAAAGCCCTGGCACGCCCTGCCTGGGGCTGCCAACACTCCGGATGCAGCACGTCCCCCGTGGACTGGCGCTCAGCGCTGAGGACCTGAAGGAGGGAGCTGGGCTTAGAAATCCTTTCTCCAGGGCTTCAGCAGGACTTTGTAAAGAGAGTCTAAGATTCAAAACCTTTAAGTGGGGATTTCTATGGTTCCAAAAGGCAAAAAGCCTTTGGAAGTTGATGTCCTGATAACGAGGGCACATTTTCGTTCTGGGTCCAGGGTGACGTAAAGAGCACGCCCGGGGCACAGGGAGGCTGACATTGAACCACATTGTTACCCCTCGGCTGCCCTTTCAGCTCTGTTGGGAGAAGACTTCTTACCGCTTGATAGAATTTTCTCATCTATTCAGTGGTCAAGGCTGGTTCTCATGGGTTGCAGACATTGCGTGATGCTTCTGTGGCCCTGTCCACACGTTGTCCCATGCTCTAGGTCACCTTGCACACCCTGCTCCACCCGGCCCAGCTTTCCATACCCAGACCCCATTGTCATCGCCCAGAGACCTGACTGTGGCAAACCCCACCTACATTTGCTGGTGACCGCGTGGGACTTTGCAGCACATTAGGTGAAAAGCACCTGTGCAGAGACCCCAGCCACCCGACATTCCTGCCCTCAAAGTCCTCTGGCCCGGGGGAGGTACTTGCCAGCTTTGCTTTTGTCTTTCCTCTTGGCTCCGGAGTCACAGACAGCCTTCCCCATGGCCACTGGGATTGTCCTGGCCAAGTGGGCAGGACCCAGGCTGTCCTGGTGAGCGGATTTGAGGTTTGACCAACATGCTTGTGATTTATATCAACTCACAGCCCTCAACCTGTGCATGCATGTGTGTATGTATGTATGTATGTTTGTATGTATCTAGCTATCTATCATCTATCTATTTTTCAATCCCAACTGTGTGAGATATTCTTATGTGGTTTTCCGGTTTCCACATTCAGAGTGATTCCATGGATAGAAGTGGCTATAAGAACCTGCAGCTCACCCCCGGGAGCATCTTAGGATCCCTCCTTCCAGGCTGGGAGTAAAAGGCCCGGCCCCCAACTTTCTTTGTCTTCTTGTTCTGGTGCCAGGAGTTCTAAGCCATTTAACCTTTGGCAGATGGAGAACATACTCCGGACATTTTTTTTGGAATTGCAAAGAAGGCAGTTGACTGGGGCTCAGGCTTTACTTCTCATTTCTTACCCTCATCCTCATGTCCTCATGGGCCTGAGCCCGTACACCACGATCCTGCCCTGGAGTGAGTGACCTCCGACCACATGGCCACGTGGGACAGGCAGCTGGACAGACTTAGGCCAACAGGCCAGGTTATGGAAGGAGGACAGTCACCCCTAGCAGGGGTGCAAAGCTACCAGGGGTGTGAGTGGGGAACCGGCGAAGGACTCTGAGAAAGATGGGGTGTCAGGGGGCCTCCAGCCCTCCGTCTGCCTGGGCTGCTCCCATGGCTCAGGATGGGCTCTGAGGTGTGGTCATCAGAGTTCCCTTTCCTGAATCCTAGCCAGAGGTCCTGATTCATGAGACTGGGGTGACCTGGAGGCATTACTGTTTTTTAACAGCCCCTCCTCCAGGAGATTCTTCTGGGCAGCCTGTTTGGGGCACGACTCACTACATTGTGAGTGGTCACCAGGGCAAGGGACAGGAGGCCTGGTCATTCTGGGTATGAGTAGTGGAGAGGCTGGAGGTTTACGTACCAATGACACAACAGGGAAAGGAGTCTGCACGCTCACCTCCGGGGCAGAATTCACGACGACACTATACTCTCATCGAGCACGATGTGGGCACAGCTTCTTACAAGAGGCCTCGGAACTGAAGCACATCTGGAGCCCATATCGGGTGAGGGACGGATGAAGGATGCTCAGGCTGGAGACATGAAGGGCAACGTGAGGATGATGGGATGCTGGTGCCTGGCCAGGAGGGTCCAGCACGGTGGGGATGAGGTTGACTGAGTAAGATGGGGCCAGAAAGGCCCCAGGGACAGTGGATGTCACAGAGCAAACCTCAGGCAGTGCCCGGGTCCACGGGGCCCTCAGCACAGCGCTCATGGCCTCGGTTCCAGGTTTGAATCCTTGCCTGGCATGGTTTCCCCCTTTACTGCCTACCAAGCACTGCTGGCTGACAGCCCGAATAGCGCTTCTAATCTCTTGTGTGTTTAAGAGTTGAAAACTTGGTACAACTGAAATAATAAAGTATCTGCATTGTGTCAAACTCTAAACTGTGCAGCAACTGAGACATGAAAACCAAAACACCCTCAAGTTTTCCACGTGAGATATTTATCACACAAATCTCAGTGCCCACGTGGGTGGTTGTCTCTAACTAATCACAAACCTTTACAGAATCCCTCAAAATCCTCCATCAACAGAAGCAGACCAAACCCCAGTGAACCAGTTATGGGAACCATGAGGTAACTTTGTTTTTAAGAGAACAGGGTTTGTAACGTGCACAGCACGCTGTTTTAACTAAATTGCCATGAGCGTCATTTTTAGGACTTTTTGAAAAATAAAGAACATTTTATTCAAATAGTGGGTTGTAACTGGGTGCATTGACAATCCTCAATGTGGATGGGCCACTTCAAGGAAACTGGTGAAAATGGTTTTAATCTCTAGACCCTGTGTTGCCCAAGACAGCTTCCCCAATAGTTTCAGGGAGGGAAAAATGCCTCCTGATGTCGGGTGACTCAATACGATTTGGGTTATTGCATTGGTGTTGTTACTGCAATGTGCACTTCCTGGCCTGGTTCCTGGGGTGCGGTCATAGACTCTAAGGCAACCCAACCCAGACATCCAAACTGGTAGGTGAAAGGTGACGAATGCAACAGCCAGAGCACAGAAGTCAGGAGATGTGTTTCATTTCTTGTCTGTGGAAACGGCTGGTATGTTTAGAGGCCAAACTTCAGAGAGTGACCAGAGAAGAGAGGTAACAGTCAAGGACTTCAAAATAACTCTGACAAATATGTTAAAAAATAGAGTAAAACATAGACAAGGTTGGATGCAAAGAGCCAGCATTTCATTGGAGAATTAGAATCTACAAAAATCATCAAATGGACTTTTTGGGAGTGCAAATAAATGTCTGAAATGAAGGTATTTCAGATGGCTTTCACAGCAGACTGAATACAGCTGGACACAAGGTTAGTATGTTTGAAGACAGATCAAGAGAAAATATACAAAATGAATCACAGAGAGGAAAAAACACCCATGAGAATAGCCACATTTAAAAAAAAAAACTGAAAATGCAAACTGATGGCAAGGATGTGGACCAGCTAGAGCTCTCACATTGCTGGTGGGAATAGAAACTGGTATAAATTTGGAAAACTGGTTGGTAATATCTACGCAAGTTAACCGTGTTCTTGTCCCCTAACCTATCCATTTCACTGCTACGTATATTCTCCGGAGAAATGAATATTTATGTCCACCAAGATACATTTACAAAAATGTCGATAGCATCTTTATTTATACTAGCCCCAAACTGGAAACAACACAAGTGTCCATCAATAGGAATATGGAAAAGTAAACCGTGGCATGAAGGAATGAACCATGTGTACGTACAACATAGGTGAGTTTCAAAACATAATGTTGAGTGAAAGAAGGAGTACACCTCGTAGTACATACTATATTCCAATTATACGAAGATCAAGAATAAACAAAGCTAATCTATGGTGATCGAAGCCAGAATACTGTTTACCTCCAAAGATAGGAATTGATTGGGAGAGGGCACAAGAAACATTTTCATAGGTTGGAAATGTTCTATTTCGTGGTTGGTGAGTATACAGGTGTATAGATATGTGAATACAAGTGAATAGATATGTAAAATTCACCAAGGTTTACATTGAAATTTGTGTGCTTTATTTAAAAAAAGAAAAGAAAAAAATCCTTATAGGAAAAAAAAATTTGCAATTTCTGGAACCAGACCTGACTATTTTGCATCTGAGATTGGTACTTTTTGCTGTGTGACCCCAGGCAAGTTACGTAAGCTCTCTGTGCCTTATTTCCCCATTGTGAATAATAATAGTGTCTGGCTCATGAAGCCGTGATGAGGATTAAGTGAATTAATGGCTCTAAATTTCAAAACACGGTGCTAGGCACCTAGTACGGCCTCCAAGGCTGGCAGTCCTTGTTACCAGGTGACGGCTAAGCTCTTTTCAAGCTCATAGGTCTCAGATACTTCCCCAGCTCACTTTTTCTCCACTTTGCAGCGATAATCATTGGCTAGAACTATCATGATATGATACTATGTAAGTTATTCTAGACCTTCTACTAGGAAATACTCCGTTTACATTTTTTTTAACATCTTTACTGGAGTATAATTGCTTTACAATGGTGTGTTAGTTTCTGCTTTATAACAAAGTGAATCAGCTATACATATACATATATCCCCATATCTCCCTCTTGCGTCTCCCTCCCACCCTCCCTATCCCACCCCTCTAGGTGGTCACAAAGCACTGAGCTGATCTCCCTGTGCTATGTGGCCGCTTCCCACTAGCTATCTATCTCTTTGGTAGTGTGTATATATGTCCATGCCACTCTCTCACTTCATCCCAGCTTACCCTTCGCCCTCCCCGTGTCCTCAAGTCTGTTCTCTACGTCTGTGTCTTTATTCCTGTCCTGCCCCTAGATTCATCAGAACCATTTTTTTTTAGATTCCATATATATGTGTTAGCATATGGTATTTGTTTTTCTCTTTCTGATTTACTTCACTCTGTATGACAGACTCTAGGTCCATCCACCTCACTACAAATAACTCAATTTCATTTCTTTTTATGGCTGAGTAATATTCCATTGTATATATGTGCCACATCTTCTTTATCCATTCATCTGTCGATGGACAGTTTGTATTTTTTACAGATCTTTTCCTGTAATTGATATGTAGTCTCATAGCATTGTGGTCGGAAAAGATATTTGATATGATTTCAATTTTCTTAAATTTTCCAAGGCTTGATTTGTGACCCCAGATATGATCTATCTTGGAGAATGTTCCATGAGCACTTGAGAAGAAAGTGTATTCTGTTGTTTTTGGATGGAACGTCCTATAAATATCAATTAAGTCCATCTTGTTTAATGTATCACTTAAAGCTGGTGTTTCCTTATTTATTTTCATTTTGGATGATCTGTCCATTGGTGAAAGTGGGGTGTTAAAGTCCCCCACTATGATCGTGTTACTGTCAATTTCCCCTTTTATGGCTGTTAGCATTTGCCTTATGTATTGAGGTGCTCCTATGTTAGGTGCATAAATATTTACAATTGTTATATCTTCTTCTTGGATTGATCCCTTGATCATTATGTAGTGTCCTTCTTTGTCTCTTGCAATAGTCTCTATTTTAAAGTCTATTTTGTCTGGTATGAGAATTGCTACTCCAGGTGTCTTTATTCCGTTTACTTTTATTATTATCCTGTAGACCTTGATGAATTACAGTTTTTGCTGTAATTGTGTTCAATGTGTGTTATAAAAAATTCCACCATGTTCACAAATGCAAAATCTATCATCTGACTAAATGTGGGAAATACCTAGATTTTACACTTGGTCAATCTGTAGACAGACAGGTAGTAGGTGCTTTTTTATGCCAGTAACCTGGGAGGGAGCAAAACTGCCCTTTAGTAACCTCACTCGCTTCCTGTTTTCTACAGTAACAGTTACACTGGGCAATGTTATTACACATATATTGCATCATGCCTATTTTATAATAATTCTCCATGTAGTATGAAACAGAAACTGAATCATGGTTTGGGGTTTGGGGTTTTTCATATGTCTACAGTGGTGACAGCTGAAACCTGCCCTACATAAGGCAGGGACGTCTTCCCTTTATTAGTTGCAAAATAAATATACTTCACCTCAGAGGGGTCTGTTTTGCAGCAGAAGGGCTCCTTGGGAAGTGTTTATATCTAAGCTGTGGGTAAGTCACTGACAAAAGGCATTTTACGAAAAAAATTTTAATATAAATTCATGGAGTAAATGTAACTAACTTGATGTGTATCAGGGAAAATATGTCATGTCTCCTAGTACACGCAGCCAACAGGAATTTGGAATTTGAACTTTGATGTAAAGTGTCTGTGACTTAAGTCAGCCAGTCAACAAATAGTGGAGAGCCTCCTAGGAGGCAGGTACCTGCTAGATGTTGGGGACCAGTGAGAACCAGTCAGAGTGACCCCATCCTCTGGATCCAGAGACTAGTGGGGGACAGAACAAATGTGTAAATTCAGATGAGTTAAGAGTCAGCAAAAATATTTGTTTCCAGTTGTATTGAGAAATCATCGATATATAATATTATATTAGTTTAAGGTGAACAAGATAATGATTTGATATAGGTATAGATTGCCATATGATTACCACAATAAGTTTAGTTAACATCCGTCACCTCACATAGTTACAGACGTTTTTTCTTGTGATGAGACCTTTTAAGATTTATTCTCTTATCAATTTTCAAATATACAGTACAGTATTATTAACTCTAGTCACCATGCTGTACATTAGACCCCCAGGGCTTATTTATCTTACCACTGGAAGTTTTTACCTTTGGCCACCATATTGATGGCTTCATATTTAATACTGAAATGCATCATTCTGAGGTTGGTGACAATGTTCCTTTGTACAGTTATCCACATATTTTTTCTTTGCAGGATATCCCACACAGCAGTTCATCCTAGGAGGCAAAGAAGAATAAAGCCACTTGGCCAGATGGTGAGCAGTGAAAGCAATGGAGGAGGGAGGAGGGGGGGAGATGGAGGGTCAGGGTCTCAAGATGCGGAAAATGTTAGACGCATACGAAACACCCTCTCTTCTCGGCTCCCAGGCACCTTACCTACCCTATCTTAGTCAACCACCACAGTGGTACTCTTTTTATTCCCATTTTACCAATGAAGATGAAGGCTTTGAGAGGTTAGGGACCAGCTCAGCACCACAGACGGCCAGTGATGGGGCTGCCATCCCACCCACGTCTGTCTGCCTGCAGATGCCTGGGCGTGGGTGTGCGTGCACACACACACACACTCAGAGCTCTAGTGAGGGGGAATAGCATCATCCCTGGTCTTCACCTTCTCAAGTTGACAGTTGACAAAGAATGGTCACACACAGGCCCTTGCCCTGCAGCCCAGTTGTCTGGTTCCGGGTGAGCTGAAGCCCTCTCAGTCCAGGTCCTCTCCCTGTCCATCTCCAAAGCTCCTCCGCACACTTTCTTGCTCCTGATACTACATGCAACTCCCCCAGCTGCCAGAGTGGCCTCACTCAGGACTGCCCTGTGACTTGAAAAAATTAACGTTTGTACTTTGAGGCAGTTGTAGTTGTAAGAAAGAACACAGAGAGATCCCATGTAGCCTTTACCTTGTTTCCCCCCGTGGTAACACTTGTAATACTGTAGCACAGTTTTATTACAACTGGGATGCTGACCTTGATACAGCCCAGATACAGAACATTCCATACCCACAGAGATGCCGCTTATGGCACCCTTATAGTCACATCATCTGTCCTTCCACTCCATCCCCTCCTTAACCTCTGACAGTCACTAACTGCTTCCCCACTTGTATAATTTTGTCATTTCAAGAATCTTGTATCAGTGGAACCACACAATATATACCCTCTTGGGATTGGCTTTTCCATGAGAATTCTCTGCTGATGCATCCAGGTTGTTGCATGTATCAATAGTTGATTCCTTTTTATGGCTAAGTAATGTTCCATGGTGTGGATGGACCACACTTGGTTTAACTATTCACCTGTTGAAGGACATCTGGGTTGTTGGCAGGTTTTGGTTATTACACATAAAACTGCTGTAAACATCTGTGTACAGATTTTTGTGTGAGTGTGAGTTTTTGTGTCTCTGGGATAAATGTCCAGTAGTGCAATGGCTGGGTCGAATGGTAGTTGCATGCTCAGTTTTTGAAGAAACTACCACACTGCTTTCCAGAGTGGCTGTATATTTTATGTTCCCACCATCGTAAGGTACTAGTGATCCAGCTTATCTACATACTCCAATTTGGTGGTGGTGCACCATTTTTTATCCTAGCCATTCCAATAGGCATGTAGTGTCCTCTAATTGTGATTTTAACTTGCATTTCTTTAATGGTTAATGATGTTTAACTTCTGCTCATGTGCTTATTTGCTATATGTATATCTTTTTGGATGAAAAGTCTATTCATGCCTTTTGCCCATTTTCTAATTGGATTGTTTGGGTTTTTTCACTGTTGAGTTTTGAGAGTGATTTATACATTCTAGATACTAGTTCTTTGTTGGATATGAGGTTTAGACCTTTTTTCTCCCAGGCTGTAGCTTGTCTTTTCATCTTTCTAGCAGGGTCTTTGTGCAAATCAAGTTTTTTCATATTGATGTAGTTCAGTTTACTAATGTTTTATTCCATGGATCATGCTTTTGATATTTAAAACCTCCTTGCCTGGCCCTAGATCCCAGATTTTCTCCTACTTTTTTCTGAAAAGGTTTATTGCTTTACATTTAAATCTGTGATCCATTTTGACTTTATTTATTTATTTATTTATTTTTTGCGGTACACGGGCCTCTCACTGTTGTGGCCTCTCCCGTTGCGGAGCACAGGCTCCGGACGCACAGGCTCAGAGGCCATGGCTCACGGGCCCAGCCGCTCCGCGGCATGTGGGATCTTCCCGGACCGGGGCACGAACCCGTGTCCCCTGCATCGGCAGGTGGATTCTCAACCACTGTGTCACCAGGGAAGCCCTTGAGTTAATTTTTACATAAGGCATGAAACTTAGGCCCAGTTCCTTTTTCTTTCTGCCTATGGATGTCCAGTTGCTTCAGCACTATTTATTGAAAAAGCTGTCCTTCCCCCACTGAAGTGCTTTGAACCTATATCAAAATCAGCTGGGCATGTTTGTGTGAGTACAGTTCCAGATTTCCTATTCTGCTCCATTGATCTTTGTGTCTCTCCGTTTGCCAATACCAAACAGTCTTGATTCCTGTAGCTATAATTAGTTTTGAAATCAGGTAGAACAATTTCCCCTACCTTATTCTTCTTCCATAAAAAATGTTTTAACTATTCTAACTCTAAGGAAAAGTCTTTTCCAAAAATTTTAGACTACTCTTGTTTATGTCTACAAAAAAAATGTTGGGATTTTGATAGGAATTGTATCAAACCTATATATCAATCTGGGAATGATTGACATCTTTACTATGTTAAGTCTTCCAACCCATGAACATGATCTGTCTCTCCATTTTCAAAGATTTTCTTTGATTTCTTCCATTACCATTTTGTAGCTTTTAGTACACAAGCCCTCTACATGTTTTCATTAAGTTTATTCCTAAGTATTTACTTTTGTTTGAACAATTGTAAATGACACACTATTGTTAATATCAGTGTCCATATATTCATTGCTAGGATATAGAAATAAAATTTATTTTTGTACATTTATCTTATATCCTGCAAACTTGCTGGTATCACTTATTGTTCTAGGAGTGTTTTTGTTGATTCCTTGGAATTTCCTACAAAGACAAGGATGTCATTTGCAGATGGAGACAGTTTTATATTCTCCTTTCCAATCTGTATGCCTTTTACTTCATTTTTCCTTACCACAGTGGCTAGAACTTCCAGTGCTATGTTGAATAAGAGTGTTGATTGCATTATTCTTGATCTTAAGGGGAAAGCATTCAGTCTTTCACCATTCATTAGAATGTTAGCTGTAGGTTTCTTATAGATGTTCTTTGTCAAGTTAAGGAAGTTGCCCTCTATTCCTCTTTTCCTGATATACGTTTTAAAAAAATAATAAATGGGTGTTGAATTCTGCCAAGTGGCAAGATCATGTGATTTTTCTTCTTTACTCAGTTAATACAATGTACTACATTAAGTGACTTTCAAAAATTGAAGCAGCCTGGTATGCCAAGAATAAACCCCACTTGAGCATATACTTAAGTTTTAAAATATATTGTTGAATTCTACTTTCTAATATTTTGTTAAGGATTTTTGCATCTATATTTATAAGGGATATTGGTCTGTAGTTTTCTTTTTTTTTACTATCATTGCCTGGTGCCAGAGTAATACTAGCCAAATTAAATGAATTGGGAAATATTCCTTCCTAAGCCATCTGAGCCTGGAGAGTTCTTTATTTGGTGTTGTAAATTATTAATTTAATTTCCTTAATAGTTATAGGGCTACTCAAATAACCTATCTTATGTTAGTGAATTGTAGTTTTTTGAGGAATTGGTTCATTTCATCTAAGTTGTCAAAACAATGTGTGTAGAGTTATTGGTACTCTTCTCTTATTACCCTTTGGATGCCTGTGGGATATGTAATGATATCCCCTGTTCCATCTTTAATATTGGTAATTTGTGTCCTCTCTCTCTCTCTCTCTCTCTCTTTTTTTTGTCAGTCTTGATAGAGTTTTGTCAATTATATTGATCACTTCTAAGAACCTGCTTTGTGTTTCATTGACTTTCTTTAATGTTCTTCTATTTGTAATTTGATTGATTTCTGCTCTTATCTTTATTATTTTCTTTTGGCTTATTTAGCTCTTTTGTTTTCTACATTCCTGAGGTAGGAGTTTAGATTATTGATTTGAAACTTTTAGATTATTGATTTGAAAAAGTTTCATTTGGATCAGAGAACACACTCTGCATAATTTCAGTTCTTTTATGTTTGTTGAGGTTTGTCTTATGGCCCAGGATAGAGTCTGTCTTGCCATATGTTCTAGGAACATTTGAAAAGAATGTGTATTCTCCTGTTGTTGGGTGGAGTGTTCTATAAATGTTATTGGATCCTCTTGTCCAGTGGTGTTGTTGAGTACTTCTATATACTTGCTGATTTTCTGTCTAGTTGTTCTAGCAATTATTGAAAGAGAGGTGTTGAAATGTCCAACTGTAATTGTCGGTTTATCTATTTCTCTTTTCAGTTCTATCAGTTTTTGCTTCACATATTTTATAGTTGTTTGGTTCGTGCATATTTAGAATTGCTATATTTTCATGGTGGATTGGTCATTTTATAATTATATAATGTCCTTTTCTATCTCTGGTAATTTTCTTTGCCTGAAGTCTACTTTATCTGGTATTAATATAGCCATCCCTGATTTCTTTTGATTAATATTTGCACGATACACCATTTCCATCTTTTTACTTTCAAGCTGCTTATAACATTATATTTGAAGCAAATTTCTTATAGATAGTATGTAGTTGGGACATGTTTTTAACCCACTCTGCCAATCATTCTGTTTTTTTGATTGGTGTAGTCTATTTACATTTAATGTAAGTACTAACATTGTATGTTTAGGTATGCATTTAAATTTTTGTTTTCCCTGTGTTCTCTCTTTTTCAATGCCCTGCTTTCTTTTTTCTGCTCTCATGTTTATTGTTATCTATATAACTCCTTCTTGGGACTTGAACATCTTTTAAAATTCCATTTTGATTTATCTATAGTGTTTTTGAGTGTACCTCTTTGTATAGCCCTTTTACTGGTTTCTTGTTATTTTATTACGTATACATGACTTATCAGTCTACTGGTGTTATAGTTTTATAAATCTGAGTGCTGTGTAGAAATCTTACCTCCCTTTATATGTATTTACTCTCCTTTGTTTATAATATAATTGTCTTAACTATTTACACACATTTAGAAGCACATCGGAGAGTATTACAATTTTTGCTTTAACCAGCAAACAAAATTTGGAAAATTCAATAGCAGAAGGAAAATCCACCTTACTTACTCATTTTCATTTATAGTGTTCTCTCTTCCTCCTTGATGTGCAAAGTTTCCTTATTTTACCATTTTATTTATGTTTAAAGAACTTCCTTTAACTTTTCTTTTATGGTATGTCCACTGGTGACACATTCTCTTAGTTTTCCTTCCTCTGGGACTGTCTTGATTTCCCCTTCCTTCCTAGATATTTTTCCTGGATATAAGAATCTGAGTTGGCAGATTTTTTTCTTTCAACAAGTGAAAAGTGTTGCGCTAAATCCTTCTGGCCTCTATTATTTTTAATGAGAAATCTGCTGTCATTGGAGTGGCTTTTCCTCTCCAGGTAAGATAGCATGTCTCTCTCACTGCCTTCAAGACTTCTTCTTTGTCTTTAGTTCTCAGAAGTTTGACTATAGTGTGTCTTGCTGTAGATTGCTTTAGGTTATCATGTTTGGAGTTCACCCAACTTCTTGAATCTGTAGGTTTCTGTCTTCTGCCAAATTTAGGAAGTTTTTTGCCATTATTTCTTTGAGTACATTTTCAGCCTCCCAACCCCCTTCTGGGACTGTCAGACCTTCTGTTAGATCTTCTGTTATGGTCCCACAGGTCCCTCAGACTCTGCTCAATTTTTGTACAGCCTATTTTCCCTATGTTGTTCAGACCGGGTAATTTATATTGTTCTGCTTTCCAATTCATCGATTCTTTCCTTCCTCCCCTCCATTCTGCTGTTGAGCCCGTCCACTAAGTTTTTCATTTTGGTTAGTATATTTTTCAGTTCTACAATGTCCATTTTATTCTAATTTACATCTTCTATTTCTCTGCTGAGAATTTCTATTTTTTTAATTTGTTTCAAGTGTGTTCCCACTGGCTCACTAAAGCATTTTTATGATGGCTGTTTTTAAATCTTTGTTGGGTAATTGTGACATTTTTTCATCTTAGTGTTGGCGTCTATTGATGGGCTTTTTTTTTAAATTTAAATTGTGACTCTCTCTCTCTCTTTTTTTTAATGTTTCTGAAAAGATCTTTATTCCAACAGGGCTCTTTATAGCAGTTAATTTTTCTTTAACATCTTTATTGGAGTATAATTGCTTTACAATGGTGTGTTAGTTTCTGCTTTATAACAAAGTGAATCAGCTATACATATACATATATCCCCATATCTCCTCCCTCTTACATCTCCCTCCCATCCTCCAAATCCCACCCCTCTAGGTGGTCACAAAGCACCGAGCTGATCTCCCTGTGCTATGCAGCTGCTTCCCACTAGCTGTCTATTTTACATCTGGTAGTGTATATATGTCCATGCCACTCTCTCACTTCGTCCCAGCTTACCCTTCCCCCTCCCCGTGTCCTCAAGTCCATTTTCTACATCTGTATTTATTCCTGTCCTGCGCCTAGATTCATCAGAACCATTTTTTTTTTTAGATTCCATATATATGTGTTAGCATACGGTATTTATTTTTCTCTTTCTGACTTACTTCACTTGGTGTGACAGACTCTAGGTCCATCAATCTCACTACAAATAAGTCAATTTCATTTCTTTTTATGGCTGAGTAATAGTCCATTGTATATATGTGCCACATCTTCTTTATCCATTCATCTGTCGATGGACACTTAGGTTGCTTCCATGTCCTGGCTATTGTAAATAGTGCTGCAGTAAACATTTTGGTACATGACTCTTTTTGAATTATGGTTTTCTCAGGGTATATGTCCAGTAGTGGGATTGCTGGGTCGTATGGTATTTCTATTTTTAGTTTTTTAAGGAACCTCCATACTGTTCTCCATAGTGGCTGTATCAATTTATATTCCCACCAACAGTGCAAGAGGGTTCCCTCTTCTCCACACCCCCTCCAGCATTTATGGTTTGTAGATTTTTTGATGATGGCCATTCTGACTGGTGTGAGGTGATACCTCACTGTAGTTTAGATTTGCATTTCTCTAATGATTAGTGATGTTGAGCATCCTTTCATGTGTTTGTTGGCAATCTGTATATCTTCTTTGGAGAAATGTCTGTTTAGGTCTTCTGCCCATTTTTGGATTGGGTTTTTTGTTTTTTTGATATTGATATAGCAGTTAATTTTAGAATTAAAATGAGCAAAAATTCAAAGAGTCATGCTCCAATTATAAATCTCTGCTATCTATATTGTGATTCCCTTGGGTTTTAGTTGATGAATGATTTTTGATGGAAACCTAGATATTTTTGGTATTATGTTACAAGACGCTAGATCTTATTTAAGCCTTCTGTTTTAGCCTTCTGTTTGTTCTGCCTTTTGTGATATCCAAGGGAGGCACTCCTTGTTACTGTTGGGAAGGGCTGGAGTCCTGGCTCTCCACCTGGTCACCACCCACACCTCCCTGGCTGGGAGAGGTGAACCTCATTACTGCTCCCCACATGCTATCTACTGGCATCATGGCTTGGAGTATTGTGTTCTTCTTACCACTGAACGGTGGTGAGAGTCCTGATTCTGCTGGGGCTCCTCAGCCACCACCCCCGTGAGAAGGGGAGGGGCTCCTCATTCCTGCCAGTAGGGTTGTGGTCCAGACTCCCTGTTTGGCCTGCTCCGACACCATTTTAACTGGGGATGGGGCAGGTTTTGGTGCCTCATTACAGCTTGAGGAGGGTGGACATCTAGACTCCCCCTTCATCTTTGCTGGTGTGGGTGGTGTGGGGAGTTGATTGCGTGGTATTTGGCTGGAATAGAGCAGTAATTGTCTACAAATTTTCTATAGTGCTAGGCTGCTCCTTTTCTATTCCCGTGGTGAGAGAGGACAGTCTTTTGTGGGGGCCTTTGTTGTTCGTGTCCATTGGCACTTCCAGGTTATTGCTTTCTTCAGCGGAAAGTCTGAAGACTATCTATGTGGCAAAAAGAAAACCCGGGACCTCACCGTAGTGTGCTTCCTTAGGTCCCAGGGTCCTGACCACCCGGCCTTCTCCTCTCCACCTTTCAGAGTCTCCTTGTGTTTGTTTGGCATAATGTCCAGAGTTTTTAGTTGTGTTGGGGGGAAGAAGAGAGAAAAGCATGTCTACTCCATCTCCCTACTAGCTTGCCTGTGACTTTTAAAAGATTGAACTTGGACTTCTTGTAGCTCTCTCCCTATTTGAAGTAGGTTTGGGTTATTCTCAACAAACATTTGGCAGCTGTAAAAAAGTGGAAAAGGGGCTCAGCGGGAGTCGGGAGAGCTGGGTCCTTGCCTGGGCATCATGGTCCTGGGCAGGTTTCAAACCTCATACTCCATCTCCTTATTTTCTGTGGCAGGAAATAATTTGCTAAAATAATCTCTGACACTGATTTCCCTGCTCAAGCTATTTTCCCTTTCCTTCCCTTAAAAAGTAGCCAAGACTTTTTTTTTTTTTTAAATTGATTCTCTCTCACCCTGGGGACTTTTGAGTTGCAGGGCTCTGCCCAGAAGTTTC
The DNA here is from genome assembly GCF_964165515.1 of Mesoplodon bidens. Taxonomy (NCBI): domain Eukaryota; kingdom Metazoa; phylum Chordata; class Mammalia; order Artiodactyla; family Ziphiidae; genus Mesoplodon; species Mesoplodon bidens. The sequence goes on along the minus strand of NC_138161.1, from coordinate 4,164,389 downwards.
CAAGCATGCAGAAGATAATCTCCATAACTGGACTTTTGCTTTCAAAAGCCAGGGCTCAGCAAAGTGACTGCCAGGTCTTCCTGGAGGGGAGGGGATGGGGTGGAGCTGGGGCTCTGGAGGGGAGAGTCAGGAGGTAGAGGAAGCATTTTCCAGGCCTGGAGAGGGGAGAGGTGGGTGGGCAGATGCTAGGAGAGCTCAGTTGTCTCGTGGAGGCAAGAGGGCTTCTGCCCGTGGCCAGGATGCTGAGCACACTGGACTTGAGCTGTGGTCTTTGGAAGCGTGGAAAGTCTCTTTGTGTCCCCAGGGGCATGGCCTGTCCTGCATCTGTGGCTTGGGAATCAAACTCACACGTGTTTCAGTGATGACATCTGCCCTCTGACCCTGCAGGGGTGTTCTGAGCATCACAGAGGGTAATGCATGTTACAGCATTTTTCAAACCATTAGATGGCATCATCGAATGGATCCGGGTAGGGGTTGCTTTGTAGGATTGAGCACATGGAGTCTGGGAGGGCAGCTTCCCAGAGGACAAGTGGGTGCCCAGTGGCCTGGGAGTTCCAGCTATGTCCCAGCTGGGACCTTTTGTGGGGGAAGGAGGCCTCTGGTAATTTTCCAGTGTCCGCCTCTGAGACTTCTCTCCTAACCTTCAGCTTTGAAGGTCATCTCATTGCCAGATGCTATTCCCTCTTCATTTGTCTCCTGCATCTTTCCCACCACTCTGTGTTCCTGGCTAACAGAAGGAAGCAGACATAATCTGTTTGCAGTGGTGAACTGGCCTCTTGCTACCCTAGCTTATGAAATGCTTCCTTGCCTTGTCCTCTCCCTCCTTCATCTCAACCTTCCTTCCTGCCCTCTGGGCTCTTCCCTCTCTCTCCTTCCACTCTGCGCTGCACTCTCAGCAGATGGCCCCGCCCCTCCTCTGTTCCCACCTCCGGGCAGGCTGGGGAGGGAGGGGTCCCTCTCTGGAGCTGGGCTGGCGCCCACCCGTGATGAGACAGAAGCTGGAGGAGTCAGGAGGGCCAGCAAACTAGGGATCAAGCAAACCACAGAGAGGGGAATAACGTTGCTTTAAAATACGCCAATTTACAGAGTCCCCATTTAGTGTGTGACTGGACCTCAGGCTGTCACCCTCCCTGACGGACTGTCTCTGTGTCTGTCTGCTCCCCTGCTCCCCTTTCTACCCTTTCCCCGTCAAGGGCTAAGACACCTGTTCTTACCACTTAAGGGTTTTTTTTCTTTCCCTCCCCCCTCTTCCTTCTTTCCTGTGTTCCTCCCTCCCTCCCTCCCACCTCCTCTCTCTGTCTTTCTCATTCTCTCTCTCTCTTCCTTTTTAAAAGTGGAGGCAATGGCTTCTTTGTGAACAGAGCTAGAAAAGGCCTGATGGCCACTAATTCTCTGCTAATACAAGTGGAAGTGTCAGAGAAGCCGAGAAGGCAGGGGCCATGACCCGAAGGCAGGTCTCCAGCCCAGACAAAGGCAAGTGTCCCCCAGCGACGCCTCCCAGGAGGCGGTACCTGTTGTGTTGTCGTGAGCCTGGGGATATAATAGGGCAGGGTTCCTCCCCACCCCCACCCGCCTCCCAGGAGTCCCCACCCTGTCTCCCACCACTGCCAGCCTGGGGAAGGGACTAGCCCTTTTTTATTACTGGCTGTGGCGGCACCAGATTTTGCTTTCATTTGACTGAAAACATTTACTTTCAGAGTCAGAGCTTTGGGTGGTAAAAAGCAAGCAAGCAAACACTCCCCTACACCACGCCTCCAGAATCAAGTTTGGTGAGGCTTTGGGGAAAGAAATCCCATACACCCACATATTGCTGCAGTGCAGGGGTCGACGTGGTGAGAGGAGCTAGGGACGGGGCAGGGGGACCAGGCTTCTGTGGGTTTTTATTTTCCTCTGGGAAATGGTGGGGTACCAGAGAAGTTCCCCTGGTGGAACATGGCAGGGCAGGCACTTTCCACACTGGGGGCTTCATGCACACTGGAAACAGCCGGGCTGGGGGATCCAGAGGGATGGGGGTGGGAGGTATCGACCAAATAGCTGATGAGCCGGGACAAAATCCCTTACCAGGCACCGTTCTTGGGGCTGGAGATCCATCAGTGGATGGACGTTCCTTCGGGCGTGGAGCTTACATTCTCAAGGGGTATGGTGGGCAGTAAGCACAATCAATAGTAGATTAATTATGTGATATGTGATGCCCAGATTACAAGGGGGCATAGCATTGGGGATGAGGCAGCTTGGGGGGGATGCAACTGCAGATATCAAGTCTCTAGGGTGGGACACCTGAAAGGCTGACTCCAAAAGGGCTGGACTGCGGTAGACCAAGAGGCCCCTGTGGCACCAGTTTGCCTCTGGCAGGATCTCCCTTAAACTACAGTGAGAGTTCCTCTAACTATTTACAAAATACGTTGAGCTCATGGAACAAGTTAAAAACATACCCAATTTAGATAAGAATGTCAGCTTTCCAATCTCTCCCCGTTACTGTCTGATAACACCTGAGGCCTGGTTTCCCCCATCTCGTCCACCCTGGGTTCCCAGCGTTGAGGCCGCATCCCAGTGAAACAGGTATTTCTGTCTGCTGAAAGGCATGGCTGAAATTGTAGGTTTTGGAAGGAAAACAAAGCTCAGGTTGGTGGAGCTCTGCAGTCAAACAGAAGAAAGTCGGCCGAGCAGGGTCCACGTAGGTTAATCAATTAGGTTAATTCAGAGCTGGCCACCCTGTAGTCAAAGAAGGCTCAAGGTCAAATTATCGAAAACCAGATCACCCAGATGTGAAGAAGACGGTGTTCATTAGATTTCTTCCTAGCCAGCTGAGAGTGGTGAGGCTGGGAAGCCATGGGATGTGCCCAAAGGTTCCTCTGGAGGCATCAGAGACCTTTTGTTCTGGACCTCCAGTGCTGGGACCATCCAAGATGCCAAGCCATGCTCACCCCCCGTGGCCAGCTCCCTGCAGAAGTACACCTGGGTTAATCCACAGGCCTGCCGCAAGGCCACCTGGACATCTGATTTACCTGTATCCACACTCCCTCCCCAGTCACCAAGAGCGGAATCCTTGCACCAGAGATGAAGACCTCAGGGTGTCCCCTCCATTTCCCAGCCTCGGGGGCTGTATGTCTGGCATAGATAAATTGGACACTCCTTAACATGGGATTTGGGGGATAAAGTGCAAACCAGGCAACTGAAACTACACAATTACAAGGAAAGTGAATTGAGTCGGCTGCTGATTGCGTCCACTGACCTGCTTGCTCCCAGGACATCAGGCTGTTGGCTCTGCAGCATGGTAGCAGGTCCTTACCAACAATTTGAGGGAGCAAAGGCTCGTTAGAGAGCGGAGGAGTTACCTGGAGTAGGTGTTCGGGTGTGGACCCCAAGTTTCACAGGGGACACTGAGAAAACGGAACTCAGAGAGAAAGGTGAGCAGGAATAAGCGGCATCTTCTACAGAACAATGTTGGAGGGACCAGGCATGATTTGTCCAGGGAAGCTAAGGCCTGGAGAGAAATATGGTGCCATGACTGAAGAGCTCAAGTCCTGTTGTGTGGGGGCGGGGCTCCCTGGCACGGTGGAACACGGAGCCCTCGGGGCGACAGGGCGTCCCATTAGGCACAGGGACCGCTCCCTGCAATGACAACTCCTTCAAACTGGTACGGGCTGCCCTTTGAGGCAGAAAGTGTTTTCCCACTGGACATTCTCAAGCCCAGCCTGGTCCACCTGCCTGTGATGTCCTGTCGAAATTCCTGTTGGGGTTGGGGTCTGGACTGGGCAGTCCTGTGATGAGCTCCTCTTATGTTTGCCTGCCTGGCACCCACACTGGGCTCTGAGTTCCCCAAAATGGCCTTGAGGAAGCACCCATGTCCCAATCTTTCTGCATGTTTCCATTAGGGCCGACATTCCCTTTGGGCTGTTTGGTTCCCTGGGATTCAAGCCAGGCCAGTCAGTGTTTGGTTCCCCCTCACCGGGCATCGCGGCTGGTTGCCAGCTGATGAAACCCAGTCCCCTAAAACCAAGTTCCTTTACCAAGTTTACGATTCATCTCTCATCCAAAACTTCATGCCCTTTCTGTCCCCTCTGGCCTCAAGCCTGGGCTATAACAACACTAACCACCAGAGTCCGATGCTTAAGGTTGCTGTTGTCCATCGTTAACGTACTGAAATTGCTGTTATAGATTCATCATTAACGTACAAACTCGGGTCATTTCGCCAGGGCAAGGTGAGCTCACAGACCCCTGAGCCAGGGACCACCTGGGACACCCTGACTCCCAAAACCATGATTCAGAAATGTCACAAGACAAAGATTCACCCCAGCTTCTTTGTTTTTCCCCTTAAACACATCCCCCAACCCAAAGACCAGGTGGGAGCGGCTCTGAGGCTTGTCTCCCCGTCCTCACTTGATGCCCTGCAATTAATGCTGCACTTTCCTTCACCACAACCCAGTGTCAGTAGATTGGCTTTGCTGTGTGGAGGCGAGTGGACCCGGATTTGGTTTGGTAACACTGATGGGATGCAGGCTTGGAGCTGCCAGGAGGGCCATGGTGACAGCCTCGCGGAGCAGAAAGCCAGCAGATGGAAGGCAGAGCCATGCAGAGAGCTAGAGATCAAGGGCTGAAAACCCAGAATGGGTGCTTGGTCCTGGCAGGCCTGAAACCAGTGCACCCTGAGCCTTCCCTTTAGCCATTTGGAGCGGAGTTTTGGTCACTTACAACCAAAAGTCCCAATAGCAATGTCACAGATCCGACCTACTTTACCATTTGCTTATTCTCAGATTTGGCTCCAGGGGGATACATTAGTAAGGGTTAGAACTGGAGTGCTAGCTATGTGCCACGCACCGTGGAGAGCACTTGACAGGCGCTATCTCCCGTGTGGCTGAGATGATTATTACCCCAATGTATAGATGTATAAGTGGGACCCTTTCCATGCCTGTAAGTGGAAAGCCAGCAGCTCAAGCCACGGGAATGAGGACCCACTTTATCACTGTCTGCCCTCTCTGGCTTCCTCCTAGGCTCTACGTATTGTCCCCCTGGCCATTCCCAGGGGCCCGGTGAGCATCACCTTACACTTCTGGTTCCTGACCAACCACTGACCAGATCACATGGTGTAGAACTGGGGGCAAGGGGAGTTCCAGAAGGAAATTCTGAACACATTCCTAGCAGCATGGAGAATGGATATTGGGCAGAGAATAGATGCCAGTGCAACAGGACCATGCTGTCACTTGTCCCAGCCACACAGCTGGGCAGTGACCAGCCGGGTTCTCATAGAGAATCTCTCTCCAGCCGCGTTCTGTGTCTTTCTCCCCTGCTTTATGTCCCATCTGCCCCTGGAGCAAGTGGTGGGCTTCAGTGCCGGCCACCAATCCTGGGTCCCAGAGATGAGGCACCTCTGTCTCTGCCTTTTGGCCTAAACTCTCCCAGGGAGGTTTGTGGGTTTGAATCCTCTTTCTAGAACATTCAGAGTTTGTTGGCCTCCCTGTTCAGCACGTTTAAGGCACCACACAGCCCCGTGGGCCCAGCATGTAGAGGGTGGCACCTGGAAATGCAGCAGTCAGATTTCCTAACGATAGAATAGAGGTAATGCGCGGACTCTTCAAGTGAACTATGCAGACAAAAGCAGGGCCCTCTCCCCCTTGAAATCATACATTATACCGCCTAGTCCTCCTTTGATTTGAGGGGAGAATTTGCCTATGGCCATCAGGCTGTGGTGTGAAGCCCTCCTGCCTGGCATGAAAAGCCATGCTCTCTTTCTAGGTGAGGAGAAGGACAGGGGCTTAGTTCATCTGAGGGGTAGTGGGGAGGGGCGATCCAGGTGTGCTGGATGGGAGAAAAGATGCATTCCTACCTGTGGTCCCCACATGCAAACCACTGGATAAAAGCATTAGCCTCTGAGACTGGGAGTAAGGAATGTCTTATCACCATGGTTACTGGGAAATGGTCCCACTTATATATAATAAGGGCTTTAGCAGAGGCCAGGCCATCTGATGCTCCCATCTGGGGCCAAAAGACAGGGTGTCTGAAGTGTCACTCCTTATGAAGTTACATGAACACAGCTCTGGGCCAGGTGCTGGGCCACGTACTGGGAACACCGTATCTGAAAAAAAAAAAAAAAAGGCTTTTCTTTGTTTGTTGGGGTCGGGGGGTGGGAGCCAGGGGAGGGCAGAGTCCTGGGCATCTTCACCTAGTCACCCCTTTGTTACCCGGCACTTGGCGCTGCGACTGGCACACAGCAGTGCTGCACTAATGAGTGAGTGTGCCGCCTCAGTATGGGGGTACCACCCCAGATATGGAGCTGCAGTGGCGGGGAAGGGGGCGTTGGAGCGGCCATCTCTCCTTTAGTTCTCACGCTCCTACGTGGCAGAGAGATGCCCAACAAGGAAAAAGTGCCCCTCCCCCGCCAGACGCCTCCCCTGGCCCGCTCTGGCCCAGCACTGCAGGCTTCGAGGTGGCAGTCCTGGAGGGGGACCCCAGCTGCCTGACCGCAGGGGGCCCGGGGTCGCTGGCCCAGGCCCAGCGAGTTTCCGAACTCGGCGCCTCCGGGGCCAGGGCGGACCCTCGGCACCTGCCAGGCCTGCGGCGTGGGCAGCGAGAGGAGCGGGACTGCCTAGAACTGGGGCAGCCGCGCCGCACAGGAGCAAAACAAGAGCACGCGCACCTGCCGGCTCCGCCCCGCCCCTGCGCGCCGGCCAATCGCGGGTCGCGGGCGGGGCCGGCGCGGGCGGGTCGTGGGCGGGGCCGGGGCCCCAGCTGCGGCCCGAGCCGGAGCCAGAGTCCGCGACCGGCGCAGCCGCCGAGCCTAGGGCGAGCGCAGCCTCTTGCCCGCCGCCCGTCCCCGCCACCCGCAGCCTCGTCCCCGCCGCCGCCGCCCCCGGGGCATGGCCTGTCTGACGGCCGCTTTCTCGGTCGGCACCGTCATGGTGAGTGAGCGCATCCTTCGGCCCCGGGGCTTGGTTCTGTTCTCTAGGAGAATAAAAAACCCACAAAGACCAGCACCCTCACCCTGACACCTGTCCCCGGAGCCCCGGGAGAGGCACCCGACTCCCATCGCCCCCCGCCCTGGCTACCTGGCTCCTCGGGATGCCCCTTGCAGCCGAGGATGCGGGGAAGGCGGAGGGGCCAGGACAGGCAGGGAGGAAGGAGGCCAGGAGCCCCACACGTGTACTGATGGCCTTGACCTCGTCTGCCTCCGGGTGACGGACCTGGGGCCTGGGGCCCCGGAGTGTACTGGGGCGGGGCGGCAGCCTGGGCCAGAGGGAAAGGGGGCCCCATCCCTCTGCCGGCGCGTGCGGCCAGAGCCTGGGGATCGGGCGCCTCTCGCGCTACTCTCCGGAGCACCGGCACTGTCTGGGGGAACAAAAGAGAGAGGCGGTGGAGAGCCGGAGCCCGTGCTGTCCCTTCGCCCTCGGGGACAGCCTCTCCCGGACCTGCTCAGAAGGGGGCGGCGGAGTCATGGGGAGGCAGATGAGGGGCGAGCCTGGGTACCTCTGGCCACATTTCTGCACCCTGTAGAGAGAATAGGGTGGGGACAGAGGCACGCATCTCACTTTTCCCAAGGGTGCCAGCTCCGTAGGGGGACCACCGGCTGCAGGCGCATTCTTTGCTAGACACTATTACAGTAAGTGCTATTCCTCTGAGTGGTCAAGAGTCTCCTCTTGCCGCTTTAAAATATCTCCATAAAGTCACATTAGGAAAAAAACAAACAAACTAGCCATCGTCTCACCCATCCTAGGGCCCTTCATTTCTATGCCTAGCACGCCGACAGTGCAGTTAGGTACCTCTGGACCGATTTCAGGTCATCTAAAGTACAAATAGAAAGCATTCCGTATTCCAAGCCCTCTCGCCCTCCCTATCCATCCATCCGCCTTCTATCCTTTGCCTATGTATTTACTATCCTGCTAGTCACTTCCCTTGAGCTGTAACCCCACCGTGCACATCGGTTTTCACCTCCACCCCTCGCCTTTATTTCATTTTTAGCATCCTGTATTTGAAGTCAGCAGAGCTCAGCAGGATTTGACCGACAGTTACCTCTTGCCTTGAGCTCAAGAAAAAAAAAAAAATAGCCGGGTTTCTGCGCATGCTCTGCTCTGACAACTGCATCCTATGATTCCAAACAGGTTACTGTAGAACATACCGAGCCTCGGCAGCTCATTATATAATGATTTTGTGTAAACCGATAGAATGGGGCCTCAGACACATTAAGGAGGTTGGTAGAGCAGGAAAAAGCCATGGGCAGGGGGACCCACAGGCCGGGTCCCATCTCTAGCCATGTTCTGCCTTTATGACTTAGCTTCTTACATATAAGAGAGATCGAAAAATGAAAGAGGCAGTCCCCTCCTCATGACATTTGCTTTTATCTGGTTGCATGTTTGGGTAACACTTGGCCATTCTTCATTTTACCCGTGTTCATTTCTTTGGGATTCCTAAGTGATGGTGGCAATGGAAAATGAAGGAAGTTACTCTTGTTAGCTGTGGGTAAAGAAAGTTTCAGGTCTTGGAGATACTGGGTAACTAACTCTTGAATCCCTTTCAAAGCTGCAAAAGTAGCTCATACATGTGGGACAATAATGACTCAGAATGTTTTAAGGGACAGGTGTTTTTAATGTCAAGATATTTTGGATGTTACGTTATGGTTTGAGACAGCCCCAGAACTCAGGTGTTTCGTTCGTGTGGAGGTGCTAAGGGCTGAGCTCATTTTTTCAGAGAATGTAGTTTTGTGTGAAAACCATTCTCCCTGAAAACCTTGTGCTTTTTTGTTTTTAATTTAAAAAATTCTACCCAAGTCATAAACAGAGCCCTTGGGAGATACCCAGGATCCTAAACTTTGCTCTGCGGTCCAGCCCGGGGCTGGCTGCCAGGTGTGAGTCTGGAGAAGGTGCCTTGGAGGATGGAAGAAGCACCCACATGGTGTTTCAGAGTCCCTGAGCTGGGCTGGGCAGGGCAGGCAAGGGCTCCCAATGGGACTGGTATTTGGGGCTGTTGGAAGCCAGATTTTGGAGACAGTGAGGTTGGCATTCTGAGTGGCCATGCCAGTGACACCTACCCTTTGCTTAGTTAAGGGCGTGATGTTTGGGTTCTTTTCCCTTAGGCGGTGGCCTTGAGGATTCTGGACCAGTACGTTTTCCTCTTATGTGCCCAGGGTCCCAGGGAGGGATCTGCCCTTCAACCGCAGGGTCTGCTGGTCTAGGTGGGCACCATAGCTGGCAGCAGTGAGAGAAGTGAGAGTGCATGCCTGGAGCCTGCGAGTTCCTCTTGGCTTTCCTCCCTTCCCCAGGATTCTGTGGGGAAAGTTTCTATCTCCAACTGGACTTCCCTGGGTAAAGAGAGTGAAGCAGCCTCACAATGGCTCAGGGGCTCTCTGACCATTAGAGACCCTCCCCAGCTAAACAAGCATCTCAATATATTAGCATTCAAACTGAAATCAGTGCCCAAGAAAATATTCTTACCAACAGCAGTCAGGAACAGTCCAAATAGGGTCTCCTCTGCATTCCACACCTGAATGGACTCACTAGTATTTACCATTTATTACGCAGCACAAATTATGTGTGGAAGGGGAGGTCAAAGACAATGCTTCAGCAAGATAGGGAAGCAAACAAAGAAAGGGAAAGAATGGGGAGGGAGGATGTATTTGTTTCATCTTTAATGAACTCAGGAGGCTCAGGACAAGCTAGCTGTAACCTACATCGCCGGCGGCTCTCATCTGAGGATGTGTTCCCAGAGAGCTGGTCTATTTTGGAGTGACAGCCACTGCCACCCATCAGACAGGATTTCAGGATTTTATTAATTGGACACCCATGGCGGAAAGGTGGGTGATGGCATGCACTGCTTTGGTGTCAGTTGCTTTGGGGGTAGGGTTGTGTGGTCCCCCATTCTCTTGTGGATTTCCCTGCAAGGGACGGGGGCTGGGATGACCCAGGGTCCACTACAGCTTGCCTACAGAAAGCCAAGCAACGTCCCGGCCCTGCTGGGGACTGTTTGGGAGGACCCGTGCAGGCAGGGAAGCCGCACAGAGCTGGACCCCAGCTTGGCTACTTCTTAACGGTGGGGTCTCAGGCAGGTAAGGTGGTATCCTCGTGAAATGGAGCGGCAGAGGGTCATACCCCACCCGGCCCCTGCCCCCGGAGAGCTGTGGAGACAGAGGAGGAGTAATCTGTGCAGTCTGGAGTTTAATGAGCGCACTGTAATCGTGCATTGCTGAATGAATAGTCACTACTGTTCATAATTGCTTACCTACTACGCGGGAGGTATTAATGCAAAACTGTAAATAGTAAGTACGAGCCTCTGGCTTCACCCTCTCGCTCCCAAATCAGTTTACTCCCCCAGCTTTGTCCCACTGGCCCGTCCATTTGTCTCCCTTCCCACTGCCCCCTGCTGGTGAAGGCCACTCACCCTCCCCACTGCAGGCTCTGCTGCAGGAGACGTTTCTCACCGGCCCGTTGGTCTGCTACTTCCGCCTTGAGATGCCTCCGCGGCCTGCAGAGACCTCGGGATAAAGTGCACAGCCCTTAACAAGCTTTGCAAGCCCTCCACCGTGCAGAGCCCGTGTGCCTCGCTAGTCCCACCTTGTTCCAAAAGCCCCTCCCCCGTTCCCAAATCAGAGCTGCAGCCCCTGAATTTCAGATCTCCAGATGTTCCGCTGTCTTGCTGCCGAGCCTTTGCACGTGCTGTTCCCTCGCAGGGAACGTCGGTCGTGGACGAGCACCCCTTCCCCACCCCACCTCGCTAAGCTCACCTCACAGTTTATTTCCTCAGAAACACCGTGTATCCCCACCCAGGACCCCCACTGCCTTGCGTGACCCTCGTGGGTCCCTGCATCGTCTTGTTCTAGCTCTTGCCCCTGGGTATTGAAATTGTTTGCGGCCCAGTCTTGGACTTGAGCTTGCTGAGGCCACAGGCCATGTCTGTCTGGCTGACTGCTGATCCCCAGGGCTTTATCTGGGCTGTGAGGGAGAGAGTGAGTGAGAGGACAGATAGGCTTGGAGTCTAGACGGGCAAGTCAGACCCTCATCATAATCCAGGTCTGGCATCTGCTCCAGCTGGCAGGTGGGTGGAGTCATGACTGTTCGTCCCTGTATTCGTGTAGGTTTCATTAAAAAGGGAAGACCCGACCTGTCCCTGGGCTTCCTCCGGGGTTGACGCGAGTGGTGGGTGCTGGGGGAGGTTGTGGATGGTCCAAGGTGGTTGGAGGTGGAGGGGGCCACGCCCTGGGGAGGGGCTTCTGGAAGCTCCCGCCCCCAGCTGAACACAGAGCAATTGGCTGTCCCGGCGTTAGAGCCAGTGCCCCAGCAGGACGTGGGTCTGGAAGTAGACGTCTCACCTTTCCAGGTGGGGGTGAGGATGGACTCTGGGGACCAGGCCTGGAGCTAACTGTCTCACCCATTACTCTGTCCACTACCCCCCCCCCCCAGCAAAGCCAGGATTTGGTGCTTCCAGGGCCCCTGTGGAGTCAAACGGGGTTATAACCCTGGGACAGCAGCTCGTGTTCCCAGGAGCAAGACAGGTGGGCCCAGGGATGGCATTTGGTGCTGCTCTAGGTGCTGGAGCTGCAGGTGCACGTTCTTACCCGCGGGTCAAAGCCAAGAGCGTGCTGAGCTGGGGCAGGGTCTCCTGTTGTTCCTTCAAGGGGCCCCGACGCAGAAGGCACCAGACAAGCTCGGATGCAGAGGCCACGCCCTGCAGCGCCCTCCCGGCAGGCAGCGGGAGAGGCTCGTTCTCAGCCCAGGCTCTGAGGAGGCCCGTTGTCAGGCTAACACAAACCTCCCCAATTATGTGGAGGATGCAGGAACCTACTCCTGCTTGTGTTTGAAGCATTTCTCATGCTCGGTGCCAGCGGCAAACCAAGATGAATTTTGTCGGAGTTTTACTCCGCACTTTAATTTTTAGCCACAGAACATTACAGTCAGGGAGCTAAGTTCTGATGCGGTTAAGCTTTCCAGAGGTAGGAGATGCCTGGGAGGTGTGTGTGTTGTGTGTCTTTTTCTTAAGCAGCAAAGCAGCATTTTCAAACAGCACAAGAACTGGAAACCCCTGTGCCCACATCTCCCCATCCCCCTATTTGTGTTTTAAAGATTCAAAACCTCCAAATCGTCCAAGATTTCCACGATGGAAATAATGTGGAATAATCATAATGGAAATCCTCTTCAAGGATGCAGTCACGTACCCTCAGGAGGCCACTCTAATGTGGGGGAGGGCTTGTTTCGGTCACTAGAGTTGCTGGAGTTTATAAGGATGTTTATGGATGATCCACTCTCTGGTTTTGTTTTAGCCTTTTGTTAGAAACAATAACGATCAAAAAGCCATCAACTTTAAAGAAATCTCACAACCTGTGGAAAAATAACAGTCTGATGTTATTTAGAACAAATAGCAGTATGGCAGTGTCTCCCCAGTCCTACGGCCATCAGAAGGGCCTGAATTATCAAAGGTGGTTGTCCACGGGCTCTCCAGATCAGGCTGACTGCCTTCAACAGTATGGAGGAGTGTCTCCAGAGGCCCACACTTTTGGCACTGTGGAATGTTCTGTCTTGATTCAAGAGGCAGCTAGAAAAAGCACAGCACATTATTCATCCACCCCAGGGTTCTTCTGTGTTTTGGAGGTGCCTAAAGCATATTGACTTGTCCAGCGTAGCCAAGCCATTAGAAAGGATATTCCTTTCTTTGCTTAAATACCTTTGGTTCTTGGCTTATCTGTAACGGTTCAATGGACTCCCAATGGAAGCTTGAAAAGCCAATGTAGCTATGTATTAGGTATCCAGGTGATGCAGTGGAAGAGGCACCCGTTTTCTAAGATGACTCATCCTGGGATCACTTCTGCCCCTCACTTGATCGTAGAGCTCAGAGCAAGTTCCTTAAAATAGTCTGTGCCTCAGTTTCCTTGTCTGTATCCCAGAGAAAAACAAATCAACCTTTCCAACACTTCAGTGCTATTATGAAGATATGGTGAGAGAGGAGAGCTGTAGGCATTTGGAAAATTTACAAGGAAAACACAAAGACCGTCTCCCACAAACCCCGTCAGGTCAAGTGGTATCATTGCCCTTGAGAAATGTTTATGAGGTTATGCCAGGAAGGGACTAAAAGAGCTCATTGTAAAGCTTTTTCAGTTGTGCATTTCTTAGCAGCCTCATGTATTTTTATGGGATTTTTTTAGTGAGTGGACTGTAGGTAGATCATTTTTAGGGTGGCTGGTGTTTCATCCTTTGAGATGTATTTATCAGTTTTGTGATTAGATGTTATGATTCCTAAATAAGATGGTAGATCATAGCTTATCTTTAGCATGTTTTTAGTAGAAGAATAAGTGAGGGCCAGGGAGGAGGCATTCCTCCAGGTGAGCATCCTTCCTGTGATGCTGAGGGCACCACGGAGGGTGAGAAGCACCGATCGATGACGCTGGCTGATCAATGGCTCTGAGCCTAACGGTGAGTCCCTGTGGTCCTTCCCGTGGTGTAACTTATACCTGCTCTCGGTGCTTCCTCCCCGTCTTTCTAGAATGGCAGCAGTTACTCTGCAGCAATGACAGAGCCCAAGTCAGTGTGCGTCTCTGTGGACGAGGTGGTCTCTAGCAACCGCGAGGTCATGGAGATGGAGCTGCTGAACGGACTCCTGAAGAAGGAGGACAACAGTGTCACAGAGGCCCAGCGCCTCTCCTCCCTGCCGCGGAGGGCGGCCGTGAACATCGAATTCAAGGACCTTTCCTATTCGGTCCCAGAAGGCCCCTGGTGGAGGAAGAAAGGTAGGCCGGGGGCTGCTGTGTGCATCCAGAGGCGCAGGCACCTCGGAGGAAGGAACAGGTCGTTTGGGAAGATATGGGTCTGGAAGCTGGGAGGCTGATTCTCTTTCCAGACTCTGGCTCTGCCGTGGCCAATGTATGTAATTGCTTTATGCCCGATTTTTCCTCACTTAGGATATGAACAGATCAGATGACTCAAGATTCACAGCGTTTGTTGTGTTTTTTTTGACTGAGTGTAGTTGATTTACAATGCTGTGTTAGTTTCAGGTGTATAGAAAAGTGATTCAGTTATACATATATATATACGTATATATATATATATATGCACTTTTCCAGATTCTTTTCCATGATAGGTTATTACAAGATATTGAATATAGTTCCCTGTGCTATACAGTAGCTCCTTGTTGTTTATCCATTTTATATATAGTAGTGTGTATCTGTTAATCCCAAACTTCTAATTTATCCGCCCCCCCCCCTTCCCCTTTGGTAACCATAAGATTGTTTTCTACGTCTGTGAGTCACACACTGGTTCTTAAACTCTGATATGATCACAGAGTTTGACCAGGGTCCATGTGTGCTGGTTTCCTGTCTGCACTCGGCGGGTCCTCTTTACTGGATGATGTTAATGTTAGTCTTTCGAGATAGGACTCTTTTTTTAATGTTTCAGAGCAAAGTGGAAGCCAGGTGTTTCCTCCCAAGCTTGAAGTGTTGAAAAGTAACCAGTGACCTCTAGTAACCTCTCTGGAAACCAGTCATGTACGTTTACAGATCTTGAAAGGACTGTCTCATGGTTGGGGCGTTGGTGGGCTCTCCATAAAAACAGAAGAGATGATGGAGCAGGTGGGACTCGGAGGTCTCGGGAGAGCCACACACACAGGAGTTTGCCGCCGGCCTGTTGCCTGTTAATGGGAATTGACGACTGATGGTATTCTGAGTTTTCTTAGCAACGTGGATGCTCCTTTGCCAGCCCTAGATTTTCAGAGCGTGTGGAGTTAATGCCTCCCTGGGTTGGTATTTCTTTCTCGAGCCGGACCGACTTCCTCCCCAGGAACTCACTCCTCATCCCCCGTGGCCCCGTGCACCCTCCATCTGCCCATCTTTGAGGGGGGGTGACTGGGAGAGGATGTGTTACACATCACCCAGAAACAGTGGTCCTCAGTTTCTAATGAATCATTTCAAACAACTTGAAAATCTATGAGGAATTTGGAACAAAGTAACTCAGGTACCCCCGGAATATCCTGGAATATTGGGGTTGTTTAGAGCTCTCAACTTAAATCTAGATTCAATCCTTCTTCCTTTTTGAAGAAGACCCACCAAGACTCACTTGTTTACTTTTCATCTTTCTCCCCCTATTGCCTTCATGTTGCTTCCTACTCTCTTGACGTGAAGCAGTTGAGACGGTTGGCGTGGGCACCCTGGAATTCCTTGGAGCCATGATTTTAGAACCTTGATTGGCTGGTCCCTGGGACCTTTGAGCCAAGCTGGTTGTGGGATGATTTTGTGTCTGTTTGCACAAATGGGAACAGATCCCAAACCTTGTCAGCGGCTGATACTATAGCATTGTTATCTGAGACTCAACATTTTCAGAGCGTGCCAGCCTGTTTTGTTAACAAATTCTGTGAGAGGCTCAGGATTGGGCCCATCTGTTTGAGCCTCTTGAAATTTCACCAGAAGATTCCAGCCTTTTCCTTCTCCACTTGAACAAAGATTTTACCGAAAAAATGCACTGAGCGACCAGGAGGGTGTTGTGAGGTTTTGACCTGATGTGTCTCTATAGACAAACTGCGGCAGACCTGTGGGCCACGTGGGCAGGTTTCTGTCCACGTGTTACAAGTGGCCTTAGAAACGTGGTCATGATGCTGAAAACGCTTGGATGGGTATCCTCTCAGGTGAAGGCTTGAAATGCAGAAATGCACATATTTGAAAACCATGGCAGAATCTTGGTTTGAAATCCAACCCAGCAGGTGTTCACCTGGGGCTGGCAGGTGAAGACTATCATTTCCTGGTCAGGTGTGCGGCTTGCCCACCCTGTGTTCTCTACATGTTAGAACTGGTCACACTGATTGTCAACGGTGATGGCCTCTTAATTAATGAGGGAGGGGCCACTACTGTCCATGGCGGGTGGCCTCCTAGGAAGCCCCGCCCAGATGGCTGCCAGATAAACACTTGCCCTGCAGTAACCTGTGTGGGCTTAAGCAGGGAGGAGTAGAAAGTGGGCCCCAGGGACCTGCCCGTGAGTCAGAGATGGCTAGGGCTGGAGAGGAAGTCGGGCACCATGAGCCTGGTGCATCCAGGTTTTTGGTTTCTCAACCAGCGAGGCCTGACTTCTCTGTCTGGCTTCCTCTCGGCCTCTGTCTCCGCCCCAGCGCCTGTGCCCACTTCCCTCTCTCTGGGCCCCTTCTCCCATGTAGCCCTGTGGGTACCCTCACTGTTCAGAATTTAGATGGTTTATCACTCCCGCATACCTTGAGGGTGTGGGATACTTGTCCACCTTCTCACTGAATAGAAAGGAAGCCACGTGTGAAGGGCTTGCCCCGAGCCTGAGCTGGGGGGTAGGCCAGGGGCTGGGTGGTGGTTTCCAACTCTGTGGTCCAGCTTGGGCACCCGGGCAGCGCCTGGTGCAGGGCCTCAGGGTGCCAGGGTCCCCATGGCCATAGGGAAGCAGCGCTCCTTCTCCAGGCTTGGTGCCCACAAATGCTTGCCGAGCTGGCAAACATTTCCCTTTTCTCTTGGTGGCAGTTTTATATTTCGCGTCACCTCTGTGTGATGCCCAGCGTGATGCCAAGTGTGACCAAACTTTGGGGCAGGAGCTTTTGCTCTTACTTCTCTGACCATATTCTGTTTTTCTGTCTGTATCCAGTCAATAGTTTTTTGTGTTTTTTTTTTAAAATTCAACTTTATGTGCTGAGCTCATTGTCATGACCACAGTGAAGTGTGTGGTGAAGGACAAAGGAGCCTGAGGGCTGGAGTGATTCGCTCAAGGTCGGAGCCAGCAAGGTCCACCATCCAGCCCTCGGATTCCTAGTCCAGGCTTCTTTTCATCACGAAGACAGTGGGCCACTCCAGTAAACTCTAGGAAAGCTGTTTTCTCCCAGAACATGGTGCTACAACACAAACTCAACCCAGAATGCTGTAGCAAAGCCTGGCACTGGGATTAGAATAATATTAAATATTAAATAATATTAAAAACTCCTACACAATTATTTTAAAGAAAAAGGATGGAGAAAGAGAGCTTCATAATCCTTAGTAGAAAGGTCATAAGTGACTCCACAGCAGTATTTTTAAGAAGGCAACGTCAGGCACTGATTCTTTGTAATTCTTGAGCTTGACAATTGCCAGGCATTGACTTCAGCGTCTAAGAAAACAACTTGTATTTTCAATTGTAGCTCCATTTTCACCATATGATTAATGATGTCTTGAGAGGAAAATCTGGATCGTATAATAGATTCCTAGTAGACAATATAATTGTGAAAGGAACTGTTCTCAGGAGAAAAAAAGTACACCCCAAGGATGATGTCCCTGGCTTCTGATACAGTCATTACTTTCCCTCAAGGAATTCACTCACAGAGCCTAAGTCGATGGGATAGATGATTTGGAGCAATGTGGACTCTGGTGCCGTTACACAGACTACCGTGTCGAGGGACGTAGGGGAACGATCCGGTTTGATTGTCCTCACTCACCCCAGTGTGACTTACTTTTGAAAGCAGCTTTTGCTTCCTGGGCGGTAGACACTGCATTGGCGTTGGTAACATTTAGGACCCCTTGTTAAGAAGAGAAACCACGTTGTGAAATGCTGAGGTGGAGCGGAGAAAATTCTACACTCAGACAGCACTCTGTGGCTTTCAGAGCTCGTCCACACTGTGGAATTAAGGGGGGACTCTGGGTCGTCTGTCCCCCAAGGAGACTGGAGCCATTTCCATTTATACAATTCAAGCAGCCCTTTGGACCAGCTGGCTCAGGGGCCAATCCTGTCCTTTCAATGTGTGGAGTATACGAGGTTCAGAGATATATCCCTGGTCACAGGAGCAGGGGAGGTGGGACGTGAAGGCAGGTCTGGGGGGCTTGAGGCTATAGGACCTGACAAGACACCTAGTAAACATCCGGCCCTGAGGTGGGCACACAACAGGACCATGATGGCACGGATGTGCCTCACCCCATTTTACAAAACCACTGGGGGTGGCCTTGACTGTTACCTCTGACTCATTTCCCCTTTAATCGGCCTGCTTGGATGTCAGTCACCTCTGCCTTTCACAGGGACCCATAAAGAGGTCTCCTAATCCCATGGAGAGGCTTGGCTGTCCTGTCTCCTCCCCCAGGGAGGTGAGGCTGGCATGTATGGCATGCTTTGCACAAACAGGTGACATGATTCTTAGAAATGAAATAACACCTCCCAAGATGACCCTGTGGGTTGAGAACAAAAGTAATCATATCTGAGGGTTTGGAGAGTTTTCTTTACTCTTCCCCAGCTGGCTGGGGCCTCAACACAGTAACACTCCGATGGAATGGGACAGCACCTCCTACTTTGAAACCGGACCCTCCAGCCTCATCCTTGCCAAATGCCAGGATGGAGTTAAATATTCTGGGCAGCCCCACATCAGGTTATCTGTATTGGTTTGCTTCTGAGCTATAAAAATGCATTTGAACACCCTTCTCAATTTGAAGTTTGCTTTCTCTTAATTTCCATGGCAATTTCACAAGGCCTGCTCTGACAGGCTGGCTAAAATGAGTAGAATGTGCCATTAAAATTCCTTTCAGCGATTCCATTAAAGTAAGACTGGATTCCAACGCAGCGCTGGGTGACTTGATCCAACCGACTGGGACAGGGGTGGGGAGGGAAGGCCAGATAAAGGGGGACTCTGGAAATCCCAGAGCAGAGAGGGGGCTCCAGAGGGGGGTGCTGCTCAAGTGCAAAGGCGGGTTTCTGTTCCCCTAGCATGAATGAATTACTTTTGTACTTCTTGGAAACTCTCATGCTAAGGTGGGCTTTCTTTGGGGTGCAAAAGAAATGGCTTTTGATACTGTGCCTTTGTCTTTATTTGAGGCTGTGACTGGTCTTATAGTGCAGTGTGGCAAACCTAAACCTTGCTTGCCAGGGATCCCTGCTTGAGGCTGGGGCTTTACACCGGCAACCCAATGACCCCAGGTCACCTTGGCGAACGCAGATGGCTGGACACCTCCTCCCATCCCCTCCCGGGCCAGTTCTCAGGCTCTCAGTGGCTTCCTCTCGGGCCCATTTGGTGATGAGGTCTTCTGGAATAGTTCTGTACCTCCGTCTTATATACTCCGAAAGAGGCTTTGAAAAACTGTGGAGGATGGGCTGACTCTCAGGACAGATGGATGTAGCATGACCATGTACAAAACCAAAAGGGTTTGCTAGTTTACAGGCAGAACTTGAACATCCAAGGGGTCTAGGCACCCCTTCTCCAGCCAGCCCCTTCTCTCCCTTGGAGCACACTACGTGGAAGCCAAACCATCACCAGTTGGGACCTGGAATCAGGGGTGCGTGATTCAAGTGTGGCTCGATCAGGCTCAACAGCCCCCGTAGACACGGCACAAGTGGCCCTGCCGACACTGGCTCTTCTCCTTTGCTTCACTGTCAGGCCACCCCCGTCGCCTTCTGATTGGCAAGGCACAGTAACACGTTGCTATTTTTCCAGAGAGTGTGCCTGGTCTGGAGCCATCTGGTCTCTTCAGTGTGACTCTGCAGGACTATGTTCTGCTCAGTGAGGGGTTGATGTCACTATCACTTTTCAAGGACATTCTTGCCACACTCATTTTCACCTGCTTGGGGGGGGTGCCCTCCTGCCTTCCTTTAACACCCCAAATATGCTGACATCTTGAAAACTTCACATGCCGGAACTAACGTCCTCTCTTATAAACCAGAACCGAATCCATCAAGGCCAAGAAATAACACAGGGTGACATTCTGCTGAACACGAAACCATTTCTTTTTTCTATAAATTGGCAGAAGAAAATGTTTAGTAACCATACACCTGCTCTTTTGGAGTTCAGTTGTAGAATCAACAGATTTGCTTATTTAAGGAACAAAGGTAACCATGTGGGTCAGATTAAAAAACATTTGGAAAGACTGAACCCTACAAACCAGGGGTTTGTAGAACGAAGGTACGTGCTCTATAAAACCCTTGCTGATGGAGTTCCAAAACCTCTAAAGGAAAGCTTACATTCAAGTAAAATATCTCTGATACTGAATGTTTTTGCCCCTAATTTGAGAAAAGGCATCGAGCGAAGTTTTCAGAGTGAAGGCTGGAGGCTGATGCACCTGCAGGGACCCGGCCTCACCCACAGCCCTTGGTTTTACTTCTCACTTTGTCAGCCGTGTTGTCGTTAGTCACCTTTGTGCTTGTGGGGTAAATGGCATTCAGTGTCAAACTTAAGACATACCAGAGTGATTTCAAGACTGTAATTATGTCCAGCTGAGACCTGTATTTAGAGCCTGAATCTTGGAGCCCAAAGGGGCCTGGGAGCTCCCTCATCTGGCCTCTCACCTGTGGAGCAGTCCCTCTCGCCCCATGACAACGGGCGGCCAGCCTCTGTCTGGGCAGCAGCCAGAGCCTGACATCTCTCTGCGTGGCCAGGTCCATGTTTGCACAACTCTCATTCTTAGAATTCTGTCTGTTGAGCTGAAATCTCAATTCGAGTCATGTTCATTTGTTGATCCAAGTTCTGCTTTTTGGAATTCTGCAGAACACATACAATCTTGGTCTTGAAATGAGCTCACGAATTGGGAGGAGGAAAGCCTAACCATGTACAAAACAGGTACATCAAGATCCAGGGCTACCTGGAAAGGAGGAAATAAGAAGCCTGTGGTTCACGGAGGAGATGAGGCTGGAGTCCTGCTTTGGGAGCAGGTACCACAGTGGCATCCCTGGGGGCACGGCAGTGAGCAGGGGCCCCTGCTGGAACGTTCTGGGTCTTGGTTGTGAACTGGTAAGGGTGGAGATCAACGGAAAAACAGAACCTGAGTGACTCTTTCTGTTTCTTTTACTGTCATAAGGTGAACTGATGTGCTCAGACAAAAAAGTCCCTCGCCTTGATAGCTCCACTGCCTATCTTGAAAGCGAAACTTTTAGCAGGAATTTTATGGGGTTTCTCAGTTTTTATTTCTTCCCTCCCACTTTTTTGGCGGGAGAAGTGTCTATTTTTTTTTAAATTAAAAATAATTGTTTACTAAGCAAATGCTGTTTGCTTTAGCACATTGTCTCATTAAGTGTTCCCCGGAAAGCCACGGGGCATTATCAGTATGGACATTACCCAGGAGAAAAGGAGGCTTAGAAGGAGGCAGATCTCAGGTTCAGGCTTAGACCGCAAGTCCTAACGACCTGCCTCTCAACAAGCTCCACTGAGAACCCTTCTCCCTTTTGTCATTTCGCAGGTCCACGTAAGATGAGCTGTTTTTCTCACCTTTTCTTTGCGGATGACAAACACATCCCTAGACCCTGGCGGCAGCAGGGTTGCCACAAAAGCCCTTCTCATCTGCTGGGGAAGGGGACCCCCAGATTTCCTTCATGAGCTGGGCTGGGGGCAGTTTTGGCTTCCATCGTGAATCAGAACTCCGTCCAGCTGGCTGGGGTCTGTGCGGGGCGCCTCTGCTCGCCCTGCCTCTCCAGGACGGGGTTATTGGGCTCCCTGTCGTCCACCCCTACGTTCCTTCCAAGGGCGACCGGACCGGCTTGTCTCGAAGGAGCGAATTCATTCTGGCCAGTCCCCACCCCCACCCCCAGCCCGCCGAGAGGGCTCTTCCTCCGGCTTTAAAAACGGAGTAAAAACCCATCTCTTTTCTTGGCCGAGGCGGACGCTGAGTCTGCAGGCATGGGGCCCAGGGCGACATTTGTGCTGTCCCAGCCAAGCGGCAGGGACACACCTGCTTTCAGATATAGATCTAGCTGAGGGTCCGGCAGAGGCTCCCTGGAGGTTTTCGTGCTCCTCGGGAATCCTAAATTTTCAACGGTTGAAAGAGAAGATCACGGTCGGCCTAGCTGCGGGCCCGGCAGGTGCGCCCCGCTGCGCGTGCGCAGTGGCCGCCGGCCGCCGCCGCGCGCGCCGGGGTTACTACCGGTCAACGCTCGCGGGTAACCTCGGCGGCGCCGCGCGATTGGCTGCGCGTCCGGCGCTGTTGCTAAGCGCGAGCAGAGGACGCCGAGCTCCTAGGTCCCGATGCTGCGGCCCCTCCGAGCAGGCCGGGGTCTCACCCTACCCCCGACTGGGGCTGCCCTGTGCACAGCGGACCCCCGGGCATGCACTCCCCACTGCTCCAGCCCAGATCCGACTAACACCTGGGCCCGGAAAGTGGGAGAACCTTTCCAGTAGCCTAATTTTGCTCTGGAGGCATCACTAAAACGTATCTGAGGAATGGAGATATTTCTTACCCAATGATTATTATTTTGATGTCTTTAAGAGTAACTGGGAAACTTCACTGGAATAGAAATAGCACATAGATATTTAGAAAGGCTGTCCTCAGGAAAATGGCTGGCGTCCTGTGCAGTGTCTCAGTCCTTATCGCTTTCATCAAAATGGGGAGGCTCCATGAATTTTCCAGCCTTCTATTTAAAGTGGCAAGTCTGGCCATTAGGTCAGGTGCATGCGTTTCCTGTGAGACAACCGAAACCTGAATCCTCATGAAATATTCTTGTTTTGCTTTGTTTTAGGTTCTCCCTGTGGGTGAAGTAATGAGAGGCAAGGCCTCCTGGTTTGGGCCAAGTCAGCGTTTACAGATGACCAGGGTGGAGTTTGGAATCCTGGAATTCCCTTAGGAATCTGAGTGGCAGGTCCAGTAAGTGGGCTGGAATCCAGGGTCACGCTGCAAGGCTGCCTCTTCCCTGATCTCTGCTGACTCACTTCCATCCTGGGCGTGTTAGCGAGGCTTAGAGAAATAGCAGCTGAACTTTAGGTGTGCTTCCCCGTAGCATCCAGTACACATCGTGTGCATGTGTGTGTGCGTGTGTGTGCGTGTGAGAGAGAATCCATACATGCGATCATAAGCCCCGTTCCAGCGCCTCAAAGGCCTGGGATGCCTTGATGGAACTGGAGGTGCCATGCTTTGCCTCTCCCTGGGAACCAGGGTCTTCCCTAGACAGCCGGCCGGTCTGGTTCCTATGGGCTGAATTTAGGTGAGTTATGAAACGTTCATCATTCATATGGCTTCTGACCAAACACAAGGAGACCAGGAGCTAATGATTGTTCTTATGAGAACAGTCTTGGGTTTTACTTGGTTGCTTATTTGATTTTGTGATTGTACAGTTGACATTTTTATAAACCTACCATAAAGTATGGTTCTCAAATCTCTGAGACTCACTGACCTGAAGGTTGGATACAGGAATCAGAGATGGTGGTGGGTAACTTTTACACATAAATTCCCTCTTGTGTTTTCCTGAGGTGCTGCTGGTGAGGTGGGTGAAAAACCTTTGGAAAAAAGAAGGAAGTGCACATTTATGATAGCCGAGACGTTCCATTGCTATAAACAATAACAGTGCTTATTGCCAACACAAGAACAGACTATATCCAAAAGTTGGTTGAAAAGTGGGGACCCCTTACATTTAGTTTCACATTTCATGAGAGTCCCCACTGAGACTTGGAAAGGAAGCTTGTGGGTTTCCTGTTTCTAAGACCTGCATGTCGGCCTGTCCAGAAAACGGTTATGTCCTAAATGGTATGAGAGGGTACTGTCTGATCATGGGCTTCTGGTCTACCCTGTAAGTTGTCACAAATGTGCTGCATGCCTTGGTCCAAACCCCGCACCCTTTTCTCGTCTCTGATTTTTGTGTGGCTTACAGAGGAGGATGACAACTGTCATCTTGTCCCTTTGTCTCTTCTTAAGAGTGTTCTTAGTTTCAGGATTGGATAAGTCTCTATAAGTCTCAAAGTGCTTAGCCTGGCCGAAAGTCTCTCTGTGGGCCCTTTCCTGCTTGTCTCTTTTCTCCGCAGCCACTCTGCATGTGCCAGCCAGGTGGACCGCCTGCTGCAGAAGGGGCTGCTTACCCAGTATCTGTGCGTTCTCTGCCTGGGCCACACCCTCTGCCAGGAACCCTCCCTGCCTCCCCAAGCTGGGGGAAAGCCTGCCTTCATCCATCCTTACCTCCGGGGCCAGCGTCCTTCCTGGGCACCTCCCTACCCCTCTGCCCTATGATCATAGAACTCAGAGCATGATTTTATGTGTTTCTTCTTCTGAGCTTCCAAGCAGTGGCTGTGTCAGTCACCCCTCATCTCTGCCACCTACCCCAGGCTTCACTCAGAGTCGCCACCCTCTAGGTGTCTGCCAAATGAAGGTATGAAATAACAAAAATCTGAATCACAGTAGAAGAGCATCTGCTTTTACCCCAGAAGAGGTCTTAGGAGAAGTGGGGAGGAAAATCAAGAGCCCCGAGGAGATGGAGTGTTTTGATCTTCCCTTGCTGTGTCAAGCCCGTGAGCCGTCTCTGACTAGCCATGTAGGAAGTGGTTTCTAGGTGCTGCTTCCTTGGGGCAGCTCAACCGCTGGCCTCAGCTACAGCATCGTGGGTGGGCAGGTGGGGTGCCGGGCAGTGGGGAGAGCCTGGATTCTGGGTCAGGCAGCCTGCCCTTGAAGCCTGGCTCCATGTGGTTTGGGGACCTCGGTTTCTCATCTGCAGAATGGGGCTGATAAGAGTGCCGGTCTCAGAGGGTCGGGGTGGGGAGTGACTGTGACCCACGTGCACACAGTGGGGCTCAATGCTTTTTAGTGTGTGGGTCAAAGGTCTCTGAAGGGTTGGGTTCTTGGCTTCATTAAAGATTTGGCATAATAATAATAATAAAATAATAATAATAATAGCTCATGCGCAGTAACTTACCCCGTCTTCCCAGAAACCCCGTGGGAAGGTTTGCTTACCCTTGCCCTGTGGTTCAGAGCAGTTAAGTCCCCTGCGCATTTGTCCAGCAGCACAGAAGTGCCGTCTCTTGCACGGCATCCGGGATCTCTCATCCAAATGCCTGGAGCTTCCTGCCCTCCCAGAGGGAGACAGCTGACAAGCTTCCCCAGAGTTGTTCTCCGAGAGAATTTCTACACTGTTCCTTCTCTACCGTGCCCCTGGGTTTCCTGCTCCTGGCAACAATTAGGACTAAATCAACCGAGCGTTTCAGAGATGATGTGAACAAATGCCTCTTGTTAAGACGCATGTGCTTTCGTGGACCAGCTAGGTGGAGTTTATTCTATCCGGGAGGTCTTCCAGGAGCTTTAGGTTACCACCCGAGGAGGGTTACATGGTCCAGACATTTACATGGAAGCATCTGCACTTGTCGTTACTGGATGGAAATTTCCACCGTTGGAACGAAGCTACCCACAACCTTACACTTTAGAGCTTGGCCTCAGGAGTGAGGTTTGTGTAGGTTACCTTAGGAGGATGTGAGATTTTATCAGGTGCCGTGCGTTAAAGTCTGGTGGCTAGACTTTGACGATTGAACATTAAGGATGTTGTACCCACTGCTCCAGCTGGTAGCTGTGGGGGTGTCGGTGGTGAGCGAGGTCTCAGCGTGGCAGCGGCATGGCCAGCGTGTGAAGGCTGTTCTTGGATTTGCAGATATTTAACGTGAAATCCCACTGGCTGTAGTTTTGTAGAAAACGTATTTTCCTTCCTTTACAGTAATTCTGAATTAATGTGTACCAAGAAGGAGGTTAAGATGAATTGAATTGTATGTGGGCCTTAGTTAAAATTTTCCTTCTTTCTCTCTCTGTTTATTTTAATAAAATGATTCCCCATCTAGCGCCTTTTAGCAACATGCACTCAGCAGAGAAGGGGGTGGGGCTGGAAGCGTGGCCTCCAGACTAAAAGAGTCAGGGTTCAAAACCCGGCTCCACCACTTACCAGCTGGGCAACTGGCTGAGTCACGTAACCTCCCTGTAGAAAGGGGTTATTAATAATAATAATGCCCATCTTATTGGACCGAATATCTTGATACAGGTGAAGCTCTGTGCCCAACATGTAGCATTTAATAAACGGTAGCTACAGTCCTTATGAATGGTATTATATGGGATATAATAAAATAATAATAGCCTAGAGTCACCAGGATGTTATCATTCTAAAAGTAAGTTGGGGGTAAAATCTGAGGCTTTAGAAATAAAAGGAGTGAAGCTACTGCACAGTTACGGTGAATGTTGACTTAGCTGAGCGTTTCCTGGGTGCGAGGGAGGAGGGGGAGGACCTCCCGAGGTCACAGGGCTGTAAGTCTTGTGTTAGAGGGAGGGTCCAGCCCTGTGTACCTGCCTTGGGCTGCGAGGCCCCCCACTGGGCAGAGGAGGATGGCAGTGGTGTGACCAGCCTTGCCGGCGTCCCCACCACCTTGTCATTGATGAGGGAACCGCTGCTGGAGAAGCGTGAGCGACACGTTCAGCCTTCCTACGAGGGCCACTAGGACCCCAGGCTCCCCCTCTCTGTCCTGCATCCTGTCAAAAGATCCTTTGACCTCCCAGGTCCACAGTCATTTTTAACAAACTTGAAACGTTAAAATATTTCCTTCTTTCACGCATGTGCCCTGCAGCGTTGTCTTCATCGAGAACAAGGTAGTGTCATCAGAGAGGAATCTGATGAGCTTGGAGGCTGTGGTGTGGGAATCCTGCAACCAGGGCTCACATCCGGCCCAAATTCAGCCTGCTCTGCGTCTTTGGGGACAGCAGACAGCCGTGACAAGCGGACACCACACTCGCGCACGCAGGGCAGTGCGGGGTGAATCCGCTGCTCTGGGACTTTGTCAGCATCGCGGGGGTGGGGTGGCCATGTGGGCAGACTTCCCAGCGGGAATCGGTGGCCCGGGGGCCTGTAATGGCCAGGAAGGAGCACGTGGATCTCTGGGAGTTTCCTGACTCTGACGCTCCAGGACTTGCTCTGAGAGCCCTGCCCACGTCCAGAAGTGACTGGACTCGGAATGCGAGAGCCGGACGACCCAGCTGGGCCACCAGGTTTCATGAAAACCTGTGCAAAGTGGGCCTTCTTGGTTCACATGACGTCAGTGAGCTTGCTGTAGACTGAAGGGGGCCACATCAGAGCTGTGTTTCTGGGGGGAGTTTGAAAATCCATAGGGTTTGATAATGTCATACTGTTTGGTAAGTGATTCCGTCGTATGGAGAAGGCCCCAGGGTGCTTTGGTCCCTTTTTTTTTTTTTTTTTTTTTTTTGCGGTACGCGGGCCTCTCACTGTTGTGGCCTCTCCTGTTGCGGAGCACAGGCTCCAGACGCGCAGGCTCAGAGGCCATGGCTCACGGGCCCAGCCGCTCCGCGGCATGTGGGATCTTCCCGGACTGGGGCACGAACCCGTGTCCCCTGCATCGACAGGCGGACTCTCAACCACTGCGCCACCAGGGAAGCCCTGGTCACTTTCTTTTACAAACGTACCTGCCATGGACAGTACAGCGGAGCCAGATACCTCCCTAAGGAACGTGGGGCAGTGAGGTTTTCTTTTATTTTGTGCAAAATTATCAAGGCACGTGCTATTCTTACTACCGTATTTGGACTTTCTGCGTTCCCGTTAGGGATTAGTGGCTTTTCAAAAACTGTGCTGTGAGAGGGGAGGAGGGTGCTGGAGCAATTAAGGGCAGCGATGCCTGGTACCCAGAACCGGATGGTCAATCTGGGGATGGAGAGAAGTGCCGAGAGGTAAGGGGTGAGTTTGCTGCCGGGAGAAGGCCGACCTCTCGGGGGGTTGTTTCACACCTCACACGTCCACAGCTGCTCTCAGAGCTGGTGAGGGTGCGACGGCCCAGGAGGTGGCACATTGGCTGTTTCATGCCCCCAGAAGCTGACGTGGCAGGAGTCCATCACAGTGAGCAGTGGTCCCAAACCGAGCGAGCACGAAAGTGGCCCGGAGGGTGACCGGCCCCCTGCCACACCCCAAGGCTCTTCTTTGGGGGTCTGAGGCTGGCAAGCCTCGGTGTGTCCAACAAGTGCCGAGTGACACTGATGCTGGCCTGGGGACCCTGCTCTGAGAGCCGCTGGGGTAGAGCAGAGAAGCTGGCGGCCACTTGAGAACCACACTTGACCTTTTTAAAAGCCGGAGCCGGAAACGGCCCTGCTCACACAGCCAGCTTCCCTGGGGATGAGGGTGGTGGGACAAGGATGCAGACCTTACTTCGTGGGAGATGCAGGGCCAGGCATAGCTTCTGAGCCCCCCACTCTGTGGACTTGGGGAGCCTGCAGGCCCCTCCCCTCCACAGCGACCTGTAGAAGTTCACTGTCCCTCAAGGAGTCTCTGTGCTTCCAGACGCTGGATAACAGGGCAGGAATGCCTGGATTCAGCAGTTTATTTATTTATTCATTTTTGGCTGTGCCTCGCGGCTTGTGTGATCTTAGTTCCCTGAACAGGGATTGAACCCAGGACCTTGGCAGTGAAAGCGCAGAATCCTAACCACTGGACCACCAGGGAATTCCGAGGATTTAGCAATTTATACTATTATTTAAGAGAGCACAGATTGTATTTTTTTTTTTTTTTTTTTTTTTTTGCGGTACGCGGTCCTCTCACTGTTGTGGCCTCTCCCACTGTGGAGCACAGGCTCCGGACGCGCAGGCTCAGCGGCCATGGCTCACGGGCCCAGCCACTCCGCGGCATGTGGGATCTTCCCGGACCGGGGCACGAACCCGTGTCCCCCGCATCAGCAGGCAGACTCTCAACCACTGCGCCACCAGGGAAGCCCCACAGATTGTATTTTTATCTTCATCTGATCCAGAGAACCATGTTCTAGGTAACCATCCCTGTGTGTGTGTGTGTGTGTGTGTGTTTGTGTGTGTGTGTGTATTCACACTCCCTGGTTTGCGGTATCTTCTGTGCGGGATAAAGAAGATAAAGTTTCCTTCTGCTTATTTGCAAAACCTGGTCAAGCCCCCAAGTAAAGCTGTTTTGAACTCTGTCACTGTCCGGCTTATCCCCCGGCCAGTTCCTCTGTGAAATCTGGGGAGAGGGCTGGTGGGAAGGGCTTCGCAGCACCGCCCAGACGGACGGTGGGAGAGTCGTGGGCGGGTGCCCGGTGCGCACACTCCTCACCTGTCTACCCTGGCTGTTCTCTTTCCTTGTCTGTAAACCTCCTTATCTTTGACCAAAAGAAGCATTGTCCTCTTCTGGCTAAAACCACACAGCAAGTAGCAAACTCATTTGCAGAGGCTGGAGCCTGCGGTCAGTCTGGGGTGGGGAGAACACGGCAGGGGCAGCTGCGGGGCTGGTGGGTGTTTAGGGTGGGGCGTTGGACCTGAGCCTCTCCGTCCCCTCCCGGTGCTGTGTTCTGACATGAGCCTATCTGAGCCCTTCTCTCGGTATTTTGTATGTAGTGATAGCGGTCACTGCAAAGTAAGGTCGGCATGTCCACAGTCCTCTGCAGCAGCTCCAGGGACCAGGTAGGAAACACGGGCAGCTGATGTTGTCACTGATTTGCCAATCAATCGGCACATCTGAAAGCCCTCCAAGTCTGTCCTCTCACGCACCGGGTACCCACAGTCTAATGGATGGCATTGCCTTACTTTGTGATCCCCACTCTCTTTCTGGCAAAGAACTGGAGCCTCTTCCTCGTCTCCCAGATGGCATATCCTGAATTGCAGGGATAGTAATTCATGAATTTTAAAAATTCTGCTTGGAGCACGGAGGTGTCCTGGCGGTTGGAGCATGAGCTGGGTGATCGGAAGCCTTCTTGCCTCTGTGCTGAAGCGAGGGCCTGTTTCCAGGAAGTCCGTTCCCCCGACACAAAAATAATTGACCCTACGAAAAGCTTGGCAAACACCTGCTGAGAGCTGACTGTGACCTGCACCCATGGGGAAGCACCTTCCCTTTGTTGCGGGGGGGTGTGACCTTAGGCAGAGAAAACCCCAAACTTGCTGGAGGAACTTCAGGTTCAGAGAGAGTCACTCCGGGAGGGGGAGGAGAAACCAGAAATGTGGGCGCCATCATTTCCCGACGCACTTGTGGAGGGTGACCTCCAAGGAAGACTACCCCGTGCCTGGCAGGTCCTGAATCCCCCAGTCACTGACCCAGCTCTGCCCTTCAGGTGCCTCCTGAAATTCAGCCCCATCCTAGCAGCTGACTTTCTGGAGGGTGTCCTCCGGGGCTGCCCCCGGGCCTCCTCCAAGGAATTCCAGACGTCCTGTGCTTTGTACCGGAGGGTGTAGGCTGAAGCCAACTTCAGGATCAGAAGACTTTTTTTTTTTCTGGCTGCATTGGGTCTTTTTTGCTGCCTGTGGGCTTTCTCTAGTTGCAGCGAGCGGGGGCTACTTTTCGTTGTGGTGTGTGTGCTTCTCATTGCGGTGGCTTCTCTTGTTGCATAGCACAGGCTCTAGGCATGCGGGCTTCAGTAGTTGTGGCACATGGGCTCAGTAGTTGTGGCTCGAGGGCTCTAGAGCGCAGGCCTAGTAGTTGTGGTGCACGGGCTTAGTTGCTCTGCGGCATGTGGGATCTTCCGGGACCAAGGCTCGAACCTGTGTCCCCTGCATTCGCAGGCAGATTCTTAGCCACTGTGCCACCAGGGAAGCCCCAGGATCAGAAGACTTTTGAAAGTCCGTAGATGGAAGAACCAAAGAAAAATGGGTTTATGTAAAAGCTTGAGCCTTTCCGTTGGTTTGTGTATAAGCCTGATTCATAAGGGAGACGTTGGTCTGGGGTTTTTGTAGTCATAAAAATTAGAAAGACACCGGAAATTGCATTTTTCTCCAGTTGGCTTTAGGCATTTGGGCCAGATAAAGGGATTACCCAGTGAGGGAAGCCGGACACCTTCATCCTGATTTGCTTCACGACATTGACATTGCCTGGACAAGGCGCTCTCATGGACACTGGGGTCCTCTCATTTGTAAGCTGGGCCACACATCCTGCAATCCGGCACAGATGAGATGGGCAGCCAGGGGACAGGACAGATGGCAAAGCAGAAGCAAAGACAAGCCGAGTCCCCTCATGGGAGGGAGGCACGGAGAGACCCAGGGAGAGGGAGTGGGCTGGCCAGGCGGGCGGATGTCCCGTCAGGGCAGCGACGAGAGTGGCTCAGGGGAGAGGAGGCCCGTCGGGTGGGAACTAAGCTCACTGGCCAAACTCTGGGGGAAGCCAGGTGATCCAGCAGTTCCCGTCTGTTTCTGAGCACCCTCTTTCTCGAAGCACCTCCACATCTGAGTGTCTTGTTGGAGCTCTGACGACCGGCAGACGGGGCTCAAGGCGGGGAAAGTGCTGGTGGGGCAGCATGAGACACCTTGCCTGCGTCTCTCCCACAAAATGTCCCGGAATAAGATCAGGGACAGCAACCCTGGGCAGGAGCATCCCAGAGAGCCCAGGGCAGTGGGACACCTGTCACCGGAGGAGGTAGCAGCTTTGGGAGGGGGGACAGGAGCTGATGGCCAGGGGGCAGGAGGTCGCTGTCCCACCAAGTAGCTCCCACCTCTGGGCAGCTCACTGGCTCAGCTGTCAGCTTCCAGGCTTGGGAGGTGGCAGGGACGGAATTTGCCATCCAAGCACTTCAGAGGAACTAATATGGGGAGTTTTAGAGGCTGTTGCTCGAGGGGAAGCATAGTCATCAATGCATATAAGATAGCTTTTAAAAGGAATTACTACTATCGAGACATTTTTCACCTAGGATACGGGCAAAAACAATAAAGCTGTTCTAATAATTTGCCTGTGAATGAATATTTTCATAAATGAAGCTCAGTCCAGTGCAAAAAGAGTAAACAGAGCTGCTTTGGCTAAGAGAAAAGTCATCAGGCACAGCTTTTCCTCACTGACGTAAAGGGATGAAATACAACTCCATGAGCTTTTTAGTTTCTTTTTCATAAATTTGCCTGGCAAAAAGGAAGAAATGTAACTTCAAGATACAAGAGCATGTGCCTATATTTGTGCTTGTATTTATAAATCCATTCATGTGTGATTATATTTATATATGAGTATTTTTTTAAGTTAGGAAAAGCCGTTAAAGATTCCTGTAGTTCAGTCTTCTCATTTTATAGGTTAGAAAACCAAGTGGCAGGTTGAGAGATTTTTGGTTTAAGATAAACCAGCTTTTGAGATCAAGTCCTATTACTGCCATATCTAAATGTGTGTCTTATATACATGTATTTATTTTGTTCTGAGTGAGAAAGTGAAATATTGATGATTCTCCTGTCAATACTAAAGCCTCATGTAACCAGATTAGGATAAATCAAAAAAAAAAAAATCAAACACCTACAATTACAACAGAGCCACAAAGCTGTAACCTTGACCCTGATTTTACAATGACACTGGGGCAACCTTGTATTTCAAATTAGTCATGAACGTCTAAGGTAAGAATGTGAGGAATTATAAACTCTCAGGAAGCAATTTCTAGCTGAGCCTTTTCCTCCTTCTTGTTGAGTTTGCTTCTTTCTCAATCTGAGTAATTTTCAAGGTAGAAAATATTTGAATTATTTTTCCATTTCATTCTGCGGGATTAAGCATCTGTTTGTCATTCAATACGTTTTTATTTTAATTATCTGTTATAAGCAAAGTACTTTTGCTAAGTACTTAGGAAAAAGTGGATGAACCATGGCCCTCAATGAGTTTCTCTTTGGCACGGAGAAGGTCTCTGGGCATTGGGAGGGGGACTTGGATGACCTGGGAAGACAGGACACAGATGCAGTTGGTGAGGAAGAGGGGGTTGGGGACAGAATGTCCAGGGGGAGCAGAGGCAGCCCAGCACGGCTGGCAGGAAGCCTCTTTAGAACAGAAGGCAGGTGGGAGCCACAAGGAAGGACCCTGCGGAGGGCTTGGCTGTGGAGTTGAGATTTGGTGCTGGGAGAGGTCAGTGGTACCTGGTGATGGAAATGGGCTTTCCGGAGGCTGCCTGATCAGGGTGCAGGGTGCCTGGGAGGAGAGAGGCTGGAGGCCCATAAAGGGTGTTTCACCACAATTCGGGTGAAGATCTTGGACTCGAGTATGATGTTGACTGAAAAGAAATGCACAACCTAAAGGTTGAGAGTTGATTATTTGGTGAACTTTCTGAGGACTCATGCCTGCCTAGGAGGCAGCCTCCCAGATGGCTCCAAAGAGGTCAGGGGGAGCCAGGATATAGAGGAGTTTTTGCAACAGGTAGTTGGACCATCAAAAGATTACTGATAATTAAAGAAAACCAGACATCTCAAGTTAATGCATTTAGCGCTTTTCTATGTATGGGGAGATGCTAGAGTCTGGGCTCATGGAAATCATTCCTTGCATAGGCACCGTAGCTCTCTGGGGCCAGCATCCTGTCCTTTCCCATCCTGAGTCCCCTCAGGATGCAAGATTGGGGTCGCCTGCAGTGGCTGCTGGCTTCATGGCCGCAACATCCTTTGTTTACTCATGTGGCAGGTGACATTCTTCATCCACAGTGACAATGGGGTAGTGGGTTGAATGGTGACCCTGAAAAATGATGAGTCTATGTTCTAACCCTGGACCCTGTAAATGGGACCTTACTGGGAATAAGGGTGTTGGCAGATGTATTAAGTTAAGGATCTGCAGGTGAGATCATCCTGGATTAGGGTGGACTTGAAATCCAAGGACAAGGTCTTAGGAGAGAAAGGGACACTCTGAGCTAAAAGACACAGGGACACAGGGCAGAAGGCAGGTGAAGACAGGCAGAAATTGAAGATGTGGCCATCAGCCAGGGGGGCATGGAGTCACCAGAGCTGGAAGAGGCAGGAAGGACCCTCCCCTCGAGCCTTTGGAGGGAGCGCGGCCCTGCTCACAGCTTGATTTCAGACTTCTGGCCTCCAGACTGTGAGAGAATATATTTCTGTTGTTTTAAGCAGCAAACTTGGGGGTAACTTATTGAGGCAGCTCCAGGAGAGGACTACAAAAGAAAAGAAGGGATGAACATTTTGACAAAGAACCTCACTGTGGAGCATTGGTGCGGATGTAGAGGGAGCATGCTCTTCCAGACCGACCCCTCTCTTCTGGGGGTGTGGAGGGGGGCAGCCCCGGAAAACACATCTGGCTTTATGAAGCCAAGTCAAAGACGCATACGCTTGGTGACCGAGCATTTTCCCTCCTAGGTGTGTGCAATGCAGTCGTGTCTTTTTTGTAATAGCAGAAAGACTGGAGACACCCCAAATGCTCATCGAAGGAATAGTGGGTAACAAACGGTGGTTAACTCCACGGTGGAACATTGTAGAAGCGTGAAAGAAAATGAACACAGTCATAACATCAACAAGAATGTATCTTACAGACAAAATAAAGTGGAGAGGACAAAAAAGCAATTCTTGGAAGACACACATTATGACACCATTTACATAAGTCCCCCAAACATGCAAAACTTACCAAAATTATTGAAGGATAAATACAAATGGGATACAGTAGAGACAAAAATAAGGGAATAATACAATTCAAGACAATGGTGACATTTGGAGTGAGGCAGGGGGCTGAGATCAGGAGGGGCACAGCGTGTGTCTTCATTTATTTTTCTTCTTTAAACCTCGCAAACGTGCAGTCTGCGTTAGGGAATTAGTATAGTGTCAAGTATGGGCTTAGAGCCCGACTGCTTGGTGTTAAGTTCTGGCCCTCCACCTGTTAGCCATGGTACCTTAAGAAAGTTATTTTAGCTCTCTGAGCCTCAATTTTCTCACCTATAAAATGGGGATATTAAAGTCTGTACCACACAGGGCTGTGGTGAGAATCAACGTTAATACACGTGAGAGCTCAGAATAGTGCAGGGTGTAGTGCGTCTCAATACGCGTCGGCTACTGTAGTGGTCATCACATCACTGTCATCATCTAGTAAATGTAAAGTACACTGAAATGAAAAAAAGGAAGGGACGGGACCGTGCAGAAATGCGGTGAGTGCACACGGGGGTGGTGGGGACCCCAACCGTCAGCCTGGGTGACCGGGAACCACAGGAGGCAGTGACACAAAATGAAGACAGAGGGGAGAGACCTGGCCGGAGCTGATGATTCTATTTGGGTGGTTGGTGTTCTCCTGGGGCGAGTCCCGCCCCTCTGCTGGCCGGTGCTATAGGGGCCCTGTTGAAGGCGTGTTCCCAGGGGAAAGCAGGGGCTGGAGCTGAGCTGGGGCTTGGCGGGGGGTTGGCCCTTCTGGTCACATTTTGAAAGCATTCAAGTGGACAGAAGGCAGCTTGAAACCCAGTTCGCCCTCCCCGTGCTGCTGGGCGCTGCATCGTCCTCTGGTCTCCTCGGGGTCCTTGTGGATGTCCTGCACCGGGAGGGTGGCTCCGGGCTCCCCAGGGACAGGCAGCAGCATGCAGTGGCGCTCAGACGTTGAGAAGCCACACTCAAGCTCGCTCCTTGGAACTGGCGCCTGAATATGGGCACTGGGGCGTCCGTGGGAATGAGTCGAGGCCATTCAGGAGAAACGCCTCCCCCTGGCCTGCTTGCGGGTTCCCCCTGTGGCTGTTCTTGGTCCTCTGGGGTCACTCATGGTGTCAGCAGAAGGCACGCTTGTCTGCATCAGGGTCTGTCACATGGTACCGTGAACCCAGGCTGGTTCTATGCCTCGTGTTCACCGAACTGAAGATAACACAAGCTTTTTTGTCTCTCTTGCAATTGTACCTTTCCTCCTATCGTGCCTGATTGCTGGCCTGGGGATGTGTTCAGGAGTCAGACCAAGGAACAGACAGTGGTGTGTGGAAGGCCTGCTCCAGGGACCTGGGAGGATCGGGCTTCCAGGGGGAGACCCGCCAGACAGCTGGGAAGGGGAATCACGGCAGAGCTAATAAGTACACCGCTGCCAACAATAGATGCGACCACAACAC
Organism: Mesoplodon bidens; assembly: GCF_964165515.1. Taxonomy (NCBI): domain Eukaryota; kingdom Metazoa; phylum Chordata; class Mammalia; order Artiodactyla; family Ziphiidae; genus Mesoplodon; species Mesoplodon bidens. Next base: position 4,129,019 of record NC_138161.1, on the reverse strand, counting down.
AGCGTCGATCACAGTAACTAGCGTCGGTGCCAGGCTCTGTCCCCGCCTGACACACGCTGCCTTGTTTACCCACCTACAACCCGGATGGAGCTATAGCGCCCTTCCCTTGAAGGTGAGGAGCCCGGGGCCCAGGGGACTCTGTCATTGGCCCAGGAGGGAGGCGGGCATGGGATCAGCTGGCTTGCCTCCAGGCCTCCCATTTTGACTCTCAAGGTGGTGAAATGATGAATGGGCAAATTGAACAAATGGATGAAAATGGCCCAGGTGCTTGGAGGAAGAAGCCATTGCTTTAGGTGTGTGGGGGGCCGTCTTTGAGACCCACCCACGTATGGAATGCTTCCCAGTCCTCATGTCATTTCGTCTTCCAGCAGCACCCAGTGGTAGGAGGTATGTGTATCCCCAATTGATGGATGAGAAAACAGAGGCTCACAGAGCTACGTCACGTTGCCCCAAGTCCCACGATACGCGAGGGGTGGGTTTAAGGCTTGAGCTGTTGTCACCCTATAAAGGTCCTTCTCCTCCTCCGGGGCCAGGGCACTGGCTTGAAGAACAGGCAGGACAAGGCTGAGAGCGGACGGTGTGCACGTGCTCAGTGGAGGAGGTGCGCCAGCGCGGGCGGGCTGGGGAGACCCCGAGCAGACCGGCCCGGCGTGCAGGGAACCTGAGGCAGTGGGTAAAGGGGGGCCAAGGGAGATGGGCCTAGAAGGGCTCATGTGTACCATGGAAGGAAGACCGTGAACCCCAGGCTGGGGCACGTAGGGTTTGTCCTGGAGGGAGATGGGGGGGCCCCATCCAGAGGGAGCCTTGAGAGGCTCAGCGTCCCACCCAGGAGCCCCACTGGTCCAGGATGTGTCCCCGGAGCCCCTCGAGGACACATACGGGCACACAGCCAGCCCCGTGGGCAGCGCTCTCTCCACGGGACACAGGGCAAGTTCACGAAGCAGGTGTCAGCAGCCTCAGCCAGGTCACCGAGCCCTTGAAAATCCCCAGTGTAGAAATACAGCAGCTCTCTGAGCTGCTGCTTCTAAAACTGCCCCCCAAATGCTCCCGCACAGCAGCCAGTGGCTGAGCCAAGCATCTCCAGCTCTGCCTGGCTACTTGGAGGCGCGTCAGCTGTGGGCCGCCGGGCTCTGAAAAATGTCATTAGCATAAACATTCGGGGAAGCGCCAAAGCCCAGTGGTTGTCAGCCCAGCCCTGCTTCCAACGCGCTCTGTGCCTGCCTTTGTGTGCGTGCTGATTTTTGCTTTGTTTTCTCTTTCTCTTTCACAGTGTGAATTTGGGGCCAGGAGTACAGCCATTTGCTGTATCAGAGCAGTGATCCTGGCTCTCATGAAATAGAGATCCCCCGACTGCGAATCGGCCAGCGGGGCTGGGAAGCCGAGCTCAGAGGCACAGAGCTTGTGCAGCTGTTGGGTGCGGGGCATTTTGGCTCACCTCCTGGGCTGTCCTGTTCAAGAGTCTTACCTGTGCCTTTCTTGGGAGTCTGTGGCCTCTGGTTGGTGTTGCACTGTGATCTTTCTTTCATAGAAGGTGGCTCCGATGTCATTCAGCTTTGAAATGTGTTCCAAGAGAAAGCTTTATTCACAGATGAGTTGCTTGGGGACCAGGAGCATCTTCCCGGCTGGGTGACTGTGGGTTGGAGGTGACCTTTCCTCCCTCCTCCCGGCAACCTTGGATTTCAAGGTTCACCACTTGGATTTTAACCCGCTTTGGGGACGGGGTTTGGGAAGTCATTGGAGGGAAGGCCACCTCTGGATGTCGTCCCGGGCCAGGTGGTGGCGGTAGTGAGCGAGGTTCAGGGGCTGCTGCTTGGGCGCAGCAGTGGAAGGGACTTTTGTGCTGGGGCTGCCACCTGTGTGCTCTGCCTTCCAGAGTGCCCGCATGCCTGCATGTGACAGCGACACGTGGGGATGGGTGTAGCCAGAGCTTCAGGAAGCAGCAGACGAGGCATCTAAATCCAGATCCCAGCCTGGGGGCAGCTGGTCCCCAGGGAGTATGCCTCCTCTGGGCTGGTCGCTGCTCCAGCGGGAGATGCCAGAGTCGGCGTGGGCATGTCAGTCGGGAACACGGGCAAGGGGCAGAGACCACAGCACCTTTCAGGGCAGGTGCCCAGAGCAGGTCACAGGATCAGACCAGGAATGCGCAGGTGCCCCCTCGGCGGGTGGGGAGTGAGCCAGAACCGTGCCGGGCTCAGCTCAGCAAGGCCTGGGATTCAGCCCACTGTATCGTTTTCTCACAGAGCCCCTTGGATCCTGGTAGGGAGAGAGGCCCCCATCTGTTGGGACCCGCCGGGCAGTTGCAGCCAGCATCCCACTGTCCCCAGGCCAGGAGCCCGCCTGGGAGGAGCTGGGCGCCACCCTCGGTGCTATGGCTTTTTTCTGGGGAACACGAAAGGGAAATTGCATTTCAGCGACTCTGCTGAGTGGCCCCTGACATGCCACTGTCCTCCAAGTCTGCAGAGTAGTGGGCTTTGAAGGACAGGCTAGAAGCTCTGTGTTGCAGGGGCGCATTTTAAGGTGGTGGATTTCCCAACAGTGTCATGGGATCAGAGGCGAGAGGAAGTTGCGTGCGCCTCCTTGGCGGTGCTTGTGGACACAGAGCATCATTGTACACGATACCTACTGACGTGATAATGGCCCAGCGAAATTCAGAATACTTAGACCCACTCAGGCAGAAGGATGAGAGGGTTGCTTCTGCTGGGGGTCGGGGCAGAAGTGGAACCTAGGGGGCACTGGGTTTGTGGGGGGCGGGGGCAGGCAGACAGACTGACGGACCTCGAAACATGAGGGAGATCGGGGTGGTGAAGCGGGGAGAGGCTCTCAGGACAAAAGGATGGAAAGCATCCCTGAGCTGTGGTCAGGGGACCATCTTTTTTTAAAAAGCGTGGGGACCCACTGTGATTGGGTATCCCTGGAGGGTTGTTTTGTTTGTTTTAAAAAAATATTTATTTATTTAGGCTGCGCTGGGTCTTAGTTGCGGCATTCGGGATCTAGTTCCCTGACCAGGGATTGAACCCAGGCCCCCTGCATTGGGGGCACGGGGTCTTAACCGCTGGACCGCCAGGGAAGTCCCCAGGGGACCATTTCACGTCCATTAAAGTCGCGCCTCTGGGGAACCGTCAAGAAAGCTTGCCGCCTTGTCTGTTGCCCTGTCTACTTCCAGAGCGAGAGTGCCTGCTAAAAATCCAGGGGTCCGTGTTCACAGCCTGACAAACTGAGCAGCTGTTCTGAAGGCAGAGTGGACTTCCTGCTGTAACATCCACGGGGGGTTGGCAGGGGGTGACGTGCTATCTGCGCGGTTTGGGGACAAATGACAATGTCCCCATTTCACGAGTGGTGATCCCTCCCTGTGACTCAGAAGCCTTCACATGTTATGGTCGGGTCCATGTTGATATTTTTAAGCCCAGCTTCCCAGACCTGGTTCTTGTTATTGTCGGCGAAAAAGCCCCCTTTCGATTTCAGAAGGTGCGAAAAACAAGAAGAGGTCTGAGCTGTGGGTGTGGCTTTGCCCCTTAATAAGGAAAAGTGAGGCAGTGATGAGCTGGCCCTTGGGCATTAGGGGGAAGAAGCAGGTGGGGGAGAAGGAAATGTCACTGGTGTCTGGGAATATGGACCTTTGTCTTTTTTGCCTTGAGTTCTCTCTTGGAGAGGGAGGAAGAGGGGTCTGGAGAATAACGCTGTCTGTTCTCACCAAGAGCCCCTTTCAGCTCCAAGGGGAGACTGATGGGGGAGGGGAAGGGGAGGGGGGAGGGGTGGGGAGCGCAGCTGGGCTTATCTGGTCAATGTTGGCATCTAGAGGAAAAGCATGACTTTGGGTGCAGAAATGGACCTGCTGTGTTGATTTTAGATTGAAGTTGACGTGATACTAGATTATTTGGCAACTTTATTGGTGCTTTTGGCATAATTTAAGTAATCAGAAGGATGGTTTTTTCTTCATTGTTCTAGCAGGTTTAGAAGCTTGTGAAAAAGACCAGTTCTTCTTTTAGAAGGATAAAAATACTGCAGTGATAGAAAACTGCTTCATGCCTGACAGGCAGATGTGAATAACTCTCATCTATATTTTAGTATCTGCACTGGGGCAGGGGCTCCACTGCCAGTGCGCTGATGAACTAGCTGCCTGTGGGGCATGGGTGTGTGTGTACATGGTGTGTGTGCACATGGTATGTGTGTGTACCTGGTATGTGTGTGTACACAGTGTGTGGACAAGGTGTATGTACATGGTGTGTGTGTGTACATGGTATGTGTGTGTACATGGTGTATATGTGTGTACACAGTGTATGTACACAGTGTGTATACATGGCATGTGTGTGTACATAGTGTATGTATGTGGGGTGTATGTGTACATGGGGTGTGTGTGTACACAGTGTGTGTGTTTACAGTGTGTGTACAAGGTGTGCATATGTACACAGTGTGTATGTACATGGTGTGTGTACACAGTGTGTGTACATGGTGTGTGTGTACATGATATGTGTGTGTACACAGTGTGTGTATGTACATGGTATGTGGTGTACATGGTGTGTATGTGTGTACACAGTGTACAGTGTGTGTACGTGGTATGTGTGTGTACACAGTGTGTGTGTGTATGGTATGTGTATATGGTGTGTGTGTAGGTACACTGTATGTACATGATATGTGTGTGTACACAGTGTGTGTATGTACACGGTATGTGATGTACATGGTGTGTATGTGTGTACACAATGTACAGTGTGTGTACGTGGTATGTGTGTGTACACAGTGTGTGTACACAGTATGTGTGTACACGGTATGTGTGTACACGTGTGTGTGCACGGGGTGTGTGTGTACACAGTGTATGTACACAGTGTGTGTACATGGTATGCGTGTGTACATGTGTGTGTGTACACGGTGTGTGTGTATACACGGTGTGTGTGTACTTGGTGTGTGTGTGTGTACACGGTGTATGTACATGGTGTGTGTGTGCACGTAGGGGTGCACAGCATTGGTGTCTTGGCATCAGCATCAGAGCTGCTCTGAGCACCCAACCCAGGAGTGCTGGCTTGAGGGGGCTGTGATTCCAGGTGACCTGTGTAGCCTGGGTGATAGGAAATGATTTCCCAGCAATGTCCCATCAGCGTTCTCTGGGACCCTGAGCCACTGAGAGACAGAAGTTCTCATGGTGTAAACAGATGCACGTCCTCTCCTGGGGAGGCTGGGGTCAGGGTTCCCAGGCAGCCCCGTCCCTCCTCACAGAGGCTGACCGGCCTCTTTGCACCCAGCAGCATTTGGAGGCATTCTGGTGCCTTCCAGAAGTGGGCTCTGGCTCATTGAAAATGATCACAAGCCTGAGCAGCCAAATCCAGGACATTAACCCTGAGGTGGGCGCTCTTGGTGGGCGCCCCTTCCCCGCCCATGCGCCAGGACACGTGTGGCATCCTCAGTCCACGTGAATGAGGATGGTGGTCCAGCTGTTCCTCCTCAGGTGAAGAGACACTGCTGTCATGTGGCTTGTGGTTCCCAGGATGTGTTTTGTCCCAGTTGCATCTCTAGCGACCACTGCTTATTACATCATCTACCTGCAGCTCCTCGTGACATTCTTCTTCAAACACGTGATCTTGTTCTATCTTCACAAACACCCGTAAGGTCAAGTCCTCTTTCCTGCCCATCACCAGGTGAGGAAGGTGAGTCTAGGAAGCTGAAGGAAGTGGCCCCAGTCACACAGCAAGCTAGAGGCACAGCTGTAGGGTGATGGAGGGGCCCCTGGGGCCAGACCGACTCCATCCGAATTGTTTCCAAAGCTCCAGGAAGACTCCACATGCAGGCGATATTGGGGGCCACGGCACTGGTGGCTCTGCAGAATTATTTCCCATTCAGTGTCTGGTCTGAATTATCCCTCGTTGTTTACGGTGTTATTATTAAGCAGGCACAGGGCTGGTGAAAAGAGATGCAGCTGCAGCAGGACACGTGCTGGAGTTTGCTTGGTGCTGGGGATAGATGAGCTGAGACCCACTGTCCGTCCCCCCTCCTCTAAGCAGCCTCATCCCAAAGCTTGCTGCTGGGCCAGTGTGAGGGCATAGACGCCGACCACGGGAAGGCACGATGCTGGGACATCCAGACTCTAGAGGGCCGACCCCTCCCTCAGGCCACCCGCCCACTGTGCTCATTCCCCCACAGTGGATACAAAACTCCAGAAATTGGAATATGTTTAAATTCGTGGTCAAGAAGAAGTTCACACACGTTGGAATGTGATGGAACTGGCCACCAAAACGCCTGCAGTCCAGAGGTGCTTCCCTGCATGGCTCGAGTGAGCCCAGCTATCATGCCAGCAAAGGAGTTCTCGAAAACGACGCTTCATGAGGATGGAAGTGCATATGGAGGTGCATATGCATGTGCATATGGGCTGAATTGCTCCAAGCCAGCTGGGTACAATGGACAACACTGGCGAGCACAGGAGACATTTACACTTCCTTCCAGAGGCGACTGGACAACCAGAACATGACTTGTCCTCTCTTGAGCCACCAAGGCAGCCTCTTCTGTGTCCCGCAGCTCCACTTCCCTCTCCCATCATTCAGCTGATGTTCCCTTCCTGGTTTCCAAACATTGAGAAACATCCAGAGTGATTAGTGCTCACCACATCAGACAATCCTTTGATTGCCGTAATTTTCGCATGCCATGACATCGAGGATAATTTTCATCAGCCGGGTAGGAATGTCTGCCTCGTTTCTACCTCTCAGCAGAGAAAATACACAGTCAGTGAGCACAGTTCCAGGTAGGGGAGAGCCAGTGATGTGTGTGGTATGAGGGCAGTGCATTGGGGTTGGGCCAGTCTTCTTTGGCAGAGCTAGGAAATGTCTCACTCTAGAATCCTGTGAGTCCGCTGTGCAAAAATTTACCATTAAAAAAAAAAAATTAAAGACACACATCCATTTGAAAATAGTCAGTGACCCGGGTTTATTGCCTGTTAGCTCTTTGTAATTTGCTTGGGCTCCCTCGTTTCTTTTTAGTTGTCATTGTTTAGAACCAACTGAAAAACATCTCTGTGAAATGAAAGACCTGCTTCAGATTGAGGAAAGATTCTGGGCCAGGCTCTGCATGCTGGTAAACTTGGGTTCAGCCTCAGTAGCGACGTTTGCCATGAGCGTTGAGTCTGCAGATGGAATTCCGTGTCTCCGGCCCTTAGGTTGGGACCCGTGGCCGTTTCAATAAAAGCCCACACCTGAACCTCAGCTGACATTTGGTTGTCCAGGGAAGAAAGCCCCACGTGATGCACACCTGGTGAATTCTGGGTCTTTGGAGGGTAGACCTCTTCTTTCATCAGGGGAAACTGAGGCCAGGATGGTGGACGGCCTGTGCATGGCCACTGTCCAGCCATGAGCATGGCTGGGAATGAGGCCCGGGCTGCCACCCACCCCCATGCCTCCCCCTCTCCCGAGGTCCCCACTGGAAACTCCAAGGTCGATCATCTTTCTTTTCACATTTAATTGGACAGAGCTTAATCGGCTCCTTTAACCTCATTATGAAAAGCCTGCACTGGGGATGCTTTAACCAGGCTTCGTGCCCATGTGGGCTGCACAGGAAAGTCTGAGAATGACCCTGGATTGGAGAAGGGCCCCTGGGAGAGCTGCAAGATGGCAGCACTCATGGCTTCTAGAACATTCCTTCTCAGGACACTGCCCCTTGGGAGGGCTTGCTGGCTAAAAAGTGCAACTGTTACATAATGTTCATGGAGGAAGCAGGAAGTTATCTTCCGAGGGAAGTGGTCCCCCAGGGAGGACCCAGGAGGCCTGGCGGGGGCGTGGCTGGTGGGGGCAGTGGGAGGCTGGGCGTGTTCGTTTCGTGTGGCTGCTATAACAAATTGCTGCAAACTGGGTGGCTTAAAAACACACACAAGTGGGCTTCCCTGGTGGCGCAGTGGTTGAGAGTCCGCCTGCCGATGCAGGGGACACGGGTTCGAGCCCCGGTCCGGGAAGATCCCACATGCTGTGGAGCGGCTGGGCCCGTGAGCCGTGGCTGCTGAGCCTGCGCGTCGGGAGTCTGTGCTCCGCAACGGGAGAGGCCACAACAGTGAGAGGCCCGCGCACCGCAAAAAAACAAACAAACAAACAATAAATAAATAAAAGAAAAACAGGTTTCTGATATTAGAGAAGCACCGCCCGAGAGGGTGGCCTGCACGTGAGGACGCTTCTCAGCTGGCCGGCCTTGCATCATGTTGCACATACGCCCTGTCCCTCGCTCCACGTCCCCCTGGGAGCCCACGCCCCTCCAGAGCAAGAGCTGGGGGGCCGGTGACTCACTTGGCTCCACATGTATCACTTCAGCTCTGGGGTCCACAGCCAGACCCCCAATTCCAGTTTGCTGGCTGTAAATGACAAAACCATGGTCTGCAACCCCGGTCTGCCCGCCGTTTCCCCTGAAAGGCCTGATGCTCCCCCAACTCCAAGACCCATGTCTGTTCCTGGCATCCTGGCCGTGAGTGTCACAGCCTGTGGGAGCTCTCTGGCAGTGTTATTATCTGGTGCCCCCGTGTGGACCCCAACACCACAGGTCACAGTGAGAGCAGCACCCATGGGCCCTGCTGGAGGGAAGGGACCCCTCAGATCCCCAAGGTGAGGCTGTCCTCAGGCGTCATGACCCAGGGGAAGGCTGTACGTGGCCTCTAAGTGGCCAGTGGTCACCTCAGCCATCCGTTTCCCTGGCCAGGTGGCTTCCGGTTGCCAGGGGACCAGGTAGGGATCGGCTCTGAACTAGGGGAAGAACAGCCTAAAGGAAGGTTTGCTGCAGAGTAACCCCGATGCCGCCTGAACCCCCAGGAGGACAGTAATGAGCAGACGTCTGGCATTACTGCTCCCTCAGTGATGTCACACAGGTCCCCTGGGCCCAGGGCCCAGAGCACCTGGCCCCCCTCCGCAGAGCCCCATCCCATGGGGAGCCCACGCTGGGGCTTGACCCTGCAGGGAGGGGGCCCTGCTGTCCCCCAGCTCTTCCCTCCATCTGTCCACCATGTGGCAGACGTGATCTTTGAGGGTCCCCGACCCCCAACCCTGGTCTCCTTTGGCTCCCCTGCTGTGTGTTTGCCCACCTGCCATCACCCACGTCCCGGGGGTAGGAGTCTGACTCACTTGCGGTCCTGAGCTGCTCCCCCAGGCCCCCCTGCCCCCGTCCGTCTGCTCCTCGGCCCTTCCCCCCCAACCACAGGTGACCGTCTCAGGTCTCCCCAGGTGACTGCCGCTCCCCGTAACGAGTCAGGTCGCAGGGCCGCGTGCTACCTGCCTTTTGCTTCCGCTTCTCTCTGCCTGATTAAAAGGTCCTCAGGGGCTTGCCATCCAGATCAAGGAGGCAGCTGGTGACAGGCTGGGTGTTTAGGGTGTCCCATCTGTGAAAGACGAGAGGCGGCTGGGAGAAGATTCCCCAGACCCAGGCTGGGGCTCGAGTAGACACACAGGTTTGGGGGTCCAGGGAGCGACTAGGGGCAGAGTCCAAGACCAGGGCTCAGTCAAGGGCTCCACAGGCCCTTTCCTCATCAGGCCCCTTTCAGCTCTGCGTGGGAAGCCAAAGTACCGCTTTTGCCCAATTCTGATCATTTAAGGGTATGTCCTTGGAATGTTTCTCAGGGTCTGAGAAGTGTTTCTTCTTTTTTTAATTTAATTTTTATTTTATTTTATTGACTGCGCCACAGAGCACACAGGATCTTAGTTCCCCGACCAGGCATCGAACCTGTGCCCCCAGCAGTGGAAGCGCAGAGTCTTAACCACTGGACCGCCAGGGAAGTCCCTGAAAAATGTTTCTGAATTAGGAGCCTTTAGATGAATCCAGTTACTTCTATTTGAGTCTTTGTAGCTCATTTGAACAGTCTGCTTGAGAAAAAGCAATGTGACTTCGTTTGGCATGTGTAGTTTTATTTTTTTCCTTTTACAAAGCTCTCGGATGGAGATTTGGCAGAAAGTCCAAAGCAATGTGATGCAACTGCAAAATGATAAACTTTTAATTACTAATGAATTATTAATATATGAATCATTTAATTATAAAGTAATGATTTGTGAATAAATTCTATACAAATAATTTATACCGGTGGAGATGAGAAATAGAACATTCATACATGAGATAATAAATTAATCACTTAATTGATAAAGGCATGAGTTGACCATTATGGTGGGTGGTGCAGCCCTGGGTTAGGATCTGTTTACACTGGCTCTGGGGTCCTGGACAAGTCGCCCAGGCCCACTGGACATCCAGTTCCTCAATCCCAAATGAGAATGGTGGAGTCCTCGTACCCTAGATGATGCCCACGAAAGGGCTTTGTAAACTCTGAAGAGCTTTATAAAGGGCTAATTGCTAAAGGGCTTTGTAAACCAGTGCACCAGTACGTGCACTGGTACTTATCACTGATACACCCATGACGTGCAATCGAGGAAGTAGGCAGAGGCATCCAAAAGACCTGAGGTCCATTTTCTTGCCCAGAACTCAGCATTTTCATAAATACTATGGCAGGGGTCCCCAACGCCCCCCAACCAGGCTGCACAGCAGGAGGTGAGCAGCGGGGGAGCGAGCGAAGCTTCACCTGTATTTACAGCCGCTCCCCATGGCTTGCGATACCGCCTGAGCCCCGCCTCCAGTCAGATCAGCGGCGGCATTAGAGTCTCATAGGAGCGTGAACCCTACTGTGAACTGCGCGTGCGAGGGATCTAGGCGGCGCGCTCCTTATGAGAATCTAATGCCTGATGATCTGAGGGGGAGCTGAGGCGGTGATGCTAATGCTGGGGAGTGGGTGCAAATACAGATTCTCATTAGCAGAGAGGTTTGACCGCACAGAGACCATAATAAATCTGTTGCTTGCACACTCATATCAAAACCCTATCCGTGAGTGGCAAGGGACAATTAAGCTGCATCTTACGGAGCAGACTGGACATAGCAACACACTTCGAGTGTCACTGTCTCCCATCACCCCCAGATGGGACCCTCTAGTTGCAGGTAAACAAGCTCAGGCCTCCCACTGATTCTGCCCTATGGTGAGTTGTATAATTATTTCATTATATATTACAATGTAATAATAATAGAAATAAAGTGCACAATAAATGTAACGCACTTGAATCATCCCGAAACCATCCCCCCCCACCGCCGTCCGTGGAAAAATTGTCTTACGCGAAACCAGTCTCTGGTGCCGAAAAGGTTGGGGAATGCTGCACTTTGGTGTGAAAAACCTTGCCTTTGCCCTTGGTTCTGCAGCCAGGTGTACTGTGTGTTTGCCTCTGCAGTACTGGGGGCAAAACCAGTGAGTCCTGGTTTGAAAATGAATGTGATCCGCTTTTCACAGGATACAAGACCCTTCTGAAAGGAATTTCTGGGAAATTCAACAGTGGAGAGCTGGTGGCCATCATGGGTCCTTCCGGGGCCGGGAAGTCCACGTTCATGAACATTCTGGCCGGATACAGGTGAGCAGACCCTCGCCCCACGGTCAGCCAGGGGCCAACAGGATGAATGGTCCATCCCATCACTTCTTAAGGCTCTGGGCAGGCTCCCGGGAAGCCGGAGGGGTGTCTCACATTAAGAGGCTCTGGAATCTGTGAAGGGAACAGAGCCCCGGCATTGGGGGCATCAGAAGGCAGCACCTGCTGGTTGTCACCTGGTGGTGGTGAGTGGATGCTGTGCTCAGGAGAGGGAGGTCCTGGGGCAGAAGGGCCAGGCCTTACGGGACAGGAAGTAATGGAGAGATCCAGGTTGGGGAGGGGGACGGCAGGAGAATGCTGAGACACATATGAATGAAGGTCAAAGGTAAGATGAGCCACTTTCAGAAGAAAAGCAGCAGCGTCAGGCTAGGGCCCAAAGGTCACGCGACTCTTGCTTGTGGCCATGTTAGCTGCTCCGACGTTTGGAAACCACAGCTCTCGACATCCTGTCCGGTGACGTTCATGTAAGAATGATGTGAAGACTGAATCTTCAGAAGTGTTAACAAAATGCTCTCTTAAAGCCAGTTCTCTTCAGATCTCATGGCTTCCATTTGCTACTTCAGCAAATACATTTTAAAAAGAACTTCATTTACTGGCAGAGAAAGATAAATTCCGCCCGCCCCCTTCCTTGGGACTTCTGAATTACTCTTTAAAGATGAAAATTAGAATTTTTAAAGGTCTCACTTATGGCAGATTCCTGTCTGTTGTATTCACTTCTAAAGGTGAGAGCCAAACTTGCAACACCCAGCATCACGCTGGGGACACGGGAGGGGAGATCAGCCGTTTTTCAGCTCATCCCACACCCTCAGCTGCTGTTCAGCCTGTGCGGCACGTGGCCGTCCTGGAGCCACAGAGGGCAACCTGGAGACAACAGAGCTCCCAGCCTGGTCCCCTGAAATGCCAGTTGATCCCACCCATTCCCTGGAGGAAAGCAGGGACCCACCACAGGGCCCATGGTCACAGCAGTGGCCTGGATGAAGTTGGACACCAGATATAACTGCACCGGTCTCCACAGACCCTCTGTGTTTCTGTTCTTCATGGCATCGAGGAGGCAGGGCTGGAGAACGGGGATCCTTCGTAGGATGCCCATGGCTCCCACTGTGTCCCTGGGCTGAGATGATGAACCCAGAAGAGCATCGGGCCATAGCGATGCCCGGTGGGTCTGTGGATGGGGGAGTGAGCGTGGCTGGCGGGGCCATGCCCTTCCGTCTCCACAGTACACATAGGATGCCCCACCTCCACTGTGGTCAGAGAGAACAGCTTCCCATCGCTTGGCCGAGGAGGGTCAGGGCGCAGACGTCCTCCTCTTTGAGCCACCTGAGCCCAGGGAGCCTGCAGTGGTCCTCCCAGTCAGCATCATAGTCATGCCACCCCCAGGAGCTGGTTCTGATGTAGTGGCCACACCCCAGACTGAAGATCCTTGGCCTCTGGGGCCTCTGGGGTGGTTGGTGTAGCCTCGGCGGCACACAGGATTGTTCATACGCCCATCTTATAAAACCCTGCAAAGCCCAAGGTGTGCGTGGGACCTCGTGGCTGCGTGTCGGAGCATCCACGTGTACCTCCACTGGTTTGGTCCACAGGCGCCTGTTACGAACGTGCTCTCCCAGAGAGGCCCCACGCTCGCCTCTCCCTTTCCACGCTGAGTCTTTTCTTTGTGCAGTTCCGTCCTCTGAGTTCTGGTGCTGTTCTGGGCCTCGCGTCCCTGCCTGGCTTGGTGTCCCTACTGGTCCAGTGAGAAGACGCTGGGAGGGGCCGTCCTCTCTCCCCTCGCCAGGCCCGGGAAGAGGAGGAGGAGGAGGTGCAGGAGGGATGGGGCTGACACGTCCTCTCGCTGGCCTTGCAGGGAGACCGGCATGAAGGGTGAGGTGCTCATCAACGGCCTCCCGCGGGACCTGCGCTGCTTCCGGAAGGTGTCCTGTTACATCATGCAGGACGACATGCTGTTACCACACCTGACCGTGCAGGAGGCCATGATGGTGAGCGTCCTGGGGCCTGCCGTCCCTCACCTGGCCGCCCCCCGCTCTCCTCGCAGGAGACAGCGCAGCGCCCGGCACCCCTCCCTCACACGGAGTCCTGACACCGGCTGTGCTATTTGGACAGCTTTGCCCAAGGCAACCCCTCAAGGCCCTGGGTTCTGTAGACCCTGGATGACGAAAGCGAGGTCAGGTTTCTGAGAAGGTTATTACCCTGGCGGATGTGAGGGACCGCTTCCAGGGTGACCGCAGTCCTGCGCCCCAGCTGAGCCTCTTCCCTTCTCATCAGTGTTCTGTGGCTTTGGGCACAAGTTCCAGGCAGTCTGGTGCCTGGGTTAGGGCCCCGAGGGTCTCGTCCTCTGACTCACGTGCCCGCCAGGTGGGGGTGAAACCAGAGTTTGCTGCACACCGGTTGGGTCCCAGGCCTTCACCTTCATAGCCCGGCACGGTCATCAGATGTGTAATCCTGCAAAAGCACACGAGGAAGGGCGCCTCGGAGAGTTTAGCAGTTAGCCCGGGCGTCCTGTACAGTGTGGTCCAGGATGGCCTGGCCCAGCTGTGCTCTTTGGACAGACCATGACCCAGCCAAGTACCAGGTGGACGGGGACCACAGTGACCCACCGTGGGCCATGGGAGCCACTAGAGAGCCTCCCAGCCAGAGGAGATTGGAAGGTCAGTGGGCCGCCCTTGTCCGTCATGGAGCGTGTGTGCCCGGGGCTGCTTGCTGTTCTGCGTCCCCTCGTCCACGGCACAAGGCGGCGCCTGACCTCCGGGCCTCTCCCGGCACGTTTGGGACCTTCCCAGCTGGTCTGCCTTGTACTTGGGCAGTGGATAGGCATTCCTCTTGGGCTACTACGGGTGAAGCGTTGCCCTGCACTCTTGACTCGGATGGTGCAAGGCTTCCTCTCTGTGGTGTCGCATCTTGTCCGAAGGGCAATTCCAGGAGATCCTTAGCTGAGCAAAGAGAAGCAGGGAAGGTGTCGGGTACGTGATCTGCCCCCTGACGGGCTCCCCCAGCATCCATGAGCACTGGGCACCCTGACCATGTAGCTTCCCTGGCCTCCAAGTGGGCATACTGATGGGGGCACAGGGAGCTCAGGAGGTGTTTGAAAATAGGGTGGTAAAGTTAGGAAATACAAGATTTCTACCGACCCTGTGGATCCCTTAATCGCTACTTCACCTTCATCTGGGGTGACCAGAGTTTCGCTTGTCAGAGTTACTGCATGAAGTCCTTGGTTACTTGTCTGAGAAACTTCACTTTGATTTCCAGCTCAGTCGCTGCTTTCTTCTGCAAACAAGGTTGGTGACTCCTGCCGTCACCGCCATCCTCCCCCAACCTGTCGCCAGGCTCTGCTGCGAAATCCATTTATTTTTCAGAGTTAAAACCAATTAGATTTTGATTTTGAGAATTTCACGATTCCTTTGATAAATACAGTTAACCTGAGTTAATGAGAAAAAGGGTACCTTTCACTCTGCAGGGTCCTGTCCCACGTGTAGGGACGATATTGGCCACCAGCCATTGGTGGTACATTTCCATGTGCTGCTTCTGACCCTCCACCACCAGGCAAGCCAAGATGTGACACTTGGTGTCACATGGCAGGTGGCTGGCCCCGTCTGACTCTGGGACCATGGCCCTTGGGCCCCTCGCCCCTGCGTCTTAGTCTCTCATGGAGCCTCGGGACAACCTCACTAGCTCACGGGGTGGGCAGGTTCTAACCTCACCACTGTGCTGATGAGGAAACCAAGGTCCTTGCTTCCCAAGGTCACAGGCATTGGCAGAGAAGAACCAAGGCTGATGTGCTGGGCATGGTGATGGTTAGTCAGGGTTTCACCAGGCAGGGTCAGGGGCCCCATGGTATGCCAGCAGGCAGGATTTGAAACAAAACAAAACGAAACAAGAGCAACAACAAAACTGGAGTTCTTATATGTACCACTTACCAATTTCTGTGGCATAAATACTCTGCTATGCATAATTATAAGCTATCAGTGGTTTAGCAGGTGGCTTGTGAAATTCCTGAATATGCACCAGTCGGCTTCAAGCCCTTGATGCCTGGGGATTCCTCATCTCCCAATTGCCCACATCTAACTTCCCTCGGGGCACAGCAGAGAATCCCCTGAGGTAACAGGATGCATCCCAGGCATCACTGCTCTCCTGGACCTACCTTAGTTAACCAAGGCAGCTTGGAAGCCCAGATCTCTGAGGATTTCCTCCATCACCTGGCGGCTCAGCCCCCTGGGGCACTGGGCCTGTGGTCGCTGAGTGAGTTTGTCCTGTTGCCGGCCACCTGTTCTGATTCCACACTGTTGCCTCCATCCCCTGCAGGTGTCTGCACATCTGAAACTCCAAGAGAAGGACAAAGGCAGAAGGGAGATGGTAAGTGTGTTTGCTTGGGCCACAGGTGGTCCAGAATTGCCTGAAATCCACTCAGCACACACGCGTGGAGGGGCCTTTGGGGGCTGGTTGAGTTTGTGGCTGGGCCCCGGCTGTCCTCGTGTGGGTGACGGTGGCATCGCAGTGTGCGCCTGGGCTGGCACACACCCGGAGTGACCACACCGCCAGGGACTCTCAGACGCAGACACACAGACGCAGTGAGGATGTGCAGGACACCGGCCTGAGGACCCCGCCTCAGGGTTAGACCCAGCGCTCTGCCCTTTCAGTGTTTAATACACGTTATGCTCCATTGTGGGGTTTTTTTGTTTGTTTATAAAACACCAACCATGAAGATGGTTAATCATTCATTTAAAAATAGGGCTTCCCTGGTGGCGCAGTGGTTGAGAGTCCGCCTGCCGATGCAGGGGACACGGGTTCGTGCCCCGGTCCGGGAAGATCCCACATGCCGTGGAGCGGCTGGGCCTGTGAGCCATGGCCGCTGAGCCTGTGCATCCAGAGCCTGTGCTCCGTAACGGGAGACGCCACAACAGTGGCGCACCGCAAAAAATAAATAAATAAATAACCAGAGTCCACCCCGACACATGTGCAAGGAGAAATTGGGTTCTTACGTGTTACTAATCAGCCTTTTAAGAAGAGCACAAACAAGTTTCTGGGATGATGGAGATCTCCTAATCCTTTTCATTGCTTTTTTCTGCTTCCCTAAAACCCCAGGGAGCACGAGGGTGTTGGGTAAGCAGACCCCACAGGGAGCGCCAGAAAGCCCCACTTCATGGGGAGGCCTGGTTTATATTTACACATCCCTGTATGTTTACGCATTGTCCAAGGGAAACTCAACTTAGCTGAACCTAACCCTAACCGGACTGTGTGACTGTCTAAGCAGAGGACTGCTGCTGCTGAGGGCATGCCCTGACTCATTTCCCTCCAGCCCCTGTGTGTACCTAGGTCCTGGTTGTTTACTTCTCGAGGAAACACAATAGAATGGAATGTTCCAGCAGGTGGTAGAATGTTGCCCACCTCCCTCATTTCCCAGAAAAGCAGCCTCAACCCTCGAGAGCCCCCCGCAAGGAGCCTTCCTCAGGAGCCAGTTCTCCCAAGGCCGGAACATTGTTCTTTCTGATTAATTTGAAAACAAAACCAGCCTTCAGGGCGTCATTCTGGAGAACCGGGGACCGGAGGCCGTCACAGGGCGGAAATGGGAGGGACTTACCTTGACCTCCACCTCCAGCATCCTTCCGGTGGGGCTGAGGGCAGGTGGGGATGTGGTCTTTGTTTTGCACCTTCCGCCTGGGTTCCCGGGGACGCCTGGAGCCGTGTTGTCCTGGGAAGGCCAGCAGACGGTCCACGTGAGGGAAAGTGTGCCTGAAAGATGGCCTTTTCTGGGCCACCACGCTGACCTGCCTTCCCGGGAAGAGGCAGTGGAGCTGGGTTAGGGCTCAGCAAGGGAGAGGCCAAGCAGGATTCAAACCCAGATCTGTCTGACCCGCCTGCTTTCTGGCCCGTGGAACCGCTATCCCCTGACTCTGCCCGTCACCAAAGCCACATTTTGTCCTGACCATGCAAGTTATTCAAGAGCTGGGCTGGACATTTTCTTCCTTGTGAGTTTCTTCTCCTTTTGGATGACCTCATCTCCCCGGAGAAGCCGCCAGACTGGGGTCCCCCCGCTGCCACCAGGAGCTGGGACGATGGCCCAGTGAATGCTGGCGGGGCCTCCGTGGCAGGCTGTGCCCCGAGAGGTGAACCTGGAGTTGGAGGCGGGGAGGGCCGCTGGCCCCGGGAAGACGCTGGGATGGACCCTGAACGCTGAACACTGCGGCCGAAACGCACGCCACAGCCTGCACCAAAGTCCGCTGACCTCCCTGCGCCCCGCGTCGATACCGCATCAGTGACCGGACGGGAGCAGCCAGGGAGGGCTCAGTGCACAGCGGGCTGCTTTATATGTCAGTGCCCAGGCTGCTTCCAGGATGGCATCGGCAGGGCCGCTGAGGGAGGTGGGGACAGCTTTAAGCAGTTTCCTCACCTTGCTGCTGAATCAGAGACCTTCTTTGCCTGTTTACAAGAGTGAGAGGGGCTTCACCCCTTCTTTCTGAGAGGCCCGGCCTGCTTGATTGTGTCTACAGGAGCTGTGTACACTAGTAACAGTGTCAGTAATAGCTGCCTTTGAGTAAATTCTTACTGTGTGCCAAGCATCTTATCCGCTGCGCCAAGTCCCCTACTTACGAACGAGTTCTGTTCTGAGAGCACGTCTGTAAGTCCAATCTGTTCATAAGTCCGAGAAAGTTAGCCTAAGGACCCAACTAACATGATCGTCTATTTGGTACTGCACTGTAATAGGTGTATAATACTTTTCACAGAAATAATACATAAAAAACAAACACACACAAAAAATAAAACATTTTAGACATCACAGTACAGTACCTTGAAAAGTACCGTAGTACAGTATAACAACAGCTGGCACACAGGGGCACGTTCGCGTCTTTGAAAGTTCGCAACTTGAAGGTTCATATGTAGGGGACTTACTGTATTGCATCAAACCATCAGGGTGGCCCTCCCCTTTGTGCTGGTCAGACACCTGGTCACTCGTCCACCTATGTGTTCACTGATCCACACTTTCTGCAGTGTTTATCCAACATCTTCCCTGACCCGGGCCCTGAGCGAGGCTTACAAGTGAAGGGACTTGACAGGTGACCTACCGGCAGGGGGCAGGACCAGAACTCCAACCCGGGACGGCCTGGCCCCAGCACTGCCTCTCAGCCTCCTGGGCTCACACTTGCCTAGTGTCTGCCACCTTGGCAAAGGGCAGGCGTGCGAGTGGGCTCGGGGAGGCAGCTGGGGGTTCCACGTGAGCTCTGTAGATGGCTAGGGGGGCAGGTGGTCCCTGATGCCACTCTGGCTCCACTGTCCCCCAGGTCAAGGAGATCCTGACGGCCCTGGGCCTGCTGTCTTGCTCCAACACGCGGACCGGCAGCCTCTCGGGCGGCCAGAGGAAGCGCCTGGCCATCGCGCTGGAGCTGGTGAATAACCCTCCGGTCATGTTCTTCGATGAGCCCACCAGGTAAGCAGGAGCCATGGAGACAGGACCCCTGCCCTCCCTGCCGGCAGGAGGGGACACCTCCTGAATCCCCTCCCCTCCCTGCGCAGACCCAGCCGGGACACTCTGAACGCAGGGTCTGGCTGGGGACCACAGGCGTCTCACGGTGCCCCTTGCCTTGCAGCGGCCTGGACAGCGCCTCCTGCTTCCAGGTGGTCTCCCTGATGAAGGGGCTGGCGCAGGGGGGGCGGTCCATCATCTGCACCATCCACCAGCCCAGCGCCAAGCTCTTTGAGCTGTTCGACCAGGTGCGTACGCCTTGCTGTGATCAGCCCGGGTGAAACCGAATCCCGGTACTCACGGCTTCCCCTTAGTTCATTGGGGTGTCTTCATTTCTGAGTGGCTTTAAGTGTTATGTTTCTTAAGATTTGGGCTCCATAAGCAGCTCAGGTGGCAGGGCCGGAGCGGGTAGGAGAGTTGGCCAGTATCCTCTCTCTGGGGCTGGTGTCCGGCTGTGGGGTCTTGGGCGAGTCACTGACATTGCTAAGGCTTCATTGCCCAACCCCTTGTGACAGTGGGGGAGTACTTGTCATACAGAATTAGACAGCAGGTTGTGATATTTGGACAATATCATCTCTTTTATAAATCTTAGGTTTTGATACTATCATGAGCAAAGAAAAATGTCCCAAGGAATGAAATGTGTGTAGCTCCAATATCTTTCCTAAGCAGGTGGTTAGCATGAAGGGAAAAAAGTAACATAATAATAATTCCTGGTCATATGATATCCTCTGTTTTCCCTGACTTATCATGGATTTCCACTGAGTCCTTGGGAGGTAACATAAAGCTCTCCTGAGAGAGAAATTGATGGATTGATGGATGGGTGGATGAATGGCTTGTTGAATGTATGGGTGGTTGGATGGATGGATGGATGGATGGATGGATGGATGGATGGATGGATTGAGAGTTTCTCTTGCTTTACAGAGGAAGGCAGAGTTGATGTTTCCCTTCTCCGTACTTTTTTCCAGCTTTATGTCCTCAGTCAAGGACAGTGTGTGTACCGGGGAAAAGTCTCAAATCTTGTACCGTATTTGAGGGATTTAGGTCTGAATTGCCCAACCTACCACAACCCGGCCGATTTTGGTAAGTAGAGCCATGACCAGCCGGAAAGAAAAGAAAGAGGGTCTTTTTTATTCTTGGTGGGTTTCCGCTTTTACCTGAAGCCTCCTAATCAAGAATTACTTGAATATTCCACAGATAGCTCAAGTGCCATCCTGAGGTAGAACTTTTAAGACCAAGTCAAAAGAAGTTTTGTTTCCTCCAGATAAAATACCTGGGAACTACAACAAGGGATCCATTGTTAGGAGAAATATTTCCACGTACTTTACTCTGTGACGTGTCTAGTCTAAAGGAAGTTATTTCTGAAAAGAAATCACCTTAGAAAAAAACCCTTTTGCCTTGATTAACGGAGATGTGAAATGCTGATTTAAATTTTGACCAAACCCAACAAAAAATGTGACCCTGGGAGTCCAGAGACCAGGCTAATGGTCCGAGTTACTCCTCCTGTCTCGGAGGTCCTGAGGCTGGCGCTTCCGTGCTTTGCAACTTGTGGTTTATGGGCTCCACCTCCGGTGCCCCCGGGGCTCCTGCTCTGGCCTCCCCTCTTGGCCCAGGCCCTCCAGAGCACTGACACCGATGTCTGAAGTCACTTTCCCACCAGATCTGCCCATTGTGCGACACACACGTTTACCTGCAAATGACAGCCTCTTCAAGTCCCGTGCCTCCCTCTTCCTACAGTCAGATCTGCCCTTCCTCACTCTGCTCTCCAAGCGGGAGACCTTGCAGCCCCCTTGCCTTCTCTTTCTCTCGAGCTCATATTTACTAGGCCACCAAGTGCTCAAACAGCCTGACCCAGTCCTGTTCTCTGCCTCCGCCACTGTGTCTGGGGTCCCTTCTGGCCACCGCATCCTGCTTTCCTGGCACTGCTATAACAAAGCACCACAAACTGGGTGGCCTAAAACAAGAGAAAGTTCATTTGATCACGGCTCTGGAGGCCAGAAGTCAAGGTGTCTACAGGACCAGGCTCCCTCCTAAGGCTCCGGGGGAGGGTCCTTCCTTGCCTCTTCCAGCTTCTGGAGGCTCCGGCATTCCTTGGCTTGTGGCTGCATCCCTCCAGTCTCTGCCCCTTGTCTTCACATGGCTCTTTTTCTGTGTTTCTCTGTGTGTCTCTGTGTGTCCTCTCCTCTTATTATAAGGGCAGTCTTCGGATTCGGGGCCCATCCCAAATCCAGGATAATTTCATCTCAAGATCCATAACCAGAAAATTACATCTGCAAAGAACCTTCTCCAAATAAGGCCACATTCTGAGGTTCCAGGTGGACATGAATTTTGGGGGGAACACCCTTCAATCCACCATAATTCTCCTCCTTGGTCTCCTGGTCACCGGCCTTTCTCACTCAGTTGTTTTACCCTCAAGCATCCAGACCCCGCATTCTCTACATGTCATCTCCCAGATAGTGTTCCACAAGACGCTGTTGCTGGGACATGCTTCTCTCTTAAAAGAAGGGGCTCTGACGGAGCAGAACCAGAGTGCCGTGAGCTGGACGGACGTGAGGGCCGAGGGAGAGGAAGAGGAGGCTTGAGCACCTTTAAAGGCAGGGATGGATCAGGTTGATAGCTACCCAGTCGTTCAGGAGAGAGGACGGTCGGGGACGGGTGCTGCTGCACAGGGAGGGGCAGTGAGGTTTGTGGCCTGTGAAGAGGTGAGAACCTAGAGAGGAGGATGACAGGAGAAGGCACAGGGCCCGTGGGACGGCAAGGAGGGCCCCAGGAGGGGGAGGTGTGCCCTGCCGGTGGCTTCTAGGTCCTCAGTATCACACCTGAGGAGAGGGTGAGACATGGGGAGAGAGTGGCCGTTTGGAGGGCGGTGGGTGTGAGTGACCAGCAGAGTGGTCAGTGCTGGCTCGTCTGGTGTCATCCATCGTGACGTTCTAGTGAGGACAACCTCTCCTGGTGTGTGACCAGATGGAGGACGGCTTAGCCACCCCGGCTCGGGAAACAGACGGCTGGTTTTGCCAGAGGCGGGGGGGTCCTTGTGGGCTTTGCATTAGCAAGAATCTTGTTCGGGTGAGGGGCTGGGACCCACACGAGGAGGGACAGGGTGGGGGAGAGCAGAGGGCAGGTGGGAGGGCAGGAAGGAGCATCAGTCGCCGGGGGGAGTGTGGACCCAGGAGAGAAGGGGCCGCGGGGGGCCTTGGACAGTTTGGGGTGCAGAGGCGTGACACCGGGGCCAAGGAGGGAAGGTGGAGGAGATGGTCCCGGGGGATCTGAGAGGTGGGCCTGGTGGTCCATGATCTCGACGTCCCCAGGACGCCGAGCGCACCTCCCGCAGGACCCCCGGCACTTCTCCTTGGTCCCAGAGAGTGGCCACGGCGCCCGTCACTCACCCCCGCCCTGGGAGCTGCCTCCCCAGCAGGAATCCTGCTTCCGTCTGCCCTCCCCCCAGCTCCAGCTCTGGTGCTTGAATGCCCACGGCCGGCACTCAGTACATATTGGACAGATGAATCAGTTAACAGATGCATGAGCTCATGACTTCCCGGGCTCTCCGACATCGCATCCATATTTGCGTTTTCAGGCTCCTGACGTGATAAATGGCCTTGCCTGGAAGTTTAGAGCCAAAAGAACATGGGTCACTAAATGATTTTTATCATCTCATTAGCATCATCACACAGCATCTAGTACATAATCAGTTAAAAATATTCCTGCTAGGTTAATGATTTTGTTGCCAAGCAAAGAGGCCCACCGTTCACATGAGCGCTGCCTAGGGTGACCCTGTCTGTGTCTCATGGTGCAGTCATGGAAGTCGCGTCCGGTGAATATGGCGATCAGAACGGCCGCCTGGTGAGAGCCGTCCGGGAGGGCATGTGTGACTCTGGCTACAGGAGGGAGCCCGGAGGTGATGGCGAGGTGAACCCTTTTCTTTGGCACCGGCCCTCTGAAGAGGTAAAGCAGGCAAAACGATTGAAGGGGTGGAGAAAGGTAATGCCAAGCCCCAGCCCCCAGCAGCACTGCACGCCCCCTCGTGCGCCCGCTGCGTGAGAACTTTTCTTAGCCGCGAGGGGAGGTGTCCCAGGGCTGGGGTCTCAGCCCTCCTCCCTCCTTGGTGTGTCCTCAGGACTCCACTCCCATGGAAGGCTGCCACAGCTTCTCTGCCAGCTGCCTCACCCAGTTCTGCATCCTCTTCAAAAGGACCTTCCTCAGCATCATGAGGGATTCGGTAAGGCGGTCTCAGGGCCAAGGAAGCTGTAGGGTGATTTTCAGGTCTTTCATCCTGCTTGCGCTCTCAGACTGTTCTTCTTCCACCTGCATCCGTCAGCTCCCTGTGAAGCAATAGTGACAAACACTCCCCAGATGCCAGTGACTGGGACAGGAAAGACTTAGGTCTGGTTCGTGTAACGTGTTGTGGGCCACGGCCTTGCCCCACGAGTCTTCTCGTCCTGGGACCCAGAATGGAGGAGCGGCTCCTCTCTGGAACATGGCAGAGGGAAAGTGCAGGAGAATCCAAATGGCAGCCCTTACAGCTCTGGCTCCTGGAGGGAAACGGTCACTGGTGCTCACATTCCGTTGGCCACGGCTGACATCGGGGAGTGTGTTCCTCCCTCCGGAAAGCTCTGTCCGACACAGGGCATGGCGGGTGGTGCAGACACTTATAAGAAGGAGTTGGTGAAGGATTGGGAACCATGACAATACCCACGCTTTCGAGTGGATGAGCTGACAACCTGTGTGGGGGCTGAGTGCCCAGGGCCCTCTGGGACCCAGTTTGAAAGACGGGGGGGCTGGTAGCCACCAGGCGGAGCTCTGCAAGGCCGGGCCTGTCGCGTGTCCATTCTTTGCCCCCTTCACTACCATCCTTGTCCCTTGTCCTCCCCCCTGAAGGTACACGGCCCTCCCTGCTTTGCCACTTTGAAGGCGATTTCACAAAGGATAGCAATTCTTTCTGTCTTAACGGCGGTAAAATGCCGCCGTCTGTGTGGTGGTGGGGGGGGTGGGCACACACGCACGCACGTGTGCTGGTTTAGGGTCGGGGGCTTGTTTCCTGCAGGGAGGGGGCAGGACAGAGCTTGTGACCCGCCTTGGCCGCTGCCTCTGGGGGCCTTGGCCGCCTTGTTCTTTCACTGTCCACCCTCGGACTTCCGCACACCTGAGTGTGCACCACGTCTGCCCCCAGGTCCTGACGCACCTGCGGATCACCTCCCACATTGGCATCGGCCTCCTCATCGGGCTGCTCTACTTGGGGATCGGGAACGAAGCCAAGAAGGTCCTGAGCAACTCCGGCTTCCTTTTCTTCTCCATGCTCTTCCTCATGTTCGCAGCCCTCATGCCCACAGTCCTCACGTGTGAGTGCCTGGCGGACCCCACGCCCACCCCTCCCTCCTTATCTGCCACTGAGGCCATGGCTTGCTTGGCCACGAACACATAGCGTCTTATTATTATTATTATTTTTTTGTGTGGTACGCGGGCCTCTCACTGTTGTGGCCTCTCCCGCCGCGGAGCACAGGCTCCAGACACGCAGGCTCAGCGGCCATGGCTCACGGGCCCAGCCACTCCGCGGCATGTGGGACCTTCCCGGACTGGGGCACAAACCCACGTCCCCTGCATCGGCAGGCGGACTCTCAACCACTGCGCCACCAGGGAAGCCCGCGTCTTATGTTTTTAAATACCGTTCTCTTTGTTGACAGATGTAGGTATTATTGTATTTTCTGTTAGACAAGAAAATACATACTATATTTAAGCCAAAGGAATGAACCACTAGGAAGTCTTGTAAGCCTGGTGGAAGGCTGAAGAGACATTTTTAAAAGGTTTTCTAATCGGGATCCCCTTAAACACTAGTGCATGAGCATTACCTCGTTCAGTTAAGACAGCCCTGGTGCGGCTGAGTTCGTGAGTGGGTAAAGCGATTCTAGGTGGATTTCCGTGCAGTTCTAGACTATTTGAAAAGTAGGCTGCCCTCGGCCACTTCGGGAGACAGTGTAGAAAGCCGTTGCCTCACCGGCTCTCCAGCCTAGACACCCCCTCCCGGCAACGCCGCCTCCTTAAATTGCCCTGAATTTCCAAGAGCAGCTTGCGAGGTCTTGTCCAGGAAGGTCATCACGTCGTTACAGTTACTCAGTGAAAATCAGGGCCACCGTAGATACGTGCACCCGTCACTGCAGTGACGCCCCCACTTGGATTATCCCATTCATGACGCTTCTGTTATAAACGTGATTGGCAGTTTTTCCAGGCAGGTAAATCATTTCACACCTTTCCATTCAGCCTTCAGGTACTTTGTAAGTACTGCATGGTCCACGGGGAGGCATAGGACGGGTCAGGGCTACAGAGGGCTTGGCAGGAGACCGAGGTGGTGGTTTGAGGTGGGGACCCCACTGTGATGTCTGCCGGACCCTTTCCATCTTCCCATCCCCTAGTTCCCCTGGAGATGGGAGTGTTTCTTCGAGAACACCTGAATTACTGGTACAGCCTGAAGGCCTACTACCTGGCCAAGACCATGGCTGACGTGCCCTTTCAGGTATGTGAGCGGCAGTGGCATGATGTGAAGAGGGCAGGGGTCCTCCAGTGCCCCCAGTTGGGGAGAGGAGAGGACGGCCTCCAGGAGAGGGTGACGGGCCCTGTGTTTCCAGATCATGTTCCCCGTGGCCTACTGCAGCATCGTGTACTGGATGACGTCCCAGCCGTCCGATGCCGTGCGCTTCGTGCTCTTCGCGGCGCTGGGCACCATGACCTCGCTGGTGGCGCAGTCTCTGGGCCTGCTGATCGGAGCCGCCTCCACGTCCCTGCAGGTATCGGCCGAGGATGCACCACAGGACAGGCCTCGCTTCTCCACCCTGGCCCGTGCGACCGGGGCTGTGGCTCTGGTGGGGCTCAGCAGCCCCTCCTTGTGACCCTCCTCCTGATTTTGCCCCAAGTTCCTACTCTGGCTTCAGTAGGTCGATTGACCCCCCCAGGGAAGGGATTGAGTGGTCCTGGCTGCTCAGGATGGGCCAATTGACAGCAGCAGGTGCCCTTGTGTAGAGCTTGGCGCACACCAGGTGCTGGTCTCAGTGCTTTCTGAACATCAGCTCATTGAGTCCAAGCACACCCATGAGTTGCCTGCAGTGCTCCCCATTTCACAGATGGGGAGACTGAGGCCCAGAGGGGCAACATGATTTTGTCAGAGTCGCACAGCCGGCTCAGAGGCCAAGCTCTCAGTGCCTACGTTTTGTTGCCTCTGCGGGATCCACTCAGCTGTCCCCTAGACACCCCCCTTTGCACCCCATGCTCCCACCCTCCTGACCCCCTCCAGGTGTCCCTTCTGGATGCCTTGTACCACCCACCCCCAACCTGCCAAACCTGCTGCGTTTGCAGTTTCTGCACCTCTGGGGCTTCCTGGTGCTCAGGCCGGTCCGACCCTTAGAAGACAAAGCCAGAACCCTGGGGAATCAGCACCACCGTGGCCTTCTGACGGCCCCCTCCCCAGCGTGTGATGGACTCCTTTCTGTGTCCAGAGCCTCTGGGCGGTACCCTCATCTGTGGATGGGAATAGCGATGGCATCCACCCCACAGCCGACAGCGTAGAAAGTGCTCGGCCCACGCCAGCTGCAGTCAGCACCCAGGGGATCGCACTCCCTGGAACACGCTGACCTCAGGTCCTGGGAGGCTGTGCCTCTCTCCCAACCAAGCGCCCTCACAGCCATGTCCAGCATCGTGCTACTCCTGCTCTGTGGTGCTACTCCTGTGCTCTCTTTTTTGCCTCCTGTCCCCTCTGCTGGGCCTCTGGGCACAAACCCCAGCCCCTCCCTGTACCAGAGACTAGCCAGCTCGCTCCCCAAACAGGGTGCTTCTCTGCACTGTCCTGGCCCTGGTGTGACCCGTCCTGAAGTCTCTGGCCCTTTCCCAGCTGCTGGCGACTGTCCAGAAACATGGGCTGTGGCCTCCGGGCCACCTGAGGAGGAGGAGGTAGATGGGAGTAAGTCCCCTTTGTGTCCCCTCTCAGGTGGCAACCTTCGTGGGCCCCGTCACGGCCATCCCCGTCCTCCTCTTCTCAGGATTCTTCGTCAGCTTTGACACAATCCCCACCTACCTGCAGTGGATGTCCTACATTTCCTATGTCAGGTAACATGCGGGGGCCCCTTACGACTCAGGGACTTTAGGACGACAGAGGGAAGGGACTTGGGGACGTGCAGAGGCTCACAAAAGCCCCTTGTTCGCTGTCAGCTAGATGATGGCATGTTTCTTGGATCGTGAACCCAGAGAGTATCAGTGCCTTTTGTCTTTTTCCTAGTTGGGCATGCCACACACACACGCATACTCGTGGCTCCGTGTCCTGTGTGCTTGGGAGAGCTGGCTTGCATATTTCCATCTTTTAGGAACTTCATTCCTCTCTGGGGTGAACACTGCTTATAACAAGGTTCTGAACTCGTAAAACCTTAATAAGAAATCCAGTGGAAAACAGGTCATGTTTCAAGCATCCTAATATTCTTGAACAAGACAGTTCTGGTGCCTCAGCACTTAGGCGATCAGATTTCACACT
Organism: Mesoplodon bidens; assembly: GCF_964165515.1. Lineage (NCBI taxonomy): Eukaryota > Metazoa > Chordata > Mammalia > Artiodactyla > Ziphiidae > Mesoplodon > Mesoplodon bidens. The sequence goes on along the minus strand of NC_138161.1, from coordinate 4,101,664 downwards.
CTCGACTCAGAGGTGCTTCGGCACGAGGCGGGGCTGGTCGTTAGAGCTTTTCTCCCCAGCCACAGCCATTCCATGTGACAGCCAGGGTCCCCAGTTGTGAACAAGCTTGTCTCTTCTAGAATGTCAGTTCAGACCCAGGTGTATTGTTCCGCAGAACAAAATCAAAACAAAGCACTTGTACAGAGTTTCAGCCGTCGATGCACCTTCCAAAGACCAAGAAATCAGAAACCCGTGTCTTTCTTCTCAGAATTAGCGTTTTTGTTCTGATAAGGCAGGGCTGGAACAGAATGAAAGGAGAAGCAGAAAT